>NW_028258340.1:4905000-6155000 GCF_053883595.1 Heterocephalus glaber | reverse complement strand
GATTTCACTGAAGTTGCATTGGGACTGCTTTATTTCCGTCCCATTCTCTTCTGCATCTGACTCCTTCTGTATGAGACAGCAGTGATGATAACAAACAAACGGGGCTGTTTGGGCTACATGAACAGGGAGAAGTTCATAGACTCAGACTTAATTGCTTTCCTACCCAAGACTGCAGTTTTCTTCAAGATTTGGAAGTGGCTCTCTGGAGAAAATGAAACCAAGATAGATCAGGGTGATTTTCCAATCATACGGAATTCTGGATTTGAAACATTACAAATGGACTTTATTTTTCCCTAACCCTAAAGAGCAATCATAATGACACAGGAGGCTTGTGTTCAGAAGTAACAGTACTTGATGAAGATTGGGTCACACTGGAGTTTATCGAGTCTGCAGTGTTTATTGAGTCTCCGTTACATGCCAGACATTGTGCTTTATGTCAGACCTTACCTCATTCCATTTTTCCAACAGCCTTGTGAGGTAAGAGTTATTCTTGCAATGGTTAATCAATTTTTTTAACCCTGATTCTTTTGAATGCTGGCTCTTTCCTGTTGGACTCAGAAAAAAAGAACTGCTGAGTTTTCTTTATCCTTCTGCCATTTTTTAATGTTACGTTTTTCTCAATCAAGAATCCTACTTTTTCCCCTCCTTATACCACTGGTTTAAGAATAATACTTTTAAATCTCTCTTCTTATGGCATTAATCTTTCAATGAATCAATATGGTGTAGCTTATCCAGAAATCAGCAAACCTTTTGTGTAAAAAGCCAAATATTAAATACTTTAGGCTTTGCACACTGTAAGGATTCTAGCTCAGTGATTCAACACTTCTTTTATAGTATGCAAAAGTAACATCAGCAGTACATAAAGGAAGTTGCATGGCTGTATTCCAATAAAACTTTACAGAAACAAGAGACTTGCAAGGAGGTGGGGTGGGGGACAAAAGAATAGCTCTTGGGCCAGGGATTTAGCTCAGTGGTTCTGCTGCCTGCCTCATGCATAAGGTCTGGAGTTCAAACCCCGTACCAAAAAAAAAAAAAAAAAAAAAGAATAGCTCTTAATTAATTTCCAGAACTACACTTTTACCTTGATAATCCTAAGCAACTTTAGTTATTTCTCTGAGACTTAACTACTTTATCTGCAAAACAAAAGTGATAGCTTTTTCATGGTATTGTGAAATTAAAATAAAGAAACATTTCCTCCTGAACTTCTTTTTTAGTTTGGTTAACACTTTTATTTTTTATAATATTTTAGACATTTGTTTAAATGATAATGATCTAACCATGGACAAAGACCTGTTTTCATTACCATCTCCCAGACATTCAAGGAAAAATAGTCTAGCCTCAATGAATAAAGGAAGGCTTCAGGTAGGCAGCATTCAAGGTTGACTTTGAAGGATGAGTGGAATTTTTTCGGTTGACAAGCAAGAGAAGGACCTTCCAAGTGAAGATAACAGCAGGGACAGAGAGTTAAAGGCTTTATAAAACTGCATAGTTTATTTTTCAGGGAACTATGAAGAGTAGTCAAATACAGCTATAGAACATGATGATGCAGGGTGAAGTAGATACTGATTGGCCCTACCTGATATTCACTCCTTCTTGCTTACTCATAGGTCTGTGATTCTGTCCACGGTTTTTAATATGCTTTTTTTCCCATTAAGTTTATTGGTACATTTTCGGTATACAATACAGTTACATTCATCATTGGGATCGAGTACCATTACATGAGTATCTTGGTTCTTATATTTTTCCCCTTCCCTTGCCCTCTCTTCCCTATTTGCAAAGACTTTGTTTCCATTTTTTTCCTTTTCTCGTATTTTTTTCTTTTCTCTTTTTTCCTTTCCCCTACCCCTCCCACTTCCCCTGCTCCTTTAGACCTTTTCTTCCTGTTACACAATATCAATTATACATTTTTAAATTACAGTATCAAGATCTAGGAGACATTATCACAGATTTTACAGAATTTAAAAGGATATAGAGAGCATATTACAAAAATCTGTTTTGAAATAAATTTGACAACTTCTAAGAAGTATCCTGGAAGACAAATTAATGAAACTAACTCTGGAGGAAATATAAAATTTGAATAGCACCTATGAAAGAAAGTATATTCCTAGCTTGAAAACCTACCTATATGACAACAGCAGGCTCATATACATTTTAACTGATAAATTATATCAAACAATTAAAGCAGAAAAAAGAAGGAACACTTCTCCCCTCATTTTAGGAACTCAACATTGTGCTAATCCTAAAACTGGATAAAGATAATAGAAGAAAAAAGTATGAACATAGATAGAAATTAGTTTAACAAAACAAACTATTAGAAGCCAGATCTGGCAGTATGTAGAAAGTGGTTTTGTTACAGGGATTGCAGTGTTGGTTCAGCATTGGAAGATCCACCCCCAAAAGTCATCATTTTAACAGAGGAAAGGAAAAACCGATATGATCCTGTCACTAGTTGGGGAAAAAGTGTTGGACTAAATTCTACAGCTGTTCATGGTAAAAGCTATCAGGAGACTAGAAGTAGAACAGAACCTTCTCAACAGATTAAAGACATGTACTCCATACTTCCAGCGAGAATGCCTTATATGAATGGAGAAGATACAATGCTTTCTCCTTAAAGTGGGGAACAAGGGCAGATATGCTTACTCTTTATCTGTCCATTAAACTTTGAAACCTAGGCCCAACCAAAATAGTCTGGCAATGAAATGACACAATTAGAACAGGATTGGTACGGCAGAAGCAAAATCTCTATATGTAGATGAAATGATCATCTACAGAGAAAATGCTAAGAAATCTCTAGGAGCCCCTAGAACCTGTATTTGAATTTAGCAGCATTAGAAAACACAAGGTATATATAAAAATTCAGGTCTGTGTATACTTGCTATAAATGAAGAATTGGATACTGAAATTTAAAAGTTATGTAGGAGTACAAAGGACCTAGAAAAGTTTAAAAAGAAACAACAACAAAAAAAACAGTGTTGGAAGACGTTTAGTACCTAATTTTAAGACTTCTTCTAAAGCTACAGTAATCAAGGCAGTGTTGGTGTAAGGAAAGACATATAGATCATTGGAATAAAACAGAGAACCTAGAAATAGAACCACACATATATGGTCCACTGAGTTTTGAAAGATTATTTAACATTAGCATTTTATAGAATATAAACTCAATTCAAGAGCTGAGGAAAAGATAGTGTTTTCAGCAAATGGCACTAGAACACCTGATATCCGTATATAAAAAAATTAACCTCAACCCTTTATTTCCATACATGAAAATAACTTGAAAGGATCTATGAACCTAAATATGAAAGCCTAAAAGTATAAAACTTTAAGAAGAAATTATAAGGGAAAATGTTTATGAATTTAGAGTAGGCAAGAACTACCTAGGATACAAAAAACATGATGTGTAAAAGAAAAAAAATGATAAATGAGATTCCATCAAAATTTAGAACTTTAAATGACATCATTAAAATGAAAAGTAGTCCTTAAACAGACCATATGTACAGTGCATGTAACCTATGACCAGAATATATAAAGAACTCTTGCAGCTCATTAATAGACAACCCAATTAAAAAGTAGACATAAGAAGATGATAAATAGCCAGTATAGCACAAGGAAAGGTGTGCAACTCTAGAATCAGAAAAATACTAATCAGTACAATGACAAGGCTGAATTATACACTCATTAGGGAGATGAAGTCAAAAGTTTACAAAGCCTTGTCATGACTTTTTTTTTGTTGTTAGATTCTCCCCCTTTGTATTTAATTTGTCACGCCCAATGGATTCATTCTGCTGGGCTTCCTGGGATTGTGATCCTCATTGTCTTTTCCTAGGGTGTTGTCTAAAATATTTTGGAGTGCTGCTTTGATATTCATGAAGTTCCTGAAGTGCTCTTTATCATGAAAGTATCTTATTTCTCCATCAATTTTGAAAGATAGTTTTGCAGGGCACATCAATCTGGCTCGGAGGCTGTTTTCCTTTAGGGCTTGAAATACATCACTCCAAGCTCTTCTTGCCTTGAGGGTTTGCATTGAGAAGTCTGCTGTGATTCTGATGGGCTTTCCTTTGTATGTGATTTGTTTCTTTTCTCTCACTGCTTGTAGAATTTTGTTCTTCTGTTGGATTTCTGGAATCCTAACTATTATATGCCTATGTGTAGATTTTTTTGATCAAGGCTAGTTGGAATCCTGTATGCCTCACTTATCTGTATGTCAAGTTCTTTTGCCCTCCTTGGGAAGTTTTCTGCCATCACTTCTATGAACAGTTTTTTATGTCATCTGCATGCTCTCCTCTTTCTTTATTGACTCCAATCAGTCTTATGTTATTCTTCTTTGCATCATCTAGCAGCTGCTGGATTGATTTCTCATGTTCCTTTACAATTTTAAAGCAATTTTTCTTTTCCTGGTCACTAATTGCAATCTTTTCTTCTATATTTGAAATTCTATCCTCACATTGGTTCATTGTGCTGTGCAGACATTTGATGGAGTTTTTAATCTCCTGAAAATCTATTTGCACCTGTTTTATGGATTCCATTTGTTTCCTATGTTGAGATTGCATCATGTTCCTCAGATCCTCTCTTTTTTTAATCTGTGCCCTCTCTAGATTTATTTATCATGTCTTGCACCATGAGCAAAATCTTTGCTGTTATCTGAGTAATTATTTCTGATTTCATTTTTCCCAGATCCTCTTTTGTTGCCAGTTCAGAGAGTCCAGGTGATTGAGTATCAGATTGTTCCATCTCCTTTCCCTTTGGAGTTGCTGTAGGTGATCCAGAAGTCTGTTTCTGAGACTTGCTTACATGTCTTCTCATTTCCATTGTGGGGGGGCTGCTTCTGGCACCCACGCAGCTCACCTTCTCTGCCCTAGGAGCTTGGGATGGTGGCAGGGGAGCTTCCTTCCGGATGCTGGGACCAGCTCACCTCTGCCCTAGGGGCTTGAGATGGCAGCAGGGGAGCTTCCTTCCAGGTGCTGGGACCAGTTCAGCTTCTCTGCCCTAGGAGCTTGGGATGGTGGCGGAGGAGCTTTCTTCCAGGCCTGTCCATGGTATAATATGTATCCAGCTAAAAATATTCCATTCCCCATCTCTTTTGTAGTTACGGATTGTCATGTGATTCAGTTTTAGGCAATGAGATATTAGGTAGAAATTTCTGGGAAGAAATATTTTTTTTCTAAATAAGTGAGAAAAAGAACTATAAAGAAGAAAGCTTTGCCTATACCTATGTCTTCAAGAGTTCTACCTATTCTCTCTTCCAACAGATTTGGTGTATGTGTTTTAATATTTAGATCTTTGATCCATTTTGATTTTAGTTTAGTGCATGGTGAGAGACATGAGTCTAATTTTAATCTTTGGCATGTTGAAAGCCAGTTTTTCCAGTATCATTTATTGACGAGGCTATCTTTCTTCCAATGAAGCTCTTTGGCCCCTTTGCAAAAGATAAGGTGGCTGAATAAATCTTGGAAACAACCCAAATGCCCATCAACCAATGAATGGATAAAAAAGATGCAGGGTTTTTTTTATGCAATGGAAAACTACTCCACCATAAACAAGGATAAACTTGAAACATTTCTAGGGAAATGGTTGAACTTTGAGACTGTACTCTCAAGTGAAATACATTGAACATGCATGTGTAAATATTGCATTGTCTCTCTGGTATGAGAAACTGAAAGTGTAAATAATGATCAAAATGTATGATAGATAATGTGAAATAGGAAAAAAAATTTCAAAAGGAAGGAGAAACTAGGGAGAAGGCAAAAGAAAAAAATGAGAAAGAAGGATAAAATGGAAATAAAGCTTTATAAATAAGGAGGGGAAGAGAGGTTGAAGGGAGAGGAGGGGAATGGGTAAAAAAGAAGAATCAAGATATATTATGTACAACTACAAATTCCCCATGATGAATGTGATCATTATGTATATCTAAATTGTATCAATAAACTTGATTTTTAAAAAACGGAGATGAAAGCTTTCTTTTGACCTGGAATGTGGCTGAACTGGAATAGGAATTATAACACTATGAGATTCAGGAATCCATTTGCAACCAAGAAAATGAAAGCTGCTTATTGTCAGTGATAAGGAAGGAAAACAAAAGGAATCTGGGTTCCCTATGGCATTATTGAACCACAATACCAACCCTAAAGACATGTTGCAGACTTTGGCGACAGGAGAAAATAGTAGTTGCTTTGAGGGTGGGGATTTAGCTCAGTGGTTCCGAGGCCTGCTTTACAAGCACAAGGTCCCAAGTTCAATCCCTGGTACCCCCCCCAGAAAAAGAAAAAAGAAAATAGTAGTTGCCTTATTTGTTAAAACTCCAGTATATTATGTTTTCCATTATACACAAATAACAAAATGCTAATTGATATACAATGGAGTTCAAAGTGCTGAAAAATTGGATTATAATTATATTGTTAAGAGTCCCAAACATTATACAAGTTGAACATTCCTAATACAAAAATATGAAATCAGAAGTGCTCCAAATTGTGAAACTTTTTGAGTGCTGACGTGATACCATAAATGGAAAGTTCCATGTCTAATCTTATGTGACAGGTCATAGTCAAAACACATGCTAAAATCCTGTAAAAATATTGTTTATACCCAGATAGGTGTGCTAGCATATGCCTATAATCCCAGCACTCAGGAGGTTGAGGCAGGAGAGTAGCAAAGTCAAGGTGAGTTGAGGCTAGAGAGTTCAGAGCCAACCTGGATGACACAGCAAGACCTTGTCTTAAAAAAGCAAAAAATAAAGAGGTGGCTCAGGGATTTAGCTCAGTGGTTTTGCTGCCTGCTTCATAAGCATAAGGACCTGAGTTCAATCCCTGGTACAAAATAAATAAATAAATAAAATAAAGAGGTTACCTTTCCTCCAGTGAGGATGATTGGTTCCTTTGTCAAAGATGAGGTGGCTGAGTATGTCTGGAGTTGTTTCTGGATCTTCTAATCTATTCCACTGATCCTCAGGTCTGTTTCTTTGCCAGTACCATGCTGCTTTTATCACAGTAGCTTTGTAGTATAGTTTCAAGTTGGGGATTGTGATACCCCCAGCCATGTCTCTGTTGCCTAGAATTGCTTTCACTATTCTAGGTCTCTTTTGGTTCCAAATGGATTTTTGGATTGTTTTCTCTAGTTCTGTGGAATATATTGTTGGAATTTCTTTTTTCTTTTTTTTTGTTAAATTCTTTTATTGGTACATTTTAGGTATACAACACGTTTACATTTCTCATTGGAAATTGTACCTTTACATAATGCATCTTGGTTCTTCTTTTTTCCCCATTCCTAGCCCTCCCCTCACCTCCTCCACCCTTCCCAATCCACAAAGACTTTATTTCCATTTTTTCCATTTCTCATCATTTTTGCTTTCCCTTCTTTCCTTTCCCCTGCCCCTCCCACAACCCCTACTCCTTTGGGCCTTTTCTTCCTATTTTACATTATCGATTATTCATTCTAATCATCGGAACATTTTAGGTATACAATATAATGACATTCATTGTTGGAAATTTGCACCTTTATATAATCTCTCTTGGTTCTTATTTTTCACCCTTGCCCAGCCCTCCCTTCAACCCCTCCAGTCTTCCCTATTTACAAAGATTTTGTTCCTATTTTTCCATTTTCTCATATTAATCCCATTCCCTTCTATCCTTTCCCCTAGCCCTCCCACTTCCTTCCCCTTTGCTCCCTTTCTTTCTATTTCACATTACCTATTGTACATTTTAGTCCTTATTTACACTTTCGGTTTCTCACACCAGAGAAACTATTCGGTATTTACATATGTGTGTCCTATTTATTTCACTTAAGACTCCAAAGAATTAAAAGAATCATACCACAGTGATATATGTGTGCCCATGTTCATAGCAGCACAGTTTGTGATAGCTGAAACTTGCAAACAGACCAAATGCTCATCAACTGGAGACTGGATCAAGAAAATGTGGGTTTTTTTTCCATAAATGGAGTACTACTCAGCCATAAAAAATGAGAAATTAGAGACATTTATAGCTAAGTGGATGCATATTGTTGGAATTTCAATTGGCATTGCATTAAATCTGTATAGCAGTTTTGGAAGTATGGCCATTTTCACTATAGTGATCCTTCCTACCCAGGAACAAGGGATGTCTTTCCATTTTCTTATATTCTCTTCAATCTCTTTTTTCAGAATGCTGTAGTTTTCAGTGTACAGCTCTTTTGCTTCCTTTGTTAGATTGATTCCTAGATATTTCATTTTTTGAATGCTATTGTGAAAGGAATTGTTTCCTTAATTTCTCTCTCAGTGAGTCTGTTATTTGTGTACAAGAAGGCTATTATTTTTTGAGTGTTGACCTTATATCCAGCTACTCTACTGAATCTGTCAATTAAGTCTAGAAGTCTTTTAGCAGAGTTTTTTGGGTCTTCTATGTGGAGTATCACATTGTCAGCAAATAACGGCAGTTTAACTTCTTCCTTTCCTGTATTTACTCCTTTTATTTCTTTCTCTTGTCTAATTGCTGTGGTAATGTTTCCAGAACTATATTGAATAGGAGTGGTGATAGTGGACATTCTTGTCTTGTTCCTGATTTTAGCATGAAGGTTTTCAGTTTTTGACCATTTAGTATGAGGTTGGCTGTTGGTTTTTCATAGATAGCCTTAATCAGGTTGAGATAAAGACCTTCTATTCCAATTTTCTATAGGATTTTATCATGAATGGGTGTTGGATTTTGTAGAATGCTTTTTTTGCATCTATTGAGATGATCATATGGTTTTTGTCCTTGGCTCTGTTAATATAGTGTATTACATTCATTGATTTACGAATGTTGAGCCATCCTTGCATCACTGGGATAAATCCGACTTGGTCAGGGTGTATGATCTTCTTGATGACCCTCTGTATTCTGTTTCCCAGTATCTTGTTGAGGATTTTTGCATCTATGTTCATTAGGGAGATTGGCCTGTAGTTCTCTTTTTTGATTGGGTCTTTCCCTGGTTTTGGAATCAAAATAACAGTTGCTTCCAGACTAGACCCATACCTATCACCATGTACTAAACTAAGATCGAAGTGGATTAAAGATCTAAATATTAAAACAGAAAGACTAAACTTGCTGGAAGACAAATTAGATAGAACTCTTGAAGACATTGGCATAAGAAAAGACTTTTATGAACAAAACCTCAGTAGCACGGGAACTAGCAGAAAGAATCAACAACTGGGATCTCATCTTATTAAAAAGCTTCTGCACTGCAAGAGAAACCACCAACAGAGCTAAGAGACAACCTACAATGTGGGAAAAAATTTTAGCAGCAGTACCTCAAAGGACTACTATCTAGAATTTAAAGAGAACTTAAAATCAGACCCCCCAAATTCAAAGACCCAATTGAAAAATGGGCATCTGAAATGAACAGATATTTCTCAGACAATGAAGTAAAAGCAGCAAATAAACATGAAGAAATGTTCAACATCACTGGTCACCGGAGAGATGCGAATGAAAACAACACTGAGATTCCACCTCACCCCAGAAAGAATGGCTGCTATCAAGAAATCAACCAACCACTAATGTTGGCTGGGTTGTGGGGAGAAAGCAACCCTTCTCCATTGTTGGTGGGAGTGCAGACTGGTGCAACCACTGTGGAAATCAATATGGAGATACCTCAAAGAACTAGGACTAGAGGTCCCATTTGACTGAGCTATTCCCCTGCTGGGTATCTTCCCAAGAGAATTAAAAGAATCATACCACAGCTATGTATGTGCACACATGTTCATAGCGGCACAGTTTGTAATAGCTAAAGCTTGGAAACAGCCCAAGTGCCCATCAATTGGAAACTGGATAAAGAAGATGTGGGTTTTTTTTTTAATAAAATGGAGTACTAGTTAGCCATAAAGAATGAGAAACTAGAGACATTTATAGCTAAATGCATGCATATTAAGGACATACTCTTAAGTGAAGTAAATAGGATACATGTATGTAAATACCAAATAGTTCCTCTGGTGTGAGAAACTGAAAGTGTAAATAAGGACTAAAAGGTATAAAAGATAATGTGAAATAGGAAGAAAAGGTCCAAAGGGGTAGGGGAAGTGGGAGGGGTAGGGGAAAGGAAAGAAGGGAAAGGAAAAATTATGAGAAAAGGGAAAAATGGAAAAAAAAGTCTTTGTAAATAAGGAAGGATGGAGGGGGTGAAGGGAGGGCTCAGAATGGGGAAAAATAAGAACCAAGATAAATCATGTAAAGGTACAAGTACCCAATGATAAATGTAAATGTATTGTACACCTAAAATGTACCAATAAAAGAATCTAAGAAAAAAATATCTACACCTATGTGTTACAGATGCATGTAGAATGTATATTAATTTGGTATTTAGACTTGGGCCCCACCTCCAAGGCATCTATCTCATTATGTATATGCAGATATTTCAAAATCTGAAAAAAATTTGAAATTCTTCTAGTCCTAAGCATTTTGGATTAGCAATATTCAATCTGTAATAAGTAATTTAGTCTCAATCCTATGAACATCTGGAGAAACATCAAAAGTCTTTAAACAAAGGAGAGATATAAAATATTTTATTTAACACCAGATTATTAAGTTATAAGTATATGCCAGGTGCTGCAGGGAACCACACAGATAAACCACCACCACAATAAAGAGACAAATACAACTATAGACATACTTTATTTTATTGCAATTGGTTTTATTGCATTTCATGGATATCGAGTTATTTACAAATTGTAGCTTTGTGGCAAATCTGCATGGAGCAAGTCTGCTTTTCCAGTAGATAAGATGATCATTAGTACTTTTTATCAGTAAGATATTTCTTAATTAAAATGTGTACATTATTTTTTAGATATAGTGGTATTGCACACTTAATGATCCATGGTATAGTGTAAACACAACTTTTACATGCATTGGGAAGGCAAAACCTTTGTGTGACATACTTAATTGTAATATTAGTTTCAATGTGGAATGGAACTCACAATATCTCCAAAGTATACCTGTATTATAAATAATGATATTTTATGTAGGAAATAAGTAGTTTCACTGGAGAGTAATAAAAGTTGCCTTCTTTAGATATGGTAAGAAGGCTTCTTAAGAGATATGACAATTGAGCTCAGACTTAAAAGATGGGAAGAGATTGGTCATGCAAATACCAATAATAGCATTCTAAGCAGATGGGCTAGCAGTTGCAACATCTCTGAAGCAGCAAAGAGTTCAGCAGCTTATAGGCACCTAAAGAAGTTCAGTGAAGGGCTGGAGATTTAGCTCAGTGGTGCCGCTGCCTGCCTCAAAAGTGTAAGGTCCCGAGTTTGATTCCTGGTACCAAAAAAAAGAAGCTCAGTGTGATTGAAGCTTATTACCCAAATTGGGAGTCCATGGTTTGAGATGAGGTTGAAGAGACAGGCAGGACCTTGTAAGGAGTTTTAAGTGGAACTGGAAGCCATTTAGAGGTTTTAAGCAAGCAGTATGAGCCAATTTGTGTTTCAAAAGTGTTCTTGATAAGATGTAGAGAATTAATTAGAAAGAAGTAAGAGTAGAACAGTGTAGGCTAGATAACATTTATAGCAGTACTCTGGGCAGGAGATGATGGTGGAATGACTGTACCCTAGTCTATAGGGATGGAGAAATGAGGACACAGGTGGTGCATCAGCATGATTTGCTGGGTCAATTGGATGTAGGGAGTTAGGGTAAAGGCAGAATCAAGGCTGACTCTCTGAATCAAGTTTCTGCATGGAAAGCCATACCCCTCACTAACAAGATAGGGAAGACTATTGGGAGGGGATACATTTTGGATGGAAAATTAATTATTCTGTTTCAGGCATGTGAAGCTTGCAATATCTCTGAGACATGCAAATGAAAACATCAAGTGGAAATATGGGATGTGTGAGTCAGAGATCTAATGAATTCCTTTGGCTGGAGATAAAATTATGACTTATCAGCAAAATTACGGCACTGTAATCCAAAAGACTAGATGAGCTCACTTTGGAATATTGCGTAGAGAAAGAGAAGATATGAGTCTGTTTGGGAAAGGTAGGAGAATATGTTAGCGAGAAGAGAGAAAGGGAGATGGTATAAGAGATAGTTCCAAAGAAAAATCCACAGGAATTGGAACTTGGCTAGATTACAGGAATGAGAAAATTGAAGGCAAAGATAGCTCTGGGGTTTCCCTTTGCTCAATTAACTGAATGCTGATATTTTCAATCAGTATGTGATACATGGAAGAGGTAGTTCCAGGGTGAGTTCTGTTTGATTTGGGTGCTGCAGGCTGAACATCAGATAAAATGAAAGCTTATGGTTGCTGGCTGATGTTTTTTTTTAAAATTACCCCCTCTTCACCTAAATCTGAAGCAACTGCCCAGAAATGGTGTGTGGTTGTTTTGAAGATGGAGGGAAGGTAGACAGAGTGTCCACAACAGTCATATGGATTGTGGAGGGCTTTTAGAAGGCTATAGACCTCCATGAGAATGGCAAAAAGAAGTTCCTTTGTCTAATGCAAAATGTTGGCCCACATTGGTTGTGTCATCCACAGCAGAATCTCCCTGTGGAGATCTTTGGGGAGCCAGAATGCCTTTCCCTCACCTGAGGATATATTTATATCTTCCACTTCATTTAACCATCTTCACAGAAACTTTGTATTTCTAGCTGTCCATTGTTCTTTCTGTGGATCATACCACTTATTTTCTGTTTAAATGGAATTGCTGCCAAGTTTTTGAATCCTGGTAGCTATGCTGATAAAGAGAATAGGCTACTTGCTCCCTTTTTTAATGTTATAATAGCAAATATGAAAAAGGACATTTAGTTACTATACTTATATACATTAACTATATTATGTACTTTATATGCAGCCCAAGATAATTCTTCTTCACTCGGTGAGGCCCAGGAAAGCCAAAGGGTTGGACATGGCTGATAGAGAAATCATAAAGGTGTTGCTACCAGAATGCTAATGTAACAAGTGGACTGACATTATTGTTTTAAATATATATAGTTAGGAATAAAGGAAGAAGAAACATTTCAGTGAACTATGTTGACTGGCTCTTTGATTCTACATAGCATGAAATCCTGGACTGAATACTGGAAATGGTTACAGTTATAATTTCCTGCTTGCTTCTGTCACTTCAACCTGAAGTCCTACAGTAGAAAATAAAATTACAAAATCTAGTCTGAGTAGTACCAGAAATTGAGAACAAAGCAGTTTCATAGCAGAAATTGGGTATGTCTCTGGTATTTTAGAGAAAATCCTTTACCTCTAGTTTAGATTCTTTTTTTCAGGGGGCAGTATATTTTTATAACAGTAAGAATTTAAGACCTAAGGGGCTTCAAACATGGGAGGAAGTGGTAATGATAATAATAAAATAAAATACAGCTCAATTTTCACTCATCTTACTGGAAAAAAACTGATAAAGAAAAACTGGATCCACATTACAGTTCTAATTACGAATAACTATGATTTAAATTTTGTGTACTAAACCTTTGACTTTACTGTCAGTTCTGACCTTAGAGCTCTGAGATTTGTGCCAACTAATTGGGCTTTTAAAATGTGTTCAGAGACAGCCACTCAAAAATAATCTTCTCATTGGATCAGGCATTTTTCAAGTAGGAAGCAAATGTGTTTTAATGAGGTATGAAACATTCACTGATTAAGGGGTACAAGACAAAAATTTGTTTTGAAACTTCTATTTGAAAGTTAATGTTTGCATAAAACCTGACAAGGAGATGCTTATTTGCTTAAGTATCGTTGAAAAACTGATAGCTATATCCCATCATTTTCAAAATAACCCACTGTTCCCAAGTACAGTTGTGCTTTACCATTCACTGAGGGATTGTTCACAGGAGCCCCCCCCCCATACTGAAAATTTCAGATGCTCAAGTCCCTTATATAACGTGGCATAGTGTTTCCATATAACCTGTGTATAACCTTCAGCATATATGATACCTAATATACTGTAAATGCTATGTAAATAGTTATAATTTCTTATTTCAGGAATAATATGAAAATACTATATATGTTTGGAACAGATGTCTTTTTCCCCCCAATTTTAAAAACATTTTTGAGATAAGGTCTCACCCACATTGCTAAATTGCACAGGCTGAAATTATCTTTGACAAAGGGGCCAAACACATTCACTGGAACAAAGATAGCCTCTTCAATAAATGGTGCTAGAAAAACTAGATTTCCACATGCCAAAGACTAAAATTAGACCTATGTCTCTCACTATGCACTAAAATAAAATCAAAATAGATTAAAGATCTAAATATTAAAACAGAAACAGTAAATCTACTGGAAGAGAGAGTAGGTAGAAGTCTTGAGGACTTAGGTGTAGGCAAAGACTTCATGAACAAAACTCCAATCACGCAGGAAATAATACAAAGAATCAACAAATGGGATCTCATCCTACTAAAAAGCTTTTGCATGGCAAAAGAAATCACCAACAGAGTGAAAAGACAACCCACAGAGTGGGAAAATATTGTAGCCAGTTGTTTCTCAGACAAAGAACTAATATCTGGAGCATACAAAGACTTGAAAAAAATCAGGCCCCCCAAATTTAAAGGCCCAATCCAAAAATGGGCATCTGAAGTGAATAGACACTTCTCAGATGAAGAAGTACAAACAGCAAATAAATATATGAAAAAATGTTCAACATCACTGGTCATTCAAGAGATGCAGATGAAAACAACCCTGAGATTCCACCTCACCCCAGTAAGAATGCCTGCTATCAAGAAATCAAGCAATAACAAATGCTGGAGGGGCAGTGGGGAAAAAGGAAACCTTCCCCACTGTTGGTGGGAGTGTAGACTGGTGCAAGCACTGTGGCTATCAGTGTGGATATTCCTCAGAAACCTAGGTCTCATTTGACCTAGCTGTTCCTCTTCTGGGTATGCTCCCAAAAGAATTAAAAACATCTGATTTGCTTGGTCAGGGTGTATGATCTTCTTGATGACACTCTGTATTCTGTTTGCCAGTATCTTATTGAGGATTTTTGCATCTATGTTCATTAGGGAGATTGGTCTGTAGTTCTCTTTTTGGACTGGGTCTTTCCCTGGTTTTGGGATCAAAGTAACACTTGCTTCCAGGAATGAATTTGAAAGCCTTGCTTCCCTTTCAATTTCATTGATGAGTTTAAAGAGTAGTGGCAGTAGTTCTTCTTTAAATGTCTTGTAGAATTCAGCAGTGAAGCCATCAGGACCTGGGCTTTTCTTTGGTGGTAAGTTTTTTATTACATTTTCCATTTCACTCATTGTTATTGGGGTGTTTAGAATTTCTATATCTTCTTCATTTAATTTTGGCAATTCATACGTATCTAGGGATCTGTCCATTTCTTCTGTGTTTTCCATTTTATTAGAGCACAGGTTCTCAAAGTAGATATTGATGATTCTCTGGATTTCTGCTGGATTTGTTGTGGCTTCACCCTTTTCATTCTTAATTGCATGGATCTGAGCCTTTTCTTTCCTTTTTTTGATAAGGTTGACTCAAGGTTTATCAATTTTATTTATTCTTTCAAAAAACCAACTCTTTGATTCATTGATTTTTTTTGTATTGTTCTCTTAGTCTCCATTGCATTGATTTCTGCTCAGATCTTTATAATTTCCTTTCTTGTACAAGCTTTGGGTTTGTTATGCTCTTCTTTTTCTAGGAGCTTGAGGTTCTGCATTAGGTTATTTAACTGAGCTCTCTCTGTTGTCCTAATATGGACTGCTATAAATTTCCCGCATAGAATTGCTTTCATTGTGTCCCACAGATTCCTGTATGTTGTACTGGCATTATCATTTACTTGTAGAAATTGTCTAATTTCTTCTTTAATTTCCTCTGTGACCCATTGGTTGTTCAGGAGGGTGTTGTTCAATTTCCATGTGTTTGTGGGAATTTTGCGATTTATGTTATTGATCTCCAATTGCATTGCACTATGGTCTGATAAATGCTGGCAGGGGTGTGGAGAGAAAGGAACCCTTCTCCATTGTTGGTGGGAATGTAGACTGGTGCAACCACTGTGGAAATCAGTATGGAGATACCTGAAAGAACTAGGACTACAGGTCCCATTTGACCCAGCTATTCCCCTGCTGGGAATCTTCCCCAAAGAATGAAAAGAGTCATACCACAGTGACATATGTGCACCTATGTTTATAACGGCACAGTTTGTAATAGCTAAAGCTTGGAAACAGCCCAAGTCCCATCGACTGGAAACTGGATAAAGAAGATGTGGTTTTTTTTATAAAATGGAGTACTACTCAGCCATAAAGAATGAGAAACTAGAGACATTTATAGCTAAATGGATGCATATTGAGGCCATACTCTTAAGTGAAATAAATAGGACACACGTGTAAATACTGAATAGTTTCTCTAATGTGAGAAATTGAAAGTGTAAATAAGGATGAAAATGATTTAAATGAATAATTGATAATTTGAAATAGGAAAAGGTCCAAGGGTTTGGGGATGATGGGAGGGGAAGGGGAAAGGGAAAAAGGGAAAGGAAAAATTATGAGAAAGAAAAAAAAATGGAATCAAAGTCTGTGTAAATAGGGAAGGGTGGAGGGGATGAAGGGCGCACAGGTAATGGGAGAAAAAATAAGAACTAAGATTCATCATGTACAGGTACAAACACCCAATGATAAATGTAAATGTATTTTATACCTAAAATGTACCAATAAATATATATATAAATTAAAAAAAGAATTAAAAGCATCATACCACAGTGATACACACTCACCCATGATTATAGCGACACAGTTTGTAGTAGCTAAATCTTGGAAACAACCCAAATGCCCATCAACTGATGAATGGATAAAAAAAAATGTGTTTTTTTATGTGATAGAGTATTATTCAGCCCTAAAGAAAGATAAACTTGAGACTTTTATATCTAAATGGATACACCTTGAAGCTATACTCTTAAGTGAAATAAATCAGACACACATAATGTAAATATCACATTGTCTCTCGGGTGTGACAAACTGAAAGCATAAATAGAAACCGAAATGTATAATAGACAATGTGAAATAGGAGAAAATTTTTCAAAAGGAAGGGGGAAATAGGGATGGGAGAGGGGGAAAGGAAGAAAGAAAAAGAAAAAATGAGAGAAAATAAGGAAAAAATGGAAACAGGGCTTTTGTAAATAGGGAGGGAAAGAGGGGTTGAAGGGAGGGTAGGGGAATGGGAAAAAGGGGAATAAAGACACACCATCTACAGGTACAAATTCCCGATGATGAATGTGATCATTATGTATATGTAAATTGTATAATAACATTAAAATTACAATAAATAAATAATGAATTACCCAGGTTGTACTTGAACTTGTAATCCTGCCTCAGTCTCTCAGATTGCAGGGATTACAAGGTATGTACCACAGTGTTGGCTTTCTGAATATTTTTTATCCTTGATTGAGTATGTGTATACAGAGGGCTAACTGTATACTAGTTGAAATAATATTGTGATAATTCAATTAAAATGGTAAATAAGTGACTTTATAATTATGAATATAATTTTGCTTAGGAATAAAACTAGCTCTAAACTAAAGATACCAGGTAAGTAGTCAGCCTCTCCAAAGTTCTAAATCTTGAAGTTGGTAGTAAGGGACTTTTGTATGCTTCCAATAGTATCAGATCTAAGAAATAGGTAAGAGTTTGAAAAATCTATTTTCCCCTGAAACTATAGTAAATGATACAGAAATACTATAAAAGATATTTTAAAGTTGTACAAAGTGAGGAAGTAGAGAAAATGCATATTAATTACACAGAATAATGGGTTTCATCTTGGCATATTGGTATGTGCATATAACAAACTTTGATCATTTCCATTTCCCCATTACCTCCTTGCTTTTCCCTCTCCCTGCTTCCCTTCCTCTTCTCTAACAGTCTCCCTTGTACTTTCGTGTCATTGCTTTTTTTGTTTTCTAGATTCCACATATGAGAGAAAACATGCAATACTTTTTATTTCTGTTTTTGGCTTGCTTTGCTTAACACGATGATCTCCAGCTCCATTTATTTTCCTGCAAATAGCATCATTTCATTCTTCTTTAAGGCTGAATGATATTCCACTGTGTATGTACACCATTTTTAATCCAATCATCAGTTGACAGGCACCTCGTCAGTTTCCATACCTGAGCTATTATAAATTGTGTTGCAGTAAACATGGGTTTGCAGGAGTCTCTACAGTATACTGACTTTAATTCTTTTGGTTATATACTGGGCTAGTATAGCTGGATAAAATGGTAGCTCTATTTGTAGTACTTTGTGGAACCTCTATACTGATTTTGTTAGTGCTAATTTACATTTCCACCAACAGTGCATAAGGGTCCCCCCCACACCATCCTCACCATGGTATCTCTTATAATCCTGTCAGATCAGGGCTCTACCCTTATGGCCTCATTCAAACTCGATTACTGTCTTAAAGGCCCTGTTTTCAACTACAGCCACACTAAGTGTTATCTCTTCAACATATCAGTTTGGAGGGGTCATGAACATTCAACCCATAACATGGCCCAAAAGAGGGATGAGTGGAGGAGTAGCCTCCCTGGGAGAGTGTGGGGGCAGGGTGGGACAAGGTATCTCAGTCCCTGTGCAGGCCCAGCCGAGACCTCTTCTGTCTGGGTGAGCTATTTGGAATAGAAGTTCCTTTCCTTCCCACCACCCATTTGTCAATAAGAAAACCTGGGAATGGAGGAAAGGCTATAAGCTTAAATGAGAAAGTGCTATGAGGCTAACCTGTCACCTGGCCAAGCCCACTCCCAACCCATGTCAGAGGAGATTAAGCCCAAGACCAGGGTATCATGACCACTTACAAGTGTTACTTAGAGAAGGTGATAGGAATGAAGCTTTAATACGACCACACAGAGCCTTCAAGTAGTGGTATTCCATTCCCTAAGTGAAGGTCTAAGAGGATGAGAAAGCTGCAAACCTCTAAATGGCCAAGTGCCAGGAAATATTTGGGTGACAGATACCTGGACCACACTAGAGGACATTTAAAAGTGTTTATAGCTGAGATTGACAAGGATATAGAGGTCGTCCTAAAAAGGAGATTTTCTCAACCACAGACATTTTGGGCTGGAGAGTTCTTGGTTGTGGGGGCTGTCCTGGGCATTGTAGAATGTTTAGCAGCATCCCTGACCTCTACCTACTTGATAATTATAGTGCTGCTCCCCAATTTGTGACAATCAAAATGTCTCCATACATAGCCAGTGTTGAGAACTACTAGCCTAAAGAGTGGGCCTAATATAGACAATTTGTGCATCCCAATAAGATGACAATAATTCCTGAAGTTGACTGAAACACTAAATAAAGCCATAAGTCAATGATAGCTCTAAAAAGGAAATGCAATATATTATCACACAAGAAAAAAATCAAGTCAATATGAGTCAGTTTCTCCAAAAAAATAGAAGGAACTGGGCAGACAACACACACTTCTAACCCCAGCACTCAGGAGGGCAAGGCAGGAGGATTGCATAAGTTCCAGGCCAGCCTGGGGTACATTGTAAATTCAAGGCCAGCCTGAACTGTCTAATGAAACATTGTCTCAAAAAAAGCAAAAAGAAAAAAAAGAAGGGGAGATTAACAAATTGTCAGCTAAAGAAAAGGCTACAATTAATTCATTGTTGAAGTTTGCAATATAGTCCTCTCATTGAAAACTCCAAGAAGTCAGTGTCATACCCACATATATTCATCAATGTAAGAATGTGATGCTGCAAAAATATTAAATCTTAGGTCAGAGTATGCACTAAGGAATATGACTCAGGCCTGAAGCCCGAGAAGCCTTTGGGGAATTTTCTTGAGAAACTAACCTTTACTTTGCTGAGTCTTGCTGTAATCAGTCAAATATGCATGGTATTATTATTTAATTTTTTGCACCTGGCCGTATCTAGACTCTCAAGTCAAGTAATAAAAAGCCAGGAGAGTGTAAACTCAGGGAACAAGCTTCTCCTGTCACCTTTCCTTACTTCCATGGCTCTGGGGTTGACTGAGCACATTCTACTTCCAATGGGAAGCACAGTGCATTAACTTCTGCTTTCAATAGGCATCTCCATAAGTTTTCATGTCTTTTTCCACTGTAGAAACTTATAGCTTCTGTAAAGGCATCTGGTAGTGTCTTTCTGTCAATCATATCACTGTCCTGCTGTGATGACTGAGCAGGTTCCTTTTGAATTTCCTGTGCCTTTATTCCATCCCACAGTGCTGTGTATTAGGCATTAGGAAATGTAGAAATGAAACCTAAATTGGCACCAGTCTTCTGCATTTCCCTTTGGGTTTTTTTCATCCTTTTATCTTTTAGATGCATCAGAGAACCCCTGTGTAGTCACATTGCTTTCTTTAGATTCATCCTTTTTTTACTTCTCTTTAGTCTAATTTCTTATTACATGATAAGACTTCCTAGAACCTCTCATCTCCCTTGAACATGTTTTAGAAACCCTGATCATGAGATTATAACCACATTTTATTTGACTTTTAAAGAATATAATGTTCTATAATCTAAGGTACATTTATGTCTATTGCCAACAATTCACTTTCAGAAACACCAAGATCATTTCTTTCCGAAGTTCTTGTCACACTCATTTAAAAAACTCTATTGTTCTTGTAGGTGGGAATTAAGCCCAGAATAAGAGTGCAGTTTGCTATTTTTTCAACATGCAGATATGACATTGTCCGTAAGAAAAGTCAAGAATGTGCCAAATAGGAGAATGAGACTCCATATAGAAAGAGATACCATGGCTCTAAACCAGATATTTAAATTATATTAGGAGATCATAGGTTATTTATGGAGTCATAATTGCTGAAATACTTTTTATTGTTTTAAATGAATATATTGACATGATTTAAGACCTTCAGAAAAGTTGCTAAAATAGCACAGAGAATCCCCATATACCCTTATTCCAGATACTGTGAATGATAACATTTCCTTATGTTTGCTCTATGTCAGTGATTTTTTTGGGGGGTACCAGGGATCGAACTCAGGACCCTGCACTTGTGAGGCAGGCGCGGCACCACTGAGCTAAATCTCTGGCCCTATGTCAGTGATTTTAAATGAAAGACATAGGCAGAAACTCAAGGCACTCTTAAGATGTGCAAACTATGACCTTAAATATTGCCCCTCCTCACACAGCCCTCTCCAGCCACGCAGCTGGACCTCAGCATCTTCCTAGTTGCCCCTTTCCTCTTACATCAGGCTGAAGGTTTCTGCCTCCCTCGCTAGACACGTCCTTAGTACCCCGGACAGCCGCTACTGTCTATTGTTTATTTCCCAATCTCTTGCCTGCTATTCAGTGCCCAGCACATTGTAAATGTACTCAGTGGGTGTGGAATAAATTTTTCCTTTTATGAGATTCTGTTTGCTCTTGTTTTTGTTATTTTACTATTGGTCTTCTTCTGAAACAGATGCTCCCTTTCGTCCACAAGTTCTTCCAGTAAATATAGACCTTTAGACATATAAAACCATAGCTGAGCCTCCTAGGTTCAGAATCTATGAGCATGATGTCAGAGAATATGTGGGCCAAGGAAAAATTCTCATGCAAGAAAGAGCAAGTGTTGATGGTGCTAAAGAAATCCTTTTAAAAGGGCAGTTTGCCTCAGGACAGCAAAGTTATAAAAGCATCACAGATCATTGTGTATTTTAATAGGATAGTATTGCTGGTTAACTAAAAATTGAAGTTTTGGAGAAATCAACAGTAAACTTTTAACCTAGTCAGTGTAACTCCAATTGTGGATAAAAGCCAAGTTGTTTACACCTGCAGATACTCAAGTATAAAAATATTGAGGAAAATAGTATGGGGTCTAGCTGAAGAAATCATGGACTAAAGAAGTGGCTAGAATACAATGAGGAGTGCCAGAAAAAGGAGGAGATATATCCATGTGTTTTAGTATGTCTCTGTTATAAAAAATGATCTTCCTATCATTTTTTGAAAAGCTTTTCTACATTTAAGGAAACCTCCACCTCATGAGTCCTGCTTCCCCAGTGTTAAAATCTAAATTCAAATACCCAACCTCCTTCGCAGGAAGCAATGTTCCATGAATCAGATCTATCTGTTAGAGACTTATATTTGGAAATAAAAGAGGAAACAATCTTGGCATGGAGTTTCTGTTTGCATCAGCACAGATAATAGCCAAGGCATTTGCAAACTCGAGTTCCTGATACAGAAGTAGTTTTTGACTGACAGTAGTAATAGTAGCAGTAAGGTCAAATTTTTGACATTTAGTGCTTGGCAGGGTGAAACCAGCAGAAGTGGTTTTTACTCAAGTGTTGGAATGTGATTTTGACCATTTGTCTAGAAAACAATTATCTGAGTTACTGAATACTTTTACCTGTAAATCTATTTTATAGTTGAAACAACCAAAATAGATTCTTTTGTTTACAACTGCCTAAAACAATATTGTGAATAGTCTTCACTTAGTTCTTCCAAGAACCAAAAATCAAGCTGAAAGTACAAACAATAAGGAGAGTAAATATAATTTTTAAGAAAGTGGATACTGAAACTGAAATGGAATTAAAAGCATTCTTGGGTAGCTCACATTCATTTGACTTCTCAGCTCTATTTCACACTCACTTTGAATTCATAGTTGGCCCTTCATAGGAGTTGACCAAAACAAAGCCAATTCTGCAAAGCATGATTGAAAAGGCATCCATATTTTCTTTTAGGATTTCATTGTTTCATCATATAATATTGAACCATGTTCCTGTTAGACATCTCCATTCCATTCTCAAAGTCCTTGTCTGAGTGAAGGAAAGAAGACAAAGGATGGACACAAAGAATATACGATTTTTTTCACTCTATTTTAAAAGGAGAGTATCTTGAAAATAGATTTCCCATCAAATGAATACTGTATGTCTAAAGTGCCTTTCTTTTAAAGACTTGGGAAAATCCCTTACAACTCTGTATCACGTTTCAAAGGTATTTACTGGTTTAGAGAATATTTTTATTTCTTTTCTTTTTTGGTACTGGGGATCGAACTTGGGATCTTGTGCTTGTGAGGCAGGCGGCGGAACCACTGAGCTAAATCCCCAGCCCTATTTTCATTTTTTAAATGGGGACATAAACAACAATAACTTAAGAAAAGTAGTGAAACAGAAAGCAGAAATTGTTCTTTCTCTTCTCTTTAAGAAGATGTGTCTTCAAGTGTGTGTGTGTGTGTGTGTGTGTGTGTGTGTTAAGCAGGGCTAGAGAGGCTACATAGATGCACTGAAGTGGCCATGGGCCAGCTGGCTTCGGTGAATACTGCAAATTCTCACAATTATTTAAATGTTCCACGCTAATGGGCTTGCCCATCACAACACTCCAGAAGAATGACTCTGGTCCTTTATAGGAGCCAGACAGTGTCTCTTTTCCCTGGAGCTGAAGGCTTCTATTTGTTTTCATTAGTGGAAATGAAAACAAATGGAGTCCCTAGGTGCCCTAGGCAGAATTGATTCTGTGCCCCCCACTGCTACTGCCTGCTGACTGGAGCTCATTCAGGAACCTTGCCAAGACAGGGATGTTTCTGCTGTGGCTCTCCCATCACATTCTGGGGCTTGGGCTTGGGCATATTATTCTGAATTATTTCTGAAGAGGAGACTGCTGGGCCAATGAAAATGTCACTCTAAGATTAGCTTATTTTCAACCAAATGGTAGCTCTGTATCCTCACCTTCTCTTCAGGTCTCACCATTTCTAGGCTGTTCTCCTTAGCCTGAATTTAGCTGACATCCTCACACAACACTGAATTTCTGTTGCTGTTTTGGGGATTTTCCATGAGCAAAAGATCTCATAAATAGCTGCAGTTAATTGTTAGAATTTGTGTTTACAAAAGTTCCTTTCCTGTTTTGCAAACTCAGGCTCAGCTCTGTGGCGTTACAAAGCAGCTTCCCCTCAGCAGATGTTCTGCCCCTCTCTCTGGCTGTGTGCTTGTTGGCAGCTCATTTGTCTCACCCTGCTATTGTCTTCCATAGCACAACCTGGAAATAAGATTTTCCTTCTCCCCTCGAAGCCCTTTGTACTAGGGACTTGTCTACCACGTCACTCCACAAACCACAGCTACTGAGTTCTGCATCGTCCTCTGTATTGCAGTTATTTCTGCTTCTATGGCTCTTCACAGTTAGACACTAAAAGCAATGATGACTAAAGCCTTCATTTTTTCTCCTGACATCATCTTCCCATGTTCAAGCTTTTCTATCACAGTGGGAGACAGCACCACTAGAAAAATTCACTCAGCTAGTAAGGATGTCTTAGAGTAATATTTGACCCTTTCCTCTCTTCTGTTTCTCTAGTATTTAAAGTAATCACTACAAACTGCTGAAATGGGTACATTCTTTTCTTTATTATTGCTTGCATTATTAAATATCCGTGTCCTATATCTAACCCAAGCCCTTGTAATAGTGTCCTTGCTGATCATCACATCTGGGGCTTTAATTCAACAAATGTTGATTGAGAGGTGGGAAACCTATTAAGAAGATGCTTCTGGATATAGAGTCTGCTTTTGTCCACATGCCCAGGCCTCTCAGGTAGTGCTTGTTTTATAGGGAGAAGAAACTTCTTTCCTATTTTTCTCCAAAGGGTTGTGTCATCACCCCCTTCTTGGAGGAATCCATATGATAGTCAAGGATAGAAATGAGTAGGAAGAGCCTATGAGAGAAAGGGGAGAAATTCTGAGACAGGTCATAGCTCTGTGATCTGGATGTTAGTGAACCCTAAATTAGTTTACCTATTGCAGGTTGTAAAACCTGACAATGTGTTATAACCCAAGTGTTTTCCTTGGCTAATAAACTGTCTCTTATATTTTGTACCTAGCACTGTGTTTGAGATTGTGAGGGATACAGAGACAAAGATACATTGTCTTTATTTATGCACTTATTTATTGCCATGCTAGGATTTGCGTGTATCTCCCAAAAGTTCAGGAGTTGGAGCCCTAATTTCTCAATGTGTTAGTGCTGGAAGTGGGGGCTGCTGAGAGGTGTTTGGATCATGGGATGCAGCCGACAGAAATGCATCAATGCTGTTTTCTAGTAATTGAGTTCTTGCTCTCCTGGGGTTTGATTAGGTACTGCAAGTGCAGCTTATTATAAAACAAGTTCAGCTCCTGCTCTTTCACTTGTTTTTCTTCTGAATGAGCCCATTTCCCTTCCATATTCAGCCATGAGTTGAAGCAGTCTCTTACTAGATGCAGCTGCCTGATCTTAGACTTTCTAGCCTCCAATACTGAGGACCAAAATAAAACTGTTTTCTTTATAAATTACCCAGTGTCAAGTATTCTGTCATAGCAAAAGAAAATGAACTAAAACATTGAGGGTCCTACTTTGACCAAGACCTCCTCCATCTCCAGCAGTCACCTCCACAGATAAGTCTACAGCAGATGCAAGAGGGAACAGAGAGTTAAGAAAGTTAATTAGGTGCTACAAATTTGCTTTTTGTGGAGTTCTAAATGCCTAAGGTTCTCTCCATTTCCCCCTACTCCTGATATCTAAGTGGTTCTAACCTAAGTGCACATTAGAATTACTGGGAAACTAAAACTTAGATATAATATCTAAAAATGGTTAAAGTGGCAAATTTTAGGTTATTTTTACCTCATTTAAGAAAAGGGTCCTGTACCCTCAAGGAAATGGAGCATAACCCTCCATCCTGCTGTATGGGCTGCACATAGTGATTTTCTTTTTCTTTCCAAAAGAAAGGAAAAAGGAAGTTAGACCTGATGGTGCAAGTATGTAAACCTAGCACACTAGAAGGCTTAGGCAGGAGGACTGCAAGTTCAAGCCCAGCCCAGTCAACTTACCAACTTCAAAGACTTTGTCTTAAAATAAAAGTATTTTTATTAAAGGGCTAGAGATGTATCTTAGTGTAAAGTTCCTAGGTCCAATCCCTAGTACTAAAAAAAGAAAGTAATAAAGAGAGAGAGGGAAGGAAGGAAGGAAGGAAGGAAGGAAGGAGGAAAAAAAGCAAAAGGAGTAACTACACAATGGAAAAACTGACAAACGTCAGCCAGATTATCAAGAACATCAATAATGATGAGTCACCTTGACAGAATGGAACATTGGATAAGAAGCAATGAGGATGGCAGTTTACCTGTGGTCTTTCTCTCCGATGTCTACAAGCCAAATTTAATCGTGAGAAAAATATCGCACACAAAAAAATCCCAATCGAAGGACAGTTCACTAAATACCTAATCAGCAGTCCTCATGACTGTCAGCATCATGAAAAGCAAGGAAAGCGTGAAAAAGTGTCACAACCAAGAGGAGCCTAAGAAGACATTATCCTGGGTGGGATACTGATATCAAAAGGACATGCAACCACTGTGGAAATCAGTATGGCGATACCTCAGAGAACTAGGATTAGAGGTCTCATTTGACCCAGCCATTCCCCTGCTGGGTATCTTCCTAAAAGAATTAAAAGAATCATACCACAGTGATATATGTGCACCCATGTTAACAGCAGCACAGTTTCTGATAGCTAAAACTTGGAAACAGCCCAATTGCCCATCAACTGGAGACTAGATAAAGAAGATGTGTTTTTTTCTCGGTTGCCCATGAACTAGCACACACAATCAACAAGTGGGATCTCTTCTTACTAAAAAGCTTCTGCACAGCAAGAAAAACCACCAAAAGTGTGAAGAGACAACCCACAACGTGGGAAAAAATTTTTACCTACTGTTCCTCAAAGTTCTACCATCTAGAATGTATAAAGAACTTAAAAAGATCAGACCTCCCAAATTTAAAGACCCAATGCAAAAATGGGCATCTGAAATGAACAGACATTTCTCAGACAAAGAAGGAGAAATAACAAATAAACATATGAAAAAAAATATTCAACATCACTGGTCATTCGAGAGATGCAAATGAAAACAATGCTGAGATTCCACCTCACTCCAGAAAGAATGGCTGCTATCCTGAAATCAACCAATAACAAATGCTGGCAGGGCTGTGGGGAAAGAGGAACCCTGCTCCACTGCTGGTGGGAGTGTAGACTGGTGCAGCCACTGTGGAAATCAGTCTGGAGATACCTCAAAGAACTGGGACTGAAAGTCCCATTTGACCCAGCTATTCCCCTGCTGGGAATCTTCCCCAAAGAATTAGAAGAATCATACCACAGTGATATATGTGCACCCATGTTCAGAGCAGCACAATTTGTAATAGCTAAAACTTGGAAGCAGCCCAATTGCCCATCAACTGGAGACTGGATAAAGAAAATGTGGGGTTTTAAAATACAATGGAGTACTACTTGGCCATAAAAAATGAGAAATTAGAGACATTTATAGCTAAATGGATGGACATTGTGGCGATACTCTTAAGTGAAATAAATAGGACACACGTGTAAATGGTGAATAGTTTCTCTAGTGTGAGACTGAAAGTGTAAATAAGGACTAAAAGGTATAATAGATAATGTGAAATAGGAAGAAAAGGGGCAAAGGGGAAGGGGAAGTGGGAAGGGTAGGGTAAAGTAAAGACAGGAATGGAATTAATATGAGAAAAGGAAAGAATGGAAACAAAGTCTTTGTAAATAGGGAGAGATGGAGGGGTTGAAGGGAGGGCAGGGGAATGGGGAAAAATATAAGAACCAAGAAAGATTATGTTAAGGTACAAATTTCCAATGATGAATGTCATTACATTGAATACCTAAAATGTACCAATAAATTTAATTTTTTTAAAAAGGACATTAGGATAAAACCAAAGAAATCTGAATAAAATATGTACATTAGCTAATAATAATGTATCAAAATTAGTCCATTAATGGTCCTAAATGTCCATATTACTGTAAGATGTTAGCAATAGAAAAAAGTGGGTGTAGAGCATGAAGAAATTCTCTGCAGTGTTATTGCAATAATTATGTAAATTTAAAACTGTTCTAAAAGAAAAGGTTTATTAAATAAATAAATATACTTAGATCTTATCCTAGGTAAAATGAATCCATATGTATATGTGTGGAATCTAAGCTATTGTAATATTATAAATTCCCCGGGTGATGCTATGTGAAATTCAAGAATCAAAAATCACTGGTTCATCTGGCCTTGTTCCCTGCAAGTCAAGATTCTGATGTTAGCCTGCTGTTTTATTTCATCTACTTTTTCCTTCCTCAGCACTTACAACTAGATTTATTAATGGGCCTCATCTCTTGGCCCAGCCCCAGCCCATTGCCTCGATTGACTCTGAGCAGGCTAAACGATCCAATTTATAGTGAGAATGAGTTCAGGCTAGGGCTGGACATTTTTTTTTCTTGTTACCCATTCAGACTTGAGACAATGTTCTATGGAGTCAGCCCTCTGTATCAACAGGTTCCACATCTGTGAATTCAACCAACTATGGATCAAAAATATTTGGAAAAATTTGCATTTATACTGTATATACATAGACTATTTCTTGCAATTATTGCCTAAGCAATACAGTATAACAACTCTTGCATAGAATTTACATTGTATTAGGTATTATAAGTTATCAAGAGATTTAAAGTATGTGGAAGCCTTTTTTTTCTTTTGATAGTGCTGGGGATTTAACACCCCCACCCCAGGCCTTGTGCATGCTAGGCAAGTGCTATACTTATTGTACACTATTCACAATAGCTAAGATATGGAAATAGCTAAGTGCCTGTCAACAGATGAATGGATAAAGAAAATATGGTATATATACAAAATTGAAATTGTTCAGCCATAAAGAAGAATGAAAATATGTCATTTGCAGGAAAATGGATAGGACTGGAGAACATCATACTAAGCAAAATAAGCCAGACACACAAAGACAAGTGTTGCATGATTTCACTCATATGTGCAAACTAAAAATAGGATGACCTGAAAGTAGAAGAGGGACTTCAGGGAAGAGGGAGAGGACAAGGAGTAAGGGGTGGGGGAGGCAAGAAAAGGCAGGAGAGAAGTTGGACATGATCAAGACTGATATATACATGTATGTAAATGTTGCAATTATCTCATGAATTTGTACAATTAATATGTGGTAATAATAATAATAAAAATATAAGAACTCCAACAGAAAAAAATACAAAATAAAGTATATGGAATGATTATATAGTTTGTATGCAAATCCTACACCATTTCAGACAAGAGACTTCAATATTGAGGATTTTGGTATCTGTGGGGGGTCCTGGACCCAATCCCCCATGGATCCTGAGGGATGGCTGTGTAGAGAAAGTCTCTTCCACCCTTGCCCTCAGCTATCCAGACCATTCCCCAAAGTAACTGACTGTAACAGTTTCTTGTGTTTCCTTCAGAAAGATGTTATGTGTATCCAAGCAAATACACATATATGTCCCCTTTGTACATAAGTAGTGGCATTTGATACTCAATGCCTACTTTTTGATTTCTCCAGCTTTCTGTTCTTATTACAGCTGCAGGATATTCCAATGTGTGAAGGTACAGTTGGCCCTCTGTCCACAGTTTCCAAATTTGCAGATTCAACTAACTATGGATCAAAAATGTTCATGGAAAACACGATCTCTACTGAACATGTACATGTCATTCTTCCTTAACAAATACAACAACTACTTATGTATTTACATTGCATAAGGTATTATAGGTGATCTAGAAATGATTTAAAGTACAGAGGAGGATATGGGTGGGTTTTATGCAAATGCTACAGCATCACTTCATAAAAAGGACTTGAGCAATCAAGGATTTTGGTCTCAGCAGCAGGCCTCAGATTCAACCTCTACAGATGCTGAGGGATGTTGTTCTCCAAATTATTTAATCAAAGGTATTCTTTTGGTAGCCTTTCAGGTTGTTTGCAATCTAATTTACTAATAATGCTTCACTGAATAAATTTATAAACAGGACTCAGACAGCTTTATCAAACAACTTTTCTTGCTTGTACACAAATTAAAGTTCCAACCAAAGGAACTAGTATTCTGCTATCTAAAATAGTTAGAGAATGATAAAATACTCTGAAGGATCAGAAAAGGGAAAACTTAGTTTTGGCTGCCTAGGATTGGGGAGAGGAAATGTGTAGAATGGAAAAAAAATTGAATCTTCAAGAGGAGAAATCACAGAAGTATTCATTTAGGAAAAAAATTAAGTTACATTTTGGGCTGGGGATGTGATAGACATCAGTGATAGAGCGATTTCCCAACATGTGGGAGACTCTTGGCTGGACAACTGTACTCTCTGGCTTCTAATCAGCCTTGACCTAGGGTGTAGGAATGTACTTCCATGTCAGTCCCCTTTCTGTGGCCTTTTTGGAGAACTATTCATATCAAGACTTCCTCTTAGAATGGAATTAATATGAGAAAATGAATAAATGGAAACAAAGTCTTTGTAAATAGGGAGGGATGGAGGGGTTGAGGGGAGGGCAGGGGAAGGGGGGAAAAATAAGAACCAAGAGAGATTATGTAAAGGTGCATATCTCCAATGATGAATGTCATTATATTGTATACATAAAATGTACCAATAAAAGGATATATATAAAAAAAAGACTTCCTCTTAGAGAGGCCCTCTGTGGAAACCTTAATTTTCTCAAAGATTTTGGTCCCCCTTCTTCAATGACTGATTAGAAATTGATGGGAGAAGATAGAGCCTGTCAAATAACTTGCCTGACCCCTGTTTCATTGGCTTGAGGTTGTCTGCAAGTTTCACCTACTGGGCTCCATCTGTCAGGTTAGATCTCTTGAGCTCTGTGCCCAATTGCAGGCTCTGCAGCCCTCCAAGTAAGTTTCTCAGTCCACACTTGAAATGTTAGACGCAATCCTAGCTCCACTTCATCTTGCTGGCCCTCTTGTGTTCACCATAATACACTGAAACTTGAATCCACTCCCATTATGACAACAGTCCCAGTCCCTCTGTCAAGCCAAAGTTTATCTTCTCTTGATAGTCAACTTGTACCTCTAATGAGTCTGCCACCTGGTATCCAAATACATCAATCTAGGAACAACACTCATATCTCTGCTCTTCACCAAAGCTTCATCCTTATCCCCCACTCACCCCATTTCACTCTGTTTCATGTATATATTCTGGTGACTCTTTCTTTCTACCATTACAAGTAGAATTCTTCCAGTTCCTCTTTGCTGTCCTGCAAGTATTGCCAGGTATGTGAAGAAAATCTGTAATGTGAAAAACAGACAAAAAGCAAACAGAAAAAAAAAAGAATGTAAAAGAAACAGAGAAGGGACAACTCAGGAACTAGAAGAAAACTTTAGAAAGGAAGAAAAACTATAATTATGGTCCAAGATGTGATTAGAGAAAATATTTTCTTCATGAAATATAAAAAAATCAATATTTAAATCTGTAAGAGAAAGAAAGTTTTAGGAAATTAAATTGTGATGTAGAAATTTTAAAACGTTAGAAAGGTTGTTTTGTCTGGTTTTTGCTAGTGTTTTTATTCCTGGTAAGGGCTTTGTAGGCACCCTTCAACATCTCACCTGCATGAAATAAACAAATCAGGCAGAGCTCTTGCTACTGTGTATGTGAGGTTACTCTGAGATCTGTGACCAAGTAGCTGATCGGATAGAATCTGAACATGCTTCTTAAAAGGTGTATCATCCACAATGTTCTCTCAGTGAATGGAAGCTTCTGCAGCATTAAGAGTGTTTTGATTACCTCTGTTTCTGTAATCTTTATAAGAGCTTTCTTACAATTAAGCCTCTAGAAATCCCAGCTGAGCCAGGATTATGCTTTTGTTTTGTTGTACAAAAGATCGAACCAAGGGTACTCTACCACTGACCTATATCCTCAGCCCTTAATATTTTGAGAAAGCATCTCACTAAGTTGTCTAGGATGACCTCAAACTTATAATCTTCCGGCCTCAGTCTCTTGAGTCACAGAAACTAGAATGTTTTAATACCTAATGTTCAACAAAAGATTCTGAAAGAAAATCTTATTATTTGAAAATGCTTAGTAATAAGAAAATTAATAATAATTGTTAACATTTTAAAAACATTTATTTCAACCAGGCACAGTGGTACCTGAATGTAATCCCAGCACTTTGGGAAGCTGAAGCAGGAGGTTCACAAGCTTGATTCCAACCTGGGCAATTTGACAATTTAGCAAGACCTCTGTCTCAAAAAAAAAAACAGGGCTGGAAATATAGCTCAGAACAAAGGCTCTAGCTTTAATCCCCAGTACCACAAAACAGAAAGTATTAATTTCAAGCTTAGGTACTGCATTAAATAAGGGATGAAAGGATCTAAAGTCTACATGGTTGTGCCATTCATATTTCTGTAGGAACACCTAAGCAGATGAATGTCAAGATTGGGATTTAAATTGAGGATGAGGAAGTTCCCTTTTAGCCTTAGGCTAAAATCATATTTTTAAGTCTGGATCTTACCTGAGAGCCCCATACTTGGATAAATTGTAATTTACCGTCAAGCTATTAATAAAGTCTGATTTGTGGCCCATCTGATACTGACCTTTGGGTGTCTGCTTCATTCAAGAGAATCCTAGATGGGAAAGGGTGACCTGAACCCTCAATATATCCTTTTTCTCCACCTTTGCTGGGTCCCATTCTTGTTATAAGCCCCCAATATATCAACTGCTATTGAAAGTTTAGTGATTTTTTGTTAGGTTGATTCCTAGGTATTTAAGTTTTTTGGATGCTATGTGAAAGGAATTGTTTGCCCTATTTCTCACTCAGTTTGAGTCTGTTGTTACTATAGAGGAAAGCTGTTGATTTTTGTGTATTAGCCTTGTATCCAGATACTTTACTGAATTTGGTTATTAAGTCTAGAAGACTTTTGGTGGAGTTCTTGGGGTCTTCTATATAGAACGTCATGCCATATGCAAATAATGACAATTTGACTTCTTCATTACCTATCTTTATTCCTTTTATTTCTTTCTCTTGTCTAATTGCCATGGCTAATATTTCCAAAACTATGTTGAACAGGAGTGGTGATAGTAGACATTCTTGTCGTGTTCCTGATTTTAGTGTGAAGGATTTCAGCTTTTGACCATTTAGTATGATATTGGCTATTGGTTTTTCATAGATGGCTTTTATCAGATTGAGGTAGAGACCATCTATTCCAATTTTTATAGGGTTTTTATCATAAATGCATGTTGGAGTTTGTCAAATGCTTTTTCTGCATCTATTGAGATGATCATATGTTTTTTGTGCTTGGCTCTATTGAAAAGCCTCTTCTCTGAAAACTATAGCACTCTGAAAAGAGAGATTGAAGAGGATATCAGAAAATGGAAAGACATCCCTTGATCCTGGGTAGGAAGAATCAACATAGTGAAAATGGCCATACTTCCAAAACTGCTATATAGATTCAATGGAATCCCAATTGAAATTCCAGCAGTATACTTCACAGACCTTGAGAAAACAATCCAAAAATTCATTTGAAACAAGAAGAGACCTAGGATAGCAAAAGCAATTCTAGGCAACAGAGACATGGCAGGGGATATCACAACCCCTGATTTGAAACTATACTACAAAACTACTGTGATAGAAACAGCATGGTACTGGCAAAGAAACAGACCTGAGGACCAGTGGAACAGATTAGAAGATGCAGAAACAACTCCAGACACACTCAGACATCTCATCTTTGATAAAGGAGCCAAACTCGCTCACTGGAGGAAAGATAGCCTCTTTAATAAATGGTGCTGGAAAAATTTGGTTTCAACTTGCCAAAGATTAAAACTAGACCTATATCTCTCACCATGCACTAAAATAAAATTGAAATGGATTAAAGATCTAAATATTACAAGAGAAATGCTGAACCTGCTGGAACAGAGGTTAGGTAGAACTCTTGAAGACATTGGTGTAGAAAATGATTTTACAAACAAAACCTCAATTGCCTGTGAACTAGCACAAACAATCAACAAGTGGGATCTCTTCTTACTAAAAAGCTTCTGCACAGCAAGAGAAACCACCAACAGTGTGAAGAGACAACCCACAATGTGGGAAAAAATTTTCACCTGCTGTTTCTTAGACAAAGGTCTACTATCTAGAATCTATAAAGAACTTTAAAAAATCAGACCTCCCAAATTTAAAGACCCAATCCAAAAATGGGCATCTGAAATGAACAGACATTTCTCAGACAAAGAAGTAGAAATGGCAAATAAGCATAAGAATAAATGTTCAACATCACTGGTGATTGGAGAGATGCAAATGAAAACAACGCTGAGATTCCACCTCACTTCAGAAAGAATGGCTGCTATCATGAAATCAACCAATAACAAATGCTGGCCAGTCTGTGGGGAAAGAGGAACCCTGCTCCACTGCTGATGGGAGTGTAGACTGGTGCAACCACTGTGGAAATCAGTATGGAGTTACCTCAAAGAACTAGAACTGGAAGTCCCATTTGAACCAGCTATTCCCCTGCTGAGAATCTTCCCCAAAGAATTTAAAGAATCATACCACAGTGATATATGTGCACCAATGTTCATAGCAGCACAGTTTGTAATAGCTAAAACTTGGAAGCAGCCCAAACGCCCATCAACTGGAGACTGGATAAAGAAAATGTTTTTCTTTTTTAATAAAATTGAGTACTACTTGGCCATAAAAAATGAGAAATTAGAGACATTTATAGCTAAATGGAAGCACATTGAGGCGATACTCTTAAGCGAAATAAATAGGACACACATGTGTAAATATCGAATAGTTTGTCTAGCATGAGAACCTGAAAGTGTAAATAAGGACTAAAAGCTATAATAGATAATGTGAAATAGGAAGAAAAGGGGCAAAGGGAAAGGGGAAGTGGGAGGGGTAGGGGAAAGGAAAGAAGGGAATGGAATTAACATGAGAAAATGAAAAAAATAGAAACAAAGTCTTTGTAGATAGGGAGGGATGTAGGGGTTGAAGGGAGGGCAGGGGAATGGGGAAAAGATAAGAACCAAGAGAGATTGTGTAAAAGTGCAAATTTCCAATGATGAATGTCATTATATTGTATACCTAAAATGTAGCAATATAATTAATTGAAAAAAAGAGAAATTTTCCTTTTAAATCTGACAAGAGAAAATACAGTCCTGGGGCTATTTTTATCTTACTAGACATACGTCAGGAAATTTAGATATTCTACTCTTCTAGAACAAGTTTCTACCTTCTCAACACCATCCTTTCCCCTCCTCTTAATCCCAATATTGAATTTAAAGAAGTGTGAGGCTGACTTTATAAGTATTTTAAGGTAACAACAACTAGTAAATTCATAATGTACATAAATGAATACCTCATTTAACAACTTCAAGACAGACAGAAAATTGCATGTTGTGTTGCTGGCCTTGCAATGACTGTGAGACAGGCTCAGAAATCTATCCCCTTCAATGCCTGCTCAGGGGTGGAAGATGACACTAGCACAGAACAACTTGATTTCCATCAAATTCACCTGGCAAGAAAGGAAATGTAGAGAGATCCCTGAAATTACTTGTGGCTATAAACATAAAGTAGATGCAGGAGTTAGTCCTTCATCAAATTCCTACCTAATAATGTCCGATGTTATTGATTACTTACTGTGGGCCAGCCCAGCTTGCGTATCTTTATAACTTCTTTTTTTATGTAGATTCTGTTTTCTAAATGAAGAAACTATGATCTGGGAATTTAAATCACTTTTAAAACAGCAAATAGCCCAAAAGTTGTAGAGATCTGAAATATGAGTACAAAAATAAATGACTGATGTCAGCATCTGATCTCAGATTCTAATTCTTCACACAAGATCAGGACATGGACATTCTTGAACCAAACTCTCTCCAAATATATAGGACCTATTTAATATCAACATCAAATCATTTTGAAAATTCCAGATCAAAGATAATGTTACTCCCAACTAAACCTTAAAATACCAAAGAGCATTGAATACAGACTTTTATTGGGGTTATTGTTTTGTTTGTTTATCGAGACAGGGTCTAGCTATGTAGTTCAGGATTGCCTTGTACTTGTAAATCTCCTACTTCAGCCTCTCAAGTGCTTAGATTATAGGCACTGAGCCACCATGTGTGGGTGAACACAAAACTTTTAAATCCTCTTCATAACTGTTAATTATAGATAGAATATTAGTGGCAAAAATGGGAATAAAAATGCAGAAAAATGTTTATTGTATTAAAAATGACTGGGAACATGTCTTTGACAGAATTAGAATCAAGGAGCAATTTTCACTAAAATTGAAAACCACATAGATGAACCTCTGTTTTAGAATCTGTGGTTAGCCATTAATCCATGTGTTTCTACATATAGAGAATAATACATATGTAATTCTATAATTCAGAATTTTCATTCTTTCAATCTGGCTTTACTTCAAACAATCCTATTTAATTAAACTTCTAATTAAATAACTTCTAATGGAACTAGTAATTAAACTGTATGCTATTTGTCACTTAAAGCAATGATGATTTACAGTATGTATGGCTGTTGAGGGTAGACAATTTTTATTTCATTTGATATTTTAAATTTGCTTTCATTCTTTCTTTGGTAAATTTCACGATCAATATTCTAGGACAGAAAATCTTGCATGCATGTCTCTCTTAAGATATCAAGGTCCCACAAGGTTCAAAGAGATGGGTTGCTTAGATTAAAATATTTAAGGAGCATTTAGTGAAAGGTCAGTTTACTAAAAGGTAGGCAAGGTATAGGGAAGCTATAAAAGATACCACAATATCTAGGGTTTGTCTCAGGGGTCTGGGCCCATTACCCATTGTTGGAAAAATCCAGGGTCGAAACCAGGACAGGAACCAAACAGGCCTTTATTGCAGAGGGGAGCAAGCTGCCAGGCTGCCTCTGAACAAAGGGAGGACAACAGCCTCTTTGAGGCTTGGTGCAGTTTTTTTAAAAGGTTGGGGGAGGTTTAAGTGACCTGGAGGGCTTGAATTGGGGCAGTATTGGTGGAAACAGGAACGTGATGGATTACAGGAAGAAGAAGGCTGACTTGGGTGGGAAAGGAGACATCTTGGGGCTGGGTGATGTATCATTCCAGCCTGTTGTTTTATGGGTACTGGGGTGAATGTCTCTTCTTCTGTAGCTGCTTCAAGCTGACAGGGGGCATTGATAGGGGTCTGGGTGATCAGTGAAGTTTATACGGCAGTGGTGTGGTCCCTCGTGGTGAGGGGCTGATAATACTCTGCTGGCTATCATTGCCCCCACCATCCTAGACCCCATCACATTTAAGAATGCTCATGGGATATTGCAGTGCCTTATCATCAGGGACAGATGATGTCTGATCTCAGTTTTCTTATGATCATACTTCTGGGATTCATCCTGGGCATTGGGTTGATGGCTGTGACCCCAACAGAGTGGACTTCTTGTCAAAAGTGTCTCATCGCCTTTACTTATTACATCCTTATTTCTATCCTCTGCATCCTCATCTGCTTTCATTAACATGCTCCAACTCTCCTTTTTTATCCTTGAGGGAGGACTAACCTGTTTCACCTCTCAACCCCCTTGTCCAATGGGTTGTAACGCCCCAGGGGGCAAGTTCTGGGTAATGGATTGGAGCGGGGCTACTCTTGTAGACAGGGCCCCACCAGGGTTTAGATACCTCACTTCCATGCACTACTTGTGCAACCACTCTGCCACCATATGCATGCCCTCAGGGAAATAATCCTGGACAGGCAGGATAATATATTTGGCCATGACCTCCTCCTGTGGAGCAAGTCAAGGGTCCACCACTTGTTGGAGCTACCTCCCCTTAATTGGAACAAGTGATGGGGGGCGGGGGGCACAGGACTGGGCCTTAAAAGAAGAGGTTAAAAAGGTTCAAACCACTCTTGAAAAGCTCTCGACCCCACCCCCGTATAAAGGGATAGACTTGTCAGTTTTTAACCAGATAACCCAATCTCACAAGAGACTTTCTTGTCTCTTCAATACTACCCTCTATAACCTCCCTGGTAATGTCTCTGACTGCTGGATGTGCTTGTCTATACACCCCAGTCCTTTCACTCCAGTTCCCATTCCCCCGAACTTTAACATTTCCTTCCCAGACACAGTATCTCTGTGGTCCTTGGACCCTTCTCGATTAACTTACCTTCTCCCTCCCAACCCAGAAATCTAACTTGCACTGTTATTGGTCTTCCCAATAACTCCACAAGCTCCTTATGCTCCTCAGTCATTCCTGCCAACCTCCCAGTCTGTCTCCCCTCTGGCCTATACTTTGTTTGTAACCAGGAAGCCTTTAGGTGCCTTAACCAGAGACCTTCTGCTACGTCGCATTCCTTAGCCCCCCTTTAACCGTGTACACTGACCAACAGATCACAGAAGCAGCCCTAGTACAACTTGGCAACCACCACAAAAGGGCAGTTCCCCTTCTTGTTCCGTTCTTAATGGGAGCTGGAGTACTAACCAGCATGGCAACAGGTATAGTGGGAGTTTCCACCTCTGCACACTTCTATCACATACTTTCTAGGGAGATCTCTGAGGACATGGACAAAATAGCTGAATCCTTGGCCACTGTCCAGGACCAAGTGAATTCCCTGGCAGCTGTTGTTCTACAGAACAGATGTGCCCTGGACATGCTAGCAGCACAGGGAGGGACATGCCAGTTTCTCAGTGAAGAATGCTGTTATTTCATCAACCAATCAGGTATAGTTAAGACAAAGGTCAAAGAATTAAAGGAACACATAGAAAACTGCTGAAAACAGTGGAGAACACCCCAAAACTACTCAATATACCAACAAATTATGCCCTGGTTGCTTTCCCTCCTAGGCCTGCTGGCCTGCCTGTGCCTTCCAGCTCTGGTTGGGCCTTGTCTGTTTCGCTGTTTTCTAAATTTCTTGCAGGAACAGATGCGAGCCTTTACTAACCGGACAGTTGGTGAACTCATCATGGCCGGTTATTAGCCCCTCGCCACGAGGGACCACACCACTGCCGTATAAACTTCACTGATCACCCAGACCCCTATCAATGCCCCCTGTCAGCTTGAAGCAGCTACAGAAGAAGAGACCTTCACCCCAGTACCCATAAAACAAAAGGCTGGAATGATACATCACCCAGCCCCAAGATGTCTCCTTTCCCACCCAAGTCAGCCTTCTTCTTCCTGTAATCCATCACGTTCCTGTTTCCACCAATACTGCCCCAATTCAAGCCCTCCAGGTCACTTAAACCTCCCCCAACCTTTTAAAAAAACTGCACCAAGCCTCAAAGAGGCTGTTGTCCTCCCTTTGTTCAGAGGCAGCCTGGCAGCTTGCTCCCCTCTGCAATAAAGGCCTGTTTGGTTCCTGTCCTGGTTTCGACCTGGAATTTTTCTAACCCATTATTTGCCCTTGGCCTGAAGATTCTTAGAAAGGGAATTGTTCCTACGAGCTAGGAACCTAGTGTGAGGGTTGTTGACAGGCCCTTCAGTAAGAAAGCTAAAAACAAACTTCCAACCTCACTTTCCTTCCTTCTCTCAATCTCCCATCCCTGGCAGAGCACAAGAGGAAGGCAGAGAACAAGGGAACCTATTGATGGATCATTTCTCAGGTCACAGAGCAAGGATGTTGGCCCACTCATCCCTGTACAGAGCATGCCTGTATTTTTCTCTACATAGCAGGGATTTAAAGTTGGATAGAGTAATTCTTCTCATTGTTAGAAAAGAGTCATCAGTATAATCTGCGGAAAGCCAAAAGAAGAAAACCAGAGCTTTGTATCATTCCTAAGTACATTGTTCAGATTCACCTCAAAACCCACTAAATTGATGCTTTCTTAAAATGAGAAAATGATGGGTCTACTCAGAAGGTTTTTTGTCTTCAAGGTTATGTTTAGAATCATATTTTGAGTTTATTAATGGAAACAATTTTCCTTCCTTTGTTCAGTCTCAAGTGCCATCTTTCAAAGTTGTGCATTAAGTAGAAGTTTCACTTTGGAACTTTGTTTCTGCATTTTGTTTTCAAGGTTTTCTTTCTATTTATCCATCTTTTCTTCCACCCCATTCTCCTTCCTCTTTTCCATTCAGTAGTTGAGACTCTGGAGATAGAAGATATCTCACTTAGGACAAAATCTAAGAAATGGAAAGCCACTTGCTTCTTTTTTTCTGGCCCAGTTAAGGTAATAACCACTATAGCATATACCCAATGCCTTCAATTCCAGTTTTTGCAACCAGTTCTAGATGATCTCTGTCTTGTTTACTTTTCTCATTGCTGAGTCAAAATACTCAACACTCAAAGTTAGAGGAAAGGTTTATTTACCTCACAGTTTGTAGAGGTTTCAGTTCATAGTTGGCTGGCTCAAAGGCAGGGTGGCATGCAGAGAGGTATCAGAGAGGAGAAACAGTTCATGGTGAACAGAAGACAGCAAAGCAGCAAAACAGCAAAGCAGAAAGCAACAAGCAATGACCACAGCAGCCCTCTTTCTGTCCCTTATATTCTATCCAGGCTACTCAGCATTAGGGTGGGTAGCACTCACACTCAGATTGGGCCACCCTTAATCCTAGCATTGCACCGTGAATCAATAACAGTATCACATCCTTAATCCCAGCATCACACACTCTAGATCCGACCACATTGGAAAAGCTTTAGCTATGACCACACGAGGCTTTTGGGAGACATCTGGAAACAAGCCATAAACAAGCCATAACAATCTCCAAATCTCCAGGCTACTATGATCTTCTCTCGCAGAAACAAAGACAAAATCAATCAGAATGCTCAACTGGCCCACCCGATCCCCATACACAAATCATATCATACTAGAGAAGAGTTTTAGTAGCCAGGGGTACAAGTTGTTTACAGACCTTTTATCTTCTTCAGGGGTTTATCTGAAAGGAACATTTGCTATAGCTTTGTCACATAATTTGTATCTCATTTTTTATCTGCAACTCCCTCATCCCTTCTCACTAATTTCTATAAAGAATCCTTGTTCTACCCACACTTTCCTGTCTGTGTAAAATCTCATTTACTAAGTATCCACTGGACATAGACAGTTGCACCATCAACCAAACCTCCTCCTGACCTAGCCCCCCTTTAATACATCACAGTATTTCACTGTTACTTAAAATTTCCCATTCCACTCCACCCCCCACTCTGCTTGCTAGAAATCTCTCCTCTCCTGCCCACAAAATTATTTTTTCACTTCATTTAATATCAACTCATATCTGCTTCTTCTTTTTTTTTTTTTTGGTACCGGGGATCAAACTCAGGTCCTTGAGCTTTCAAGGCAGGCGGCGGAACCACTGAGCTAAATCCCTGGCCCTCATACCTGCTTCTTAACTCTGCTTCTTAACCCTGCTTAATTTGTGTCTCTCCCCTTGTATTCACTCAATGCTTACATATTCATTATGAAATTATTTATTTCACACTAAATTATTGTGCTGGTTATCACTGTTTTATTTTTATAATATCCATATGGCTATGGTTATCATCACTGGTTTCATGTATGTCTCATACTTAATTCTGGAAAATGAATTTCTGGTAACTATGCTGCTTACTGTGCTTTATACTGAAGGAACTATCTTGCCTGACCTTTAATCTTGCAACTCAACATTCTGCATTGGATTTTCTTTGATACACACTGTATAGGGATGACTGTATTAAATGTTAAGTGTTCTGTTACATGGGACCAAATAATCTAAGAGGTAACGCTGACTTTGAAAAGAAATATTATAGACAAACTAGTAGGAAAAACAACAAATATTTAACTTAGTAATGTAAGTACTTACATTCTTAAGAAAATAAGCAGTACTGCCGGGGATTTAGCTCAGTGGTTCCACTGCCTGCCTTGCAAGCACAAGGTCCTGAGTTCGATCCCCGGTACAAAAGAAAAGAAAAAGAAAAAAAAAAAGAAGCAGTAAAAAGATAAGGTGAGTGAGGGATAATACTGGTTGGTTCAGCAAGAACAGGAAGGAAATCGCAGCCTCTCTTCCAGATATGAACCCATGGTTTCATGGGGTTAAAAAGGGGTCAACTTTTGGTTGATGAAGACATAGATATTTTCATTTTTTTTAGACAGATGGATTAAAATCAGGCCATAACCATATTAATAGATCTGTTACATAAAAATTACTAGTGGCCATTGTTTTAGACTAAGCTCCTGCAGTAAGTCCCAATAGACCAGGCTAAAAATAAAAATGGAATCACCCACACTGAAGTTCCACACCAGCAATTTGAAAATAAGCTGTTTATTTGACCTTTGGAGAAATCAGGATTAAAGAAATGACAGTCAAATTTCCTCAACAGGCCTGTTTCAATTGGCACGACAGTAAAGTTCCCTCTGCCTTGATCCTTACATGTGAAAAAAGAAACCTAAATTTACCTGATGCTAGCCAATCAGTTGTTTTTCCATCTTCCTTTTTCTGCCTTACAAAGAAAGTAACTTTTTTTTTGTTTTTTTGGTACTGGGGATCCAACTCCGGCCCTTGGGCTTGCACAGCAGGCGGTGAAACCACTGAGCTAAATCCCCGGCCCTCAAGGAAAGTAACTTTTAAATGACTGGGCTGCTTTTTCTATCTGCCCTTTTCGGCCTATAAAACCAAACCAATCCCCTCTTCTCAACTTATTGAAACACTTTTCTGTTTCATGGAATGAAGTGGTGCCCAATTCTAGAATCAAAAAATGAAGTCAGTGAAGATCTTAAACTAAATTATGATAATTTTATCCTTTGACAGACCTAGTTTGTAAGAAATGTAAATGTAAACTTAGTTTTAATTTATTCCTCAGTCTGGTTTCTATGGCCCTTTTAATGTTGGTTCTTGGTGTGACCTGTTAGCAAGGTATCTTCACTGAGTAGCTATCATTTTCTTTACTGGAAGTACATAATTCTATTTCACTTTATTTTTTAAAAATGCCATGGTAAAGTTACATCACTTACAGGGTTTTATGGATTGAGAAATCCGTTGCCATGACAATGCCACTTTCAGGCTATGGAATGTTTTGTTTGCAGATGAGCACAAGCAGTTTTTTGACCAACGTGGCACAAATGTCACAAGAGAAAAGTAAAGTTTACAAAAGGAATATAGAGAATATCAAACATAATTTCTTTCATTGGAAAAAGGTAGATTGTCAGTAAATTGAAAGGATTATTATTGAAAAGAAAATTATTTACTCAAAAGATTCAAAGCAATTAATTAGATTCAGAGTAATTATTTTCTCATACAAATTCTCTTAGTCTACCAGAGATCTGGGCATTTTATTTTAAAATCAATATCATTATCTTCATTATTACTCATTATTAATTATGGACCTATCATGACTTTAGTTCTTCTATCCACTAGCTGGGCACTTAACCTTTCTGTGCCTCAGAGCCCTTATCTATAAAACAAGGATTAAAATAATACACAGCTCATGAGATTGTTGCAAGAATAAACGAGCTAATATATATAAAGTGTATATGATTGCTTACTGTTCCCAGTGGCAGTTATTTGAAATCACTGTCATTATTATCACATCTCCTTTTTCATTTTAGTTCATCTGCAAAGTTTAAATTAGCAAATTCTGCTCTAGTTTTACAGATGAAGAAAATAGAGCTCAGAGAAGTTAAGGAACTCTCCAGGTAATACAGTTGCTAAGTAGAAGGGTTTAACTGCACAACTGTGTTACCACATATGCTCTCATCTGAATTTCATTAATATGGGACCAAAGGAAAACTTTCGGTTTTAACTAAAGTGAGAATAGACTGTTTGTTTATTCAGTGACATTTTCATTATACAAAGGTCTCTGCCTCTGGGCTTCCTTGGCCCCATCTGTTTTCCCATTCTTCTACTCCAAGCCCTCCCCCTGCAGAGGTTGTAGAATGGGAGAGAAAAGAGAAGGGAACCTAGTAGCAGACTGACTGACCGGTGCCCATAATCTGTGTCCATTTGTACTCAGATCTCAAATGTTCAACTCAGCTTCAGCAGCAATTCATCTCCTAAATCAATTTGGCAAGGCATCAGCTTTAAAAATCCATTATATTGAATCAGGAGTGGAATTTACAGCTAATATGCTGACAGGGTACCCTTACATGGCAGTGACCTTTTAAGCTGGTGTAAACCAGTGTTCTTCTCAGCTCTGCCTCTCTCCATGCCATGGACTCAGTTATGTTCCTGCATGTTACTTCATGCTGAAGTGTAGCTTCTCATCCTCCTTAGAAAAATAAATATGAGCACAATAATCACTGAATTATCTCTTCAACTTCTACTTACCATAACAGCTCCTTTTTCTTAATAGGAAAAAGTTTAACATCTATTCTTTTTTAGCTGCTCATTCCTTTATCAGTTGTTTAGAATCTGGCTTCCTACATCAAAACTTAACAGAATTTTTTTTCTGGAAAGCCGCCTGTGATGTCCTAATTATCAAATCTGGAAACTTACTTTTTCTTCTTATCTTTGATAATGTTTTCCTACCATTTGAACATGTGGACCAATCTTTCTTTCTTGAGAATTTGTATTATCTTTGCTTCTATAGCATTCTAATATTTCAGTACTTTACTTATCCTTCTGAAGACTACTCAACTTTATGCTCTTCAACTTCTTACAAATAATCCATGAGTTTACTTCACTGATTTCTGTGATAGACAGAATATTGGCCCCTCAAAAATGTTTATGTCCTAATCCCTAGGACTTTCAAATGTTACTTAATATGACAAAAAAGGTATTGCAGATGTGATTATGTTATGAATTTTAAGATGGAATATTATTTTTAATGATCTAGGTAAATCTAATGTAATCATAAGGATTTTTGTTAGAGAGAAACAGAAGGGTCAGAGTCAGAGGAGGAAATATGATGACAGAAGCAAAGGTGAAAGATGAGAGGGAGATTTAGACGGTTCATCACTGGCTTTGAGGACGGTGGAAGGGTCCATGGCCAAAGAAAGTGAGTGGACTATAAATGCTGAAAAAAATCAAGGAAATGAATTTTACTCCCAAGCCTCCAGAGGAAATACAACTCTATGTATAACAACAACTTTTTAGATTCTATAGTGATACATTTGTGTTATTTTAAGCTACTAAATTTGTAGTGATTTGTTATAGTAGCAATAGGAAACTTAAATGACTGTCTTTTCAATTCTTTATTTTTCATTGAAAATTGTCCCAAATTCCAGAATTAACAATTGTCTTCTAAGTATTTTTACCTGGATACTATACCAATGTCTTAGTTACATTCTCATCTCTGAGACACAATTCCCAACACACACAATTCTAAGGAAGAAAGGTTTAATTTGGCTCACAGTTTGTAGAGGTTTCAGTCCATAGTCAGCTGGTCCAAGTCAAGGTGGCACATGACAGAGGGCCATCGCAGAGGAGAAACAGTTCATGACAATGCGGTAGGAAGCAAAGAGCAATCAAGAGATGAGGAAGGAAATAGAGTTTTTTCCTGGTCATGCCTCCAGTGATCTACCTCCTTTGACAAGGTTTCACCTCCTAACATGCCCTCATGATACAATCACCTCCCAAAGCCCCACTTATGAGTGCATGAGGCTTTGAGGGGACATCTAGATATAAACTATAACAATCAACATGTCAAAGACAGTAGTATCTTTCTCCAAAACTTGATTCTTCTCGTATATTTTTCTGACTGCGCTGGTTCAGTCATTTATTGACTATATAATTAATGTATTTATTTACAAATAAAATTTTTGTAAAGGTCTATGATGCCAGATACTATCAAGACTCTTATTTATAATGCAGAAGTGAGAAAAAGATAAAACCTTTGCCCTAAAGAAACAGACCTGAGGATCAGTGGAATAGATTAGAAGATGCAGAAACAACTCCAGACATACTCAGCCACTTCATCTTTGACAAAGGAGCCACCACCCTCATTGGAGAAAAGATAGCCTATTTAATAAATTGTGTTGGAAAAACTGGATTTCAACCTGCCAAAGATTAAAACTAGACCCATATTTATCACCATGCACTAAACTAAGATAGAAGTGGCTTAAAGATCTAAATATTAAAACAGAAACACTAACCTTGCTGGAAAATAAGTTAGGTAGAACTCTTGAAGACATTGGCATAGGACTTTATGAACAAAACCTCAGTAAGCACAGGAACTAGCAGAAAGAATCAACATCTGGGATCTCATCTTACTGAAAAGCTTCTGCACTGCAAGAGAATCCACCAACAGAGCTAAGAGACAACCTATAATGTGGGAAAAAAATTTTAGCAGCTGTACCTCAAAGGACTACTATCTAGAATATATAAAGACCTGAAAAAAATCAGACCCCCCAAATTCAAAGACCCAATTCAAAAATGGGCATCTGAAATGAACAGACATTTCTCAGACAAAGAAGTAAAAGCAGCAAACAAATATATGAAAAAATGTTCAATATCACTGGTCATTCAAGAGATGCAGATGAAAACAACACTGAGATTCCACCTCACTACAGAAAGAATGGCTGCTATCAAGAAATCGACTAATAACAAATGCTGGCGGGGGTGTGGAGTGAAAGGAACCCTTCTCCATTGTTGGTGGGAGTGGAGACTGGTGCAACCACTGTAGAAATCAGTATGGAGATACCTCAAAGAACTAGGACTAGAGGTTCCATTTGACCCAGCTATTCCCCTGCTGGGTATCTTTCCAAAAGAATTAAAGGATCATACCACAGCGATATATATGCACCCATGTTTATAGGGGCACAGTTCATAATAGCTAAAGCTTGAAAACAGCCCAAGTGCCCATCATGTATCCCTGGAAACTGGATAAAGAAGATGTGCTTTTTTATATAAAATGGAGTACTACTCAGCCATAAAGAACGAGAAACTAGAGACATTTACAGCCAAATGGATGCATATTGAGGCCACACTCTTAAGTGAAATAAATAGGACCCACATGTCTAAATACTAAATAGTTTCTCTAGTGTGAGAAACTGAAAGTGTAAATAAGGATTAAAATGATTAAAATGAATAAATGGTAATTTGAGATAGGAAGAAAAGGTCCAAAGGGTAAGGGAAGTGGGAGGGAAAGGGGAAAGAAAAGAAGGGAAAGGAAAAATTATGAGAAAAGGGAAAAATGGAAACAACGTCTTTATAAATAGGGAGGGGTGGAGGGGGAGAAGCGTGCACAGGTAATGGGGAAAAAATAAGAACCAAGATAATCATGTACAGGTACAAGCACCCAATGCTAAATGTAAACCTATTGTATACCTGAAATGCACCAATAAAAGAATTTAAGCAAAAAAAAAAAACAACAAAAAAACAAATCCCCAAAACAACAAAAACCCCCAACTCTGCCCTGATGGGGATAAGGGAAGAGACAGCAAAAAACTAGAAACAAATCAAGTAGCTGCAGCTGGCGAAAGTTTTATGAATACTTTCAAGCAAGGTAAAGTAATAAAGAATGGTGTGAAGTAGGATAACCAAGTGGTGACCATTTTAAGTAGAAGACCTCTGAGAAGTTCACATTTAAGTAGAGATCTATATGAAGAGAAGGAGCAAAAATGAGAATATATGAAGGAACAGCATTCCAGGAACAATAAAGCACAAAGAAATTTTGATTGTTCATGTTCAAGTGATTACAAGAAGATGGGACTAGAGTGAGAAAAGAGCAGAGTGGTAAAGAGATGAGATCAGAAAGTTAGGTAGAAACTTCAGTCACAGAGAAGAATAATGATTATTTTCTGAGTATGATGGGAAACCATGGAAGAATTTTGAGCAGGCGAGTGATGTGATCTGACTTAGTTTAAAAAAATCTCTGTGGCTACTCTATAGAAAACAAAATGAAAGGACAAAGAAGAAGTCCATTTAGGAAGCTAAATAATGAATGATAGTGGCTTGGCCCAGAATAGCAGTAGTGCAGGGGGTCAGCAAAAGTGTGTATTTTGAAGGTAAAGCTGATAGCTCCTACTTAAGGATTGATAAGCAGAGTGATTTCAGAAAAGACTCAAGTATAAACCCCTAAGTTTCAAGCAATTGGAAAAATATAGGTGCCATTAATTGAAATGAGGAAGACATGGTTGGGTTTGGAAACAAATACTAAAAGTTTGATTACTGATAGGTTAAGAGTGACAGTCCTTTAGTCTTTGAAGTACAGATGTCACTTAGGTAGTTGAATACTGGTGTATAACTTTTTCTGTTTAAACAAGCATTCCGGGATGAAGACAAGTTTGGAAAGCATTAGCACATAAGTGACATTCAAAGCCTCAAGACTGGATGAATTCACTTAAGGAAAGACTGAAGATAAAAAAAAAAAAGAGGTACTATTACTGGGAAGTTGGTCTTAGTCTCACCCAGTATGCAGACTCTCTGTATTTCAAACAAAGAATTTAGCAGGATACAGAGAAATAGCAAAAAAGATAGAAACTTATTAAAGGGAAAATACACTCCACAAAGTGGGAGTGGGCTGATGAGAAAACTCGAGAGCAAGTTTAACTCAGAGTAGTCCCATCTGCTTCAGGTTTTGAGGAATTTATTGGGAATTTTCAGGGTGTTGGGGTTTAGGGTGGCACATAACAGGACTTTTTCCAATTATTTGACCCTCAAGTCACGAAGGGGAGTTTTTGAATATTTACTGGTATGGTCAGAACCAGCATGCCTGCCAGAGCACACTAGGGGGATTAAAACCACAATGTTAATGACATTATAATGACCATGGAGTTGCTTTCAGTTTCCCTAAAGCAGTTAGAGCACGTACTCCTCAGACACATGCCAGATGTCAAGGAAATATGAAGAGGGAAAGGGCATATCTTTCATGTTTATGCCAGTATGTCAAGGAGGTATGGTTAGAGCAGGATATGTTAATAGTCTCCAGGAGTCGGAAGGCATCCTGCTTGCTGTGAGGCTAAATACAGGATTTCTCCCACACTTTCTCTTGAGTCAGTCTAAGAAATGAACCTCGGGGCACTCCAATATACAGAGATGGGAAGAGGAGGAGAAATCAGAAGAGAGATTTAAAAGGACCAGCCAGTGATATGAGAGGAAAGCCAGGAGAACAGCCCTCAAAGGCCAAGTGAAGAATGTATTTTCAAAAGAGGGGAATGATCACCTTTATTAAGTATTCATAAATATTTGTGTAAGATGAAGGCAAATAATGCAGCACTTGATTTGGTGATGTGGAATTCTGTTCACCATGACAAGACAATGTCATGTTTCCAAGCAATGGAAAGATTTTGGCTGGAGTGTACTCAAGAAAGAAAAGGAAATGAATTTAAGACATTAAGTATAGATACTTTACAGAGTTTTGTTATAAAAAGAGGGAGAAAGTGGTATCATGGCTAAAGGAGATATAATGGGAGGGTATTTTTAAGACTGAAAATATTATATATAATATGGACAATTTTATAGCAAATTTACATGATAATGGGGATGATCATATAGAGAAGTGATAATTTCCAGAGCAAAGATCTCATGTATTACAAAGGGAGAAGTTTAGTGTAAAAGCATAGTGGTTATTATTTATCTATTTTTAAAGGTAGAGGAGAGAATCAGTTCTGATAAAAGAGGATGCAGATGTGATGAGAATAAAAAATAATGTGAAAGTATTAGAGTGTTGGAGAAGATGAAGTAGGAAATAGGGATCTCAAAGTATAGCCCAGCAGTTTTACACGCAAGCAAGACGTACTTGCTAGGCATTGATGAAGGCCCACTAGGTTAGTGATTAGGAGTCTTCATGGGATTTAAGAATACTTAGAATGAGGGTAATGAGCTGGAAACATAGAAGGTATTGGTCAGAGTTTATGTTATTTGAAGTTGAGACTGAAGATAGTCCCCATCATGAATGAGGCTCAGTCATCAAGAGCACAATATATGATGACTGGTTAAAGAACAAGCCAAAAGAGGCCCACCAGGACACAATTGGCAGGGGTTCACAGGCCCCCAGCCAGAGGCTCATCCAGACAGCAGTGCGGTGGAAGGATCCAGAAAATCTCCATCCTGAGCCCAGGAATTGGCACAATGGTGAGTAGCAGAGAGAAGGCCTCTCTCAGGCTTGCTGAGAATTGAAGACCACTGGGAGAGCAAAAAGTCACCTCAGTAAAGGTGCAGCAGACTGCAGTGGTTGGTGAGTTTTGGGGGTCAATAACTCTTGCCAGAACCTGGACTTGCTCTAGGGGAAGAGTGGCTCAAGCCTGCATTAGAATCATGTAGAGTTCAAACCCAAAGGAGGTCAGGGAGCTCAATTCCAGGCTCACAGCCAGAAACCAGCCTGAATTTCAGTGGGGTAAGCCTGGCTCACTGAGATCAGTTGATCCAGGCTGTATGCTACCCACATTGACCACTGGTGACAACAGAGACATGCCTTGAAGGAGACATTTTTTTCTTCTTTTCTTTTCTCCTTCTTCATTTCTCGCCTTTCTTGTTCCTGTTTTTGTCCTGTTTTTTCTCCATTGTTTTTATTTTTATAGGAGCGAGAATACAGTTTCTAGTTTTTCTGTTACTGTCAGTTTGTTCTGTTCTTGTCTCTGTTCTTTCTTTCTCTCTTTTTCTTCTATCTTCACCAGTTTCCCAAAGTTTGCATGATCTTCCTGTGTCCTCTAACCTTATATCTAACATTCCCTCTCCATCTATTTCTCTACCCATCTACCCCCAGCTCCTTCCAAATCTCCCCACAGGGAAAATTCACTATATGGAAGGGCTAATTTACTGCAAATATATTTCTGGTTGGTTCTAGATTTTGATATATAACCACAAGTCTAGTTCACATAGTCAAAGGTGGTAGATTAATAGTTACCACAGTGCCAATTTCTAGGCAGTGTTTGATACTATTGTTGATGCTGATTGTATTACTTTGGCCAAGGTGACGTGATTGTTCTAGTCAGTTGTCCTTCCTGGTATACCAAGACTGAGATTGCCTAAGGGGCATTATAGGCACAAAACTGAAAGGCCAACTAAACCTGGAAGACAATCCATGGAGTAGTCATTCCCTAAGGGTTTTAAATACTAGCAATAAAGATGCTCCGATAAGCAGTTTATAAGCAGAAACCCAGGAATTAAACCAAAAACATCATCATCAACAACAACAAAATAGAAGTGAGAAGACACCTAAACAAGTCTAAAAACCAGACTTCCAGATCACAAAAGGCAACCCCAAGAGGCAATGAGATGGAATAATCTGAAACTCAACCACTGAAACTCCCTGAACTGGCAATGAAAAAAGATCTGAAGAAAATGAAATCAGAAATAATTTCATAGATGACAACAGACATAATGAAAGACATGATTAATTACTCTAGAGCAGACACAGATAAAACAGTAGAGGAGCCAGGAAAAATGATAGAAACTGTGAATACCCAGAATTGAAAAGCATAAAGCACATCCAAGCAGATATCCAAGAAATTAAAAATTCCATTGAAAGTTTCCACAGCAGAATGACTGAATGTGAGGACAGAATTTCAGATATAGAAGACAGGATTGTGGTTAATGAACACAAAACAAAGATTTCTTAAAAATAGCAAGGGACCATAAGAATAAATCCAACAGCTACTAGATGATTCAAAAAAGAATAATTTAAGATTGATTGGAGTCAGTGAAGGAGTAGAAGATAGTACAAAAGACATAAGTAAATTTTTCACAGAAGTAATCACAGAAAACTTCCCAGAGAAAAATAATTTGACATAAAGATAAGTGAAGCATATAGAACTCCAACTAGCTGTGATTAAAAAAAAAATCTATACCTAGGCATGTAATAGCAAAGATTCCAGAAATCCAGCACAAGAACAACATATTAAAAGCAGTTAGAGAAAAGAAACAAATCACAAAGAAAGGAAAGCCCATCAGAATCACAGCAGACTTATCAACACAAACCCTCAAGTCAAGAGCCTGGAGTGAAGTATTTCAAGCTCTAAAGAAAACAACTTCCAACCCAGATTGACGTACACTGCAAAACTATCTTTCAAAATTGATGGAGAAATAAGATACTTTCATGACAAAGAACGATTTAGGAACTTCATGAATACCAAACCAACACTCCAAAAAATTCTAAACAATATCCTAGGAAATGACAATGAGGGTTACAACTCCATGAAACTAAAAAGAATGAATCTATCAGGAAATGCAAAAAATTAAATGTGAAGGGAAGAAAAAAAATTCATCAGCAGGAAAAGATCATGAAAAGGATAGATCAATGCATATCAGTCATACCCATCAATGTTAATGGTCTCAATTCACCAATCAAAAGAAATTGATTGGCAGAATGGATCAGAAAGCAAGATCCAGACTCTGAGCTCATGCTCGCAGCTGGGGTTCTCAGGGCAACTGTCTGGCAGCCAGAAGGAAGAAGATTGTGGTCAAGACACATGTTACCCAGGAGGAAATTAAGACATGTCTGCTGCTGCTTCAGGTCTTCACCACCAACGACCACCACCACTGCATGGATGAGTTCTCTTGGAGCCACATCTCGTCCAGTGAGCTGCAGATCTACACCTGGATGGATGCAACTTTGAAAGAACTGACTAGTTTAGTAAAAGAAGTCTACCCAGAAGCTAGAAAGAAGGGTACACACTTCAATTTTGCAATTGTTTTTATGGATCTTAAAAGACCTGGCTATTGAGTTAAGGAGATTGGCAGCACCATGTCTGGCAGAAAGGGGACAGATGATTCTGTGAGTCTGCAGTCACAAAAGTTCCAAATAGGTGATTACCCGGACATTGCAATTACCCCTCCAAATCGGGCACCATCTCCTTCATGGTGCATGAGACTGTATTAAATTTTATTTGCTCTCCCAAATTTATTTTTTACCCAGCTATGTAAAATAAACTGACACTTTTTTCCTCCCCTGATTTTTGTCATTAAGCCTTTAAATTCTAAACAAATTGTAATGCATCTATTTAGGAGTTAGATTTGGTGTACTGTGGTATGAATATTAATAGAAAGTCTGTGTTTTAAGCCCTTCTGTAAAATATGAAGGAAGGTGCTCTTAGCATTCTGTGAAAAACTTACTGTTAAATGTATGTGTGCAATCAGCCTGAGTGTGAAAGTTTATGGAAGTATGGGAATAGAGTTTCAGCTCATTTTGGTGGTTTATACTAAGTAGAGGGTATTTTAAGCCCCCAGAGGGGCAGAACAAGAAAGCCATAGGACTATATGAAATTGAGCACAAATCTGTGGTGTAGAGATAGAAAAAAAAGACCTGTGAGAATGAGGCAGCAGAGGTTTTTTTGCTTTGTTTTTGTTTTCCAGTGCTTGTGATTTAACCCAGGCCTTCATGCAGTCCTAGGCAATTGCTTCAACACTGAGCTAAAGCCCCAGCAGAGGCTTTTTAGAACAGTATGATCCAAGGTAGGTTTGAGAATATGCTCAGTTGGAAGAGATTGGTCTGACTTGATCAGGGTGCAGTGGCACATGGTTAGAAAAAAGAACAATACTACAGTGAGGCCCCTGGTTTTTACAAATGAAGGAAAGGGGTGTTTTAAAGACAGGAACCAATACAGAAGAAACAAGGGGTGGAGCTCAGGGTAAGAAAGGGAAGGTTTACCTTTTAGAACCTAAAGATGGGAGGTGGGGTGAATGGAATCTCACATATCCTGTTATGTGGTGGTCACTGGTGTGTATCTGATCTGAGAGGCAGTATACTATGGTGATTAAGACCAATGGGACAAAACATTTAAATCTTGACTGTTAGTCACTCTGTAGCCTATATATATATATATATATATATATATATATATATATATATATATATTTTGTACCGGGGATTGAACTCAGGTCCTTGCGCTTGCCCAGCAGGCGACGAAAGCACTGAGCTAAATCCCAGGCCCAGCTCTGTAGCTTATGACAGATTGCTTGAAACAAGTTTTTTTGTTGTTGTTTTTGTTTTTTTAGAAATACTAACCTGTAGAATTGTTCCTTAGGTATTTGTAGAGGTTTATAGTGCCTGACAGATAAGAAAGAAATTAGAGATAAGCCTGGAACCTATATCTAGTGGCTCTGTGATGCTGTAATTTACCCCACACAATCCTCAGATTGTTTATTCATTCAAACTAGATAGACTTGACCTTTAGATATAAAATTCTTGACTTTTTGGAGAATAGAAATTACTACCTTCCCATTTGTTGGGAGGGAGGAAAATATGATTTACTATGTATCTCTAGTGGGTAGGAACTAAGAAAAGGCCAGTTTTCATATGCTATAAACTTTTACAAATGTTCTCATATAATGCCAAATTATTCTCCCATGTAGTTTGGTTGGTTTGGTGAGTTCTACTTTGCTTGGTTCCAATTGGAATTTTTCCTTTACAGATAGATTTCAGTTTCCCACAAAAAGTACAGTTAAAGAATGATTTAGATAATAATTGAGCTGTTTCCTCAAACATTCAATAAATGGTTGCCACAACAGCATCTTCCTTAGTGCTTTCATATCTGCCCCAACTGCCTCGCTTTGGGCATTGAATCTGAATTACAGCATATGACACTGCCTCTGTCTTCTCAGTTTCTCCCCATCAAAATCAGGAGTGTTACATATGCCCAAACTCTAATCATTGACTCAGGTAATGTTTCGTGTATCAGTTGTATATATGTTGTGCACACGTGTGTAGTGGGGTAGAAAGCTATTAAACTGTTAAGCCAGGTTTAAAATTCTCTAAGGTTCAAACTGCTACTCTTTAATAAAAAACTGAACTTGGAAAAAAAGAAAAGGAAAAAGGAAAAAAAAAGCAAGATCCAGCAATATGCCACATACAAGCATACTTAATTAAAAAATAAATTCATAGACTGATAGTCAAAGGAAGGAAAACAATACTCCATGTGACAGGAACCCAAAAGAAGCAGAGGTAGCTATCCCATTTTCAGACAAAGTGGATTTCAAACCAAGACTAATTAAAAGATCACTACATCCTTGAAAAGGGAACAATCCAAGGGGAAAAGAAGACAATCATAAATATATATGTGCCAAATACTAATGCCCCCAACTATATAAAACAAATATTAATGGACATGAATAATCAAATAAGCACTAATACAATAGTAGTGGGGGACTTCAATACCCCACTGTCACAAAGAGACAGATCAACTAGACAAAAAAATAAAAAATGAAACACTAAAACTGAACCAAACTCTTGAACAAATCAACTTAATAGAAGTCCACAGAGTTTTTGACCCCACAAAATCAGAATACACATTCTTCTCAGCTGCACATGGGTCATTCTCCAAAATAGATCACATGATAGCTCATAGAACATGCCTAAGTAAATGCAAAGGAATCAAAGTTATCCCCTGTATACTATCAGATCATAGTGCAATGAAATTGGAGATCAATAGCAAAAGAAACCATAAGAATTTCATAAACACATGGAAATTGAATATCACTCTCCTGAATAATCAATGGGTCACAGAGGAAATTAAAGAAGAAATTAGACAGACTTTTACAATTAAATGATAATGCCAATGCAACATACTGAAATTTATGGGGAGCAATGAAAGCAGTCCTACAAGGGAATTTTATAGCAGTGAATAGCCATATTAGGAAAAGAGAGTGAGCTCAAATAAAAAACCTAATGCTGAACCTCAGGATTCTAGAAAAAGAAGAGTACGACAAACCCAAAGCTCATACAAGGGAGGAAATTATAAACATCAGAGCAGAAATCAATGCAATAGAGACTAAGAGAATGAAACAAAAAAGCACCAAATCAAAGAGTTGGTTCTTCGAAAGAATAAATAAATTGACAAACCCTTAGCCAATCTTATCAAAAAAGGAAAGAAAAAGGCTCAAATCCATGCAATTAGAAATAAAAAGGGTGAAATTACAACAGACTCAGCAGAAATCCAGAGGACCATGAGTACCTACTTTGAGAACCTGTACTCCAATGAGATGGACAACACAGAAGTAATGCACAGATACCTAGATACATATGAAAAGTTGAACCAAGAAGCTATAAAAATTCTAAAAACCCAATATCAATCAATGAAATTGAAAACAGGCTGGGGATTTAGCTCAGTGGCTTCGCCACCTGCTGTGCAAGTGCAAGGACCCAAGTTTGATGCCTGGTACCAAAAAAAAAAAAAAAGCAAAAAAATTGAAAACATAATTAAAAACTAACCAACAAAGAAAAGCCCAGGTCCTGATGGCTTCACTGAATTCTATAAGAAATTGAGAGAAGGGCTAATGCCACTAATGCTCAAACTCTTTAATGAAATTGAAAGGGAAGAAATATTTCCAAATTCATTCCTAGAAACAGCCATTACCTTGATTCCAAAAGCTGAGAAAGACCCAACCAAAAAAGAAAACTACAAGCCAATCTCCCTAATGAACATAGATGCAAAAAATCCTCAATAAAATACTGGCAAACAGAATGCAGAAGATCATCCACCCTGACCAAGTGAGATTCATACCAGAGATGCAGGGATGGTTCAATGTATGTAAATCAATAAATATAATACATTATGTTAACAGAATATATTAACAGAGTCAAGGACAAAAATCATATGATCATCTCAATAGATGTCAGAAAAAATGTTTGACAAAATCCAACACCCATTCATGATAAAAAATCTACAGAAAATTGGAATAGACAGTCTATCTCAACCTGATAAAAGTCATCTATGAAAAACCAACAGTCAACATCATACTAAATGGACAAAACTGAAATTTTTCACACTAATATCAGGAACAAGACAAGGAAGCCCATGATTGCCACTTCTGTTTAACATAGTTCTGGAAACATTAACCACAGCAATTAGACAAGAGAAAGAAATAAAAGGAATAAAGATAGGAAATGAAGAAGTCAAACTGTCATTGTTTGTGGATGACATGATACTCTATATAAGACCCCAAAAACTGCACCAGAAGATTTCTAGACTTGACAACTAAATTCAGTAGAGTAAATGTATGTAAGGTCAACACTCAAAAATCAATAGCCTTCTTGAATAACAGACTCACTGAGAGAGAAATGGGGGAAATACTTGCTTTCACAATAGCATCCTCAAAAATGAAATATTAAGGAATCAATTTAAAAAGGAAAGTAAAGTGCTCACTTCTGCAGCACATATACTAAAAAGGGAAGTAAAGACCTCTACTCTAAAAACTACAGCACTCTGCAAAAAGAGATCAAAGAGGATATCATAAAATGGAAAGGCATCCCTTGTTCTTGGGTAGGAAGAATCAATATAATGAAAATGGCCATACTTCCAAAACTGCTATATAGATTCAATGCAATCCCAATTGAAATTCCAACAGCATATTTCACAGAACCAGAGAAAGTAATCCAAAAATTTACTTGGAACCAGAATAGACCTAGAATAGCAAAAGCAATTCTAGGCAACAAAGACAAGGCAGGGGGTATGACAATTTCCAACTTGAGACTATACTACAAAGCTACTGTAATAAAAACAGTATAGTAGTGGCAAAGAAAAAGACTGGGGAATCAATGGAACAGATTAGAAGATGCAAAAGCAACTCCAGACATACTCAGCCATCTCATCTTTGACCAAGGAATCAAACACCCTCAATGGAGGAAAGATAGCCTCTTTACTAAATGGTACAGAAAGAACTGGTTTCAGCTTGCCAAAGATTAAAACTAGACCCCTATCTCTCACCATGCACTAAACTAAAATTGAAATGAATCAAAGATCTAAATATTAAAATAGAAAAACTAAACCAGCTGGAAGAGAGGTTAGGTAGAACTCTTGAAGACATTGGCATAGGAAAAGACTTTATGAACAAAATCTCAGTTGCACATAACCTAGCACAAAGAATAAACAAGTGGGATCTTGTCTTATTAAAATGCTTCTGCATAGCAAGAGAAACCACCAACAGAGCTAAGAGACAACCAACACCATGGGAAAAAGTTTACCAGTTGTTCCTCAGACAAAGGTCTACTATCTAGAATATATAAAGAACTTAAAAAAATCAGACCCCCCAAATTTAAAGCTCCAATCCAAAAATGGGCATCTGAAATAAACAGACATTTCTCAGATGAACAATTAGAAAGAGTAAATAAACATGAAAAAAATGTTCAACATCACTGGTCATTCGAGAGATGCAAATGAAAACAGTGCTGAGATTTCACCTCACTCCAGAAAAAAAATGGCTGCTATCAAGAAATCAATCAATATCAAATGCTGGTGGGCCTGTGGGGAAAAAGGAACCCTTTTCCACTGTTGGTGGGAGTGTACACTGGTGCAAGCACAATGGAAATCAGTGTGGAGATTCCTCAAAAAACTAGGATTAGAAATCTTATTTGACCCAGCTATTTCCCTGCTGGGTATCTTCCCAAAAGAATTTAAAGCATCATACCACAGCAATATATGTGCACCCATGTTTATAGTGGCACAGTTTGTAATAGTTGAAACTTGGAAACAATCCACACACTCGTCAACTGGTGACTGGATAAAGAAGATGTGGTGTTTTCATAAAATGGAGTACTACTCAGTCATAGAGAATAATAAACTAGAGACATTTGAGGCCATACTCTTAAGTGAAATAAATAGGACACACATGTAAATACCAAATTGTCTCTCTGGTGTGAGAAATTGAAAGTGTAAATGAAGACCAAAATGTATAATAGATAATGTGAAATAGGAAGCAAATGTTCAAAGGAGAAGGGGAAGTGGTAGGGGGTGGTGAGAAAGGAAAAGTAGGGAAAGAAAAAAATATGAGAAAAGAAGGAAAAAATGGAAACAAAGCTTTTGTAAATAGAGAGGTATGGAAGGGTGGAAGGGAGTGAAGGGGAAATAGGAAAAAACAAGAACCAAATTATATCATGTACAGGTACAAATTCCCAATAATGAATGTGATCATAATGTATACCTAAAATGTACCAATAAAGTTAATTTGAAAAAAAAAAGGAACAAGCCAAATATTGTGAAGGATGAGTTAGGACAATTTAAAAGTCTTTAATGGGTTTTTGATGGAGAATGGAGGTAAAATCTATAAATAACAAGGAAACCTATCTCACCTCAAGGTCTTCCAAATAGCATTTAAGAGGGCTGTAAAAGAATCAGACATGGAGGCTACTCAGGAGGCTAAGACAGGAAGATCAGAAGTTTGAGGCTAGCCTGGGCAATTTAGCAAGACACTGTCTCAAAAATAAAAACAAAACCAAGCCCCCAAAGGCCTTGGGTTCAATGTCCATTACAGAAAAAAAAAAAAAAAGACTTCAAAGGAAGCCTCATTGTCCTCAGGAAACAGCCAGATTATGATTAGGAAAAAAAAAGTGAAGGGCACATTAAGGGATGAAGAGATAAAGTAAATGACACAGGGAATTCTGCACAATGTACATATTAGTCACTTTTTCTGTCACTGGGACAAAATATCCAACCTCCAAACATTAAAGGAGGACAGGTGCACAGTATTTGACTTGTGGTTTCAGAAGATTCTATCCATGGATGGATGGCTGGTTCCAAGGCACAAATGGAATGATGGAGGGACATGACAGAGGAAAGCTGCTCACACCATGGCAACCAGGAAGAAGAGAGAGAGCCAAGGGGTTTCCCAAGGATCTGGGGACACAAATATTCCCTTCCAGGTCATTCCACCACTGACCTACAGCACATATACCTATGAAATCATGTGGATTAATCCACTGATGAGTATAGCTCTCCCATGATCCAACCACCTTCCAAAACCCCACCTCTGAACATATGAGACTTTTCGGGAACATTTTAGAATGAAACCATAACATAGACCATGCGTTTCACAGGCTGTGGTACTGATAATCAGGGAAGTGTAGGAGATGAAATCAAACTTGCACATATACAAAGCTGTATGCAGAGAAATCTGCACAATGAAGGATGACCTAGGAGATTTGTACTTCTCTTAGTAATTGATGAAAACAAGATTGGGAAAGAGACTGATGGGCTGGATGGAAAAACAGTTTATTTTTAAAATAGTCCCTTAGAAGAAGGTAGGGCATATTCATGGCCTTGGCAATATCAAGCTTTCTTGTACATATTGTCTTACCTGGAGAACCTTGAGCCCTAAGGATTTATTTTCCAGATTATAGAGAATTGTTCAAGGCCCGGGGGGGGGGGGGCACTCACATAGGTGCTGATTAGGCCTATCTAGAATCATGCTGTGAGTGGTGATATTGTGGTCAAGAGATAGGGGTGATCGTACATGGTGATCTGGGTTACCCAGCCTTCCTCTTTGAGCCTCAGGCCACCATAGCCAACTGCCTACTCTGTCACTTGATTTTAAAATCTTAAAGAGATCTTAAATTCAACCAGTTCACCATAGCACTCATGACCTCTGTTGTGGCTTGTGTTTAGATGTTCCCCCAAAGCCTCATGCAGTCTTAGGTGGGGCTTTTTTAGAGGTGGCTAAATCTAGAGTATGTGATTGATTCATGGTGCAATGCTAGGCCCAAGAGCAGTAAGATTAAGGGTGTGAGTGCTACCCACCCTAAATAGTCTGAATAAGATAAAAGGGGCAGAAAATCTCTGTTAAGGCCTCTTGTTGCTTTGCTACCTTCTGGCCACCATCAACTGTTTCTGCTCTGCCAAGCCACCCTGCCTTGGAGCCAGCTAATTATGGACTGAAACTTCTATGAACTGTGAGCCAAATAAACTTTTTCTCCTTTAACTTTGGGTGTTGGGTATTTTGTCTCAGCAACGAGAAAAGTAACTAATGCAATCTCCAAACCCTACCCCCCTAAGTTTCATCTTCTGCCAGTGTTCCCTCCCTTATGGAATGGTACAAACTGGAAATCCAATATTCACCCTTAACATTCCCTTCTTTTTAACCACCATATCAAATCTAGTGCCACAACGTACCCCAAAGCTATTTACTCTTTCCATTTCTAGCACAAGAACCTCCATACATAACACCCAAGAACAAACCACCATCTTCTCTCCTCTGTTCTATTATCACAGTTTCTTTTCTGTACTTATTCTTTCCATTCCTGCTAATAAAACTGTCAGATTATTCTTTTTAAAAATATCATCCATATCATATTTAGCCCCAGTGGAACCCTTCCCATAAATTTCAGTGTTAAAATAAAACTCCAGTTCTTTTTCATGATATCCAAGGCACAATACAAATCAACCCCAGCTCACCAACTCCAGCCATACAGGCCTTTTTGACCTTTGATCATGCTAAGTTTGTTCCAAACTCTGAGCTTTGTATTTGTTATTCTTTTTCTTAGAACTCTCAACTTCAGACTTTCAAATGACTGGCTCTTTCTTATCATTTAGGCCCCAAAGCAAATGTTGCCTGCTCAGTACAGCTTTGTCTTAACATGTAATATAAAGTAGACAATCCTTACCCCAAACTGCTTCAGTCACTATAACATTACCCTGTTATATTTTGTTTATCTCAATTAGAATTTATTTTATTTACTTATTTTTTATTTATTTAGCTGCAGTTGGGAACTGAACCCAGGGGCTTCACACTGAGCTGTATCCCCAGCCTTTTTTTATTTTTTATTTTGAGACAAGGTCTTACCAGGTCACCCAGGCTGAGTTTAAACTTGTGATCCTCCTGCCTCAGCCTCCCAGAGTGGTGGGATTACAGGTGAGTGTCACCATATCTGGCTGCTTACTAACTTATTTGTCACCTGTTTCTTCTAAAATGCAACCTCTAGAAGAGCAGGGGCTTAATCATGTACTCACAATATGTTCAGTGCCTAGAAAAGTGCTTGGGACATAGTAGTCATTCATTCATATTTATTGAATGAACAGCAATGATTTTATTGTTAAATAATTACATTCCCCATAAATTGGGTACCATGAGCTTCAAAAGATTATCAGTGAAAATTTTTCATGTACCATTATTTGATGTATCATTATTTAAACTGAACCTTAAACTCTTTGGGTTTGCATTTCTGCTTTTGTACTTTTGCATGGATGAGGAACCTGTGATTTTGAGGTACCTAAACAAAAGGTTACACTTTTGTAATAACTTCCTAGGTCTGTTCTGAAAAGCAACATTTAGTATGTAAAATTATTTGGATGAAATTATGTTTAAGGCTTCCATGCCTCTATTTGCTACTAACATATTGTAGAATATTTATGTAGTTCTCTCTTTCCTTACACACACACAAACAACACACATACATGTACACATATGTACATGTGTGCACATATTCTTCCAAACTAGCTATTTTTAAAAGTCAGTGTACATTGCAGAAAATAGCTTTATTTCATAGTGATAGTCACTTATTAGAAAAAGATCTGTTTGTTTCTAAAGGATTACTCTTTTGTCTTCCAGAAAACTATATCAATAACCACTGGAGTATAGAGAAATCTTTACTTTCTTGATTTTTTTCACTGCACTTACTGGATGCCATTTGCCAGAGAGGTTGATATAATGGTTGGTGAAAGTACGCATTTCTAAAAAGAACCCTGCTGAGGCTATGTGGAAAGAGTAGTAATGGCTAAGAATTGCAGGCTGCTCAGTTAATTGATTTTTTTCTATCCAGAGGTTAGCCATTCCTTTATTTTCACTGTAGTTGGTGTATAATAGACTGATCTCAAGGTGCACAATTGAACTCTTTCCAGTTGTGAGAACATGTGCTTTTAAATGGAAAGCTTGGTACCAATTTAATAAAGGAAATTATATGGTCAGACTCTAACCCTTCCCATTTGTTCTATGGGCATATATTTTCATCATTCTCATCACTAAAAGCTGACCCAGAAGACAAATAAAAGAAGGACAATAAATAAGTATATTTATAGAAACTACCACATGTCTCTTTTCTCATTGTATGTTGATTTTTTTGTTCTTTATATGACAAGACTTAAAAGCTCTTTTAAAATTTGATTTCTAAAGAATATAGATAATATTTTTTCAAAGTACTCATAATCATATCTGTCATATACTTTTCAATCTATGAATCTTTACAAACATTAATTTTCAGAGTTCCACTATAGAGCAAGATAGGTTGATCCCACACTATATAGCATTTCCAGAGTTTAAGAGAGCTGTCCTTTATTCTTATACTTTCCATAAAGGGTAGTTACTAGCCAGTTTATGAAGAAAATATCCTATTTGTGTCTGAGGTACATCAATCCTCTTGGAAGAACTGGCCCAAAATTCCATTACAACACGATAATGTGTTACTTAAAATTAACGTATTAGTTGTAAGCAAAGCAAGTTTGGCCAACTTTTTTTCATTTATAGGACCCTCAGTTCAATTGGACTTCCCAGATCAGATATAATTTGAATGAGAATGAAGAATTTCCAAGTCTCTTGGCTCTGAGTATGTTCACAAGATTAGAATTAATGGAGCCAGAGGCCAGCCATTCCATTGGTAAGTGTGCGCAGATAACAGGAAGCAGCCGTGAGGCCCAGACTGGGATGGGTACAGGCAGATCACAGTCAGGGCTCTGCCATGAGCCAAGAGGCTCCTGCACACCTGCCCAAGCCAAAGGCCTGCCCAGAAAAGAGCTGAACAGGCACAAAAGCTTCAGCCAGAGGCCCACCATACCATTGGCCACAGCCAAGGACACGCCTGGAAAAGAGCTACACAGGCACACAAGCAACAGCCACAGGCCCCCGCGATACCATTGATAAGTGCAAGGAAACCCTAGCCAAAGCCTGAGCAGACAACAGGAACTGGGATGAACAGCCCCCAGCCAAAGGCTCTCCAAAATAACAGCTACATAGAGACCCCAGCAAGAGGCACACCTAGATACCATCCCAAGTGTGCTCAGGGCCCAGCCAGAAGCCAACCCAGACAACAGGTCAGCTGAGGGATATAGAAGGTCACCATTCTGAACCCAGGAAATGGTGTACTGGTGAGCAGCAGAGTAAAGGCTGCTCAGTGGCTTGCTGAGAATTCAAGACCACTGGATGAGTGAAAGCTCAACAAAGGCACAGCAGGCTGCATCTGTTGAAATGAGAAGACACCTGAATAAGTCTCAAAACCAGACTTCCAGATAACCTAAGGCAACCCCAAAGGGCAATGAGATGGAACAATCTGATACTCAACCACCTGGATTCCATGAACTGGCAACAAAAGAGGATCTGCAAAAAATGAAATCAGAAATAATTTCTCAGATAACAGGAGAGATTGTGCCCATAGTATGAGACCTGATTAATAAATTTAGAGAGGACACAGATTAAAAAAAAAGAGAGCTGAGGACATGATGGAATCCCAACATAGGAAACAAATGGAATCCATAAAACAGATGCAAACACATTTCCAGTAGATTAAAAAGTCCATTGAAAGTCTACACAGCAGAATGAGCCAATGTGAGGATAGAATTTCAGATATAGAAGATAGGATGCCAATTAGTGACAAGGAATAGAAAATTTTTTAAAAAATAGTAAGGGACTATGTGAAATCAATCCAGCAGCTGCTAACAATGCAAAGAAGAATAACATAATACTGATCAGAGTCAATGAAGAAACAGGAGAGAATGCAGACAACATAAAAAACTGTTCACAGAAGTAATGGGAGAAAATTTCCCAAATAGGGGTAAAGAACTTGACATACAGATAAGTGAGGCATATAGGACTCCTACTAGTGGTGATCAAAAAAAATCTACACATAGGCATATAATTGTTCAGATTCCAAAACACAACAGAAGAACAAAATTCTACAGGCAGTTAGAGAAAAGAAACAAATCACATACAAAAGAAAGCCCATCAGAATCATAGCAGACTTCTCAACACAAACCCACAAGGCAAGAAGACCATGGAATGATTTATTTCAAGCCCTGACGAAAAACAGCTTCCAACCCAAATTGATGTACCTTGCAAAACTATCTTTCAAAATTGATGGAGAAATAAGATACTTTCATGACAAAGAGCACCTTAGGAACTTCATGAATACCAAACCAGCACTCCAAAAAATTTTAGGCAATGTCCAAGAAAAGACAACAAGGATCACAATCCCAGGAAGCCCTGCAGAATGAATTTATCAGGCATGACAAGAAATTAAAGGCAAAGGGGTAGAATCCAACAAAAAGAAAAAGTCATGACAAGGGTAATTCAATGCATATCAGTTATAACCATTAAAGTTAATGGTCTCAACTCACCAATTAAAAGAAATAGAGTGGCAGAATGGGTCAAGAAGCAAGATCCAAAAATATGCTGCATACAAGAAACACACTTAATTAAAAAAGAAACTCATAGACTGAAAGTTAAAGGGTGGAACAATACTTCATGCCACAGGAACCAAAAAAAAAGCAGGAGTGGCTATCCTCTTTGCAGATGAAGTGGATTTCAAACCAAATCTGATTAAGAGAGACAAAGAAGGACACTACATCCCTGTAAAGGGAACAATCCAAGAAGAAGAGATGACAAGCATAAATATATATGTACCCAATACTAGTGCACCCAACTATATAAAACAAATATTAACAGACATGAAAAATCAAATAAGCACTAATACAATAGTAGAGGGGACCTCAATACCCCATGCTCACATGTAGATAGATCAACTAGACAAAAAATAAACAATGAAATACTAGAACTCAATCAAACTTTTGAACAAATAAACTTAACAGATGTTTAAGAGTGTTCCAACTCACAATATCAGAATACACATTCTTTTCAGCTGCACATAAGTCATTCTCTAAAATAGACCACATACTTGTTCATAGAACATGTTTAAGTGGGCCGGGGATTTAGTTTAGTGGTTCTGCCACCTGCCTCGAAAGCACAAGGTCCCGAGTTTGATCCCCAGTACCAAAAAACAAAACAAAACAAAACAACATGTTTAAGTAAGTACAAAGGAATTGAAGTTATCCCCTGTATATTATCAGACCACAATGGGATGAAATTGGAGATCAATAGCAAAAGAAACCATAAGAATTTCATAAACACATGGAAATTGAACAACACACTTCTGAATAACCAATGGGTCACAGAGGAAATTAAAGAAGAAATCAGACAGTCCCTACAATTAAATGACAATGCCAATACAACATATTAGAATCTATAGGACACACTGAAAGCAGTCTTATGAGGGAAATACATAGCAGTAAATACTCATATTAGGAAAACAGAGCGAGCTCAATTACACAACCTGATGCTTAACCTCAAGCTTCTGGAAAAAGAAGAGCAGGACAAACCCAAAGTCCATAGAAGGGAAGAAATTATGAAGAGCAGGCCAGAAATCAATGTAATGGAGACTAACAAAATGATACAAAAATCAATGAAGCCAAAAGTTGGTTCTTTGAAAGAATCAACAAAATTGACAAACCCTTAACCAACCTCATCAAAAAAAGGAAAGAAAAGGCCCAAATCCATGAAATTAGGAATGAAAAGAGTGAAATTGCAATGGACCCAGCAGAAAATCCAGAGGTACCTACTTGGAGAACGTATAAGCCAATAAGATGGAAAATACAGAAGAAATGGACAGATTCCTAGATATGTGTGAATTACCAAAGTTGAATGAAGATGACCTAAAAATTCTAAACAACCCAATATCAATCAATGAAATTGAAAACATAATTAAAAACTTACCAACTAAGAAAAGCCTGAGTCCTGATGGCTTCCCTGCTGAATTCTACAATACATTTAGAAAGGAACTACTGCTACTACTGTTTAAACTCTTCAGTGAAATTGAAAGGGAAGCAATACTCCTGAATTCATTCCTGGAAGCAAGCATCACTTTGATCCCCAAAGCAGAGAAAGACCCAGGTGAAAAAGAGAACTATAGGCCAATCTCACTAATGAACATAGATGCAAAAACCCTTAATAAGATACTGGCAAATAGAAAGCAAAAGATCATCAAGAAGATCATACACCCTGACCAAGTGGGATTCAACCCAGGGATGCAGGGATGTTTCAACATATGCAAATCAATCAATGTAATACACTATATTAATAGAGTCAAGGATGAAAACCGTGTGATCATCTCAATAGGTGCAGAAAAAGCATTTGACAAAATCCAACATGCATTTATGATAAAAACCTCTCTAAAAAATTGGAAGAGATGGTCTTTACCTCAATCTGATAAAAGCCATCTATGAAACACCAAAAGCCAATATTATACTAAGTGATCAAAAACTGAAATCCTTCACATTAAAATCAGGAACAAGATAAGGATGTCCACTATCACCACTCTTGTGCAATATAGTTTTGGAAACATTATACACAGCAATTAGACAAGAGAAAGAAATAAAAGGAATAAAAATAGGAAATGAAGAAGTCAAATTGTCATAATTTGCAGATGACATGATACTCTATATAGAAGACCCTAAGAACTCCACCAAAAGTTTTTATAGACCTAATAACCAAATTCAGTAAAGTAGGTAGATGCAGGGTCAACACACAAAAATCAATAGCTTTTCTGTACACGAACAACAGACTCACTGAGAGAGAACTCGAGCAATCAATTCCTTTTACAATCGTATCCAAAAAACTGAAATACCTAGGAATCAACCTAATGCAAGGAATCAAAGACCTCTTCTCTGAAAACTATAGCACTTTGAAAAGAGAGACTGAAGATGATATCAGAAAATGGAAAGACATCCCCTGCTCCTGGGTAGGAAGGATCAACATAGTGAAAATGGCCATACTTCCAAAACTGCTATATAGATTCAATGCAATCTCAACTGAAATTCCAGGAGCATTCCTCACGGACTTTGAGAAAACAATCCAAAAATTCATTTGGAAGAAGAAGAGACCTAGAATAGCAAAAGCAATACTGGGCAATAAAGACAATGTAGGTGGTGTCACAATCCCCAACTTGAAACTATACTACAAAGCTACTGTGATAAAAACAGCATGGTACTGGCAAAGAAACAGACTTGAGGACCAGTGGAACAGATTAGAAGATGCAGAAACAATGCCAGACACACTCAGCCATCTCATCTTCGACAAAGGAGCCAAACACCCTCACTGGAGGAAAGCTAGCCTCTTTAATAAATGGTGCTGGAAAAATTGGGTTTCAATTTGGCAAAGATTAAAACTAGACCTATATCTCTCACCATGCACTAAACCAAAATGAAAACGGATTAAAAATCTAAATATTAAAACAGAAATGCTGAACTGGCTGGAAGAGAGGTTAGGAAGAACTCTTGAAGACTTTGGTGTGGGTAAAGGTTTTATGAACAAAACTTCAGTTGCCTGAACAAAAATCAACAGTTGGGAAATCTCCTTACTAAAAAGCTTCTGCACAGCAAGAGAAACCACCAACAGTGTAAAGAGACAACCCACAATGTGGGAAAAAATTTTCACCACCTGTTCCTCAGACAAAGGTCTACTATCTAGAATACATAAAGAACTTAAGGAAATTAGACCTCCAAACCTTAAAGACTCAATCCAAAAATGGGCATCTGAAATGAACAGACATTTCTCACACAAAGAAGTAGAAATAGAAAATAAATGTAAGAAAAAATGTTCAACTTCACTGGTCATTTGAGAGACGCAAATGACAGCAACACTGAGATTCCACCTCACCCCCATAAGAATGGCTGCTATCCTGAAATCAACCAATAACAAATGTTGGTGGGGCTGTGGGAAAAGAGGAACCCTACTCCGCTGCTGGTGGGAGTGTAGACTGGTGCAACCACTGTGGAAATCAGTATGGAGATACTTAAAAGAACTAGGATTGGAAGTCCTTTTTGACCCAGCCATTCCCCTGCTGGGTATCTTCCCCCAAAGAATTAAAAGAATTATACCACAGTGATATATGTGTGCCCATGTTCATAGCAGTACAATTCGTGATAGCTACAACTTGGAAGCAACCCAATTGTCCATCAACTGGAGACTGGATAAAGAAAATGTAGGGTTTTTTAATAAAATGGAATATTACTCAGCCTTAAAGAATGAGAAACTAGAGACATTTATAGCTAAATGGACGCACATTGAGGAGATCCTCTTAAGTGAAATAAATAGGACACTCATGTGTAAATACTGAATAATTTCTCTAGTGTGAGAAACTGAAATAAAGACCAAAAGGTATAATAGTAATGTGAAATAGCAGGAAAATATGCAGAGGGGAAGGGGAAGTGAGAGGGGTAGAGGAGAGGAAAGCAGGGAATGGGATTAATATGAGAAAAAGAGAAATGGAAACAAAGTCTTTGTAGATAGGGTGGGGTGGAGGGGTTGAAGGGAGGGTAGGGGAATGGGGAAAAAATAAGAACCAAGAGAGACTATGTAAAGGCGCAAATTTCCAATGTTGAATGTCATTATATTGTATACCTTAAATGTGCCAATAGAATTAATTAAAAAAAGAATTAATGGCTGGTATTTTATTGATCAATTGTGTTAATAATTATTTTCTGTATCATTCCAAAATACATAACAGTGTCGAAGGAAGAGAAAGGGATTATATATTTTTCAGAAAATATAATCCTTTGGAATTCTCAAAAAGAATGATTTTTCTGTACCTTAACTTTTCCTGCTATAAAGTAAAAAAATATTTAGGGATGGGAAATTCTTATCTGCCGTCATGGGGCATAACATATTAAAATGCCAATTGAATTTTCTGGTGACTGCTTTTCTCTTCAAAAATACTTCAGTTTGGAAGCCAACATTTTATTTAACATTGTAAACCTGCAAGATGATTATCAACATAAAAATGGGGAAGAAAACCTACTCTTCAGATACCAAACATATCAGTTACCTTTTGCCACATAACAAATTACCCCAAGCTTGGTGATGTCAAATAAAACGCACTTTGTGAACAAATAATTCTTGGAATTGGCAGTTTAGCATATGTTCTTCTGAACATTCTTCTGGTTTCTGCTGGAGTCTTTCATGCATTTGTGGGTTAGCTAGGGCTTGGTTCTTCTTAGGTGGCTTCCTGTTGTACAGGTCATCTCTCCTCTGTGTGGCCTCACCCTGTCACAGGTTGCTGGGCAATGTTTGAAAAGGTCAAGCACAGGCATGCAAGTCCCCTTGAGGTTTAGCTTTATGACTAACATAACATAATTTGAGCTACATTCTACTGGCCAGACAAATCCCAAGGCCAAGAATTGGGAACTGGTTAGTCAGACAGAGCAGAGTGAGAGATGATAAACTATATGGTTGTTTGGATAGAGATCTCAATTACAGAGGTCATACCATGATGTTGTTCAGACTTGTATCTGTACAGATTACTCCCATTGCTGTAATCTCATGCTCAAAATGCAACTTCACCATTTAGTTTGATTTTCATGTGAATGCTGAGAATTTTCTGATCAATGTACTCTTGTGTCATTTATATTTCTTATTCCAGTTGGGTAAATAGGCACTCAGCTCCACTTTTCTCCATCCATCTTTCTTATTTCTCTCTCTCTCCCACTACATAAAGTAGCTTCCTTTTACTGCACCCTGAATTCCATGATACCAAGATATTGGATATATGGGTTGCCTCCAGGAAGAGGCTCCTTGTCTCTTGACACAATAGATTTTCTCCCTTCCTGTGGGGATCAAGGGCTGGGCTTTTACACAATCACTATCTTGTTCACCTCAGAGGAAACCATCGGTTAGACTCAGGTCCAATCACCTGGGTGCACAGTGTGTCTTCCCTAGTGACTCTCCAGTGGGGTAAGGTAGGGTGAACTTTGATCAATGAGTCAAGAGACAGAAAGGAGCTGGCTGATAAATTGTTTGGCCCTTTTCTCTTTCCAATAAAATCAGATGGTTTAGGGCAGCAGTAATTCCACATATCCTTTGTGAAAATATCCTACATGTATGATCAATCAACCAGGTTTCCAATTCACCTGTGAATGTCTTAGTAATGCATCTCTTTACATTGGTGTTTCCTCCTTCCTTGACTAAAATCCCTTTTACCCTCATTCTTGATTCATCAAGATTGTACCCTCTCCAAAAACCAAGACATGCGTCCAGGTCTGATGGTGCATACCTATAATTCTAGCACTGTGAGAGGCTGAGGTAGGAGGACCGCAAGTTCAAAACCAGCCTGGGCAATTTAGCAAGACCCTATCTCAAAACAAAAACATTCAAAAAGGGATTAGGATGGAGCTCAGTGTGAAAGTCCTGGATTTACTGACCAGTACTCAAAACAAAACAAAACAAAATAAAACAAAACAAAACTCAAGCACGAAAGTTGTGTACCATGTCCTCATGCTCTGTTTTTTAAAGAACTCAAGGTAAAACAAACGTGTGACAGCAACTTTTCAGATATTCATTAATTTCTACTAAGTAAATATGTGATTAGTTAGTTTTGGGTTTTGATGAAAAAAAGTGAATAATGGTCTTATTTGGGAATATCCCTAATTGACTGGGGGATATTGTGGTAAGTTTGCTGAGGCTTAACTTTTAATCTACATTTTGAGAAATTGGTAGAGTCGCTTAGCTAGAGAATATCTGTAGCCAATCTACAGCAAACCCAATTTGGGCAAAAGTGTTCTCTTTAAGACTTAAAAAAAAATACAAAGGAAATGTACATTTTTTGCTTACCTACCGTGATGACAGAAACTCTTTAAATTATAATGGTCTATAATTATGTATATATGTGAACCCAGGGATGAACTCATCATGCCATTATCTATTTACAACTATACCACCTAAATTAAAAGTTGAATTCATCACATCACAGAAGTAATAAAATTTAAACAACATTAATTTTATATAGCAGTTTTTTGCTAAAGCTAAATTAGTGCTCACAATTGATAGTATATATTCAAATAAAGTATGTCATATGATGACTTGATTCTCCTACTGTTTGCTCTGCTTAAACAATTTTCAGACTTTTTATTTTACATATATTATTCAGCTTTATCATCATATGAATGGACCATTCACATATTAGTTCTATCTTTTTCTATAAGCCTAGAACAGTTAAAGTACTCTAAAAGCTCCAAAGAACACAGTAGTTTTCAGGATATAGAATCATATTCTAACGTAGTAAATAGCTTAAATCAAAATTGAATTATTTCATAGACTAATGCTTTTTTTAAAAAAACAAAAGTCTAGGGACTTTCCCCTCAATGTTTAAAGGAATCATTGCTTGCTCAATGGTAGGTACTAAAAAGTTTTAATTTGTGGTATTAGGGAAAGCTAATAAGAAAGAGTAGAGATATATTTACCAGTGTACTAAAACCTAAATACTGTTACTTCATGATTTTCATGTGCAAAATAGTTACCCAAGCATAAGTGCAAACACACATGTTGAAATAAAGTAGTACTGGATTATAATATGGTTATCCATGTGATACAGAATGTTATTCTTATTAATTTTAAATATAATTGGAACAGAAACTCATGTATTACAAAAGAATCTTGTTATAAATTCATAGACATACAAAATTCTTTCTACAGACTCCAGGAAAAGAATTCTTTGTTAGTTTATTTGTCATCTTTTTGTGAATTAGGTACAAGGTCATTGGTCCTCACCCTAGAAAAATAAATACGTGCCTGCACAGACAATATTTTGAGTGTAGTTTCAGTAAAATGATTGATGTCCTGATGTCAATTCAAGGACTAGCATAATTACATTATTTCATTGAATTCTTCCAATTATCTTGGTAAGTAGTATCTTGTAGAGAAATCTCAGAGTAGCATAATTATTCTCTCTTTTGTATGTTAATTGCCTTTTCTCCAAGATTCCCTTGGGATACTTCTTTCTTAAGTCTTTGAATATCAGTAACTTTACCAGTTTTCCTAGGAAAATGCTCAGCCTAATTTGATCTTCAGAGTCAAGACTTTTATTCCACAAACATTTCCTTCTATTAAATATTTAAAAGTCCTTTCCCCATCTTTTCTATTCCCCATTTCTTTCATCTCTATTCCACATCTATCACCTTTTTTATAATTTTATATCTCATTTCTATTAAATATCATTTTATGTGATTTTTTTGAATCTTGTATTCCTGATTCCTGATTGTTGATTCAAATATTATTCATTCCAGTTACAGTTGTATCTAATGTCACATTTATCTCCATACATATTTTCATTTACTTCTCATATTTTTATTTCTCATATTTTTCCATTGACAGCTTATTTTTCATCTCCTGCTAAATATCTTTTTTTCTTTCTTTCGCTCTTTCTTTCTTTCTTTCTTTCTTTTCTTTTCTTTTTTTTTTTTCTGGTACCCGGGATCAAAATCAGGTTCTTGTGCTTGTGAGGCAGGCAATGGAATCACTGAGCTAAATCCCTGGCCCCTAAATATATTTCTTTAAACAATATTGGATTGGCTGCACATTTTTTAAAATTACAAATAGTTTTTAACTCTTAGTTTTAAGTGATTCTTATTATAATATGTTACTCATTTTTATTATGTTTTTACTTCCTTTGTTTTGTGACTTTATTCATTAGTCAAGTTTTTCTTTGATATTTTTAATTGGACCAGCTATTAAGCTAATTTAAAGAGTTCCCTTATTAGTCCTGGCCTTCAATCTCTATACATTTTAATGTAAGAAAATAAAAAGTCCATTATGCCTAAACTAGTATTTGAAGTGTCTTTGTTATTCACAAACATAATTCTTAATTGATACATGTTCAATTTATAATGAAGATGTAGAACTTTTATTTATATAGTACAAAGCACTATGTTATTTATAAAACAAACCATAAGAAATGTACAGAAAAATAGAAAAAATTATATTAGTATTCATCAGATTTGATTTACTTTTCCTCACTCATGTTACGTTGATTTTACACAACTATACAAAGATATAAGAGAAAAAATACCATCATCCAATAAGGTAAAACTCATTGTTATATATTGAACTCAAATCAACTGATAGAAAAAGCAAAACATAGGTTGCCAAGTTCATAGAAGACTTGCATAATGTGGTTCATAAACTTATTAGTAACTGAGAAAAGTACATTCAAATTTACTACAATTCTTTTAAAATTGTTATTGCTTTATTTTCTACCATCACATTTTGATTTATAGATTTGGGAGAGTGTGTTCTTAGATACATACAAATCTAAGATTTATTCTTGCATCATAAAATACCTCTTTTATTGGAAATATTTTCTTTTTCCCAGTACTTGGGATTGAACCTAAGGAACACTGACTTGTATTCCCAGACTTTTCTTTTCTTTTCTTTTTGAGACAGGGTCTCACTGATTTGCCCAGGCTGGCCAACAACTTAAGATTCTCCTGCCACATCCTTCTGAGTAGCTGAAATTGCAGATGTATGCCACTGTACCAGCTTTATAAAAGAACTTTTTGGAGTAAGTTGTTGTATGAATATTTTTCTATTCTTTAACTTAAAATTTTTTATCTTTATATTTAAGATGTTTATCTTGTACTCAGAACATAGTTGAGCTGTGCTTTTTATCCATATGGCAATTTCCAGAATATTCAAACCATTTATATTTAATGTAATTACTTACATGTTTATATTCAAATCTATCATCATACTTGCTTTTCTACATTTCATATATTTTATTTTCTTTTATCTATTTTCTTGATTAAATAGTCCTTTGTTATTCTATTTCTATTAAAATTTTCCATTGGATTCTTTTTTATTTATAGTTTCTAGCTCTTTACTGGTATTTTTGAACATAATAACAATTGTTTTAAATAATATTTGACAATTTTAATATCTGAATCTTGTAAAAGTCTTTTTTCTGTTGCTTAACTTTTCTCCTTGCTTATTTACATGCCTGACTATCTTTGATTGCTTATGCTTACTGTGTTTCAAAAACTGTAGAGACAATTTAAAGCTATGTTTACGTTTGCTCCAGTGAAGATTTGACTTTGTTTCTATAAGGTAGTTACCATAGGGTATCATACCAATCAGGTACTAAGCTGCTTTAAGGCTGGATTTCAGTTATTCTTAAGACTGGACTATTTGGCACTCAGTATTATTCTAAAATTAGAGGCCTTTGGGGATCCCAGCTTAAATGGTATAGTATATAGAAGAGTCCTTCTTTCTTCATAAACTGTAGAGTTTAACCCCTCCTCCAAGCCTATTAAACTGCCAGAAACTGGCATTTTTGAATTTTCAAATGCCTAAAAGTATGTATTAACTTCCTATAGTGATTTAAGACAGTGTGCATTTATTATTTCAGAGTCTCTGGGGATCAGGGGCCCAGTGTACTGAATTCTTATTTGATAAGAATTCTTATTTGATAAGGCCTAGGGAATGGAAATCTAACATTAAAGATCACATTAAATCAGACTGCTTTGACTTTGGTGGTAATTAAGGTAACTATATCCACTTTGTGTTTGGTGATTTTGTACTGATTTCTCAGGACTGCCATGCAAATTGCCACAAACTGGATTGCTTGAAACAGAAGGAATTTATTCTCTCACAGTGTGGAGGCTCGAACCTTTGTTTCAGACTTTCTTTAGCCTATGGATACAGCATAGCTTCTACCTCTGTCATTACATGGGATTGTCCTTGTTTGTTTGTATATCCAAAATTCCCTCCTCTTATAAGGAAACCAGTCACTGGATTAGGGACCACTCTAATTCATTATGAACTCATCTCAACTTGATTGCATCTGCAAAACCCCTATTTTCAAGTAAGGTCACATTCACAAGTTCCAGGGGTTAGGATTTCAACATATCTTTTGAGGGGACACAATTTAACTCACAAAAGCAATTAAGTGCTGCCATTTGGCCCCTGTAATCTCAGAATTTCATCATTCTCACTGAATTTAGGGATCCTAGTTCTATGGTAATTGTTCTCACTCTAATTTGTAACCTAGAGTGAGTACTCAACACAAAGTTAAAAATCTGTTCTCAAAACCTTCTGAGTCATTGAGCATCTTATATGGTAAAGACGCCCATACATTTCAATATCCCTAAGCCTCTAGAACCCTTGCTTTACAGTATACCAAGGCAGTTCTGGCATTTCAATTTCATTTACTGTAGGTTACCTGGGTCTGTGTTTCACTCAATCAACCAAGTAAACTGTCAGAACTATTTCAAGTCTCTCAAGCTGAAACACTGAATCTAGAATATTTGTTTAGTTGGCCCTGGTATGAATTGAATTGTACCCACCTCGCCTTCAAAATTCATATGTTGAAGTCCTAACCCCTAATGTGACTGTATTTGAAGATAAGGCCTTTAGAGATGTAATTAAGATTAAATGAGATCATAAAGGTGGACCCTAATCCTAAAGAACAGATGTCCTATAACTACAGACATCAGAGAGTTGTCTCTAGCTCTCTCTTTCTATACATACACACAGAGGAAAGGCCATGTGAAGACACATAAGAAGGTGGCCATCTGCAAGCCAGGAAGAGATCCTTCACCAAAAACTGAGCCTGTTGAAGACTTGATCTTAGATTTCAAGCCTCTAGAACTGTGAGAAAATAAAATTTTTAAGTACTCTATCCTTGGCATTTTGTTACAGCAGCCCAAGCTGACTAATAGAAACCCATATCAATAAATTCTGCCTGATCCAACTTAATATTTCTTCCTTCTTGATCTCATATTTAAAAAATTAATTCCCATGCATATACTCCAAGATTTTGATTATGTAAATTGACAAGTTGTTCAATTAATTTGGTGTGCATAGCAGTTCCTTATGGGTCACACTTTGTACTTCACCTTTGGGGACTTCTGGGACTTGAGGCTAGTTATAAGTCTGGAAGCAAAGAGAGGTGGTAGGGGTAGGTATTGAAAAGGATTATCAGTGCATTATCAGTCAATTACCTCAGGAAAGACCATTACAGATTTTATGGGCAAAGAAGGACTAACCCTCTCAGGGCAGGAAGGGCTGCTTTTATTGGCAAAGGGTCAGCAGAGGGCATGGCGGTCCCTAGCTTTATAAAGATCTTCCATAGGACCTCATTCCAGTTTCAAGATCTTCTTTCCCAAGCAATCCTCTAAGTTCAGTAACAGAGATGCCACAAGGCTGGGAATTTAGTTTGGATAATTCAGCTGTTGGTTGGAAGAGACTCTGAGTTTGATTTCCAGAAATTTTGGTCCTGTGGCTACAGAAGAAAAGGATTCTTTCAGAGTGAATATAGAAATTTCAGGTCCTTTATGTGTTTACACTGAGACCGAAATTCAAATCCCTAAACTCTTCCTTTTCTTACTTTTTCCAGCACAGTTAGGAGCAACCATGCAATATTATTATAGTTCTTGGTTTGGGTGAAGTATTCTAAGGCATGAACTACATGTCTGTTCAGAAACTTTCCTTTTGTAACTACTTGATTAGAAGTATCCAATGGTAATATTTTGTGTATCTTTATGGCAACATCAGATCATTAACTACCAGTGCCCTTTTTACCACTGGAAAACTCATTAGTACTTTTAAATCTAATCATATTGGAGAACTATTTCCATAAGACCCAAAGCCAATTCAGGGAACCCACACTTAAGATTCTGTTCCTGTAAAATCACTGTTGGTACCAAAATTTGTATCAGAGAAGCAGAATCACTAAGATCTACCTATATTTCTCTCTATATTCATCTTAGAGTTTCTTCAGAGTGGCACTATTAATATTTGGGGTAGATAATTTGGGCTTGGGGGACTACCTTTTGAACTATTGGATGTTTAGCAACATCTCTGACCTGTACTTACTGGATCAGTGGTGGCAAACCTATGGCGTGTATGCCATAGCAGGCTGTTTATTATCATTGAAACCTCTAAAAGGTTCACCATCACTGAGCTAGATGTCAGTAGCACAACCCTGCCACCGGCTACTGACTTGTAATAACCAATCATGTCTTACAGCATTGCCAAATATCCCCTGAGGGGCAAAACTTCCCCCAGTTGAGAACTATTGGTATCTCTGTTATTATCTATGTTTTATCCATATTTCTCTGAGAGAGATTTATTCCTTGGAATGGGCCTTTTCTGATTGTGGGAGCTGGGGAAGCTGTGTCTATATGGTCATTTTTTCACATTTGATGCTGTGGGTTTGAGTACTCAGGGACAGAAATCAGGAAAGGAAGCTCACAAACCTACTAAAACCAACAAGCTTGCACTGGAGCCCCATGGGGAAGGACTAAAACCTGCGGCAATCAGTTCTGATTGCCTCTCACCTTCATGATGAGGGTATTCAACAGAAGTGGAGCCTTTTGGCTAAACACACATACCTGGCCCAACAGTTATAGAAACTGAAGGAGGATCAGAGGAAGGTAAAGCAGTGTGGGTTCAGTTGTTGTTTCACACCAAGGAGGTGAATCGACAATCTGCAACAAGTATGAGTGACAAAATAGCTATAGCTTCTGTTCCAATCTCCAAATCTCTCAACAATCTCCTTTGTAGTTGACCCTAATCCAAAATGAACAAGTAAATAAATTCTGAGTAATTCAACCTAGGCAAAGCTGTTACAAGACAGCTTGTTCAAGGCAGGATCCAAACTAAATCTACTTAAATTAAAATACAGACGAAGCTGGGAGAATCTACAGACACAAAAATTAACTACAAAAGAAATTATAAGTTTAAATGTTTCAAAATTTTAAGTGTCTAGAAAACTTGAAAACTCTTCAAATTAAAATTATATCACATATGAATGCAATTTTTTTTATTAATATGGTCCAAAAAGGATTGTGTGTCATAAATATATGACCACTGTATATTCAAAATGACTGTAGTCAAAGCAAAACATTTAACAAAAAGATGAGTTTAATGTTAACAAGCACATTTGATAATTGTCCCAGGAAAGATTACAGGTAATTGGATAGAAGTATTTTTCCAGTAATGAATGAGAGTCAAAGTTTTAAATGCACCACAGAGACATTTATCTCAGATTTAGCAAAGCAGCAGAACACACATCAGTGTAAAAACTTGCACTTTCGGATTTAAAAAGATACTAAGCATTTTCTTCATTTATAGTCAGAATATCATATGTTTTCTTCTAAGATTTCTCAGAACCTTCCTAAGGCTTCATGCAATTCACATAGTCATTCAGCAAACATTTATTGAGCCACTACTACATGCCAGGCACTCTCCTGTGTGTTTTTTATATAGTAGAGAATAAAAAAACCAAATCTGCTTTAAAGAAGCAAGCTTTCCAGTGACAGGACATAAATAATGAATCAATAAACAAATAGAAATATATGTCTGATTGTGATAAGCACTATGAGGTAAAACATGGCAGGGCAATAAAAAGGTGTGTGATATAGCAAGGAGTTAGTGCCCTTTTCAATCAAGTATTCAAGGAAAGTCCATCATGAAGGTCACCTGTAAGCAGAGATCTGAATCAAGCGGGGGAGTGGATGAGGTTTTCTAGAGGAGAAATCCTCGCATTCTACAGAGAAGGAATTATGAGTGAAAAGGTCCAGAACAGTGGTGCTGCTGGCATGGCAGAGGACCAACAAGGGGGCCAGAGTGCCTAGAGTAGCATATGACAGGGAAAGAGACTTAGAGATGAAGTCCAGAGAGATCTTAGGGCCAGACCCAATGACCGTGGTGAGGATTTCCTCCTGAGAGAATAGAGAAGCCACTGGAAAATGTTCAGCAGAGTAACATGATCTACCTTCTGTCTTAAAAGAAACCATTTGCTTTGTGCTACATTGATGTTAGGGGAACATGGTGGAAGCAAGGGAGAGGAGGCTCCTGCAATAATCCAGGAGTCTAGGTGGCAGTGATTGGAATAGGGTGAAAGGGTAAGATCCTGAGTATATTTTGAAATGGAGATTATGAGGTTTGCTGATAGATCATGGAGTGAGAGAGCGGAAAGGGACAGGCTGGGATTTAGCTTGGTGGTTTCGCCGCCTGCCTTGCAAGCGCAAGGACCCAAGTTCAATCCCCCGATCCCCGGTACCAAAAAAAAAAAAAAAAAAAAAAAGAAGAAAGGGAGTCACACCAATGTGATTACTTTAAAAAATAACCTTTAATATTTAACTTGTTTCTCCCTCTCCTCTTTTCTTAAACAGTCTTACTTTATTTTTATTTGAGTTGCTAAAGATGGAACCTAGAGTCTTGCATATGATAAGCAAGAGTTCTGCCACTGAACTATAGCCCAGCCCAGAGTCATCTGTCATCTTTTATCTCCCTCCAAATATTGAGCATCTTACCACTCTCTTGCCTCGAGCTGCCTAAAGCAACCCCTATACCCTACTACTCTACAAATCCAACTCTATCCTTCTGTTTCTCTCTGTTTCCTGTCAGACTCCTCCACACCCCCTCCCTACCCATTCCCTATTCAATGGTTACCCTGCCACCCTGTTCAAAACCCTTGAATCATAACTTTTTCATTTATGTGTTAAGCAGAAAGTACCTGATATAATTAATTCATATTCAGAGAGAAATGACTAATGACTTAGATTAGAATAGTTTTCTTCTCAAGAGAGTATTTTAAAGAGCTTTGAAATCACCCAAATGAGCCCTTTTCTTGTGAATATTTTTAAATAGTGATGAGTTCTATGATCACCTGCAAATTACACTTAGTTGATGACTGTCCCCCACCTACACAGGCCTTATGCTTACTATGCCCAGGGCTCATGCTGCTATTATATATATATATATATATATATATATATATATATATATATATATGTGTGTGTGTGTGTGTGTGTGTGTGTATCATTATTTTTAAAGAGCAACTCCACTACAGCTTACTTATCATTATTAATAAATGAAGAGGAGAGGTGAAAATATGAACAAATATTCTAAGAAACACAGATCTGTGTCCCTGTTTAAAACCAGCAGTTTGAAATTCCCTCACAGCAGCCTGCCTTGATGTAGATCAGGAAAGGTTTGGCGCTTAACCTATACTATCAGCTGAGCCACAGTAATACTAGAGTCTCTTTCTATTTCATCACCTTGAATTATCGATTGACATGGCTGGCATTTTAGCCTGTATTATTCTCTTTTTGCAGAGTAAGTTTCTTGGGAATGGGAATCGGGTTGGAAAGAGAACCTAGATATTTTTGTTTCAAATTGGGTTTAGCTATACTTGGGGTGGGGCAGTGCAAAAAAACTGAAAAAAATTTCTTTTTACTTACCATTTCTTTTTCATTTGGGAAAATATGGATGAATAAGATCTTACTGTTTTTGTAACTGGTTTCAGGTATCTGTTGAGGAATTAAATGTAGAGGAGTACAGAAAGTTTGATCCACTTGAGTTTTATCACAGTAATAAAAGCAGAGATTCTTAAAAGCCTGTCATCCCAAATAGAGATCAGTGTGTGGAAAATAAGTTGGCCATACTGGGTTAGATTGCTAGTTGTTTATAATGTCCACTTTCCTTTTACACTTTATTTAAAAATTCTCAATTTTCTTAAATGAGATAATAAAATTAGAAAAAAAATTGTATTTGCCAACCTATTGTGATGCTACATTTGCACAGATACAACCTGCCCAATAAGATACAAATGGAATTGTTGTTGGGAGAGAACTTTAGGAATGCTCCTAGAAAGAAAAATGATAGCTAGTAAATACTTCTTTTGCATTTCCCACTTCTTTTGGCTTTTTAACCTTGAATCTGGGTGCTCCAGGTGCCATCTTGGATCATGATACAATCTTGGGGAGAGAAGCAACTTGCTAAAAATGTTACATCAGAGAAGAGAGGATCGCTGCATTCCTGATGGTGGAGAGCTCTCCCTGTCAGTGCTGCAATGAATAACTTTAAACTTCTTTTCCAAAATAGAAAGATAAACATATATTTTAAAGTCATTATCATTGAAAGTAACTCCAATGAACAGCCACATGTAATTTCTAAAAGACATAATGGTTTACTGTATACTTGATTTATCTTTAGAAGCCAACAGTATTTTGGAAAAACACAGTAAGCTAATATTTCTGTATATTAAGTATACATTTTTAGCCTCTCTTATTAGTCATTCCTGTCATTGTCCAGTGGGCTTTTGAACAAAGGATCCATAGTGACAGGGCTGAAGGTTATGCCTGGATTCAGCAACATGAACTACCACTGGGCAACACCAATCTCTCTGTAGCCACTGCTGAGTACTCAGTCTTCCAGCAGTAAAGACAAACACCAAGTCCCTGATGTGGCACCTTTTCTGAGAGTGATCAGCCAGCTCCCTTGTGGCATACATACTCTGATCACAGCTTTTGGTAAATTCAAAACCTGATGGAGTCGTCCAGTAGGTGGAGAGCTAGAGAAGAGTCTGTGTCCAAACATGATCTCCTGGTAGAATTCTTTCTTGTTAGAGGAAGTTGTTCTTCTGTTAAGGCTTTCAACTGATTGGATATGGCTGACCCATATTATGGAGGATAATCTGCTTAACTTAAAGTCCGTCAATTTAAATGTTAATCACATTCAAAAATCATCTTTTTAGAAACATACAGAATAATATCTGAAAACCATGGCCCAGTCATGTTGACACAAAATTAATCATCACACTAATTCCCAGGATCCTTCCCAGGATGAAAGTTCTTCCTGGGCAGATGAAGTCCTGTCTTGACAGATGAACAGTATATGCCTATTGTGAATGAGCTGGGATAAGAAGGGGGTTATTTGAAGCCAATCTATATTCTACAAATAACCATTTGAGCACCCTCCATGAGGTGCTATAGATGTAGCCCCTGGGGAGAGGCATTTGGAAAATTGATTAAGTTTCCTGTGATGAGGGTTTTTTCTCTGTAGCTCATTCCTTATTCACTGTTGTATTAGTTGCTTTTCTCATTGCTCAGGCAAAATACTTGACATTCAAAGTTAAAGGAGGGAAGGTTTATTTAGCTTACAGTTTGTGGAAGTTTCAGTCCAAATTGGCTGGTTCCAAGGCAGGGTGGCATCACAGAGGAGAAATAGTTCATGGTGGGCAGAAGGTAGTGAAGCAACAAGGAGCAACCATAGCTCTTTCTATCCCTTATATTATATCCAGACTACTTAGGGCAAGTAGCACTTACACCCTTAGTCCTAATGTCCTTGATCCTAGCATTGCATCATGAATCAATCCTAGCATCACACACTCTAGATCCAGGCACCTCTGAAAAAGCCTCACCTATGAATGTATCAGGCTTTGGGGGGAGCATTTAGACACAAGCCATAACAACTGTAAAGAATTTATTCAACTTATAACAAACATAGCTACAGCAAACAGGACACTTTCACATTCTCATTTTCTGGGACTGTATGATTTCGGACACAGAATCTGTCTCAAATTTCCATATTCAAAAAATATGGAGTTCTCTCAATAAAGCTGAGGTTTTTAGAAGAAAAATTGGAGTTTTGAAAAATCACTGGACTTTTAAAACATACTATCTGAACAAAGTAAAAAAGGGCATTTTGGGATTCAGAATATGTGTATCCATGTGAAATAGTATCATACCAAGAAAAGTTAACAACTAAAAGAAAAAAATCTATTTGAATCTTCAATAAAATTTGTTTAAAAAGTTTGGAGGGGGTACTGGGAATCGAACTGAGGACTTTGTGCTTGCGAGGGAGGCATGTTACCACTGAGCTCAATCCCTGGCCCAAAATTTGTTAGAATTTTGTATCCATTGAAAGACTATCATATAAAAATAGGGAAAATATAATGGAAGCAATAAAAAGCACATTGAAAAATGCACACAAAAGAGAGACCTGTTCTCTCAGAATCATTAGGAAATAGATGAGAAAAAGAAATTAAACATATGAATAAACTAATAAAGTAATAAGTGTATGTGTTTCTCCTGTCTTTCCCACAAAACCAGTAATTAATGTAGTAGAAATTTCAGGCAAGTATTCAGTTTTCTCCTTCAGATCCACTGAGCATGAGGTTCGTGTTAGTCCTATGAGGTTGACCTGTAAAGATACCTTCAAAGGACACAGCACAGTGTTGATTCCATACAAAGTACTTGTAGGAGTTGGGAGAAAGGAAGGAGAGCAATGTCCTGGTGTCTATCTCTCAAGCTAGCCATAGTCAACAGTGACTGTGCTTCTCCACTGACGGTCACATGTCCTGCAACTGACCTTTTGCTAGGTGCAATGACACAGCTGCAGCACACATCTCTTTCTCGTTCTTGGAAACCATCTCTTCCCTCTACCTTTTCAGATCTACTGGTGGTAATGGATCTCCAACTACAGTCATATGCTGTATAACAGTGTTTTGGCCAACACAAAACAATACATAGAATGGTGGTCCCATAAGATTATATTACTTATTGACAACATAGGCATCTTATTTTTTGTAAGTATAGTTTATGACATTCATTCAATGACAAAATCCCCTAATGTTGCATTTCTTAGAACATATCACCATTGCAAGCAATGCATGATTATTTTGTTCTAAGTGCTTCACAGTCATTTTGGTTTCTTTAACCCTTTTCATACTATTGTAACTTATTAAACCCAATTACTTTATTTAAGAATCTCATTATTTTCATGCTCGTGAGATCATAATCATTGTAAGCAATAATTACAGATAAATAGCAGGAATAGAGGAAAGATTTGAGGCTCTAGATAAGAATGGTCCTTCTAGTAGGAGGAAATAATTAAAGAGGTTCTTGCTTTCCAATGGAAAAAATGTCTCTAGGAAGCAGCTAATACTTTTAAAAAGAAAAGTCATAAAATCATCCAGGCAGGGGCATGATTAAGTTACTTACTCTTATGGCTTATATGTAGATGTCTCCCAAAGCCTCATGTGCTCTTAGGTGGGGCTTTTCAGAGTTTGCTGGATCCAGGGCATGTGATACTGGGATTAAGGGTGTATGGTACAAGATTAGTCCACTGATTGGAATTAGCATAGTTCTGGGTGTGGGTGAATGGATTTACTTAGGACAGAAGCCCCACTCTGGGTGTGGGTGGCACCACCCAAAAGCCTTGCAGCCTGGATAGGATATAATGGGACAGAAAGAAGGCAGGCTGCTGCTTGCTGCCTTCTTCCTGCCATGCCATGGACTATTTTTCCTCTGTGATGCCCGTCTGCTATGCCACCCTGCCTTGAAACCAGCTAATGATGGACTGAAACCTCTACAAACTGTGAGCTGAAATATACCTTTTCCCCTTTAACTTCTGAGTGTTGAGTATTTTTTCCCAGCAATGAGAAAAGTAACTAAGACTTTTTGATCAGCTTTAAGACATCAGGCCCACAATAGATCTTTCTTAAGTAATGCTTTCTTCAGTAGCTACTGAAGCACCATTTAACAAAATTGTGAAAGTCCACCTAAGCTATCATTTCTGGGGCAGAAAACCACTTAGCCATGCAAGAATTTAGAAAGCATTCTATGCACAAAGAGCTCTGAGTACTATTTTCAGGAAGAGGATAAACTTTGACAAGCTAAAACAATAAATTACTATAAATAATTCCAATACAGAGAAAGCATGACTTAACAGCAATTGTGCTGTGATCAGTAATATTTGTGCTTAATGTTAAAATAATCACTAACTAGTTGTGTTCTCCTAGATGACCCCAACAAAAAATGAGATGTAAGGGAAGAGGGATTAAAATTAAATATGTCAGTACTATTTTATTCTTTCTATATAAATAAAATTTGCCCCCAGCCAGGCATGGTGGTGCACACCTGTAATTCCAGCACTTGGGAGGTTGAGACGGGAGAATTGCCATGAGTTTGAGGCCAGCCTGGGCTATATGGTGAGTCCATAGGCCAACCTGAACTACACAGTGAGACCCTGTCTCAAAAAACAAAACAAAACAGAAATGTGAACCCATTATTTTTAAATTTCCAAAGGAAAATATATTTAATGTATCATCAAAAAATAAATAAAATTTCTAAATTGCAAACATAAAGAAAGAATAAGATATATTAAAAATGTTGAAGGGATATTCAATAAAATAATTATGCTTACTTATGAATTATGAGATATTTTATTTTTAATCTTTTTATCTGTATTTTGCAATATAGTAAAATGTTTTGGCCTTTGGCCCAGTTTCTTGATATATACCTCCTGAAATTCTAAGTGTCTTTTTTCTTTTTTTAAATTTTTTATTTATATATATATATATATTTATTGGTACATTTTAGGTATAAAATACATTTACATTTATCATTGGGTGTTTGTACCAGAACATGATGTATCTTAGTTTTTATTTTTTCTCCCATTACCTGTGCACCCTTCACCCCCCTCAACCTTCCCTATGTACACAGAGTTTGATTCCCTTTTTTTTTCCGCATAATTTTTCCTTTCCCTTCTTCCCTTTCCCCTTCCCCTCCCACCATGCCCAAACCCTTGGACCGTTTCTTATTTCAAATATCAATTATTCATTTTAATCATTTTCATTCTTATTTACACTTTCAATTTCTCACACTAGAGAAACTATTCAGTATTTACACATGTGTGTCCTATTTATTTCACTTAAGAGTATGGCCTCAATATGCATCCATTTAGCTATAAATGTCTCTAGTTTCTCATTCTTTATGTCTGAGTAGTACTCCATTTTATAAAAAAAACATATCTTCCTTATCCAGTTTCCAGTTGATGGACACTTGGGCTGTTTCCAAGCTTTAGCTATTACAAACTGTGCCACTATAAACATAGGTGCACATATATCGCTGTGGTATAATTCTTTTAATTCTTTGGGGAAGATTCCCTATAGGAGAATAGCTGGATCAAATGGGACCTCTAGTCCTAGTACTTTGAGGTATCTCCATACTGATTTCCACAGTGGTTGCACCAGTCTGCACTCCCACCAGCAATGGAGAAGGGTTCCTTTCTCACCACACCCTCACCAGCATTTGTCATTGGTTGATTTCTTGACAGCAGCCATTCGTTGTGGGGTGAGGTGGAATCTCAGTGTTGTTTTCATCTGTATCTCTCAAATGACCAGTGATCTTAAACATTTTTTCATATATTTGTTTGCTGCTTTTACTTCTTTGTCTGAGAAATGTCTGTTCATTTCGGATGCCCATTTTTGAATTGGGTCTTTGAATTTGGGGGGGTCTGATTTTTTTCAGTTCTTTATATATTCTCGATAGTAGACCTTTGTCTGAGATACAGCTGCTAAAAATTTCTTCCCACATTGTAGGTTGTCTCTTAGCTGTGTTGGTAGTTTCTCTTGCAGTGCAGAAGCTTTTAAATATGATGAGATCCCAGTTTTGATTCTTTGTGCTAGCTCCCGTGCTACTGAAGATTTGTTCATAAAGTCTTTTCCTATGCCAATGTCATCAAGAGTTCTACCTAACTTATCTTCCAGCAAGTTTAGTGTTTCTGATTTAGCATTTAGATCTTTAATCCACTTCGATCTTAGTTTAGTGCACAATGATAGGTATGGGTCTAGTTTTAATCTCTGACAGGTTGAAATCCAGTTTTTCCAACACCATTTATTAAATAGGCTATCTTTCCTCCAATGAGGGTGGTTGGCTCCTTTGTCAAAGATGAAGTGTCTGAGTATGTCTGGAGTTGTTTCTGCATCTTCTAATCTATTCCACTGATATTCAGGTCTGTTTCTTTGCCAGTACCATGCTGTTTTTATCACAGTAGTTTTGTAGTATAGTTTCAAGTTGGGGATTGTGAGACCCCCAGCCATGTCTCTGTTGCCTAGAATTGCTTTTGCTATTCTAGGTTTCTTCTGCTTCCAAATGAATTTTTGGATTGTTTTCTCTAGTTCTGTGAAGTATATTGTTGGAATTTCAATTGGTATTGCATTGAATCTATATAGTAGTTTTGGAAGTATGGTCATTTTCACTATATTGGTTCTTCCTACTCAGGAACAAGGGAAATCTTTCCATTTTCTTATACCCTCTTAGATCTCCTTTTTCAGAGAGCTGTAGTTTTCAGTGTAGAGGTCTTTTGCTTCCTTTATTAGGTTGATTCTTAGATATTTCATTTTTTTAGATGCTATTGTAAAAGGAATTATTTCCCAAATTTCTCTCTCAATGGGTCTGCTATTTGTGTATAAGAAGGCTATTGTTTTTTGAGTGTAGACCTTGTATCCAGCTACCCTACTGAATCTGTCAATTAGGTCTAGAAGACTTTTGACTGAGTTTTTTGGGTCTTCTATGTAAGGTATCATATCATCAGCAAATAATGACAGTTTCACTTCTTCCTTTCCTATCTTTATTCCTTTTATTTCTTTCTCTTTTCTAATTGCTATGGCTAATGTTCCCAGAACAATATTGAACAGGACTGGTGATAGTGGGCATCCGTGTCTTGTTCCTTATTTTAGTGTGAAAGTTTTCAGTTTTTGACCATTTAGTATGATGTTGGCTGTTGGTTTTTTATAGATAGCCTTAATTAGGTTGAGATAAAGACCTCCTATTCCAATTTTCTGTAGGGTTTTTATCATGAATGGGTGTTGGATTTTGTCAAATGCTTTTTCTGCATCTATTGAGATGATCATGTGGTTTTTGTCCTTGACTCTGTTAATATAGTGTATTACATTTATTGATTTACAAATGTTGAACCATCCTTGCATCCCTGGGATAAATCCGACTTGGTCAGGGTGTATGATCTTCTTGATGACACTCTGTATTCTGTTTGCCAGTATCTTGTTGAGGATTTTTACATCTATGATCATTAGGGAGATTGGTCTGCAGTTCTCTTTTTGGGTTGGGTCTTTCCCTGGTTTTGGGATCAAAGTAACACTTGCTTCCAGGAATGAATTTGAAAGCCTTGCTTCCCTTTCAATTTCCTTGATGAGTTTAAAGAGTAATGGTGATAGTTCTTCTTTAAATGTCTTGTAGAATTCAGCAATGAAGCCATCAGAACCTGGGCTTTTCTTTGTTGGTAAGTTTTTTTATTACATTTTCCATTTCACTCATTGTTATTGGGGTGTTTAGAATTTCTATATCTTCTTCATTTAACTTTGGAAATTCATATATGTCTAGAAATCTGTCCATTTCTTCTGTGTTTTCCATTTTATTAGAGTACAGGTTCTCAAAGTAGGTATTGATGATTCTCTGGATTTCTGCTGGGTCTGTTGTGACTTCACCTTTTTCATTCTTAATTGCATGGATTTGAGCCTTTTCTTTCCTTTTTTGATAAGGTTGGCTCAAGGTTTATCGATTTTATTTATTCTTTCAAAAAACCAACTCTTTGATTCATTGATATTTTATATCATTCTCTTAGTCTCCATTGCATTGATTTCTGCTCAGATCTTTATAATTTCCTTTCTTGTATGAGCTTTGGGTTTGTTATGTTCTTCTTTTTCTAGGAGCTTGAGGTTCTGCATTAGGTTATTTAACTGAGTTCTCTCTGTTGTCCTAGTATGGCCATTCACTGCTATGAATTTCCCATGTAGAACTGCTTTCATTGTGTCCTACAGATTCCTGTATGTTGTACTGGCATTATCATTTACTTGTAGAAACTGTCTAATTTCTTCTTTAATTTCCTCTGTGACCCATTGGTTGTTCAGGAGGGTGTTGTTCAATTTCCATGTGTTTGTGGGAGTTTTGCGATTTCTTATGTTATTGATCTCCAATTGTATTGCACTATGGTCTGATAATATACAGGGGATAACTTCGATTTTTTTGCATTTACTTAGATATGTCCTGTGAGCCAGTATGTGATCTATTTTGGAGAATGATCTGTGTGCAGCTGAAAAGAATGTGTATTCTGATTTTGTGGGGTGGAACACTCCGTAAACATCTGTTAAGTCCATTTGTTCAATACCTTGCTTTAGTTCTAGAATTTCATTGTTAATTTTTTTCTAGTTGATCTGTCTATTTGTGATAGAGGGTGTTGAGGTCCCCCACTACAATTGTATTAGTGCTTATTTGGTTTTTTATGTCCATTAATATTTGTTTTGTATAGTTTTTGGCATTCGTATTTGGTGCATATATATTTAGGATTGTCATCTCTTCCTCTTGGATTGTTCCTTTCACAAGGATGTAGTGACCATCTTTGTCTTTCTTAATTAGTTTTGGTTTGAAAATTACTTTGTCTGCAAATAAGATTGCTACACCTGCTTTTTTCTCGGTTCCTGTGGTGTGGAGAACTGTTTTTCATCCTTTTACTTTCAATCTATGAATTTCTTTTTGAGTTAGGTGTGTTTCTGGTATACAGCATATTGCTGGGTTTTGCTTCTTAATCCATTCTGCCAGTCTATTTCTTTTGATTGGTGAATTGAGGCCATTAATATTGATAGTTATAATTGACAAATATTGACTCATCCTTGTCATGATGTTTTACTCTTGCTGGCTCTTTTATTTCTTATTTTCCCCCCTTTTGCTTTAGTGTCTTACCTTGCATGATGCCTTATCTCTGTTGGGCCTCATGGAGTTGTAACCTTCATTGTCTTTTTCTAGGATATTGCTTAAAATTGTTTGGTGTGCTTGTTTGGTGTTCACACAATTTCTCAGGTGTTCTTTGTCATGGAAGTATTTAACTTCCCCATCGATTTTGAAAGATAATTTTGCCAGATACAACAGTCTAGATTGGAAGTTATTTTCTTTTAGGCCTTGAAATACTTCACTCCAGGCTCTCCTTGATTTGAGGGTTTGTGTTGAGAAATCTGCCATGGTTCTGATGGGCTTTCCTTTGTAGGTGATTTGTTTCTTTTCTCTAACTGCCTGTAGAATTTTGTTCTTTTGTTGGGTTTCTGGGATCTTGACTATTATATGTCTAGGTGTAGATTTTTTTTGGTCATGGTTGGTTGGAGTTCTATATGCTTCGCTTATCTGTATGTCCAATTCTCCACCTCTGTCTGGGAAGTTATCTACTATTACTTCTGTTAACAGTTTTTTTTATGTCAGTTGTACTTTCTCCTGTTTTTTCATGGACTCCTATGAGTCTTATGTTATTCTTGTTTGCATCATCTAGCAGCTGTTGGATTGATTTCTCGTGGTCCCTTACTATCTTTAAGAAATCTGTTTTCCTGGTCCTTAACTGAGATCCTGTCTTCTATATCTGATATTCTGTCTTCAGATTCTCTTAGTCTCCTTTGCATGCTTTCAATGGAGTTTTTAATCTCCCGAATATCTGTTTGAATCTGTTTCATGGATTCCATTTCTTTGTTATGTTGGGTGATCATGTTTTCCATTTCTTTCTTTTTCTGGGCATTCATGGCTTCCAGCATGTTTCTGATCTCATCTATTTTCTTATCTGTTTCTGCTCTAGAGCTTCTAATCACGTCTTTCACTCTGCTCACCATGTCTGTATTTATCTGGGAGATTATTTCTGTTTTGAATTTTTCTAGAGCCTCATGCATCTGCTTTGTTACTTCCTGTGCTCTCAGTTCAGGGTGTCCAAGTGGTGGCTTATCAGACTTTTCCACCTCATTTCCCCCACAATTTCCTTTTTGTGGTGTGGAAGCCTGTGTTTGTGCCTTGCTTAAGTGTCTTCTCATTTTTGTTTTTGGTACTGTCCTTGGTTTAATTCCTGGGTTGATATTTCAAAATTCCTTAATGTAGGTATCTTTGTTGCTTGTGCTTAAAACCTTTGTGGAATGATTGCTTTTCAGAGGTGTCTTCTAGCTATAGCTTGTGTTTGGGTTTGGAGACTCTAATGACTCTGAAGCCATTATATTTTTCTTCTACCCGGAAGGAAAACTAATTAGATCAATCACAACATGTTAGCCCAAATGACATAGTCAGCAATACCATAGCATCAAGCACAGCTTAGAAAATGACAATTTGTGGTAGTTATTATTCTATCACTTTTAACTATGTGAGTTAAATTAAAGCTGAGGACCAACCCAACATAAGTTTATAATAAATAAACTCTTCAATATAACATCTTTCCCCTTTGGGGTGGGGAATTAAAAGGAGTTGGGGAGGGAGGGAAAGGTAAAAAGAACAGGTAAGATTCGCGGTGAGGCCAGAAGACACAGAAAGATCACACAAACTCTAAGAAGTTGTTAAAGGCAAGAGAAAAAGGCAGAATGAAAGAACAAAGATGTGAATAGAATCACTTAACAGCAACAGGGAGGCTAGATATCAAATTTACTTTCCTTTAAACCTAATGATAATCAAGAGAAGAAAAAAACAATAAGGGAGAAATCTGAATTCAATGGAGAAAGGATCAAATGGGGAGATGAGGAGCAATGTGGGACAGCTAATGAATGAGTGAGAGAGAGAGAAAGAAAAGATAAAAGAAAGAAAAGAAAGAAAAGTATAACTTTGAAGAGTAGAAAAAAAGTAAAAATTAAGAATTAAAAATAAGAGAAAAAAATTTGTTTTTCTTTTTTGCAAATAGCAATAGAAATTATAGGCCTCCTTCAGGGTATGTCTCTGCTGTCACAGTAGGCAACCTAGGAATCCCTGTGCATATACAAGTCAATGAGTCTCAGCAAGCCAGCAGCAGAGGAAGTACAGTGGTCTGATGTGCCTTTATTGTAGAGATTCTCTTTACTTTTCTGCTGAGCTTCAGTTTTCACCGAGGAGCCTGAGAAGCCTTCTTTCTGTTACTAACTTCTGCTCTATCTTGTGTCGCTCAGGACAAGGGCCTTTATAATCTCCTGTGCCTCTGTAGTGTGGGACCAGGCAGCAGAAAAGCCAGAAGGTAGGAGGCGCACGGCGTGGGGGGGGGGGCGGGCACTGAGCGTTGGAGGCGCCCACGCTGCTAAGCCGACCTCACTGTGCCGTGGGCGTGACCCGGGACAGCCGCGGAGCTTTAAACTGCTTGTGTCACCTGGCCTGTCACCGCAGCACAGAGAGCGTCGGATGGGGATGGGGCTGCAAGAGGCCTCTGCGAAGTCACAGTGCTGTGGGTGTGGCCTGGGAAGGCCAGGAGCTTCATGCTGCTTGTCTCACCTGGCTGGTCGCTGCAGCTTAGGGAGCCTCTAAGTATCTTTTTTCACTAAGGAGTACACGGATGGCAACTGATAGGTAGTATCACAATTAGGGCTGATCACTAGAAAGATCAAGGCAGGACTAGAGGATTGAGACTTTCAGCCCCACCACCAAACTTCTGGAGAGGGGCCAGGAGCTTTGGATTAAGTTAATCATCAGTAGCCAGTGATTTGATCAGACATACTCATGCAATGAAGCTTCAATAAAAGATTCAAAAGTTTCTCAGAGTTTCTCAATACCTGAAAACATGGAAATTCCTTTAGGGTGGACCCCCAGAGAGGACATGAAAATCTGTTTTATCTGGTGTTCACTGGTATCTTTTATAACATCTTTTATAGTAAACCAGTAACATGAGAGTTTCCCTAAGCTCTGTGAGCCATTCTAGAAAATTAATCAATCCCAAGGAGAAGGTTGTGGGAACCCCAATTTAGAGATGGGCCATCAGAAGCGTAGGTAAAACCACCTGGAGCTTGCAATTGCATCTCAAATGAAGAAGGGCAGTTTCAGGGATTGAGCTCTCAATATGTGGGATTGATACAGTGTGTGATGGATTTGAGAGACAGATTCTAGCTTCTTGTGTATGTTGAGTAAAGAATTGCAAGCATACACCCAGGTGGTATAAGAAAAAGCAGCTATATGTATTGAAGTAAATGGGAAGGTGTTCTTGGTCATGCAAGTTCATGCCAACAGAAATAAAAAGAGTGGCATGACTGGGGAAGAAAAGTGGTGCCTTGACAGTGGGGGAATAGGGAGAGGAAAAGATAAAACAGGCTTTTGGATTTAAAAGATGTGTACCCCACCCAGGGTGTCTCTCATTGGATCTCTCTGGATATGATTGACAGAAATGATTGACAAGGCGTGCGCTCTGGCTCAGAGCTTTAGAGATTTCCTGGGTCTTTGTTATTCTTATTTTTGCTTTTCTTAAGACAATGGAAACAGTATGGGTCTTGAGGTGTTGCCCAAATTCAAGTGGAGGGTTCAGGAGTGGTTCCAGAGCCTTAATTGGGCTACCTGCAGCAGGATCTGATACTATTTCTAGGTATATAGTGTCAGAATGGAATTGAATTAAAGCACATACCCCTGGTGTCTACTGATATAGCATTGCTTACTTGGTGCTAGGAAAAACCATTCGTACACCTGGTGTCAGAAGGATGCCATGAGAGTTTAGTGGGAGTGAAGCAGGACTTAAAACAAAAGGAAAGACAGGTTTCCCCAACCTAAGCAATTCCCCTTTAGTTTCCCCCCTCCCTGTGGCTGTTGTTCTTTGCTCTGTCAGCTTTGTTCCTATAAGTAGTGGTTTCACAACATCCTTTTTTTATAACAGCCTGTTTCTCTTCCACCAACCAAGGCCACCAAGATGTGCTAAATTACAAGCTGTCACTGTTCAAATAACAGCCTTTGTTCTGCTTCTGTAAACTCACTTGCCCACCTACAAGTTTTGAACTGTTAGGTAGACCAAAACCCCTTCAGCAACATGTATAAAACTAGAGGCCTTCCTTTGTTCTGGGCTCAGCTTTTGGATTTAAATCTATTGAGCCAATGTGAACCTAAATAAATCTTCCTGTTTCACCCATTGGTCTCTCTGATCTCTTAAATTGTGCAACAGGAGACACATAGTTTGTTCTTTCCCTGTGTCCTTAGATGCACATAAATTAACTAGTGTAAAAACAAATACTAGGCCTGGAGTGTGATTCAGTGGTACAGGATCTGATTAGCTGTAAGCCCCTGGGTTCCATCCTCTAGTATTGTAAGGAAAAAATACAAAACATACACTTATACAGATCTCCACATCTTATAAAATGAAATTGAACACAATGCATTTGATTTCTTAAAATTTGTGTATCTCCTGTTTTTTCCTTAAAAATACTTGAAACAGTTAATGCACAGACTTAAAATGTAAGAAAGACAATGGATCTGGATCAAATCTAGCAAACTTTGGTTTTGGAAATTCCTGGGAATTTCAGAGAAAGAAGGAATCTAAAGATAAGTAAATGTACTAATTAAATAATATATTAATTTCTAAATGGATGAAAATGTCCTAGAAATAATAAAAGCAAAAAGTCTTTTTTGGAGTACTGGAAAAGGAACCTGGGGCCTTGTACATGCTAGGCAAGTACTCTATCACTGAGGTACACACCCAGCTGTTTTTATTTTATTTTGAGACAGTATCTCACTAGTTTGTCTGATATGACCTCAAACTTCCTGCGCTCCTGCCTCAGCCTCTCAAGTAGTTAACATTATAGGCATGTGTCAAGACAATCAATCACCAAAAGAAAATGATTTTTAAAAGTCAATAATCCTGCATTCAGGTGGCTGAGGCAGAAAGATCATAAGGTTGAGGCCAGCCTGGATTAAAGAGTACATTAAAGGGTAGGGCAGACTACATAGCAAGACCCTGTCTCAAAATTTTTTTAAAAAAATCATTAATCTAAAATGCTGTTCAACTTCTGAGCAACATCCTGTCCTATACATCTTTGGAGTTTTCTGCTGAATTCCCATTTTCTCAGAATTTCTCTCTCCCATGTACTGTATGTGGTGGCAGCCTGAGTTGCTATGTGCTATATTATTACAGTGGGTCCCTGCAGGACATCTAAAACAAGCCAAGATTTTAGACTTTAGCCCTAGAGAATTAGGAATTTCCTTTTGTGGATTTGTCTGCCAAATAGCACAATGTTGGGATTAGTGGTAGTCACATGCCTCTCTGCAGATGGCAGAGCAGCAGAAGCTGGTTTTCAGAAAGCTCAAAGAAAGAAAAGGGAAAGAATAGGGCTGAGAATACCTTGATTATATCCTAGCTTCCTGTGCTACTTTTTCCTGAACTCTAGCTATGTTCTTATGTCTTAAGACTTCAGGGTGATGAGGCAGTATCTTGCAGTAGTGCAGATGGTGGGATGTGACATTAGGTTTCCTGCATTTGAATTTTCATCACTAGCTATGGGACCATCTGAAAGTTCTACTATTACTCTAAGTCTAAATCTTGGTTTATTCATCTATCTGTAAAAGGGAGACAATAGATCCCATGTTCCTGGGGAAGAGAAGCTGAGCCGGTCCCAGCACCCAGAAGGAAGCTCCCCCACCGCCATCCCACGGTCCTAGGGCAGAGAAGGTGAGCTGGTCCTAGCACCCAGAAGGAAGCTCCCCCACTGTCATCCCAAGCTCCTAGGGCAGAGAATGTGAGCCTCACGGGTGCCAGAAGCACACCCCCCCCGTGGAAATGAGAAGACACTTAAACAAGCCTCAAAAACAGACTTCTGGATCACCTACAGCAACCCCAAAGGGAAACGAGATGGAACAATCTAATACTTAACCACCTGGACTCTCTGAACTGGCAAAAAAAGAGGATCTGGGAAACATGAAATCAGAAATAATTTCTCAGATAACAGCAGAGATTGTGCCCATAGTGCAAGACATCATTAATAAATCTAGAGAGGGCACAGATAAAAAATAGAGGAGCTGAGGAACATGATGGAATCCCAACATAGGAAACAAATGGAATCCATAAAACAGATACAAACAGATTTCCAAGAGATTAAAAACTCCACTGAAGGTTTACACAGCAGAATGAACCAATGTGAGGATAGAATTTCAGATACAGAACATAAGATTGCAATTATTGAGGAGGAAAGAAAAATTGCTTTAAAATTGTAAGGGAACACAAGAAATCAATCCAGCAGCTGCTAGATGATGCAAAGAAGAATAACATAAGACTGATTAGAGTCAATGAAGAAAAAGGAGAGAGTGCAGATGACATAAAAAAAACTGTTCACAGAAGTGATGGCAGAAAACTTCCCAAGGAGAGGAAAAGAACTTGACATACAGATAAGTGAGGCATATAGGACTCCAGCTAGCCTTGATCAAAAAAAATCTACACGTAGGCATATAATAGGATTCCAGAAATCCAACAGAAGAACAAAATTCTACAAGCAGTGAGAGAAAAGAAACAAATCACATACAAAGGAAAGCCCATCAGAATCACAGCAGACTTCTCAATGCAAACTTTTGAGGCAAGAAGAGCTTGAAGTGATGTATTTCAAGCCCTAAAGGAAAACAGCCTCCAACCCAGATTGATGTACCCTGCAAAACTATCTTTCAAAATTGATGGAGAAATAAGATATTTTCATGATAAAGAGCACCTCAGGAACTTCATGAATACCAAACCAGCACTCCAAAAAATTTTAGACAATACCCCAGGAAAAGACAATGAGGATCACAACCCCAGGAAACCCAGCAAAATGAATCCGTTGGGCATGATAAATTAAAAGCAAAGGGGGAGAATCCAACAAGAAGAAAAAGTCATGACAAGGCTTTGTAAACTTTTAACTTCATCTCCCTAATGAATGTATAATTCAATCTTATTATTGTACTGATTAGTATTTTTCTGATTCTAGAGTTGCACACCTTTCCTTGTGCTATACTGGCTATTTATCATCTTCTTATGTCTACTTTTTAATTGGATTGTCTATTAATGAGCTACAAGAGTTCTTTATATATTCTGGTCATAGGTTACATGAATTGTAAATATGGTCTGTTTAAGGACTACTTTTCATTTCAATGATGTCATTTAAAGTTCTAAATTTTGATGGAATCTCATTTATCAATTTTTTTCTTTTATACATACATCATGTTTTTTGTATCCTAGGTAGTTCTTGCCTACCCTAAATTCATAAACATTTTCCCTTATAATTTCTTCTTAAAGTTTTATAATTTTAGGCTTTCTTATTTAGCTTCATAGATCCCTTCAAGTTATTTTCATGTATGGAAATAAAGTGTTGAGGTTCATTTTTTATATACGGATACCAGGTGTTCTAGTGCCATTTGCTGAAAACACTATCTCTTCCTGAGCTTTTGAATTGAGTTTATATTCTATAAAATGCTAATGTTAAATAATCTTTCAAAACTCAGTGGACCATATATGTGTGGTTCTATTTCTAGATTCTCTGTTTTATTCCAATGATCTATATGTCTTTCCTTATACCAACACTGCCTTGATTACTGTAGATTTAGAAGAAGTCTTAAAATTAGGTACTAAATGTCTTCCAACACTTTTTTGTTTGTTTGTTTTTTGTTTTTTAACTTTTCTAGGTCCTTTGAACTCCTACATAACTTTTAAATTTCAATATCCAATTCTTCATTTATAGCAAGTATACACAGACCTGATTGTTTATATATACCTTGTGTTTTCTGATCCTGCTAAATTCAAATACAAGTTCTAGGGGCTCCTAGAGATTTCTTAGTATTTTCTCTGTAGATGATCACTTCATCTACATATAAAGATTTTGCTTCTACCTTGCCAATCCTATCCTAATTGTGTCAGACTAACTGCCAGACTATTTTGGTAGGGCCTAGGTTTCAAAATTTAATGGACAGATAAAGAGTAAGCATATCTACCCTTGTTCCCCACCTTAAGGAGAAAGCATTGTATCTTCTCCATTCATTTAAGGTGTTCTCGCTGGAAGTATGGAGTACATGTCTTTAATCTGTTGAGAAGGTTCTGTTCTACTTCTAGTGTCCTTATAGCTTTTACCATAAACAGCTGTAGAATTTAGTCCAATACTTTTTCTCCAACTAGTGACAGGATCATATGGCTTTTTCCTTTCCTCTGTTTAAATGATGACTTTTGGGGGTGGCAATGCTGAACCAACACTGCCATCCCTATAACAAAACTCCTTTCTACATCCTGCCAGATCTGACTTCTAATAGTTTGTTTTGTTAAACAAATTTCTATCTATGTTCATACTTTTTTCTTCTATTATCTTTATCCAGTTTTAGGATTACCACAATGTTGATTTCCTAAAATGAGGGGAGAAGTGTTCCTTCTTTTTTCTGTTTTAATTGTTTGATATAATCTATCAGTTAAAATGTTTATGAGCCTGCTGTTGTTATATAGGTAGGTTTTCAAGCTAGGAATATACTTTCTTTAATAGGTGCTATTCAAATTTTATATTTCCTCCAGAGTTAGTTTCATTAATTTGTCTTCCAAGGTACTTCTTAGAAGTTGTCAAATTTATTTCAAAAAAGATTTCTGTAATATGCTTTCTATATCCTTTTACATTCTGTAAAATCTGTGGTAACGTCTCCTAGATCTTGATATTGTAATTTAAAAAATGTATAATTGATATTGTGTAATAGGAAGAAAAGGTCTAAAGGAGCAGAGAAAGTGGGAGGGGTAGGGGAAAGGAAAAAAAGGGAAAAGAAAAGAATATGAGAAAAGGAAAAAATGGCAACAAAGTCTTGCAAATAGGGAAGGGTGGAGGGGGTGAAGGGAGGGCAAGGGAAGGGGAAATAAATAAGAACGAAGATACTCATATAATGGTACAGGATTCCAATGATGAATGTAACTATATTTTATACCTAAAATGTACCAATAATCTTTAAAAAAAAAGGGCCAGGGATTTAGCTCAGTGGTTTTGCTGCCTGCTGTGCAAGTGCAAGGACATGAGCTTGATCCCTGGTGCAAAAAGAAAAAAAAAAGGGAGACAATATCATGCCAAGCCCTATTTTAAAGGATTACAGTGAAGAAGTAAATCATTTGATACAAAATAAGGGCTGAATGTGAACTATTAATTGTAATAAAAGTTCTACTATTAGTAAATTTTGTTCATATCTATAATATTATGGAAACTTCTAATATCCTTACAGTAATACATTTTTCTGCTTAAGTAGTGTAGGGGCAGAAAAGATACAGTCGCTTTTTTCCTCCTCAAATCAGTCACGGCTGGTATTGCTATTACAAAAGACAGGATAATAAGAGAAAAATGTAGGTTATGGTTTATAGCTGAATGTTCCCCCAAAAGCCTCATTCTTTCATAGGCAGGGCTTTTGGAAGGTGATTGGATTATGGGGGCATTATAGCTTACTTGATGTTTGGAGGTGGGGTCTGAGGGTGAGGTGTGGAAGGGTGTATCTCCCTTTGCTGGCTCCTCCCTTTCCTCTCTGCTTCCTGGCTCCTGTGAGGTAAGCAGCTTTTCTCCACCAGACCCTTCCACCATTTCTTTCTGCCTTGGAGCCAGCCAGCTATGGACTAAAACTATTATAGGCAGCTAAGTTAGATAGAAATTAATATACAGTCAGAGAGAGATTGGGTTCTTAAGGAAATCAGCAGAATAAAAATAGACATCAGAATTGTGGCTGGAGGTGGATCTGAGGAAGATCAGGCCTCAAGATAAAGATGCAATAGCCAGGCCTACATGTCTCCTTAAGGGATGAGCAATAACATGGAATTTTACTGTAATAAGTACCACCTGGCCCAGGAAATTCAGATAAGGATCAGTCACTCAGGATGTGACCAGAGTATTCAGACCCATTCCTTCCCCAAAGTGCCTTTGTTTTTTCCGGTTTCCTTGCTACATGACCCACTTCCCTATTGGATCAATATTATCTTAGCACCTATACTTGTACTCCTATAGATTGATTACAGTTTGACCCACATTGTACCCACATTGTGACTTTGCTGTATAAATTACCCCAACAAAGGGCTTCAGTGACAACTTACTTCTGGGACCCCTCACGTTCTCTCAGAGGCTATCTCTCCATAAACCTTTCCTTCTCTAACCTCCCTTGTCCTTTGGAATTCATTCTTTGATTTCAGGAGACACAAACATCTGACATGCAGCAGACTAAGAGTTATATTTCTCCTATATCAAAACCATGAGCTAAAATAAACCTCTCTTCCTTTAAGTTATAGGTATCAGGCATTTTGTCCCAGCAAGTAAGAAAGTGACTATGACAATATTCCAAAGTTATGTAATCCAAGTTTTATATGACATGGAAGCCTTCCAAATGAAGACCCAAAGACCCAAGGAAAAACTGATCAATTTTATGCTCAGATTCAATTTCAGCCATGTAGAAAGTGATTGGAGAAAAGGGTATGCTCTAGTGGTAGTAGACTGAAGGAAGAAACCAGAAAGACTGATTTATCTGGATTTTTACTGGCTTCCCTTTGTAGTGTTTCTTTCTACCAGGCAGGAACCCTCTTGAATTAGAGTCTTATGATCTACTATTGGATAAGACAAGTCAAAGAATGTCTTTTTCACATACTAGGGATTAAATTCAGTGCCTTAGCATTGAGCTAAATTATCAGTCCTTTTAATATTTTTTTTTGAGACAATGTCTTACTATGTAGTTCAGGCTGGCCTTGAACTCACTATGTATCCCAGGCTGGCCTCAAATGTGTGGGTATCCTCCTGCCTCAGCCTCCAATGAGTGCCAGAATTACAGGCACATACCACCACAACTCAGATAATTTCTTTATGTCTAGGTCTTATACAGAAAAATGAGGGGAATATTAGAGTAATAGTTCTAGGTTTTACAGCTAGCTTTGGGGGAGAACTGTTCTATTTTGTGACTTGCCTTGGGGAAAAGAGAATTCTAGTGTTTATGGTTTGCCTCTAGGGAGAGGGGAGCAGAAGAGAGAAGAATTGGAAAAGGTCAAAAGGAGACTGCTTCTGAGGCCCTTCCATTCTCTTTTAGTTCAAAAGTATTCAGCATATCAAAGTGCCATACCTTGAGGTATCATTTTCTGAGCCCCAACGGTCTTTACTATCAAGAGCTCATTCAGATAGGTTTAGTGGTGCACACCTGTAATACTAGCACTCTGGAGGCTGAGGCAGGAGAATCATAAATTCAAGCCCAGCTTTGGCAATTTAGCCATTTAGTGAAACCTTGTCTCCCTCTTCCTAAAAAGAGCTCATTCAAGCCCTTAAATTCTTTTCAGAAGATTGCAAGACTTAGGTCTGATGATGGGGCAGAATGTGGAGGTCTTGACTAAGGAATAAGAGGGAACTTAATCAAATATTTAGGGATACAAACTTTTTAGAGAGTGAGTAGAGTATTTGTGTCTTTTTTCTTTCTTTCTTTTTTGCCTTTTACTAATCATGACTTCTTAAGCAAATTACTAAGCACTGAACCCCTTTTTTTGTAAAATTTGTTTAATAATAGATCTACCTCATAAGGAAGCTGTGAATCTTTTTTTTCTGGTAGTGGGGATTGAACCCAGAGCTTGCCTTTGCACTGAGTTACACCCCTAGCTTTAAGCTTTTTTAAACAAGGTTTTGCCATGTAGTCCAGACTTGCTTCAAATTTTCAGTCCTCCTGCCTTAACCTCTAACAGTGCTGAGATTAATACCCTTCGTCACCACACCTGGCTGAGAAGTTGTGAAAATTTAAAAATGAGATTATACCAGTATCTGGCACATGAATTCTTTATTTTTAAATTATTACTACTAAATCTACATTAAAGTGACAAACACAATCAAATAGATATGTTAAAGTAAGGGGAGTGAGAAACAGAAATGCTTTACACTTCCATGTCAAGAGAAATGTGACTCATCACCCTGAACCTTTTCAGTAATTCAGGATGTCACAGCCATAAACTGCCCTTCTTAGAGACGTGTTATTTTATTTTCCTAAGGTCTTAGATTATTCCTGAATGTTTGTAATAAAATCTATGCTTCAGTGATATCTTATATCCAGGAGGAATACTTTTAGTCAGCTGACAAGTGTTACGGATTTGAGGAGAGGACCTAAGAGCCACAGAATAAATGAAATCCTGGAAATCTAGACTCTTGTCTTATAAGACAGAAGCCAATGAGCTGCTTAAATGTTTAAAAGTAAAGATTATGAAATCTTACTTTGATTTTCTGCTAGCTGGTTTGTGCAGGCCCCTACTGAATTTCATTAGTCTATTCCCCCATAAATATTTGTGCATGAATGAATGAACATATTTTCAGAGTAAACTAAATTATAAAGATGAATGAAGAAATATCTTCAAACTTGAGTGTACCACAGACTTGCTTGGGAAACCTTTTTAAAACATATATCCCTAGACCCCACAGACCAGCAATTGAACCAGCATTTCTGGATAGTGGAATCAGAGAACCTGAATTTTCAAAAACCCCTTCTAGTGATGCTGAGAAGTACCCAGAGTTAGGAATGTAGGCCTTAAGAAAGGGATAGTTCTTTACCTGGAAGACCTCAGAAATGCAAAGTATTCACTTGAGTTAAAGGCTACCCTGAATGGAAGTGCTTGCACATTTTCCCCACCCTATCTCTAAGGCTCTTTGTTTTTACTGGGTTTTCTTGGAGGAAGGAGTCAGAATGGCCCAAAGAGGCATGGGAAAGGTAGGAAGAGGAAGTTTTGTCAAACTCTTGTTCATGCATAAAATTAGACGTCTGGCATTAATACAAGGTGCAATATGATGACCAAGTTCTCCACCTCTTGCTGTATCCGTGCCCTTTACCCTGTATTTTTGAAATACCCTCCCACTTGTGTAGGGCATTTTTTCGTAGCCCTTGGTTCTGGGCTGGCCAGTGACTTACTCTGGTAAGATATTTTAGCAAATATGAAATAGACAGGGACAAAGAAAAGAGTTTGGTGTTCCTGCTAAATACTCTTGCTCTTAAGCATCTGACATGAGAATGTAGCCTACTGGAGGATGAGATATGTGGACCAAAGCTAGGTAGCTGAAGGAGTACAGGAAATGCCACTTTAGTATATTGGTAATTTCAGTACCAGCAAGTGAGGATGTCTCTGAACTTCCTCATAGGCTTAAATACAATTCTCCTAAAGGTATTCAGTTTTCATCAGTTCCTTCTCTAGAAGTTTCATCAACCAGGGAAGATTAACTTGTGTTACACAAGAGAGGACTAGATGGCAACACTATTTCCAGACAAACCTTGGACCCTTTCATCTTTCCCCCAAATCATTTATTCTCCCCAAAGTTGCCTAGATTCTTCCTCCTTTCTTTATTATGAAGAGAGGATATCAGCTCCTGAATCTCTCTGGTTTATTAAATATTCACTTTTATTTCCTATGATATTCATGTGCATGTAATAAATGGGTACACCTTTTCTCTTGTTAATCTGCTTTTTGTTGGTTTATTTCATAGATTCAGTTATCAAACCACAGATGCTAGATGAAAAGTCTTCCCTTCTCTATAGAGCCACATTTTTCCAACTGAGCCTATTCTAAACAGACTGATGAGTGGCAGATCTCCAGAGCCTATCCAAAAGGTGAGAACTGCTTAACCAACATGCAGTCAACTACAGATGCAGGAGTAACCCTAATTGAGTCTAGAAAATGTGTCTCATTTGCTGAACATAGTGGCGCATTCTTATAATCCTAGAACTCTAAGAGATTGAGGCAGGATCACAAGTTCAAGCCCAGGGAAACTTAGTGATTTCTTTTGAAATAAAAAAGAAAGCTGGACATGTAGCTCAGTACAAAGGCTCTGGTTCAATCTCCACCACAGAGAGAGAGAGGGAGAGAGAGAGAGAGAGAGAGGGAGGGAGGGAGAGAGAGAGAGAGAGAGAGAGAGAGAGAGAGAGAGAGAGAGAGAGAGAGAGAGAGGGAAGGAGAATGGAAGAAAGAAAAGTAAAAGAAAAATGCCCCACCAAGTCAAGGTTTCATGAATTAATAAATTTTTAATAATATTATTTATTGATTATTATTGTTTTATTGTGGAAGACTTTATCACACAGCACTATTGTAGAAAGAGATGACTGATACACAAGGAAATTAAGACACAGTCCAGAAAATATTACCATAAGAATGATATAAACTTGAAAATTTACTTAAATTATTTTTCTGAATCCATCTTTCTATTTCTCAATAGGTATTAGCAATACAAGGCCTAAAATTGGTAGTGGCTGTGAGGGGTAGAAGTAGGAAGAAGTAGCTATAAGTAGGAACATCTTTAAAGAGAAGAGAAAATTTGTGGTAAGAGGAAGGTGTGGAATCTAGTACATGAAAGAAAGGAAATTGTAGGCAATAGAACTGAGCATGAAAGGTCATTTTGATAAAATATCTATTAAAGGATCTTTGATAGAAGAGTGGCAAATACTTGTAATCCCAGCACTGAATAAGGCTAATGCAGGAGGATCAAAAGTTCAAGTCTTAACTGGGTGACTTTGTGGGACCCTATCTCAAAACAAAAAATAAATCACTACTTTACAACCATACACTAATTCCTCCTAAAAGTAACTCACTCAACAAATCACTGCTACAATTTTTCATGTTCTATTGTGATCTAGATTGAAATCCTCAGCTGAGGCTTCAGTATGAATCTACCAAGCTGGTCTTGAGGAAGATCCTTTAACATGATTCCTTGCATAGTCTAGCTATAGAGAAGACTATGCTGCTTTTGTTGAGAACAATAGCTGTGTCAATATCTAGGTTCTTTCAGCCCATTTGAACTAACTTCCAGTCCTTGGTTTTAGGGAATATCAACAAGTTAATGTGAAGAAATGAAAGGAATTTATTTTAAAATACCATGAAAATCCTCTAGGTTATAGCCTTTTGAGGAAACTGGATTCTGGTTCTTTGTCTCTTCAGAATTCCTTATGATTTTAGGAAAAATCATAAAATAATTAGAAGGCAGTAGTATTGCTATATTATTCAATGGCAGAATCAAAGGAAAATATCTGGGATTTGGGGCTTAGCTCAGTGGTAGAACACTTGACTAGCATGCATGAGGACCTGTGTTTCATGTCCAGCACTGAAAGAGAAAGAAGAGGGAGAAGGAGAAGGAGAAGAAAGAGAAGAAGAGGAGGATGAGGAGGAGGAGGAGAAGGAGGAGGAAGAAGAAAGATAAAGAAAATAATAGAGCTGCTGGGCATGGTGGTACATTCCTATAATTCCAGCACTCTGAGAAGATGAGGTAAGATCACAATTTCAAGCAAGCACAAGAGCAACTCAGCAATTTATTGAGACCCAGTCTCAAAATAAAAAATAAAAAAGGACTGGGGATGTAAACGCCCTGGGTTCAATCTCCAGTACCAGAGAGAGGAAGGGAGGGAGGGAGGGGAGAAAGAGAGAGAGAGAGAATGAATAAAAGAGATCTGATTAAATAAACACTAAACATGGATAAATTCTAAAATGAAATAAATCAAAATGAAAAGCAAATACCAAATGAACAAAATATTTACAACATATATGACAGACATGAGTTTGATAACTTTAATATGAAAAAACTTTTAAAATGAGATGACAAATTACTGTAGTATAATAATAGGCAAAACTCATAAACTTTCATGTCACATAAAAAGAAATATTATGGCCAACAGCTACATAAGATACTCAAATTCACTAGTAATAAAGAATACAAATTAAGACTTTTGCTTCTGGCCAAGATACAGCACCAGGGACTAGATTTATTCTCACACTTGAAACAATTAAATATATGAAACAATGGTTTTCAAGAAACTGGATATCAAGCAATGAAAGACAATGGTCTCTTTGAGATGGAAACAAAGGAGGTGAACTCATTGACTGCCCAGCTTATTGCTTGTTGGGTGTTTCCAGACTGAGGCACATGGAGGAGTAACCCAGAAAAAACATAGAAAACTCTCTGAGAAGACACCTGAGCGCCTAGGGCGGCTGAGATGCTTAAAGTTCACAGGACAGAATACTAGAAAAGAGAGATTTACAGAGAGAGAACTCTAGAGATAGAAATCTATACAAGGCCTTCCTTAAGCACTCAGCAGAGTACTGACCAGACCACGTGTGATAGGAAGCTACTCAGAGCCAGGGGCAGAACCATTTGGAAGGATTAAAATACTACCTGGTATTCACATCGAAGACTGGTTGGACTAGTTAGAAAGATATTGCCTCCAGAAAGAGGAATAATTAGCTTTATCCTAAGTACTGCTCCATATCTAACAAATTATAAAATCAAGATATGAGGGAACAAGTATTTCCAGCTAAAGTAATTGCATCACAGAAGAACAAGTTTTGGCTTCTCTTATATGAGATACCCAAAGTATAAATAATTTAAAGAGCAAAATAAAAGATAGATATTACCAAATAAGGAGGTAGATCCTCTGAAAATGGGAAGGGGAACTAGAGATGGAAGGAGGGCAGAGGGAAGAGAGGAGACCAGGGAATAAAAAAAATTAAGTTGTGTTATGTATCTTACCAACTCTCCACAATGAATGTAATCATTATGTACAGCAGACATTTACTAATAAAAAAAAGAAAAAGAAAACTTTTAAAGTATGTATATAAAAAGAAAAATATCCAGAACCCAAAAAGCTAAAATCCATCTGTATGCATCTGTATTAGTTTTTCACTATCGTGAAATACCTGGCACAGGCTACTGATAGAGTAAAGGTGGTTTATTTAACTCATAGCTCTTGAGAGCCAAAGTCTAAGATCAAGAAGGGATGAGGGAGTCTTCCATTGGTTTGGCTTCTGTTGAGGGCAGTGGATGGCAGCATATCATGGCTGGAGCACATGTAGGAACAAGCAGTCACATCTTGAACAGGAACAGAGAAAAAGAAGACAGGGAGAGCCAGGCTTATTCCTTTTATAATAGCCCTCTCAAGAAATATCACAGGAGTCACTAAAAAGATCACATGGAAATACCTCATGCCCCCAGTGACCTGAGGACCTCCCACTAGGCACTGCCTCCTAAAGTTTCCAACACCTCTCAACAATGCCACCCTGAAGACCAAGACTTCAATCACAATGGCTCCTTAGGGGACACAAGCTATATCTAAACTATAGCAGCATACAGTCAAATATTATCAAACATGTACAGGAGCAGGAAAACCATATGAGTACTGAAACATATGAGAATAGTCAATGGAAAACAATACAAACTAGCACTGATGCTAGAATTAGCAACAAAGAGTAGTGAAAGCAATTATTATACATGTATTCTGTACATTCTCAAAGTAGAGACAGATGATGCTTAAAATACCCCAAATTAACTTATAGAAAGGAAAACCATGTGAGATGAAAAATAGACTAGATGAGATAAAAGTATTAGTAGTTCTAAAAGAAAAGATCAGTAAACATAGATATAGCAATATAAATAATCCGAAATGAAATACAGAAAAAAGATAATTTTAAAAAAGCAAATGGTCTGTATGAAAAAGAAGTAGAAGAATATATACAGCTCACACTTTATGCAAAAATTAATTCAAAATGAATCATGAGCCTAAATGTGAAACATAAACTTCTAGAAAAAAAGACAAGCAGAAATCCATGTGACCTTGAGATTTTTTTTTATTAATTAAGTTTATTGGTACATTTTAGGCATGCAATATGATGACATTCATCATTGGGAATTTGTACCTTTACATGATATATCTTGGTTCTTATTTTTTCCCCATTCCCCTGCTCTCCCTTCAACCCCTCTACCCCTTCCTATTTACAAAGACTTTCTTTCCATTTTTTCCTTTTCTCATATTTTCTCCTTTCCTTTCTTTCCTTTCCCATACCCCACTAATCCTATTTTTTTGAGGAAATTTCACACTGATTTCCACAGTGGTTGCACCAGTCTGTACTCCTGACAAGTGTGGAGCAGGGTTCCTTTTTCCCCACAGCCCCACCAGCATTTGTTTGTTGGTTGATTTATTGATCTTAGCCATTCTTTCAAGAGTGAGATGGAATCATAGCATTGTTTACATTTGCATCTCTTGGATGACCAGTGATATTTTTTTTTGTTAAATTCTTTTATTGGTACATTTTAGGTATACAACACAGTTACATTTCTCATTGGGAATTGTACCTTTACATAATGCATCTTGGTTCTTATTTTTTCCCCATTCCTAGCCCTCCCTTCACCCCCTCTACCCTTCCCTATTTACAATGACCTTATTTCCATTTTTTCCATTTCTCATCATTTTTTCTTTCCCTTCTTTCCTTTCCCCTGCCCCTCCCACTACCCCTACCCCTTTGGACCTTTTCTTCCTATTTTGCATTATCGATTATTCATTCTAATCATTGGTACATTTTAGGTATACAATATAATGACATTCATCAGAAATTTGGACCTTTACATAATCTCTCTTGGTTCCCATCTTTCACCCTCACCCAGCCCTCCCTTCAATACATCCATTCCTCCTTATTTACAAAGATTTTGTTCCTATTCTTCCATTTTCTCATATAAATTCCATTCCCATCTTTCCTTTCCCCTACCCCTCCCACCTCCTTCCCCTTTGCCCCTTTTCATCCTATTTCACATTACCTGTCATACATTTTAGTCCCCATTTACATTTTCAGTTTCTCACACTACAGAAACTATTCGGTATTTATACATGTGTGTCCTATTTATTTCACTTAAGAGTATAACCTCAATGTGCGTCCATTTAGCTATAAATGTCTCTAATTTCTCATTTTTTATGTCTGAGTAGTACTCCATTTTATAAAAAAAACACATTTTCTTTATCTAGTCTCCAGTTGATGGGCATTTGGGCTGTTTCCAAGTTTAGCTATCACAAACTGTGCTGCTATGAAGATGGGTGCACATATATCACTGTGGTATGATTCTTTTAATTCTTCGGGGAAGATTCCCAGCAGTGGAACAGCGGGGTCAAATAGGACTTCCAGTCCTAGTTCTTTGAGGTATCTCCATAATGATTTCCACAGTGGCTGCACCAGTCTACACTCCCACCAGCAGTGGAGCAGGGTTCCTCTTTCCCCACAGCCTCACCAGCATTTGTTATTGGTTGATTTCATAATAGCAGCCATTCTTTCTGGAGTGAGGTGGAATCTCAGCATTGTTTTCATTTGCATCTCTCCAATGACTAGTGATGTTGAACATTTTTTCATGTATTGATTAGCTATTTCTACTTCTTAGTCTGAGAAATGTCTGTTCATTTCAGATGTCCATTTTTGGATTGGGTCTTTAAATTTGGGAGATCTGATCTTTATAAGTTCTTTATAGATTCGAGATAGTAGACCTTTGTCTGAGGAAAAGCAGGTGAAGATATTTTCCCACATTGTGGGTTGTCTCTTCACACTGCTGGTGGTTTCTCTTGCTGTGCAGAAGCTTTTTAATAAGAAGAGATCCCACTTGTTGATTATTTGTGCTAGGTCACGGGCAACTGAGATTTTGTTCATAAAATCTTTTCCTACACTGATGTCTTCAAGGGTTCTACCTAACCTCTGTTCCAACTGGTTCAGAGTTTCTATTTTAATATTTAGATCTTTAATTCATTTCGATTTTAGTTTAGTACATGGCCAGAGATATAGGTCTAGTTTTAATCTTTGGCAAGTTGAAGTCCAATTTTTCCAGCACCATTTATTAAAGAGGCTAGCTTTCCTCCAGTGAGGGTGTTTGGCTCCTTTATTGAAAATGAGATGGCTGAGTGTGTCTGGTGTTGTTTCTGCATCTTCTAATCTGTTCCACTGGTCCTCAAGTCTGTTTCTTTGCCAGTACCATGCTGTTTTTATCACAGTAGCTTTGTAGTAGAGTTGCAGGTTGGGGATTGTGATACCCCTGCCATGTCTCTCTTACCTAGAATTGCTTTTGCTATTCTGGGTCTCTTCTTGTTCCAAATGAATTTTTGGATTGTTTTCTTAAGGTCCGTGAAGTATGCTGCTGGGATCTCAATTGGAATTGCATTGAAACTATATAGCAGTTTTGGAAATATGGCCATTTTCACTATATTAATCCTGCCTACCCAGGAGCAGGGGATGTCTGTCCATTTTCTGATATCATCTTCAATCTCTCTTTTTAGAGTGCTATAGTTTTCAGAGAAGAGGTCTTTGATTTTTTTCGTTAGGTTGATTCCTAGATATTTCAGTTTTTTGGATGCTATTGTGAAAGGAATTATTTGCCCTATTTCTCTCTCAGTGAGTCTGTCATTTGTGTAGAGGAAAGCTATTGATTTTTGTGTGTTGACCTTATAACCAGCTACTTGACTGAATTTGGTTATTAAGTCTAGAAGACTTTTGGTGGAGTTCTTGGGGTCTTCTGTATACAGTATCATGTCATCTGCAAATAATGACAATTTGACTTCTTCATTACCTATCTTTGTTCCTTTTATTTCTTTCTCTTGTCTAATTGCCTTGTCTAGTGTTTCCAGAACTATATTGAACAAGAGTGATGATAGTGGACATCCTTGTCTTGTTCCTGATTTTAGTGTGAAGGATTTCAGTTTTTTACCATTTAGTAAGATATTGGGTGTTGGTTTTTCATAGATGGCTTTTATCAGTTTGAGGTAGAGACTATCTATTCCAATTTTTTGTAGGGTTTTTATCATAAATGCATGTTGGATTTTGTCAAATGCTTCTTCTGCATCTATGGAGATAATCATATGGTTTTTGTCCTTGGCTCTATTGATATAGTGTATTACATTGATTGATTTGTGTATGTTGAACCATCCCTGCATCCCTGGGATGAATCCCACTTGATCAGGGTGTATGATCTTTTTTATGATCTTCTGCATTCCATTTGCCAGTATCTTATTAAGGATTTTTGCATCTGTGTTCATTAGTGAGATTGGCCTATAGTTCTCCTTTTCGGTTGGGTCTTTCTCTGCTTTCGGGATCAAGGTGATGCTTGCTTCCAGGAATGAATTGGGAGTATTGCTTCCCTTTCAATTTCACTGAACAGTTTAAAAAGTAGTGGCAGTAGTTCCTCTCTAAATGTCTTGTAGAATTCAGCAGTGAAGCCATCAGGGCCCAGGCTTTTCTTAGTTGATAAGTTTTTAATTACATTTTCAATTTCATTGGTTCATATTGGGTTGTTTAGAATTTTTAGGTCTTCTTCATTCAACTTTGGTAATTCATATGTATCTAGGAATCTGTCCATTTCTTATGTGTTGTCCATCTTATTGGCGTATAGTTTCTCAAAGTAGGTATTGATGATCCTTTGTATTTCTGCTGGGTCTGTTGTAATTTCACCCTTTTCATTCCTAATTGCATGGATTTGGGCCTTTTCTTTCCTTTTTCTGATAAGGTTGGCTAAGGGTTTGTCAATTTTGTTGATTCTTTGAAGAGCCAACTCCTGGCTTCATTGATTTTTTTGTATCATTCTCTTAGTCTCCATTGCATTGATTTCTCCTCTGATCCTTATAATTTTCTCCCTTGTATGAACTTTGGGTTTGTCCTGCTCTTCTTTTTCTAGAAGCCTGAGGTTCAGCATCAGGTTGTTTAATTGGGCTCATTCTATTTTCCTAATATGCATATTAACTGCTATGAATTTCCCTTGTAAGACTGCTTTCATTGTGTCCCATAGATTCTTATATGTTGTATTGTCATTGTCATTTAATTGAAGGCACTGTCTGATTTCTTCTTTAATTTTCTTTGTGACTCATTGGTCATTAAGAAGTGTGTTGTTCAATTTCCACGTGTGAATGAAATTTTTTGAGTTTCTTTTGCTATGGATCTCCAATTTCATCGCACTATGTTCTGATAATATACAGGGGATAACTTCAATTCCTTTGCACTTACTTAAACATGTTTTATGTGTGAGTATGTGGTCTATTTTGGAGAATGACCCATGTGCAGCTGAGAAGAATGTGTATTCTGGTTTTGTGGGGTGGAAGACTCTGTAAACATCTGTTAAGTTCATTTGTTCAAGAGTTCGATTGAGTTCTAGTATTTCATTACTTATTTTTTGTCTAGTTGATCTATCTATTTGTGACAGTGGGGTGTTGAGGTCTCCCACTACAATTGTATTAGTGCATATATGACTTTTCATGTTCGTTAGTATTTGTTTTATATAGTTGGGTGCACTAGTGTTTGGTGCATAGATATTGATGATTGTCATCTCTTCCTCTTGGATTCTTCCCTTTAGAAGGATGTAGTGTCCTTCATCCCTCTCAATCAGTGTTGGTTTGAAATCTACTTGATCTGCAAAGAGGATAGCTACTCCTGCTTTTTTTTGGGTTCCTGTTGCATGGAGTATTGTTTTCCACCTTTTAACTTTCAGTCTATGAGTTTCATTTTAAATTAAGTGTGTTTCTTGTATGCAACATTTTGTTAGATTTTGCATTTGACCCATTCTGCCAGTCTATTTCTTTTGATTGGTGAATTGAGACCATTAACATTGATGATTATAACTGAAATGTATTGACTTATCATTGCCATGACTTTTCTTTTTGTTGGGTTCTCCCCCTTTACATTTAATTTCTTGTCATGCCAGATGGGTTCATTCTGATTTGCTTCCTGGGCTTGTGATCCTCAATGTCTGTTCCTAGGATATTGTGGAAAATTCTTTGGAGGCTGGTTTGGTATTCACCAAGTTCCTAAGGTCCTCTTTGTCATGAAAGTATCTTATTTCTCCATCCATTTTGAAAGATAGTTTTGCCGGGTACATCAATCTGTGTTGGAGGCTGTTTTCTTTTAGGGCTTGGAATATGTCAGTCCAAGCTCTTCTTGCCTTGATGGCTTGTGTTGAGAAGTGTGCTGTGATTCTGATGGGCTTTCCTTTGTATGTGATTTGTTTCTTTTCTCTAACTGCTTGTAGAACTTTGTTCTTATGTTGAGTTTCTGGAATCTTAACAATTATATGCCTATGTGTTGATTTTTTTTTTTTGATCAAGGCTATTTGGAGTCCTATATGCCTCACTTATCTGTATGTCAAGTTCTTTACCCATGCTTGAGAAGTTTTCTGCCATCACTTCTGTGAAGAGTTTTTTTTTATGTCATCTGCACTCCCTCCTGTTTCTTCATTGACTCCAATCAGTCTTATGTTATTCTTCTTTGCATCATCTAGCAGCTGCTGGATTGATTTCTCATGTCCCCTTATAATTTTGAAACAATTTTTCTTTTCCTGGTCATTAATTGTAATCTTATCTTCTATATCTGAAATTCTCTCCTCCCATTGGCTCATTCTGCTGTGTAGACTTTCAATGGAGTTTTTCATCTCCTGGAAATCTATTTGCATCTGTTTTATGGATTCCATTTGTTTCCTATGTTGGGATTCCATCATGTTCCTCAGCTCCTCTCTAGATTTATTAATCATATCTTGCACTAGGAGCACAATTTCTCCTGTTACCTGATAAATTATTTCTGATTTCATTTTTTCCAGATCCCCTTTTGTGGACCCAGTTCAGTGGGTCCAGGTGGTTGAGAATCAGTGTTCCATCTCATTTCCCTTTGGGGTTGCTGTAGGTGGTCTGGAAGTCTGGTTTTGCAACTTCTTTACATGTTTTCTCATTTCAGCTGGGGGGTGCAGGGGGTGCTGTTGGAGTGGCTCACCTCTTCTGAGCTGGGAGAGGTGGGCCAGGGGCTGGGAGCGGTGGTAGGGATGGTTGCCCAAAAGTCCCTTCCTCTGGCTCAGGTTGGCAGGACGTTTGGCATCCTGGAAGCCCCTTCCTCTGGACCAGGAGCAGTGAGACGGCAGCTCAGAAGCCCCTACCTCCGGGCAAGAATTCTTTAAATGCTGAGAATGCGATTAGCTCCAGTACAGTGGTCTGGTGGTCTGGTGTCCTCTGTTTCTTTATAGTGTGGAACCAGGTGGCTGTACAGAGAAGAGGCCAAAGGTGCGGGGGGGGGGGGGATCCAGTGGATTGCTGCCAGGGCATGGGCTTATTCAGTGTTTTCAGCACAACTGGCGACCTTGGGACCACGTCCGCAGACCTGCCTGTCTGCAGCAGGCTGATTTGGTGTTTTCAGCGTGACTCTGACCTTGAGTTTAATGATGAATTTTTAGATACAACACCAAAAGTATGATCCGTGAAGGAAAAAAAAAAGGATAAGTTGAACTTTATCAAAATTACAAATATTTACTCTGTAAAAGACACTGTTAAGAGTCTGAAAAAAGACAAGCCTAAGACTGGGATAAAATATTTGCAATCACTTATCCAGCAATGGGCTGAAAACTGGGATATTTAAAAAAATTCAACAACAAGAATTAAATGAACCAATTAAAAATAGGCAAAAGATCTAAACAGATACTTCAACAAAAGGAACATATACATGGCAAATAAGCATATGACATGATACTCACTATCACTTGCTATTGGAGAAATGCAAATGTAAACTACAATGTTATAGCACCCCACAACTATTAAAAGGGCTAAAATGAAACTAGTATCTGACAATACCAAGTGCTGGTGAGGTTGAAAAGCATCTAAAGCTCTGAGCTATTGCTAATAGAAGTAAAAGTGGTACTGGAAAAAGATCTGGTAGTTTCTTATATTTTCCATATGACCTAGCAATCCCATTATCAGATATTTAGTTTAGGGAAATTTTAAAAAGCGTATAGCTATGTAACATATTCATAGCAATTTAAGTCATAATTGCCTCAAACCGAATATATTCCAAATGTCCATCAGTAGTTTAGTAAACTAACTTGCATATCATGAAGTGGAATTCTGCTCAGGTATAAAAAGAACAAACTATTGATACTGGCCAGTACACAGATGGATTTCAAAGATATACTATGTGAAAAAAAGTAAGTCTTAAAAGGTTATATATGATTTCATTTTCATGTCATTTGGAAAAGGCAAAAGAGCAAGAAAGTCAGTGGTGTACAGTGATTAGAGATGGATGAAGGTTGTAACCACAAAGCAGTAACAAAAAAAGAAAGAAAAGAAAAAATACAATGGACTAATAGAAGAGAAGACACACAAATTTATTAACTTGCACATTCACAGGAGTCATGCGAAGTATGAAACTCAAGGACAGGTCAGATGGTCGAACCTTATGTACCCTCTCCATTGGGAAAAGGGAAGTGGAGGCTGTAGGCAACTTTAGAGGAAGAGCAAATGATGTTTAGAGAATATGAATGAGTCCAAAGAATAGACAGTAGCATGGAACAAAGTTTTCCTGGGCTCTGGATGTAATGTCAAGTCTAGTCTTTCTTGCTGTAAATAAATCTGGGGGATCTGACCTTTAGGTGGACAGAGACACTTCAAAAAACAAAAGCAAAATAAAGGCATCCTTTTTGTTCTCCAGAAGGGCAAGAGAAGTGAAAGACAGGGCAGGGGAAGATCAGAAAAACCCGCTAATGTTTTTTTAGAACATTCAGTGTATCAGGCGCCATACTTTGGGGTATCATTTTCTGAGCCTCAAGAATAGAATGGTAGCAATGGCATATTTGAAATGAAAATACTTAAAAGTCTCAGAATTTAAAAAGGCATGGCCTTCATATGAAAATGTATTAAAGGTAACAAACAAAATGACTCCAAAGAAATTTTGTAGAAACAACTTTTTGAAATAAGAGAAACCAAAGGTAAAGATAAGAACCTTAAAACAGAGAAGAAATTTCTCAATAAAAATGGAATGTAATTTGGTCCAGATAGTATTGTAAGTTTATGCTCTGAGCATCTTCTCTGCTTCCAGAACATAAACATGATAAATAAAATATCACAAAGAAAAAGTAAAGAGGTCTAACTGGGTTTATAGACAAGGTAAGCACCACAAAAAATAAAAAGGAGAGATTAGAAACCGGAATGGTGAGTGGAGCTGAAACAACAAGCTGACTAAATGTTAGGGCTGAAAGCAAAGATGACCAGGTGTTTAGCAATTAAAGGGAACAGAGTTTAAAATCTGCTTTTAGGTGGGTAGCCAGAATCAAGGCCTTCTCTGATATCATTGCTTCTGAAAGGAGGTCTAAAGTTGCTTCCATCAGTTACTGAGACTTCAGCATATGACACTAAACAGGACTGGGACACTGGAAGAAATAAAGCTGCCAGCCATCTCTGTGACTGATTTGGCCAAATCCCCAATATTACTATGAGATAAGCACTGCTAATTGCCAAATTTGATCTAGTTCCAAGGCAGCTTGAGTGGAGCAATAATGGGAGAGAGACAGCAAGAGAGAGAGAGAGAACAAAGAAACGGTCTCAATAGATTTATACTGCTTGGATAGGCTATGACCATCTTCCCTATTGTGACAGAGCCAAACTATTCAAACTCTCCTCTGAGCCTCAGCCCTTGCCCACAATCCACAGCTGATGGCTTTGGTGAACACTGCTTTTTTTGGTCCTTCCCACGGAATATAAACAAACTTCTGGGGAATCTTCTGGTTTCACAACATATATCGATTCCAGCATGCACATTTCTCTACCTCCCTTCATTTCTTCTTCCACTCTTCACCCTGGAAACTTAGGTATTTCTACTTTGTTAAGCATGAACTATCACTGGGGCTTCTAAGAATCATATATACTAGTAGAAACTTGCCCTATCCCCTAGAGTTCTTGCCTATGTATTATTTTGTTTGTTCCCACATTTGTGAACTCTTGCTCATCCAGTATGCATTGTATTCCAGCCCACTTGATCAAGAACCCTCAAAATCCCATCTAATGTGTACTTCCCTGGCTGTTTTCAGTAAATGTTAGTCAATTCCTGCAGTACTGTTTGGGTACGATCGTTTTCTTTCTTTATTAGGTTAAGTATAACACTTTGCAGTGTATGTTAAAATTATCAATTATACCTAGTCATACCTAGTTATCAGTATGACACTTAAGAGAGGACATAGTGGTAGCTTCAGAGGAGAGCAGCTATAAAGAAAAGGCCTCTACAACGTCTTCCCACACAGCAGAAGTACTACCTTTTAAAAGATAAGTGGGTCACCTCTGCAGGCTCCTTAGAATTTAGGAATGTCTGCCTAGCCATATTTTTTTTGAACATCCAGCCAGAAGTCTGCATCCCACATATCAGCCTTTCAGAATTTTCCAACTAAGGCTGTGATTGTGACTGAGCACCGATTTGTATTTGAAGCTTCTCAATCTTATCAAATTTTGATATTTTTTCTCAGCTGATAGATCTGCAAGTTACCAAACATGCTCTTGTATTTGGCTTTTTAATATTTTTTATAGGTCTTCATTTTTCATTATCCTTCTGTAGGGTTTCAATGAAACTTAGGGATAATTATTCAAGCTCCTTGTCTTTGTGTATATTGTTTACCTCATGCCTTTCCAATTCTTGCAACATCATATTCCTCTTTATCAGTATGCTTTTCCAAGTCATTTTCAATGAAAGCAATTAGGCTGCTATCTTGTGCCAGGGATTATCTGTGGCCTATATACCACTTGGAGTGGGATTTTCTTTTCTAGACAAGTAATAAGTTAATCGGTGTTCAAATTCCAGTTTAAGGCATATTTTCTTTGGCTATTCCTGAAAATCCAAGAGATTTGTTATTATTAACATCTTTGAAAGGTAAGAGAGAAAGTAGAGCACACAAGGAAAGCCTGCATACTCCAATGTATGTCTGACACCTGATGGAAGAGGGGGCATATTGGCTTTTCATCTCTAGAAGCAAGTACTGACCTATACAACTTAAAAGGGAGGGTTTATTTTGGCTCACTGTTTCAGAGGTTTCTGTCCATGGTTGGCTGTGTCGGAGGCAGAAATGACATGGTGGAAGGGCCTGGAAAAGGAAAGATGTTCAATCCATGGGAACCAGAATGCAGAGAGAAAGTAAAAGAGTGAGAGAGGGAGAGTGAGGGGGGGGCAGGAACAAGTACCCTTCCAGGTTATACCTCCAGTGATCCACCCTTCTCCAACTAGACCCTAGCTCCCAACAACATATTTACTATGAATTGATCAATGGATTAATCCTTGATGAGTTTACCATTACATAATCAAATCACCTGCCAAATGCCCAATTTCTGAATTCAAGAGCTTTTGGAAAGACATTTTTTTATCCAAACCATAACAAGGAGCAAGAGATTATGCAAGAAGAAGCTCATGGTGAGAACCATCCCTAAGAAATTCATGGCCAGTGTGATAAGGCACTCCAGGGTAAAGGTGGCTTCTAAAAAGTTCTCCCTAAGAGAGAAATGGCCAGCCCCTAGCACCCCTGTTGTATTTAGTCTGTGGGTGGAGCTGCCTGAGTAGAATGTGCTCTTGGTTCATACACTGAAGCAGATCCTCAAGGTGTTGCAGTTAGAGGCTGCCAGCTGACTCAAACTTTCAGCAGGTTTTCTCTGAATGCAGATCTGAGTGGCCCACTTTCATGGCAGCCGTGTGACTTGAGAATATAATTTAAAAGTCATAATGTTCAAAATAACAAGAAACCGATAAGAAAAAGTCTAACAAAATATATGCAAACTATTTGTGGAAAATTATTAAACATTATGGAAGGATGTAAAAGAAGTTCTTTTTTAATGGAAAGATAAGCCATGTTTGTGTTTAAGACAAATCAATGCAATAACATGTTGATTCTTCCTTTTCTGACCTCTGAATTCAATGCCATTACAGTCACAACATTCAGCATCATTTTAAATAAAATTTATCAAGATAATCCTAAAATTCACATGGATTTCTTGCCTGTGCTGGACAAGTATTCTGCCACTAAGCTACATCCCCAACCCGTTACATTTTTTGGGGTCAAAAAGTAATCGTGACAATAAATGAAATAAACTGCAGACAGTCACACTAACTGATACTAAGATTTTAAAGATAAAGAAATTAATAATCATGAATTATCCTCACAGTGATAGACATATAAACCTGCTGGGGCTCAGAGTAAGATACCACAGTGTGTGGCACCTTGTTATGCTCAGTGCTTTTAACTAAAGCAGAATGGAAGGACCTCAGAGAAAGATCTTTTTGATATGCCTTCTTCCTCCAGTTTCCCCACACAGTGATTCACAGAAACTAGAATACTTCTTGCCCAAGGTGAGTCACAGAAAATAGAACTCTTCCCCAAAGCGAGTCCCAAAATCTAGAAAAGACATTGTCTCCCTTTTCACTTGAGGCCCCTCATTTTACAGGGTTTCTGTTCCATACTCAACATAAAGGAACGCTGCCCAGAGAGGTCAAGAATAATCTGAACAGACAAGCCTTGCGGGGTTCTTCCCTCAGTCTATTTCCATTAGATCATACCCATACCGTTGTCATTGGACAATCACATTTCTGTCTGGTTATCTATTCTTCATCAAACCTAAGCATAAAAATAATTTTCCCTAGGTCTTCAAGCCTTCATTTTTGAAAGCTCCCATGTCAAGTAAAATTTTATTTCAATGCATTTCTTATATTTGTCTCTTGTTAACTTGTCTTTTGTTTACAGGAGTGTCAGCCATGATCATTATGATGGGTGGGGAGAGGAATCTCACACTTCTCCATCCCTACCCCTCTCAAAAGACAAAACAGACAGCCCTTAAATCCATGAATATATGAAAAGTTTGTGTGTAACAGGAGTCTGTTACAAACCACTGGGGAAAGCTAGACTAGTCTATAGTGGTTTTGCTAAGACAACTGGATATATTAACATTCTAGTGAATAAGAGATTTGTGGGAAGAGAGTTGCCTCTTCCAATCTTGCCACAAGTGCCAATTAATTTAGGCAGAACTACAGAACGTGACAGGAATGAGATGGACACACAGAGCCAGAGCAGATGCTGCATAAATTACAATGGTCTTTTCATTTTCCATTTCCCCTAAATTCATAAAGTATGAATACCTGCCAGAGACAACCTAAGAGCAAAAACTAGTTGAATTTGTACTGTGCTATATAGCCTTCTATACTTGAGCTTACATCACTAGTCCATAGAAATTTTATTAATATACTTAGTGCATCCTTTAAAGAATATTCACATATACACACAAAGTCATATTTGGCAAGGACTAAGCCAATCTCTTATTTAGTGAGAGAAAGAGGAATATTGACCAGATAAATATTCTTACCTCTATCTGTAGTTTACTGAAAGCCTGTCAACCACCTTCTAGCTCAAGTTTCACATCCTTTTGCCTCAGTGGGCTCTGACACTACATTCTATCTAAAGGGCATAATCTCTAAATTTTCCCCACAGTTATTCATATAAAAATATGATGAAAACAGTTATTCATATAAAAATGATGAAAAGTTTACAATATTATTCAAAATAAATTCCAAGTAGAATAAAACCAAAATGTGAAAAACAATCTAAATTTTCAAAATTACTTATATAGAGAGAATATACATAGGACTTTAGGTTTCAGAAATGTTTTAAGCTATAAACATAAAAGCTTCATGAGGCAAAATATTGATATATTTTGACTAAAACACTTAAAAATTGTATACATCAGGACACCATAAAAACAGTGAAACTATCAAAGACAAGGCACAGACTGGTAGAAGATATTTATAATGCCTGCAAATAGCAAAGTATTAGCTTACAAAATATTTAATGATAGATACCTACAAATCAATAAACAACACAAATAACCAATAGCTAAGTGGGTAAAGAATATGAACAAGCAGTAACAGAAGTGGAAATTTAAACGGCCAGTACGTTTTTAAAGAATTACCACTTTTCTAAACATTGGAAAACAATGAGATATCATGTCAGATCTATTTGGTTGGTAAAAAATAATGCCTATTATTTGTTGATGAGGATGTAGAGAAAGTAAGAAGTACACTCCCAGCCAGTAAAGAGCAATGTGTTACAGTTCACATTTAAATACTATCTTCTGCTGAAAGAAAATAATGGTGATTGGTGGGGCTGGGGGACAGTTATGGGGAGGTGACCAGGAAAAGCAGGTAAACATAGGAAAGGTTGGTTATAGGAATTTAAATTGGTACCTTCTCCATTGATTGAATCTTTAATGATTAGTCATCTTCCTGGTACAGAATGGGAGATAACCCTACAAATGGAGATTTCCTTTATAGATATGAAAGTCCCTTACAGAAGGGTAAATCCTACTCATAATTGAGTATTGATTAAAATAATAATTGACTATTGATTAAAATTGTGAGTCAATCCAAGGCCCATGTGATTTGCTTGGTTAGTCTTCAGCTGGCATATGGAAGCAGAATTCTGTATGCCAATGGTCACAATTGAGATCTCAATGATCGATGAGATTGTGATGTCTCTGATAGCAAGATGACACTGCAACTGGGGATTTATGACTTGTGCAGCTGCTTTCCGAGATCAAGCATTAGTTAAAGATAACACAGGTGGCTTTTTAACTATGTCCTATCCTTCACAAGAATGCATCGTTCCTCCCTTTTAGAAGCCTGGCTCATTAGTGCCTTAGTCTCGCTGTTCCTTACATCTCTCTTTACGACCCTATTATGTTGTGTGATCAATAAATACCGACAAGTCTAGAGCTAAAATCAAGTGCTGGACCTCATAATAAACAATCCTTTTTTCGTTGTCTTATATTATTCTTTCATCCTCCACTGTACCCTCAGTTAGGTGGTTGAGCAGCCCCTGATAATATTCTACAGTTCTCTGTTTTGAAATTGCAACATTTCATTAGGAATTTCTGCTTTGTTCTTGCATACAGTTCCCATGCTGGTCAACTTGTGCTCTGTTAGCAAATGTAACATCAATTGGAAACTGGCAAACCAACTGTCAGATGTCACATTCTGATTAGTTTGGGAGATGGGAGCAACAAGTCCACGGACAAGTCTTTTTTGGCATACACTGTCTAAAGTTATAATGACCAGGTTTTTCATGTGCCATTGTACTGAATTGGGCTACTTCTACAAGAAAAATCAAAAGAAAACTTTAAAAAAAAAAACAAATCCTAAATGCAAGAAATTCAACAACGAGAATTTCATGAGTAAAACTCCCCTGTTGCTGATTTGGAGCTCCTGTACACAACTTGCTGTTCACCTGCCAAGTGACTGAGTGCACAGATGGGTTCCTGTTTTGCCCAGGCACAGCTACTGTGAGCCACACCAGATTCCATTAAAGGCAAATTAGATGTTTGCAAAATAGAACGGTATGGTTGTATTTTACCCCCCGTGATGCTCAGGGATACATTTGCAAAAATGCTACGCGGACCATTATGTAGATAAAAATCTCAATTTGACACTTCTGCACAGATGTACACAACTTTCCGTTTGTTATACCAAATGAGCGAACACAAGGATTGCTTCCTGTATCCCTCAGCCATAGTTACTGAGACACACAACTGGCTACTATTATGCTAGCATACATAAATTCATTGGAAAAGTATGGAATGGTCTATGGTAGCCTACAATAATGCCCCAAGTTAACGTGAACCTAAAAATATGCTTCTGCTCCTATCACACTTCCTTAATCTCTGACGTGAGCATGAGGAGTATGCATTCTAACTGCTGCTTTAAATGCTTCAGAGTAACCAAGGGTAACCCCACAGGCAATATAATATCATTAGCATTGCAGGTTTGACCACCCCACCCCACTCCCGCCCAGCTTTGGCAGCCATGCTGGTTCTGTCCAGGTCCGTATAAAGTCAAAACCTCCCTCTCCTTACATGAGGGTATAGACTCTCAATTAATTGAACAGAGTCCAGTTAGTTACCATCGTTATCCACTCCCCAAATTCTAGAAAAACAAAAGCCAATTCTGGAACTCACTTCAATTGCCATCTCTGGCTCTACCCACCCTCTATTCTTGAGGGTATACTTTAATTACTGACAGTTGCCATCTCTAACCTCTCCAGGTGCCTGGAACTTTCACAAGTATACTTTAACTTAAAACCTAAAAGAGTCTGAGCTGCTCTGAGTCAAACTTGAGCTTTCTTATGGGCCCACTCTGGCTGAGTAGAATATACTTTCCTTTAATAAATCTCTGCCTTTCTTATTATGTGTTCAGCTCAGTTCTTTTCCTGGGATACAAAGAATCTGGATATTGAGTGAGACAGAGACATCTGTCCAGTAGCACATGTCATGTAAACCTACACAAAATAAACTTGTGTGCTTTTCTCTCATTAATCTGTCTTTTGATATAGGAGTACCCGTCAAGACCTCAGAAAAGTAGACAGAAAAAAATATTTTTCTTTCTCTACTATCTAGAATATTTGAAACTGTATATTCCTCTAGAAAACCTATTGTATGTAGATTCTCTAATTTGCTTCTGTAGGGATGAGGAAATTAATGCAATGCCATTGCTTTAATTTTATTCATATTGGGATCATTTCTCATATTTCAAATATTTCAGTGTTTGTACTTTCTCTTTCTTTTTGAGACAAGGTCTTGCTATGTATTTCAGGCCCACCTTAAACTCACTTATGTAGCCTAAGCTGAGTTCAAACTTGTGATCCTCCTCCTGCCTCAATCTCTCAAGTGCTGGGATTCCAGGGATGTGCCACCACCCTCCTTCACTTTCTTAATTAAATTAGTTGATGATTATGTTAGAGATTTCACTGTTGGTCTCTATTATTTAGCTCTGCTCTACTCTCAGGGCAGGTGGAAGACCTTAATTTCCATATTAATAGTTCTAGGCAATAATCAAAAAGTAGGGACAGGAACAAATGTCACATCCAGGCTAAGAGTGAAAATCCCTTTTGAAACCTTCCAGGTTCTTTTGCCTACTGACAGAGAGAAGAAAGGGCATGTACATGGTACAGAACTCCAAGATGAAGCAGACTTTTTTTTTGAGTTTCTGTAGGGAAAACAATTGTCTTTGACAGTCTCCTACCCTACAGTGGACTTTGTGTGCATCAGAAATAAAATTTATGTGATAAGCCACTAGGATTTAGAAGTTGTATAAAACCAAATTGGAAACTTAGTTTATCCCAACTAAAATAATAATAAAGTTATTAATTTTATTAACTTTTCTAAAGATTGAGCTTCTTATTTACTAAAATGAAAAATTTTGTTTTCTACATAAATAATTTCCACTTTTGCTTCATTTTCTTTCTGCTTCCCTTAGGTTTAATATGTTCTTTTCCTAACTTACTGAGTTTATTTTCATGTTTCTTAGATATTAAAATAAATATTTGGAGCTAAAATTTTCCCCCTGAGTAATGTTTTAATTTGTATCTCACATATAGCATTTGTATAACTGTACTTTTTTTTTGGTACTGAGGATTGATTGAACCCAGAGCCTTCATAGTGAGCTACATTTTTAATTTTAATTTTTTTAAATTTTTGAGACAGGGTCTCATTAAGTCACTAAGTTGCCCAGGCTGGGCTCAAATTTGGGATCCTCCTGCTTTAGTCTCCCAGAGTGCTAGAATTATAGGTATACCTGACTTTTTACCTGGTTTTCTTAACTTCAATTCTTGTGTACTGTCATTAGGAAATATTTTCTACTTTTTTACAATCCAAAGTAAGCCAATCTTATGTATCATGTTGTAAAAATCTTTAAGAGACTTACTAGGTTTTTTTTCTCCTATTTTTTTTCTAATTTGACATAAATAGAAGATTGACCTCCACAAAATGTAGGTCATTTATTCCTTACAAGGACACATAAAACATTTGTACAATTTACCATATGCTATGCTATACAACAAATTTCAAAGGAATAAAAACATTCAGTGGAAGCAAGCCAGACATTACTAACAGAAAGGTAACTATAAAATCCTTTTTGTTTACTAATTTAGCAGTGTGCATTTAAACAGACAATAGGTCAAGGAAGAAATTATAGTAGAAACTAGAAACTATTCCAAACTGAATAATAATTAAAATACAATATTGTGGAAAACCTAAAGTTATGCATATAAGGTAATTTATAACTTTAAGTGCATATATTTGGTATATTACCGGGGATATGTGAAAAATTGCTCAGCCTTATTAGTTATTAAAATGCAAATTAAAGTCACAGTAAGATATCACGATATGCCTACCAGAATGGCTAAAATTAAGAACAATGAAAATATCAAAGATGTGGAAAATTAGAACCTTTAGATTTTGCTGCTGCTGCTGTAAATTGGTACAACCACTTTAAAAACTGTGAGTTTTTACTGCATATCTTATAATTTAACAATTTCATTCATAGATAAATACCCAAGGAAATATATACCATTGTATATCAAAAGTCATGTGTAACAGTATTCATACTTGCATTATTTATGATAACCAAACTCAGGAAATATCTCAGATATATATCAGTAGAGTGGATAAATGAATTGAGTATATTTATGCAAAAGATAGCAATAAAAATTAATGCACTGCTGCCATGTGAAATGATACTGATGAATTGCTCCCATAAATATAATATTAGGCAAAATGTCCAGACATAGAAGAGCACATACTACAAGATTCCTTTTATATAAAATTCAAACAGACAAAATTAATCTGTGGGGTTAGAAATCAAGATAATGGTTGTTTCTGAGAAGAGAGAGGAGTTTCCCCCTGGGAGGTGATAGAAGGATCATTTGTGGAGTACTGGTAATGTTCTAGTTCTTTCCTGGATAGCAGTTTGTATTGTGATTATTTCATGGCTGAAAACCTGTGATTTCTGCCATTTATATCCAGTATTTTCTTTATAAATGTTAAATAATTGAATTAGAAATTACTATTTTGTCATATGTGTCAGATATGAACTGGTAAATACTGATCTGAAGCAAATTTGAATTGCAGAGACAGACACAGGAGAATGCTTAGGTTGAAATAAAGGAACTGTTCAAATTTGCAAGCTTCCACAGCATTAGCTCGCATTAGAAGCAAGGACTTATGTTTTGAATGATAATATGCAACTTAATTTTCTCCACTAAATAATTCAGTTTTAGTCAGATTAAACATTTACTCTTTTATTTAACCCCCTTCTATAACTTTACTTTTGGTTGTCTTACTAATTTTTATAAAGTAACTTTCTTAACTCCTTTCTTTCTCCTGTATCCTAAAAACTTCTTTGCTTTACCCCCAAAATGTGTTAAGAATCCAACCATTTCTTACCAGCTCTGCCTCAGTCTTGTTGGCCCCAATCACTTTATTTTTCCCTTGGAAGAGATAAAATATACTCCTACTTGTCTCTCTGCTTCTATCCCCTGCCCTCTGATCTAAACAAAGCCAGAAAATCCCATTAAATAGATGTTAGATAAAGTTACTTTTCTACTCAAACATTCCAAAAGCTTAACATTCACTGAAAATCAGATCTGAAACCTTTACCTATAAGACCTACAAGATCTGACCCTATCTCTTACCCCTCTGCCCTTATTAATTTTATTCTAGCCAGACTGGCCTCCTTTTTACTCCTCTCAAGTGATTAGCATAGTTATATCTCAGGGTCATGGCACTGATGCTCTTTTTCCTTGGACTTTTCTTTCCACAGATGGCCATTTTGCTTAGATTTTCTTTCTGGATTCTGCCCAAAGTGTCACCTCCACATAAAGGACTTGCTTGATCACCCCAAGGTGAGACCACATCCTCTCACACACTAACAGCCCTTTGTCCTTTTTCTCTGCTTTATTTTTTCCCTGTATAACATTCACTACTATGTAACGTTGTATTGTAAATCTTCTTAATTATTTGGGATTCTGTTTCCTGTGCTAGACTGTAACTGCCATGAGACCATGGAATTTGACTTATTCCATTTTGTATTTCAGCATGTGGAAGAAGGCTAGGTAGAAATTAGGACTCAATAACTAAATGTTGAATTTATGAATAGATGAATAATAGAATCAGTATGACTGTTAGACTATGATACAAATTTGGCAGGTACTGTATATTTTCTAAGGTAATATATCCAACTATCAGGTATAGGTCACTTGAAACCTAGAGTGAGCCATTTTTAAACACTCCCTCTATATGATAAAATTGTTTTCAGTAATAGCCGTATTATGAACAATAATAATGACCATTTTCTTGATTTTGTCATTAGTATAGATAATTAAAATTTAAAGGAATATATTTACCCTTTCATATTAAGTTTAGTAAAACTCTTTCATCTATGGGCTACAATTCACACACCAAATAAAAATATCTCACTTTTTAATTCACATTGCTTCACCATTTGAAATTTTAAGCACAAAAATTCAAAGAGGTTATATAGAATGACCAAAATGACAGAATTGAAGTAACTCAAGCTCTCTTTCTTCATTTTTACAGTCACTGTCCTTTATTGTTCATTTATCTCAAATCTATTATCTACACCTAAGTATGTGCAATAATATAGGGATTAGAGTCAGAAACTGTCAAAGTGAAAGTGGATAATTCTGAACTCTTATGTACTCCCTCTAAGAAGTAATATGTGTAGTTGAGTCTGCTTGTATTGCAGACCCAACGTACAAGCAGTTCTCCAAATCCATATTCCATATGGAATACAAAGTTTATTAAAGAAAATAATCAAAATTAACTAATCTGAAATGTACATGTGAATTACTGAAGCAGAAGAGCAACTATAGTAATTGTTTGGAGCTTAGACTGATTGTTTTGGGGGACAAACATTTTGTCATTGATATTATATAATATTGTTAGCAAAATGTGATGATAAAACACTGCCTAAGAAAATAGCAAAAACAGGAAACCAAGATTTTAAGTCTTAAATGGGGGCCGGGGATTTAGTTTTGGCACCTGCCTTGCAAGTGCAAGGTCCTGAGTTCGATTTCCAGTACCAAAAAAAAAATCTTAAATGAGAAAGAGATAAATAAAAGAAGAGATAAAATATAAAAGCAAAGAGGTTGTAAAATTTGAATTGAAAATATCAGTCTAAACTGATTCTTCTTATGTTTACGTGTGCTAACTCCTGTTCCCAAAAGAAGTAATGGCATCTCAGAAGTAATAAGCACACCTAGTGTTCAGGTCTTTGTTTATAAATGTCATTTCTAACTTTAAAAATCATGGCTCCTAGGAGGAATGGTTGTTTCCAGATCTGGGGCAGGAAGGGGCAAGATGAACCTAAGAAGAGTTCTTTGCACTAGGAAACTAGGTAATGTTCAAAGACCAGTAGGACCATGCCAAAAGGATACAGGAGCTGGGCTGAAAGGGCCTCCACTGGCCAAAATTGGGACAATGTGACCATAAAAGGAGAATAACTGAAATTTACTTTAGTAAAATTAATAAATAAAAATCTCTGAATACATACTAACATAGGGAGAGAAAGAGCCACTCTTCTTTGAAAAGCTTTCCAGCTAGTAAATGTAAAAGGGATAATAAAAATTTTAAAGTACTATTTTGAAACCCGCAATGTAATATATAATTCAGTGAGGATCATCTATGGAATCTTAAGACCATTAGATGAAAGTTGTTAAGGAATAAGATATTTGCATGGTGAGATGTGTTACCTCATAATTGACTTACAAATTGCAGACAGAAAAAAAAAATACTTTCACAGTAAAGACACTGACAGTCCCCTATGTTAACCAAGTGATTGAACCTAGCTAGCATCATTAATGGTTGGACAACCTAGAATCATGAGCTTTCTCATATCATGCAATTTAAAGTACAGGGAATCACTTCATCAAGCCTCTGTACTTAACATTTGGGGTATGTAACAGATTGGGAGAGATGAGCAAGTTAAATTACACTACAAAGAAAAAATCAGGCAAGTCAAGCATGGGGAACATTCTATAGGACAACTGGCTTAGAATCTTCAACAACCAATGTAATAAAAATGGGGATGGTGAGAGGTACAATAGCTAAATGCAATGTATGAATTGTAACTGGACTTTGGTTTGAAAAAATTACCATAGAAAACATTCTTGGGATAGTTAGAGCAATCTTAATGTGAACATCAGATGATATTATGGAGTGTTAATATTTGTTGGAGGGCCAGGGATTTAGCTCAGTGGTTACGCTGCCTCAAAAGTGCAAATATATATATATATATATTTGTTGGCAATTATTTATCAACACTAGTAATCAAAACAACAATTTCTTTGAGACAGTCTCCCTGGGTAGTCCAGGCTGACTTTGAACTTGCTATGTAGCTCAGCCTGGTCTCAAACTTTGGATCCTCCTCCCTCAGCCTGCCAATTGCTGGTGTTACTAGTGTGTCAAAACACCAAACTATAAAAATTAGACAAAATATGTTCTCAGTTTTATTGGTAGTGATTCAGGAGTCTAAGAATTCTAAAACTAATTTATTATTCAAAAACTTGAGAATGAATGCTTATTCTAAATGATTTTTAAAAATAGTGACAATATGGTATAATGACTCTGCAGTGCATTGCACTCTTAGCACATGTGAATAATATCTGTCCTCTTAAACCACTTCCAGAAATTGATTTTTGGAAAACAGTCATGAATATATATATGGAAACAACCCTGATATAACCCTTCTGTATTTACAGAATAAAACTTAATGTTCAACAATAAGGTACTGAATAAATAAGGGACTTAGTTGTGTAGCCCTTAGAAATGGGAATAAAGTCATATGTTTACCTACTATATCTAACCTGATTAAATTAAATAATTTATTAAAAAGGATACCATATAGCTCTGATTCTGGAATTTGACACTAGAACTGCCACTACAGCTGTCTCTGGATAGAGGAAATGGGAGCATTTGTTGGAAAGGAGTCACATAATTCATTATTCAGTAAATGACAATAAAGTACTTCTTTGGACCAGACACCAAATGATCTAGGTCCTAGATTACATATAGGTAAAAAATAAAACTTCTAAGTGGGGTGAGTGGTACATGTCTAAAATCCCAGAACTTGGAAGACTTGGACAGGAGGTTCATAAGTTCAAGTCCTGCCTGGACAACTTAGCAAGACCATGTCTCAAAGTAAAAAAATAAAAAGGACTGAGTATGTAGTTCAGTGTGAAGGCCCTGGATTTAATGCTAAGTGTAGTGAAATAGATAGATAGGTAGATAGACAGACAGATATACAAACCAACCCTCTAGCTTTCATGGAGCTCACACACATAAAATATAAATTATTCATTGTATTAAGAAATGGTGAGTGGTACATAAAAAAAGTTTTTAAAATGTAGAGACTGAAAGTGATGGAGTTGAAAAGTGCACTGAGCGGACCATTTTGAGCAAACACTTGAAGGGGGGGGGTCAATGAAGATATCTGTAGGAAGAACATTCCAGAAGGAAAGTACAATCCATGGCATAGCTGAGGAGCATAGAGAAGCTCAGTGTGGCTGAGGTCAAATGAGTGAAAAAAAAAAGTAGGATTGGTAAGGAGGGAGCAGCAGTCATGAAGGGCCATTTAAATTATTGAATGTACTTTGACTCTTATTTTAAGTAAAATCGGGAGCCATTGCTTATGAACAACTAAGTGACATGAACAAATGTACTTTTTCAACTGAATACATTTTTTTCTTCACAGCCTTAACTTCTGATTCAATATATGGAGCAATAATGATGCAAAAGTGAAAGTAAAATTACAAAATTAATTTAAAACAATATATGATACAGTCTGGATCTTCAACATCCCCCAAAACCCATGTGTTAAAAGTTGATCCCCAGCCTGTGGCACTCCTGGGAAGTGGTGGAACCTTTAAGAGGTGGGGCCAAGTGGGAGGAAGTTAGGTCATTGGGGGAAGTATGTCACTGAGAGAGATGGTGAGATGCCAGTCTTTCCCTCTTTCTCTCTCATTTCTTCCTTTTGTCTTTACTTCCTGGCTACCATGGAGTGAGCAACTTGTTCCTCCACACACTCCCCACTAATTATGCTGAATAGACAAAATAGACAAAATCTTCAAAAGCACCATGATGAAGAAAAAATGATGAATTTTATTACCTCCAAATTAAGTATTTCTGTTCAGTGAGGCACACAATAGCTAAAATTACCAAATAGGTAACAGATAGGAGGAAATATTACCAGTGTCTAAAATTAGAGAGTACTTAAAATTATATGAGGAACTTCTACAAAGTGAGGACAAAATGATTTAAATTCAGTGTAAATATTCAGTAAATGATGTGGACAAACAATATACAGAAGAAACCCTAAAACTTGAGAGTAAATAAAATGAATTCAAAATCATGGGTAAAGAAATGGAAATTAGATGTCAGCTTATGCCTGCTGACGGGTGTCATCTAGAAAGTTGGGTAATATGAAATGTTGGCAAGGATATAGCAAATTAGGCATTGCTGCTTGGAAAATGTACAATGTCATCACTCTGGAGACTAGCCAGGCAATAGTCAAATTATGTAAGTACTGTAGGGCAAGAAGAATGGTTTCTTTCTACCATTCTAAGTTCTTGGACTGGTTAACAGGAGAAAAAAAACCAATTTTAATTACTTATGTATATATGACAAGGTCACCAAAATATGAGACTTGGGGAAAGTAGCCAGGTGATTGAGACTTATATAGCATCCTGATTCACAGAAAACAGTAGGAATTTGAAGCTTCTGGTAACTGAGGAAACAAATATTAAAAGGAGTGACTGCATGGTGAATGTGGGTTGTCTAGTTATATAGATAAGAATCTCTCAGGTGATAAAAAGTTCTCTCAGAGTAGATCTCTTCCTAGTACAGATACTTTTACTAGTAAAGATTTCCTTTATAAGAGGAATTTTATACTTTATTTTAGGTACTTCGCGGGGGCGGTGATGAAGAGCTTTACCGGTGTTGGATAGTTTTCAACTTACTTTAGCACAAAGTAATCAGTATGCTAAAGAGGGGGAATTTTATAGTGACATATTCTGGTTTCCAGTCATATTTTGAGACAGTACATTCTGAGGCCCATCACTACTTACTCTATAATCCTACAATTTTGCTCTAAGATATATATTCAAAAATTCTCACTTGGTAGACAAAGATGCATAGGAAAGAATGGAGCTTTTTTTAAAGGGAAAACTAACCTGAAACCCAAAATGTATGACTGATGAACCTACAGTATTCTAGGTGAAAAGAAGTGAAGGGGCTGAGGACGGAGCCCTGCCTGAGGGCTTGCCTCTCATCCAGGCCACAGTGGAGAATCATGAACGGGTTTCTTAGAGGTTCAACCAGAAAACTGCTACTCAACATCAGGCTTTGGGAATCCGATGAGTGAGTAGATGGAAAGAGTTAGATGATATGGATTGCCATGTGTGCAGAGGAGGGTGTAAATGAAGGATAACATAGTGATTGAGCCCTGAAAGTGGCATGTGCAGGTCACTGGGAGACCTCGGGAAACCCACTTAACCTCTTACTGAGAGAGAAATGCTCTGGATGTATCCTGCACAGTGATTAGCTGAGCCCTCGCATCACCTACTTCATTCTGTAATCAGCCCAGTGCTTGTAAAACAATTTATCTTCTATAATAGAATACTGGGATGTAAAATTTAATTGTCTTTCCATTTCAAATGTCCAAGTCTGTTTTTGGAGGGCGAGAAAGACACAGGGAAGGAAAGTGGTATCAACCTCAGTAACTCTTCCAAATTCACTCAGATATGCTTTAGGAAGCACTTCCTGGCAGAGGGATCAGAGCAGTTCATTTTTGCACACAGCTTGTTTATTGCTGTGAGAGACTTTCAAAAGGAAAGAAGACCTTGCAAGGCTGTGTGAATTTCTGGTTAGCTGAGCTTGCTGTGGTTGCTTCACTCTGTGAAGTGACCTGTCATTATTGTTTCTCACTGTCCCATATTCTGGTCAGAGAGTTCTGCCTCTGATAGCTAGTTGTTCTCGACACTTTCTTTCTCTCCTTTCCTCCTCACCTTTCATCCCACCATTTCTCCTTTATCTCACAATTACTCAAAATAACTTTTCTTGGCAGTTTAATAAGCAAAAGTATTGAGCCACTGTATTACTAGTGTCCACTGTACAGTCTGTAGACTCTGTCTCCAACTGCTATTTATTGACCCCCAAAAAGGAGGGAGACTGGTGAGACAATTTTCACTCCAGTTCGGAATTTTGAATTGAAGAGATGATTAGGACAGAGTGGAGAATTGTTCTGTCTCATGGGATCTCTATATTTTTGCTTGCCTTGGTCTGATATGGGTAAAAAATGCCTCTAGCTTTCCCACTAATAAAATATTGGTTTTAAAACCACAGGTAGATATAGATATAGATAGATGATAGATACATAGATAGAGGTAGACAGAGAGATGATAGAATGGTTAAGAGAGCATCCTTCAGTTCTTAATGTATTGAGAGATTTAATCATGTATGCTTATTAAATTCTGTTAATAGCTTGTTCAGTATCTATAGAAATAATCGTATGTGTGTGTTGAGTAAATCTATCAATCTAGTATAAAATATTAATTGATTTCTTTATTTTTGTGGTTCTGAAATTAAATATTCTACTGAGTTACACTCTGGCCATATTTTTATTTTTAATTTTGAGACAGCATCTTGCTAAGTTGCCCAGGCTGGGCTCTAACTTGTGATCCTCCTGCCTCAGCCTTCCAGAGTCCTGAGATTACCAGGGTGTTCTACCATATCTGACTGAGAATGGGATTCTATGGCCCTTTGTCCGTAGCTGTGTTTCTTGTTTTGTTTTGTGGTGCTGAGGATGGAATCCTGGGCTTCTCGCATGCTAAGCAAGTGATTTTGATTTACTAATGAGGTGTATCATTTTCTATTCTCAACTTCTGCTTTTAGGCCCATTATTTCATATTTTCAGCCTCTATTTTTTAATCTTTATAGTTAACTTCCCTATGCTTTCTTTTTTTCTCCTCATAGTTGGTTTTTTTTTTTTTTTTGTACTGGCAGGTGAGGTGCCACTGAGCTAAATCCCTGGCCCTCTTCCTAGTTTTTTTTCTTTTCTAACTTATGACTTTTCCTGTAAATACTGCCTTAAATATATTCCACACATCCTGATATGCACCATTTTCATTTTCCTTATTCTTGTAAATTCTGTAATATTTGTCTGTATTTCACTTTCACTCAGGAGTTGTTTAATAGAAAGAGTTTTCATTTGCAGGTCGGAGAGCTAATTTATTTTGTTTTTGTTAGTAATTTCCAGTTTTACTGTATTGTAATCAGGTTACTTGTAATATTTCTATGCAATGAAAATTAGTGCTGTGCCCCTGTGACCTAATATATGATCACATTTTGAGCATGTCAGCTTTGAGCAGAAGCTGTATGCATATTTCATGCATGTTTACTAGATTTACCTTATTAATTACGTTGTTTATGGATTCTATTTTTTGCCCATTTGATCTATCTTGTACTCAGGGTATTGAATATATTTTATTTTTAATATGGTTCTGTCTGTTTCCTTGTATCTCTTGGAGTTTCTGTTTTATACATGTGGATAGTGTGTAATTTAATGCACGGACTTAGCTGGGTGCCTGTAGTTCAGGATTTGCCCCAGGCTATCATTAATTTGTTGAGGCATTTAACAGGCTATAGTAGGCAACCCCTGATGATGTGAATATTCTTATTTCTTTGTCATTCACTTTCATTACTGTTTCTCTGTACCATTTTACTTCTTTTTCTCCTTTGCATTATCTTGATTGTTTCCTTGTCTTTTTCATATTTATGCCTCTTATTAAATTTCATTTGAGTCTGTTTACTCCTGAATTTCTTATAATTGATTATTTCTATGTTTGTCTTTTAAAACATTCTTTCCTGAATTAAGGCAATTCTCTTTCCTTATCTCTTAAGTTTTTGACCATTTCTTTTCTTAGTTTCTGAATTTCTTACATGGTAATTTTTCACAGCCTCACTATGTATGTTTAATTATATTTAATTCTTAACAGTTTTCTTCTGCTTTATGGTTCATTTTCATGGAAACTTTTTCTTATACATGAAAAATTTTCTTATTTATGTGCAATTCTGTTTCCTAATTTTTAGAATAGTTCTAAGTGTATTTGATGATTTTCCCTTCGTTGGTTTTTATGGCATTGTGATGTTTTGTGAAATTCTTAGTTTAGCAATGCCTTTTTTGTGACATAACAAAGTGCAGACACTTTGAGATTTGTTTATTTAGGTAGGGGTGGGAAAAGCTGTGTGTTCTCTGGTTTTATGATTCTCCTTTGTCCTGTAGGAGCCTACATTTTTCTCTTTTAGTTTCTTTTCTCTTTCACCACCTACTTGCCAAGTGAGTTTCTTTCTTGACTTTCTTTCAGAAGTTGTGTATTTCAAAGATTGCCCCCTTTAAACCATAGGTACTTTAAATCCTTTTCCTGTGATCCATGCTCTGATCTATTCAGATGCTTTTTTAGAATATTCAGACTTAAGGTGAACTGAACTTTTCTGAGGCTGATTTTGGATTAGTTGTCAGCCCTTTCTTCTGCTCCCTCTCAGTCCTCCTCCCAGCCTCTCTCCTTTTGCTCTGTGGCTGGAGGCTGGTGTTAAGGTGGTAGAATGCCAGATTGCACTGGGATTTGGTGAATTTATTTCTTTATTTACTTATTTTGACCTACAGTTACTTTAAAATTCTGATACTTTCTCCTTAAAGTTATGTAGAGTTAGTGTATATTTACATTTTCTATTTGTTATTAGATACTGTTTGAGGAAGACAAAGTGGAAGACTGGTAGCTTAGTGACTACCATCATCTTCAGTTACCTAGAAGTTCTTTTTGTCTAGTATAGGTATAATTACTGTAGAATTGAAAGAACACTAGACTTCAGTCTAATGTAATGGATACTGTACTAGACTTTGAAGATGTGTATTTAGATACTTAGCCTGTATAGGACTGAGATTTTTTTAAAAAAATCTATAATCAAGGATCTCACAGTGTTACTGTAGAAAAAGATCAAAGACAAAAATACCTATCTATGCTTAACTAGTTAACAATTATCCAACAGACACACATGCACACACACACACACACACACACACACACACACAGAACTCTGCATTAATAACCTATTCAGCTTTGTCTCTTATCTCATGCAATCCTAAGTATCTGGTAATTACACTAAACCTTTTTATATATAAATTTTTAAAAAAACGAATCTACCATCATACCTTTTCTTATAAATACAAGTATTCTATGTCTCATTTTTTTAAAGAACCAGCTTTAGAAAACTTGCATCTTTTAAATTTTATAAAAAATGTAGAACACAAATTAAAATGTTAGTTCTTATTCTGTGTTTCATATAGGCAGATGGACTGTATTCGTAGTTTATGATAATCCAAGAAAAGCTAGTACACTGAAAGCCTACTTTACCTTTAAAAATTAGAAATTATAATAATCCTATTTATAAGTATAACAAAAATAGCTTATTGGTATGGTTTGAATATAGTTATCTCCCAAAAGACTCATATTGAGGCTTAGTATTCAGTTGGCAGTGTTTAGGAGGTCGGGCCTAGTAGCAGATGTTTGGGTCATAGAGGCAGAATCTTTCTGGTGTGAGTTTTTGATCTATTGAGACTGAATTAGATACCCTGAGAACAAATTGCTATTAACTAAGTTTGGCTTCCTTGACTATTTCTCTTGCTTCTGTTCTGCATATGTCCAATTCCTATTTTGCTTTCTGCCATGAGCTGAAGCAGCTGAGGCTCTCATCAGAAGTTGCACAGATATTATTACTGTGCTCTTAAACTTCCCATTCTCCAGAGCCATGAGCCAAAATAAACCTCTTCTCTTTATAAACACAGGCTCAAGTTTTCTGCAATAGCAACAGAAAACAGATTAAGAAACAAACACATATGAGAGCTTATGTCACCACTTTAAATGTTTTTAAGTTATCAACTCATTTAATCTTTACAAAAATACTTTGAGATAGGTATTATTATCATCCTTATCCTCATTATATAAATAAGAAAACTGAGTTAAGTTACTTGCCAAAGGTCATACAGCTACGAAATAGTATAGCCAGTGCTTGAACCCACTGCAAAAAAGATGCCATGAATCAATTAGGCAAATGATAAAGTACTACTTGTTCAGGTGGATTCTTCTTTAACCCCTATTTAACAAACTAAATTTTAAAATGAAAAGTAAATCTCAATAAAATAAAATCACTTAAAAATACAAAAAAGACTTGCAATTCCTCTTCCTGGGACAGTGGAGGGTTCTAAACTGCAAAGGGAGGGTCAGTGCTCAGAGGAACAGGATTAGAGGAGAAATTAAGAAGGGTAGACATTGGCACAGGCTGGGAGACCTCCAACTCCTCAGGTAATAGTTGAATTTTTGAATCATTCCATCTTCAAGGGAGATGACTATGATGTCTGAAATGCAGAGCGTCAGTTCAGTCAAATAAGATGCTCTTATTTTTCACAGAAATGCTCTTTAGGATTCTTTGACTTGGGAAACATATGAAGCAAGATGAAGTTAATGACTTTCAAATTTTTCCATCAAAAGCTTCCAAATTATATCCATTGGATCAATGAAAAATGTACCAGTGGAAAAAAGTAAGTTGTTCTTCAACACAGTGATGGAAGAAGGGAAGAAGAAGCTCAAGATAAATGAGATCCTAAAAGTGGTATAAAGTTGCTGCCAGTCACAGAAAAGAATGAGAGCCACAGAAAAGGAAAGGACTGGCACTCAAAAGGGAAATCACCATTTAGATTTCAACCTCTTGTTCCACACATCCCTTCTTGGAGTCCAGATGTGATCAGAGCACAGACAGCAAGAACCACACCAACCATATTAGGAAATCAGTGCTCCATCCATATTATTAAATTTGGAAAAACAATGAGAGAGGATATGGACATCTATTAGAGCCCTGGGCATATCTGACCTATATGCTATTGCCTACAAATAGCACTCAAATGCTTGGTTTTATTTTATCCTTACACAGACGTTCACCTTCTGACTTCTTTAGAGAATATCTTTTAGGTTCCAATTCCCAGACTGACCTGAGAATGTGATTACTAACAAATAATAAGCCCAAGCAGGTTAAATAACTTAACAATATACATAAGAGGCAGAGGAGCAGAGGCCTCCAGTGCCGAACAGCTGAGCCTTTCAGGCTACTGTACCACTGCCCTCAGTGCAGAGGAACAGAGCCTTGCCCAGTGCAGGCATCAGCAGCATACCACTCCTCCCCGAACCCCTGTTGAAATGAGAAGATATGTAAGCAAGTCTCAAAACCAGACTGCCAGATGACCTAAAGGAACCCCAAAGGGAAACGAGACCAAACAATCTGATACTCAACCACCTGAACTCCCTGAACTGGAAATGAAAGAGGATCTGGAAAAAATGAAATCAGAAATAATTTCTCAGATAACATGAGAGATTGTGCCCATACTGCAAGACATAATTAATAAATCTAGAGAGGACACAGATAAGAAAATAGAGGAGCTGAGGAACATGATGGAATCCCAACATAGGAAACAAATAGAATCCATAAAACAGATCCAAACACATTTCCAGGAGATTAAAAACTCCACTGAAAGTTTACACAGCAGAATGAGCCAATGTGAGGACAGAATTTCAGACATAGAAGATAAGATGGCAAATGGTGACCAGGAAAAGAAAAATCTCTTTAAAATAGTAAAGGACCATAAGAAATCAATCCAGCAGCTGATAGATGGTGCAAAGAAAAATAACATAAGACTGATTGGAGTCAATGAAGAAACAGGAGAGAATGCAGATGACATAAAAAATCTGTTCACTGAAGTGATGGTACAAAACTCTCCAAGCATGGGAAAAGAACTTGACATACAGATAAGTGAGGCATATAGGACTCCAACTAGCAGTGATCAAAAAAGATCTACACATAGGCATATAATAGATAAGATTCCAGAAACACAACAGAAGAACAAAATTCTACAAGCAGTTAGAGAAAAGAAACAAATCACATACAAAGGAAAGCCCATCAGAATCACAGCAGACTTCTCAATGCAAACCTTCGAGGCAAGAAGAGCTTGGAGTGACATATTTCAAGCCATAAGGAAAACAGCCTTCAACCCAGATAGATGCACCCTGCAAAACAATCTTTCAAAACTGATAAAGAAATAAGATACTTTCATGAAAAAGAGCACTTTAGGAACGTCATGAATACCAAGCCAGCACTCCAAAAAATTTTAAGACAATATCCTAGGAAAAGACAATGTGGATCACAATCCCAGGAAGCGGAGCAGAATGAATTCATGAGGCACAACAAGAAATTAAATGTAAAGGGGGAGAATCCAACAAAAAGAAAAAGTCATGACAAGGATAAGTCAATATGTATCAGTTATAACCATCAATGTTAATGGTCTCAATTCACCAATCAAAAGAAATAGACTGGCAGAATGGGTCAAGAAGCAAGATCCAACAATATGCTGCATACAAGAAACACATTTAACTCAAAAGAAACTCATAGACTGAAAGTTAAAGGGAAGAAAACAATAGTCCATGTGACAGAAACCCCCCAAAAAAGCTGGAGTAGCTATCTTCTTTGCAGATCAAGTGGATTTCAAAGCAACACTGATTAAGAGAGACAAACGACATTCCATCCTTGTAAAGGGAACAATCCAAGAGGAAGAGATGACAATCATAAATATATATGCACCAAACACTAATACACACATGTATATAAAACAAATATTAATGGGCATGAAAAATAAATTAGCACTAATACAATAGTAGTGGGAGACTTAAATATGCCACTGTCACAAATATATAGATCAACTAGACAAAAAATAAGCCACGAAATACTAGAACTCAAACTCTTGAACAAAGGAACTTAACATATGTTTACAGAGTGTTCCACCCAACAAAATCAGAATACACATTCTTTTCAGCTGCACATGGTCATTCTCCAAAACAGACCACATACTCACTCATAGAACATCTTTAAGTAAGTGCAAAGGAATTGAAGTTATCCCCTGTATGTTATCAGACCACACACAGTGTGATGAAACTGAAGATCAATAGCAAAAGAAACCAGAAGAATTTCATAAACATGTGGAAATTTAACAGCACACTTCTGAATAACCAATGGGTCATAGAGGAAATTAAAGAAGAAATCAGACAGTTTCTACAATTAAATAACAATGCCAATACAACATATCAGAATCTATGGGAGACAATGAAAGCAGTCTTACGAGGGAAATTCTTAGCAGTGAATACTCATATTAGGAAAACAGAACAACCCCAATTAAAGAAACTGGTGCTGAACGTAAAGCTTCTAGAAAAAGAAGAGCAGGACAAACCCCAAGCTCATACAAAGGAGGAAATTATGAAGATCAGAGCAAAAATCAATTCAATGGAGACAAATAGAATGATACAAAAAAAATCAGTGAAGCCAAGGCATGGTTCTTTGAAAGAATAAAAAAAATCGACAAACCCTTAGCCAACCTTATCAGAAAAAGGAAAGAAAAGGCCCAAATTCATGCAATTAGGAATGGAAAGAGTGAAATTACAATGGACTCAGCAGAAATCCAGAGGATCATCAATACCAATTTTGAGAACCTATATTCCAATAAGATGGAAAACACAGAAGAAATGAACAGATTCCTAGATATGCATGAATTAACAAAGGTGAATGAAGAAGACCTAAAACTTCTAAACAAACCAATATCAATCAATGAAATTGAAATCATAGTTAAATCTTACCAATTAAGAAAGCCTGACTCCTTCCTGATGGCTTCACTGCCAAATTCTACAAGACATTTAGAGAGGAGCTACTGCCACTACTGTTTAAACTATTCAATGAAATTGAAAGGGAAGCAATACTCCTGAATTCATTCCTGGAAGCAAGCATGACATTGAACCCCAAAACGAAGAAAGACCCAACCAAAAAAGAGAACTATAGGCCAATCTCACTAATGAACATAAATGCAAAAATCCTTTATAAGATACTGACAAATAGAATGCAGAAGTTCATCAAGAAGATCATGCACCCTGACCAAGTGGGATTCATCGCAGGGATGCAGGGATGGTTCAAAATATGCAAATCAATAAATGTAATACACTATATCAATAGAGGTAAGGAAATAAAAACATGTGATCATCTCAATAGATGCAGAAAAAGCACTTGACAAAATCCAACATTCATTTGTGATAAAATCCTCCCTAAAAAATTAGAATAGATAGTCTGTACCTCAATCTGATAAAAGCCATCTATGAAACACCAAAGGGCAATATCTTACTAAGTGGTCAAAAACTGAAATCCTTCACACTAAAATCAGGAACAAGATGAGGATGTTCACTATCACCTCTCCTGTTCAATATGGTTTTGGAAAGATTAGCCACAGCAATTAGACAAGAGAAAGAAATAAAAGGAATAAAGATAGGAAATGAAGTCAAATTGTCATTATTTGCAGATGACATGATACTCTATATAGAACACCCCAAGAACTCTGCCAAAAGTCTTCTAGACCCAATAACCAAATTCAGTAAAGTAGCTGGATACAAGATCGACACACAAAAATCAATAGCTTTCCTCTACATGAACAACAGACTCACTGAGAGAGAAATAGGGCAAATAATTCCTTTCACAATAGCATCCAAAAAAACTGAAATACCTAGGAATCAGCCTATCGAAAGAAATCAAAGGCCTCTTCTGTGAAAACTATAGCACTCTGAAAAGAGAAATTGAAGATGATATCAGAAAATGGAAAGATATCCCTTGCTCCTGCGTAGGAAGAATCGACATAGTGAAAATAGCCATACTTCCAAAACTGCTATACAGATTCAATGCAATCCCAATTGAAATCCCAGAAGCATACTTCACAGACCTTGACAAAACAATTCAAAAATTCCTGGAAGAAGAAGAGAACTAGAATTGCAAAAGCAATTCTAGGCAGCAGAGACATGGCAGGGGGTATTAAAAACTCCATCTTGAAACTATACTACAAAGCTACTGTGATAAAACACCATGGTACTGGCAAAGAAACAGACTTGAAGACCAGTGGAATAGGTAGAAGACACCGAAACAACCCCAGACACACTCAGCCACCTCATCTTCGACAAAGGAGGCTAACACCCTGAATGGAGGAAAGATAGCCTCTTTAATAAACGTTGATTGAAAAACTGGGTTTCAACTTGCCAAAGATTAAAACAAGACCTATATCTCTCACCATGCACTAAAATAAAATTAAAATGGATTAAAGATCTAAATATTACAATATAAATGCTGAATTGGCTGCAACAGAGATTATGCAGAACTCTTGAAGACATTGGTGTAGGAAAAAATTTTATGAACAAAAACTCAGTTGCCCGTGAACTAGCACAAACAATCAACAAGTGGGATCTCTTCTTATTAAAAAGCTTCTGCACAGCAAGAGAAACCACCAGCAGTGTGAAGGCACAACACACAATATGGGAAAAAATTTTCACCTGGTGTTTATTAGACAAAGTTCTACTATGTAGAATCTATAAAGAACTTAAAAAATCAGAACTCCTGAATTTAAAGACCCAATCCAAAAATGGGCATCTGAAATGACCAGACATTTCTCAGACAAAGAAGTAGAAATAGTAAATAAACATATGAAAAAATGTTCAGCATCACTGGTCATTCGAGAGATGCAAATGAAAACAGCACTGAGATTCCACCTCACCCCAGAAAGAATGGCTGCTATCAAGAAGTCAACAATCTCCCGCAGCCATCCCAAGCTCCTAGGGCAGAGAAGCTGAGCTGGTCCCAGCACCCGGAAGGAAGCTCCCCCACTGCCATCCCAAGCTCCTAGGGCAGAGAAGGTGAGCTGCGTGGGCACAAGAAGCACCCCCCACCCCCCGTGGAAATGAGAAGACACATTAACAAGCCTCAAAAACAGACTTCTGGATCATCTAGAGCAACCCCAAAGGGAAACGAGGTGGAACAATCTGATATTCAAACACCTGGACTCTCTGAACTGGCAACAAAAGAGGATCTTGGAAAAATGAAATCAGAAATAATTACTCACATAACAGCAAAGATTTTGCTCATGGTGCAAGACATGATTAATAAATCTAGAGAGGACACAGATAAGAATAATAGAGGATCTGAGGAACATGATGGAATCCCAACATAGGAAACAAATGGAATCCATAAAACAGATGCAAATAGATTTCCAGGAGATTAAAAACTCCATCGAAAGTCTGCTCAGCAGAATGAACCAATGTGAGGATAGAATATCACATATAGAAGATAAGATTGAGATTAGTGACCAGCAAAAGAAAAATTGCTTTAAAATTGTAAGGGAGCACGAGAAATGAATCCAGCAGCTGCTAGACAATGCAAAGAAGAATAACGTAAGACTGATTAGAGTCAATGAAGAAAAAGGAGAGAGTGCAGATGACATAAAAAACTGTTCACAGAAGTGATGGCAGAAAACTTCCCAAGGAGGGGAAAAGTACTTGACATAGAGATAAGTGAGGCATATAGGACTCCAGCTGGCCTTGATCAAAAAAAATCTACATGTAGGCATATAATTGTTAGGATTCCAGAAATCCAACAGAAGAACAAAATTCTACAAGCAGTGAGAGAAGAGAAACAAATCACATACAAAGGAAAGCCCATCAGAATCACATTAGACTTCGCAATGCAAACCCTCGGGGCAAGAAGAGCTTGGAGTGATGTATTTCAAGCCCTAAGGGAAAACAGCCTCCAACCCAGATTGATGTACCCTGCAAAACTATCTTTCAAAATTAATGGAGAAATAAGATACTTTCATGATAAAGAGCACCTCAGGAACTTCATGAATACCAAATCGGTACTCCAAAAAAATTTTACACACTACCCTAGGAAAAGACAATGAGGATCACAACCCCAGGAAACCCAGCAGAATGAATCCACTGGGCGTGACAAATTAAACGCAAAGGGGGAGAATCCAACAAAAAGAAAAAGTCATGACAAGGCTTTTAAAACTTTTAATTTCATCTCCCTAATGAGTATATAAGTCAATCTTGTTATTGCACTGATTAGTATTTTTCTGATTCTAGAGTTGCACACCTTTCCTTGTGCTATACTGGCTATTTATCATCTTCTTATGTCTACTTTTTAATTGGGTTGTCTATTAATGAGCTCTAAGAATTCTTTATATATTCTGGTCATAGGTTATATGAATTGTAAATATGGTCTGTTTAAGGACTACTTTTCATTTTAATGATGTCATTTAACATTCTAAATTTTGATGGAATCTCATTTATCATTTTTTTTCTTTTATACATCATGTTTTTTGTATCCTAGGTAGTTCTTGCCTACCCTGAATTCATAAATATTTTCCCTTATAATTTCTTCTTAAAGTTTTTTAGTTTTAGGCTTTCATATTTAGGTTCATAGATCCCTTCAAGTTATTTTCATGTATGGAAATAAACGGTTGAGGTTCATTTTTTATATAGGGATACCAGGTGTTCTAGTGCCATTTGCTGAAGACACTATTTCTTCCTCGGCACTTGAATTGAGTTTATATTCTATAAAATGCTAATGTTAAATAATCTTTCAAAACTCAGTGAACCATATATGTGTGGTTCTATTTCTAGAGTCTCTGTTTTATTCCAATGATCTATATGTTTTTCCTTACACCAACACTGCCTTGATTACTGTAGCTTTAGAAGAAGCCTTAAAATTAGGTACTAAACGTCTTCCAACACTGTTTTTGGGATTTTTTTGTTGTTTTTTTTTTCAAACTTTTCTAGGTCCTTTGTACTCCTACATAACTTTTAAATTTCAATATCCAATTTTTCATTTATAGCAAGTATACACAGACCTGATTTTGTATATATACCTTGTGTTTTCTGATCCTGCTAAATTCAAATACAAGTTCTAGGGGCTCCTAGAGATTTCTTAATATTTTCTCTGTAGATGATCATTTCATCTACATATAAAGATTTTGCTTCTACCTTGCCAATCCTATCCTAATTGTGTCATTTTATTGCCAGAGTATTTTGGTGGGGCCTAGGTTTCAAAGTTTAATGGACAGATAAAGAGTAAGCATATCTGCTCTTTTTCCTCACCTTAAGGAGAAAGCATTGTATCTTCTCCATTCATATAAGGTGTTCTCACTGGAAGTATGGAGTACATGTCTTTAATCTGTTGAGAAGGTTCTGTTCTACTTCTAGTCTCCTTATAGCTTTTACCATGAACAGCTGTAGAATTTAGTCCAACACTTTTTCCCCAACTAGTGACAGGATCATATGGGTTTTTCCTTTCCTCTGTTAAAATGATGACTTTTGGGGGTGGATCTTCCAGTGCTGAACCAACCCTGCCATCCCTATAACAAAACCACTTTCTGCATACTGCCAGATCTGACTTCTAAGATTTTGTTTTGTTAAACAAATTTCTATCAATGTTCATACTTTTTTCTTCTATTATATTTATCCAGTTTTAGGATTAGCACAATGTTGAGTTCCTAAAAAGAGGGGAGAAGTGTTCCTTCTTTTTTCTGCTTTAATTGTTTGATATAATTTATCAGTTAAAATGTATATGAGCCTGCTGTTGTCATATAGGTAGGTTTTCAAGCTAGGAATATACTTTCTTTCATAGGTGCTATTCAACTTTTATATTTCCTCCAGAGTTAGTTTCATTAGTTTGTCTTCCAAGGTACTTCTTAGAAGTTTTCAAATTTATTTCAAAACAGATTTTTGAAATATGCTTTCTATATCCTTTTAAATTCTATAAAATCTGTGATAATATCTCCTAGATCTTAATATTGCAATTTAAAAAATGTATAACTGATATTGTGTAACAGGAAGAGAAGGTCTAAAAGAGCAGGGGAATTGGGAGGGGTAGGGGAAGGGAAAAAAGGGAAAGGAAAAAATATGAGAAGAGGAAATAAAATGGAAACAAGGACTTTGCAAATAGGGAAGGGAGCACAACAGAAGGGGGGAAAAAAAAAGAACCAAGATACTCATGTAATGGTACAAGACCCCAGTGATGAATGTAACTGTATTTTATACCTAAAATGTACCAAGAAACTTAATGGGGAAATTTTTTTAAAAAAAGAAAAAGAAAAGAAATCAACCAATAACAAATGCTGGCAGGGCTGTGGGGAAAGAGGAACCTTATTCCACTGCTGGTAGGAGTGTAGACTGGTGCAATCACTGTGGAAATCAGTATGGAGATACCTCAAGGAAGTAGGACTGGAAGTCCCATTTGACCCAACTATTCCGCTCTTGGCTATGTTCCCCAAAGAATTAAAAGAATCATACCACAGTGATATTTGTGCACCCATGTTCATAGCAGCAGAATTTGTAATAGCTAAAACTTGGTAGCAGCCCAACTGCCCATCAACTGGAGACTGGATAGAAAATGTGGTTTTTAAAATAAAATGGAGTACTACTCAGCCATACAAAATGAGAAATTAGAGAATGGACTATATAGCTAATATATATATAGCTAAATGGACATATATTGAGGTGATACTCTTAAATGAAATAAATAGGACACACGTGTAAATACCGAATAGTTTCTGTAGTGTGAGAAACTGAAAGTGTAAATAAGGACTAAAGGGTATAATAGATAATGTGATATGGGAAGAAAGGGGGCAAAGGGGAAGTGGGAGCGTAGGGGAAAGGAAAGAAAGGGATGTAATCAATACGAGAAAATGAAAAAATGGAAACAAAGTCTTTGTAAATAGGGAGGGATGGAGGGGTTGAAGGGAGGGAGCCCCGGGGAAGGGGGAAAAATAAGAACCAAGAGAGATTAAGTAAAATTGCAAATTTCCAATGATGAATGTCATATTGTATGCCTAAAATGTACCAATAAATTTAATATAAAAAACAATATACATAAGAGACTTAAAAGCTGTTCTTCTAAAAGCATAAGGTGTGTACTGCATTTGTCAGCTAAGCATCAGTCAAGACATGTAAAATTTAGCCTTTGATCATAGCCAAAATTGTTGCACTCTGCAATTTGTCACTAGAGTCCAACTCAGTCACTGGAAAATCATAAAGACATGTTAGAAATTCAATCTGAAAATTATCACAATCTTATAAAATAATATCAAGCAAGTATTTTCATGCATTGGAAACACTAAATTGAGAAATAGAAATCTTTTCTCAGTCATGCTGAACACATTTCAGAGGTGGTCAAATAAAACTGGGAAAAGGTTTGCAGAAATCATTCCAGATGAAGTAAATGAAGAAGATTTGCTTATCTTTTGGTATATTCCTAAGTGGTACAATTTGAGAGATTTGTAGTTTTTCTTTTCTCAATCCAGCCCATTACATTAATATGAATTCTGTGATTTGAAATCAGAATTTTGACAAGTTCCAGACCAATTACATCTCCCCCCTTCTGAGCATGCATGCCACTGCTTGTAAGTAGCAATTCTTCGGTGATGACAAGTGGAAGCCAGATAAAGCCCTTCACCTACCCCCCTTTTTTGTTATCAAACCCAGGGCCTCATGCATGCTAGGCAAGCACTCTACCACTGAGCCTATCCCAGCCTTTTTTATTTTCTTGAGACAAGGTCTAACTAAGTTGCCTGGACTGGTCTCAAACTAAAGATCTTTCTGCTTCAGCCTCTGGGGTAACTGAGATTACAGATGTGTTCTGATGCCTGGCTCTCCTCTCCCTTTTTGAGGGCTTCAAGGTATAGTTGTTTGCTAAAGCTGTAGGGACCTTGGATTTATAAAGTTCCTGCTAGCCCAGCCTGCCCTCCAGATGCCTTGAATTTGGAGAAGAAAAAAGAGGTTTCAACAGCTCATCAGAAACATCTTTACTCTGGGAAAAAAATTAATTGGATATAGAAGTGTTAAAATATCCAGAATAGGCCTAAGAATGAAGTTGGAAAACAGCAGTCGATTTATGGGCTATGTATGATAGTCACACTGAATATTATCCTTTTTCTGTAGTCCTGGAACACCTGAATATTTGAGATATTACTTTTGTCTTTTTCTTCTGATTTTTAGGGAATATTTGTTTACATAAAAACTCAAAATAGCAGCCTTCATTCAGTACAGGTACAATACTCATTTCTGTGCAATATCTCTGAGTAGAAAACTTAAATTCCCATCAGAAAACAAACATCACTGAAGGATGAAATCTTATAGAACAGAAGTGATGAGAAACTCAATCCACACCCACAGTTTGGTGAAGGTCACTTGAGGATGATGGGGGGAAGGAAATGAAGCAGTGTATTTGCGAACCAAATTAATACATGAATCTGAAAAGCATGCAGGCTGACTACAAGATGTATGTTTTTCCTTCTTTTAACTGAATTGAAGTTTTCAACTCCTCCAGATTGTCTTTCTGAGTGCTGACTCTAAGGAAGGCTGCTCCCTGCTGGGTTGAAACTGACAGGTATAAATGTTACCTTTTATCATGTATTGTCCACTGATGACAAAAGGAAACTAATTAAGCATAATTTCCATTCTCTTATAGTGAAGGTCCTCCTCAGTGGCCGGAGAATTGCTTGCAGGTTTGGAATAGTGCCAACTGTGTGGTGAATCTGGGCAATGATCCTGTGCTCATATAAATTCTAGAGTTAATGGTGAAATAATAGAGTCACAACTGGTAGGGAGCATATTTTTCTCTCCTGAAGAATGAAGTCCCCACAGACGTGTAGTGAATGAATCAGTGTTCACAGCCATTGTGAATTCTCTTAAAGCCTTCTCCTGAATCCAGTGTCTCCGAGAGCATTTCAAGTGGATGGCATTCTCTATTATTCTTAAATGTTTCTTAAATGTAGCCTTTTCATAGCTTATTTACTTAAAGCTTCATCGCACATTTATGAAGAAATTTCTTGTCAGAGAGTTCAGGTGATATCATTAGTTTCACTGTATGAATAAATGTTCTTCTATGGCTTTATGTCAGCCACATACAAAAAAATCCCACTATCCATCTCTCTCAATGGCAAAATTTATTTTGTTTAATTTTTTATAGCATTTCTATTCTTTCCATTCTAGGGATGTCTGCCAGCTAAACAATTAACTGGCATCAGACAATAACTTGTTTGCTGTCACTTTCTTACTATATAAGGCATGCATTAATATTTTGTGGCCAGCACTGGTCTTATCTTTAGACTTGAGTCCATCATTACCCATAAACAGTACCTGGTGCATAGTGGATGACCAATTAAAATTTGCAGCTCAATTCATGAATTGATTACTTTCAAATATACACAGCTTGCCTTAATGTCTGGATCTTAGGCTTGTGTTGCTACACACAGTGGAAAGATGTTTATAGGGAAAAAATGTTCTTCTTTTACAAAGTCATAACACTTCTGGTCACCAAAATGTGTGAGTTTCTCACACTAACAAACTCTTTGACATCAGCCTGGTGTCCACAATTCAGCTCAATTAGGACACTAACCAGTTTTCGTGCAGACCCCACAGTTTATGGACTCAGGCCCACAAGACTCAGGCCCCCTACCACTTCAGATGTCAATCACAAGTAGTAGATTCCCAGGTTACCCATAACTTCTGTCCAACTTGACTATAAATCAGAGGTCCCATGACGCCCCCTTTGGTTTTGACAATTTACTGGAGTGGCTCACAGAACTCAAGGAAACACCTTACTTAGATGTATTCATTTATTGTAAAGGATATTACAAAGAATTCAGGTGAACAGCCAGATAAGCACATAGGGTGAAATTCAGCAGATTCCTGAGCACAGGAGCTTCTGTACCCATGGAATTGGGGTATGCCACCCTTCTGGCATTTGAATGTGTTCTTCAATCTGAAGCTCGCTGAATTCCATAGATAGAGTCAATCAAATCCAGGGCCTCATGCATTCTAAGCATGTGCTCTGCCATGGAGCTACATCCCCACCTCTATTTCAGGGATTTCAATGTAGGCTTCATGATGCAGGCATGATTGATTATGAACTCATCTTCAACTCATCTTTCCTTATTAGAGTATGGGTCATAGAGCTGAAAGTTCCAAGCTTTTCATCATGGCTTGTTCTTTCTGGTGACAGACAATTCACCATCTAGGAACTCAACAGTCACTTCATTAGAGGAACAGATGCTCCTGTCACCCACAAATTTCAAAGGATTAGGAGCTCTGTATCAGAATCTAGGGTCAAAGATCAAATATCAGGAAAAAAGATGCATGGAACACTCCTAGATTTTAGAAATTTATTCCTGACTGTTTAGGAGCTCTGTGCTGGGAACTAGGAATTAAGATGAAATATGTATTTCTTATTATAACTCATAATATCATAAGGGACAATTTCAACAATCATTACAGTGGACACCTTTAGGAAATCTGCCAGCATGGAAGACCTAGAAATAGGTCTTTTTCCAACCTTACCAGATATACTCATACCAACTTTACATAGATGGCTTTTGCTGATTTAATTGCCTGGCATGCAATTGAAGCTTTCAAAGTAAAATCTGATACTTGGTGTATTAGCTTAGAGCTGGACCTCTAAAATTGTGTATTGTATTGGTAGCCATAGGTAAGAATTCTCATTACCATTTCCCCGAGGGCACTGATACATTTTTCCTATAGGTAAGGAGACTATGAAAAAGTGCATATTTGTAGAACATTTCATTGTAAACTGTATTTCTTTACAGACAGGTAGTTTCTTTGGAAGTGTTGCATGTGTATAATCCTCTTTATGAATTACAAACAATTTACTCATTCCCATGCTTGAACGGTTTTATCTGCTTCGGTCCAATTAAATTTGGTAGGATAAATATTTGAAAGGGTGAGGTGTGTGGTTTCACAGGTAAATCTGTGAACATTGCTTCTTATTAGTTTTATTATGTACAAACTGCTTTCCATGTTAAAAGTATTCAAAACGTTTCTCTGAGCCTTTATCAAATAAATGTCACTTGTTGTATAACCTATTTTTTAGAATTTACTGTCCAGTTGTTTTTAAATAATGCATTTGCCAGAATGAGATAACCACATTGACTTCCTCAAAAATTATCACATATTTAGTTACAGTCAGCCAAAAAAGCCCATATTCAGAAGGCTATACTTAGATACCAGCTGTTTGTTTTGACTTCTAATTCATAGTTACTCACTGAATGGGTTTTTGCAATGAGATGGAAGAGGATTTTGTTTGCATAGATGGTTTCTATTTATTAAGGTTTCTCTTACTTTGTAATGAAGAAACCAAAATTAAATGTTTTCAACAACAATGAGTTTTTTAAAACTAAATTCAGACATTTTTTCCTTTTTATTTTGCTCTTAGGACAAACACTATTTCCTAGGCATTACAAAAGCCCAATGTTATATTTTAATGTAATCATGAAATGAGATCATATTTTTGTGACATTTCTATGTATTTGCACATTCTACAACTAAACTCTAGGGAGTTCTTGCTTATTAGAGCACTAGAGTTTCAGAGTTTCAGAGGTAAATATACCTACCAGGAAAACTGTCATTTCTTAACATCAAAGGTCAGATTAAATTTTCACTTGCATTTCCAGGAAAACAATAAACTTGAAAATCAGGCTTTGAGGAGAGAAAGGAATTTTTATAAATTCCTTTAGTATATCAAAGATCAAGCATGAGAAGCTCTCAGTAGATATTGCTAGTATTCACTAATAGCCTACTGAGCTCTTTGAAGTTAGTAAGGCCATGTGTTCTCCTTCTGGTTAATGGGCCATGTGAAGAAGTAATGAACATCTCTTCTGGACCATCAGTGAAATTTCCCTATTCATAATCTCTCCTTTCAGTGATAAGCCTAGACTGATACAGAGCTGCAGACTGAAGTAGCCTGCACTGCTGGGGTCATCTGCTATACAAAAGACTTTAAGTGTTAAAGAAATGAACTAAAAACTTTGTGTGACAATCTCCCATGATTTTGGAGCTGCTTATTGTTATATCATACTCAATAAATTTTGACTAAAACAGGCTCAGATCATTGTATTTTTTTCCATGAGGCTGAGAAAATAAATCTTCTGTTATATGAAAGCCAGGGCATGAGTTTCACTGCTCCAAGATAAGGGGAAGGAAAAGCACTTAGCCTGCACCTTTTGAGCGAAGGGACTATGGGACAAAGGAAGTGGACAAAGAGAAATCTAGAGTGGTAGATGCTTTGGTCTGAATGTTTGTGTCCCCCCACATTCCTATGTTGAAATCTAATTTCCAATACAATAATATTACCAGATGGGGTTGGCCTTAGTTACTTCCTCATTGCTGGGACAAAATACCCAACACCCACAAGTTAAAGGAAGAAAGATTTATTTTGGCTCACAGTTTGTAGAGGTTTCAGTCCATAGTTGGTTGTTTCCAAGGCAGGGTGGCATGGCAGAGGGACATCACAGAGGAGAAACTGTTCATGGCATGGCAGACAGAAGACAGTGAAGCAGTGAGAGGGAAGTAAGCCTCCCTTTCCCTTTTATCCCACCCAGGGTACAAACCTTTTGGGTGGTGCCACTCACACCCAGGGTAGGCCTTCTCCACAACCAGAACTATGCTAAAACAATTATTGGACTAATCCAGTACCACACACCCTTAATCCCAGTATCATACCCTTACTACCTCCAAAAAGCCCCACCTATGACCACATGAGGCTTTAGGGGGACATCTAGAATCAAGCAATAACAGGGACTTTAGGAAGTGTTTAGGTCATGAGAGCTCTGCCCTCATGAATGAGACTGGTGTCCTGATAAAAGAGGCTTGAAGGAACCTGTTTGCTACTTCTACCATATGAGAATGCAGTGAGAAGGTGCCATTTATGAACAGAGAACAAGTGCTCACCAGACAATGTATCTATTGGTACCTTGACCTTGGATTTCCTGGCCTCCAGAACTGTGAGCAATAAATTTTTGTTGCTTACAAATTACACAGCATTTTGTTATAGCAACACAAACACACTAAGATAGCAGGCATTGGTGAGGGTCTTTGTTTTACCTTGTCTCAGTGGTTGTAAATTGAGACCATAGGTATTTAGATTTTTTTCAAAGTAAATTTGTTTTTAATTTCACATTGTCTGTTTAATTTTATCACTGAACAATTTAAGTTTATCACACCCCCATTGTGAGTTGTTTTATTGTTGCCTTTATACAATTTAATTTTATTTCTCTTTAGTTTTTAGGTTCATAAGCACTCACTTGGAATTCATTTTACAGTCAGAATCCAATGGAATAAAAGGCCTTCTAAAACTGGCCTCAAAGATGATTTACTTGAATAAAACACAGATAGTACATGTTGAAACTCCCTGCACTTTCTTTGCAAGCTTTAGTGTCTCTAACCAAGAAAATAATTTCCATTTTTCTTTTCTCTGGTTGCATTTGCAAAATGTTTTACTGTATCAGCAAATCCCTTTGCATTCTTAATATTTTCAATGTTACTTGGGCACGATTTGCTCTTCTATTATTTCGATGCTTTCCTAGAATGGCTTACAAGTGCTGTTTTGTAAATTACATTTGACTTGGCCTTTAAAATTTTGTTGATGCATTTATAAGCACATGCTTGCAGGTTGTTTACTGTTAGTATTTAAACTATGTTCTGATTGGCGCCTGCGTGCAAGCACCAAGTCCCAAGTTCGATCCCCGGTACCAAAAAAAAAGAACAACAGCAACAACAAAAAATAAACTATGTTCTGATTAAACCTGTTGTTCTCATCTATATCTCACAAGTGCCACAATTTGCCTCCTCCAATTATAGGTTCAGTTGTTTAACCGGTTGTCATACATCATCTTTACTTATCACCAACCAAGCTTGCAGTAAATTTAGTGGTAATTACTCTGTCCTGAGTTGCTACACAAACTCTTTGATCTCCTTTAATAATATGTTTTACTTTAGCTATAAATCACACATAGCTTTAATAGACTCTCACATAAATCAGTGCAGAGGAAGATTGTCATCAGTACATGCAGATGAAGTCAGAAAGTTTAATTCTCAAAGGATAATTTTATCTCTAATATTTAATAGGTGAAAATAAATACTTGTAGCTGTAAACTAAGATATGGTTGATATTAATGTGGCCGAGAAGATTTGGAAAATACTTAAGTCCAAGTGACTTGGGTACCTCTTTGGGGAGACAAGACTAAAATTTCTTGTAACATAAAAATTTGAAATCTGACCCATGGCATTGTATCTAATTTGGATAGGACACAATGTATATAGAAAGGAATATATAAGGAATATATATATATATATATATTTGGAGATATATATATATGGATATATATATATTTGGAGATATATATATGGAGATACATATATATATTTGGAGATATATATATGGATATATATATGGATATATATATGGATATATGGATATATATGTATGGATATATATATATATGGATATATATATGGATATATGGATATATATATATATATATCTCCAAAAAGGATGACACATTGGCTCTGGAGGTCATGCTTATGCTATTATCAACAAATAGATTCTAATGCTCTGTGCCCGTCTGGCTCACTAGGGCAGATTTATTCATGGCCAGAACTATCTATCTCCTTTGGTTCTAAGTTCATGCTGACCATGAAAATTTTAAATTACTATCTTGGTTTCTCTGAGACCTTGTTACAGAGTAGGAGATGCACTAGACCATGGAGATGAATATTTGAGTTATGGGTAAAGTGACCATATGTCCTGGAGAGTCACAGTTTGTATCTCTTGCCCCAGCTTAATTATTAATAATCCTCCTTTTCTCAATCATAAAGGTGTCAGTTTGGGCAATAAATTATATAGTCATTCTAGTTTATGGGGAACTATTTAGCAATGAATGTATTTGAATGCAATTTATACACTGGTTTCTTATGAGTTTGGTTACATGTAGTCTGTCCCTGAGTCTTTGACCAGTACAAACTAAAATGACAAATTAATTTGCTAGATCTGTAAATACTATTAGGGTTAGATGTCAACCTCTGGGATTCCACCAAGATGATTCCATCCTGTGAAATCCTGACTAATTTTTTCTTAGACATCTCTAACTCATTTCTCAGTTTTCTATATGTGAAATTATGGTGAGTTTGCTTATAGATTTTTCTGCTAGCTTACACTTAACTTTCTAGGAAATTATCGTCTTTTAAATTGTCAAAAGAGATTAGAATTTTAAGATGCAATGTTCTTAAAACTAATTGAAGCTCTTGTGAAGGGTCTGAAAGATGTTTTACCACTAAAAACAGGATGCTGAGGTTAATTCAGGATGCTGGAGGAGTGAAGATTATAAGAATTTCAATTCGTAGAAATGCCATATAGCTGATGGCAGCAATGAAAATAGAATGTGCTGTTGGCCAAAACTATTTAACAGCTGAGAAGGATGTTAATGTCATAAAAACAGTTGTTCCATTGTTAATACTTGGGTTGCCTCAAGTATACATTGTTGTCCTAATGATTCTTAGAAACTTCTATGATAAAATTCATAAGAGGTCATATACACAGCAATTCCCAAGGGCAAGGAGGACCAAGATCCAAGCAGGAACCAAACCATGACTGGCCTGTGTTATCTGGTTATGATATTATTTGTCTTTTATGTAGTTAATTATGAACAATAAAATAAATTGGTTTATTTCTTAGCATTTGTATATTTCTGGAGGAGCTTTTCAAAATCATTCATAACACAGGATAAAATAAGACTCCTATAGTTTCAAGTTATATAAACTTAGGGGTATAATTCATTGTTGTAGAGGGAATATTTTAAAATTCTGTTTGTGATTATTCTCTGGAGATGAGCAGGAAAAGGGTGAAAGAGACACCATTCTGTATATTAGAAATTGTATCAGATGTTCTCCAACTCATGTAAATACTGGTCAACATTTGCTTACAAGTGTTGTTAACATTTCTTTGGCCTTGCATGTTTGATTTACCCAGAATTATTGACCTCTACAAATTTAAAGAAAACCCATTAAGTACAATATTCTAAAGAGGTTTTCCTCCTTAATAATCTGAAATATAAACTGAATACTTCTTTCTCTCTTGAATTATGAGGAGATAATTCATTTTAAGGGCCAACAATGTACATGATGGTGAGAATCATGATCATGATTTGTGACTTTAAAGGGTGAAGATCAGCTTGTTTATGTCAACTGGTTGGCCTATGAGATAGAATAAAGTCTTAATATTCTTTTTAGTTCTCAAGTGAACCTGGTGACTGCTCAATTTGTTAGTAACAAATAGGGCTTCTCACCCCATGTCTACTGTCACCCAAATGCATGCCATTATTCACGAGAAAACAACAGGAAGACTCTGAAATTTAGAATGTAGATGAAATGGTTACATCTACTTCATCTCATTTAGGCTGCATCAAATAGTTTGTGTGCTTTATCTTTTTTTTTCTTTTTTTCACTTGTGTTTCCTTTTTCCTCCATCAAAGACAACATTACTGAAAATCTGGTAAACTGACTCCAAATGATATGTGCAATCAGTGAATGAAATCAATAATGATGGTTCCTGTTGGTATTAGGGGTCCTTTTTATTTTGAAGTTCAACTCTTGTGGAATTTCTTTTCCTGAAAAATTATTTTTTGTGAAAATCAACTTTAAAATTAGCTTTTTTATGAAATAGTGCTTATTTGTTATTTAAAAACACATATTCCAGTGGTTAAATATTAAAACATTATGAAATGTATGATTAAGAATATAAAATTACTAATACAATAACTGTATAGAATTATAGTCAGTGAATCTCTATATCCAGAAATCCCAAGATACCTCAAAACTGATAAAATAAATTTAAAATAATTAATAACAGGCCAGGATACAAAATAAATATATGATAATTAAGGCCTTTTATTTATATTGCAATAACACTTTTAATATGTAAATTTCCTAGTAATACAGCTGACTGGAAAGGTGTAGTAACAATATAAAGTGATCTATAAAAGTCATAGCAAAAAATGTTCATCAGGTTGGATGTGGTGGTGCATATCTCTAATTCCAACACTCTTGAAGGCAGAGTCAAGAAGATTGCCTGCTTGAGACCAGCCTGGGCAATTTAGCAAGTAAGGGAGATCTTGTTTCAAAAAAATGCTGGAGATGTAAGTCAGTACAAAGGCCCTAGGTTCAATCTTCAGTAGTGCCCCCAAAAAGCATACAGACAAACAAATAAATAAACAAGCAATGTTTAAGTCCAAACAGTTGTTCAGACTTAAGATCAAGGTGCGCTGTTTGGACTTAGGAATTGCTGCTGGGATTTAATGAGCCATCTTTTCTCTTTTATTCAGTTCTGTACATCTTCTTTACAGAGCCTCAATGGCTTTTTTTGTACAGTATACCTTGTTTATTGAGTACTCTAACTTTTGCTGTTTGTTCTGTACAGTACAGCACTGTAGTTTTATGTTTTGTTGTTATACATTAAGTACTACTTCATATAAGAGTTCTGCAAGTAAAAATGAAGTCGTTTCCTTTGACCACTACTTTGTTCTGAATATTGTAATGTACATACTATATACAATTCCTCATTTAGTGACCAATTCATCTAACAATGACCTAGCCACAGGAACAGAACTCAGTCATTAAACGAGGACTTCTGTATTTTTAGTATTTCACTAATTGTGATGTTACATTAATTTTATAATTTTTGAAGAATTCTTAAGATAAAATTCACCATTGTCATACACGAGGTCCTGGCTTCAGTCCCCAGTGTATACACACACACACACACACACACACACACACACTTAACATTTTAAGTATTTTGAAGTGTACACTGTATTGATTTTCAGTAAATTCACAATGTTGCACAGGCATCACCAGTATCTAGTGCTAAAACATTTTCCATGTCGCAAAAAGATTTATTAATCATGTCTTCTACTATGGGCACAATCTCTGTTATATGAGAAATTATTTCTCTTTTCATTTTTTTCCTGATCCTCTTTTGTTGTCAATTTAGGGAGTCCAGGTGGTTGAGTATCAGAGTGTTCCATCTCCTTTCCCTTTGGGGTTCCTATAGGTGATATGGAAGTCTGGCTTTGAGACTTGTTTACGTGTCTTCTCATTTCAATGTGTGTGCGGAGTTGCTGTTGGCACCTGCACGGCTCACCTCCTCTGTGCTGGGAGCGGAGGAACGGCGGCCTGGAAGCCCCTATCTCTGGGCTGGGAGCGGTGGAAGCTGTGTCACTTATATTTTAATAAAAACTTTTATAACAAATTTTTCCATGTCTGTGAGAAAGTAGTTTGACTTTTGAAAGGGAATGAATCTGTAGGTCATTAGGCAATCATTGCCATCTTAACAATATGAAGTTTTTCAACCCATAACCAATGTCTTTTCCATTTATTTAGATGATTTTTAATTTTTTGACAATGCTTTTGGTTTTGGGTGTACAAGACCTACATTTCCTTGGTTAAATGTATTAAGTAGTTTATTCTTTGTAGTGCTACTGTAAATTGAAATGTTTTTAAATTCTACTTTCAGGTTATTAAATGCTAAAGTATAGGAATACAGCTGATTTTTTCTATATACTGATCTTGCATCCTGAAATTCATTTATTAGCTGTAGCAGAGTTTTGTTTGTTGATTTTGTTTTCATTGGGTTTTCAATGGACTCTTTAGTTTCTTATATGTAGGATTATGTCATCTGATAACAGTGAGAGTTTTACTTCTTCCTTTCCAACCTAGATAAATTTCATTATTTTTCTGTTTAAATTCCTTTGACAAAATTTCTGGTATCATATTGAATACAAATGGTGAAAGTAGACATCCTTATCTTGTTCCTGATGTTATAGGGAAAACTTGTGGTCTCTTGTCATTAAGTATGAGGTAAATTGTGAAGTTTTCATAGATGCCCTTTTTCAGGTTAAGGCAGTTTCCTTTTATTTTTGGTTTGAGTGGTTTTTTTTCTTTTTTACCATGAAAAGCTATCAGATTTTGTCAAATGCCTTTCCTATATCTATTGAGATGACTATGTAGTTTTTGAAAAAAATTTTGCATTTCTGGGATAAAGTCCACTTACTCATGGTGTATGATCTTTTTAATATGCAGTTGAATGTGTTTGATACCACTCCCTTGAGGGAAGCTGGCCATAAAACCTAGCTGAACTTCTGAAATAGGTCATAAAACCTTCATTTGGGTGGTGCCCTTGCTATACTAAGAAAGAAATGTTCTTATCGCTGAAGACACAAGCATGAAGAAGTTGAGCAAACAGACCTTGCTCAGTTCCCCCATTTATTAGTGTTAGATTGTACCTTTTTGTGCTCTAATCACTTCTGCATGACTGTGTGCTCTTCACCAAACCAAATCATAAAAAAGCATAGAACTACTTATTTCTTTGGGTCTTCATTTCTGAGGACTCTTATGTCATTAAGGTATATTAAATAATGCTTTTCTTTACTAAATAATTATTAAATAATTACTAGTTATTAAATAAATTATTCATTAAATTTAATTATTAAATAAATTATTAAATTTTGCTTTTCTTTCATTAGTCTTTTAAATAAAGGTTTCAGCTATGAACCTAATGATAGGTGGGAAATTTTTCTTCCTTACAAGAGTTTATATTTCTAGGAATTTACTTTTTTTTATCCTGGTTATCTAATTTGTTTGCATACAATTATACAAAGGTATTCAAAGGTATTCTTTTATACTTCTTTAAATTTCTGTAAAGTCAGTAATAATATCTCCACTTTCATTCTCTTTCTCACTCTTTTTTTTTTCCTGGTACCAGGGTTCACTTAAAAAAGTATGTGTAGATATATACATATATGTACCTGTGAATATAAATATACATGTGTACATGAATATATATATGTGCACATACACACAAACACACACACACAAAGAAAGAATATCAAGAGGAGCTGGGGTGGATGCATATTTAACATCTGGAAGGTCCCACCAACACCAGGCAGGCTAGCAGGAAAAAGGAATGAAGAAAGAAAGGAAGAGGGGAGAGAAGAAGGAAAGGAAGGGGAGAAATACAGTGGCACCTCAGTTCTCAAATGCTTTCATATTTTTTTTCAGTTCTAGGGATCAAACTCAGAACCTTGTGCTTGTGAGGCAGGTGCAGTGCCACTGAGCTAAATCCCTGGCCCTCCACTTTCATTTTCAATGTTAGTAATTTATGTTTTTTTTTTCTTGGTCAGTCTAGTTAAGGATTATCAATTCTGTCCATCTTTTCAAAGAATGAATGTTTGTATTCTGTACATTTACCTCCACTCTAATCTTATTATTTCCTTTCTTCTTCCTTTGAGTAACTCATACTTTCTTGGTTTTATTTGCATGTCTCATGTTTTTGTTCCTGAAAAAGTTAACATTTTGAATTTTATAATGTAAAACCTTTGGAAATTAGATTTTCTCCCTTCTGATCAATTGTGGTTTGTTTAGTGACTTTTCATATGAAATGATTACGTACAGTCTATATACTTTATCATGTGTGACCACTAAAGTCTGTTCTATCTGTTGAGTGGTCAGCTAATGATTGGAGAAAGATTTCCCTGATGCCTACCGCCAAAAAAGATCTCATTTTTTGCACAGTAGTTCTGAGTGATGGGAAGAGGTGTGTGTGTGTACCTTTAACACTCATCCAGGAAATTTATAACTGTGCCTTAACCTTCACTTAAGATTAACCAGATGTAAGTCTTTATGGTCTTCCCAAGTCTGTCCTGAGCATATGCAGAATCCTGGCATATGTACATGGGACTTTCCTTTCTTTCTTCCTTTTTTCTTTGTTCTCAGTACTAGTGATTGAACCCAGGGCCTTTGCATTGACCCACATTGCCCAGTCATTTTTTCTATATATTTTTTTGAGATAAGGTCTCGCCAAGTTGACCAGGCTAGACTCAAACTTGTAATCCTCCTGTCTCAGCCTTCCAGTGTGTTGGGATCACAGGCATGTGCCACCACCTTGGCTTGGGACTTTCTAAAATCTCAAGAACACAGTTGAGCTTTCCAAAGCCCTTCTTCCTTGGGGCATCACCCCAACTTTTCCTCTCATGCTTTTTGCTTTGCCATTTGCCTAAAATATTATGCATTGTCTCAGGTGGCAGAGACTAAAGCATTTATCTGTAAATGTTTTCACTAAGTATTGTATGTCCCAATAAAAACTTCTGCAAGTGGCAGTTCTAGTCAGGCAAGATTAAGACAATCCTTTTTAGTGGGTCTCCTAGTGAACCACATGACAGGACAACTAAAGACAATTTGCAGATGAAATCCAGACTGCAAGCTAGTAAGTATTTTTTGTTCTACCACTAGAGAGAAGGAGATGGGTTAAAATAACACAAAGCTTGCTGTTCTTCCCAAGACCCAGCCATTTTCCTTGAAGAAGTACTTCCTGGGTTGCTGCAAGCTTTGGCTTAGTTACTAACATTCTGAAAAAGTTGATTCTGACAGGTTTTGCCAGGTTATTTTTGTTTTTGTTCTGAGAAACAGAGTTTGGGAGTTCCTTACACTGTCTTTTTTTTTTTTTTTTGCAGACCCCACTCCTCTGTAGAAAAATTTAGTAAATAAAATGATGCATGTTTCTTGTAGAAATGCAAATTTAATAGAATATTTATGAACTAGAAGTGAAAAAAATCTAATCTCAATTTACAGACATAATTATCCTTAACAGTTTGTCTAAAATATAAAATTAATTTATGTAAAATGTATGTATGAAATTCATATCTGTGTCTATATCTGCTTTGCTGCACAGTATTCTACCATATAGATGTACAATAATTTTTTTCATTAATTTTATTGTTGCATTTTAGGTATACAATATGTTGACAGTCATTATTGGGAGTTTGTACCTTTACATAATACATCTTGGTTCTTATTTTTTTTCCCCATTCCCCTGAGTTTTTACTTATTATTGATGAATACTTGGGTGATTTCTGACTTTTACTATTAGACAAATATTACTGTGAATTCTCTTATATGTACTTCTTTGCATAAACTTGAAGTAGTTTTAACAAATTATTAGAAGTGTTTAATATGTATATTTAAAATTTTTCACCTATTCTGTCAAATTAATCTCAAAAACTTTACCAATTCTATGCTCAGAAGAGTTTAATTGAATTAATAATATCAATATTTTTTGAGATAGTTTCACTATGCAGTTCAGGCCGGCCTTGAACTCACTATGTAGTCCAGGCTGGCTGGGGCTACATAGGCATCATTCATGGTGATTCTCCTGCCTCAGCTTCCCAAGAGCTGGGATTACAGGTATGCACCACTGCACCCAGTGGGAAATATTATTTTAATCCTGAAAACATTCTCATCTGTTTGAGAATAACGTATGTGTGAAGGTTTTGGTATTTTAGGGCATTTTACTTTTTGTTTTGGTTTTGTGCTTCACTGTTGACAGTATGGTTTAAATTTTTTTTATATTTTGGGGGGCTACTTTAAAAAATATTTGCAGCCAGTTTTTATCACTTTTATGCAATTAGATAGCATTTTAAAATATATTACAGTGGTGCCCCAGTTCATGAACTTAATTTCTTCCACAATTCTGGAAAAGATACTCACGTTCATGTTTGTGTGTGGGAAAGATAGCCTTGGTCGTATTGGTTACCTGATGCAGAGTTAGTAAACAAACAAAAAAATTTTGCCAAATGTTCCTGTTTGCAATCCAAATTGTTTGCAAGTGAAAGCATTTGAGAGCCAGGGGTTTAGCTCAGTGCCACTGCCCCTGCTTTGCAAGTGCAAGGTCCTGAGTTCAATCCCTGAAACTGAAAAAAAAAAATACAAAAGCATTCGAGAACCGAGGTGCCACCATATTTCTCCCCTTCCTTTCCTTCTTCTCTCCCCTCTTCCTTTCTTTCTCCATTCCTTTTTCCTGCTAGCCTGCCTGGTGTTGGTGGGACCTTCCACATGCTAAATATGCATCCACCCCAGCTCCTCTTGGTATTCTTTCTTTGTCATATGTGTGTGTGTATGTGCACATATATATATTCATGAACACATGTATATTTATATTCACAGGTACATATATGTTTATATTTATACATACTTTTTTAAGTGTGAGAAGAGAATTTTGAGCATTCAAGTCTACATAAACTTCTTTCAAAGAAGCATATTCTATCTCTAGCTTTTCTTGAGACTAGTATCATTTTTTTCCTGAGATTTATTTTTCATTTTGCCAAGCTCAGGAGCAAAATTCTTTTTTCTGTTTAAATATTTGCTGATGCATTATGTTCCAGAATTTAATATTGGCCTGAATTAAAAACTCCAAAGAATTTCGTGTGTGTGTGTGTGTGTGTGTGTGTGTGTGTGGTGGGACACTGGCATGGAGTGGAGAACAGTGAAAGAATATTAATATTTTGTCATAGATCATAGAAAGAGAATTTAACTCAGCAAAATGCATGGAAGACAATCAATTCAAAGCAAAATATGCTTTAAAAACAAATTAACCTAAAGCCTGGGAAATGGAGACAATAGACGAGATTGGAGGAACATACAAATACTTATACTAAATAGGAACAAATTTATTTTCTTATAAAATGAATAGAAACCCTCTAAATTGAGGGGAAGGAAACCTTTATTTAATCCTTTGTGAACTGAATTCTTATTTCCTGTATGTTTATCACTTTATCATATAATTGCACAAATATATTTATTAAAGCACACAATCCTCCACAATTACATATACCTAAAATAAATTCAAGATGGATTTTTTGCAAAGGAAAAACTCCCCAAAAGATGTTAAAATTAAAGTGTATTTTTTTTAATCATTGAGTGGGAATGACATGAGTATAAAACAAAGGAAAGAATGACTGATCATATAAAAATTAAAGTTCCATACCTTTCCCTCAAAAAAATCTTGAAAGAAATATTTTACACTTCATATAACATATATTGGATTAATATCAAGAACATATAAAGATATTCTGTAAAATGTAATAAAAAGTGAAGTCAACACAAAAGTAAAAAGTCAAGGAAATGAACTACAGATATTGTAGTAACATACTGTGAATCACAGAAGAATAAATAGAAGCATGAAATATTATTTGCATATCAAGTAAGATCCAAGGATTAATAATAAGACAGCACATGTTTGGGAAGGCAAACTTTCTTATATACTGTCAGTGGTTGCATAAATTGACAAAATCATTTTGCAGGACAACTTAGTAGTATTCAACCACATTTAGATGATTCCTGATGTGTATCCTTGTGGAAAAACTCAACACACAAGTGCAAAGAAACATACAGATGGGGGTTAACTGCAGCATTTTAATAATAATTATTAAAAATTAGGAGAAATCTAAATGACCATCAATGAGAATAATCAAATTATGAAATATTAATGCCATTGAGTATACGAAGCAGTTGAAAGGAATGAAGTAGGTCTGTTTGGACTGACAAAGTTCATCCAGACATACTGCTAATGAAGAAACAAGTAGAAAATGACTCAGCTGGCTAACCTCCTAAACTACATGTCTGGATATTATATATGCAAATGAATTGACTCGTAATATAGACTAATACCCACAAAACTGTTCAAAGTGGTTACTGCTGAAGAATATAGTCAGAGTAAGGAAAGAGTTTGCTCTATTTACTTCCACAGTATTTTAATTTTTTGCAATGGTATTTATTTTAATATTTATGTATATTAAAAATACAAACCCCAATCTAACTATATTTTGTACTTATTCTTATATTTGCATAGTACTAGATATCATAAACATGTACAAATAAAACATTCAAACTACAATCTAACTATATTCTCAGTAAAAGTTTCTCATTTATTTTCATCACTGATAATTCTTCAATTTAGTATATATGAAAGGTATATTAAGACAAATACAAAAGAGAAAAATTTAAAACAATGTTTAAAATAATTCATAAATTTAATAGAGTGCAATTGGTCCTAATATTGCATTAATTCATGTTTTCTACCATAGAACTTGGACTCAATAGGCCTGGTTTCTAGTGTGTATATACTGATTTGCTAACTCGGGCAAATTCCGCATTTCCTCAGTCATTATTCTATCATTTAGAAAGGACAGACTAGGGCCGGGGATTTAGCTCAGTGGTTCCAGTGCCCGCCTCGCAAGCACAAGGTCCTGAGTTCGATCTCGGAACCAAAAAAATAAAAAGGACAGACTAGATGATCTCTAACATCTAACAATCTAACAATCAACAATTCTATGCCAATCTCAAAATCAAAAAAATTGTAGGGGCAGGTGGCGGAACCACTGAGCTAAATCAAAAAAATTATAGTTGAAGGTGTTTATTATGATTTTCATAACAGAGTGCACACTTCTAGGAACCTTCCAAATTCAAATATTTTGCAGTCTTTTCATGATCAGACTGGTCAGACCATATTTCACCTTGTTATAATGGCCCTCAACAAAAAGAGCTTGAGAAGTGGTTTCCTCAGAAGATTCCAATGGATAATGTAGGCAACAAAGTATGGTGAGGATAACACAGCTTACAAGCCAGACAGGTGTATATTATGTGGAGGACCTTGCAAAAGCTTTTAAGGGGTCTGAGCCTCATTATCGACATCTATAAAGTGGCACTAATACTAGCTACCATTACATTCCTCAATTTAGAGTAATAGTCACCATTTACTAAGCCCACACTATATGACTGGCAATGTATCAAGCACTTTATACAATATCTAATTTAATTCTTCCAATAAATTTTAGCTGCAGAAGAAAACCAGGGCGATACTGTGTGATTCATTCATTATAGGAGAATGCTAATCTATTGGGTATAGGCTTCTTAGAGATGATGCAAGACTTCATTTTTGTTCACATGGAGTTGTCTGTGAGGTCTGAATACAGAGTTTATTGCAGGGTATCAGCGCCAGAAGCATAATAATGTCCCTTTAGTGCCAAGTAAAGTTCCAACAGGGCTAATCTCATTCTTCTTGTTTTCTTCTAGAAACTCCCAATGAAAGAGGCACTATGAATAGTAGGAAAATTAGTATCAGGTTATCTCCTAGCTCTCTTTGTATACCTTGGCTGATTAATATATACTACACTATCATTCTTCTAAATATTTCCACTGATTCTACATGGTAAGGCCACTTTATATTTGTCAGCCAGCTTTTCAGGTGGGATGTGAGTCACTTTTTTCTCTTTCTTCCTCTCCTACATTAGCTCCTTTTAGGATCTTGCTTATGGATAGATTCATCAATATACAAAAGAAAATCTCTCATATAATGCTTACAAAACTATATGGAATTTTCAATTGTACCACAATTAAGTTGTAAATGCAATGCCATTCTGAATAAAATGTCTATAGTAATTTTAAAATTTGAATGAGGCAAACTAATTCTCAAGATATCTGGAAGATAAAATATATCAGTTCAGCCAAAAAATTTTATAAAAGTGATAGTGAAGAAAAAAGATAAATGGAAATAGAAAGAAAGGAAATACATGAGCTGCAGTTTGGACTGAAATTTTAGGAGGGAGCTAGATGAGTTAGACGCATGTTAACAATCACACTCACTTTGATTATAATTATACTAGTGTTCATTGGAGTAGCTACAATTAAGTCATTGTTTACAACATTATTTTTGCATATAATGGATGGGAATATCTTATATTTTCTTCAAGTAGGGCATGAGAATTGGGACATATGCTATTGGCTGCCCATTCAAAAGCTATTACTCCTTCTTCCTGGCTAAGGAAACCTGCTTTAAGTAGCAACATGCCCCTACTCTAGGAGCAGCAGCAAGCTTGAGGATGAAAGGCATCAAGCTGATAACAAGAGAATAAAAAGTTCCTTGGGACATCATTAAAATGCTAGGCCACCTCTCAGACCACCCACTTTAGGGCTTTTTATTAAATAAACAACATCATATTTGTGCTTTAAGCCATTCTAGCCAAATTATCTACGACTTGCAGCTAAAAACATTTCTAATTAATACAGGTGATGTGTGTGGGGAGGGGGGAATGTAAAAATAGGCATTGATTGAAAACTACTCTTACTGAACACACAAGTGATATACAAATCTCTCTTGATCCACATGATATAAAAACTGTTTTTACTGAAAAATCATGGAAATTCCAAAAACACATATGGAGGTAAAATAGACTCAGTAGATTCATTGCAGGATTGAAAACAGAAAATTACTCAACTATACATTGCATTTCCTGTTTTCTTCTTCAGAATGAATTTAGTACTGTGAAATAAGCAAAAGTTCCTTCTGAACACTCACGTGGCTCTATTCAACCCTTTTTTTAAAAACAAAAACACATACATATGCACAACTCACACATTTTTGTATTTAATGAATTTTCACAATAGTATACACCTATATAATTAAGACTCCAAACTAGGTGTAGAATATTTTTGTCTGAGAAAGTGTGTTGTGTGCATGTACCAAATCCTCACAATTAATATAATTATTATGTACTGCAAACATGCTAATAAAAATTTAAAACTTAAAAAAGACCAAGGTAATGAAACAAAACAGAGCCCACCAGTGATCTGATTTATTTCACCATAGGCTATTTTAAATTGTTCTAAAACTTAATATAAATGAAATAGTATCTACTTTTTTGTGTCTGGGTTTTCTTTGGTTTTTTTGCTCAATATGTCTGTGATCTATCCACATTATCCATTTACTGTTAGTTTATTCAATTTTACTGCTAGTAATATTCCATCAGATAGGTGTACCATAGCATGTCTATCTATGTTTATGCTGAAGGGTATTTGGGATATTTTTAAGTGCCAGTGGTTAAGAATAAATATGCTATGATTTTTAAATTTTAATTTTTAAATTGACAAAATTTTTATGTTTATCATGTACAAAATGATGTTTTTATATACACACACACACACACATTAGGTAATGGCTCAGTTAAGATAATTAACATATGCATTATTTATTCTTTTAGCAATTTTCAAAAAATATATTGTTATTAACTATAATCACCACATTGTACAATAGATTTCTTGAACTTATTTCTCCTAATTGAAATTTTGTGTCCATTGATTACCACACAAAAACATATAGACTCAGTGCATAGTAACCACCATCATACTCTACTTCCATAAGTTCAACTTTTTTAGATTATACAAGTGAGAGCATGTGTTGTATCTTTCTGTGCCTGGCTTACTCCACTTACTGTCCTCTAGGCTCAATCATGTTCTTGTAGATGACAGGGTTTCTTTCTTTAAGGCTGAACAGTATTCTATTGTGTGTATATACACCCCATATTCTTTATCCATTTATCTGTTAATGGACACTTAATTTGATTCCACGTGTTGGCAATTGTTAATAATGCTGCAGTGAACATGAGAATGCAGATATCTCTTTGTTATGGTTTAAATAGAAGTGTCTCCCAGAAACTCATGTACTGAGGGCTTGATACCCAATGTGGCAATATTTGAAAATGGTACCTAGACAGGTGATTGGATCATGAGGGTACTGACTTCAATGGATTAATCCACTAAGGAGTTCATAGCTTAATGGGTTTATTGTGAGGTGAGGTGTAGTTGAATGAGGTGGGTCACTAGGGGCATGGCTTTGAAGTGTATAACCTGTTCTGGCCCTTTGCTTTCAGATTTCCTTGTTCTTATTCTGCTTCCTGACTGCCATGACTTCTTACCATGCCCTTCTACCATTTTTCTGCTTTAGAAACATAGATGAAAGCTCTGAAACCATGAGTCAAAATACATCTTTTCTTCTTTGTGAATGTCAGGAATTTTGTCCCAGCAATGGAAAGCTGACTAATGAACTCTTTAACATTTTGATTTAATTTCCTTTGGAGATATATATATATATATATATGTGTATATATATATATGTATGTGTATATATATATATATATATACACACATACATACATATACACACTTTGGATATATAGTAGAATTTCTGGATTGTATGGTGGTTCTCTTTCTAACTTTTTGAGGAACTTCCATACTGTTTTCCACAGTGGTTATACTAATTTACTTTTCTACCAATATATGTACTGGTTGTCTTATATCTTGTTAATAGACATTCTACTAGGTAAGAGGCATTATCTCATTGTGGTTTTAATTTGTATTTTTGATAATGATATTGAAAATTCTTTCATTTACCTGTTGACCATTTTTATGTCTTCTTTTGAGAAATGTCTATTCAAATTCTCTGCTCATTTTTAATTGAGTTATTTTTCTTGCAACTGAGTTCATATATATATATTTTTTACATATATATGTATATATATATATAATATAAACCTTTTACCAGATGTATGTTTTGCAAATATTTTTGCCCATTGTATGGATTGTCTTTGTTGATTATTCCCATGACTGTATAAAAATTTTTATTTTGATATAATCCTATCTGTCTATTTTTACTTTTTTGATTAAACTTTTGGTGGTTACATCCAAAAAATTATTGCTCAGACTAATGTCATGGAGCTTTTCCCCTATGTTTTCTACTAGTAGTTTTATAGTTTCAGGTCTTACATTTAATACTTTAGTTAACTTTGTATTGATTTTTGTATATGGTATGAGATAAGAGGCTAAGTTTATTTTTCAGTTTTCCCAGGACCATTAATTTAAAACACTCTCCCTGATGTTTATTCTTGGCACTTTTGTTGAAAACCAATTGACCATAATGGTGTGGGTTTATTTGTGGGCTCTCTATTCCATTCAATTGCCTATGTGGCTGCTTTTATATTAGTACCATACTGTAGAATTTTCTTCTTTTTTTAGTAATAGGAATTTGAGCCAGGGCCTTGTGCACACTAGGCGAGTACTCTACCAACTGAGCTACATCTCCAAACTTATGTTTTTAGATTACTATAGCTTTGTAATGTATTTGAAGTTGATAATATACTAGTTGCCCCCAGCTTTGTTATTTTTGTTCAAGATTGTTTTGGCTATTCATAGTGAAAATTATTACAAGTACGAATTATTCTTGTGGACATAAATGTTCATTTCTTTTGGGTAAATATCTAGGAACATTGTTGCTGGGTCATACAGTAGATGTAGCTTTAACCATAAAATAAATTGGCAAGTAGTTCTCCAAAGTAATTAAGTCATTTTATATTCTCTCAACAATGTATGAAAATTTTACTTGCTTCATATCCTCTCCAACACTTGTATTATCTGTCCTTTTGGTTTTAGATAGTCTAGTAGGTCTGAAATGCTACCTTGTGTTGATATTAATTTGGATTTTTCTTGAAGATTGATAGTATTAATTGCATTTTATGTGCTTATTAGCATCCTTACATGTTATTTTTAAGATGATTGATTTATAATATGATTGATAATATGATTAATAATGTGATTGAAAAATATAGTGAATGTTTACATTTCTAAAAATATTCATTATAGCAAAAGATACATTGGCATTTAATCCTCCCAAGAATCCTCTGCCTCACTTTGAAACCACTTATTTCACCATTCTTGCCACTTTCTGAAGCAATTCTGCCAGTTCTTTTTTGTGAGTGCTGTGATATTGATGCTGTCTTGAAGTCCTAAATCGATTCAAAACATTTACTTTTCATGGTGGCTTGACTTGAGGAAAACCCAGAAGTCACATGGTGCCAGATCCAGTGAAAAAGGTGGATGAGGATAAATAGTAATGTTTTTTATTTGATGGAAACTGCTGTGATATGGGGTGATCAAAAGATACAGTGAATGATTTAAAATTTGTTACAGTTAAACACTCATTGTAATCAATCCCTCTCAAAATATTCCCCCTTTCTTTGAAGATAGTTATCTCATAGTTCTTGGAAATACGTGTTTTTAAAAGGACTTTTAAAAAACTTAAACATATAGCATATTTTTTATTACCTTTGTATGTGTCCAAGTCTTTTGCTTATTTTTCATGGGAGTGTCATCTTTTTTTGTCATTGATTTGCAGGACTTCTTTATATAGTTTAGATGTGAGTCCAGTGTCATAGGTAAATATATATATCTACATTTTTCTCATTTGATAATGTCAAACCTGAATCTTCAAAAGATGTTAGTAGCGTGAGGTAACAAAGCAAATACTTTTTTACTCTTTCCAAGTTTTGCAAAACAAAGTAAGTGTTAATACAGAGAGGGAACACTATTTAGTTCCTAGATGTCCAAGGATTGCCATAAGTTACTGGAAATGAAATTTATTTGGAAAAGTAACTTTCCTATGACTCAGTTTCTCACCTATAAAATACTTTTTAAGGTTTTAAAATTTTACCATTGATTTTTATTTCAAAATGTATAGAGAAGCTTTGGGGTAGGGAACCATTATATTGGTATTGACATCAGATGTCATAGACCAAGGGTCCCTATGCCCAACTCATGGACTGGTACTAGTCCATGCACTGATAGGAAAAGGGGTGGGCAGCAGAAAGTGAGCAGTGAGTGAGCAAGCAAAGCTCCATCTGTATTTACAGTGGCTCCCCATCGCTGACATTAACACCTGAGTTCTGTCTCCTGTCAGATCAGTGGCAACAGTACATCTTCATAGAAGCACAAACTCTACTGTGATCTGCACATGTGAGGGATCTAGGTTGCAGGCTTCTTAGGAGTATCTAATCCTGAAACCACCCCACCCCACCTCTAACTCCTAGTTCATGGAAAAATTGTCTTCCGTGAAGCCCGTCCCTGGTGCCAGAAAGTTTGGGGGCTGCTGTCATCAACCACAGCTCAAAAGGATGTTGTCATTCAACTTTAGTACCCAGAAATATTTACATTCATTTTGGTTTTACAGATGCAAAACAAATATTCTTTATACAACTCTACTTTTCTGAACAAGCCCACAGAGAATGCTGTTAATAGAAATCCAGTGACTGTTAAACTTAACTGTTGTAAAATATTTTAATCTTCTGTTTTGCCCTGAGGGAGAGTAGTCACAGTGAGAAAATGAAATGATTTCTTGCTTCCTTTGAGTCCAGACAGTAGATGTCCCAGGGGCTATGAAGCTTGACCTTCATTCACTAGGGATATCCCAAGGGAGCTCAAGTTCCCAATACCATGCACTTCTGCCTCTGCTCCAGTAAGGGCCAAAAGTATAACACCCTTAACACCCCTAGATTGCTTTCTGTGCTTAACAATGACCCTTGGGGGAGAAGTTTGTGACAATGTCTGTCCAGAGAGAAATGATGATGTAATTAGAGCCCTGAACAGGGAGATATGGGATCTGAGGCCCACTTCTTTTGAATTGGAATTTTTTATTTTCATTAGTATGTTTGCAGTACATAATGTTTACATTCCTTATGTGGAGTTGGTACATATGCATAACACAGCTTACTTCCCTTTGTCATCCCCCTTTTCTCCCCTCCCACCATCTCTTGATCCCAATCTCATTTGAGAAAGACCTATCTCCCTTCTTCCTATTATCTTTTATTTTGCTCTTTATTTATACTTTGGGTTTCTCATATAAAAGAAACCATGTGTGTCTGATTTATTTCACTTAACATTATGGTCTCAAGGTGCATCCATTTTCCTACAAATGACTCAAGTTTATCTATTTATGGCAGTGTAGAATTCCATTGTGCTTTCACTATGTCTCTGTAGATTTAGGTCTTCTTTTCTCAGGAGCCAGGAGCCAGGAAGAAAGTGCAGAATCCTCCTCCCTCTTTCCACCTTGTGTTCTGTTTCTTCAGTTTCTCTGAAGGCTGCAATTTACCCATTGGATCCTTCCTGGGTCTCAGAATCTACCTCCCTTCTTCTTTTCTTCCTCAAGTTGTTATTTTCCAGTGTCCAGATTCTGAATCTTGAAGAGGCACTTTAGTTTTTGCTTACAAGTCTGCCATTTTCCTGGAAGTCCATGTGTAAATATCATACTTCCTTTATCCATTCATCTGTTGATGGATGTATAGGCTGCTTCCAAGATTTAGCCATTATGAATTCTGCTGCTATAAACATGTGTATGTTGGGATCCATTGTTATGGTCAGGGAGCCAGTGGAGCAGATTTCAGAGAATGGTGAAGAGAGATGAAAATTACCATAAGCCAGTGTGGCAGGGTCATCTATGGCGATATCATTCCTGCCTTGTTCTTGCTGCAGTAGGAAACAGGAAAGACAGTAAAACACTTTTTTAGTACCCACCACACCCTTGCAATCCCCTGCCCTAGAACACTCAACAAAGGATTTTAGGACCTAGGAGCTTTTAACCTCCTCCTCCAGGAAAGGAAATAGCTGGTTTATATTTTAGGCAGCCCTGAAAGAAATTCCTAGCCAGGCCCTTGTTGGGAAGCCTGTAGAGGAATTCAATTTAAACTTGCCAAAAAGGAATAGAGATAGAGAGGTTGGGACTTAGACAAGAAATGTTAAATGGTTCTTTATCCATATTTTCTGAACTTCATAAATCCCAGACCACATGACTGAGATTAGATTTTCTGTCATCCTTAGCCAGATGCGTTTGTAAACAAAAAGAATCATGTTTTGTGATAGAATACATTCTTTAATTGTTACACAGATAATACTGAGGTGGTTACAACTGGGATCTATTCTTTATGGAAGATGCTTTAGTTTTGGGCCACCTCTGGCCATACATTTTCCCTAAGAAGACCCAGTATTTTCTCAGAGAGAAATAGGTGTATTCCTTCTGAGAGTGTTTTTTGAGTTCCTGTTGATAGTATGAATATAAGATAGTCATTTCAAACTGCAGATTTGGTCCTGTAAAGAATTACTCTGCTACATGTTACAATGATAAGGAAGATTTTATTCAGGACTTTTGTGACAGATCTCAAGACTATCACAATACGAGAGACATTGGGCTTAATTTCAAATATAGAAAAAATAGGGAATTATAGACAATATAGTGGGGGGGGCATGCATGGAAAATTATTAAGAGGAGACATTGAGCCACTCCACCCTTCCCTATTTAGCTATAAATGTCTCTAGTTTCTCATTCTTTATGGCTGAGTAGTACTGCATTTTATTTTTTTAAAAAACACATTTTCTTTATCCAGTCTCCAGTTGATGGGCAATTGGGCTGTTTCCAAGTTGGGAGGGTAGGGGAATGTGGAAAAAATAAGAACCAAGATACATCATGTAAAGGTACAAGGTCCTAATGATGAATGTAACTGTATTGTATACCTAAAATGTACCGATAAACTTAATGAAAAAAAAAAGAAGAGACACTGAAGTTAAGGGGAGTCTTGCTAAACAAAATAAATAGGATTCTTGCTGATGACAGGACAGGGATTTAAACATCAAAAGTGAAGGATGAGAAACTTGATCAGATATTGAAGGAGATCAGATGTGAAGGTTGGTGATTCATTCTGTAGGGACAGGGATCTCTAGGAAGGACTAGAATAGGGAAGCAGATGTGGAGGGAAAAATGAAACCTACTTAAAGAAGCTGCGGAGTGAAGAGCCACATGACTCCAAGCATTAACCCAACCAGAACACTGTTCCAGGCTCATCATGGACACAAGCTGAAGACCCAATCCAAGATCAAATTCTATTGCATGAGCAGACTATGTCTCCCAGGGGAAGGAACTGCCCAAACCACCTTAAAATGAGCCCTACTCCAAAGGAGCAGTGGACTCCCAGCTCTGGGGGCTCTCCTCTCTGGAGGAGTGTGTTCCACTTCTTGCAAATCTTGCTTTTGCTTTGCAACTTGTCTGGCCTCCATTGTTTCATTTCTATACTTGATCAAGAGTCTGGACCCAGGAATGAGTCAAGATTGGTGGTGATGCCTCTGATGCAACAGTTCTAAACTGATTTATTTTGATTCTTGCTAAAACTGGACCAGGCAGGTGCAAGGATAAGACTTGGTCAAAAAGAAGCCTCTAAATGCCAAATTGGGGCATTTGAGCCTTATTCATATAGCACTGTGAAAATAAATGATGTGGTCATTTATGTTTCCCAAGACAAAATCCATAGGAGTGTGGAGATGGGTTGGAATCAGTAGTCCAGAGAACTAGGCCAGTGAGTGAGTGACAAAGACTTTTTGGGTAGTGGGAGCAGTAATAGAGAAAATGATATGGAAAAAATATTCAAAAGGTAGAATTAAGAGAAAGTTAGTGCTTTAGTCATTTTCCTTGTCACTGAGACAAAATCCCTGACACCCATAACTTAAAGGAAGAGGGTTTATTTTCCTCACAGTTCAGAAGTTTCAGTCCATGTTTGGCAGTCTTCCACACAGAAATGGCATGGTAGAAGGATTCTGGGTGGATCTGCTCTTGCCTGGGAGGTCAGGAAGCAGAGAGAGAAAGGAGCTAGGGAGGGAGAGATGCCTCGCAGGTCACCTCCCCAGTGACCTGCCTCTAACCAGGCCATGCCTCCTAATGGCAAGTCAGCTGTAGGGACTCTATAATCCAGTCACCTTCCACAAGCCCCACCTCTGAGCACATGAAGCTCTTAGAGGGAATTCTCAATCTAAACTACAAGAGTCAGTTTTGTGAAAAAGAAGAGATAGGGAAAGTTGAAAGTAATCACAAGTTTATTTAAGAAAACAAAGCATTGTCAGTTTATATTTCTGCAAAAGAAAGAGGTTTACTCCCATGCTAGTCCAGTTCTAGTCCCACCTGTAAGCAGGGCATATTTTCCACCTTTTCTGGTGGAAAATATTCTGCATTGAAAAGGCCTCTATTGTTTATTTATTCTCATCTACAGAGATTGTGCTCCATTTCCATGTAGAAAATAACAACTGGCAAGACTGCAAAAAGACCTGAGATAAGTGTACCCATTTTTCTGCATTTACCTGTCACAGAAGCCATTTGGGAGAAACTCAGAACTGACTCCTAATGTTTTTTGTTCCACTTGGTTCTTAGATATACAAAGGCTTCAAAAATTCAGTATGGTAGAAGCATCTACACAGATTTCTAAGATTTTTTTTTCTATATTTTTAGTTGGAGACAGAATAACTAGAGGCAAAATACTCAATTCTCATGAAAAGACTCCATATGAGAAGAACCTGCTAAACTCCCCTTAGCAGTAATCACCAGAATTGCAAAAGGTTTCCCTCTGCCCTGAAGCATTTCCTGGTCATTCCAGATAATGATCTCCATCCAGTTTTGCTATAGTTTTTCTCAAAGTAAAGGGCCTTTTTCTCTTCATATATACAACTCCAAAGTTAAATATAGCCCATATTTATAAAGACATGTTGCTAGTTGACCAGAAATGCAAATCGTGACCTTCTCTAATCCATTGACCTTCTCTAGAGTTAAGTGTTAAATGTTCTGAAAGAAACTTCATCAACGAAATGTCACTCAACCTGTCTACTGGAGAATAAAAAAGAAAAAATCACCAATAGAAGAAACTATTGATTAATTAGTTCCAGTCAAATCCGTAACCATTCATAGTTCAGAAAATGTGTAGTTCAGAAAATATGAAGAAATGCTTTTCACTTAATATGTGTGTAGGAATCATCATGAAGATCAAACTGACTCCTGAGTCCTTTTGACCCAACTACTTTTGTCAATGTCCTTGTTTTATAAAATTACACTATATTCTATGCTGTGTTGCACATATCTTGCCCCGCTCCAGAATTAATCATTTATAAAAAATAAAATAAAATTAAAAATTCTTGCTCTTTTTTAATGGGAAATGATATCTAGAGACCACAATTTGATGTTTAAAAAGACTCATTGCTATTAGGTTTGACATTTTTTCTGAGCATTTTTTGGACAGAGATAGGAACCACATGAACAATACAGTTTTGCACCAAGTGAAATTGCCTTTTCTATAAATAAAAATGGTAGCATATCAGCACTTTCATGTGGTTTAATATTTTTAAGAGGAAATACATCTTGAGTACATATTATTCAAATTGGTTTTATAGTGTTTAATTTAATGTCTCAGTTTTGTTTGTATCTCTTTCACCAAAATCTTGTTTCCTAGGAATGTTAATGTCATGCCTAGCCTGAGTGAGACCTTTGCATTCAAACAGGCCACTCTCTGCAAACAACAGGCTACTAGGACAGACAGCCATAAAGAAAATTTAGGACAGAGTGTACAATCTCCCAGGCGCCTAGAAGTCCAACGATTGTCTGCACACCTGCACTGACCATCCTTGGACCTTCAGTCATAAACATTTCTTAAGATCATAACCTCTTCCTAAAAACCTATATAAATGTAGTTTTCTTCCCACCTAGCTGCTGATATCTCTCTCTCAATGTCAGCCCATCCACACATAGATGAAAGAAATTTGGCTCTACCCAGCTAGCTGCTCAAATCTGCCCCCGAGTACAGTCTCTGTTCACACTTAGCAATAAAGCTTTTTTTCAAAGCCTGTTTCTGAGAGGCCTCACACATACCATTTATAACAGTTAATATGATTAGTAATGTCCTTTATCCTTTTATATGTTAAACAATATTAATACCAATATTATTATTGTTCATATAATTTCTGGAAATAGTTTCTTCAATAAATAATTTGCAAGAAAAATATAGAAGAAAGTCAGAAAACATATGGGTTAAAAGAGACTTGAAAGACACATTAACTAAATGTAACATACAGGTCTTATTTGGATCTTGATTTGAACAAATGAACTGAATTTTTAAAAATTAGACAATTAAGGATTTTTTAACATCAACTACTTATTTTAAAAGGTTAAAAATTATCATTAACATTTTGCAGAATGAAAATATTACACTTACATTACAAAATATAGATTTCTTGTCTTTCAGTATTATGAATTACTTAACAATGAAATTATGACATCTAGGATCTACTTTAAAATAATCCAGTCAAAGATGGGTAAAGGAAATAGGTATGGATATTGATGAAATAAAATTGGCCATGTACTGATAATTTTTGAAGCCAAGCAATTGGTATATAAAAAATTGTAAGCTTTTTATAGTATGTTGGAAAACATTCATAATTTTTAAAAGGGTCTAATCATAGGAACAGTAATGCTAATGAGTGATATTAAAATTCATATAAAGTGGGGCTGGGGGTTTAGCTCAGTGGTGCTGCTGCCTGCCTCGCAAGTGCAAAGTCCAGAGTTTAATCCCCGGTACCAAAATAAAAATGCATATAAAGTGTTTGAATAAAAGTATTTCATAAAATGAGAGCGGAAAAAATTATACAGCATTATAATTGTATATAATTCTATTTAAAACATACATTTGTATATAAGTTAATACAATGAATCTTATAGACTGAAAATTTCACCTACATAATAGATATAGATATATGAATAAGTAGGTGATAAATATATAGAGATGTAGATATAGATAATGACCTCTGAACTTCTGGGCAGAGCCATTTGCTTAATACTTCCAAAGTTTTCTCTGTCAGGTATTCACTGCTTATTGCATTTAGAAGAGTGTTTGTAGGCAGATGTTCATGGAGTATCATTGATGCATTTAGCCGTGCTGCATTATTGAGTGGTGTCTCTGTTGGTTTTCTTTTCTTTTCTTTTTTTTTTTTTTTTTTTGTTTTGGTACTGAGGATCGAACTCGGGACCTTGCGCTTGCGAGGCAGGTGCCGGAACCACTAAGCTAAATCCCTGGCCCTGGCTAGTTGGTTTTCTGTTGCTATAAAAGAATATCTGAGAGTGGCCCATTCATAATTAAAAAACCAGATTATTTAACTCATGTTTCTAGAGGCTGGAATTTCAGTATTGGGAAGCCACATCTGGCAAGGGCCTTGTGCTGCACCATAACAGAGTGGAAAAGTAGAAAGGCAAGTGGGCAGATATGGAAGAAAGACAAGCAAGGGGTACTGGGCTTGTTTCATAATAACCTCTTATGAAGGTAACTAGTCCAGCCTGGTGAGAACTGCATTAATCCCTCTTATTTACTTAATTATCTCTAAATTCCCACCACATCACAACACTGTTACATCAGGGACAAAATTTTGTATTTTGTAACGGTATGAGTTTAAAGGGGACAGACCACATCCAAATCACAGCAGGTCGGATATGAATTGATTTGTTTATTTAAAAAATTGATAAATAAGGTAACATTGTATAATATGGACATAGATGAGAATAAAAAGAGAAAGAAAAATGATAATTTTGGAAAATGGATCCAGGAATGAGTTGAGTGTAAAATTACATATTACAAATTCCTCTCTTGTTCTATGTGGGTTTCAAATTTATTTTTAAGATTTCCAGTCATAAAAATGAAAAGTTAAGCTTGATCATCTTCATGACCCATGTTGATCACAAAATACAACTAAGCCAAATGCTACAGAGAAGCACAGAAATTCCTGATATAAAACTCATTCACAGATCTCCCCCTACTCCCTGAAAAACCTTCAGTCTTAATTAACAAAGGAGGTATGCAAAGAGAAAAAAGTTAGTCTTCATTTGTTGTCATTTCCCAGATTAGTAAACCAAGAGGTGTTATCTGTCCATATTACATTACCACCCTCTTTGGTTAGAAGCAACAGAAACCATTAATCAAATGAAACCTAGGATGATATAACATTGCAAAATAGAAATTTTGAGGAGGAAAAACATTCACATTTCAAAGGAACTGGTACAAGAACCTGAAAATCTGCAAAAGAATGACTCTTCCCTGGCATTGCAAAAACTGAGACTGTTTTCTTTGTCCCTAAAAAACTGGCTGCTTCTGTCTCTTCGGCTCTCATGAAGTCTTACAGCTCTCATCTTTCTGAAAACCAACTTTTCTTGCCTCTTGAGTTTCTCATTTCCTCATGGCTTTGGCTTTTATAGTTCTGATTTCAGCTCCACAGCTTGTAGCTAATTGCTTCGTTGTAAAAGGATCAAATAGCTAGGGGAGGGTTGGGGTGTGTGTGTGTGTGTGTGTGTGTGTGTGTGTGTGAGATGGGGTGGTTTCTAGTGGAGGAGGGAGGAATGGGCTGGCAAGCCCTTCTCTACTATGAATCATCCCAAATCACGCTATGTGTTTAGAATTCTGATCTCCAACTGAAATGGAACAGTTTGTGTATAGTCCAGGGAAACCAGAAACTAAATTAGAGGGCTAGAATAAATGGGGGACTATGAGCAGAGGTAAGAACAATATTTCTTCTGAATTCTGGCTTGCTGGCATTGCAAACACATTTGTTGATAAAAGATATTTTTCAATAAAATGTCAAAAATAATAAATGGGAAAGTCTTCCCACTGTCTCTATTAAGTAACATTAGTATTCAGGGGTGGGCAATTTAGAGGAGATTTTTCATGAGTCCTTAGCTGCAAAATATATAACCCCCCCCCAAAAAAATCCCCCAAATCCAACAACAAAAATACCTTATATAAGGTCAATATATAAAGACTGATCAAGGTAGCTAGAGAAGGAGTCTTATCTTTTAATGAATATGCTCACCACGTTGTAGAATGAATTTCCTTTTATTAAAGCTTAGCATCTAATTATTCTCTCCAACAATTATATTTTATTTGACTTAGGAAACACTTGCTTTTATAAAACCCTGTGAAAGGTGCATTTGTTGCACAACAGAGGGCAATATATTGGACCTGTGATTCTATGACATGGTATTTGATCAATATCTACTAGCCTGCTAAATTAGCTAATGATAAAAATAATTTGATCATTACCAAAATAATGATCTATGTACCTGACAACTGTTTTCTTCAGCCTGGGACCAAAGCACATGAAATTAATGTTTCAACTATTAACAATTAATTTTAAGAAAAACAAAATATAAAGGTTAGAACTAGACCTATGTGCTCCCTGATGTGATACAATAAAAAGTAATTTGTACATCTCTGGTGAATTCTTAGGAGAAAATATTTAACTTAAAAAATAATCAAACATATAGATTTTATTTCTAGTTAGCAGGAAATACAGAGGATAGAGCAAATTAATCAACCCACCATAAGGAGACAGATACAGAAGGCGAGTCATTCTAAGGATAAGTGGCTCAGTAGATTTTAACAAATCAATGTCATAGAAAGAGGGTGTGACAGCTGTTGTAGATTAACAGACTTAAGAGGTCTCATAAACAAGTGGAGTATGTAATCCTCATTCAAACAAAGCAGCTGTAGAAGACACTGGGGACAACAAGAAAATGTGAATACATATCAGGTATTAGATAATATTAAGAAATAGTTACTTTTGTTAAGTATGATAATGATAGTGCAGTTATATAGGAGCATGTTCTCTTTAGGGCTACAAACTGAAGAATTTTGGAATGAAATATCATGAAGCCTATAATTTATTTTTAAATGATTCAGTCATAAATAAATGAAAAGGGAAAAATATTAAACATTAACTCTAGGCTTTGGATATATGAGTCCATTATATTATTTTCTTTAAGTTTTAGAGTTTTCATGAAAAGGGATTTTTAAAAGAATATAAACTTTCTAAGCTACAAGTCCTAATATGAAAATCAGGATTAGATAAACAAGTAAAAGTTGGGAACAGATAAACACAGAAGCTAGTAGTTTTATTTTCATTCTGTCAATAAACCTATAATCTTCCATATTGTGGAGTAAGCTCAAAAAAAATTTCAAATAGCTTTGGGATTGTATTTTTTCTTCATCAGTTTGCATTAGTTTCTTTTCAAAGGGGAAAACATACTGGGTTTCCATTTTATTTTCGTTAAATGTTGTATCCTCATCACACAAAAACAGAAAGTAAAACATGGCAGGTATCCTAAAATCTTTCACAAAAGTGAATATGCTGTGTTAACATAAGTGTTCATCGTCATTCTGCCTACTGGAACACTTGAGCATGTCATTGGTGGTTTTACAATCTGAAAATAAGTGAACATTTTGGAGAAAAAACAGCCTGAATTTGTAGAACTTGTATTTAGTCCTATGCGGGAAGCTTTCTGATACTTGAGTTCAAGGCATTCAAACTGTGTTGTTACAGTTTTCAGCTTACGGACTGTTTTCCTGATGAAAGTTTGACATAGTTGCTCACTGTTTTTGTCATTGATATCATTTGGTCAGTGTGAGTTAGAAAGGAAGTTATTTGGGTATTGTCATGTGGGTTGTTTTCCTGATGTAACAGTAGCATGTAGGCTCTTCCAGAGGCAAGAAAACAGAAAGGTTTATGAACGAGGTGTGAAATCACACAATTTATTATGACAATTGAGAACACACAGCAAGGAAGGTGTGGCAGTTAAGATGGAATTTCAACTTGATTGGCTTTGAGATCCACCCCCGGGATTGGTGGAGCACATTTCTAGGTGCGCATGGGAGGGGGGAGTGTGGAAAGGTATGGCTTTGGGGGTCTATATGTGGTCCCTCACCCCTTCTGCTCTGACTCTCTTCCCCTGCTCTGCTTTCCTGTTGTCCTGATCAAAGCAGCTTTGCTGTACAATGCCTTCGGTCCTGATGTTCTGTCTTGGAGCCAGCAGATCAGGAACTGAAACCATGAACAAATTAAATGTCTCCTCTTAAATTGTGGGTGTTAGGTGTTATGTTTCAGCAATTGGAAAGCTGACTATAAAGAGGGCAAAGGAAAGAGGCTAGGTTCACATAATTAAGATGGGGCAAAAGGACTGTATTCCCTGAGTCCTGGGGTAAATAATAGTCCTATCTCCCCCTCCTGTGTCTTTCCCTGATATGAGACCAGAGCTGAAGTTCAAGTAAAGAGGACCACAGACAGAGTGGCCCAAGTTATGGCATACTAGATCTACTGGAGAGACACAAGGTCAAATGCACCTGACCACACCTGTAGCTCACTAATAAGCCTGCTGAATAGTTATTGATTTTATATGTATTTTCTAGATAGAGAGTATTGTATATGTGGGGCCAGAATGGGACTATACTCAACAAAGGATGATTGATTTAGGAAATGACATAACTGTCAGGTTCTTACAATTATGATTTGGTCCTTCCTTTCTATCTCTCAGTAGACTCAAGTTTTCCCATGCTGAATTGTGTTTATTCTAACTCTACCATATCTTACAGGTTACTAAATTACTATATATTTACTTTATTTTTGGAGTTCTGCCTATGTCTTTGAAGTGATATGCTTACTCATTATCTGTAGTTAACATAATCATGAGTTTTGTTACTATAATTAAACCAGTTCCTTATTACTATTTATGCTTGATACTATTAAACTGAGTTAAGTTTATCCTAAACCTGTCTCCTTACTTGGGTGATAAAGTTTGGCCCAAAGCATCGTCTGTACATGAATTTTGCCCTTGCTTAATATGGCAAGCGGTTGTAAAATAGGAATATACGCTTGTAACCAAGCAACTGGGTCTCAGCCAATCAGAATAGCCAAAACTTCAGCTAATGCTAGGCCAAAAGCTGTCAAATTATGATCATGAAAGAAACACTGACTGCAGCCAATCAGGTTGTTTCTGTAAGTCACTTTTCTCTGGCTGTAAATGAACCTGCACATGTAGTGGAGTAGGCCCATTCTGAACCATATTTGTTCCAAAATGCTACCCATTTCTAGAATCTTTTTCCTATTTAATTTCATTTATCTTACATGTTTCTTTTACATTGCTAATTAGTTTCAGCCATTCTGCTTGTTTTACTGTGGGATCCCTGGTGGACGCCTAAACTCATGTGAACATAAATACCCATTTCTATGGAGACAGGAGATTCAACCTTTTTATCAGCCATACATTTCATGCAATTATAATGAAGATTAATAAGGTAGAATATGTAAAAATAAAGCAACTAAAACAGTCCTTTCTTTTTTCATATTGGTGAAAAAGTTGTGAATGTAGAGGGTGTTACATTTCTCACTTTACATTCAGTAATAATTGTCATCATGACAACGATGTCTTACATTGTACCAAACTGTACTGTTAAACTGCTCTGAGTTAAACTATACTGGTTGGTGCTTAAAGGAACCATGTATGGTAAACTACAGAAGGTAATTATGCCACTTAACAACAAGGACATAAACAGAGGTGGCTATGTGACATTATCCTAGGAGCAGCATGTGTTAGCTTCACAATACTGACCAAGTCCTTCCAAATAAATATGATCAGTACAAAGAAAACTAACTCACAGCTGAGTCTTACAATCTAGAACTTTATTTTTATTCCAAGCACTCAAGGTAGTCAGGCCATCTTGGATGGTGGGTTTATAGCCAGATGTCCCTCCAAACCCTCGTGTGCTCAAAAGTGGGCTTTTGAAAGGTGATTGGATTATGGGGATGGTATAGCTGACTTACTATTAGAAGTTGAAGCCTGGTTGGAAGAGATGGGTCACTGAGTGCATAGCCTGGAAGTGTTTCTCCATCCAGGATTCCCTCTTCTCTCTCTATCTTCTGGCCTTATGATATGAGCATCTTCTCCTCAGCCATACCTCTATGCCATGCTGTTTCTTCTTTAGAACTGGCTGACCATGGACTGAAACATGGGGTCAAATAACTTTTTTCCCTTTAAGTTGTGAATGTCATGTATTTTGTCCTAGGGACCAGGAAAGTGTCCAAGATAGTGGGATATTATCTGGCCCAACATGATTTTCAGTCAATATTACCGTACAAGCTCCTGACAGGCTATGTGTTCCATTAATGGAGAGATCAAATCTCTTGAATTTACAATTTTACCCTCAGTACCTTGCATGATGCTTGGGACATTGTTAATATTAAAAGGGGATTTTGTTTATTAATTGATGAACCAATGAATAAAACAAAATAAAACTTGAGGTGCAATGCAAGATTTTTTCTTTTTTAAACATACCTGGCAAGTCAACACAGTAACTAAGCTATTTCATAGTCAGGTTTCTAGCATTTATTTATCCTCAGACTCAGGCTTCCTTTTCACTATCTTCTGTGTTGAGAAGGATCTCCTATAGTTGTCCTAGTACCCAGTGATAGCAGTTTTTGTCTAGGACTGATATTTCCTGCCACGAACTGAAAAGTGTTGAGAGACAGTGATGAGTGACATCTCATGTCATAAATACAAAGGAGCTTTAGAGAGAGACTATGAAGTACACAATGGTGTTCTAAACCAAGATGGAAACAATATCTTGATCTCAATTTGGAAGTTTACTTTCCTGAATAGCTACCAAATGTCATAAAAATTCAAAAATAAAGCTTATTATGTTTTCCCCATTTCCCAAGATATATACTATGGCTGGACCAGGACATATATTTGATTTTTCAAAATGTCATTCTCACCTCAAATTCTCTTCTCTGTCCAAACTTGTTGGAGACTTGACTCTTCTCCTTGGCAAAAGTTTTTTGTTCTGACTCAATTCTCTCTCTTATAAATGAACTTCAGGCACCTAGTTTTCCTCCAGTTTCTTAAGCTGAAATCTTCATTGTGGGGATAGCAGAGGTCCTGTCCTTTTATTCCTTCCTCTCTTTCCCACCTATAAACAAAACAGCAATTTGGAACAGTTTGGTAGGAGTGTGAATTGATATAGCTCTTTTGGAAACTATTTGGCAGAATCTATGACCCAGAAATTCTGCTCACAGGTATATCCACAAAAGAAATGCAAACATCTATTCACCAAAGAACATATAAAAGGATATTATAATGTTATTTGTAATATTCCCAAATAGAAAACTACCAATACCTACTTCAACAGTAAAATCGTGCTGTGCTTGAACAATAGAATATTATATAGCAAGGAGAATAAGTAATTTACAACTACACACAAAAATAAAGATAATTTTCACAAATTTTTGAGTGAAAGAAGCAAGGCACACAAATAATAAATATAAAGTTCAAAAAGTAGAAGAGGACTGGGGATTTAGCTCAGTGGTTCTACCGCCTGCCCCGCAAGCACAAGGTCCCGAGTTCGATCCCCGGTACCAAAAAAAAGTAGAAGAAAAGTAATCTTTGTGGTTAGCAGTTAGAATATGGAGCAGTGACTGAAAGGGACACTTCTGTCCTTTTGAGGCTTCTAGGATTCTGATAATATTTTCTTTTTCTGAGAGCTGAGAAATACCACTTACACAGGTGTGTTTAGGTTTTTAAAAAATTTTTAGGATATACATTATGATTTGAATACTTTTTGTATGCATGTCATACTTCAGTGAAATGTTTAAAAAGATAAAAGCAAAAAATGAAAATACATTTTATTCTGAATCAGATGATATTATAGGACAGTGGATATACCATAAAATGAATAATAAATAACATTGAATGATGGAAGTGATGAAGTGAGAGCCATAACTTTTTACATTTAAATTTGAGGTGAATTATCTTCTACCTCGACAAATTATAAAATTCTTTTCTACTGCTCCTTATCTGACATCCTCTTTCTACTTCTCCACTGACACTGGGTATGAGTGTTTGTATCAACTGGGCTATCTTGAAGAAATCAAATAGTGACAAATGCTGGACAGGCTGCAGGGAGAAAAGGAATCCTTCATTGTTGGTGGGAGTGTAAACAAGTACTAGAGAAATTACTATGGAAATTCCTAAAAAAAAAAAACCTAAAAATTCCATTTGACCTAGCTATTCTCCTTCTAGATATCTTCCTGAAAGAGTTGAAGACATGATATTACAGTGGTATATGCATATCCATATTTATAGCAGCACAATTCATAATAGTTAAATGTTGGAAGTGGCCTACATGTCCATCAACAAATGACCAGATAAAGAAAATGTATTTACACACAATGGGGTACTACTCTATCACAAAGAAAGATAAACTTGATTCATTTGCAGGGGCAGATATAACTGAACACAAAATAGCCCTCCACACATAGCTTATGAAGTTTCCAGATGCCAACAGAAAGAGAGAGTGTAAATGTACATGTCTTAGTTATCTTCCTCATCACTGAGACATAATATCTGATAGCCACAAGTTAAATTAAGAAGGCTTATTTTGATTCATAGTTTATAGAGGTTTCAGTCCATTGTTGGCTGACTTCAAGGCGGGGCAGGATGGCAGAGGAGAAACGGTTCATGGCATGGTGGTGGGAAGGAGAGAGAGGAGAGAAAGAGAGAAATTGAGAGGTTGAGAGTGAGGGAGGAGGGTAGGGAACTAGATCCTTACAGGCTATGGCTACACTGACCTGCTTCTTCTGACAAGACCCCACTTCCCAACAGCAAGTCATATAAGCCTCTATAGTCCAATCACTTTCCAAAAGCTCTGCCCATGAGTGTATGAGGATCCCAGGGAGCATCTATATATAAACTGTAATAGTACATCTGTTTCCAGTGAATACAATAATCTGCTAGCATTCCTTTGGTATTATTGAATGGGTTAACTAATGATGCTTTATTTCTCCTCAGATCACTTCCTACCCACCCCAAATCCATGTATTTCCTGTTCCAAAACAAGTTGAGTGACTTCAACATGTCTCATTGGACAAACCACTCTAGCAGGCTCTATTTAACAGAAGTCTTTTCAGCTGGAACAAAGCCTTTTGTAGATTATACCTCTGGTAGGCCCTATTTTTAGCCTCAACCTTAACTTTGGGCCACCATTCTCTGCCTTTGCTCTAAAAAGGAGAAACTACTATTGCAATAAATTATGGGGCTGGCACATCACCTGATTCTGAAGTGATTACAGAATTTATCTTTTCTAATCTATCTAATCTTGAGAAATTACAAAAAATCACAACTGAGGAATAAGACTTATGGTCAATATTTTGCAGAATGTTTTTAAGTACTTTTTGCAGATTATTGGTAAATTACTCCAATTTTATCTTTATTCTAAATAATAACATTTATGCAATCCTCATGTTTATTCAGTGAATATTATAGTGTTTTCAATATGCCAGCCATCATACTAGGCACCAAGTTACACTAATGTAAGTGGCATATGTAGACTATGTTATTGTGTTCTCATGAAATTTAGACTCTGATAAGAAAGACAGACAATAATCCACCAATTAGACAATCCCACTTCAAAATTATAATTGTGACAAATGGCATGAAAGAGAATATATAAATTTGATCAGGCTTCTGAGCATCTAAAGACCAAACACTGTGCAAACCAACAAAATATTGAATTATTGATATATTCTTAACTTTCTTTTTTTTTTTCAAGTGTCTTGGCTTTCTCGAAGTGGTTAACAGGTCCTATACCTACATTATTTTATTTACCATTTTGTCTCACAGGAGAACATAGCACTGCATTTTTCTAGTTTGTTACTCTCAACAGCACAATGACTATCAGTCTTATTAAATGACTCAACGAAACCTTTATTGCTGCCTATAGTGGCAGAATGAATTATCGACAGGGTTAATATCCCAAATAATTTAGCCTTTCTGCAACTTACAGCAGTAAGTTTCTCAAGTGTGTATTTACTACAAAGCCCTCCCTTTTTGGCTTTCATAAAAACTGTAGGGGACATTTGTTACCTTGCCCTGTAACCCTTTGTAGTGTTAAATAGCAATAGTTTAATGTCATAAAACATAGCATGGAAGACTGCTGAAACTTGAATATAATCAATTTGCTCCAATTCTAGTATAGATGAAAACTTATTGTTAAATCACCTTTTTAAGAGTTGCTTTGGTTATTTAATATTGATCTCAAAATGATTAAGAAGTGGAATGGTATTGATTTTTAAAGGAAAAAGAGTTCTTATAAAAAGAAGAAGAATGCAAAAATTTCAGGTTATAGAAGTGGATTTTAATGGTCTTCATTAGCTCCTAAAGTTGGATTTGAAACCTATACAATTCTGCTTAATTTGGAATTTTTAACAAGGTAAAAAGTCCAGACTGTTAACTGTGGAACAAGAGACACGTATATAAATGCTGGTAATGCACCAGTTTGAAAACATGTAATACAGCTACATTTGACTATGGGTACCAAGGATTTAAGTCAAAAATCACTGTCTTATCACTGAATCTTAGAAAACTGCTTAGAGGAGGGCCCTGGAAGGGTGCACAATGACTCCCATGAGTCCGTGTTTCCTGAATTATTTTCTGGTCATGCTCATGTCCTGGTTTTCCTTGACCTAGAGTTGGTACATAACCCTCCTTAATGCTTTAAAGCCATTTCATATTTCTTAGGGAGAAAGATCAAAGAACTTGTAGGCTACAGTGTAGCTAAGTCATAGGGTGCTTGTCTAGCATGCACAAAACCCTGGGTTTGAAATAGGAGATAAGGGCATGCAAACCTGGCTGAGGAAGTAGGCGTGATGTGTTAATTATGAGATCCCAGAACACGTGCACAGAATTTAAATAGTTTTTTAATAGGATGCGCTATGGTCTAGACATGACATCAGCCTGAGGCAGGAGATCCCAGCACCACCTCTCAGGACCTGTATGTAGAAGTTCTCCTGGGTTTTCTTAAGATTTGGACAGTGTGAAAGGACACAGGTGCCAAAAAGGGCTTGCTATTGTGGCTTTCCTCATGACCGTCTGCCCTGTGTCCATGGTGTGCTTCATCTTGCTTTTTTCTCTTTTACTTAGCCCAAGCTTGCTCTACAGAACCAGTTTTTCGTTGATTCTTCACTTTTACTTTTTCAAATAAACTTTGCCATTGCTTTTTTCTTGTTTAATTCAAGTCTTTGTTCTAGCTGAGAAGAACCTGGAATCTAACTCCAGAAGGAGAGGCGTGCAACCCAAAACACAGTAACATTTATTTAGCAAGCCACTTTTAAAAGGAGCTACCACAAAACAGGTTGAATTCCCTGCACTACAAAAACAAGCATAAACATTGGGTTTACTCCCCGTGAACTAATATGAAAATATTTTTTCTTGTCCATTCTTACCTACAATCTTCCATCTCCTTAGGAACGGATTTTGAAAAACTGCCTAACTCTAGCCAGGTACTTAAATTCTTACCCTTGACTAGTCCCCTAACTTGTAACAAATTCTACAGCTACCCTACCAAGAAAAATAAAAGAACTTATACAAAAATTGGTCTCATGATTTTAAATTGGTCTCATGATTTTATTCAACTCCCATTTTTTGTATGATTCTTTAGTTCTCAGCATAATTTTCTTCCAAAGCAGCCAGTGGTTTAAAAAAAGAATCATTGTTTGCCACATACTGCTACATTTCAATACCAATGGTAAATGCCACCAGTAGAAATTTAGTCTAAATTTTAAATTCTCACCTTTCTTAAATTACATCTTCTCTGTAAAGGTACATGCATTGATATGCCATCTATACACAACTTGCTTTATGAAGACGGGTGACTATAAATAAGAAAAAGAGAGAAAGTCAGAAAAGTAAAAGTGGAATATTAATTTTACAATTTAATTGTACTTAATTTATATAGAAGATATGAATTAAAGCTTTATTCTTCACCCGAGGCAAATAATATTTACATCATATCTTTGAGACTTGTGTTGTTAAGTATAAGAGGTTTGAAAGAGAAAAGTAAGTCTCTGGAGGCTTTGTTTCTCTGTTGATGATGAAACTGGCTATACTCAATGTTGTAGTTTCAAAGGATGACAGCAGTGGTAATCTTTGCAATTGCTAATTAACATTCCTTCACCAGATCTAATATAATGGTTCCTGGTTATTACCAGTTTAAATGATGTGTGTTTTACTATCAAAGAGATTTTCTTAAATTCTTCAAGTTTAAAAGTTAAGTACACACCCCGCTGCAGACAGGCAGGTCTGTGCACGCCCTACCCAGGTCCCAAGTCGTGCGGAAGATGCCGAATCACCCCGCTGCAGACAGGCAGCCACCTGGTTCCACACTACAAAGACACAGAGGACACCAGACCACCAGACCAAGGTACTGAGTCTCGCTGCTCCCGGCCCAGAGGTAGGGGCTTCTGAGCCACCGTCCCACTGCTCCTGGTCCAGAGGAAGGGGCTTGCCGGTCACCATCTCTCCCACTGCTCCCAGCCCAGAGGAAAGGGCTTTTGGGTCACCATCCCTACCAGTGCTCCTGGCCCCTGTACCACCTCTCCCAGCTCAGAGGAGGTACTCCGGGCAGGCACTAACAGCCCCCTGCCCCAGTCAAAATGAGAAAACACATAAATAAGTCTCAAAACCAGATATCCAGATCACCTACAGCAACCCCAAACGGAAATGAGATGGAACACTCTGATACTCAACCACCTGGACCCACTGAACTGGCAACAAAAGGGGATCTGGAAAAAATGAAATCAGAAATAATTTCTCAGATAACAGGAGAAATTGTGCCCCTAGTGCAAGACATGATTAATAAATCTAGAGAGGAGCTCAGGAACATGATGGAATCCCAACATAAGAAACAAATGGAATCCATAAAACAGATGCAAATAGATTTCCAGGACATGACAAACTCCACGGAAAGTCTACACAGCAGAATGAGCCAATGTGAGGACAGAATTTCAGATATAGAAGATAAGATTGCAATTAGTGACCAGGAAAAGAAAAATTGCTTCAAAATTATAAGGGAACATGAGAAATCAATCCAGCAGCTGCTAGATGATGCAAAGAAGAATAACATAAGACTGATTGGGCTCAATGAAGAAACAGGAGAGAGTGCAGATGACATAAAAAATCTCTTCACAGAAATAATGGTAGAAAACTTCCCAAGCAGGGGAAAAGAGCTTGACATACAAATAAGTGAGGCATATAGGACTCCAAATAGCCTTGATCAAAAAAAATCTACACATAGGCAGACAATTGTTAAGATTCCAGAAACTCAACAGAAGAACAAAGTTCTACAAGCAGTTAGAGAAAAGAAACAAATCACATACAAAGGAAAGCCCATCAGAATCACAGCAGACTTCTCAACACAAACCATCAAGGCAAAAAGAGCTTGGACTGACATATTCCAAGCCCTAAAAGAAAACAGCCTCCAACACAGATTGATGTACCCTGCAAAACTATCTTTCAAAATGGATGGAGAAATAAGATACTTTCATGACAAAGAGCACCTTAGGAACTTTGTGAATACCAAACCAGCACTCCAAAGAATTTTACACAATATCGTAGGAACAGACATTGAGGATCACAAGCCCAGGAAGCAAAGCAGAATGAACCCATCTGGCATGACAACAAATTAAATGTAAAGGGGGAGAACACAACAAAAAGAAAAAGTCATGGCAATGACAAGTCAATACCTTTCAGTTATAACCATCAATATTAATAGTCTCAATTCACCAATCAAAAGAAATAGACTGGCAGAATGGGTCAAGAAGCAAAATCCAACAATATGCTGCATACAAGAAACACACTTAATTCAAAAGGAAACTCATAGACTGAAAGTTAAAAGGTGGAAAACAATACTCCATGCAACAGGAACCCGAAAAAAAGCAGGAGTAGTTATCCTCTTTGCAGATCAAGTAGATTTCAAACCAACACTGATTAAGAGAGAAAAAGAAGGACACTACATCCTTGTAAAGGGAAGAATCCAAGAGGAAGAGATGACAATCATAAATATCTATGCACCAAACACTAGTGTACTCAACTATATAAAACAAATACTAATGGACATGAAAAGTCATATATGCACTAATACAATTGTAGTGGGAGACCTCAATACCCCACTGTCACAAATAGATAGATCAACTAGACTAAAAATAAGTAATGAAATTCTAGAACTCAATCAAACTCCTGAACAAATGAACTTAACAGATGTTTACAGAGTCTTCCACCCCACAAAATCAGAATACACATTTTTCTCAGCTGCACATGGGTCATTCTCCAAAATTGACCACATACTCACACACAGAACATGTTTAAGTAAGTGCAAAGGAATTGAAGTTATCCTCTGTATATTATCAGACCATAGTGCGATGAAATTGGAGATCCACAGCAAAAGAAACTTGAAAAATTTCATAAACACGTGGAAATTGAACAACACACTTCTGAAGAACCAATGAGTCACAGAGGAAATTAAAGAAGAAATCAGACAGTTCCTTCAATGAAATGACAATGACAATACAACATATTGGAATCTATGGGACACAATGAAAGCAGTCTTGCGAGGGAAATTCATAGCAGTGAATACACATATTAGGAAAACAGAATGAGCCCAATTAAACAACCTGATGCTGAACCTCAAGCTTCTAGAAAAAGAAGAGCAGGACAACCCCAAAGCTCATACAAGGGAGGAAATTATAAAGATCAGAGGAGAAATCAATGCAATGGAGACTAAGAGAATGATACAAAAAATCAATGAAGCCAAGAGTTGGTTCTTTGAACGAATAAACAAAATTGACAAACCTTTAGCCAACCTTATCAGAAAAAGGAAAGAAAAGGCCCAAATGCATGCAATTAGGAGTGAAAAGGGTGAAATTACAATAGATCCAGCAGAAATCCAGAGGATCATCAATATCTACTTCAAGAACCTATACGCCAATAAGATGGACAACACAGAAGAAATGGACAGATTCCTAGATACATATGAATTACCAAAGTTGAATGAAGAAGACCTAAAAATTCTGAACAACCCAATATCAACCAATAAAATTGAAAATGTAATTAAAACCTTATCAACTAAGAAAAGCCTGGGCCCTGATGGCTTCACTGCTGAATTCTACAAGACATTTAGAGAGGAACTGCTGCCACTACAGTTTAAACTCTTCAATGAAATTGAAAGGGAAGCAATACTCCCAAATTCATTCCTGGAAGTAAGCATCACCTTGATCCCCAAAGCAGAGAAAGACCCAACTGAAAAAGAGAACTATAGGCCAATCTCACTCATGAACATAGATGCAAAAATCCTTAATAAGATAATGGCAAACAGAATGTAGATGATCATCAAGAAGGTCATACACCCTGATCAAGTGGGATTCATCCCAGGGATGCAGGGATGGTTCAATATACACAAATCAATCAATGTAATACACTATATCAATAGAGCCAAGGATAAAAACCATATGATTATCTCCATAGACGCAGAAAAAGCATTTGACAAAATCCAACATGCATTTATGATAAAAACCCTACAAAAAATTGGAATAGATGGTCTCTACCTCAAACTGATAAAAGCCATCTATGAAAAACCAACAGCCAATATCATACTAAATGGTCAAAAACTGAAATCCTTCACACTAAAATCAGGAACAAGACAAGGATGTCCACTATCACCACTCTTGTTCAATGTAGTTCTGGAAACTTTAGCCACAGCAATTAGACAAGAGAAAGAAATAAAAGGAATAACGATAAGTAATGAAGAAGTCAAATTGTCATTATTTGCAGATGACATGATACTCTATATAGAAGACCCCAAGAACTCCACCAAAAGTCTTCTAGACTTAATAACCAAATTCAGTCAAGTAGCTGGTTACAAGGTCAACACACAAAAATCAATAGTTTTCCTCTACACCAATGACAGGCTCACTGAGAGAGAAATAGGGCAAACAATTCCTTTTACAATAGCATCCAAAAAACTGAAATACCTAGGAATCAACCTAACGAAAGAAATCAAAGACCTCTTTTCTGAAAACTATGGCACTCTGAAAAGAGAGATTGAAGATGATATCAGAAAATGGACAGACAACCCTTGCTCCTGGGTAGGAAGGATTAATATAGTGAAAATGACCATACTTCCAAAGCTGCTATATAGATTTAATGCAATTCCAATTGAGATCCCAGAAGCATACTTCATAGACCTTGAGAAAACAATCCAAAAATTCATTTGGAACAAGAAGAGACCCAGAATAGCAAAAGCAATTCTAGGTAACAGAGACATGGCAGGGGTATCACAATCCCCAACCTGCAACTCTACTACAAAGCTACTGTGATAAAAACAGCATGGTACTGGCAAAGAAACAGACTTGAGGACCAGTGGAACAGATTAGAAGATGCAGAAACAACTCCAGACACACTCAGCCATCTCATCTTCGACAAAGGAGCCAAACACCCTCACTGGAGGAAAGCTAGCCTCTTTAATAAATGGTGCTGGAAAAATTGGGCTTCAACTTGCCAAAGATTAAAACTAGACCTGTATCTCTCACCATGCACTAAACTAAAATCAAAATGGATTAAAGTTCTAAATATTAAAATAGAAACTCTGAACCAGTTGGAAGAGAGGTTAGGTAAAACCCTTGAAGACAAGGGTTTCCTTCGGTGTAGGAAGAGATTTTATAAACAAAACCTCAGTTGCCCCTGAGCTAGCCCAAACAATCAACAAATGGGATCTCTTCTTATTAAAAGGCTTCTGCACAGCAAAAGAAACCACCAGCAGTGTGAAGAGACAACCCACAATGTGGGAAAAAATCTTCACCTGCTCTTCCTCAGACAAAGGTCTACTATCTTGAATCTATAAAGAACTTAAAAAGAGCAGACCTCCCAAATTTAAAGACCCAATCCAAAAATGGGCATCTGAAATGAACAGACATTTCTCACACAAAGAAGTAGAAATAACAAATAAATACATGAAAAAATGTTCAACATCACTGGTCATTCGAGAGATGCAAATGAAAACAATGCTGAGATTCCACCTCACTCCAGAAAGAATGGCTGCTATCATGAAATCAACCAATAACAAATGCTGGTGGGGCTGTGGGGAAAGAGGAACCCTGCCCCACTGCTGGTGGGAGTGTAGACTGGTGCAACCACTGTGGAAATCAGTATGGAGATACCTCAAAGAACTAGAACTGGAAGTCCCATTTGACCCCGCTATTCCACTGCTGGGGATCTTCCCCAAAGAATTAAAAGAATCATACCACAGTGATATATGTGCACCCATGTTCATAGCAGCACAGTTTGTAATAGGTAAAACTTGGAAACAGCCCAAATGCCCATCAACTGGAGACTGGATAAAGAAAATGTAGTTTTTTTTTTTATAAAATGGTGTACTACTTAGCCATAAAAATGAGAAATTAGAGACATTTATAGCTAAGTGCATGCACATTGAGGTGATACTCTTAAGTGAAATAAATAGGACACACATGAATAAATTCTGAATAGTTTCTCTGGTGTGAGAAACTGAAAGTGTAAATAAGGACTAAATGTATAATAGGTAATGTGAAACAGGAAGAAAAGGGGCAAAGGGGAAGGAAGTGGGAGGGCTAGGGGAAAGGATAGAAGGGAATGGGATTAATATGAGAAAATGGAAAAATAGGAATAAAATCTTTGTAAATAGGGAGGACTGGAGGGGTTGAAGGGAGGCCTGGGCAAGTGTGAAAAATAAGAACCAAGAGAGACTATGTAAAGGTGCAAATTTCCAATGATGAATGTCATTATATTGTGTACCTAAAATGTACCAATGATTAGAATGAACAATCGACAATGTAAAATAGGAAGAAAAGGTCCAAAGGGGTAGGGGTAGTGGGAGAGGCAGGGGAAAGGAAAGAAGGGAAAGGAAAAATGATGAGAAATGGAAAAAATGGAAATAAAGTCTTTGTAAATAGGGAAGGGTGGAGGGGGTGAAGGGAGGGCTAGGAATGGGGAAAAAATAAGAACCAAGATGCATTATGTAAAGGTACAATTCGCAATGAGAAATGTAATTGTGTTGTATACCTACAATGTACCAATAAAAGAATTTAATAAAAAAAAAAGTTAAGTGTATTTTTCTTTATCAAAAGTATTTGAAAAGGTACTTTATTATTTGAGGATTCACATCTCGTTGTCACCTAACTTTGTTATTTATATTTACTACTAGTAAATTTCTGCAGCTCTAAATCGTAGGTTGCACTCATTGCCCAGTATAATTCTATTCATATAAGGTTTAATAAATATTAGTTTAAAATTTCAATAATAATGATGGATATAATTCTAAATGACAGCCAATCTAATAGTAAATATTTTGCTTCTTTAATATTCTTTTCTTTCGGCCTCTTTTTTCAACACCATATGCTACAGTAAAACTTTTCCAAGTTAGGAAGGTATTACACATTTTATTAAGTGGATTGTAATTTAAAAGACACCTTGATAAAGATTGCAGATGGCAGGAATCATTCACAAAGACAGGAGATTATTTAAATGAATGCTATTAGAGAATACTGAACATTTATAAGGACATTGGAATTTAAGAGACAGGAGATTAAGAAAACCTACCAAAGAAACATCATCTATTTAAAAAGAAGAAAGCTTTATTTTGATTTTAGTGAGTATTACAGAGTAAGAATGTAAAAGAGTTAGAAGGGAAGAAACCTAAGAAATTTCTATCTTCATGCTATTTCTGCTATTTCTTCTCAGGGTCATGAGAAATATGTCTATATCTGAAGCTGGTATTAAGAGGAGACATAAGTTGTCCCTGGAGCTGCTATTCCTAGATCCAGGCACTTACAGGCCCAGCAGGTCAGGCCAGCGGAGTATCAGATCCAAATCACTCGTTCTTGCTGACAATGCCAGCCTCTTTTCTGTGGAGCTGTTGTTTTTTGTTTGTATGTGTGACTTGAGTAAAATTGTTTACTTTACAGGAAGACATACTGCCTAGCACTGGTTCACTGTCAATGGGAATGGTTGTGATTTCTGTGCCTTGGAAATTTGGGCACAGTCAGATGCCCTTGAAATCTGGAGATTATCTCTCCCTTTTTTCTTGTTGTATTTAACCACAATGACCTTCAGACTGTCGGGCTGCAGTGGGGCAGAGGGGCAGCTAGAATTTGTGAGGAGAGAAAGGAGAATAGAGAAGCAAGAAAAAGAGCTCTTCAAGAAATGTTGCCGGTGCTCCACTCATATTCCTTCGAGGCCCCTTAGTTCTAAATTTCCAACTGCCTGCATTTCAATCTCAGTCCCAGAAATTTCTTGGGTGTTCAAAGACTGCTTTGTCCACTTTCAGGAAAAGCTACAAGTGCCCTGCAGTTCTCACCCCAACCACATGTCAGATACTAGCCTCTATACAATGGACAGGAGTTGGAGTGTAACTACTGTACTCCAATTTCATTGTATCCCAGGTGAGCTGTCCATTTACACCAGCTCCTGGAGTTTGCTAGTGGCCTTATGATCCAGTTTTATGAGTCTTGGGCAATTTAATACCATAAAAAGCCAGACAACCAGCTAGGTGTGGTGGTGCATGGCTATAAACCCTAGCACTCTGGGAGGCTGAGGGAGGAGGATCCCAAGTTCAAGCTCAGCCTAGATAATTTAGCAACTTAGGTAGATCCCGTATCAAAATTTAAGAAGTGAAAAAGGATTGAGGATGTAGCATTCTGAGAAGGCCCTGGATTCAATCCCCAGTAACACAGGCCCCCAACCCCCACACACACACACAAGACAGGCACCCAGCGTAACAGACAAAATTTTTACAAAGGTGAAAATAATTGCTATGTGCAGATAAACATTTAGCCTAAGAAAATCAACTGAAAACCTTTTAGAATTAAAGAGTTCCATAAGATGGCAGGATAAAGATCAATACACAGAAATAAATCACTTATATACATACCAGAGAATATAGTTGAAGTTAAAAGAGTAAATCAATGAGAGTATCAAGTATCATAAAATCTAAAAGGCACAGCCCTAATAAGAAAATGAAGAATCTCCCTGAGTAAGACTGAACACTGAAAACAATAGAACAATGCTTCATACTGCTGAATGAGAAAATTAAGTGCTTTAGATGACATTTCTTATCACATTTATGTAAAGATTTAATACAATTCCAATAAGAATAGCTATCTGTGTAATTGACACAATTACTGTATTTTAAAGTCTAGCTGAAAGAATCAACAGGGACAATTGAAGAAAATCGAAGTAAAACACAAAGATTTTAAAACTTATTGCACAGTAATCAAGACACTGTGGAACTGGCAAAATGATAAACATAAATCATTGACTTAGAATAGAAAGCCCAGAAGTGACCCACAAAAATATAGTCAACTGATTTTTAATTTGATGTCTTATCAAAATAACTGTAGATTCATATGTAGTTTTAAGAAATAATACAGTGCCAGGGGTGGTGGCATATGTTTGTGATTCCAGCACTCAGGAGGCTGAAGCAGGAGGACTGCCATGAGTTCAAGGCCAGCCTGGGCTACATAGGGAGTGAAAAGCCAGTCTGAACTATATAGTGAGACCCTGTCTCAAAAAAAAAAAAAAGTAATACAGAGAGGTCCCTTGTACCCTTTACCTAGTTTCTCCCAATAGGAACATTTTTTAAAAAAACTATAGCAAAATATCAGAAGAATATTGACATTAATGTAATTTACTAATTTGATTAAGATTTTCCTAGTTTTACTTGCATTGTGCACGTGGTGTGTATTTACTTCTACACAATTTAATCATTTATGTAAATTAACGTGTCCATCACAGCATTAAGACACAGCATACTTCCTTCACCAAAGGATTCTGGGTGTTCACTCTTATATAACCACAATACTTCTTTCTTGATGCAATTTGCCATCTCATCCCTAAATCTGGCAACCAGTAACCTGTCACAATAAATGCCATTTTGAAAATGTAGAAATGAACTCATAAGGTATGTAACTGTTATGACTGATATTCTTCACTACTGTAATTCTCTGAAGATTCATCTAACAGTTGAGTGTGTCAAGTGGATTTATTTTTATTACTGATTAGTATTCCATGGCATGGATATACCACCTTTTTTTTGTACCGGGGATCAAACTTGGGACCTTGCGCTTGCAATGCAGGCGGCGGAACCACTGACATAAATCCCCGGCCCAATAATATCCTTTTTAACTATTTATCATTGGTTGATTCTAGTTTTTGCCTGTTATGAATAAAGCTGCTCTGATCATTCCTGTGTAGGTTTTCGTGTAAATATGTTTTTATTTATCTGGGATAAATGCCTAAAAGCACAATTGCTGACATATGTTGATTGCATATTTAGAATTAAAAGGAGCTGCCAAACAGTTTTCCAGAGTGGCTACACCATTTTACATTCTATTCTTGCCAATGATATGTGAATGATATAGTTTCTTCTCATCTTTGCCAGTACTTGGTGTTATCTATTTTTTTCGTTAATTTTAACCATTCTGGTAGGTATAGAGTGACTTGCTAACTTGATCTTATTTTGTATTTGGATCATTTGGATAATTTGACACTAATTTGCATTAGTGCATACTGACATGGATCACGTTTTCAAGAGCTTGCTATTAATCTGTATATTCTTTTTTTGTGGCAATTTTTTAAAAATTTTATTGGTACATTTTAGGTATACAATATAATGACATTCATCATTGGAAATTTGCACCTTTACATAATCTCATTTGGTTCTTTTTTTCCCCCTTCCCGTTCCCTCCCATCAACCCCTCCATCCCTCCCTATTTACAAAGATTTTGTTTCCATTTTTTCATATTAATTCCATTTCTTTACCCTACCCCACCCACTTCCTCTTCCCCTTTGCCCCTTTTCTTCCAATTTCACATTGTCTATTGTACCTTTTAGTCCTTATTTACACTTTCAGTTTCTCACACTAGAGAAACTATTCAGTATTTACATGTGTGTCCTATTTATTTCATTTAAGAATATCTCCTCAATGTGCATCCATTTAGATATAAATATCTCTAATTTCTCATTTTTTTATGGCTGAGTAGTACTCTATTTTATAAAATAAAAAAAACCCCCACATTTTCCATATCCAGTCTCCAGTTGATGGGGCTGTTTCCAAGTTTTAGTTATTACAAACTGTGCTACTATGAACATGGGTACACATATATCACTGTGGTATGACTCTTTTAATTCTTTGGGAAAGATACCCAGCAGGGAAATAGCTGGGTCAAATGGGACTTGCAGTCCTAGTTCTTGGAGCTATCTCCATACTGATTTGCACAGTGGTTGCACCAGCCTACACTCCCACCAGCAGTGGAGCAGGGTTCCTCTTTCCCCACAGCCCCGCCAGCATCTGTTGTTGGTAGATTTCATGATGGCAGACATTCTTTCTGGGGTGAGGTGGAATCTCAGCATTGTTTTCATTTGCATCTCTCCAATGACAAGTGATGTTGAACATTTTTTCATATGTTTATTTGCTATTTCTACTTCTTTGTGTGAGAAATGTCTGTTCATTTCAGATGCCCATTTTTGCATTAAGTCTTTAAATTCGGGAGGTCTGATTTTTAAAGTTCTTTATAGATTCTAGATGGTAGACCTTTGTCTGAGGAACAGCAAGTGAAGATTTTTTCCCTCATGGTGGGTTGTCTCTTTATTCTGTTGGTGGTTTATCTTGCTGTGCAGAAGCTTTTTAGTAAGAACAGATCCCACTTGTTGATTGTTTGGGCTAGTTCATGGGCAACTGAGGTTTTGTTCATAAAATCATTTCCTACACCAATGTCTTCAAGAGTTATACCTAATTTCTGTTCCAGCTGGTTCAGTATTTCTGTTGTAATATTTAGATCTTTAATCCATTTTGATTTTAGTTTAGTGCATGGTGAGAGATATAGGTCTAATTTTAATCTTTGGAAAGTTGAAACCAAATTTTTCCAGCACTATTTATTACAGAGTCTATCTTTCCTCCAGTGAGGGTACTTGGCTCCTTTGTTGAAGATGAGGTGGCTGAGTGTGCCTGGAGTTATTTCTGCATCTTCTAATCTGTTCCGCTGGTCCTCAGGTCTGTTTCTTTACCAGTACCATGCTGTTTTTATCATAATAGCTTTGTAGTATAGTTTCAAGTTGGGGGTTGTAAAACCCGCTGCCACGTCTCTGTTGCCTAGAATAGCTTCTGATATTCTAGGTCTTCTCTTGTTCCAAATGAATTTTTGGATTGTTTTCTCAAGGTCCACAAAGTATGCTCCTGGAATTTCAATTGGGAGTGCATTACATGTATAGAGTAGTTTTGGAAGTATGGCCATTTTCACTATGTTGATTCTTCCTACCCAGGAGCAAGGGATGTCTTTCCATTTTCTGATATCATCTTCAATCTCTTTTTTCAGAGTGCTATAGTTTTCAGAGAAGAGGTCTTTGATTTCTTTTGTTAGGTTGGTTCCTAGGTATTTTAATTTTTTGGATGCCATTGTGAAAGGAATTGTTTGCCCTATTTCTCTCTCAGGGAGTCTGTTGTTCTTGTAGAGGAAAACTATTGATTTTTGTGTGTTGGCCTTGTATCCAGCTACTTTATTGGATTTGATAATTAAGTCTAGAAGACATTTGGTGGAGTTCTTGGGGTCTTCTATATAGAGTATCATGTCATCTGCAAATAATGACAATTTGACTTTTTCATTTCTTATCTTTATTCCTTTTATTTCTTTCTCTTGTCTAATTGCTGTGGCTAATGTTTCCAAAACTATATTGAACAGGAGTGCTGATAATGGACATCCTTGTCTTGTTCCTGCTTTTAGTGTGAAGGATTTCAGTTTTTGAAAATTTAGTATAATATTGGCTGTTGGTTTTTCATAGATGGCTTTTATCAAATTTAGGTAGAGACTGTCTATTCCAAATTTTTGTAGGGTTTTTATCATAAATGCACGTTGGATTTTGTCAAATGATTTTCTGCATATATTGAAATGATCGCATGGTTTTTGTCCTTGGCTCTATTGACATAGTGTATTACATTGATTGATTTGCGTATGTTGAACCATCCCTGCATCCATGGGTTGAATCTCATTTGGTCAGGGTGTATGATCTTCTTGATGATCTGCAATCTATTTGCCATTATCTTATTAAGGATTTTTGCATCTATGTTCATATTTTTCAGTTGGGTTTTCTCTGCTTTGGGTATCAAGGTGATGCTTGCTTCCAGGAATGAATTTGGAAGTATTGCTTCCCTTTCGATTTCATTGAAGAGTTTAAACAGTAGTGGCAGTAGTTCCTCTCTACATGTCTTGTAAAATTCAGCAGTGAAGCCATCAGGATCTGGAATTTTCTTAGTTGGTAAGTTTTTAATTATGTTTTCAATTTCGCTGATTGATACTGGGTTGTTTAGAATTTTTAGGTCTTCTTTGTTCTACTTTGGTAATTCATACATATCTAGAAATCTGTCCATTTCTTCTGTGTTTTCCATCTTATTGGCGTATAGGTTCTTGAAGTAGGTATTGATGATCCTCTGTATTTCTGCTGGGTCTGTTGTAATTTCATCCTTTTTCATTCCTAATTGCTTGGATTTGGGCCTTTTCTTTCCTTTTTCTGATAAGGTTGGCTAAGGGTTTGTCAATTTTGTTTATTCTTTCAAAGAACCAACTTTTGGTTTCATTGATTTTTTGTATTGTTCTCTTAGTCTCCATTGTATTGATTTCTGCTCTGATCTTTATAATTTCTTCCCTTGTATGAGCTTTGGGTTTCTCCTGCTCTTCTTTTTCTAGAAGCTTGAGGTTCAGCATGAGGTTGTTTAATTGGGCTTGCTTTTTTTCCTAATATGAGTATTCACTGCTGTGTATTTCCCTCATAAGACTGCTTTCATTGTGTCCAACAGATTCTGATATGTTGTATTGTCATCGTCATTTAATTGAAGGAACTGTCTGATTTCTTCTTTAATTTCCTCTGTGACCCATTGCTTATTCAGAAGTGTGTTGTTTAATTTCCATGTGTTTATGAAATTTTTAGTTTCTTTTGCTATTGGTCTCCAATTTCACGGCACTATGGTCTGATAATATACAGGGGATAACCTCAGTTCCTTTGCACTTACTTACATATGTTCTATGAATGAGTATGTGGTCTATTTTGGAGAACAAACCATGTGCAGCTGAAAAGAATGTGTATTCTGATTTTGTGAGGTAGAACACTCTGTAAGAATCTGTTAAGTTCATTTGTTCAAAAGTTTGATTGAGTTCTAGTATTCTGTTGTTATTTTTTATCTAGTTGATCTATCTATTTGTGACAGTGGGTTATTGAGGTCCCCCACTGCTATTCTATTAGTGCTCCTTTGATTTTTCATGTCCATTAGTGTTTTTTTATATAGTTGGGTGCACTAGTGTTTGGTGCATGTATATTAATGATTGTCATCTCTTCCTGTTGGATTGTTCCCTGTACAAGGATGTAGTGTCCTTCTTTGTCTCTCTCAATCAGTGTTGGTTTGAAATCCACTTTATCTGCAAAGAGGATAGCTACTCCAGCTTTTTTTCAGGTTTCTATCACATTGTTTTCCATCATTTAACTTTCAGTCTATGAGTTTGTTTTTCTATTGTGTATTTTTTGTGTACAGCATATTGTTGGATTTTGCTTTTTGACCCATTCTGGCACTCTATTTCTTTTGATTGTTGAATTGAGACCATTAACATTGATTGTTATAACTGATACGTATTGACTTATCATTGTCATGACTTTTTTTGTTGTTGGTTTCTCCCCCTTTGCATTTAATTTCATGTCTTGCCCAATGGATTCATTCTGCTGGACTTTCAGGGATTGTTATCCTCATTGTCTTTTCCTGGGATATTGTATAAAATTTTTTGGAGTTCTGGCTTGGTGTTCATGAAGTTCCAAACATGTTTGCCATGAAAGTATCTTATTTCTCCATCAATTTTGAAATATAGTTTTGCAGGATACATTAATCTGGGTTAGAGGCTGTTTTCCTTTAGGGCTTGAAATATGACACTTCACATTCTTCTTGCCTAGAGGGTTTGCATTGAGAAGTCTGCTGTGATTCTGATGGGCTTTCCTTTGTATGTGATTTGTTTCTTTTCTCTAACTGCTTGGAGATCTTTGTTCTTCTGATGGTTTTCTGGAACCTTAACAATTACATGCCTATGTGTAGATTTTTTTTTTTGAGCAAGGCTAGTTGGAGTCCTATATGCCTCAGTTATCTGTATGTCAAGTTTTTTTCCCCTGCTTGGGAAGTTTTCTCCCACTACTTCTGTGGACATTTTTTTATGTCATCTGCACTCTCTCCTGTTACTTCATTGACTGATCAATCTTAGGCTATTCTTCTTTGCATTATCTAGCAGGTGCTGGATTGATTTCTTGTGGTCCCTTACTATTTTAAAGAAATTTTTCTTTTCCTGTTCACTATTTGCAATCTTATCTTCTATATCTGAAATTCTGTCCTCACATTGGCACATTCTGCTGTGTAGACATTCAGTGAAGTTTTTAATCTCCTGGAAATCTATTTGAATTTGTTTTATGGATTCCATTTGTTTCCTATGTTAGGATTCCATCATGTTCCTCAGCTCCTCTATTTTCTTTTCTGTGTCCTCTCTAGATTTATTAATCATGTCTTTCACTATGGGCACAATCTCTGCTGTTATCTGAGAAATTTTTTCTGATTTCATATTTTCAGATCCACTTTTGTTGCCAGTTCAGGGAGTCCAGTTGGTTGAGTATCAGATTGTTTCATCTCATTTCCCTTTGGGGTTCCTGTAGGTGATCTGGAAGTCTCATTTTGAGGCTTGTTTATGTGTGTTCTCATTTCAACAGGGGGGGATTGGGTGTGCTGCTGGTGCCTGTGTGGGTCACCTCTTTTGTGCTGGTAGCGGTGCTAAGGTGGTCAGGAAGCCTCCTCCTCTTCACTGGGAGTACTGCTATAGTGTCCCAGAAGCCTCTTTGTCTGCCCTGGGAGTGGTGAAACTGCAGCCCAGAAGCCTCCTCCTTTGCACTGCATCGTGTGTATATTCTGTGTGGTAAAATATCTCACATATCTTTTGCCCATTTTCTAATTGAATTTTAAGATTTTTATTGTAGAATTTTAAGAGTTCTTGTCATATTCTACATAGTAGTCCTTTTTTAAGATATATGGCTTGCAAATATTTTCTCACAATTTTCATCTTCCTCTGGTAGGCTTTCAAAGAGCAACAGCTTTCAATTTTGATGAGACCCAAATTATAAATTTTTCCTTTTAATGATTGTGTTTTTGATGATAAGTCTAAGAACTCTTTGCCTAGACTTAGCTCCTAAGAGTTTATTCCATGTTTTTTTCTAAATCTTTGATAGATTTGCATTTTCTATGTAAGCTGTTGATCTGCTTTGAATTAATTTTTATATTAAATGAGATGTATGTTGAAGTTCTTGAATAGGCTATCCTTCTTCCGCTGATTAGTTAGTGACTCCAATAGACAAGGAAATAAATAAAGAACAGGATGGAAAGGAATAACAACTATCCATATTTACAAATGATATAATTCTCTATCCAAGGAAACTGCCAGAAAATTCCAAGAACTAACTGATAAGTGAGTTCACTAAGATTGCAGGACATAATAGGAACACAAAAAAGTCAGTTGCACTTTAATATACTCTTAATGAATATAAGGAAACTGAAATGAATACATCACACTATGTCCTGTCACTTAAAAAAGATCAAGTTCTTAAGTGTATACTTAACAAAACATACAGAATCTATATCCTGAAAAGTTACAAAATACTGATGAAAGAAATCAAATATGATTTGAGTGATTTGAAATGAAGAGATAAAGCACGTTCTCTGAAAGATTCAACCTAGCAAAGATGTCCATTCTCTATAAATTGCCCTGTATGTTTAATACAAGTCCTATAAAAAAATCCCTACAAAGTTTGTTTCATGCATAGACTAGCATATTCTAAAGTTAATATAGAAAGTATATGCACTAGAATAGGTAAAATGATCTTGACAAAAAATAGCAAGAGGAATTATTCTGCCATATGTATAATATTTAGGCTATTATGTAGCTCTGGTAATCAAAATAGTGTAGTATTGGTGGAGGGATAAATGAAACAAAATAGAGAACATAGAAACAGACCCAGATAAATATACTCAACTAATTTTTTTAAATTTATATATATATTTATTGGTACATTTTAGGTATAAAATACATTTACATTTATCATTAGGTGTTTGTACCAGAAGGTGATGTATCTTAGTTCTTATTTTTTCTCCCATTACCTGTGCACCCTTCACCCCCTCCACCCTTCCCTATTTACACAGACTTTGATTCCATTTTTTTTTCTTTCTCATAATTTTTCTTTTCCCTTCTTCCCTTTCCCCTTCCCCTCCCACCATCCCCAAACCATTGGGCCTTTTCTTTCTTCAAATTATCAATTATTCATTTTAATCATTTTCATCCTTATTTACACTTTCAATTTCTCACACTAGAGAAACTATTCTGTATTTACCCATGTGTGTCCTATTTATTTCACTTAAGAGTATGGCCTCAAGATGCGTCCATTTAGCTTTAAATGTCTCTAGTTTCTCATTCTTTATGGCTGAGTAGTACTCCATTTTATTAAAAAAAAAAAACCACATCTTCTTTATCCAGTTTCCCATTGATGGGCACTTGGGCTGTTGCCAAGCTTTAGCTATTACAAACTGTGCCACTATAAACATAGGTGCACATATATCACTGTGGTATGATTCTAATTCTTTGGGGAAGATTCCCAGTAAGGCAATAGCTGGATCAAATGGGACCTCTAGTCCTAGTTCTTTGAGGTATCTCCATATTGATTTCCACAGCGGTTGCACCAGTCTGCACTCCCACCAACAATGGAGAAGGGTTCCTTTCTCTCCACACCCCCACCAGCATTTGTTATTGGTTGATTTCTTGATAGCAGCCATTCTTTGTGGGGTGAGGTGGAATCTCAGTGTTTTTTCATCTACATCTCTCGAATGACCAGTGATCTTGAACATTTTTTCACATATTTATTTGCTGTTTTTACTTCTTTGTCTGAGTAATGTCTGTTCATTTTGGATGCCCATTTTTGAATTGGGTCTTTGAATTTGAGGGGTCTGATTTTTTTCAGTTCTTATGTATTCTCGACAGTAGACCTTTGTCTGAGGTACAGCTGCTAAATATTTCTTCCCACATTGTAGGTTGTCTCTTAGCTCTGTTGGTAGTTTCTCTTGCAGTGAAGGATCTTTTTAATATGAGGAGATCACAGTTGTTAATTCTTTGTGCTAGCTCCTGTGCTACTGAAGATTTGTTCATAAAGTCTTTTCCTATGCCAATGTCATCAAGAGTTCTACCTAACTGATTTTCCAGGAAGTTTAGTGTTTTGAACTTAAAATTTAGATCTTTAATTCACTTTGATCTTGGTTTAGTGCTCAGTGATAGGTATGGGTCTAGTTTCCATCTTTGGCAGGTTGAAATCCAGTTTTTCCAACACCATTTATTAAATAGGCTATCTTTCCTCCAATGAGGGTGGTTGGCTCCTTTGTCAAAGATGAGGTGGCTGAGTATGTCTGGACTTGTTTCTGCATCTTCTAATCTATTCCACTGATCTTCAGGTCTGTTTCTTTGCCAGTACCATGCTGTTTTTATTACAGTAGATTTGTAGTATAGTTTCAATTTGGGGATTGTGAGACCCCCCAGCCATGTCTCTGTTGCCCAGAATTGCTTTTGCTATTCTAGGTTTCTTCTGCTTCCAAATGAATTTTTGGATTGTTTTCTCTAGTTCTGTGAAGTATATTGTTGGAATTTCAATCAGCATTGCATTGGATCTATATAGTAGTTTTGGAAGTATGGTCATTTTCACTATATTGGTTCTTCCTACTCAGGAACAAGGGAAATCTTTCCATTTTCTTATACCCTCTTAGATCTCCTTTTTCAGAGAGCTGTAGTTTTCAGTGTAGAGGTCTTTTGCTTCCTTTGTTAGATTGATTCCTAGATATTTCATTTTTTTAGATGCAATTGTAAAAGGAAGTATTTCCTGAATTTCTCTCTCAATGAGTCTGCTATTTGTATGTAAGAAGGCTATTGTTTTTTGAGTGTTGACCTTGTATCCAGGTACTCTACTGAATCTGTCAATTAGGTCTAGAAGACGTTTGACTGAGTTTTTTGGACCTTCTATGTAAAGTATCATATCATCAGCAAATAATGAGTTTCACTTCTTCCTTTCCTATCTTTATTCCTTTTATTTCTTTCTCTTTTCTAATTGCTATGGCTAAAGTTTCCAGAACAATATTGAACAGGAGTGGTGACAGTGGGCATCCTTGTCTTGTTCCTTATTTTAGTGTGAAAGTTTTCAGTTTTGACCATTTATATGATGTTGGCTGTTGGTTTTTCATAGATAGCCTTAATCAGGTTGAGATAAAGACCTCTTATTCCAATTTTCTGTGGCGTTTTTATCATGAATGGGTGTTGGATTTTGTCAAATGCTTTTTCTGCATCTATTGAGATGATCATGTGGTTTTTGTCCTTGACTCTGTTAATATAGTGTATTACATTTATTGATTTATGGATGTTGAACCATCCTTGCATCCCTGGGATAAATCCAACTTGGTCAGGGTGTATGATCTTCTTGATGACACTCTGTATTCTGTTTGCCATTATCTTGTTGAGGATTTTTGCATCTATGTTCATTAGGGAGATTTGTCTATAGTTCTCTTTATGAGTTGGGTCTTTCCCTGGTTTTGAGATCAAAGTAACACTTCTTTCCAGGAATGAATTTGAAAGCCTTGCTTCCCTTCCAATTTCCTTGATGAGTTTAAAGAGTAATGGTGATAGTTCTTCTTTAAATGTCTTGTAGAATTCAGCAGTGAAGCCATCAGGACCTGGGCTTTTCTTTGTTGGTAAGTTTTTTATTGCATTTTCAATTTCACTCATTGTTATTGGGGTATTTAGAATTTCTGTATCTTCTTCATTTAACTTTGGCAATTTGTATGTAACTAGGTATCTGTCCATTTCTTCTGTGTTTTCCGTTTTATTAGAGTACAGGTTCTCAAAGTAGATATTGATGATTCTCTGGATTTCTGCTAGATTTGTTGTGGCTTCACCTTTTTCCTTCTTAATTGCATGGATTTGAGCCTTTTCTTTCCTTTTATTGATAAGGTTGGCTAACGGTTTATTGATTTTATTTATTCTTTCAAAAAACCAACTCTTTGATCCATTGATTTTTTTGTATCGTTCTCTTAGTCTCCATTGCATTGATTTCTGCTCTGATCTTTATAATTTCTTTTCTTGTATGAGCTTTGGGTTTGTTATGCTCTTCTTTTTCTAGGAGCTTGAGGTTCTGCATTAGGTTATTTAACTGAGTTCTCTCTGTTGTCCTAATTTCCCTCATAAAACTGCTTTCATTGTGTCCCACAGATTCCTGTATGTTGTACTGGCATTATCATTTACTTATAGAAACTGTCTAATTTCTTCTTTAATTTCCTCTGTCACCCATTGGTTGTTCAGGAGGGTGTTGTTCAATTTCCATGTGTTTGTGGGTGTTTTGTGGTTTCTTATGTTATTGATCTCCAATTGTATTGCACTATGGTCTGATAATATACAGAGGATAACTTTGATTCTTTTACATTTATTTAGATATGTCCTATGAGCTAGGATGTGGTCTATTTTGGAGAATGACCCGTGTGCAACTGAAAAGAATGTGTATTCTTATTTTGTGGGGTGGAACACTCTGTAAACATCTATTAAGTCCATTTGTTCAACAGCTTGATTCTGTTCTAGAATTTCATTGTTAATTTTTTTCTAGTTGATCTGTCTATTTGTGATAGAGGATGTTGAGGTCCCCCACTACAATTGTATTAGTGCTTATTTGGTTTTTTATGTCCATTAATATTTGTTTTGTATAGTTTTTGGCATTCGTATTTGGTGCATATATATTTAGGATTGTCATCTCTTCCTCTTGGATTGTTCCCTTCACAAGGATGTAGTGACCATCTTTGTCTCACTTAATTAGTTTTGGTTTGAAATCTACTTTGTCTGGAAATAAGATTGCCACACCTGCTTTTTTCTGGGTTCCCGTTGCATGGAGAACTGTTTTCCATCCTTTTACTTTCAGTCTATGGATTTCCTTTTGAGTTAGGTGTGTTTCTTGTATACAACATATTGCTGGATTTTGCTTCTTAATCCATTCTGTCAGTCTATTTCTTTTGATTGGTGAATTGAGGCCATTAACATTGATAGTTATAACTGACAGATATTGACTCACCCTTGTCATGATGTTTTATTGTTGTTGGCTCTTTTATTTCTTATTTTCCCCCCTTTCACTTTAGTGTCTTACCTTGCATGGTGGCTTCTCTCTGCTGGGCCTCATGGAGTTGTGACCTTCAATGTCTTTTTCTAAGATATTGCTTAAAATTGTTTGGAGTGCTGATTTGGTGTTCATGAAATTTCTCAAGTGTTCTTTTTCATGGAAGTATCTAATTCCCCATCGATTTTGAAAGATAATTTTGCTGGATACAACAGTTTAGGTTGGAAGTTATTTTCTTTTAGGCCTTGAAACACTTCACTCAAGTTTCTCCTTGATTTGAGGCTTTGTGTTGAGAAATCTGCCATGATTCTGATGGGCTTTACTTTGCAGGTGATTTGTTTCTTTTCTCTAACTGCCTGTAGAATTTTGTTCTTCTGTTGGGTTTCTGGGATCTTGACTATTATATGATTAGGTGTAGACGTTTTTTGGTCATGGCTGGTTGGAGTTCTACATGCCTCACTTATCTGTACTTCCAATTCTCTACCTCTGTCTGGGAAGTTATCTACTATTACTTCTGTGAACAGTTTTTCTATGTCAATTGTACTTTCTCCTGTTTTCTTGTGGACTCCTATGAGTCTTATGTTATTCTTTCTTTGCATCATCTAGCAGCTGTTGGATTGATTTCTCGTGGTCCCTTACTATCTTTAAGAAATCTCTGTTCTCATGGTCCTTAACCACCATCCTGTCTTCTATATCTGATATTCTGTCTTCAGATTCTCTAAGTCTGCTCTGCATGCTTTCAATGGAGTTTTTAATCTCCTGAATATCTGTTTGAATCTGTTTCATGTTTTCCATTTCTTTCTTATGCTGGGCATTCATGGCTTCCAGCATGTTTCTGATCTCATCTATTTTCTTATATGTTTCTGCTCTAGAGCTTCTAATCATGTCTTTCACTCTGCTCACCATGTCTGTATTTATCTGGGAGATTATTTCTGTTTTGAATTTTTCTAGAGCCGCATGCATCTGCTTTGTTACTTCCTGTGCTCTCAGTTCAGGGTGTCCAAGTGGTTGCTTATCAGACTTTTCCACCTCATTTCCCCCACAATTTCCTTTTTGTGGCATGGAAGCCTGCCTTTGTGCCTTGCTTAAGTGTCTTCTCATTTGTTTTTTGGTACTGTCCTTGGTTTAATTCCTGGGTTGATATTTCAAAATTCCTTAATGTAGGTATCTTTGTTGCTTGTGTTTAAAACCCTTGTGGAATGATTGCTTTTCAGAGGTGTCTTCCAGCTATAGCTTGTGTTTGGGTTTGGAGACTCTAATGATTCTGAGGCTATTTTATTTTCCTTATACCAGGAAGGAAAACTAATTAGATCAATCATAACATGTCAGCCCAAATGACATAATCAGCAATACCATAGCATCAAGCACAGCTTAGAAAATGACAATTTGTGGTAGTTATTAATCTATCACTTTTAACTATGTGAGTTAAATTAAAACCGAGGACCAACCCAACATAAGTTTATAATGAATAAACTCTTCAATATAGCATCTTTCCCCTTTGGGGTGGGGAGTTACAACGAGTTGGGTAGGGAAGGACAGGTAGCAAGAACAGGTAAGATTAGCAGTGAGTCCAGAAGACACAGAAAGATCACACAAACTCTAAGAAGTTGTTAAAGGCAAGAGAAAAAGGCAGAATGAAAGAACAAAGATGTGAATAGAATCACCTAACAGCAACAGGGAGGCTAGATACCGAATTTACTTTCCTTTAAACCTAATGATAATCAAGAGAAAGAAAAAGAGAAGAAAAGAATAATAAGGGAGAAATCTGAATTCAGTGCAGAAAGGAACAAATGGGGAGATGAGGAGCAATGTGGGACAGTGAGAGAATGAGAGAGAGAGAGAGAGAGAGAGAGAAAAAAGAAAGAAAAGAAAGGAAAGTAAAACTTTGAAGAGTAGAAAAAAGTAAAAATTAAGAATTAAAAATAGAAAAAATTTTTTTTTCCTTTTTTGCAAATAGCAATAGAAATTATGGGCCTCCAGGGTATGTCTCTGCTGTCACACTAGGTAACGTAGGAATCTGTGTGCATATACGAGTCAATGAATCTCAGCAAGTCAGCAGCAGACCAAGTACAGTGGTCTCATGTGCCTTTATTATAGAGATTCTTTTTACATTTCCGCTGAGCTTCAGTTTTCATCGAGGAGCCTGAGAAGCCCTCTTTCTGTTACTGACTTCTGCTCTATCTTGTGGCGCTCAGGACAAGGGTCTTTATAATCTCCTGTGCCTCTGTATTGTGTGACCAGGCAGCAGAAAAGCCAGAAGGCTATAGGCGCACTGTGGTGGTGGGGGGGGACTGGACCTTGGAGGTGGACCTCACTGTGGCATGGGCGGGGCCTGGGACGGCCATGGATCTTCAAGTTGCTTGTCTCACCTAGCCGGTCACAGCTTAGAGAACCTCAACTAGTTTTTTCAAAGACATAAAGGCAATTCAATGAAGGAAGGACAATCTTTCCAAGAATCTCAATATAAATCTTGAGCCTATGTCCTGGCATAGATATCTTTGAGTTTATCCTTTTTGTGGTCACTCTGCTTCTTGAATCTGTAGGTTTGTGCCTTTTGACAAATTAAGGACATTGTCAGCCTAATTTCATCACTCTTTTAGCTTAATCTCTCCTTTTCTCTTTCTGGGCCTCTGATGATATAAACTTCGGATATTTTGTTTTTGTCCTACAGTTTCCTGGGTGTATTCTGGGTGTATTCATACTTTGTTTTGTCCCTTTTGCTTAGGTTAGGTGAATGCTAGTGATCTGTCCTCATGTTCACTGATTGGACTGTATTCTCTGTCATCTCTTTATTATTGGACTCATCCAGCAAATTGTTTTTGTTACTGCATTTTTCAGTTACGTAATTTCCATTTCATTCTTTTTATAACTTTTTCTTATTTGTTCAGATTTCCTGATATTTACTTATTTTAAGAAAAAATTGTAATTGTTAAAGTATTTTCATGACTGATTTGTCTCAGTGTTGACATTAGCACATAGTCTTATCACATTAAGTGGTAATTGGAATGATTGGTGATTTTCTATTGTATGCTAAAATTTTGTCTATTATGTTAGCAGAATATGAGCTCCATGCAAACCTGTTACTTCAGCAGCCAGTCACTATTTTAAGGTCAGCATGCAGATCCTAATCTATTTTTGTGGGCTGTTATCCAATGACACTTCTATTTTGGAGCCTTTGCAGTATCTTTTTGGTTTGTTGTTTCACCTGGTACTCCTGGAGTTCCTAATGGTGCTTGGTGTTGCTGCTTGAAAAAAAAGGAGTTTGCCAGACTGGGCTGGACTGACTCTTGGTGGGGAGTAGAGAGGAGATTCTCCGGCCACAGAGACAAAAATTTTCTTTGGCTGGGGATTTGTTATGATGGTACCTTTTGCCAATGTCCCGAGTTGATTCAGTGCCATTGAGGAGAATCTCAGGCCCAAGGGAATGAAGAGGCTTCTTGGGCCTGGCCACTTGTGGCAAAACCCTCTTGCCAGTTCTGCCTTAGTAACTCAGTGGGAGAAGAAAAGCTGAGACCCAATGGGGAAGGAAAGTACTGGTGTGACTGCTTATTGTTAGAAGGCCTCTCACCAAGCCTTCTGGACACTAGTGCTATGCTAATCTGGTGTCATTTTAGGGGCTCCCATTCAATTCAAAGCTGACTTCTTAGTTTAGAGATCAAAAAATGCTGGGTCTGGGTCAGATTCTTCTGTTGAATGTAGGAATGCAAGATAGCCTGCCACTGTGTTCCTTTTCCAGTCCCAGGGTAACAAACTAGTTTGCCTTCTTACCACGTTTAAGGATTTTTCCTTTTTGGTCTTCTCTTGCATTATTTCCAGGGTTCATAACTGTATTTAGTGGGAATGGGGAGGAGAAAATGGAACTGTGCTACTGTATCTTGTCCAGAATGGAGGTCTAAATTGATTTTTTTTTTAAGGTACAAAAGCAATTCAAGGGATAAAAAGCTATCATCTCCACTGTGGTCTATATAGAGGACCATTGTAACAACAGCAAAAACCTTGACACATAATTGACAGTTTACAAAAAAATAACTCTAACTACACAATATATGAATCCATAAGATATACATAGGTTATTGAACAAGCTAATAAGTATACAGCTTGACATGATATGATGAGAAGAATACTTAATATCTTTAAAATCCCTGCCATCCCAAATCTGTAACCTCAGTCCAATTGTAAGACAAATTCAAATTCAAGGGTAGTCTACAAAATAGCTGACTACTAGTTTTTAAAGTTCTCAAGATCATAAAAAAAGACCTCAATACTGTCATAGACCAGAAGAGACTAAGGATAAGTGACAATTAAATAAAATATGGTATAGTATCCTGGATTATATCCTGTAAACAGAAAAAAGACACTAACTGGTGAAGCCTGAGTAACATCAGAGTTTGGTTTTAAAAAAAAATCATAAATGTAGTAACCCACAAAAGATTCCCACATATCAGATCTATGGAAAACTAGCAATTTAGCCTTAATGAAATTTAATTTAATGCTGTGAACACTATTAGTGAATATTTACCAATGAAAACTCTATAATTAGTGTTCTTAAATGACTTCATATTTCAAAGGTATTAACTAAAAGTACTACAAATTATATTACTTGAACTAAATGGAATATTTCCACTGCCTCCATAAAGAGAATATTCACCCTCTTCTTAGGTTGGTATCTTATCTCTTTTTCTCATTTTTTCTCTCTAGGGGAGTTTCTCATTTTCTTCTCATACACCTCTTGTTTTCTCTATTTTCTGTTGTGTTTGCTCTCTTGGACACTCTATTCTGCCTTATAACCTCATTTTATTTATTAGATGGGTGACTTCCTCTAGAATTATATAAATAGTGTAATCACTAAGGATTTTTCAGCCTCTCATTTGTTGCTCTGAACCTAGAATCACATTATCCAGGACTGCTGAGCACAATGGACGTTATTATCTGTAGAGAAAGCAAAGAGAATCTTGGAAATCACACAGTCATATTCTTTGCAATGTAGGGATTTACGAAGAATGCAAATAGCTCTTTGATAAATGGAAAAATAAATTCATCATGTGTCTAAATTTATTTGCTACCCACCCAGTAGAGGGACTAGGTGGGAAGGCCCCAGGAGAAGAGGAGGAAGGTTTTTCTTATTTGTCTATTATCTGCTGTGATTTTCTTTGTTCTATTTCTTCCTTCTATGAAATGAACAGTGAGATGATTTTGACAAAATTCTGTTTGTCAACTATACTATAGAAAGCAATACCTGGTAAACATTTTGCATCCTAAGGTTTCTAGACTCCTATTGTTTTAGTCATATTACTGAGGGGTAGAGAATAAGACCCTTTTGGGGAACAAATTGAAAGTTTCAATGCACTGGCACTCTAAACATAAAAAGATTTAACCTTGATCATCCAGTAACTACTTCATTAGTAAATATTGTCAAAGAATTCCAGGAATCAAAATTGGTAATGGTTCCTATTCACAAGTAAAGGCCAAATGTATTAGTGAATGCTGCATGAAGGGCTTTTCACAATGGTTTAAATAGAAAACTGAATCATCAAGTACTGCTCAGAGTATGAGTCTCATTGAACAAAAGGAGTACAAGTTACTAAAGCCAGGACTACATTCACAGTACCACGGAATTAATGGTGAAATTACTTTTTATATGTAAGAAAAAGGCAAAAATAGTAAATAGCAGGGCCGGGGATTTAGGTCAGTGGAACTGCGCCTGCCTCTCAAGTGCAAGGTCCTGAGTTTGATCACCAGTACCAAAAAAAAAGTAAATAGCAAACTTGCAATACTGTATTTGCAGATCTCAGTATTAAATGTTATAGTGCAGTATTAAATTGATTATGCCATCAAAGTAAAGGATTGGTGGTATAAAATTAGATGAGTTTTAAAGTTGAAAAACTGCATTAGTAAAAATAACAATGAGACAAGATTATTCATCATTCTCAATATCAAAACAACCAACTAAACAAAAGTAAGGAAATAGTCACATATATCTGTCTATTTTCATTAAAACCAACATCAATTTAGTTTTGGAAAAATATTCTTGATTATACTGTTAAAATTTTTTGTGCTTTGTTTATATTTACTATATAATTCATTATTGTTTAACAATTGTCTAGTTTTATGGGTATGTATATTTTAGAAGAATTTCAAAAAATGAATGAAATGAAAGATGTAACAATGAAGAGAAGATGTCTTGGAACATTGGGTAGATTAAGGAGCATAGAGAATAGATAAGTTCAAGAGTGGCATGATCAGTGATCTCAGTGAAAGATGGCATTCAAAGCTAGACAGAAGAGATTGAATTCAACAGAATAAGAAGAGAGCAGTGACAGGAAATTAATCTTTTATCATTATACAGAGAAAAGAGAAATAGTGATAGCATAGACCCAAGGAAGAATGATATTCCAAAAATCTGCACATATATATGGTTGTGGAAATCTGACCAAGGATAATGATAAAGATAATGGAGAGAAAGATCTTTTGAAATAAAGTAAAGCATAACATAGAGAATGAGATGAAGCCTCCTGAAGTATAAACACAAATATTCTAATTTGATTGTTGGGTTTCTTCTATTCCACAGAGGAATATAATCATCTTGAAGACTAAAAAACTGAGGATTTAGTGCTGAAATTGATCTCTTCTTATTAGTATTAATATATTCTTGTGGTCTTTGTTATCTCATTCATCAACAAAATGGTTTAGCTAGAAGGGTGGTTTTTAAATGCCAACCTGCTCCCCACCACACATTCCTAGTACTGGAAACTTTTTTTCTAAGACAAAAGATACAAAACTCAAAAAGTTAAAGATAAAAGAATTCCAGCAGTTTCATAAAAATTTCTACATATATCTACCATATCCCACGTCAAGAGAAATGAAAACATGCTTGAAGTCTTAGGCAAAAATGTTCATACCTGCTTTATTTGTAATATCCCCAAACCGGAGACAACTAAAATAGCTTTCAACAGCCAAATAAATAAATAAGTGTGGTATGTCCATACAATGGAATACTATTTACCAATAAATAGGAATTTGCAGTTAATACACACAACATGTATGGATCAAAATAAACATGATTACCGAAAGAAGCCCCTCAAAGGGTACATATTAGAAGATTCTATTTATGTTACTCTGGAAAATGTATTCTTTAGTGACAGAAATTATATCAATAGTTTCTTCTGGATGGATAGAGAAATAAGGTAGAGGAGTCTGACAGCAGGTCAACAAGGAACTCGTAAAAGTGATAGATATAGTCACAATCTTAATGATGGTGATGGTTTCAATGTGTAGGGGTGTCAAAATCTATCAAATTCTACACTTTAAATATATAGAGTTTGCATGTCAGTTGTACCTCAATAAAGTCATTTTTTACAAAAGGCAATCTTGACAGCTTACAGCTGGTAGCTGCTCTAGTTGCTTCCAGCTAGGGGATGGTGTTCTCTCACTGGACATAAATATTTCACAGAATAGCAACATAAGACAAGGATTTCCCATGACTGTGATTGAACCAAACGATAGAAAGACCACTCTGCTTTCTATAATCATTCCAAGAGAAATTCCAATTTAGCAGTCACAGAATGCTGAAACATTACTTGCTCAGATAACAAGAATGACAACTACTCCTTCCATAATGATACTCCAGCCTCATTGGTTTTTCCTACCTCCTAGATAAAAATTAAGATAAGCAATCATCAAGTTGCCCCAGATTTCTAGCATAGCCAGTTCAAAACAGACCCTTGCCTCTGAAACCATCCCACCCAAATCCTAACACAACCACAACCTCATAATTGGCTTCCCTTCTCCTTACCTTCTACTCCCTTTTTCAGAGAAGCTTTATTGATCTTTGACCAGTGAGCAAAGAAAAGCTTGAAAGTAGAGTTTTCTGAGATGTGGGACATGGGGAATTCCTCATGCTGCTCATTCTCTCTGTCCCCGAGGAACTTCGAAGAAGTTACTGAGATAGATGATGATCAGTAAGGACTACTAAAATCACATTTTGATAGTGCTGATGATGCTAATATGAATTCTAGAAATAACTAAAGCTTTTATTCAGCTTTTTAATCAGCTAGTTAATCTCTTTAAAGAATTGGAATTTCTGTTTTAGCATTAGCATTGTGCCCAAGAATGGTGACTAACACAGTTAATACAGAAGACGTTATTTGTATAGAAAAATCATTTTGACATCTGTTTAAAAGTTTAATATTTTTCTCAGCACTGTCAATTTCCCTCTATGCTTGGAGTGTGGTATAGGGAAGAGCTGCATTTTTGCTGACTTAAAAGAGGCTGATCCATGAATGTGCTTTCCTTAGCTTCCTGCTGATAAATACACTTCCCCTGCTATTTTCCTGAGTTATTTCTGTTCCTGGATTCTCATCTTGAATAAGCAGACAGGGAATTGAGATGAAGAACAGACTTGAATATTTGGGATGCTTTCCAGGCTGCAGTGGCCAATGATGGAAAGCTGTGACGAGGCAAAGAAAATTTGATTCACCAGAAGGTATTCTTAGAACAGTAAATATACCCAAATGTCAAATTTACTTTTTAAAAAAGGCTAATGTGTGTACATATAAATCTCTTATTTATCTTGTTAAAATCCTTTTAAAAATTGCTATGTGTATCTGCCATCTAAATCTATATTGTCACTTTACAGAGTTCTAGGAAAAATGTTTGCATAATTTTTGTTTAAACATGTATAATAGCACAATGATAGAAACTCAAAATTAAAAGCATATTGAAGTTATAAAAATGACTTGTGATTAATGTCAATTCTTCGTTTGCAGCATGGGGTATGTTCTCACTACTAGTGAGAGCAGAAGAAAGAAACTATATTCTTATAACATATTCATACACACAAGTATGACAATTTTGATGCCATGGCCTATATTTGGAACCAGGGTCTTATTGGGTGAAATGGGAGGGGGCAAAGTCTAAAACCAGAAATGGAAGCAAGGCTGCAAGATTCCAGGAAAAAAAGAAAGTTTGAACCTGACATATAGCTATGAACCTTTGAAATAATTTGCATTTCTCACCACAAATCTAGAAATTCCAGGGAGGCGAGTAAGTCTGGACAAACTATAGAAGGTAAGAATAGTGAAGACCTAGGGCTCAATAGACAGGAGGCTGAAAGTCATATTTTAGCAAAGATACTGCTGAACCTTTTCTGTCAAAAAGCACCTACTTGAAATGATGACTATGATAATTATACATATAAGATAATGGATGAAAAGCCCTTAGCATAGGACCTGCCACCTTGTTGACATTGTAGAAAGATTAGCTAGTACTACTAACCTGAGCTACTATGCAATTATATTCTAGTACTGCTCACTCTTTTTATTGATACTAATATTGATAGTTTCCAAAATGAAATACTACTAAAAGCATACAATTAAACAGTCTTACCATCTCCTCCCAAATGTGACTCTATTTCCCAGGGGGAACAATTTTATTCTTCTAGCTATGTTCTTAGTATTCATTTTTACATTCCTTGATAGCACACTATGCTGCTATTTATTAATTTTTCCATTTTTAAACACTATATATTGGTTTCTTGTGATGAACTTTCCACTATGCATTCTTTTTTTTTTTTTTTTATGGCTGAGCAGTACTCCATTTTATTAAAAAAAAAAACCACATCTTTTTATCCATTCATCAGTTGATGGGCATTTGGGTTGTTTCTAAGATTTAGCTATTACAAACTGTTACTATAAACATGGGTGTGTATATATCATTGAGGTATGATGCTTTTAATTCCTTTTTTTTCCCCATTAACTTTATTGGTACATTTTAGGTATAAAATACAGTTACATTCATCATTGGGATCTTGTACCATTACATGAGTATCTTGGTTCTTATTTTTTTCCCCTTCATTTGCCCTCCCTTCACCCCTCCATCCTTCCCTATTTGCAAAGACCTTGTTTCCATTTTTTTTCCTCTTCTCATATTTTTTCCTTTCCCTTTTATCCCTTCCCCTACCCCTCCCAATTCCCCTGCTCTTTTAGACCTTCTCTTCCTGTTACACAATATCAGTTATACATTTTTTAAATTACAATATTAAGATCTAGGAGACATTACCACAGATTTTACAGAATTTAAAAGGATATAGAAAGCATATTACAAAAATCTTTTTTGAAATAAATTTGACAACTTCTAAGAATTAACTTAGAAGACAAATTAATGAAACTAACTCTGGAGGAAATATAAAATTTGAATAGCACCTATTAAAGAAAGTATATTCCTAGCTGGAAAACCTACCTATATGACAACAGCAGGCTCATATACATTTTAACTGATAAATTATATCAAACATTTAAAGCAGAAAAAAGAAGGAACACTTCTCCCCTCATTTTAGGAAATCAACATTGTGCTAATCCTAAAACTGGATAAAGATAATAGGAGAAAAAAGTATGACCATAGATAGAAATTTGTTTAACAAAACAAACTCTTGGAAGTCAGATCTGGCAGGATGTAGAAAGAGGTTTTGTTATAGGGATGGCAGTGTTGGTTCAGGATTGGAAGATCCACCCCCAAAAGTCATCATTTTAACAGAGGAAAGGAGAAAGCCATATGATCCTGTCACTAGTTGGAGAAAGAGTATTGGACTAAATTCTACAGCTGTTCATGGCAAAAGCTATCAGGAGACTAGGAGTAGAACAGAACCTTCTCAACAGATCAAAGACATGTACTCCATACTTCCAACAAAAACTCCTTCTATGACTGGAGACGATGCTTTCTCCCTAAAGTGGGAAACAAGGGCATATATGCCTACTCTTCATCTGTCCATTAGACTTTGAAACATAGGTCTAAACCAAAATAATCTGGCAATAAAATGACACAACTAGGATAGGATTGGCACAGCAGAAGCAAAATCTTTATATGTAGATGAAATGATCATCTACAGAGAAAATACTAAGAAATCTCTAGGAGCCCCTAGAACTTGTACTTGATTTTAGCAGGATTAGAAAACACAAGGTATATATAAAAATTCAGGTCTGTGTATACTTGCTATAAATGAAGAACTGGATATTGAAATTTAAAGTTATGTAGGAGTACAAAGGACTCAGAAAAGCCAAAAACAAATACAAAAACAGTGTTGGAAGATGTTTAGCACCCAATTTTAAGACTTCTTCTAAAGCTACAGTAATGAAGGCAGTGTTGGTGTAAGGAAAGACATATAGATCATTGGAATAGAACAGAGAATCTAGAAATAGAACCATACATATATGGTCCACTGAGCTTTGAAAGATTATTTAACATTAGCATTTTATAAAATATAAACTCAATTCAAAAGCCGAGGAAGAGACAGTGTCTTCAGCAAATGGCACTAGAACACCTGGTATCCATATATAAAAAATTAACCTCAACCCTTTTTTTCCATACATGAAAATAACTTGAAGGGATCTATGAACCTAAATAAGAAAGCCTAAAAGTATAAGACTGTAAGAAGAAATTATAAGGGAAAATATTTATGAATTCAGGGTAGGCAAGAACTACCTAGGATACAAAAAACATGATGTATAAAAGAAAAATATTGATAAATGAGATTCCATCAAAATTTAGAACTTTAAATGACATCATTAAAATGAAAAGTAGTCCTTAAACAGACCATATTTACAATGCATATAACCTATGAGCAGAATATATAAAGAATTCTTAGAGCTCATTAATAGACAACCCAATTAAAAAGTAAACATAAGAAGATGATAAATAGCCAGTATAGCACAAGGAATGGTGTGCAATTCTAGAATCAGAAAAATACTAATCAGTACAATATTAAGATTGAATTATACACTCATTAGGGAGATGAAGTCAAAAGTTTTAAAAGGCTTGTCATGACTTTTTCTTTTTGTTAGAGTCTCCCCCTTTGCATTTAATTTGTCACACCCAACAAATTCATTCTGCTGGGTTTCCTGGGATTGTGATGCTCATTGTCTTTTCCTAGGGTATTGTGTAAAATTTTTTGGAGTGCTGGTTTGGTATTCATGAAGTTCCTGAGGTGCTCTTTATCATGAAAGTATCTTATTTCTCCATCAATTTTGAAAGATAGTTTTGCAGGGTACATCAATCTGGGTTGGAGGCTGTTTTCCTTTAGGGCTTGAAATACATCACTCCAAGCTCTTCTTGCCTTGAGGGTTTGCATTGAGAAGTGTGCTGTGATTCTGATGGGCTTTCCTTTGTATGTGATTTGTTTCTTTTCTCTCACTGCTTGGAGAATTTTATTCTTCTGTTGGAATTCTGGAATCCTAACTCTTATATGCCTATGTGTAGATTTTTTTTGATCAAGGCTAGCTGGAGTCCTATATGCCTCACTTATCTGTATGTCAAGTTCTTTTCCCCTCCTTGGGATGTTTTCTGCCATCACTTCTGTGAACAGTTTTTTATGTCATCTGCACTCTCTCCTCTTTCTTCATTGACTCCAATCAGTCTTATGTTATTCTTCTTTGCATCGTCTAGCAGCTGCTGGATTGATTTCTCATGTTCCCTTACAATTTTAAAGCAATTTTTCTTTCCCCCCTCACTAATTGCAATCTTATCTTCTATATGTGAAATTCTATCCTCACATTGGTTCATTCCACTGAGCAGACTTTTGATGGAGTTTTTAATCTCCTGGAAATCTGTTTGCATCTGTTTTATGGATTCCATTTGTTTCCTATGTTGGGATTCCATCATGTTCCTCAGATCCTCTATTTTTTTATCTGTGTACTCTCTAGATTTATTAATCATGTCTTGCACCATGAGCAAAATCTTTGCTGTTATCTGAGTATTTATTTCTGATTTCATTTTTCCCAGATCCTCTTTTGTTGTCAGTTTAGAGAGTCCAGGTGGTTGAGTATCAGAGTGTTCCATCTCTTTTCCCTTTGGGGTTGCTGTAGGTGATCTGGAAGTCTGGTTTTGAGGTTTGTTTATGTGTCTTCTCATTTCCCTGGGGTGGGGGTGGGGGTGCTTCTGGCACCCACGCGGCTCACCTTCTCTGCCCTAGGAGCTTGGGATGGCGGTGGGGGAGCTTCCTTCTGGGTGCTGGGACCTGCTGAGCTTCTCTGCCCTAGGAGCCTGGGATGGAGGCGGGGAGCTTCCTTCTGGGTGCTGGGACTGGCTGAGCTTCTCTGCCCTTCTTGGCCCTAGGAGCCTGGGATGGCAGCGGGTGAGCTTCTTTCCGGGTGCTGGGACCGGCTGAGCTTACCACTATGCATTCTTACACTATCACACTGCTATAGTTTGGATCTAGAAGTTCCCACCAAAGTCTCATGTATTAAAGGCTTGGTTTCCAGGGTGGCACTATTGAAAGGTAATGAAAACTTTAAGATGCAGGGCCTAGCATTCATGGCAAACCTTTTAGAGTTTGAGTGCCCAAACTGTAACTCAAAACATATATTTATCACAAAATGTCAGCACTGCAATTAAACCTGAATACTGAGGTGTTATTTTAGAAAAAAACAACTGTTATCCAATGCTCAACTGGCTACTGGGGCAACTTGGCTCACGTGCCAAACGAAAGGGCTCTGCGTGCCCACTGCAGCACATGTCCCATAAGTTTGCCACTGCTGGTCTAGAGGGAGTCTCTCAGTCACTGGGGGTGTGTCCTCAAAGGGGACCATAGTACCCTGGTCCTGTCTCTCATTTTTGCTTCCTAGACATGAGGTGAACAGCTTTGATCCACCATGTGCTCCTACCATGATGTTCTGCTTTACCACAGACTCAAAGCAATGGGTTCAATCAGTCGTGGACTAGAATTTCTAAAATTGGAGGCCAAAATAAATCTTTTCATATTATAAGTTACTTATCTCAGGTATTTTGTTGTAGTAATAGAAAGCTGACCAACAATCCACATTAACTTCTGTGCCTCTCCTTATTTTTCCAACATAGATATAAATAAGTATTAGTCAGTTAAATGACTTCCATAGGACAACTGCCCTTCCTTTCTTTTTTTTAAGTATTATTTTATTGGTACATTTTAGGTATACAATATAATGACATTCATCATTGGAAATTTGCACCTTTACATAATCTCTCTTGGTTCTTATTTTTCCCCCTTCCCCTGCCCTCCCTTCAACCCCTCCATCCTTCCCTATTTACAAAGACTTTGTTTCCATTTTTTCCTTTTCTCATATTAATTCCATTCCCTTCTTTCCTGGTGCAACCACTGTGGAAATCAGTATGGAGATACCTCAAAGAACTAGGACTTGAAGTCCCATTTGACCCAGCTATTCCCCTGCTGAGTATCTTTCCAAAATAATTAAAAAGAATCATACCACAGTGATATATGTGCACCCATGTTCATAGCAGCACAAGTTGTAATAGCTGAAACTTGGAAGCAGCCCAATTGCCCATCAACTGGAGACTGGATAAAGAAAATGTGGTTTTGTAAATAAAATGGAGTACTACTCAGCCATAAAATTTGAGAAATTAGAGACATTTATAGCTAAATGGATGCACATTGAGGCGACACTCTTAAGTGAAATAAATAGGACACACATGTGTAAATACCGAATAGTTTCTCTAGTGTGAGAAACAAAGTGTAAATAAGGACTAAAAGGTATAATAGATAATGTGAAATAGGAAGAAAAATGCCCTTCCTTTCTTATACACCTTATTTTCCTGAAAATAAATGTTTCATATGTGTTTAATTTCTTGGTTTTTTATTTACTTATTATTAATTCTCTCCATACTCATCAATGAAACTAAAATTCCTCTGAAGTGTGTCAAATAGTTCCTGTCTTTAAGAAGTGGTTCAAAGAAGCATGCACTTGAGGACCCTATCTTCCTGACTATATCTGATTTTGTTCAGCAGGCATGCTGCAATGCTATCATCATAAGACTTCTCTACAATCTTGGGAATTGCCTTTGCCTCTCTTCTATGTTAGTTCCTCTATTATTTGGACTCTATTTTTTCCCATTGCTATTCTATTCCTTCATTTGGTGTAGTTACACTTTCCAGCAGGTTTGTTTTCAAATTTCATTTTATTTTTAATCAACACACAATAATTGTATAAATTTATGGGGTACAATGTGCTGTTTTGATACATGTGTAATCATACTTTGTGTAATGATCAAATCAGGCTAATCAGTGTATCCAACACCTCAAACGTTTATCATTTCTTTATGGTGAAACATTCAAAGGCCTATCTTCTAGTTATTTTGAAGTATACTATGCAGTGCATTGTTGTTAACTAGCGTCAACCTCTTGTGCAATAGAATTTACTCTGATCTAACTATAAGTTTGTACCCATGACCAACCTCTCTCTATCCCCTCTTACTCACCCAATCCTCTAGTAACCATTATCATATTCTCTGCTCTTATGAAATTAACATTTTAGATTGCACATATGATAAGATCTTACAGTATTTGTCTATCTCTGTCTGACATACTTCACATAATAATCTTCCAGGTTCTTCCATGTTGCTGTAAATGACAGAATTTCATATTTTTGGCTAATTAATATTCCATTATTCATCATGCAAAAATCCATTTGTTATATTTTCAGACGTTTTTGAGCCAGTTGACATTGAAATCAACCACGGTGAAGGAATTTATACCATAGAAACTGGTAAATGTACAAATGAGGGTTTTTATCACCAGAGAGGCAGTTTTTAAACATTCAGTATACCACTTCCAACTTCCCCGTTGGAATTTATTCCATATTTTGCTGTATTTCCTTGACAATCTATAGCACTCATTGCTGTTTACCTTGTATTTTAGTTTTTAAAATGAATTCATCCATATTTCCCATGGCATTGTTTGCCACTCCAGTACAGACAAGAGGCCTGATTCATCTTGGATCTTCCACAACATCTATCAGAGTTTCTTTCATATGATAAGTACTCAAGAATTTTGATGAGTTACATGAAAACTTACACAGAAACACAGAGTTAAATATTTCCCTCTCTCCAACCAGTACTGAACTAGGGATATACACTGTTCCCATGCTATGTATGGCAAGTCAGATGGCAATGAGTAGAGCTACATAATCTACTTAAAGAGAAGGGAAAACAGAATTTTTAAAATACAGTTTATAATACTCTTATTCATACTTTTTCTTAATACTAAACCATCAAATTCTGACTATCAGAGCAACATTCATTTTTACAAAACATACTCTTCTACTTGTATGGATCAAAGTAAAGCCTTAGCTCTTGCTCAGATTATACAATTTGAAATAACAGAGATTCTTAACTATTTGACAAACATTTGAAAACAGAGATTTTTTTAAAAATCTAAAACAAAAGACTTACATATTTTAATTGAGGGAGTCTGACAGTGAAAACATGTGATTTACAAAAATCTGTTTCCATTTTTTCCAGGGGAAAGAGGGATTGAAAGAAGGGGATGGAATTGGGGAAAAATGAAAGAAGAATCTAGATATATTATGTAAAGGTACAAATTCCCTATTATGAATATGATCACTATGTATATCTAAAATTTACCAATAAAATTAACAATGAAATTTAAAAAATATATTAAAATCCTTTCTATGAAACAGTGAAGCAGTCTACATCCCCTAAAAACCCTTACCACTAAGTAGAGTGGACCCTCAACTCACGACTGGTCTGACATATGAACAACTTGGGTTAATTAGGTTAATGAAGATTCATCTGCCTCTTGTTATCTATAGCGTGCACCCATTGAGATCTCAGCTGTATTGACCTACAACCCACTTGAGTTACAATCAGCCCTCGGGAACCGATCAAGTTCATAAGTCAAGAGTCCACTGTACAACTTTTTAAAAAGTTACACGAGACAGTAAATTCTTTTTAATGTATTAATGAGCCTGCAAATTAGTAACCATTGCTCAGAGCTGAAAATTAAATTAAACAGAAACTCAGAGGTGAAAGAACAATTCATTCAGTTTGGATTTTGAAACAAGGTTTGCTAAATCGGTGAATATGAGTTTAAAATGGCCTCCCAGGCATTGAGGAACAGGACACAAAGATCTGAGCCTACTTAGAGTGTAATAGGAGATCACTCATATGTCTGCATGCCTATAAAATGTTGAAATCCCAACAGGTTACATCTTCAAACTAAGAAAGAATTAAATATCTCTTCCCACAAGGATATTAAAATTTGGAGATGAATGGAAGGAGGAAAATCTTACTTGAGAATAGGTTGTTCCTCCTGTGAGATCTCAGTTGGAATTCATACAATCTGGATGATCTGAGAAAATTTAAGGAGATTTATTTAAAGTGATCCTGGGCTAAAAATGCTTCAGGTACTTGACAGAAATAAATGCAGATCTTTGAATAAATTGTTTCAACCCTTACTTTAATGCAGTCTCTTAGCTCAAATTCCTTAAACTATGAACTTATCATCAAATGGTGTAAGACATCAAACATGGTGAATGCAAAACAGTGGAACAACAGAGCACAGAATCAGACCCAGAATAGTGAAAATATTAAATTATTAGACACATAGTAGGTTTTCTAAATAGTTTCAATAGTTCTAAAAGTATAGAAACTGGGTTAAAATAAGAAAAAGTAGCAAGACACTATGCAAATGTGTAAGTAGATTTAAAATGTAAAAGTATCAGAAAAACAGTAATTGAAATAAAAATTCAATGAATGAGTTTAACAGTTGATTAGAAATAGCTGATGAAAAATATAAACTTGAATATAGATCTGGGGAAATCATATTAATATCTTATTAAAACTAACCTCAGGAATAACTCCAAAATGAAACAAACAACCATTACATATTTTAATACAGTAGCTATTATGGCTTATATCTAGATGTCCCCCCAAAGGCTCATGTGCTCATAGGTGGGACTTTGGGGAGGTGACTGAATCATGACTATGTGATACTAGGTCAGTCCACTGATTGGTTTAGCATAGTTCTGGGAGTGGATGATGTTCTGACTTACTAAAGAGGAAAGACCTACCCTGAGTGTGAGTGGCACCAACCAATAGGCTTTTAGCCTGGACAGAATGAAAAGGGAAGGAAGGAAGTCCTTCTGCTCCCTGCCTGGCATGCCACAGGCTGTTTTTCCTCTGCCATAGCATTCTGCCATGCCACTCTGCCTTGGAGCCAGCTGACTATGGACTGAAACCTCTACAAACTGTGAGCCAAAACAAAACTTTTCTCCTTTAACTTGTGGGTGTCAGATATTTTGTACCAGCAATGAGAAAAAAAGAGAGTAGCTAAAATTTTTATCAGAACCTTTTGGCCAAGATTAAATTCTTTAGTGCATAATTTCAAACAAACCTGGACTTTTAAAAAATTACCACGTAGGGCAGGGGATTTAGCTCAGTGGCACCGTGCCTGCCTCGTGAGTGCAAGGTCCTGAGTTCAATCCCTGGTACCTAAATAAATAAATAAATAAATAAAATTATCATATAGTGGCATAAAGAGCAAGTCTCAATAAATTCCAAAAGATTCCATAACCTATCTTCTCTGACCACAAAACAAGTTAGAAATCATTATCATAATTTTAAAATTCCAAGTGTTTCAAAATTAAGATATATACTACTTACAAAGATCAAAGAAGAAATAATAGAAATTTTAAAATATTTACAAGTGAATTGTAATGATTATCTGTATCTGAAATTATGTAGGATGCAGCAGAATATACAAGATTTTAAGCCTTAGGCATTTAAATTAATCTATGAGTACAATGTAATTCCAATCAGATTCCAAGATGATATTTTTGGAAACTTGACAAGCTGAAACTGAAATATATGCAGAATTTCATATTACAAAGAATATTAAGGCTTTTAAAGAACTTGAACACTTTGTCATACTTGAAATCAAGATTTATTATAAAGGTACACTAATGAGATAAAATATTGCTCAGAGGTAGATAAATGGACCAATGGGCCAAAATAGAAGTCCCAGAAACAATCTAGTTTTATATGAAAATTTGATATATAATAAAGCTTTACCTGAAAATTAATGTATATGAAATAAAATTTTCAATAAACTGTGATGTGACAATTGGTGCACCTACAAATTAGAGTGCATTTGTGAAAACATCTATGTTTGTTATGAAGATGATTTGTAATAGCAAAAACATAGAAATACTGCAGGAGTAGTTAACAGTAGGATGGGAAAATAAAAATGTGGTATATTCATATTACAGAATAATACTGAACAATGTAAATGGTCGAAATGCTGCTATATGTAGCAATACACGTGAATCTCTAAAGGATAATGTTTTTCCAAAACAGAAAATTTGCAGAAGAATGTATATATTTTATTCAAAAGAATAAAGTTATAAAAGCATGTAAAATTTAACATTTTATCTTTAGAGACATAAACATATGTGGCAAGCTATTAAGAAAACTGAGAAGTAACCTCTGACAGGGTAGGCAATGAGTTGGGGGTCAGGGTAGTTATCACAGTGGATTTCACACATATCCTTTACTTAACTGAGTTGGAGGGTATGTGGGTATTACTCATGTTATTGTTTTTATCATATATATGTTATATATTTATATTTACATAGGCTTTTATCATATATATATATGGGTTTGATTCAGTTTTTTTTTGATACTGGGTGTTGAACTCAGGACCTCATGCACGCTAGGAAAGTGTTTCACCACTGAGTTATGTCCTTGGTCCATTTTTTTTGAGACAAGATTTTGCTAAGTTTCCTAGGCTGGTCTCTAACTTTTGACCATCCTGCCTCAGCCTCCCAAGTATCTGAGATTTCAGGTGTGTACTACCATACCCAGTTTATCTTACATAGGCTTGATAAATATTCTTTTATTTCTGCTCAGGATTTAATAAGAGTGATTTTAGAAACACAGGGGAGAATAAATGTATGTGCCCATGTTTACGTAGACCAATTGATAAAGTTGGCCTTACACATAAACACTACAGGGTATGAATTGGGTATAGTACATTACAATAAGCCCTCCTTATGGATTATTCCTGAGTTTTAAAATTTGAGAATTATATCTTTACTTAAGCATTAGTTTCTCCACATTTATCTTAGAAAAAGCAAGTGGCAACAAGGGAGGTGATTTCTGGACTCTTATTGACAAGGTCAAAATAACTTAAAAACTCAGCAAATATTCAACCATATTTTTTATTTTTGAATCACAGTTTAAAAGAAAGTAAATAAAATTTGATATGTTTAAGATTTTACAGTGTTAGTAGAGAAAGTTCTTTAGGTCTCAACAGAACAACACTTTTGGGGTTGAAAATTTAGTAGCTATTACTGTGATAAAAACAGCATGGTGCTGGCAACAAGAAGAACTGAGGATCAATGGAACAGAATATAAGATGCAGAAACAACTCCAAACACACTCAGCTACTTTATCTTTGACTAAGCGGTCAAACAGCTTCACTGGAAGAAAGATAGCCTCTTTAATAAATGGTACTGGGAAAACTGGCTTTCCACATGCCGAAGATTAAACCTAGAGCCATGTCTCTTTCCATGCACTAAACTAAAATCAGAATATATCAAAGATCTAAATATGAAAACAGAAAAACTGAATCTGCTAGAAGATAAAATAGGTAAAACTCTTGAAGACATAGGGGTAGGTAAGTACTTTATGAACAAAACCCCGATTGCACAGGAAATATCACAAAGAGCCAACAACTGAGATTACATCAAATTAAAAACACTTTTTAAAAAAGCTTTTGCACAGCAAAAGAAACCACCAACAGAGTGAAGAGTAAACCCACAAAATGGTAAAATCTTATTTTTACCAGCTATTTCTCAGACAAAGGAATAATATCCAGAATATATAAAAAACAAAAGCATCAGACTGCCCCAAATTTAAAGACTCAGTCAAAACATGGGCATCTGAAATGAATAGACATTTCTCAGAGCAAGTAAATATATGAAAAAATGCTCAATATTGTTGGTTATTAGAAAATGCAAATTAAAATAACACTAACATTCCATCTCACTCCAGAAAAAATGACTGTCATCAAGAAATCAACCAGTAATCAATGCTAGTGAGGCTGTGGAGAAAAAGAAACCGTTCTCCACTGTTGCAGGGAGTGTAAATTGGTACAACAAATATGGAAATCAGTAAGGAGACTCCTCAAAAAGCTCATTTGACCCAGCTATTCCTCTTCTTGATATCTTCCTGAGTTAAAAGAATCATACCACAGCGATATATGCACCCATGTTTACAGCAGCACAATGTGTAATAACTAAATCTTGGAAACAGCCCACATGCCTTTCAATGGATGAATGGACAAAGAAAATGTAGTTTTATATACAATGTAATAGAACAAACTTGAGACATTTTTATGTATATGGATATACCTTGAGAAGATAATTTTTAGTGAAATAAATCAAGCATGCATGTTTAAATATCACATTGTTTCTCTGATGTGAAAAAGTGAAAGGGTAAATAGGGATCAAAATGAATGATAGATATTGGGAAGTAGGAATAAAATGTTCAAATGAGAAGGAGAAAAAAGGAGGGGTGAGGGGGAAGGAAAAAAGGGAGAAGAAAAAAAGAATAGAAGGAAAAAATGGAAGCAAAGAATGAGGAGAGGAAGAAGGGTTGAAGGGAGCAGAGGGGATTGGGGAAAAAGGAAGAATCAAGATATATTATGTACAGGTACAAATTCCCTATGATGAATTTAATCATTATGTATAGCAAAAGTGTACTAATAAAATTAACTTTTTAAAATGTAGTAGCTATTGACATGGCTGTCTTCCTCAAAGCACCGGTTTTTGTTTCATTATTGTAGTTCATGTAATTGTTACAGAATCTTACATTTTTTAACCTAATGCATGTTAATGTGCTACTGAAAGATAGTGAGAGAAGAAACCAATTTGCCTGAATGTTGACACTGCTAAAATCAGGTAGGAAAATAGGAATATGCTGATTTGCATCTGAATAATTAATATGGACAAATCCCTTTCTCTATTTTTGTAATAGGCCTTGATATCAAATTCAATTCTTTGTTTCCAAAACTGGAAAAAATGTTACATTCCAAATATTGAGATAGAGTAGTATTACCTTTGCCAAACTGAGGAATAATCTGAAGGTGTAGATTGTTTTAAAGTTAATTTATTCTAGAAGTATATATGGAAGAAATCATAAACTCTATTCTGACTTTGAATCAATATTGACAATTCAAGCATTTAGCATGTTTGTTAATAATAAAGAAAATAAAAAATAATTAATGTAAATAAATACAAAGCTAGATGTTTTTCTTTTCCATAACAATTTCTTCCCCATTTTATTGGGAGTAAATTGGAGAAGGGATGTGCCATCTGAAGAGATATCTGTTGAAAATTGATAAATTTGATTATGTATTTAATATGGTTGTACAGCTACAGCAAGTATTCAGTGAGTGGCTATATAATCATATACTTCTGCCAGAAAGATGAGAGAAAATATTTTTAAACCTCAGGGAAAAATTAAATAACACCGCATTACACTCACTGAACTGTTAGTGGATTTATTGGCAACTCCAGGGCTTAGCCACCCTATAAGAGCCTCAATCCTGGGCTACTAAGAACAGAAGGAAAGGAGTGCTAGCTCTGGAGTCTTGCCATGTTGATGTGGCAATTCTACCATGTGATGGCCTCCGCTGCTGATGCCACATGGCTCTGTTATAAGCCTGTGTAGTGTGTCTCCACAGCCCAGCTGAACCAAAATAACTGGTTGCAATTTAAAAAATAAAGGATATCAAGAATGGTTTTCTTCCTAGTAACTTTGTTGCTCATCACTTTTTTAAAGTTATTAACAAAGAAAATGCAAATGAAAACACAACTATCCTTCTTCCCGACTTTAGGATAGCTTTTGTCCCCATATTTCCTCCTTTAACTCCCACAGTCATCCTGTATAATGCTGTTAAGTTTGGCCTAAATCTGCCTCCGTTTTGAAAGTTTGGCCTAAAGATTTCTCCATACATTGAGAAGTATAACCTAACTTGCTATGTACACACTCTAATCCTGTGACTCGTGTACCAAGTGGCTAAATCTCAATCATCCATAAACAGTGACTGCTCAAATCACATTCAAACAAAACAAGCTGGAACCAGTCTGGCTGTGTCTACCTTGCTTCCATTTTCTGTAGATCACTCCCTTTTGTCTGGCTACTGTATAATCTGCCCATGTTGTAGGTAGAGTTGCTCTGAACTTGTTCTGGATCTGTGAGCTGCCTCACATAGTTGAATTTAATATGTCCAAAGTTTTTCATTTAATAGTAGCCATTATTTCCCATTTTACAGAAGGAAAAATTGCAGAAAGCTGAGGAACTTGCTCAAGGTTTTCCAGTTAGCACTTAGCTAAACTGCAACCAGTCTCAAAAGGAAAAAACAAGCACATAAACTCTGCTGAATCATCAGCAAATTGAGGTCTATCAGACATAGACTATGAACTAATAGTGATATTTCCTCTGAATAAGATGCTGTGGGTAGACCTGATACCGCATATAGTTGAATTGATAATATTTGCTGTACATTTGCTTGGTGTTACCAAGACTAAATTACATTCATGACCTCAGTTGATCTTTAAATAAGATAGATATGTTATCAATATTTGACAGCTAATGAAGAAAGGCTCGGTTAGAATAAATGGCTTAATGGCAATCATATCCTTTGGACAGCAGTAGTTAGTGCATGTTTTTTACTTAGATTATTATAGAGGAATTACAATTTCAAAGTTTTCCAAACATGCTTTTATTCACTCATGTTTTACATAAGTCCTAGGGAACATATATTTTGCAGTTCAATTTTCCTTTCCTGTTCCTTTTCCCTTCCCTTCTCACTTTGGAGATCACATGGAGAATTTTCCCTCATTTCATGGCACTAGAAGTGCTTGCTAAGCTGGGATTCAAGGCCTTGTCAGTAGGAATCAACTTGTCCTTTGCTCCCCAGACTATAAGTATTCAAATACTTCAATGCATGGAGGAATTTGAGGAAAATAAGAATGGTTTTTCCATAGTATGGCCACTTGATTTGGTTGTCTATAGCTGTGTGATAAATCACTCTAACTTAGTTTTTGACTACCTATACGCCTGACCAAAAAAAACAAAAACATACAATTATTTATTAGTATCTTTGACGGTGTTGCAGGTTAATAAGGATCAGCTTGGTAGCTCTCGCTGGAGGTATTTCTTGCAGTTATAGACAGATTGCGGCCAGGTCTATAAAACTTCTGGGAGGCTTCCTTACTCAAATTACTGATTATTCATATTCCTTGTCACCCGACACCTCAGTTGGGGACATCAGTCAACTGTCTATATGTGGCCTCTCTGTGTGGCCTGAACTTTTTCACAGCAAGGCACCAAGGTTCTAAGGGCAAAGAGCTCAAGAAAAGCAGAGAGCCAAGTGAAAGCCATTTATGATCAAGTCTCAGAAGTCATTTATGTCATGTTTGTGGCTTTCTACTCATAAAAAGCAAGTCACTTTGGCCAAGGAGAGGGGAATTTGACTCCATCTCTTAGTAGAAAGATTATCAAAGAATTTATAGTCATAATTTAAAACCACTACTCTTTTCCCACTTATAAAGACAGAAAATGACATAATAAACTTGAGCTACTCTAATCAATAAGCTTCTAGGGAATTAAAGAGTATATACCAACAGAACAATCATGACTTTGTTATATAATAATTGTTTCATTAAAGTATACAAAGGCAGTTAACTGCACAACCCCAATTGTTCTTTTAACCTCTCTTTTAACCTTCCCCTTTGTCTCAACCAGCTACAGCTAACAAAGCCATCAACAAGCTGAGGCTGCTGTCTTTCTTGGAGAGTATCTTTCATTCAGCTTCTCTCGTTCGTCCATAACCTGCAGGTGCTTGGCAGCAGATTTCCCACTTAGAGCTGTGCTATCCAGCTACGCTTTGTACCTGACATAAGGTTCACTCTGCTTCACCCTGAAATCTTAGCACGCAAAGACATGAGAGACTTGTGCAATTCAAAATTTAGGCCTTTTTTGCTCATATCTAATGAGGCTGAATACTTGACACTCAGGATACTTTGTTTCTTTTTCGCCTTAACTGCCTCTTGGAGCTACTTTTATTTTCTACACATTTATTTTTAAATGTTGAGTAATGTACCACAAGACTATATTGTGAAAATATTTTAAAAATTACCATAAAAATGTCATCATTGTTCTTCTACATGTTTCTTCGTACTCCACAGCAGACAGATTCTCAAATAATATGTAATAGAATCTATGATTGTTCACTGCTATGGTAAGTTTTGGGTTTTGTGGGCCCTGCGTTATATATTCCCAAGGACAAGAACTAGAAAGAACTATTGCTGTAGAGCCACTATGCTCACCAACTTTTTTTGCTTTCCTCCTGGACGTAGCTAAACTACATTGACCAGCCCTGGTTAGATGGAGTCCATGTGATCTGAGTTCTGTGACCACTGGAATATGTGCAGAAATAAGGCAGGCCATCTCCAGCTTTGATCATAAAAGTCATCTCTCTACCTACGTACCTATTACCTATCTATCTCATTTGTTTCCTTTTGTAGAAGTCTTGTAGGCCACATATTAAATATGGTGGAATTTTAAGGAAGCATTAAAAAGTGCAAGAAACGTAGGTCTACTAATGGCCATGTGAAGAAACCTGGTCCCCTGTTCACTGTATTAGACTATACATGGTACAATGACAGAGAAATACATTCAATTTTATTAAGCCTCTGAGAGTTCAAAAATTATCTGTTAGAGCAGCTGACATCACCTTAATTGGCTGTCCTCTTGCCCAGTTATTGTTCTAAAGAGGAATCCAGTAGTCTAAATAGATGCAAAGCCAGAGCACAAAGTCCCCTGCACTCTTCACTTCTATCAGTGTCCTGACTGAATTGTGGGTGCAGTAAAAAAACATATGTGTTTGGAGGGTAGAGAAGGAAGGGAAGAACTGAGTTCTACAAGAGAGCAATAATTGGAGAGAAAAAAGTTTCCTTTGTCAATTCCCAAATGACACCATACCATGAGTCCTCTACTCTATCATTTTATCATACTCATCCTGTGATAGAGAATAGAGAGGACACAGGGAAATCAAGTGTAGACCAAGGGGCTCTAACCATGTAAATTGTGGACTGCAATTGTTCACAAAGCTTCTTTTTTCTTGTCTGGGAATATATTATGTACTGGAATTTGCACCTTTATCAATACATTGCTGTAAAAAGATGTAGATATATAAAGGCAAAGAAATAGAAATAAGTATAGATCTAGACCATCTAATCAAAAGGAGGAATGGTTACTCTGTTTAACCTTGGAAAACGCCAGTACATCCCCTCCAGAATGCTCCTCCCAGTATTGACAGTGGTGGTATTTTCTCCACAGGACTAAGACCAAGTTCTAAATTAAATTGCTTTGCAGTTTTTTTTTTCTGTCTTTCAGGTAAAATAGTACTTCCTACTGTTTTCTGATGATCAAGATAAAATTCAATACACATCAAGCACTTAGCCTACAACTTATTCTTACAATAATTTTAAATGGGATTTATAGAACAGAGTAAATAGATGAATCACCTGATCTATTTCATTTTTTCCAATTGTTATTTTATTGTTCTAAGGAGAAAAAATACAAACACGAATGTTCAGCAAGAGATTCCAATCAGAAATAATTTATCAGTATTTGAATATGATAAGGCACAAAACCCCACTAGAAACTTAATCTTGCAGTGCTGCATGCTTATGTCAATTACAAGGCATGGGCCACCCATGTGCTCAGATTGTAGGGTTTACTGATCCCCTTTCCCATTAGCTGAACTGCTGAAACTTGTTAAGTTTAACTTCCACAATTTGCATAAAAAATTTCAATTACAGATTAGTTCTGGATATTTGGAGAGTTCTGTCCTCTGCCTTCAGCTCCTAAGAGATAATCTTTAAGCTCTGGAATGTTCTGCCTATTGATAAGACTGTGTTTGATTACCCTAGGGTCTTGAACCACCCTGGAGAGCCTAACAATGTGATTTATGATCAGTTTGGCCTCTAAAAAGGCTGGAGATTAAAGATTAGCCTTGTGTTGGCAATCAACCATAGCTATGTGACTGAGCTGTAACATAAGCTCTAAATTTAATACTCAGGTGCACTTCCTGTGTTAGCAATAGTCTGTGTGGATCATCATACTTTGTTGTCAAGAAAAATCAACACTGTTTATGATTCCATTGGGAAAGGAAAACTGGAAAATTCACACTTGGAAGTTTCCTGAATTTGCTCCAAGTATTTCTTCTCTTGGCTGAGTTTAATTTGCATCTTTTTCCTATAATAAAATGTAAATGTGAGTATGATAGCTTCCAGTGAGTACTTTGAGTCTTTCTAACACATGATTGAGCATAAGAGTGTTCTTAGGGATCCAAATTTGCAGCTGATGCCAGAAGTGAGGATGATCTTGGGGATTTCTAAACTCTGTAGACACCATAACAAGTTTCTCCAGAATTAACATGCCAAATTAAGTACATTGTGTCATAAATTGTGTCTTAGTTACTTTTCTCATTGCTGAGAAAAAATACTGACTACCCAAAGTTAAAGGAGGAAGGGTTTATTTTAGCTCAGTGTGTAGAGGTTTCAGTCCATAGTCATCTGGCTCCAAGGTGGGGTGGCATGGCAGAGGGGTATCACAGAGGAGAAATTGTTCATGGCATGGCAGACTGAAGGTAGCAAGCAGCAAGCAGCAGCAACAGAGCACCAACAGAGCACTTTCTTCTTTCTGCTCCTTTATATTCCATCCAGGCTACCAGCCTATTGATTGGTGCCATTCATTCCCAAGTTGGGGCTTCCCTTATCCACATGCTTAATTCCAATATCATGCCCTTAATCCACATTCACACCCTTAGGATGTGAATTCAGCCACCTCCAAAAAGCCCGCCCCCCATGAGCACAGAGGCTTTGGAGGGATATCTAGAAAAAGCCATAACAAATGGCACCAACTTCTGCCAAATGCTGATCAACTACAGCATCCCTTCCTATGGGTATTTTATTCAAAAAAATTCCTTGCTCTCTCTTCCAGTAATTCTTCATAGCACAATGTTCATAGTCTCACAGAAATATAATGAAAATAGTTTTTGCATGGTTTTTACCTTGTAATTGAGGATGGATTGCTGCAAAGAACAATGGCCTTGGTATATAATTAAATTATACTTGATTGTGTATCCAGGAACAAATATATGATGGTAGCTTTTAGCTAACGCCATCTTATTTGCTCTCCTGTACTTTATCCATTGAAATACTAACACAGAAAGGCAAGTAAGGTTGCAACAAGACTGGAAATTAATAACTCCTGGACTTTAGAAGGTAGAAAATAGTTTGAAAAATTAAATGGATCTATCAGGTCTAAGTCAAGAAGTAAAGGAGACAGAAACATCTCTAGGTTTTCTAAAGGGAGGGATTTAACACAGGGAATTGGTTACAAAAGTGTTACAAGAACAAAGAAGCAAAAGATTGAATAGTGAGGCAGTGCAGAGATAGTCAATAATGACAAGCCACTTCTATTCCTTGGAAGGGGCCATCTGGTGAGGGCTGGAATCAGAAAGAGATCTGAAAAACAAGAGTGGGATGGAATTGTCTGTTGAAAGCTGGAATTTTGAAGGAATTGGATCATGAAAGAATCACAGCCTCTACCATTGATATAACTTATGGCATAGAAAGATGAAGAGAAATTCCTTGGCTTCTCATTTCCTTTCAATCTGCTATTAGTCAGGCAGAAACCATCTAACATGGAAATATGGGCAACCAAACTTGTGAGGGTCTGTCTCTGTAATATAAAGCATAAGAGGGGGAAAAGTGAAGACTAGAACTTAAAGAAAATACAATAAACGACCACCGCTCTATTGGAGTCTTAGACACACTCTAATTTGTGAATCTAAACACTAAAAGTATAAAGGAGAGAGACAAGAAAAAAATATGCCAATCTACAGGAGATAGTCAGACTTTCTTAAGAATGTGCTATATGTTCCAATGAACAACCTTTAGAAAGAAGGATTGGTGGTTCACAAGGAAAATAAAAACAGATTGTAAGGAGAAGAAAAAAGTTGAGATGAGAGGAAAATAAGCGGAGACAACAAAGAACAGGATTAGAATTAGGCTCAGATGAAGAAGGAAATAGCAAAGGGAAGAAGAGGCGGTAAGAGATATAAATATATTATAATAAAATTTAAATTCATACCCCAATTCAAGATCTGTTCAGAAAGAACAGATTTAACACTGCAGGATAGTAAATCAGTGATAAGGAGAACAAATTTGAGAAGCATTCACTGGAGAGTTAAAAAAATAGATAAAAGATGAAAAAGAAGAAGGTAGATTTGAAGATAAGTGCACAGAGACTTGCTTTCTCAAAGTCCATGTTCCTGAAGAAGAAACAAAAGAAATGGTACAGTAATTGATGTATAACAAAAGACAAAGGTTTTTAATTGCTGAGAACAAACCATGATTAATGAATAGACACTGATGTCTGATGTATTCTGGGGAAAATTTTGAATTTTAAGAAAAAGAAAAATGTGCCTGGGTAGACAACAGTTTACCTAGAGAAGAGTAAGAATCTGACTATATTTGTCCTGCACCGTTAAATTCCTGAGAGTACTCATACAATTTTGAGAGGAAAAGGTTTGAGAGATAAAAATTATTTTTCATGAGAAGTTGCTATTTGAGGTAGATGCTATCAATTTCCATTATAAGACAGAGGCTCTCATTCTTGTACCTGCTGGGAGTTCTGGCTGTTGAGGGCTCACAGTCCCACTGTAGCCGTGGCCTTCAGCAGACAAGAGCCAAAGATTGTACTGTTTCCATGGGGGGCAGATCACATGAGCATTCTATGTTTCCTAATTGAGAGCAACTATCATAAGCCATCACATCTCCAGAACTCTCAAAGGAATTGTCTGATGCCTTTGCTACCATTATAGGGTCATTGTTCTGTCAACCTGCTTTCCTCACTCCTTTACAGCTCTTGATCTCCATCATTTCCCCCAATCAACGTCCTGCACGAGTATTCCTGTCTCAGTGTCTGTTTTCAGGGAAACTACCCTCAGACAAGATTTATTTAGCGAAAAGAAAAGATGTATTCCAGTACCAATTGAGGAGTAAAAATAAATATCTGAAGAAAGAAGAGAGTAATGAAAGAACTCTGAATTTAAGCATTGAAACTAGTTAATCATACAATTATTGTTGAATGTAGACTTACAAAAGAGAATGAAAAAATAAAAATTATTTTGAAAGATGAGATTTAAGTTAAATATATATTTATTATCACCTACTTCTAAAATTCTAAATAACATCTTCTAAAACTACGAGGTTTAGAAAGAAGGACTAGGGGAAAGAAAGGAGGTCTATATTGCTTTTACAGTTCTCATTCTTCAGAACTTATAAAAATAAAGCCAACAGCACTTCAGGGGCAGGAAAAAATGTATGTAAAACTACATTTCTGAGACAGGAGACACTTGAGTTGTTGACAAGATTTCACTCAAATAAAGTACTAGACTCTTATAACATCATTCTGAAATCTGAAGACTTTGCAACTCAATATGAGCAGCTTGATAGCAAGGACAAGACAATTCAGTACAAAAACTTTAATCATCTAACATGAACCAGATAAGTCATAGACTATTTAGGAGAAGAGATTGCTTAAATGGCATCACATTTTGTAACCCACTTTGTAAGGTGGTTTCTTTATGTGATACTCTGGGAGTGTAAACCATACATGAGTATTACATGAATAAAACCAATATTCAGCCAAGAATAATTAGTTCAAAGGAGGGAGAAGTCAGTTTCCATTGCAGTGATGGAACAAACTACATGAAGAAACTATGCTTTGAGCCAGGCTCTAAAGGATCGGGGAAGTGGGGGAAGTGTTCAGGGCTTGAAGTCTGAGGGATGGGAGAGAGCAAGGGCATGCTCATGAGTGAGACAGCTATGTTGAAGAGTGTATTAAGCTTTCATTTGGGAGATCTTGGGGGAAAACTACATAAATGAAATAGCTGAGCTGAGAAAGTAGAAGGAAAATGTTGTGGAACACTGAAGGCAGCTGTGTCTATTGGATTAAAGTAGATAATTTCCTTGAAGATATAATCAGAATCGATAGTAAATTCATGTGGATAAAAAAGTTTCTCTTCTGCTTCCAGATTCTACCCACGATTCCTGTGAAATAGGTAAGAATGGGATATTCTTTGTAAATAAGTTGCAATGAAGCTTAGAAATCACTTAATCAACTCTTTTATTTCATAGAATAATCTGAGGTCCACAGAAATAAAGCAAATCATATTTCTTCTTGGCATATTCCATTTTTAAATGCCAGAACCATGCTGAAAAGATACTATACTATTAGATGATGGAAATCCTAGATGTTCTAGACCCAGCTGAGCTCTGGACAGAAATTATTATTATAAGTTATTAAATTTTGAGGCTCATTGTTACACAGCACTAAGTAACTGAAGCAATGGAGGGAGATGACTATGTATTTTCTAGGATTTTTGTACTTTTTCTAGCAAGAATTTGTTCTTCCCCCAAGTGTCTCATTGTCTCATCATTACTTACTCTTCCCAGAGAAATCTCTACTTTTCTACTGTACTACCCCCAAAACACCTTCTCTCTCCCTTACTCACCTAGGCTACACATTGTGTTAAAATAGCAACATGACAAATAGATGCTATTTCTCACTAATAAGAGCACAGCAGGAAGAACATTGGCCCTGCTCCACCTCATTCCCACAATCATTAGCCAGCACACAAGTGAGTAATTGCCAGATGTTGAATATTTCTCAGATTTCTCCCTTCTCAGAAGGTAGAAAAGGCTCCTCAGCCACCATCACTGGTGAAATTTAGCAAGCGATGTTTCTGAACTTTGGCTCCTTTGTCTCTCACTTCACTCCTCTTCACACTATCTGTGGTGGTCTATAGGAATGACCCCTGGTCACACCAAATGCCTCAGGCAGACCTAGTGCTGCCATGTAGTTGTGCTTACTTCAGTCTACCAAAGCCTATCAAAGGTTGCCTTGTGACCATCATGGGTGGGCTAGGGGAGAGAGAAGAATGGCAAGGCAGAAGATTCCTCTTTCTTCTAGTTCATATGGTAGACATGCTAATAAAATATCTGAAAAAATGCAACCCTACAGTTCAGTTCCTAAAATCTTAAAAGATGTAAAAATAAAAAAAAGAACAGTGTTTCCTATGGAGCTGGACACAGAGTCATGGGTTCCGGGGAAACTCAACTTGGAGCAAGCAAAGGGATATTGCCTCCCAGAGACTAGTTTATGGTGTATTCTCCTTCCTAGATATGACTTTATATCTTCATTTTATTTTCTGAGAAGTTAGTTCCATCAGACATTGACAAGTTACATAATATTATCTCACAGATGATATCAACTCAAAAATAGCAGCCGCAGGTCTGCTTATACTCTCACAGGGAATTAAGCATAACTGTTCACAGGGGAACTCCAATGAGGTTGGGTAGGTGGTATTTTGACTAGTCACAGTTTGTTCCCAAAGATCGTGAATCATTCAAAAGACCTTATCTCAAAATGGAGAACAGAATAGGAAGACCATCTGGGATTCCTAGATAATTTTATAGACAAATCAAAATAGCACAGAGTTAGGAGCAAACTAGTTACATTCCAGCAGCAACAGAATTCCATTTGTTGCATGCTTAAAGGTGGGGATCAAAAATAACAAGTAACTAGCTAACATTAGCTGGCTTTGTCTTCACTTCTGCATTTACATAGGAAATCTGACTTGCTAAAACACAATTTGACTTTGAGTGATTTTGGGAGGGTGTTCATATGGTAGACATCAGACAAAATGTGGCATTTTTTAAAGTGAAAGAAGTTTCCAATAATAATTACTCCAGGACAACAGGCATAGTTTGTTCAGGGAAACAACAGGCATGGAATGTTTGGGGAAAACCTAGATGCGTAGTCTCCCTAAACTTATATAATACAAGAAAGACCTCTGTGCCATTCTAGGTGATTCTTTTAATGGGCATTGCCTTCAAGGACAGAATTTGTTTCTATCAGCCATATCTTAATGATAAATAACAAAAATCAAGGTACTGCATAAAGAATGATCTTTAAAATGGAAGGAAATGATGTGGAATAACATGGCTAGGCTCTAATTTAGCAGGGCTGAACTGGAAGGATGTCCTTGGAACTAAGTTTCCAAGAGTAGACTCCAATCAGAGAACCTAAAAAGGAATATGAGTGATGCAGAAAACCAATTCCATTTAGGATACAACCACTTTACAAGACAGCCTTTCTTATCTACCCACTAGGATTCTGTTCTGATACAGACAAAAGGGTGTTGAAATGGGACACCTCAATAAAGAGCAGCTGAGGTTTAGGGATTTGATACCTACACCAGATTGAGCAAACTTAGAAAAGATAATGGAGTTGAAATATAAAATAGTATGAAAACAAATTTCTGCTGTAAGCAATAAAAATCTACTGAATGCAAGTGTATTAATTTCTTAAAGAATTTCTCTGAACAGTTTTTTGAGTTAATGCTGCCTTTGAATTCTGAAGGAAATGAAGAGGGTGGTAAGAAGGGAAGAGGAAGAAGAGATGTCCTGGAGTTTACTGTGTAAATCACACTAGCCAGGTCTATTACTACCCACATACTAACCTGAGTTATGGAAAACAAGGCAGATTGGCCTTAAAATTTAACAAAGTAGAATCAAGTGGGGCTACTCCAATAAATATTTACCTATAAGCAAAGGTTATTTTTGCTTCTATATTTAGTTGCCACCCTCTTACCCTGGGAAACTGGGACAGCATGACTTGAATTGCCCTTAGTTCACTTTTTTAAAAAATAAATTTTATTGGTACATTTTAGGTATACAATATAATGACATTCATCATTGGAAATTTACACCTTTAGATAATCTCACTTGGTTCTTATTTTTTCCCCATTCCCCTGCCCTCCCTTCAACCTCTCCATTCCTCCCCGTTTACAAAGACTTTGTTTCCATATTTTCATTTCCTCATATTAATACCATTCTCTTCTTTCTTTTCTGCCCCTACACATTCCCCATCCCCTTTGCCACTTTTCTTTCTATTTCACATTACCTGTTATACCGTTTAGTCCTTATTTACACTTTCAGTTTCTCTCACCAGAGAAACTATTTGGTATTTACACATGTGTGTCCTATTTATATCACTTAAAGTATCACTTCAAAGTGCATCCATTTAGCTATAAATGTCTCTAATTTCTCATTTTTTTCTGGATGAGTAGTACTCCATTTTATTGGAAAAACCACATTTTCTTTATCCAGTCTCCAACTGAAGGACAATTGGGCTGATTCCAAGATTCAGCTATTACAACTTATGCTGCCATGAACATGGGGCACATATATCACTGTGGTATGATTCTTTTAATTCTTTGGGGAAGATCCCCAGCAGGGGAATAGCGGGGTCAAATGGGACTTCCGTCCTAGTTCTTTGTGGTAGCTCCATACTGATTTCCACAGTGGTTACACCAGTCTACACTCCCACCAGCAGTGGAGGAGGGTTCCTTTTTCCCCACAGTCCCACCAGCATTTGTTATTGGTTGATTTCATGATAGCAGCCATTCTTTCTGGGGAGAGGTAGAATCTCAACACTGTTTTCATTTCCATCTCTCCAATGACCAGTGATGTTGAACATTTTTTCATATGTTTATTTGCTATTTCTACTTCTTTGTCTGAGAAATGTCTGTTCATTTCAGATGCCCATTTTTGGATTGGGTCTTTAAATTAAGGAGGTCTGATTTTTTAAGTTCTTTATAGATTCTAGACAGTAGAACTTTGTCTAATAAACAGCAGGTGAAAATTTTTTCCCATATTGTGGGTTGTCTCTTCACACTGCTGGTGGTTTCTTTTTCTGTGCAGAAGCTTTTTAATAAGAACAGATCCCACTTGTTCATTGTGCTAGTTCATGGGCAACTGAGGTTTTGTTCATAAAGTCTTTTTCTACACCAATGTCTTCAAGAGCTCTACCTAACTTCTGTTCCAGTTGGTTCAGTATTTCTGTTGCAATATTTAGATCTTTAATCCATTTTGATTTTAGTTTAGTGCACGGTGAGAGATATAGGTCTAGTTTTAATCTTTGGCAAGTTGAAACCCAATTTTTCCAGCACTGTTTATTAGAGAGGCTATCTTTCCTCCAGTGAGACTGTTTGGCTCCTTTGTCGAAGATGAGATGTCTGAGTGTGTCTGGAGTTGTTTCTGCATCTTCTAAGGTGGTCCACTGGTCCTCAGATCTGTTTTCTTGCCAGTACCATGCTGTTTTTATCACAGTAACTTTGTAGTATACTTTCAAGTTGGGGATTGTGATACCCCCTACCATGTCTCTGTTGCCTAGAATTGCTTTTGCTATTCTAGGTCTCTTCTTCTTCCAAATGAATTTTTAGACTGTTTCCTCAAGGTCCACAAAGTATGCTGCTGGAATTTCAATTGGGATTGCATTGAATCTATATATCAGTTTTGGAATTATGGACATTTTCATTACGCTGATTCTTCCTACCCAGGAGCAAGAGATATCTTTTCATTTTCTGATATCATCTTTAATCTCTCTTTTCAAGAGTGCTATGGTTTTCGGAGATGAGGTCTTTCTTTGCTTTCTTTTGTTAGGTTGATTCCTAGGTATTAAAGTTTCTTGGATGCTATTGTGAAAGGAATTATTTGCCCTATTTCTGTCTCAGTGAGTCTATTGTTCGTGTAGAGGAAAGCTATTGATTTTTGTGTGTTGACCTTGTATCCAGCTACTCTGCTGAATTTAGTTATTGAGTCTAGAATACTTTCGGTGGAGTTCTTGGTGTCTTCTATGTAGAGTATCATGTCATTTGCAAATAATGACAGTTTGACTTCTTCATTTCCTATTTTACTCCTTTAATTTCTTTCTCTTGTCTAATTGCCATGGCTAATGTTTCCAAAACCATATTGAACAGAGTGGTGATAGTGGATATCCTTGTTTTGTTCCATCTTTTAATGTGAAGGATTTCAGTTTTTGACCATTTAGTAAGATATTGGCTGTTGGTTTTTCACAGATGGCTTTTATCAGATTAAGATAGAGACCATCAATTCTAATTTTTTGTCAGTTTTTTATCATAAATTCATGTTGGATTTTGTCATATGCTTTTTCTGCATCTATTCAGATGGTCATATGGTTTTTATCCTTGGCTCTATTGATATAGTGTATTACATTGATTGATTTGTGTATGTTGAACCACCCCCGCATCCCTGGGATGAATCCCACTTGGTCAGGGTGTATGATCTTCTTGATGATCTTCTGCATTCTATTTGCCAGTATCTTAGTAAGGATTTTTGCATCTATGTTCATTAGTGAAATTGGCCTATAGTTCTCTTTTTTGGTTGGGTCTTTCTCTGCTTTGGGGATCGGGGTGATACTTGCTTCCAGGACTGAATTTGGAAGTATAGCTTCCCTTTCAATTTCACTGAAGAGTTTAAACAGTAGTGACAGTAGTTCTTCTCTAAATGTCTTGTAGAATTCAGCAGTGAAGCCATCAGGACCTGGGCTTTTCTTAGTTGGTAAGTTTTTAATACATTTTCAATTTCATTGGTTGATATTGGGTCATTCAAAATATTTAGGTCTTCTTCGTTCAACTTTGGTAATTCATGTGTATCTAGGAATCTGTCTATTTTTTCTGTATTTTCCATCATATTGGCATATAGGTTCTCGAAGTTGGTATTGATGATCTTCTGGATTTCTGCTGGGTCTATTGTAATTTCATCCTTTTCATTCCTAATTGCATGGATTTGGGCCTTTTCTTTCCTTTTTCTGATAAGTTTGGCTAAGTGTTTGTCAATTTTGTTTATTCTTGGCTTCACTGATTTCTTGTATCGTTCCCTTAGTCTCCATTGCATTGATTTCTGGTCTGATCTTTATAATTTCATCCCTTATATGAGCTTTGGCTTTGTCCTGCTCTTCTTTTTCTAGAAGCTTGAGGTTCAGCATCAGGTTGTTTAATTGGGCTCACTCTTTTTCCTAATATGAGTATTTACTGCTACTAATTTCCCTCATAAGACTGCTTTCTTTGTGTCCCCTAGATTCCAGTATGTTGTATTGGCATTGTCATTTAATTAGAGGAACTGTCTGATTTCTTCTTTAATTTCCTCTGTGACCCATTGATTATTCAGAAATGTGTTGTTCAATTTCCATGTGTTTATGAAATTCTTGCAGTTTCTTTTGCTATTGATCACCAATTTCATCAAACTATGGTCTGATAATATACGTGGGATAACTTCAATTCTTTTGAGCTTACTTAAACATGTTCTATGAGCAAGCATGTGGTCTACTTTGGAGAATGACTCGTGCAGCTGAGAAGAATGTGTATTCTGATTTTGTGGAGTGGAACACTCTTAAACATCTGTTAAGTTCATTTGTTCAAGTGTTTGATTGATTTGTAGTATTTTTTGCTTATTTTTTGTCTAGTTGATCTACCTATTTGTGACAGTGGGGTATTGAGGTCCCCCATTACTATTGTATTAGTGCTTATTTCATTTTTCATGTCCCTTAGTATTTGTTTTATATAGTTGGCCACAGTAGTATTTGGTGCATATATGTTTATAATTGTCATCTTTTCCTCTTGGAGTGTTCCCTTTACAAGGATGTAGTGTCCTTCTTCTCTCTCTTAATCAGTGTTGGTTTGAAATCCACTTGATCTGCAAAGAAGATAGCTACTCCTGCTTTTTGTTGGATTCCTGTCACATGGAATTTTGTTTTCCACCACTTAGCTTTCAGTCTGTGAGTTTCTTTTTGAATTAAATGTGTTTCTTTTATGCAGCATCCTGTTGGATCTTGCTTCTTGACCTATTCTGCCAGTCTGTTTCTTTTGATTGGTGAATTGAGACCATTAGCATTGATGGTTATAACTGATATGCATTGACTCATCATTGTCATGACTTTTTCTTTTTGTTGGATTCTACCACGCTGCATTGAATCTCTTATTGTACCCCACAGATTCATTCTGCTAGGCTTCCTGGGGTTGTGATCCTCGTTGTTTTTTCCTAGGATATTGTCTAAAATTTTTTGGAGTGCTGGTTTGGTATTCATGAAGTTCCTAAGGTGCTCTTTGTCATGAAAGTATCTTCTTTCTCCATCAATTTTGAAAGATCGTTGTGCAGGGTACATCAGTCTGGGTTGGAGGCTGTTTTCCTTATGGCTTGAAATATGTCACTCCAAGCTGTTCTTGCCTCAAGGGTTTACATTGAGAAGTCTGCTGTGATTCCGATGGGCTTTCTTCTGTATGTGATTTGTTTCTTTTCTTTAACTGCTTGTAGAACTTTGTTCTTCTGTTGGGTTTCTGGAATCTGAACTATTATATGCCTATGTGTAGATTCTTTTTGACCAAGGCTAGTTGTAGTCCTGTATTCTTCACTTATCTGTATGTCAATTTCTTTTACATTGGTTGGGAAATTTTCTGCCATAACTTCTGTGAAGTTTTTTATGTTGTCTGCACTCTCTCCTCTTTCTTCATTCACTCTGATCATTCTTATGTTATTCTTTGCATCATCTAACAGCTGCTGGATTGATTTCTCATGGTCCCTTTTTATTTTAAAGAATTTTTTCTTTTCCTAGTCATTAATTTCAATCTTGTCTTCTATATCTGAAATTCTGTCCTCACATTGGCTGATTCTGCTGCATAAACTTTCAATGGAGTTTTTAATCTCCTGGAAATCTGTTTGCATCTGTTTTATGGGTTCCATTTGTTTCCTATGTTGGGATTCCATCATGTTCCACTGCTCCTCTGTTTTCTTATCTGTGCCCTCTCTAGATTTATTAATGATGTCTTGCACTATGGGTACAATCTCTGCTGATATCTGAGAAGTTATTTCTGATTTCATTTTTTCCAGATCCTCTTTTGTTGCCAGTTCAGGGAGTCCACATGGTTGAGTATCAGATTGTTACATCTCATTTCCTTTTGGGGTTGCTTTAGGTGATCTTGAAGTCTGGCTCTTCAACTTGTTTATGTGTCTTCTCATTTCAGTGGTGTGGGGGGAAGGGATGTGTGTTGCTGGCCCCTGTGTAGCTCACTTCCTCTGCACTGGGGACAGCTCTGCTCCTCTATTTTGGGGGCAGTGGTACCATCTCCCAGAATGTTCACCTCCTCTGCTGAGGGCAGCTCTGTTCCTCTGCACTGGGGGTGATGGTATGGCCTCCCAGAAGGTTCACCTCCTCTGTGCTGGTGACAGCTCTTCTCCCACCCTGAGTTCATTTTACTAAACATTTTAATCTAAAAATACATTTACATTGATAGAAAATTACAAAACTAATACAGAGAATTCCCGTATACGCCATACTCTGTTTCCTCTATTATAAACATCTAGTATTACTATGGTACATTTGCCACAATTAATGAACCAATATTGTTACATTATTTACTGACATCCATACTTTATTCTGATTTGCTTGTTTTTTACCTAATGTTCCTTTTCTTCTTAAGGATCTCATCCAAGCTCTTAGATGATAGCTATCATGTTTCTTTTGGTCCTCTTAGGTGTCACAGTTTCTTAGACTTTTATTGTTTTTTGGTGATTGTGATGGTTTTGAGGAGTGCTGTTCATGTAGTATTTTTTAGACTGTCAGTCATTGGGATTTATTTATCTGATGTTTTTATTGTAATTAAACTGTGGCTATATGTCTTGGGATGAAAGATCACAGAAGTGAAATGTCATTTTCATCACATCACATCAAGGGTATGGACTACCATATGAATATTACTGACCAATGGATGTTGATCCTGATTACCTGGCTGAGGTAGTATTTGTTGGATTTCTCCATTATAAAGTTACACTTTAATTCCTTACTTTTCTATACTGCACTGTGTGGAAGCAAATCACTAGGCATTGCCTATACTTAATGAGTGAGGAGTTATGTTTCATTGTCTTAAGGAAATAGCTATGTAAATTATTCAGAGTTGTTCTGCACAAGAGATTTGTCTCTTCTCCTTCTTTTATTTATGTACTTTCATTTATTCAACCTTTTATATCAATGTGGACTCATGAATATTTATTTTCAATCTGGGCTATAAACAAATACTTTATTTTGTTGCTTGAATTGTTCCAACTTTGACCACCAGGAGCTCTTTCAGCTGATCCCTATGCCTTTTTTACATACTCCTTGTTGCGGCTATTTTCATTTGAATATTTTCTTAGTCTCTGGCACTACAAGATGCTCCAGGGCTTACCTCATATAATTCTTTTCCTAGCCCTAGAATCAGCCATTTCTTTAAGAAACTCTGGTTCCTTTAATTAAGAATGGCTTTAGAAATAAAATCTGAATTTCTAAATTTGTTTTGGAGGAAATTTTAAAGTCGTTTTAGGCTGACACTAGCAACATTTACATTGTCTATTGCTTTTATATTTATTTAATATATTTATTTTATGATTAGTAGAGAAGTTGGAAAATAACTGAATGTTAAGTTGTGAAAAATTATTGATGATTTTAAGGAAAATGGCATTCAGTTTTAATATATCTAAACATGAATTTGAGAACAAATAAGGGTTGAAAAAGAACAAAGAGCCACAAAGACATCTGAGAAGTAGCATATGAGAATTTTATTAATTGATTGCTTGATTTTATTAATATGTTGTTGGCCTGTGAAGTATTTGAAAAAGAAAAGGAGGCACAATTCTTCAGTTGAAGTTAAAACCTTGAACTTCTCATAAGGTAAAGGAATGATGGTTCTGTTCCCAAATCGTAGTTTCAATGGAAGCACTAACATTATTGAAATTTAGACCTGAGAGTTCCAAAGTGCATGGGAAAAGGCTAAGAAACTTTATATGTAACCATGGACAAGTCATTTGGTCTCTCTACCCTCATTTACTCATCTGCAGAACTGTACAGATAGTATCATTTACTTCTGTGAGATTTTCAAAACAAAATAGAAAGAATGAAGAACTTAGCAAAATATATAACAAAAAATAAATATGAAGATGTGCTTGTTATCTTTCAATGAATGAAGGCAGCCCTTTGGTCCCAGTGACTTCCAGGTATACCAGCGTTCTTAGTAAGTACAGTTGCTCTTGAACATCATGGTAGGAGACTTTAGTATAAGTGAGGTGAACATCACTCTGCTGCATTTTGTCCCAAAATGAAGTCCGTATTAGGAAAAATGAGTAGGGAGGATAAACGGAATGAATCTTAGAAAAGTCACATTCCACAGTATATTCAACACATTCCCAAAATAATTAGGAATCTGACTTGAAAGTCTGGGTACTGACTTAATGCTCTCTTATCTTCCCATTCAGAGGCAGAACAGATTCCCAAGAAAAGTATATTGCTTTCACTTATCTAATACAATATCCTCACAGACACATTTTTACAGGCTGAAAGCAGACCGATTACTGTACTATGGTGGGATGGGGGAGGGGTAGAAGGTAAGAAGAAAGTTCTTCATCACTGACTGCCTGATTAATTCTAAATGACCGTGGTATACTGCTAGTAGGGTTTCAGAGTTTGCTTATTAAGATGATTATACTTTTATGACAAATGTAGTTTTAGTTTGCATTTTATAATGAAACATTCATGCAATTCTACCCCCCCCTCGAAACCACCTTATAGCTGAGAACTCTTACTGTGTAAAGAACTGCAAGACTGCTAAAAAAAAAAAAAGGCCTTTAATATTTAATGATAGGCAGGGTGTAGCTTTTAAGCATATGTTGTCATCCTCTCTAAGTGCAAGCCCTAAAACCCAGAAGACCAAATAGCACATAGCTATAAGTCTTTCTTCCTGTTATTTGTAAAGTATTTCTGTAAGATTGTCTTCATACTCAGACTCTAGGACACTGCCCAGAAATCAGGTGGAGTGAAAGAAGCATGGACTAGGAGTACTAGAGCTAATCTCTCATCTGGCAGTATTCTAACCTTGGAATTTGGATAGGTTACTTCCCTAATATTCCTATCTCATTTTGAAAAGCAAGATCAAGACTCAAATCCTAAACCACTGCTATCTCCAAATCCATTCCTCTTTTCAATAGGATACTCTTCTGTTATAACTATTAAAATTTCTTATTCTTTCATTGAAAACACTTGATATTTTCTTTTGCTATAGCCTTTGTCACATGCAAGTTTGATAGATAGATAGATAGATAGATAGATAGATAGATAGATAGATATCTCTCAAGGTTAGTTTTTACTTGCCCCAGTATTTCTACCATCTTGCATAGTACTCAGTGTATTGTGTGTATTGTAAGTGTCCAATTATTGCTCATGAAATTGATGTTCCTTATGCTTTTAACTATGTTTTAAACCTTCTATATTAAAATTTGTATTGGGGCTATGGATGTAGCTCAGTGGTTGAACACTTGTTTAGCATGCTTAAGGCCCTGGGTTCCAGTCCCAGCACCAAAACAATAACAAAAATAAGGGTACTCCTTCCAAGAACATAGAACATTGTGGCTCTTCACACACAGTTGCCATGTTTAATTATCCATTGCTAATCCTCAGTCATTTTGGCAAAGTGTTGGCTGAGTAACCCTTGCTTCTCAGGTCACAGCATGCAAAGCTGGGAATGTCATGTGCATTAGAGAAGCAATGATGAGGAGGATACTCTTTGGGTCAGAGAACCTCACAGAAGAGTTGCTTGAGCCTCTAGCTGCCCCCCCCCCCCCCGTGAATCAACTCATGACTTTTTGCCCATTACAACTCTCCTACTACATCTGATGATGCCACATCCTTCTGGCTTCACGAGACTTTAATTATCATATCATGCATTGTAGTAAGATTTGTTATCATCTTCACTGCCAGTATGGACATAGTAACAGTGAGCCCTTTGCTGTTCTGTGACCCATATCCCAACACACACACATCACACACACACACACACACACACACACACACACACACACACACACACACTGACTGTGCTCTCATTTGGGAGGGCTCCCTACCACCAGTATTAGATATTTTAACTCAGACCTTACTTTTCTAATTCCATACTTTATCCCTCCTTGTGTTAGTTACTTTTCTCTCATTGCTGAAACAAAATACCCAACACTCAACTCAAAGTTAAAGGGGAAAAGGTTTATTTAGCTCACAGTTTGTAGAGATTTTGGTCCATAATTGGCTGGCTCCAAGGCAGGGATGGCAAACAGGCATCACAGAGGAGAAACAAATGGGGCCCACAGGCTAGCAAAAGCAATCAGGGACCCTAACAGTGTTTTTCTGCTCCTTTTATCTTATTCAGGCTACTGGGATTCGGGCAGTACCAAACCAATCACTCGTGTGTAGTGGTTTAGTAATCACACGCCCTTAATCTTAGCATCACACAGCCTAGATTCACCCACCTACAATGGCATGAGGCTTTGAGGGGACATCTAGACCCAAACCATAATACACCTATAGACATGAAGATTAGTTCTCTCAGGGCAGTTTAAGAGATTTAAGCTGCCATCTGATACTTCAACTAGAGCTGCTATCATCTGCAAGAACCCAGCCATGCAACCTGGATACATAAATTATTCTTTACCTCAGTGTTTGACTGCCTTCCTCAAATCGTCCAATTATCCAGAAGATAAAAGCAACCTTTACTGACATTTTCCTTTGTGTCTTAAATCTAAGGTCTAGGGATGAGGTCATCAGTCCAAAGTGTGTTGCAGTTTCCTTCTCTGTAGCTAATCAGGATTTCACTCAAAAAATACCTGTTGTTCTTGGCATGAGCAAATTCTAGACTTGGGCATACGTATCTGCCACCTAACTTCACATTTCTCGAAACTTCTAAAAGGTTTTTTTACATCCCTTAAGTCACCTTGCTAAAGAAATACAGTATTTCAAAATTCAAATTCTGACTTGCACAATTATATTTTCTTCAAACATTATATTTAAAGGTTTTAAACTATTTAGATACAACCTAAAAAGTCAAAAATTCTGTGCTTTTAGAAATAGTGCTCAGTTTAGTCCTTAAAAACAGAAATTCTGTGCTGTTTAGTATTACAGATTATTTCTGGCGTTTTCTCTGCAACACTTTGCTCTCCTCTTTCTACCCTCCAACCACAAGTCCTTGGTTTCATTCCTCTCATTTCTGAGTTGCTAATTTTAATACGACTTTTGCTAAAATTCATGTCCTAATTTGATTGCCATTGTGATGATAAGAGATGGTGCTATTAAGAGGTAATTAGGTCTTTAGAGGTCTTCTCTTTGAACTGCATTAATTTTTAGGGGATTGGATTAGATACTGTGAGGGCAGATTATTACAAAGTAAGGATGCCCTTCATGTTTTGCCTCTTCCACAAGTGTTCTCTTTTCTTTCTGCTTTTCTGCCATGTTATGATGCAGGATGAAGCCTGAGCCAGATGTGCCCACTCAATCTTGGACTTCCAGCCTGGAGAACTATGAAGAAAAATAAACCTCTATTCTTCATAAACAACCTTGCCTTGGGTAGTCTGTTATAGCAACAGAAAATGGACTAAGACAACCTTCTTCCTAGAGTCAGGGAAACTACTGACAAATCAAAGAAAGCTGAATGGGGAACATTTAATGTCACTACATTTAGATTTCTTGATAATGCTAGAAGAAAATCTTGGCAAGCAAGATATGAAAAACTCTAGTCAGTTAAGCAGAAGCTTCATTACTATTCTCACTGCTATGATTAGCACAACACTTGAGAATATTCTCTATTTTCTGCTCCTCTTCTTCTGTTTCTGTAACATTAATGCATCAGTCCTGCCCTTGACTAACAGCACCATACAACAAATGTAGGGGGCTCTATTTCTGCCTCAGGAGGCAAAAAGAGGGGAAGAGAGACAAATGGCTCTTCATCCTGAATTACCTCCATGGGAAGAAAATGAAATTTACCTATATCTTACTATTTATTGCTACAAAAGGATCCACGGCTTCTAGAGAGTAACCCACCCTTTCCTGAGATGCTGATTGCAAGGTTTCTCAATGTTGGATGCTTGCCAGATTCTATGACATTTTATTTTTGACATTGGGCTCAACTGCATAAATTGTATATGGTTATATATAATAGAGTCTCATTACTGAGGTAATTATATTCTATAAAGTTGCCACAAACTATGAATTGATAAATGCTGCACTATTTCTTCAAAGGGAAACAGGGTTAGGCTCCTTCAAGACTTTTCTCGCGATATTTTCATTGGTGTATCAATACATAACCTTGTTTTATATGTCTTTAGTTTAATGACACCTTATTAGTGTGCATTGTTGGTTCCTTAACATTGAAATCATGACCAGAACACTATAACTCATGCCTGATCAAAGATTATCTAACAGAAAATTTCTCTGTAAGGCACATGTCAGCCTTCTGGTACTTAGGAACACCAGACAGCACTTAGCACTATACTTGAACCACTTCAAATAGCAAGATCACCAACAAAACGCCCAAAAGTCTAAAGTTCATGGCACTAAATAAACCACAAAAAGATGACTTATTTACAAAGAAAGCTGAAACAAAAAGGCAGACTCACCATGTTTGTCCTCAACAGGGAACACTGAAGCAGCTCAAATTGTTCACCATGCTGTGGGGGGCCTTGCCCCCCCCCGCTGGAATTCTTGAGTGCCTATTACGGACATGCCCGGGCTTGTTGCAGATCTACCCGGCAACAAGGAAGTAGCCCCAGTGCCCTCCCCTTGCTCCTCCCCTCTCGCTCTACGGTATATATGTTGTAGCAGCTCCTGCAATAAACGAGACTTGATCAGAAACCTGTCTTGTCTCCATCTCTCGTGTCCCCTGTCCCCTCTCATCCTCGCTCCCCCTCTAGGGTCTCCGTTGACTTACCCGCGGGCCGGGACACCATGCCATATGTATTTGTGACCTGGGAAGTACTGAGTATTGATTTTTGAGGGTTATAAATAAATTTCAGTGAATAGGTGATTTTACAACTATAGAATCTGTGAATAATGAAGACCAACAGTCTACCAGTTATATGAATATGAGCTGACAGTTCTCAAGCAGTCACATCCAAGGATATATCCTTTGAACTGCTATGTGAAGCAGAGAGAATGTGAGTGATGAAAAAGCAAGCTAGTATATGAAAACATACTTATTGTTTATTGCTAGCAATATCCAAGGAAGAAAAAAATCTATATCTACAGAGGTTAACAATGAAATCTTACACTTAAATTTAAGTCTTACACTCTTAAAACTTAGCATATTAAATAATTTTCTCCCATTCAGCAAAATGTGGATGAACTAAGGACTATTGAAAGATGAGTTGATGATATTTATCACTGAATGGTTGCTTATTACATGCCAAGAAGTATGCTAATCATTTTAATCATTTAATTTGAACAATTACACTATAGGACAAACATTATCATCATGAAAGGGGAGGAATCTGCTGCTTAGAGATGTACAAAATTTTTATGAGGCCATACCATTAGCAACAGAATATCCAGGATTCAAACTGAGGATCTCATTCTGTTTCTGATTTTTAAAATCTATACTTTAGACCAATGGATCTCCAAATCACTTGGCAACATGTTGGAAATACAAATTATCATGTCCAACACCAGACCCACTGTCTCAGAAACTGGGGAGGGGGCCTAGTAACCTGGGCTTTAAAAGCCCTCAAGGAGATGCCAGTGCATGCTAAAGCTTGAGAACAAATCTTTTAATGACTAATGATATATACTAAATTATTCTAGTTACCGAAAATTAACATTCATTATTAAATTTTAAATATGAAGGAAGAATAGGTATATATATATCTCATCAGAACCATTAGGGTATAACCGTCATATAATAAAGTGAAGATATTTAAAGTATATACTTTGAAAAGGTTTGACATATACATCTATAACTATGTCTGAAAGCACTACCATAGTCAAGATAGTGAACATATTTGTCAACCTCAGAGTTTCCTTATACCACTTGGTAATCATCTCCTTATGCCAATCCTCCACTCCCTCTTCCCAAGCACTTGTTGATTTGCTTTCTGTTATTTTAGATTAGTTTGCATTTTTTAGAATATTATATAAATGGGCTCATATACTGCTCATTATTTTTCTCTATTTTCTTCTCAACATAATTACTTTGAGGCTCACATATCTCGTTTATGTCAATATTTTATTCCTTTTATTGCAGGGTAGTATTTCATTACATGCACATTCCACATGTGTTTAGTCACACGTTGACAGACGTTTTGGCTGTCTCTGAGTTTTAGCCATTCCAAATAAAACTGCTGTGAATATTAGTGTGAAAGTCAATGTGTGAATGTGTACTTTATTTTCTCTTGGCTGGATCATATGGTAGGTATAGCTTTTTAAGAAACTGCCAAACCATTTTCCAAAAGAATTTTAGTTTACATTCCTACCAGCAATTCTGAGAGTTCTAGTTGCTCTACATTCTCACCAACTCAATATAATCCAATTTTGTTTTTGTTTTTAATTTTAACCATTCTACTATGTTTGTACTGGTATCCCACTGTGCTTCTAATTTGCATTTCCCTAATGAGCAATGATAATGACCATGTTCTCATTTGCTTATTTGCAGTCCATTTATTTTCTTTAGTAAAGTGCAAGTTAAAACTTTGGCCACTTTTAAAAGGAACTTTTTATTTTGAAATAAGTTTAGGTTTGCAGAAGAGTAGGAAAGGTAGCATAGAATCCCTATATATCCATCACTCAGCCTTTCCTAATGTTATCATATGTAAGCATTTATTAAAATTAAGAAATTAACATTGCTACAGTGCTATTAATCAAACTGCATATTGGTTTTATTCAGATTTCACCAGTTCTTTGCTAATATCCTTTTGCTTTTCCAGAATCCAATTCACAATACCACATCATATTTGTTTGTTATGTCTCCTTAGTCTCCGCTAATTATTAGTTCTCAATCTTTGCTGAGTTTTCATGACTATGGAAATATTAGGTTTCATTGCAATATTTTCATAGATACACATAACACAAATAATGGTGTTTTTATACTTGCCTCATTTCTTCTACACATATTATTAAAAATTCTTCAGCAAGTAAGATTTGTTTCTTTTCCATTTGTTTATTGTGATGGTTGAGTGATCCTGTCAATTTGAGAAGTTTGGTTAAGAGAAGCTTAGCTAAACTGGCTCAGCAATTCCATGCCCTAGGGCATGGGAGATCCACCCTAGGGTGGCTCTGGCCTTCACCTTGGATGTTGTCTCCTGCCTTGCAGCTCAGGCTCTTCTGCTTCTGGGGCGGATCCTTCAGCCTTCCATCACAGGCCCTTCTGCCTCCTGATACGGACTCTCCTGGGGCACTGCAGTGAGCTCCAGACCTTCGACTAAATCCTTTGGTCTCCAGTGTGCAGACAGACCCTCTGCACTCTTCCTCTTCTGACCCTGTGGGTGGCCATTGCAAGCCAATCTTGTAAATTCTTATGTATTTATATATCTATGTTATATCTGTTTCTCTAGTAAGAACTGACTGATACATTTATCTATGATTACTTTTTACCATTAAGATGTTCTTTGGATTATAATCTAATACTGTTTTATTTATTTTGTTGCTCAAATTGCTACAGATTTGACCATTAGGGGCTCTTTCAGGTTAGCTGTCCTGTCCCTTTGACATACCTCCATCTTTCTGTTTGTTTATTTTGCAAGTATTCCCCTATTAGTTGGACATGGTGGCATGTGCCAGTAATCCCAGTACTCAGGAGGCTGAGGCACAAGGAATGCTGTGAGTTTCAGGCCAGCCTGAGCTACATAAAAAAAGAAATAAAAAGTAAAAAAGAAAAGTACTCCCTTATTTTCTGACAAAAAATGAGCTCCAGGATTATCTTGTATATTTCCTGCTTTGAATATACAACCAGACATTCCTCCATGGAGTCTTGGTTTCTTTTATTGGAGAATTTTACTTAGAAGACAAGATTGGAACATTGAATATGGTCATTACTATTAGGTTATCATTGCTATAGGACTTCTTTTCAGTGGACAGAGTTGGGCAATATATGTATGGATATGGATATACACACACACACACACACACACACACACACACACACACACACAGAGTCTGCCAAAAAAAGTATATACATTTCAGGAAAAGAAAAATAGTATAATGTTTTTTCAACAGATGGTGCTACCCTTATATGGGGCACCTTAAAGGATGTCATATATCACAGAAAACTCACTACAGTACTCTCCCTTGGAGAAAAAATTGAAAATGCAGCAATCTCAATGACCAAGGTTACCTGAGAAGCAGTTCACATACTAAGAAATATCTGGAAGCTCATGGCCACCACTTTGAGCACCTCTTGTAACTGTAGAGGCCAAAGGTAACTTGTTTTAATCTCATGATGTTTCAACAAATTTAGTATTAAAATATTTATACAAGTTTTTCTTTTCCTGAAGTATGTATACATTTTTTGGCTCTCTCTCTCTCTCTCTCTCTCTCTCTCTCTCTCTCTCTCTCTCTCTATATATATATATATATATATATATATAAAATACTCTACTCATATGTATAAACACAGTGTTTATACATGTGAGTAGAGTATAAAATATGAATTTATGCTGATATCTCCAACTGAATCCAGAAATTCAAAAGGTTCAGTCTAGTTTTTCCCTTTTGAAAATTTGAAACTTTTCTCTGATATTGAGAAAGCTAGCTCCCATTATCTACAATATGTTCACTTACTTGTTTAACCCTAGTATACATAGCTTCAAAATGGAGTACTCCTATGTGAAACGTTTACCTACTAGAATACAGTGTTGATAATAGTTTTTTTTTTGTTTTTAGCTTTATAATAACTAGTCAAAACACATCCTAGTTGATATTTATATATGCACATATAATAATGTTCATTCTTTGCATCATCTATTTCTGTCAATATATTGACTACAACAGTACAATAATGAACAGTTACATCACCTTAAAAATTCACTTGTTCTTACTCTTCTTTAATTGGGATCTTTTTGTCTTATTATAGGATTTTGAGCAAATATTCTGGGTTCATGTCCTTTAAAGGATATATTCTGTGAAGATATTTTTGCCAATCTGTCATCTGCCTTTTCATTTTCTTAACAGTATTTTTCTCAAAGCAAGAGATATTAATTTTGATGCTCAATCTATCAATTATTTCTTACTTGTATTTCATACTGTTAGTGTCATATTTAAGAAATCTTTGTCTAACTCAAGGTCACAATGACTTTTTCCAATATTTTCTTTGAGAAGTTTTAGAATTTACATTTAGGTCTATGATCCATCAGAAAGTAATTTTTAAATATTGTGTGAGATAAGAAGTTCTTGTCTAGCATATAGTATTAGCATATCCTATTCTTCCATCAACATTTGTTAAGAGTATCTTTTCTCTATTGGATTATTTTGTATCTTTCATAAAAAAAATAAGTGGTTCATATATGTGTAGGTTTATTTTTGAATTGACTATTTTATTCCATTGATATAACTATCTCTCTTGATAGCAATGCCACAATGTCTTGATTACAGTAACTTTACAGTAAACCTTAAAATGAAGTAGTGAACCTTCTATTTTGCTGTGTTTTATTTTCTTTTGGTGTGGTACTAGGGATTGAATTCAGGGCCTTTGCATTTAGCTATATCCCCTAGCCCTTTTTTATTTTTATTTTGAAATAGTCTTACTAAGTCTCTAGCTTACCCAGAATGAGCTTGAACTTGTGATCCTCTTGCCTCAGCCTGAGTGCTGAGATTATAAGCATGTGCCAGCATGTCTGGCTTCTTTTTCTCTCAAAACTGTTTTATCTATTCTAAGTCCTATGTATTATTAATTTTAGTGTTTGCTAGTCAATTTCTATAGACAGCTCATTGGGATTTTGATAAGGAAATCAATTTGGAGAGAGTTAAAATATTGGTAATACTGAGTCTTCTAATATATGAAGAATTTATGTCTCTCCATTTATTTAGATCTTTAATTTCTCTAAGCGATATTTTATAGTTTTCATCTTTTGGCAGATTATTCCTAAGTATTTAATATGTTATGGTATTATAATATGCTATGGTATAGTATGCTATGGTATTACAAATATTGTCTTAAAAATTATAAATTCCAATTATTCATACCTAGTACATAAAATGCAATTGATTCATATAACCATTGGTATTGTACCCTGAAAACTTGCTAAATTCACTAATTCTATTAGCTTTTTAGTAGATTCCGTTAGATTTTCCACATAGATGATCATATTTTCTATGAACAAATGCATTTGCAGTTCTTCCATTTTTCATACAGGTATCTTTTATTTTTATGGTGTGATTACATAGCCTAGACCCTGCCACATAATTTTTTTTTGGTACCGGGGATCGAACTCAGGACCTTGCACTTACAAGGCAGGCACGGTGCCACTGAGGTAAATCCCTGGCCTCTACCATGTAATTTTAAACAGAGAAGACACCAATATCTTTTTTCTGGTAATTATGAAAATAAATATTAAATTATACCATTAAGTATGATGTTAGCTATAGATTTTTTATAAATGTCCTTTATTACATTGAACATCTTTTCTATTCCTTATTTGGTGGGAGTTTAATATGAATGTGCATCATACAATTTTTTGTTTTGTCTTCTCTTTTCTTTTTCTTTTATGTTGAGACAAAGTCTTGCTATCTAGCCTAGGCTGACCTCAAACATGGAATCTTCCTGTCTCAACCTCCTGAGTGCTGGGATTACAAATGCATACCACCACACCCAGCTCTCAAAGGAGTTTTCATTAAAAAAAATTTGTGGTGCTGAGGACTGAATACAAGGCCTCACTCATGGTAAGTGTTATGGTTTATATCTACATGTTCCCCCAATCAGGAGTGCATAGTGGGGCTTTTAGGAGATAACTGCATCATGGATATGTGATACTCATTACTAGATTAGTCCACTGATGCTGGAAGGTGAAGCTTGGTAGGAAGAGGTGGGTCACTGTGGGTGTGGCCTGCAAAGGTATATATCTCTCCTTCTCCTTTGATTTCTCTCTCTGCTTCCCACCAACCATGTTATAAACTGTTTCTCCTCTGTGATGCCCCTCTGCCATGCTGCTCTGCCTTGGAGCCAGTTGACCATGGACTGAAACCTCTACAGATTGTGAGACAAAATAAACCTTTCCTCCTTTAAACTATGGGTGTTAGGTATTGTGTCTCAGCAGTGAGAAAGTAACTAAGAGAGACTTTGGTACCAGAGAACTGGGGCTGTTGATGTGCTTTCTAGCTATGTGGTTCAGAAGCCTTTGGAATTGGCTCTTTTGGAAAAGAGCTTGGAATGTTTTGGTGATACCAGCTAAAGAAGCAGCCCTAGAATGCTGTAATCCAACCTTGATGGGAGATTCTGTTCAGAGCTCAGAAGACCAGAATGCTGATAGAAATGCAGCAGGTAAAAACCAGGCTCAGGAGGTTTAAGTTAGGAACAAAGACTGCATTGGCTGTTGGACTCCAGGCAAAGTGTGTTATACTATGGCAGAAAATTTGTCTAAATTTTGATCCTGTCCTGAGATACTGTAGGAGACTGAGATTAAGGGTAGTGGGCTAATTAATCTGGCAGAAGAAAATTCAAGGCAGTCTAATATTGAGTTGGTGGCATGGACACTGTTTGGGGGCTTTTAGCCAAATCTACCATAAGAATCAAGACCAAACAGACCAGCAGAATTATTTTAAAAGTTTTGAGTTTGGCCAGAAAGAAAGCTTCAGTAAATTTGGTGCGTACAATGATGGAGCAGAGGAGAACTGGTTACTTAAAGATTAGCATTAAAAAGCCAAATACAGTAAAATTTTGGATTGCAAGTAACTTATTCTGTGAGTGTTCTGCAAGATAAGCAAACATTTCTAATAAACTTTAACATAATAAGTGAATGATGTCTTGCAATACAAGTAGTATGATACTGAATGTCACATGACCACAACTAAGCCAATGGCTCTCTCTCTCTCTCTCTGCAGGATTGTAGGCGTTCATCTCTCAACAGCAAGTAGTTATGGAGGAGATCTTGTCTGCAGAAGAGTAGGAGAAAAGGCAGAGGAATCCCTCACTTCAAATGAGATTAGGGAGATGTATAAAATGTGGGAAATGGTGCAAAATTTTGTAGAAAAGCACCACCTGAATAAAGGTGTAGCAGTGTGAGAGATGAATTTATTTAATGACAATACAATGTCACATTTCCGTGAAATTCTCAGAAGGAGGCAAAAAGCGAGCATCTTTGGATAGAACCCTCATTAAAGCTGCACAAAAAGAAAAAGATTCCATTGAGCCAATAGAGATCAGTGACTCTGTTAGTGATAGTGAGAGTTGTTCTACACAATAGCCCTCTCTCTTGTCTCTCTCACACCAGCCACAAAGGTTTTCAAAGGTAAGTTCAGGCTAATTTGTTTCTTTATATTTTGTATTTTCCTTATTTTGTATTGTATTATAGTATTGTAATCATTTTATATGAATATTTTGGGGTTGTGGAATGAATCATCTCAATTTCCATTATTATGGGGAAATTCAATTTGATACACAAGTGCTTTGGACTATAAGCATATTTCTGGAATGAATTATGCTTTCCAAGGTTTTACTGCACTTTGGAAAAGGACAATAGAAAAGATGGCTTGAGGGCATTACAAGAACCAGCAGGACTCCACCCTTTGCAGCCTCAAAATTGCAGAGGTGAAAGGCTTTGATTTAAGGAAAGCACCCCAGGGCACCATGCTTCAGAATTCCAGCACACTAAGGAATGAGAATTGATTCTCCAGGATTCAATTCACCATGCTCAGCCATCCAGGCACTCTGAGGCCTCTGTCACTACCAGCAAGATGCAAAAGGGCTCAGGTACTGCTTGGCATCATCCATGTGGTGCTGCTTGGCATCATCCACAGTGCAAGAATTGTGAAGTCAGGAAAGCTTCCACCCAGATTTCAGAAGAAGTGCTAGGAACCCAGGCAGTGTCCCCAGAGAGGGTAGTTCATAAAGCTGTGAGGGATGAAGCTGAAAGTGTAGTGGAAACCCCAGGACATTGCAAAAGCCAGGAACTTGGAACATCTGAGGAAAGCCACATGGAGTAAGCAAACCTAGCCCATGAGAGAGGCCACAACCACCAGCAGTGTCATAGGTGTGGAGCCACCCGAGCCCTTTAGAGTTCACATCTCAACACACATTGCTTTGGGTGCTGGACATGGAACTATGAGATTTAATATTTGCCCTGCTGGGTGTCAGTCTTGTTTAGGTCCCCCCCACCCTGCTTTTTTTTTTCCATTCCCCTATTTCTTTTTTTTTTCCTACTAGGAAATACTTTAATTGTTTTTCTTAAAAAAAACAAATCTCCAAACACTTAAAACAGTTCACAACATTCCAACAACAAAGTACTTGTTAGAGGGCTTGTCAGGTATTGGGGATTATAGAGTATTAGGAAGAAATGCAGGTATCTTGCTTCATTATAGATGGGTAGTGTAAGTCATAAATAGGAGACCTCTGGCTCCTAAGCCAGTATCGGAGTCCAGTGGAATGACATGTCTTTCTGTAGTTTGTTCTTCTTGCTGTCTCCCATACCCCACAGATGGCACCACATAAAGCCCAGTGGCAGCCAGCTGAGGCTCCAGTATTTCCCTTGAGGAGAAAAGGGAGTACAGGAAAGGTCTCCATGCTCTGAGTCTCCATGCTCTCTTCCTCCTCTTCCTGAGGTGGTTCTTCTGTATTCTTCTCCTCTTCCTCCCCTTTCTTCTTCTCATGTGGCTTCTCATAATCCTTTTCTGAAAGTGTCACTATCACTGCATTCCAGGTAGATATTTCAGGAGCAAGATAGCTGGCATCACCCTCCTGGCCAAGGATCATCCTAAAGCCACCATGTGAGAGGATTTGAACCAGAGTCTGAGCTGTGTAACACACCATGTCCTGCTGCACCAGGGTCATGACTGTATATACTGTGAAGTTGCCACTCTCACAGGAGTCAGTGATACCCACTGAACCTGGCAGGAACAGACCTGGAGCTAGAATCTGCAAGCAATGCCTGTGTGCCACATTTAGGGCCAAAGGCTGTCTGGTGGGGTTATTCATCACACCATAGTGCCCAAGTAGGTCAAGGATCCAGGGTGTGAAGGGCTCAAAACCAGGAAAATGAATCCTCAGGTCCTTCAGCAGTCTGATGAGAACTTTAACTGTGGACTGAGAAGCATTTTCCTCAAACCAGTGGGCATGTCGATTGGCTGCTAAGGCACTTTGCAACACCTCGATATCCAAATGGAGTTCTGGGTCGGGTTTTCAAAGATCGGGTGGCACTGGTGTAATGAGAATTTTCACTGCAGCATCAGAAGAACTGATTTCAAAACCAGTTTCATTAGTCAGCATGGACAAAACTTCAGAAGAAGCCTGTGCTCTTAGGCTTTTCACAACTTTGTTCCCCAGGGCAGCCACGAATTTCAATGTTGGGGGAATCTTTAGTATGACCACCAGGTCAGCCACATTGTGTCCTGTAGTCATCGTTCCCTTTTTATATACTACCTGTCAGACTTCTTTGCTTTGCACTTCAAATGTCCCTGGAGCCACAATCAAATTGTCAATCACATTGTTTATTTTTGTCATCAGAGAAAGGATAGAGGCCTGTTCAGCAGAATTGGGAGCTAGATCCTGATTCCTCTTCAGCAAGGCTTCACTGAAGGAAGTTTCATCAGGTGCTGGCTTGACCCTGGGAGAGATCATTTCACACAAATAGAAGTGGAACGGAATGTGTGGCACAAAGGGCCTGAACTCTCCTCTGCAGCCTCCTTGGGAGCCGAAGCACCCCCGTGACCTCAACCCCTATCCCCCCTCATGGCGCCCTTAATCCCGAACAATGGAGGCCACACCAACTGACTCTTCCCCCAGAGGAGCAGGCAACTGAAGTGCTGTTCCCCTATTTCTACTATTTGAAATGGGAGTGTTAATCCTGTATCTTGTATGTTGGAAATGTTGGACTTTCTTCTCATTTTCATAGGGGCTCAAAGCTAAGAGTTTGCCTTAAATCTCAGAGGAGACTTTGTGTTGGGAGCAATTCTACATAATTTTGGGAAAAATCATTTGATTAGGCCTAGTTCTCCTGCCTACAGGTCAGTTATGGCATTTGGAGTCATAACTCCATTTTGGCTTCCAGTCACAGCTAAGACCTCAATGGTCCAGTGATGCTGTGATGCTCCAGGACAAGATTATACCAGCTGAAGACATCCTGGGAGGAACAAAATCTTCACCTTCATAGTTCCTCATTGATCTAGGATTTCCGCCTCCCCCTGAGTCATCTGTTACATTTGTTTCTCTCCATGTACTGAACTTTCTGCCCGGAGTCATTTGTTACATTTGTTTCTCCCAGTGTATTGAATAAAGGTGCAGCAAGCTCAGGGGCTTTTGTCTTTGCTGCCCAGAGCAGCACTGATCAGGCCCAAAGCTCAGCTTCTTCTCAAAGTCTCATCTTTTCTACCTTTCCTGTATAATAAGTTAATTTGCCTTGTGCTTCCGTGGCTCGCAGGAGACCAGGACTTACTGCAGAGGTTCTAGTAACGTCCCCTTTCCCTATTCCCTACAACTTTGGACTTAGTCTTTTCAGCAATGTTCAAACTATTAGCATTCTGCCAACTCTTAGAGATGGACTAAATGCACTTTGCATAAAGGGATGTGCATATGTCTTTGGGTGGTCAGGGGTAGAATGTTATGGTACTTCAAAGTCCCATGCACTCATAGTTGGGGCTTTTTGGAGGTGACTGGATCATGGGTGTGTGACACTCATCACTAGATTAGTCCACTGATAAGTTTATTGCTGGGTGCAATGTTGGGAAGTAAAGCCTGGTGAGAAGAGGTGGGTCACTGTGGGTGTGGCCTGGAAAGGTATATATCCCCTCTACACCCTTGATCTCTCTGTAGTTCCTGCCTGCCATATCATGAACTGTTTCTCCTCTGTCATGCCACTCTGCCTCAGAGCTAGCCTACTATGGACTGAAACCTCTACAAACTGTGAGCCAGAATAAATCTTTCCTCCTTTAATTTTGTGAGTATGGGCTACTTTGTCTCAGCAAGTGCTCTACCTCTGCATGAAATCCATTTTGTCAAATATTTTAATGCATCAATTAAGTTGCCTTTTATTGATAAGCTTGTTAATATAGTGAATTGCAATGATTTGTTTTCAAATAAACCAACTTTGCATTTTTGAGATATACTTCAGTTTGTCAAAATATTTTAACATTTTTATTTAATGTTGACTTGTTTGCTAAAATTTTACTACTACAAATTTTATATCTACATTCGTGAAGTGCATTGATCTGTTGTTTTTTGTTAATTTATTTACTCTCATTTTTCCCTGAAATGTTCTTGCTGGACTTAGTGTTATGGTAATGCTGGAATCATATAATGAATTGGAAATTAAGTCTGCCTCTTAAATATTCTGAAAGAGTTGGGTATGATTGGCTTAATTCCCTCATTAAATAATTGATAGTACTCAAGCTATCTGGACTTTAAATTTTCTTTGTGGTAAGGTTTTAAAACCACACAGTGAATTTCTGTAATAAATATAAGTCTATTCAAATTGTACTTTTCTTCTTGAATGAGTTTTAGTAGTTCGTGACTTTCAATGAATTTGCTCATTGCATCTAAATTGTTGAAATCATAGGTATAAACATTCACAATATTCCCTTATTCTTTTAAAATTTGCAAGTTCTCCAATGATAATAGAGTGAACCTCTCATTTCTGATATTTGAAGTTTGTATTTTCAATATTTTTTACTGAACCTGTGGGATAGAGGTTTATCAATTTTATCAATCTTAAAATACCTTTGGATTTCAATTCTCTATCCTTTATTTACTAGTTCACTGACTTCTGCTATGATATGTATATTTTCTTTATTCTATCTATGTTGAGTTTTTTTCTTTTTCTAATATTTTAAGGTGTTAGCTGAAGTCACTGATTTGAAAATTTTCTGCTTTTCTAAGTATTCACTACTGTAAATTTCCTCCCTGTGCTTCTTTAGTGTTGTCCAACAAATTTGTATATGTTTTGTTTTCATTTTTCATTCAGTTAAATATATTTTACATTGTAGTCAAGGTTTACAAGAATAGATTTAATACAGGACACATAATTTATAGGATTATTTTATAATATCCACCCAAAAAGTCAAATGGAGAGAAGTGCAAGAGATCTGTCCACACACTAGAGACCCAAAGAATCCAGCCAAGGGCCTGGATCCCATAGCAATGTCCCACTCAAGTCCAGCTGAAGGCCTAGAGCCTAAGGCAATGTCCTCCATGAGTCCAGCCAGAGGCCTAGAGCCCAAGGCAATGTTTCATGTAAGTCCATATCAAGGATCTACACTGGGAAGGCCCAAAGGCCAGTAGTGGAAGCCAGAAAGTCTGCGCTGGCGGGGTGAAGGATTTGTGCCACTAGGCTGAGAGATCTGCACTGGAGCCAGGAAGCCACACTCAAGGACAGACCAGATCTCCCTTGACAACAACAACAGCCATTCCCAGCGACAGCAAGGACCTGAGCTCCTCAGACATGGATAAAAAGAGCCAAGTTCATCAGGAAAACCAGCCGCAACAAGCTTCTCAAGAAAAATCAACAGTATACAATCTTCCCCTCCAGTTCTCCCTTTATGGTAACGATTCTCAGATGGGTCTTCCATGCCCAGAACCATGCTCACTCGGTTCAGCTGGGTGTTCCAAGTTGACCATTAGTTAATCCACCACACTTTATATTTTATCTTATAATGTATTTAGACCAGAGGTTTCTAGAAGTCTGTTATTTTGTTTCCTAATATTTGGAGTGTTTTTCTGAGATCTCTCTGGTATTCATTTAAAATTTAATTCCCATGTAGTTGCACAACATACTTTATATGAAATTAAACTTTCAAATTTTATTAAAACTTATTTCACAGAATGGAAAATGTTTTATTTTGGTAAATAGTCTATATGAACATGAAAAGAACATTGCTTGGAAATGATTTGATCTTTTGGATCTTGTTTTTATGACTTAAGTTGTAACTCCGAAGCAGTGATCAATCTAAGGCTAATTATTCCTCATTACTGAGTAAAGGCATTCCCAAGTACTTTAACTGTTCCCTGAATTATAAGCTTTCTAGTCTGACTAAAGGAAATAGGACCTATTCTTGGCTCTGTATGAATACCAGACACTATCTATCCTCTTTTATTGCCTTGGAAAATCTATCACCAGTCTTGGGTTGTTTCCTTAGACACACATCCTCATTAGCACTATTGTAAATAATTGAGTTAGCCCTCTGTAGCTCTCTAGAATTCTCCCACTGCCCGTTACTCTCTTCTTTGATATTTTTGTCTTGTGAATTTTATCTGCTCCCATGCCCCTAGACACGGGTTCATCTCTAAAACTCAGTCAGCCGGGCTCTACCTCAGTTTCACCTCTCTTTACCATAACCTGGAAACTCTATCAAGGCAGTAAACTGGAGGGATATTAGGGCTCCTTTCATTTGTTTCCCATCTCTCGAGGATAACTATCCTTCACTGCCTGCTGTCTAGCATCTTGAAAAGTATAGTTTCATTCATCTTGTCTGGCTTTTTGGGGTTGTTTCAAGTGGTAGAATAAATATAGTTCCATGTAACTCCATCTTGACTGCAAGTGAAGTTCCACCTTCTCAGGTATAAAACCTTGGTTGTATATACACAGTTGAATTTTCCATGTCTTGCACCAAGATGAAAATCTAAACACATTTATATGCTTTAACATGCAGTTAATCATTTCTTCTACAATACTGTGAAGTTCTTTAAAAGCACTTTCCAAGATTCAGTCACTTTCTATGCTTCATATTAATAGAATTAAATGGCTTATTTAGATAGACCATTTGCCTTCATTGAGGGACATCGTGTATCTATATTTAGCTATGATTTTGTATCTGTTTGAAAGTGAAGATTAATCTTCTTCTGTAGAGAGATACAGGCATCTATCTGCTCTGTGCAGCTCCATGAGAGGTAATAATTCCCTGTCACAGTATAATTGACATTCTATGTTCACACAAAGAAAGGACATAGTGCTCTTTTCCTAGCCCAATTGTCCTAGAAACCTAATCACAGTTTCAGGGTCTCTCCTCTCCTCATGGAAACCCAAGAACTACAGGAAATGTTTTGGTCAAAATCTGCATCTATATTAGACATTGTTATGGAATGAATGTTTGCCCCCCCCCCAATTTATATGTTGAAGCTGTGAAACAATTGAGTTATGATTAGAAATTAGTACCCTAATTAGAGGAGAGAGAAAGAGTGGAAGTTGAGAGAGAGAGAGACAGAGACAGACCTCTTTATCTCCACCAGCATGCATTAAAGAAAGCCCAATTGAGGACACAGGGAGATGGTGACTCTCCCCCACTTAGGAAGTCATCCCTCACCAGATATTGAATATTCTGGCACTTGGGTCTTTGACTTCCCACTCTCCATAATATGATAAATAAATGTCTGTTGTTTAAGCCACCCAGTCTACAGTATTTTGTTACAGAAGATCAAGCATACTAAGACAGATATTTTTTTCAATGCAAGAAATTTTTGTTTCTGAACAAGCAAGTCTAACTTCCAAACTTTCTAGAATCCTGAGGGGCTAAATATTCAGTCAAAAACTAAGGTTATAATCAGCAGTATTAGGGTAGCCATATTGAATGAACTCACAGAAATGCTATATAGAGTAATTTATGAAACATTTGTATTATGCAAGAATATTTTAAAATTGGGTTACTATTTTCTAAAAGGGGTTATATAAAACCTTGTTAAAAGACCTGGGAGTTCTCAATAAATTATTAGTAATGTGGCATTTCTTTTTAATTCCCTACAAGAATGACTAGAATGTTCTATTTATAAAGGAGCCCCTATTGCCATATTGTCAAAGTGCCAGATAGTCTATTACGCACTTCAGTGTTCAGGTATGATAAGAACACCACAATTCTTACCTTTACACTCAGGAATTCAGACCAAGTGATTGAAGCTAAAATGCTCATGCATCAGGAGCAAAAATACATTGGTTCTACCCTGCCAGAGTGAAAGAAGAATATCTATTCTAGAAGGAAATCTTCTACTCGCTCAGTTACAAGGGAATTTAAAGACCTATTGCTGGAAATGATAGCTTCTGGATTTTGAAACATCTGTCTCTTTCACAGCCTTTTATGTTTCATATTTGAGCTTTGAAATGTCCACTGGCCATGGCAAGGGGAGACCTGAGGCAACTTGTCAAAATGATTCAGGGGAAATATATTCAAAACACATTACAGAAATGCAGCCAAGGGTTTCAGGTGAAAACAGTAATCTATAGATTTGCTTTTGCCTGAATTAGTTGTGATAATTTCTTCAACTTTTTTTGTCTTTGATTTGCCAGTAAATAACTGGCAAGAGAAAATTCATTTCTACAATGATTCCTGCGCCACATAGAAGTGTAATTGGTATGAAAACAATGATCTGCAATAAAGAAATAAGATGATTCATCTGGCAAGACTTTTTTTTAAAGAGCACTGGTCAACTGTCTTTTATATCAGCCTGAAACTGTATTTCTAGTAAAGTCAGAATTTAAACTCTAAAATTGTGAAACATTACTTGGCTTCACGTATTTTCCTGTTGAAATAGTTGTTGTATCCATCATGATAGTTAGAAATGGTTTTTCAACAATGATAACCAAGGCTTCTGTGCCAAGTACACCCAATATGTGCAATAACTGGTACTGGTACAGATTAAAGTTATGGCCTTAAAGATAAATGTTTAGAAATACAGTGGACCCTCAAGTTATGATTGGCCTGATGTACGAACAACTTGGGGTAATTAAGTTAATGGAAGACTCATCTGCTTCTTGTTATCTATAGCTTGTATCCAGTAAACATCCAGATTTCAGCTGTATTGACTTAACCAATCTGAGTTACCATCAGCCCTCAGCAGCCAATTAAGTTCAGAAGTCAAGGGTCCACTGTATAAATTTTTTCAGCTCATAAAATAGAAATGCTAAAATTAATGTGAAGAGCAGAAGAAATCAAATGCTAGCCCTAAGAGCAGAAATTAAGGAAATGCAAAAACTAAACAGTTATCAAAGCAAAAGCTGTTTTTCGCTAGACTGATTTGGGAAAAAGAGAAAAAATAAATGGTCTTTGTTACAAAATAGGGTTACAGTAAAAGATGTTAATACAAATGTAAAACTAAAATAAAAATGTAAATTTCCTAAATACCAAAAAAATTTAAAAAGCATAAAAACAACCAAAAAGAATAAAACGAGCTGGCCAGGGATTTAGCTCAGTGGTGCCACCGCCTGCCTCGCAAGCGCAAGGTCGCGAGTTCGATCCCCAGTACAAAATAAAGAAATAAAGAAATAAAGAATAAAACGAGGTAAACAAAACAAAATGAATTAAAAATGATGGGATAAATTAATATGAAGAATTGAAACATGCCAGGTCATATCAATAAACGTGAAGAGTTTCAACTTACCTGTTAAAAGAAATGGATTTTCAAATTGGCAAATAAAGCAAACCTAGCCTTATTTCATATAGAATATAAAAATGGAGAAATTCCAAACATCTAAAAATAAAGGTATGAGAAAAAGTACTACTGAAATGAAAAAAATAAGAACACAAAGTTGCAATCTTGTTACCTAGAATTCAGAGCTCAGAGCCATCAATTAAACAAAAATATAGTGCTAAAGCTGAAAATACAATAGTTATTAAAATAAATGTATCAAAATAGCAATGACCTATATATAGCAGGAGTATAGAAGGTAAAAGGAGAAATTAATAGAAGCCTTTAGCATACCACCCTCAGTACATGAAAAGTAAAGTGAATCATAAATTAAAAAATAAGCAAATTAGTAAATAAATGATCTAAATAGCTAAAGCAATAAGGTATTCTGAACACCATACACTGATAATATAAAATATAATTTCTCCAGTATACATGGAACATGGAACTTTCTCAAGAATTGATGATATATCAGTGCATCCTCCCAAAAGATCATGTGGTTTCATAAAATATTAATATTACAAACAACATTATATGGTCATATGGCAATAAAAGTATAAACTAAAACATAAGCTACATACAAAACAAATAAAAATATCCTTCTACCTCAGAATCAAAAACACTTCCAGTAAGAAAATCTTAGTGCAAAAGTAAACACAAAATATTACAAAGTCTCTGAAAAAAGGTGATAATGGAAGCACTACATATCAGAATCCATGATGTACATTTAGAGCAATGATCAGAGGAAAACTTATAGTATCAAACAGCCTCATTGATAAAAAATAAAAGAATGAAAATAAATTAAATTTCCAACTCAAAAAGCTAAAAAAAGAAAAAGTAAATAGAAAGAAAACAAAGTAAGAAAATATTATTAGGTATATATTCAAAGGAAATTAAATCAATATATCAAAGACATATCTGCATTTACATGGCTATTGCAGCACTATCCGCAGTAGCCAAGATATGAAATCAGCAAAGTCCCTTTCTATAGATAAATAAAGAGAATCAATATATATGAATATTATATATAGTGTATGTATACATGTGTGTGAATATTATAGAGCCATAAAAAGAATGAAGTCGTGTCATTTGTGGTACATGGATGGAACTGGAGATCATTATGTTAAGTGAGATAAGCCAGGCACAAAAAGACAGATATTTTATTTTCTCACATGTGAAAGCTAAAAAAGCTGATTTCAGAGGAGTAGAAAGTAAAGTGATCACTAGAGACTATGAAAGATGTAGGGAGCATAATGAAAGCACAGTAACAGGTACCAAAATTTAAAATTAGGGAACAGTCAGTCCTAGTGTTCTATAGCACAGTAGGATTACTAGTTTATAAAAATTTATTATATACTTTACAAAGAAATAGAAGACAACAATTTCCCAACCCTCCAAAAATAAATGTTTAAGACAACAGAAATGCTACTTACCCTAATTGTATCATTACATATTACAAACATGTAGTATTGGATGACCACACACTACCCTGTAAATATGTACATTATGTCAATTTAAAAATTTTAAACTAAATTAGAAATTAGTGAAGTAGAGAACACAAAGTCAGTTAAATTAATAAATCAAAATCCTGAATCTCTGACAAAACCAAAGACTAAATAAATGACTAGTCAATTTAGTTAAAAAGAATAAAGCATAGGACAGGACCGTGGACAGCAACGTTTCCAGCCGGACGCGAAGTTTGTCGGCCTTTGCGTTGGTTGAGCTGAGTAGAAAAAAAACAACCAGAAATATTCTTTTTGATATCTGGAAATGAATATGCCAGAAACGCAAGCACAGCTTCCTCAGTAAAGACCTTGGTTTTGGAAACATCTTACCCCTTGGCAGCTCCCCAAGGTTCAGACTTGGCAGCATCAAGGACACAGCGCAAGCAGGCATTTTGGAGATCAAAAATGGGTAGAAAAGATGCTTCCACTACAAAACTTCCTGTTGATCAGTACAGAAAGCAAATTGGTAAACAGGATTATAAAAAAACCCAAACCTATTTTACGAACAACCAAATTAAAAGCAGAAGCTAAGAGAACAGCAATAGGCATAAAGGAAGTTGGCCTCATGCTTGCAGCTATATTGGCCCTCCTGCTGGCTTTCTATGCTTTCTTTTATCTCAGACTGTCCACGGGTGTTGACCCCGATCTGGACTCAAATGAAGATTAGCTGAGCAACAATAAAGAATAATAGTTTTATGAAAGAAAAAAAAGAATAAAGCATAAACAAGAAATAACAAGGGGTAGGATAACTTTTGATACATGGCCAAAAAATTATAAGAATGTGCTTTTCACTTACTTTTGAAAATCTAGATTAAATGGATAACTTCTTAGGAAAATATAGTTTATAAAAATTGATTTGATAGAGGTAGGACACTTGAACAGAACAATCTGCATGATAAAAGAAGTTCTCAAGAAAGGACTCCTCATTAAAATATCTACCTCAGGTGGTTTCAGACTAGTTTTATGAAACTTTTAGAGATCACATAGTCCTAATATGGCATGCATTTAAAATGAAGGAAAATTTCCAACATCTTTTTATGAAACAAATATAACACTGGTCCCATAAAAATTATTGGACCAATATCACTTATAAATATTAATACAAAAATTCTAAATAGAACATTAGTAAATAGAACCTAATACCATAGTATATTTAAAAATTTATATATTATGGTCAACTGCAGTTCATGCCAGGCATAGTTTCATATTATTTATTCCACATTTTACAATGTGTTTAACTAAGTGCTGTGTCAGGTAAGAGAGCTGGAGATCTCTGCTTGTTCCTGGTGATTTACCTGCAGTTGTTCTTTTCTTGAATTTTAATTACTACTGTCTACTCAAAGGTCAAACTTCCTTTCAAATCTCATTATGATTCATAATTAAAATTAAATTGTTTCAGAACTGTTGCCCTGAGATGCAAGTCTCTAAAATTTGTGGTTATATTTCCTCAAAAGGCATCACGTTAGTAACTATTGGAAACCTGAGTCTATTACTTTTAAAGCAAGTTTCTGAAGACATGTCTGTGAAAGAAAGACTGAACACAATTCACTTGCTAAGTGGTTGTGAATTTTATCTTGTCTTACAAATACTGGAATAAAATGGGAAGTATCAGAAAAAGAAATACACCTTTATTCAGTATAGTCCTTGGACTACTTCTTTAAAGAAATGATCTAAGTCTTCTGATCAATAAATTAAACTGACATTTATTATTCTAAATAAATGTCAACCTGATTAGATATCTTGCCAATTGGTGGTAACTTTGAGGTTTTATTGTCCTTTTAGAGAGGTTAAATAAAATTTATCTACAGGTTTTCAAGAATTGTACTTGTAATCTAATAAATCACAGCAAATATGCCTAAATTCCCCCATTTGGATTCTCATCTATTGCTGTTTATTGAGCAATAACTTAGGAAGTAGGGTAATTGAGAGAGGAGGTGATTTCACCTAGTGGCATTTGATAAGATACAATATTGCTATACCCAGTTAGTTAACATATCTACCAAAGCTTACCGCAAACCAAATCATGATTCATAAGACTAAATCATTCCGTTTCTACGTGAACCCATTAGGATGTTTTTTGGTGACTGGATTTCCCTTCAAGGTTATTTTATTTATTGATTGATTGATTGATACTGGGGATCGAACTCGGGACCTTGTGCTTGCGAGGTGGGCGGCAGCACCACTGAGCTAAATCCTCAGGTCCTTTCAAGGTTATTCTTTATGTTAATGCAAATCTATCTTTATGTATATAGTACCACTGAGAACAACGGAAATGGAATGATCCCTATAACTAGCCCAAAGGCCATCTTCATACCCAAAGAATGACATGCCACTCACATAAAGATAGTTTTAGATATTAACTTTTATTGTGAGTTTCTGTGGCAAACTTAGGAGAAGATAACAATCTAATTGTATTACCCTTACTAGTGGTCCATCCATGTTAAGTACAAAATTAGATAAAATTATAAAAAGTGAAATCACACAATATTCACTTGGCTCTGTGGATAAATAATTGATTTATAGCTGTCAAGTAAAAATATTTTTTGTGGTCCTAGGGACTAAATCCAGGGCCTTCACACTGGCCTACACTCCAGCCCTTTTCATATAGTACTTACTTTTATTTTAAGACAAGATCTCTCTAGGTCACTAAGTTGCCCAGCCTAGGCTAGAACTTGTGATCCTTCTGCCTCAGCCTCACAGAGTGCTGGGATTACAGGTGCAGATACCAAATGACAGGTATGATACCAGATAGGATGCTGGGCAGGCTCTTTATCCCTTGGGTCGAAAATGTGCATTTATATTAACTGCTTTCTTCAGTGGACACTGGTATTCCTCCTAAATCCCCTTCAATCTGTTTTATCTTTCAAATTAACCCTCCCTCAGCTTTGGGATACCTTTGCTTCGAAGCTTGACACTTGAGACTTGTTGGGGTCTGAAACTGCTTTGTTACAAATCATGCTGTTGCTCGAGAGTTTATTTGCCCAGGTTTGCCCTTGGTCAGTGACTGGTTTATAAAAATGTATAACAGTCCAGAGCTCTTGGTCTAGTTAGGACAAACTCTGAGGAACAACATACTTACCAGACTTCCCCTGTGTGATTAGCTGATCTCACTAGGACTTTACCTGAAACCTAAAATTGTGCTCTGACTTGTTCCCTTCACAGTCTCTGCCCAGCTTCTTCCAATTCTTACCTGGTTGCCTCCAGTAGCACTTCCTTAACCAAGCTTTACAACATCCATTGCCATCTCATACTTTGCACACGGTTGATCTCAAATTTAAGAACTTAAAAATGTGCAAAACCCCACTGATTTCCTAGAAATAGGCAAAAAATCTTTAAAGACTCATTCAAAGAGCAAGCAATTACAACTGCCTTGAATAGCTAATTGCAGGAGATAGAATGAGTCACTGGGTCATGTTGCCCATCATGAAAGGATTAATCTCAGTGTGATATCATTCTTTCTGCACATCAATAGATGTGGGCATGGGGCAATGGGAAAACTTATCAGGTTTTGTCAAGGGCAGGAGCAGAAACTAGAAGAAGGTGAATGTGTACAGAAAGAGCTTATTAATAAGCTCCTTTTAAAAGCCAACAAAAGAAAAAATCTGAGTAAGGAGAGAACAATGAAATCATTTTCATTCCCTCCAAACTTACTATTATCTTTTTTTTTCCCACTCTATTTTAGGAGATGCATCTTTTTTATAGTATTTATATGGTGTAAATCTGGAGAGCAAAAAGGAGAAGTAAATTGGTACTTTATAAAATCTTTAAAATACAGACAAGTAGTCAAAAGAAGTAGATCTAATAATGTATTTAAAATAGTTTACTAAGTGAGACTTCAGCTTGAACTTTTGGAGATAGATGTTATTGCTTTTTTACTCTAAGTACACAAAGGTGAAATAGCCACTTAAACACAGAAGACAAACATGGACAATCACTATACAGAAACAGAGACTATTGGCAGGATAGATAGGACATACTGACCTGCTTGAATGAAAACCTTATTAGGGCAAGAAATGAGTCTGCCTTGCTCACTGCCAAAGTATTGAAGCTACCTATATATACTTGTTGAATGGACTATGATTAATCAGTCATGTTTTAAAATAACTCTGGTTTATTTATTTACAAAAGATATGTACCCTATGATTTGATACATAGCAACTACTAAAAAGTATAAACTGAACAAAGTCTGAATATTAAAACTGAGACACACTCTGTCAAGTACTATGTCACTCAGTAATAATGGGAACAAATATTTTAAATCACAACTGTCCTAGAAAATTTGAGATGTATGAATTTGATCCAGCTCATACTGGCAAAAAAAACCCCCTCATTTTCTACAAAACCTACAGAAAATAAGCACCTTACTTTTTGATCTTAGGCCAGGAAAAGACCTAATATCAACTTTCTATCTTCCCATTTATCCTTAATTTAAGTACTGAAATTTTTTTTACCGTACTGGGGATTGAATCCAGGGCCTTTGCACTGAATTATAAACCCAAATCTTTTAATTCTTTTTGAGATAGGGTCTTTTAAAGTCACTAAGTTGCCCACAGTGAGTTGAACTTGAGATCCTCCTACCTCAGCCTCTCAGAGTGCCAGGATTACAGGTGTGTGTCACCACAACCAGCAATACTAAGGAATTTTTTTAAATTTTTAAAAGGTGATAGAGTTGATATAATTTCAAGGTATCTTTGGGACTAAGTGGAATAGCCTTACTATAATATGATCAAGGAATAGAAAAGCATGAAAGAAAGCTTTTTATGTACAATATCTGATCTTGCCTCTACATAATATCTAATACTTGCGAAAGATGAAGCATATTAGTCATTAAACAGCATCAAATAACATTATCAAGAGAATATTACATTCTTAAAAATTTTAAAGGGATCCTAGTTAATCTATGAGACTTAAAATATATTTCCTCACCTCCTTCTGAGTCCCCATATATTGCTACCTACTCCCTAATTTCCCCTAGCAAGTTCCAGATTTCAGCTCTTTTCATAACTTTCATGCTTTTTACTGGATATGTATACTCCATGATAACAGAATACATGTCCCAATCATAGAGTTTGACAGTCAATTTACTAACTCACTGACAGACTAGTTACATTTTCTTCATTTGCATAATGTGGTATGATTTGAGTAAATGGAATTCACTCTCAATGGATACCTATTCAAGCTCAGTCAGACATATTTAAAGATAGAATTATCTATCATTGATCATTCTCCTTTTTAAAATAAGGAAAGTGAATTGTAATAATATTGAGTAATTTGCTCACATGGACTGCTTCACATTATCCCTAGGAGGTAGCTCTCATCACCATTGTATGAATGACAAAGCAGCTTTCAAAAAGGCGATGACATTTTTATACTTTCCCAAGGTTTATGATTTTTGCTCTAGCTCAGATATCTTGGCCATGTCAGATGGGATTTTTTAAAAAGACGATTATGTTAAGAGCTTTATTTTAAAAACTCTATTATTCAACTTTTCTTCTTAAATACGCAACATCACTCCTTATTTAATGAAAATTGTTATTAGAACTAATTAATTCCTTCTTGAAGAGTTCAGTTAATATGCTTGACTTCTTTTAGAGAATTGCAAATCTTAATGATGGCTTTCTGCTAGCAAGAAGAAAACAGAAAGGAAAAAGAATAAGGAAAAGAGAAAGAAAAAATTGATGGGCTCTCTTGAATGTAAGACACAGCACTAAACAAAACTGCCTGGGATGTCAGATTGAGACTTGTCTCCACAAAAGCTTAAGCGATTGGTCTTCTCCAGTCTTGAAAGGTGGTCTTTGTGACTATCAAGAAAATGAGTGACAGGGGGTTTGACACACATTTCAAAATGTAGGTACAGTCAGCCCTCTATGTCCATCAACTGCAGATTGAAATATTTTAAAAATTGTATTTGTACTAAATATGTACAGATTTTTTGTCATTAATCCCTGAATAATACAGTATAGTAACTATTTATATGGATTTTACATTTACAATATAAGTGATCTACAGGTGACGTAAAGCATATGGGAAGATATATGCAGCTTATATGCCAGTACTATGCCATTTTATATAATGGAACTGAGCATCTGCAGGTTTTGTTATTTACAGGGGCTCCTGGAACCAACCCCCTGTAGATACTGATAGATGACTGCATTTTGTTTCTTATCTAAATGGACCAAAAACATCAGGTCATAGATTAAAATCAGCCCTTGTAGGTCAATCAGCAAAATACTACTGAAAGCTTAAATATAACTTCTAAATATCACTAATAGTACACATATATACACCATTCTTCGCAAAACTTGACAATCACTCACCCCAATATTGAGGGAAGGAAAAATTAAGGAAAAAAACTTATTCTCACTTGGGAAATCAGACTATTCACTTCAACATAAGCACTACTAGTGGCTGGGAAAGTGTATGTGCTGTTGCTTTGTTATTGCTCCAAAAGTAAACATTTATTTAAAAGATAATCAAAATGAGAACCTGTGAGAATGACTGAAACACTCAAGTGGAAAAAGATACCCTTTAACAAGTATGTATGCTGAGTCCTGACATGACAGCCTGTAATTGGGTCCTTTTAGATTTCACAACAGAAGAAATGGAAGTTTAGTATGATTAGAAGGGATTTGTGTATGGTGTGGTGATCTCATGTCAGGAACATCAGAGACAATTCTGGAACTATCAGAAAAATTTCTAACCACGATATTTGATGGTCATTATTGATAAGAATGCTCTTACTGAACTTGGTCATGCCAAAGAATCAAGAATTGCCTGGATCTTAGAATTTGATCCATAAAATTCTAATGCCTACTATTCACATTACTTTACAATCAGTAAGGTATGACAGATAGTAAAGTAGCCACCAAAACCCACAAATCCTTTGGAAAACAGTTCCTTCTTTGGATATTTAGCTTGTTCTATCTCCTTATTCCTGGGAAACATAGCTAAGTCTTTTGATTCTCTTTTCAAAATGCACTTAATTTCCCAAAACCAGTTCAGTGTGGCAGACATTAACAAATGACCATGAGAGCCATTCAGTGTTGATGAAACGGGAGATAATGGTTATGGTTTCTTTATGGTTAAAATTACTCTTAGATAAAAGCCACCAGTATATCAGTTTGTGTCCAGGAATATGAAAGTCTAGCATATATCTTTTACCTAAAAAGCCAATGATTTTTAATATAATTTTATATTGTCTCTTTTTTTTAGTCAAATGCCATTTGAGATATATTAAAGTTGATGATTTGAATGTGTTTATTAAAAGGAAAACTAAGTTATTTATATAGAATTTTTTTTTTGCAGTGCTGAGTCTCAAACCCTGGGCCTTGGCTATGTTGGGCAAGTACCCTACCAATGAGCTATGGCCCCACCGCAAGGGCTTAATTTTAGGAAATAAAAAGTTGTTTTAATATTAACCTTTACCACATATTTTGTACTTGCTACAAAGTAGATATGAAAGATACCTGCTGAATTATGATGCTAGCTCTCCCCCCAAAGAGCCAATCTTTTATATTCTAAATGACAAATTGCTCAATTTTAAGTCCATCACTTCCTTTAACACATGTTCCTTTTCTTTTTGCTACTCATACCTTTTCACCACCGTCAAAAACCACCTTATTAGCTAGGTCTAGAGACAAACTATCTTGTTAGAGCTTTTATTAATGTAGCCTTTATTAATTATCATAGGAGATTAGTCTTTTGGTAGTAGGCCAGACCTTTTCTTCAACATCTCACTTAGGTCTTCAGATATACAGAGCCCAACATCAGTGTTCACAACATCTCATTCTGCATTCTGGCATAGTCTGGGTTTGGATGACAACCAAGAGTGACTAGAAGCATGACCAAACACAGCTATATGGAAAGATTTCTATTTATGTGGACAACTTTGAGTTGAGTGTTTTATTGTGCAGCCTAAAGGACAAGAACCCTAACAAGACAGTGACACGACTACTGTGCAGATTCTAACATCTTTAACAGGCCAGTTGCTGCTCACTCCCCTCCACCTACTGTATTCAGACATCTGACAGAAGTCCACGCAATACTGAGTGCTTTGGGGCAAGTTCCTTGGCTGCTCTAAGCCTTCTTTTTCTCACCTGTGAAACAAGCCCAGTAATAGGCCCACCTCACAGGTTTACTTTTAAAAAATTGTTTTGAAATAAATTGCAGAAAAGTACAAAGAATTTTGTATCCCCTTTACTCATGATTTTTTAAAAATAACTTTATTATCAAACACACATACATACAAAAATTAAAACCATTCAAAGAAGAACAATGCAAGGGAAAAAATCCATAGGATCAGCAGGGTATCTCAGGTACATGGTGATGAACAGGGAAAGAGGGCTGATCTCCACAGGTTTAGCCAATTCCTAGAATTTGCTTACCACCCTTGCAGAGAGCCTCAGAGTGTGGGCATCTCAGGCTGCATCAGTAAGAATGGTCTCTTCTCCTCTGGTGATTAAAATCATGCTGCAGAGAAGGTACCTTTCTCCAGCTTGCCTGATTTCTACAAAGTAATCTGGGAGGCCTGAAGATTCCAGATGTGTGGAATCATGCTCAGGTTCTTACAGTGAAGCAAGATCATCTCTATGCCACCTTTGCAATCCTTTCCTTCACTAAAGACAGAAAACTGACAGGAAGACAGACACACAAGCTTTAACTTACTGGTAATTCACTCCAGCATGAAGTTAGAAGAAACAAGGAGTAAAAATCCTGTGTTCAGGCTGCCATCTTCCCAGAACCCCTCCTATGGGTGGTTGATTTCTCTTCCCTTTAATCTATTCTAAAATCTCCCCAAGGTAGTAATATTAGGTTATTTTTTAAAGGCAAATCATATAATGAGGATAGTGTGATCGAATGCCAATAGATAGTCCTTAAAAACAATGATGGCATTCTAAACATATTGCATAATTGCTAAGTGGGTGAACGAAGCAAAAATACATACCTTAGAATGAACAAGTAAAAAATATGTCACATTAGCACCAGAGGTTGATTTTTCTCTCAAGTTGTTTGCCAAGTTTGTATTAATTATTTGCTGTCCTTGAAAAATCAAGATACTATTGATCTGCATCAACTACTTAAAGAGTCCTCAAGAAATACTTGTAGATTTTGAAGAATTACAGAATAGAATAAGACCAGGATAGGCTGGTTCATGAGTTTTCAATGTTTGTGCTTCTTAAATAACTCTATTAACTATTCTTACCTAGATAATGAAACCTCTCTGATTCCCAAACCATTCTTGAGGCTTTGTGAAGTGGTTTTGGATAGTTTCATAATAAACTAAGTGGTGCTTAGTGCTAACTTAGTGCTTGATGCTTGACCTACCTTAAGTCTTGAATGTTCTAATTCTAAGTTGATCAATAGAAACACTCTTGAAGATATATAGTTGAAAGTATGAAGTATTTACACCCATAATTTTCTTCTGCTGTGAATGTAATTGTCTCCCATTTTAAGCAAAAGCACTTAGAGAAGATGAGAAAATTGAACACTGCCACTCTTTGGACACAGAAACAAGGAGTAAGGACACTCTAAGTCAGAAACAAGGAGCAGTAGAAATGATGAAATGAGGACAAAAGGTGTGTTTGTAAGATTAATTAGCTCACTAGTACTATTGCTAAAAGCATAGAGTATCACTAAATGTTAAGTAGGGAAAACTACTGAACTGCCTACAGAAACATGCTGTGGAAGAGCCAAAGGTCTATAAAATTGAACAGAAAGAACCTACTTCTCCTTTCATTTGGTACAAATAAAATAGAGGCTTCTCTCTCTCTCTCTCTTTTCTACTTTTGAATGAGACTAAAGAGGCTCAGGTGGCCCTGAAAGCCTTGGAATTGAGATTATTATGTAGAAATGACAGCTAGAGAAATTTCAACCTGGGGTTCAACTTAATGGACTCCATCTATAGGACCTCATATTATTTATCCCACTATGGTCCCAAAATTCTCTTCTTCCCTGCAAATAGATGTTCCTTAAGATTAACTCCTACCTATCAAGAGTGAGCCTCTATTAGCTGAAATGTTTTGTAATAGTTGCTGCTTCCATTTTAGTTCAGTTGGATTCAGAAAGGAAAGGGGGACTGGGTGACAGGGTGGGTTTAGGAAACACAGGGGCAGTATCTGATGTTTTTGTGGCTCCCACTCCTCCTGATTATAAATTTTGCCAAGAAATTGGGCACTGATATTCTGTTTGGAATCTGGCAAGATGAAATCCTGACCTAGAATTCTGGTTTTAAAGAGCTCCATTCTGGCCCTTCTCAATCTATACCCTGCTATTCAAGGGCAGAGTTTATGGAGTCAAGAAGTCTGAAAGTATATCACTGTAGCAGGCATGATGGCATATGCTTATAATCCCAGAACAGAGAAAGCTGAGGCAGGAGGATTTAAAGTTTGAAGCAAGCTTGAGCTACATAGCAACTTTAAGGCTGGCCTGGACTACACAGCAAAACTCCGTCTCAAAAGACCATCCCCCCCCAAAGAAAAAGGTAGGCAGATAAAACATTTTAATTAACAATTTGCTAGCTTAATTAATAACATTCACATATTTATGTAAATAGTGTGAGAACCTTCATTTTCAGTCCTCATCCAGACCCTATGAATGTTAAGAGGAGGACTGTTTGTCATTCACTAGAACTTTGGGGCAGAAAAATTCACCTAGCCAATTTCTGGACCAGTTCCAAAGCTGCTCCTCTCTCATCTCAGATGGGCCAGTGATTTACCTCAGTGGCACTGTGCCTGGCTCACAAGCTCAAGGTCATGAGTTTGATCCCCGGTACAACAACAACAACAACAACAAAAAATCGTCTCAGAATAAGGCTTTCAACTTAAGTCTGACCCTGCCTTTTCCACTCATTAAAAGAGAGGCCTGAACATGTTACTTCTCTGAATTACAGTTTTTCTGTCTGTGGAACAAGGAGTTTGGATAAAATGAACTAACATTTCCTTTCAGTTTTTCCAGCTGTAAGAGTGGCAAAGAGTAGGCCACTACTAATGGCTCTTCTGGACTCTGTAACCAAGGCAGAGTGGGTAAAGCAGAGTGAGTCCTCAATACACATTTGTGGTATGAATATGCAATGGAATTACTCTAGGTCTCACCAATGTGTGCAGATGATAACATCTATAACTCTAGTTTCTATGTGCAAGCTCAAGGAAAGAGGACTCAGGCCTCCTCCCATTTCTACCCAATTGTTTATGGGCATCCACTGGGTTGTTGAAAGTGAGTTTCTTCATAGTTCTTAGAGTTTTTCATTCTAGGATGCCACTTCAGTGTCTGGTGGAGAGTGTCCTTCCCCATGGCCCTCTGTACCACACTTGGAGCCTTTGGGAGCCACAGTGACTATTTTCATGGATAGTGGGGCCAGGGAACCATTTCCTAACTCCTCCGGGGCTACTGTCCTGCAGGATGAGATGCTTCCACAGCATGCACCACACCTTTCTCTTCATTTTATTATCTTTGTCCTTGGGATAAGGAAACAGAGATGAGTCTGCTCACTGTGGTCACACAGCCTCATAGAACTCAGATAAGATCCAAGGGTCACAGCACGGTCCTAGATACCGTCTTTAACATCCCTCTCTCTTCGAAGATGCCAAATGTCTACAGGGCTCTTCACTGCATGAATATCAGTCAGGCAGATATCTACAGATTAAATGGCCCCTAGCTTATCAGGTATACTACATATGAGAACACAACCAGGACACATGAAATCAGTAAATGAATGAATGAAATGCATAAATACCAAAAAAAAGGAATGACAGTGACATTAGACTGACTTTTTAAGCATTTCAGAAGTTCATTTAGAATCACATTGTTATGGATATTAGCTGTGTGCTTAGGCCTTAGTGAAAGGTTCTTCCATTTTTGGCAATTGAAAAGACCAATCATTAATATTCACCAAGTACTTATGATGTGCCTGAAACCAAGTTATACATTTATTTCTTCCTTTAAGTCAGGGTTTAGTGAACTTTTTCTATCAAAGGCCAAATGATAAATTATTTTCAGCTTTGTGACCCATAGTGTGTCTGTCTCACTATTCAGCTCTGAAAGTCAGTGTAAACAAATGGATGTGGCTGTCTTCCAATAAAACTTTCTTTACAAAAATAGGTGGCAGGTGGAATTTGGCCCACAATATATAATTTTTTTCCGTTAAGTTTGTTGGTACATTTTAGGTATACAATACATTTACATTCATTACTGGGGTGCCGGGGATTTAGCTCAGTGGTTCCACCGCCTGCCTCACAAGCTAAGGACCCGAGTTCAATCCCGGGACTAAAAAAAAAAAAAAAAAAATACATTCATTACTGGGATTTTGTACCTTCACATGATATATCTTGGCTCTTTTTTTTTTCCCCCATTCCGGTGCCCTCCCTTCACCCCTTCCACCCCTCCCTATTTACAAAGATTTTCTTTCCATTTTTTAACTTTTCTCATATTTTTTATTTTCCCTTCTTTCCTTTCCCCAACCCCTCCCACTTCCCCTATTCCTTTAGTCCTTTTCTTCCTATTTCACATTATCTATTATACATTTTGATTCTTACTTACACTTTCAGTTTCTCACACCAGAGAAACTATTTGGTATTTACACATGTGTGTCCTACTTATTTCACTTAAGAGTATCGCCTCAATGTGCATCCATTTAGCTATAAATGTCTATAGTTTCTCTTTCTTTATGTACTCCATTTTATTTTAAAAAATGCATCTTCTTTATCCAGTCTCCTGTTGATGGGCAATTGGGTTGTTTTCAAGCTTTAGCTATTACAAACTGTGCTGATATAAACATGGGTGCACATATATCACTGTGGTATGATTCTTTTAATTCTCTTGGGAAGATACCCAGCAGGGGAATAGCTGGGTCAAATGGGACTTCTTTTTTTTTTTTTTCCTCAAATTCTTTATTGGTACATTTTAGGTATACAATACATTTACATTTCTCATTGGGAACTTGTACCTGTACATGATGTATCTTGGTTCTTATCTTTTCCTCATTCCCTGTCCTCCTTTCACCCCGCCACCCTTCCCTATTTACAAAGACTTTGTTTCCATTTTTTCCATTTCTCATAATTTTTCCTTTCCCTTTGTTCCTTTCCCCTGCCCCTCCCACTTCCCCTACCCCTGTGGACCATTTCTTAGTATTTTGCATGATCAATTATTCATTTTAATCATTGGTACATTTTAGGTATACAATATAATGACATTCATCATTGGAAATTTGCACCTTTACATAATCTCTCTTGGTTCTTATTTTTCACCCTTCCCCTGCCTCCCTTCAACCTCTCCATCCCTGCCTATTTACAAAGACTTTGTTTCCATTTTTCCATTTTCTCATATTAATTCCATTCCCTTCTTGCCTTTCCCCTACCCCTCCCACTTCCCCTTCCCCTTTGCCACTTTTCTTCCTATTTCACATTATGTCTTATACCTTTTAGTCCTTATTTACACTTTCAGTTTCTCATACTAGAGAAACTATTCGGTATTTACACATGTGTGTCCTATTTATTTCACTTAAGAGTATGGCCTCAATGTGCATCCATTTAGCTATAAATGTCTCTAGTTTCTCATTCTTTATGGCTGAGTAGTACTCCATCTTATAAAAAAAAGAACATCTTTATCCAGTGTCCATCAAATGGGACTTCTAATCCTAGTTTTTGAGGTATCGCCATACTGACTTCCACAGTGGTGGCACCAGTCTGTACTCAAACCAACAATGAAGAAGGGTTACTTTCTCCCCACAACCCGCCAGCATTTGTTATTGGTTAATTTCTTGATAGTAGCCATTCTTTCTGGGATGAGGTGGAATCTCAGTGCTGTTTTCATCTTCATCTCTTGAATGACCAATGATGTTGAACATTTTTTCATATGTTTATGTGCTGCTTTTACTTCGTCTGAGAAATTCTATTCATTTCAGATGCCCATTTTTGAATTGGGTTTTTATATTTGGGGGTCTGATGTTTTTCATTTTTTTATATATTCTAGATAGTACACCTTTGTCTGAAGAACAGCTGGTAAAAATTTTTTCCCCCATTGTAGTTTGTCTCTTAGCTCTGTTGGCAGTTTCTCTTGCAGGGCAGAAGCTTTTTAATAAGAAGAGATCCGAGTTGCTGTTTGTGCTAGTTCCCGTACTACTGAGGATTTGTTAATAAAGTCTTTTCCTATGCCAATATCTTTGAGAGTTCTACCTAATTTATCTTCCAGCAAGCTTAGTGTTTCTGTGTTAATATTTATATCTTTAATCCACTTCAATTTTAGTTTAGCACATGGTGAAAGATAGGGGTCTAGTTTTAATCTTTGGCAAGTTGAAATCCAGTTTTTCCAACACCATTTTTTAAAGAGGCTGTCTTTCCTCCAGTGAGGATGGTTGGCTCCTTTGTCAAAGAGGAGGTGGCTGAGTATGTCTGGACTTGTTTCTGCATCTTCTAATCTATTCCACTGATTCTCGGGTCTGTTTCTTTGCCAGTACCATGCTGTTATTATCACAATGGCTTTGTAGTATAGTTTCAAGTTGGGGATTGTGATACCCCCTGCCATGTCTCTGTTACCTAGAATTGCTTTTGCTATTCTGGGTCTCTTCTTGTTCCAAATGAATTTTTGGATTGCTTTCTCAAGGTCCGTGAAGTATGCTGCTGGAATTTCATTTGGGATTGCATTGAATTTATATAGCAGCTTTGGAAGTATGGCCATTTTCACTACATTGATCCTTCCTTCCCTGGAGCAGGGGATGTCTTTCCATTTTCTGATATCATCTTCAATCTCTTTTTTCAGAGTGCTATAGCTTTCAGAGAAGAGGTTTTGATTTCTTTTTTTAGGTTGATTCCTAGGTATTTCAGTTTTTTTGGATGCTACTGTGAAAGGAATTGTTTGCCCTATTTCTGTCTCAGTGAGTCTGTTGTTCGTGTAGAGGAAAGCTATTGATTTTCGTGTGTTGACCTTGTATCCAACTACTGTACTGAATTTGGTGATTAAGTCTAGAAGACTTTTGGTGGAGTTCTTGGGGTCTTCTATATAGAATATCATGTCATCTGTGAATAATGACAATTTGACTTCTTCATTTCCTATCTTTATTCCTTTTATTTGTTTCTCTTGTCTAATTGCTGTGGCTAATGTTTCATTTGTTCAAGAATTCGATTGAGTTCTAGTATTTCATTACTTATTTTTTGTCTAGTTGATCTATCTATTTGTGACAGTGGGGTGTTGAGGTCTCCCACTACAATTGTATTAATGCATGTATGACTTTTCATGTCCGTTAGTATTTGTTTTATATAGTTGGGCGCACTAGTGTTTGGTGCATAGATATTTATGATTGTAACCTCTTCCTCTTGGATTCTTCCCTTTACAAGGATGTAGTGTCCTTTTTTGTCTCTCTTAATCAGTGTTGGTTTGAAATCTACTTGATCTGCAAAGAAGATAGGTACTCCTGCTTTTTTTCAGGTTCCCATCACACAGAGTATTGTTTTTGACCCTTTAACTTTCAATGTATGAGTTTCTTTTTGAATTAAGTGTGTTTCCTGTATGCAGCAAATTGTTGGATTTTGCTTCTTGACCCATTCTGCCAGTCTGTTTCTTTTGATTGTTGAATTGAGACCATTAACATTGATTGTTATAACTGATACATATTGATGTATCACTGTCATGACTTTTTCTTTTTGTTGGATTCTCCCCCTTTGCATTTAATTTCTTGTTGCACCCAATCAATTCATTCTGCTGGGCTTCCTGGGGTTGTGATCCTCATTGTCTTTTCCTAGGATATTATCCAAAAGTATTTGCAGTGCTCTCTTGGTATTCATGAAGTTCCTAAGGTGCTCTTTGTCATGAAAGTATCTTATTTCTCTATCAATTTTGAAAGATATTTTTGCAGGGTACATTAATCTGGGTCGGAGGTCATTTTCTTTAGGGCTTGGAATACATCACTCCACCCTCTTCTTGCCTTGAGGATTTGCATTGAGAAGTCTGCTGTGATTCTGATGGGCTTTCCTTTGTATGTGATTTGTTTCTTTTCTGTAATTGCTTATAGAACTTTGTTCTTCAGTTGGGTTTCTGGAATCTTAACAATGATATGCCTATGTGTAGATTTTTTTTGATCAAGGCTAGTTGGAGTCCTATATGCCTCACTTATCTGTATATCAAGTTCTTTCCCCCTGCTTGGGAAGTTTTCTACCATTACTTCAGTGAAGAGTTTTTTTTTTTATGTCATCTGCACTCTTTCCTGTTTCTTCATTGAGCCCAATCAGCCTTATGTTATTCTTCTTTGCATCATCTAACAGCTGCTGGATTTATTTCTCATGGTCCTTTACAATTTTGAAGCAATTTTTCTTTTCCTGGTCACTAATTGCAATCTTATCTTCTATATCTGAAATTCTGTCCTCACATTGGCTCATTCTGCTGTGTAGACTTTCAGTGTAGTTTTTAATCTCTTGGAAATCTCTTTAATGGATTCCATTTGTTTCCCATGTTGGGATTCCATCATGTTCCTCAGCTCCTCTATTTTTTTACCTGTATCCTCTCTAGATTTATTAATCATGTCTTGCACTATGGGCACAATCTCTGCTTTTATCTGAGAAATTATTTCTGATTTCATTTTTTCCAGATCCGCTTTCCTTTCCAGTTCAGGGAGTCAAGGTGGTTGAGTATCAAAGTGTTCTGTCTCCTTTCCTTTTGGGGTTGCTGTAGGTGATCTGGTGGTCTGTTTTTAAGACTTTTTTTACATGTCTCCTCATTTTGATGGGGAGGGTGTTGTTGGCACCCGCACATCTCACCTCCTCTGCGCTGGGAGTAGTGGAACGGTGGCCTGGAAGCCCCTTCCTCTGGGCTGGGAGCTGTGGAATGGCCCACAATATATAATTTGCTGGCCCCTGTTTTACAGAATTCATGAGGTTACTACTATTTGCATCTTCATTTAACAGACAAAGAGACAGTAGCATAGAGAGGCTAAGCAATTCATCCAAAAATCTGACATATTTTGGAGCAGAAGTTAGACTTAACTCATTCCAGCTGGCTTGAAGCACCAGTGGCACTCGCCTGACTTTCCCATTGGGCAACATGGGACAGTCGGATGAAACAGTCATGCATGTCTGGCCCCGTTGTGAATGTGTTAAAAATCTAAGCAGTCTGATTCCAGAGCTCACACTTTAGTACCAAATAATTTTTGGCACTTGGCACTAAGTTGCAGACCACTCTTGGGTAGAAAACTTAGGACTGGGGACCTGTTTGTAACCCTGCACTATGTGTAGGCTTATCGTTTCCTTCCTTAGTCATCATCAACACCAGGGCAGAGCTTGTTATATACAGTCATCATCTGTTAAAGAAGGAAAAAAAAAACAGTAATAAATGAAAGGCCACTTTCTTGATTCATAATCATCGACTCATGCTTTGAAATATCAAGAAAGGCTGGTGTATGTTCCATGCTAACAACCCTTAGAGAATTGTAGTATTCATGACTTTTTAATCACTAATAATGCGATTTCTCTTACTATTCATTAACTGCATTTCCAAAAATGCCCCTCAAGTCAGCTCCACCTCTCATCAGGAAGCCAGAAGTCAGTAGTAATAATGATGATGATAATGATGATCATAATTCTATTAACAATACATTTATATACTGAATTCTAAACCATTATTCTTCTAAGCACTTGAATATGTTAATTCACTTAACCTTTGCAATAACCACTGCCCAGGTGAAGAAACTGAGATGCAGAGATGTTAAACAGCTTAGTCAAGGGCAAGAGGTCAGGCAGCAGCTCAGCTGGTATTGGTATTGGCGCTAAAGCCCTGCTCTTAATTACTACAAACCTTTGGAGGTGGGTTTTAAAGCATAATAAAAACCTGAACTTATTTTGGTTGGCCACCTCTGTGTATCTGGAATGGCATTTAGTGATCGATTACAGAGAAATTCACTACATTCTTCCTTATTAGAGGAAGGGGCTGACTATGGGATTACTTGCCCTCCTAATGCTATCGTTTATGAAATTGCTGTCATCAGTGAACCAGCCACATTAGTGGCTGGTCCCTCAGATCAGGGTGGCTGGCATAATTTTGGGCAGTGGTCTATTCATACTCATGTTCTATCTATTGGTTGGTCAGGAGGAGCATGGCTGGGTTTAGAACAGTGCAAGACTGAAGAGAAACATGTGGATTTTCAATAAGAACGAAATTTCATGAGCCTTTCTCTCATCATCCACAAACATTCCTTCAATTCTAACAAACTCTTAACTTGAAGTGAAGTTAGAACTAAAAGTTTTTGTCCTAAAATTATCTTAGAAGCTTCCTGGACTAAGAGTGCCATAGTGGCTACTGCTGGTTGGCAGCTAGGCCAGCCCTGTGACACGCCATACAGTCACTTGGAAAAGTAAGCAACTGGTCAGTTTTCTTGGCCCAGACATGGAGTTAGTACTCCTGTGGCTACTCCCTGATCTCTCAACCACAAAGAGAGAAAAAGGGTTAGTTAGCTCTGTGATTTCTAATGCCAAGGACTGTATCAAAGGCTTGTTTTAAGGCTTTAAAAGTCTCTTGAGACATTTTAGAGGTTCAGTTTCTGGTCCTTGAGTTGCCTCATACGGTGGTTTGGCCAAAACTCCAAAGTGGGGTATCCATATATGGCAGAAGCTGGCCATTCCCAAGAAAGCCCTCAGTTGCTGTTTTGACTCTGGAGGACCCAGATGGCAGATTGCTCCTGTTCTCCTTGAGGACAGTTGTCTTTGTCCTAGAGTTAAAATATATCCCAGATAAATCACCTTTTGTTGAGAAATCTAGGCCTTGTGTTAAGACACCTTATAACTCCATCTTGTTAGAAAATTGACAATCATCATGGTGTTCTTATTTGTAGCCTCACTAAGGAGCTACCTGATGAGGAGGCCATCTATGTACTGTAAGAGGCTTTCCCTTTTGAAGTTTAGGTCTCTCAAGTCTTGAGCTAAAGCCCTTGCAAACAAGTGTGGGCTATCTCTAAAGCCCCGGGGCAAGATAGTTCAAGTATACTGTTGAAGTCCTGTTTGGAGATCCTCTCATTCAAATGTGAACAAATATTGGGAGCTAGGATCTATAGGGAAAGAAGGGAAGATGTCTTTGAGATAAAGGCCAGGGAGAACAATTTAGTATCCCCTGAGATCTGTGCCAAAAAGGTATATGGGTTTGCTGCTAATGGGTAGATAGGTACCACTGCCTAGTGGATGGCACTGAGTTTTTTTTTTTTTTTGGTGGGGATCAAACTTGGGACCTTGCACTTTCGAGGCAAGCGGTGGAACCACTGAGCTAAATCCCTGGCCCTGTCACTGAGATCTTATACTAGGTGATATTCCCTTGATGGCTTGACTACTGGTAAAATGAGTGTATTGCACAGGGACTGGCATGGCAACAGTAATCCAGTAGCCAGAAATTTATCAATAACTGGCTTTAACCCCAGGCTAGCTTATTTCTTAAGGAAATACTATCTCCTGTGAGGATATAGATTAGGGTCCTTTAGCTGAATGACTACTGGAGTGGCCTTGACACCCCTCCCTGGGGGTGCCATCATACCATGCTTGAGTATCTACTCCTGGCAGAGACACTGTGGTCCATGACATCAGGCTGGCTGAGTCCTGAGAGACTAGGACATGGGTTGCCACAGGTTTGAGTATCAGAGTGGCCCTGAGTAGGAAGAGTATATCTCTTCCATATATTGGTACAAGACACTCCAGGGTCACCATAAAGGCAGCTTGGAAAAGGAAATCTTCCAAATGGCAGTTCAGAGTAGAGCTAAAGAAAGCTGTTTGGTTAACTCCCTCAAGACCCACAACAACTTCAGAATAGGATGAAAGCTCACCTCGATAAGCAACTAGCACTGAATAAGTCATACCAGTGTCATAGAGGGATGTAACCTGTTTACAAGTACATCTAAAGTTATCTGAGGCTCCTGTGGTGTAATTATGATACTCTTGTGCGGGAGCCTTGCAGGCCACCATCGGGCACCATCCCCACTCACTGTCTGGACCTCCCTCACTGCCTACCATGGTGATGGATGACATCCTCCCCCTCTGGGAATGAGGACAGTCTCTTCCAATGCCAAGAGCCTTCTGCCATGTTCTGACAGGTCTGAGGAAGGCTAGGTCGTTTCTGAGGACATTCTTTTGCCCGGTCCACTGTCTACTTGCACTTGAAGCACTCTGACTCAACTTCCATCACTCTTTGAATTACCTCAGATTCCCCTAAAGCTGTGGGCTTTGTTATGAACCTTATCAAATTGGGCAAGCATGGCTTTAGCCTGCTTCCTTTCTTTCTCCAGTTCTCATTTCTCCTCTACTTCATCACAGTAATTGAACAGTGAATAAGCTTTGCTGACCAATTGGCTTATTTTGGTTTGTGGGCCTGGTTGGAGTTTTGCAGCTTTTAATACCTGGAGTTGACTGACTGATAAAACACTGTCTTAGAATACTCTGACCTTCTCTAGACTCAGTTTAAATTAGTGTATGTATGGAGTCCCTTTGAAAGGTAAAACTGAAAAACAACTGGGTTCTCACTGGGTTCTTAACTAACAGACCTGAGCTTATCATAGTTCACAGGCTTGAGCATCCCTGGTTGCATACCAGCTAAAATGGCCTTGATATGTCGGGAGCAATTCTACATGATTTGGGGAAAAATCATTTCATAATTATATCATGATTAGGGCCTAGTTTTCCTGGCTACAGCATGTCCAGATATAACTCCATTTTCACCTCCAGTCACACCTAAAACCCCAAGGGTCCAGCAGCGGCAGCGATGCTGTGATGCCCCAGGGCAAGACCACACCAAAGGGAGACATCCTGGGAGGAACCAAATCTTCATCTGCATAGTTCCTCATTGTTCTAGGATCATTGCTGCTCCCTCTGAGTCAATTGCTACTTTTGTTTCTGCCTATGTTCTGAGTAAAGCTGTGGCAAGCTGGGGGTCTGGGGTCTTTGTTGCCCAGAGTGGCATGGATCAAACCAAAGCTCAGCTTCTTCTCCAAGTCTCATTTCTGTCTATATATTAATTAATTTGCCTTGTGCTGCCATGGCTCGCAGGAGACTACGTCTTACTGGAGAGGTTCTAGTAACATCCCCTTTCTCTGTTCCCTACATTGATATATAACTTTTGTTTAGCTTCTCCACTCCTTGTGTTATAATCCCACTCATGCCTTTTTTGAGACCCAAATAACGCAGCAGTTGGCTGGTTATCAAGAGTGAAACTGCAAAGGCTTCATCATTGACCTGCTTTGCAGTCTTTATAATCCATTCCCTTTCTACTGCTGTGCAATAAGAAACGAGGATGCATTGGAATCTCACCAAGTCAGATCAAAAGCCACTGTTAGGGTATGGAAATGCTCAGCAAACTTTTCAGGATCCTCAGAAAATCTACCCAGTTTTTCCTTGCATTGTTGAATATCCATAATTGAAAACGGAAATAGCACGTGGACCATACCATTGGTGCCTGCCACCTCTCAAAGGGCTAGAGCAGTAGTGGGCTCAGATGTAGGGTTCCTTGAGTCTAAGGCCCTATGGTAAGTAGACTCAGAGACTTAGTATGAGGTAGACTTAGGAGATAGCCTTTATCTCCTGAGGTTACTGACTGAGCAGGTTGCTGAGGAAGTAGTCTGTGGGGAGGAGGAGCTGACAGGAGGTGAGGCCTCTGCACCATCAGCTCCTAAGGGTTGATGAATTCTTGGGTACAGATCAGGCCTCTAGTAGAGGGGCCTAAAGGAACATAGGCTGCCAAGGGGTGGCTGTGACTCATTTTCCCCAAGTGGATACTTTTTATTACATAGAAATATAAGATGATCTCTTTGAAGGGCCTTAGTGTAGAACTTGTTGCAATGGTTAAGAAGACATCCAAGCTAGGATTTCAGCCACCCAGGGTGTTAACCTGGTAAGGCTGAATTCCTTGGGATCTAGCAGGCCTATCCCTGGGTCAGTCCTCATTATTGGGGACAGGAAAGGGCCTCTCCTGTAAATCTTGTCCTACTCTCACATAAAGCCTCCCCTAGCAGAACCGAACCCTTTGGGGCTGGATGTCTCCAGCCTTAAGTGACCATCGCTGCTACTTTCTTTGGACCCATTGGATTTCCCCTATAAACACAATTCATCTTTGGTTGAAGATCCCAGAACTGAGATGCCCTACTGGATGGATGCCCTTAGCCAATTAAAAAGGGAGTAAGACCCATCCCTAGAGAAAACCCTACTAACTAGTTTAAGCTATAAAACATACACATCTGGTGAGAGAATTGCAAAATGAAAGGTACTATGTAAATTCAATCAGCAAAATACATGTTACCTGTCCTTTCGACAGCAGCGTAAACTAAAGTCACAGTCATCGCAAAAGCAAAACTGAATAAGAAGGAGAGCAAAACTGAGTAAGAAGGAGAGAAAACCAATATCAGCAAACTACCCCAGGAAGCAACAGCCTTAGTTGGGGTGTTAAGACCTGGAGGAGATGAATCAGCTCGAGCTGGCTCTGCTGTTGCTGGCTGGCACAGACAGCTCTGGCAGGAGGTTTAAACAGACCAATTTTCCTCTTCCTGTGCAGCAAGACACTGTACCTCTCAACTCTGTTTTTTTCGTTGTTGTTTTGTTTTTTTTGCATTATCAAGAACCAACAACTAAACAAATTAAACACTCTGATACTCAAAAGCCTGAGGGAGAAAGGGAATCAGAAAAGGAAAAGGAAAAGTACTGAAACCTACAGAAAGGAAACACTCCACTTGAGTTCACAACCCACAGGGAAAGTACAAACACCTTTGGTGCTGGACAAAGATCTGCCCGAGGTCAGGGCAAGTTGTGGAATGCTACACAGAGGCAACAGTGCAGGCAGGCCAGGTCCATGGCTCCCAGTCCCCTACTCCTTCTCCCAGTCCTTCTCCTCCCTGGAATACATTTTTTTTTCACCCAGAAAGGGGAAAAGGAGAGGGTTTCCAGATGGAGTGGGGAGTTCCCCTCCTTTTTGGCTGGGGTGCCTGGTTGCCCACTTCTGCTGAATCTCTGAAGCTGCTGATGCCTCTGATGTCTGGTGAGGTCTCTGGGCTGCTATGCAATAAAGTCCCTTGGCTCATTGTCTGGTGGGGTCTCCTGAGGTTTCATAAAGTCCTCCTGGCTCACCAGATGTTACAGTTGAATGGCCCAGAAATACTCCAGATTCTTGTGTAGGACAAGGAAAGAATTGCCAAGCGTACGTGTCATAGTCGTAGGAAGTAGCTATTTTTATTGAAGATCATGGAACAGTAGCAGAAACCGGCAGAAGGGTGGCAGGAACTAGGAGGAGGAAGAGGAACCCTCCATGAGCACCAATACAATTCAGGCTTCCAGTACTTAGAGGGTCAGCCACCTCTGACTCCAGGTGGCTCCCAATCTGTCCCTCACTGGTCTTAATGATCTGCTGCCTCCGGCATCTCGACCTCCTAAGCTTAAGCATGGATAAGCCTTAGAGTGGTATTGTGTTTATAGTTGAATGAAGGGAAGGGAGTGGTTCCCTAAACTTCTAACTGCCAGCATCTGTAACTCTTTGCCTTAGAGAATTCTCTGGCCTCCAGAGCCCTCTCTGCTTACACATCTGGCAGGAAGTGCCAGGAAATTAAGGCTCCCTAGAAGCAGCTCTAAGCAATGACTAATATCATTAAGAATTGCTGCATAAATATCCCAGCACCATCACCCCTAGGGCAGAATAATTCTGGGGCATGTGTGCTACACCCAGTTCTGAGCATAACTCAGATGATTAAGTTCTGGTTGTCCATACTGAAAATTGTCTTGATAATTATGTTGATCAGGATTCCATCAAAGAAACAAAAACTAGTAAACTATATATAATTGGCCCTGTGTCCATGGGTTTCTCATCTACCAATTTAACTAATCACCGATAGAGGTACTTTAAAAAAAACGTTTGGTCTATATTGAACAGGTACAGACATTTTATTGCCATGATTCCATAAACAGTAGAGTATAGCAACCAGTTACATAGGATTTACATTGTATTGGGCAGTGCATATAATCTAGAGATGATTTAAAGTATACAGGAGGGTGCATCTAGATTCTATACAAACATTATACCATTTTATATAAGGGATTTGAGCGTCCAGGAATTTTGGTGTCTATAGGGGCACAATATGTAAAGAAATTTATTGCAAGAATTGGCCTATGCAATTTTGGGGTCTAGCAAATCTGAAATCTGTGGGGTCAGCCCATCAGGAAGGACAAGGTAGACCTCTGAGACAGTATTTGAAGCTCCCATCAACAGGGTAACCTCACTTTTGTTCTTTAAGACCTTCAGCGGGTTGGGGAGGCCTATCCAGATTATCTAAAATACTCTCCTTTACTTATTATTATCGGATTACAGACATTAATTACATCTACAAAATACCTGCACAGCAACACCTAAGTTAGTGTTTGATTGAATGCACATGGAATATAGTCTAGCCAAGTTGATACATAAAACTCACAGTCATAACAATGTGGCATTTATTGGTTGCCTTCTTTTCCCTGTCTCACTTCCTTGTAAGTATTTTCTTGGATTTCTTTCTCAAATAAACTACTTGTACTCAAATTCTTTTTTCAGGGTCTTTTTCCAGGGGAATTGACCTCAGACACAAAAGTTGCTGTCCTCAGGCTTCTCTATTATTCCTATAAAACTGCTTTAAAAGGAAAAAACTTGGAGTATAACTCATATTTGACTTAAATTCTAATTAAAAGTAATTTTCACCAAAAATAAGGACATTTCAAACATCCTATATTGTGATCAACAATGCATTCTATGTGCATTGTGCCTGGCATATACTAAGTGTGGAAAAGATTTGATACAGATCTTTTTAAATTATGGCTAAAACATTTGTACTTTTTAATGCACCAACCATCAGTGACACAAACAGATAATTTAGGAATCTCCACAGTACTGATAAATTCTGAGCTACTATAGGGCAGAATAGTCTTTGTAAAATCTAATTCTGATGATTATTCCCTTATGCAAATTCTCTCAATGCCTACTTTCAAATTTGGGAAAATTTTCAAACTCCCTATGACCATCATCCACTCTTCACCCTTATCATTCTTTATAGCCTCCCATGCACCAAATGCATGGAACCAGCATTTCTCAGACTATGTTACTCTTCGACCTCTCCCTTTAATATCAATGTGTTAACTGGTCCTCACCAAGTCCAGTTCTTAGCTGGCTAATTGCTATTTGCACTTTAAGAGTCCTGGGGTCACCTCATTCAACAAATCTTCCCTCACCACCCCATATTCCTATTTGGATTAGGTGATTATCCTCTCTGCTCCATCACATCTTTCTTTTACTTCTATAATACCACCTCTAGTATAACTATCTCCCACTAGAGGGTAACCACTGTTATTGCCTGGTGCCTACCTCATAGTTTAGTTCCTGAAACAAGACGATCAAGAAATATGTGAAATTAGTGAATGGACCAAATTGGCCACTTGAATCAGGATCAATATATGCTTTCTTTTAACTGAAAGGAGCTAGAATATATTTGTATTTTAAATTCCACCATTTTCACTGAGTATCTGTCATCCCCCATATGGACCTTTGAAGTCAACTTTTCTTTCTCTGTACCTACATTGCTTGGGAGCATTTTTATAAAAGAAAGGGGGAATTTTTCCACATGTTGACACCTTCCATATAACTCTTTTGGCTCCACTACCAAGAATGCATAGCAAGTTTATTATACTTGTTATGGCTTGTGTCTTGATGTCCCCCTAAAGCCTCATGTAGTCATAGGTGGGGCTTTTTCTGGAATTGATTTATGAGGCAATGCTAGGCTCAAGGGCACTAGGATTGAGGATGTGAGTGCTATCCATCCTAAGTAATCTGCATAAGTCAAAAGGGGCAGAAAGATGCTATTGAGAACTCCTCCCTCTTTCCTTGTTTCTTTTGCTGTCTTCCACTGTCATGAAATGTTGCTCCTCTCCCACTCTGCATTGGAGCCAGCCAATTATGGACTGAAAACTCTACAAACTATAATATTTCATCTCAGCAATGAGAGAAAGGTAACTAAGACACTTGTAGATTTGCAAACTAACTCTCATGAATAAGCGTGCCATTTATCTATAAAAACCCAGAACAGAGTTAGTTAGAGACAACTTGTCAGCAAGGCAGACAAGTTGGGTGGTTACTAACTCACCAAATCATCTACTGAAGTTCTCCACTTTAAATTGTAATCATTGATTATAATGGATTTCTAATTGGTAGACTTTTGGTTGAAACTTGAAAAATTCCAGGTACCAACTGAGGGTACTTTCAAGGCCTTGTGTGTACATGTGTGACTCATCTGCCCTTTTCTTGCTCCCATGAGGCCCCTTGTCCAAGTAGAGAGAACCACTTGAGTCTTAGAGCCAGGCATACCTTTTCCTAGCTTTGACACCTAACCTTGTATGTGCTGTGTGAATGTATACAGAGAAGAAAGGATAGAGATCCCCCTACCACAAAGTCTACAACCCTAAATTTCAAGTAAAGGGAAGAAAAACCTGGCTCATTTTTACTTTGGATGATATTTTACCATTCATTTTTCCCCAGTGGAACTAATAATAATAATAATAATGACAACAGCTTCTACTAATCTAGCACAATCTACCAGAAGCTGCAGTGAGATTTTTTACATATATAACAATATATAATCTTCACAATCACCTAGAGAGTGATTCTGTGAACTCTGTTTTAAGGTGAGGAAACTGTGGTCACATGGGAATAAATCAAGGAAAGCTTAAAAAGTTCAAGTCTTAGAAACTGCTTAAATAAGACTATGAGTTCTGTTTGGACCTCTTGATTTAATTCTGAACTTGTCTCTATCTTGATAAAAAAAATTCATGATAATGATGACTAATTTATTGAGACCCTACTATGTACCACGTGTTTTGCATTTACCTAAGTGGTGGTTCCAAGATTGAAATTCAAGGCAATCTACACAAGAGTCTGAGATCTTTTCACCACAGTGTTGATCCCTGTTTCCTCAGAGTTCAGACTTAGTCTTGCTTTTCCTAGTTATCACAATAATTGTGGCCTGGCTCAAGGTCTCCAGCCATGGAATTGAAAACTGACTTCCTTCCTGACCACCACTGCCTGTTTCTCAATTCTGAATCTCAACTCACATTTTGTCCCACACCTGTAGCAGATCTTCTGACGCTTTGGGTTGCCTAACTGCTGGTCTTCCCATCACTCTTTCTGTCCAACCACCTGGCTCCACCACCACCTGTCACCCAACCTCACATTCCTCTGTCTGATTGGTTTCCATTCTCCTCTACATCTTGATTCATTCACAATACCTGACTTACCTCCTATAATGAATGCCTCATTTTTCAGGTTGAGGCCTCAATTTCTCCAGCCTACCCTTAGGTTTCAAGGTCTGAAAGCCCATTCAAAAGAATGGGCAGCCTTACTCTTTAAGATACTCATATTATAGCTGGGGATGGTTCAGTGGTAGAACACTTGCCTGGTATGTGCAAGACTCTGGAATCAATTCCCAGCACAAAGCAATCAATCGAACATTGATCAATGATAGGTCAGGAAATGAAGAGTGAACACTTCCTTGAAGATCTGACTCAAATATCATTTGGGAAGTGACTAAACTCCCCAAAGTATTTTTTTATTTATCTCTCTTGAGGGTCATAACAATTTCTGTCATATTTAAGCATTAATACATCTTTCACATTGGATCTCTTCATTCAAGAATCTGGCCCAGAGGGTAAAGAGGTTAAATTGATATTTCTGATGCTCTGGGAAACAGCAATGTGGGGAAAAACAAAGTGTCTTGAGATGTAACCCTCTCAGTGACTCATTCTTCATGCAAGTTACTAAATTCATATTTAGAATTTTTTGAGGAAAATACTTCTCATACATAAAATGTTATTAATAATGAAAATTAAACAATGTTTTGAATGTTAAAATTAAAGTAATTGACATAGATTAATTCAAAGAGTATAGTTTATGGTACAGATTGTTATGGCATAAGACATGTTTTTCTAAGATATGTAAAATCTTTTACATTTGTAAAGTCAAACAAAATCAAACTATGAAGTACACTTCATTAAAAGTATTTATTTCATGTCATTATAGAAAATAAAATGCTCAAGATCAATACCAGCAGTGAGTGAATATTGAAATTCAGATAAAATGGGAGTCAAATTTTATTCATAATAATCAAATACACAATGGGCAAGGAGAAATCCATGGATGTGTGCATTACAATATTGATCTGTCTGACCTCAGTCATTTATGTGAGACAAAAAAAAATTCTGTCACTATATCCATGAAGTTAAACATAGTTGCTGGCCACATACTGACAATAGTGTTAGTTTTCAGTCAAAATAGCCCTTTCTCCTACCATCCCCCATTAGTGGCTTATTTTGCTAACCATAATCACTGGAAGTCTTTGTAACTTAAAGGCCTAATTGTCTGCTCTCCTTTTTATAAGGATTTTTATAGTAGGCACAACATATTCTGGTGAGTAAATAATGTATTATACCCTTGGTACATGCAAAGATTACTTCATTGATTACAAAGAAAAACTATACAAGAGGGCATCTATTTTTCAAACCTGTGGAAAAGGCTATAAATGGCCATTTAAAATTATTCAGGTGTACATAGCATTATCTTAAAAATTTGTATCCAAATTTACATGTACAGAATTTTAAAACAAACATTTCTAAGCCAGCAGATCCATCCCTATCCTTCCATAACCTGGTTACTGCTCTTAAGAGGCAGCTACTTCCAACTACTTTGGCTCTTTCTATTTAGGAATATAGTATCCCAGTTACCACTTCCTGAGTTTATTTTTTGTTTTCAATATTTCAAGATTCAGCTCTCTTTGATACACTTTTTCCACCTGGAAAGGAATAATAATTTTTTAAACATGCATAGGTTTTCATTTGAAATGGACCCTTGTCACAAAAAATAAATTAATCAGAGAAAAACAACCAGCAGTTTATTAACATATATTTTTATATACACATGTGAGACTCCGAGGAATGAGTAATTCTAATAAAGGTGGTTTTAAATTCCAACTTATATAGTATCTTCAACAAACAATGGTGAATTTATGAGAAGTGAAAAGACCAAGTAAAAAGACTTTGAATCTTTAGGAGTGGAAATTTGAGGAAAAGTAAGTAAATTTTAGATAAAGGCTGATTAGTAAAATGTGTTAATGTAGGTGCCTCTGCTGTAACCTCCAGTTGATAAGGTTCTGGAACTGTCTTCAATGGTTACAGTTTGTTCTCCCCAGTAGAGGGTGAGTCAGGATATGCCTTTTAGGCTTTCCAAATCTATGTCTCTGCTTTTAGAGAAATAGAGGGAAGACAGAGAATGAACACTCCTGCTTCTTGTACACAGCTTAATAATCCTTCGCAATTTGGGGGGAGGCATATTCTGGTCCGTCAGACACTGCAACTTTTGTTTAAATTAATTTTAATGGTACATTTTAGGTATACAATATAATGACATGCATCATTGGAAATTTGCACCTTTACATAATCTCTCTTGGTTCTTCTTTTTCCCCCTTCCCCTGCCCTCCCTTCAACCCCTCCATCCCTCCCTATTTACAAAGACTTTGTTTCCATTTTTTTATTTTCTGATATTAATTCCATTCCCTTCTTTTCTTTCCCCTACCCCTCCCACTTCCCCTTCCCTTTTGCCTCTTTTCTTCCCATTTCACATTATCCATTATACCTTTTAGTCCTTATTTACTTTCAGTTTCCCATAGTAGAAAAGCTATTTGGTATATACACATGTGTGTCCAATTTACTTCACTTGAGAGTATCACCACAATGTGAATCCATTTAGCTATAAAGGTCTCTAATTTCTAATTTTTTATGGCTGAGTAGTATTCCATTTAATAAAAAAATCACCACGTTTTCTTTATCCAGTCTCCAGCTGATGGGCAATTGGGCTGTTTCCAAGTTTTAGCTACTATAAATTGTGCTGATATGGACATGGGTGCACATACATCACTGTGGTATGATTCTTTTAATTCTTTGGGGAAGATTCCCAGCAGGGGAATAGCTGTGTCAAATAGGACTTCCAGTCCTAGTTCTTTGAGGTAGCTCCAGACTGATTTCCACAGTGGTTGTACCAGTCTACACTCCCACCAGCAGTGGAGCAGTATTCCTCTTTCCCAACAGCCCTGCCAAAATTTGTTATTGGTTGATTTCATGATAGCCATTCTTTTTGGGGTGAGGTGGAATCTCAGCATTGTTTTCATTTACATCTCTCCAATGACCAGTGATGTTGAACATTTTTTCATATGTTTATTTGCTGTTTTTACTTCTTTTCTGAGAACTGTCTGTTCATTTCAGATGCCCATTTTTGGATTAGGTCTTTAAATTTTGGAGGTCTGATTTTTTTAAGTTCTTTATAGATTCTAGATAGTAGACTTTTGTCTGAGGGACAGCTGGTGAAAACTTTTTCCCACATCATGGGTTGTCTATTCACTCTGTTGGTGGTTTCTCTTGCTGTGCAGAAGTTTTTTTTTTTTTTTTTGCTTAAATTCTTTTATTGGTACATTTTAGGTATACAATATGTTTACATTTATCATTGGGTGCTTGTACCTGTACATGATTTATCTTGGTTCTTATTTTTTCCCCATTCACTGTGCTCCCTTCACCCCCTCCACCCTTCCCTATTTACAAAGACTTTGTTTCTATTTTTTCCTTTTCTCATAATTTTTCCTTTCCTTCTTTCCTTTCTCCTTTCTCTCTCACTTCCCATACCCCTTTGGACCTTTTCTTCCTATTTCAAATTATCGATTATTCATTTAAATCATTTTAATCCTTATTTACACTTTCAGTTTCTCACACTAGAGAAACGATTCAGTATTTACACATGTGTCCTATTTATTTCACTTAAGAGTATGGCCTCAATATGCATCCATGTAGCTATAAATGTTTCTAGTTTCTCCTTCTTTATGGCTGAGTAGTACTTCATTTTATTAAAAAAAAATGACATCTTTATCCAGTTTCCAGTTGATGGGCACTTGGGCTTTTTCCAAGCTTCAGCTATTACAAACTGTACCATTATAAACATGGGTGCACATATATTGCTGTGGTGTGATTCTTTTAATTCTTTTGGGAAGATACTCAGCAGGGGAAGAGCTGGGTAAATGAGACCTCTAGTCCTAGTTCTTTGATTTATCTCGATACTGATTTTCACAGTGGTTGCACCAGTCTGCACTAGCACAAACAATGGAAAAGGGTTACTTTCCTCCCACGCCCCTGCCAGAATTTGTTATTGGTTGATTTCTTGATAGCAGCCATTCTTTCTGTGGTGAGGTGAAATCTCAGTATTTTTTTCATCTGCATCTCTTGAATGACCAGTAGTGTTGACCATATTTTCATATGTTCATTTGCTGCTTTTACTTCTTTGTCGGAGAAATATCTGTACATTTCATATGCCCATTTTTGAATTGGGTCTTTGAATTTAGGGAATCTGATTTTTTAAAGTTCTTTGTATATTCGAGATAGTAGTGTTTTGTCTGAGGTACAGCTGCTAAAAAATTTTTCCCACATTGTAGGTTGTCTCTTAGCTCTGTTGGTGGTTTTGCTTGCATTGCAGAAGCTTTTTAATAAGATGAGATCCCAGTTGTTGATTCTTTCTGCTAGTTCCCATGCTACTGAGGTTTGGTTGACAAAGTTTTTTCCTATGCCAGTATCTTCAAGAGTTCTACCTAACTTATCTTCCAGCAAGTTTAGTGTTTCTGTCTTAATATTTAGATCTTTAATCCACTTCAATCTTAGATTAGTGCATGGTGATAGATATGGGCCTAGTTTCAATTTTTGGCAGGTTGAAATCCAGTTTTTCCAGCACCATTTATTAAAGAGGCTATCTTGGGCCGGGGATTTAGGTCAGTGGTTCCAGCACCTGCCTTGCAAGCGCAAGGTCCCAAGTTCCATCCCTGGTACCAAAAAAAAATAAAAATTAAAATAAATAAATAAAGAGGCTATCTTTCCTCCAATGAGGGCGGTTGACTCCTTTGTCAAAGATGAGGTGGCTGAGTATATCTGTAGTTGTTTCTGCATCTTCTAATCGATTCCACTGATCCTCGGGTCTGTTTCTTTGCCAGTACCATGATGTTTTTTATCACAGTTGGTTTGTAGTATAGTTTCAAGTTAGGGATTGTGATACCCACGGCCATGTCTCTGTTGCCTAGAATTGCTTTTGCTATTCTAGGTCTCTTCTGGTTCCAAATGAATTTTTGGATGTTTTCCTCTGGTTCTTTGAAATATATTGTTGGAATTTCAATTGGCATTGCATTAAATCTATATAGCAGTTTTGGAAGTATGGTCATTGTCACTATATTGGTTCTTCATACCCAGGAACAAGGGATGTCTTTCCATTTTCTCATTTCCTCTTTGATATCCTTTTTCAGATTGCTGTAGTTTTCAGTGTAGAGGATTTTTGCTTCCTTTGTTAGATTGATTCCTAGATATGTCATTTTTTTTGGACTCTATTGTGAGAGGAATTGTTTCCTTAATTACTCTCTCAGTGAGTCTGTTATTTGTGTACAAGAAGGCTATTGTTTTTTGAGTGTTGACCTTGTATCCAGCCACTCTACTGAATCTGTCAATTAAGTCTAGAAGTCTTTTGGCAGGGTTTTTTGGGTCTTCTATGTAAAGTATCATATCATCACCAAGTAATGACAGTTTAACTTCTTCCTTTCCTATCCTTATTCCTTTTATTTCTTTCTTTTTTCTAATTGCTGTGGCTAATGTTTCCAGAACTATATTGAACAGCAGTCGTGATAGTAGGCATCCTTGTCTTGTTCCTGATTTTAGTGTAAAAGTTTTCGGTTTTTGACCATTCAGTATGATGTTGGGTGTTGGTTTTTCATAGATAGCCTTAATCAGGTTGAGATAAAGACCTTCTATTCCAATTTTTTCTGTAGGGTTTTTATCATGAATGGGTGTTGGATTTTGTAAAATGCTTTTTATGCATCTATTGAGATGATTATCTGGTTTTTGTCCTTGGCTCTGTTAATATAGTGTATTACATTTATTGATTTATGTATGTGGAACCATCCCTGCATCCCTGGGATAAATCTGACTTGTTCAATTTATATGATCTTTTTGATGACCCTCTGTATTCTGTTTGCCAGTATCTTGTTGAGGATTTTTGCATCTATGTTCATTAGGGAGATTGGCCTGTAGTCTTCCTTTGGTTTGTTCCCTGGCTTTGGAATCAAAGTAACACTCATTTCCAGGAATGAGTTTGGAAATATTGCTTCCCTTTCAATTTCATTGATGAGTTTAAAGAGTAATGGTGATAGTCCTTCTTTAAATGTCTTGTAGAATTCAGCAGTGAAGCCACCAGGACCTGGGCTTTTCTTTGTTGGTAAATTTTTTATTATATTTTCAATTTCACTCATTGTAATTGGGGTGTTTAGAATTTCTAGGGCCGGGGATTTAGCTCAGTGGTTCTGGTGCCTGCCTCGCAAGCGCCAGGTCCTGAGTTTGATCCCTGGTACCAAAAAAACAAACAAAGAATTTCTATAGCTGTTCTTTTAACTGTGGCAATTCATATGTATCTAGGAATCTGTCCATTTCTTCTGTGTTTTCCATTTTATTAGAGTACAGGTTCTTGAAGTAGGTATTGACGATCCTCTGGATTTCTGCTGGATCTATTGTGACTTCACCTTTTTCGTTCTTAATTGCATGGATCTGTGCCTTTTCTTTGCATTTTCTGATAAGGTTGGCTAACGGTTTATTGATTTTATTTATTCTTTCAAAAAAAACCTCTTTGATTCATTGATTTTTTGTATCATTCTCTTAGTCTCCACTGCATTGATTTGTGCTCTGATCGTTATAATTTCCTTTCTTGTATGAGCTTTGGGTTTGTTATGCTCTTCTTTTTCTAGGAGCTTGAGGTTCTGCATTAGGTTATTCATTTGAGTTCTCTCCGTTTTCCTAATACGGGTATTCACTGCTGTGAATTTCCCATGTAGAACTGCTTTCATTGTGTACCATAGATTCCTGTACATTGTACTGGCATTATCATTTACTTGTCAAAACTGTCTAATTTCTTCTTTAATTTCCTCTGTCGCCCATTGGCTGTTAAGGAAGGTGTTATTCAATTTCCATGTGTTTGTGGGTGTTTTGTGGGTTCTTACATTATTGATCTCCAATTTTATTGCACTATGGTCTGATAATATACAGGGGGTAATTTCAATTATTTTACATTTACTTAGACATGTCCTATGAGCTAGGATGTGGTCTATTTTGGAGAATGACCCGTGTGCAGCTGAAAAGAATTTGTATTCTGATTTTGTGGGGTGGAATACTCTGTAAACATCTATTAAGTCCATTTGTTCAATAGCTTGGTTCAGTTCTAGAATTTTGTTGTTAATTTTTTGTCTAGATGATCTGCCTATTTGTAATAGTGGGGTATTGTGGTCCCTCACTACAATTGTATTAGTGTTTATTTGGTTCTTCATGTCCATTAATATTTGTTTTGTAAAATTGGGGGCATTTGTATTTGGTCCATGTATATTTAGGATTGTCATCTCTTCCTCTGGGATTGTTCCCTTCACAAGGATGTAGTGACCATCTTTGTCTCAATTAGTTTTGGTCTGAAATCTACTTTGTCTGCAAATAAGATTCCTACCCCTGCTTTTTTCTGGGTTCCTGTCATGTGGACAACTGTTTTCCATCCTTCTACTTTCCGTCTATGAATTTCTTTTTGAGTTAGGTGTGTTTCTTGCATGCAGCATATTGTTGGATTTTGCTTCTTAATCCATTCTGCCAGGCTATTTCTTTTGATTTGTGAATTGAGGCCATTAACATTGATGGTTTTAATTGAGAGATATTGACTCATCCTTGTCATGATATTTTACTGTTGTTGGCTCTTTTATTTTTATTTTCCCCCTTTCCCTTTAGTTTCTTGCCTTGGCTGGTGGATTCCGTCTATTGGCCCTCATGGAGTTGGGACCTTCATTGTCTTTTTCTAGGATATTGTTTAGAATTGTTTGGAGGTATGGTTTGGTGTTCATGAAATTTCTCAGGTGTTCTTTGTCATGGAAGTATCTAATTTCCCCATCGATTTTGAAAGATAATTTTGCAGGATACAACAGTCTAGGTTGGAAGTTATTTTATTTTAGGGCTCAAAATACTTCACTCCAGACTCTCCTTGATTTGAGGGTTTGTGTTGAGAAGTCTTCTGTGATTCTGATGTGCTTTCCTTTGCATGTGATTTGTTTTCTTTTCTCTAACTGCTTGTAGGATTTTGTTCTTGTGTTGGGTTTCTGGGATCTTGACTATTACATATCTAGGTGTAGATTTTTTTATTGTGGCTAGTTGGAGTTCCATATGCCTCACTTATCTGTATGTTCAATTCTCTACCTCTGTCTGGGAAGGTTTTTTATGTCAATTGTACTTTCTCCTGCAGTTTTGTGGACTTCTGTCAGTCTTATGTTATTCTTTTTTTTTTTTAAGTTTTTTTTTTGCACTTCGTTAAATTCTTTTATTGGTACATTGTAGGTATACAACACAATTACGTTTCTCTTTGGGAACTTGTACCTTTACATAATGCATCTTGGTTCTTATTTTTTCCCCATTCCTAGCCCTCCCTTCACCCCCTCTACTCTTCCCTATTTACAAAGACTTTATTTCCATTTCTCAGCATTTTTCCTTTCTATTCTTTCCTTTCCCCTGCCCCTCCCACTACCCTTACCCCTTTGGACCTTTTCTTCCTATTTTGCATTATTGATTATTCATTCTAATCATTGGTACATTTAAGGTATACAATATAATGACATTCATCATTGGAAATTTGCACCTTTACATAGTCTCTCTTGGTTCTTATTTTTCACCCTTGCCCAGCGCTCCCCTCAACCCTTCCATTCCTCCCTATTTACAAAGATTTTGTTCCTATTTTTCCATTGTCTCATATTAATCCCATTCCCTTCTATCCTTTCCCCTAGCCCTCCCACTTCCTTCCCCTTTGCCCCTTTTCTTCCTATTTGACATCACCTATTATATATTTTTAGTCCATATTTACACTTTCAGTTTCTCACACTAGAGAAACTATTTGGTATTTACACATGTGTCTCCTATTTATTTCACTTAAGAGTATAGCCTCAATGTGCATTCACTTAGCTATAAATGTCTTTAATTTCTCATTTTTTATGGCTGAGTAGTACTCCATTTTATTAAAAAAACACATTTTCTTTATTCAGTCTCCAGTTGATGGTCATTTGGGCTGTTTCCAAGTTTTAGCTATCACAAACTGTGCTGTTATGAACATGAGTGCACATGTATCACTGTGGTATGATTCTTTTAATTCTTTGGGGAAGATCCCCAGCAGTGGAATAGTGGGGTCAAATGGGACATCCAGTCATAGTTCTTTGAGGTATCTCCATACTGATTTCCACAGTGCTTGCACCAGTCTACACTCCCACCAGCAGTGGAGCAGGGTTCCTCTTTCCCCACAGCCCTGCCAACATTTGTTATTGGTTGATTTCATGATAGCAGCCATTCTTTCTGAAGTAAAGTGGAATCTCAGCATTGTTTTCATTTGCATCTCTCGAATGACCAGTGATGCTGAACATTTTGTCATGCATTTATTTACTATTTCTACTTCTTTGAGAAATGTCTGTTCATTTCAGATGCTTATTTTCAGATTGGGTCTTTAAATTTGGGATCTCTGATCTTTTTAAGTTCTTTATAGCTTCAAGATACTAGACCTTTGTCTGAGGAACACCAGGGGAAGATTTTTTCCCACATTGTGGGTTTTCTCTTCACACTGTTGGCGGTTTCTCTTGCTGTGCAGAAGCCTTTTAATAAGAAGAGATCCCACTTGTTGATTGTTTGTGCTAGTTCACAGGCAACTGAGGTTTTGTTCATAAAATCTTTTCCTACACCAATGTCTTCAAGGGTTCTACCTAACCTCTGTTCCAACTGGTTCAGAGTTTCTATTTTAATATTTAGATCTTTAATCCAGTTTGATTTTAGTTTAGTGCATGGTGAGAGATATAGGTCTAGTTTTAATCTTTGGCAAGTTGAAGCCCAATTATTCCAGCACCATTTATGAAAGAGGCTAGCTTTCCTCCAGTGAGGGTGTTTGGCTCCTTTATCGAAGATGAGATAGCTGAGTGTGTCTGGCGTTGTTTCTGCATCTTCTAATCTGTTCCACTGGGCCTCAGGTCTGTTTCTTTGCCAGTACCATGCTGTTTTTATCACTGTAGCTTTGTAGTAGAGTTTCAAGCTGGGGGTTGTGATACCCCCTGCCATGTCTCTGTTACCTAGAATTGCTTTTGCTATTCTGGGTGTCTTCTGGTCCCAAATGAATTTTTGGATTACTTTCTGAAGGTCCAGGAAGTATGCAGCTGGTATTTCAATTTGGACTGCATTGAATCTATATAGCAGTTTTGGAAGTATGGCCATTTTCACTATATTAATCCTTCCTACCCAGGAGCAGGGGATGTCTGTCCATTTTCTGATATCATCTTCAATCTCTCTTTTCAGAGTGCCATAGTTTTCGGAGAAGAGGTCTTTGATTTCTTTTGTTAGGTTGATTCCTAGGTATTTCAGTTTTTTGGATGCTATTGTGAAAGGAATTATTTGCCCTATTTCTCTCTCAGTGAGTCTGTTGTTCGTGTAGAGGAAAACTATTGATTTTTATGTGTAGACCTTGCATTCAGCTACTCTACTGAATTTGATTATTAAGTCTAGAAGACTTTTGGTGAAGTTGTTTGGGTCTTTTATATAGAGTATCATGTCATCTGCAAATAATGACAATTTGACTTCTTTATTTCCTATCTTTATTCCCTTTATTTCTTTCTCTGGGCTAACTGCTATGGCTAATGTTTCTAAAAGTACATTGAACAGGAGTGGTGATAGTGGACATCCTTGTCTTCTTCCTGATTTTAGTGTGAAAGATTTCAGTTTTTGACCATTTAGTATGATATTGGCTGTTGGATTTTCATAGAAGGCTTCCATCAAATTGAGGTAGAGACCATCTATTCCAATTTTTGTAGAGTTTTTATCATAAATGCATGTTGGATTTGGTCAAATGCTTTTTCTGCATCTATGGAGCTAATCATATGGTTTTCATCCTTGGCTCTGTTGATATAGTGTATTATATTTATTGATTTGCATATGTTGAACCATCCCTGCATCCCTGGGATGAATCCCACTTGATCAGGGTGTATGATCTTCTTGATGATCTTCTGCATTCTATTTGCCATTATCTTATTAAGGATGTTTTCATCTATTGTCATTAGTGAGTATGGTCTATAGTACTCTTTTTTGGTTGAGTCTTTCTCTGCTTTGGAGATCAAGGTGATGCTTGCTTCCAGAAATGAATTTGGGAGTATTGCTTCCCTTTCAATTTCATTGAAGAGTTTAAACTGTAGTGGCAGTAGTTCCTCTCTAAATGTCTTGTAGAATTCAGCAGTGAAGCTATCAGGACCCAGGCTTTTCTTAGTTGGTAAGTTTTTAATTACATTTTCAATTTCATTGATTGATATTGGATTGTTTAGAAATTTTTGGTCATCTTCGTTTAATTTTGGTAAGTCATACATATCTAGGAATCTGTCCATTTCTTCTGTGTTTTCCATCCTATTGGCATATAGGTTCTCAAAGTAGGTATTTATGATCCTCTGGATTTTTGCTGGGTTCATTGTAATTTTATCCTTTTCATTCATAATTGCATGTATCTGGGCCTTTTCTTTCCTTTTTTTGATAAGGTTGGCTAAGGGTTTGTCAGTTTTGTTTATTCTTTCAAAAAACCAACTCTTGGCTTCATTGATTTTTTTGCATCTTTCTCATAGTCTCCATTGCATTCATTTATGCTCTGATCTTCATAATTTCCTCCCTTATATGAGCTTTGAGTTTGTCACACTCTTCTTTTTCTAGAAGCTTGAGGTTCAGCATCAGGTTGTTTAATTGGGCTCGCTCTGTATTCCTAATATGAGTATTCACTACTCTGAATTTCCCTTGTTAGACTGCTTTCATTGTGTCCTATTTGTTCTGATATGTTGTATTGTCATTGTCATTTAATTGAAGGAACTGTCTGATTTCTTCTTTAATTTCCTCTATGACCTATTGGTTATTCAGAAGTATGTTGTTCAATTTCCATGTGTTTATGAAATTCATTTTTTTTTTGCTGTTGGTCTCCAGTTTCATCGCATCATGGTCTGATAAAATACAGGGGACAACTTCAATTCCTTTGCACTTACTTAAACATGTCCTATGAGCGAGTATGTAGTCTATTTTAGAGAATGACCCAAGTGCATGTTGAAGGAATATTTATTCTGATTTTGTAGGTGGAACACTCTGTAAACATCTGTTAAGTTCATTTGCTCAAGAGTTTGATTGATTTGTAGTATTTTGTTGCTTATTTTTTGTCTAGTTGATCTATCTGTTACAGTGGGTTATTGAGGTTCCCCACTACTATTGTATTAGTGCTTATATGATTTTTCATGTCCATTAGTATTTGTTTTATATAGTTGGGCAAACTCGTGTTTGGTGCATATATATTAATCATTGTCATCTCTTCCTCTTGGATTGTTCCCTTTACAAGGATGTAGTGTCCTTCTTTGTCTCTCTTAATCAGTGGTGGTTTGAAATCTACTTGATCTGCAAAGAGGATAGCTACTCTTGCTTTTTTTCGGGTTCCTGTTGCATGGAGTATTGTTTTCCACCCTTTAACTTTCAGTCTATGAGTTTCTTTTTGAATTAATTGTATTTCTTTTATGCAACATACTGTTGGATCTTGCTTCCTGACCAATTCTGCCAGTCTATTTCTTATGATTGGTGAATTGAGACCATTAACATTGATGGTTATAACTGATACGTATTTACTTATCATTGTCGTGACTTTTTCTTTTTGAGGATTCTCTCCCTTTGCATTTAATTTCTTGTTGTGCCTGATGGATCCATTCTACTGGGCTTCCTGGGGTTGTGATCCTCATTGTTTTTTCCTAGGATATTGTTTAAAATTTTTTGGAGTGCTGGTTTGGTATTCATGAAGTTCCTAAGGTGCTCTTTGTCATGTAAGTATCATATATCTCCATCAATTTTGAAAGATAGGTTTGCAGAATACATTAATCTGGGTTGGAGGCTGTTTTCCTTATGGCTTGAAATATGTCACTCCAAGTTCTTCTTGCCTCGAGGGTTTGCATTGAGAAGTCTGCTGTGATTCTGATGGGCTTTCCTTTGTATGTGATTTGTTTCTTTTCTGTAACTGTTCGTAGAATTTTGTTCTCCTGTTGGGTTTCTGGAATCTCAACAATTATATGCCTATGTGTAGATATTTTTTGATCACTGCTAGTTGGAGTCCTATATGCCTCACTTATCTGTATGTCAAGTTCTTTTCCCCTGCTTGTGAAGTTTTCTGCCACCACTTCCATGAACAGTTTTTTTTTATTTTGTCTTCACTCTCTCCTGTTTCATTAACTCTGATCATTTTTTTTTTGTTAGTCTTCTTTGTATCATCTAGCAGCTGCTGGATTGATTTCTCATGGTCCCTTACAATTTTGAAGCAATTTTTCTTTTACTGGTCACTAATTTCAATCTTATCTTCTATATCTGAAATTCTCTCCTCCCATTGGCTGATTCTACTGCATAAACTTTCAATGGAGCTTTTAATCTCCTGGAAATCTCTTTGCATCTGTTTTATGGGTTCCATTTGTTTCCTATGTTGGCAGTCCATCATGTTCCACAGCTCCATTTTTTTTTATCTGTGTCCTCTCTAGAGTTATTAATCATGTCTTGAACTATGGCACACCCTCTGATGTTTTCTGAGAAATTATTTCTGATTTCATTTTTTCCAGATTCTCTTTTGTTGCCAGTTCAGGGAGCCCAGGTGGTTGAGGATCAGATTGTTCCAATTTGTTTCCCTTTGAGATTGCTTTAGGTGATCTGGAAGTCTGGTTTTGAGATTTGTTTTTTGTGTCTTCTCATTTCAATGGGGGAGGAGTGTGCTGCTGATGCCCGCAAGGTTCACCTCCTCAGCACTGGGGGCAGTGGTACCTTCACTTGAAGTGTGGGGTCTTCTGTCCTCTTGATCAACCTGCACAGGATGATTTAGGGCATTTACTCGCCGGAGCTTTCACAGTGAGAACACAGTGAAGACCTAATGTAAGATGGTGGCCTGTCTGGCTGTGGAACCCACTGAATGCTGAGATTCTCTCTCTTGGCTGTAAAGGTCAGACTTGTGAAGTAATCAGGCCTGGTTCTGTAGAGTTTTGTCCTCGACACTCTCTTAGTGGTCTCTCTTGAGAACTTGGCAGTGTGTGGAGTCAGGTAATGGAAAAGCAAGGCATGGCCGTCGGGTGAGTATATGGGGCTGGGTTTAGGGGAAACCTGGGACTGACCAGTTACTAGAGCGCAGAGGCTTCACCAAGGGGATTGTCAGACACCTCAACTTTTAAACACCTCCTAATTGGTATTTTGCCCTTATCCTTACTTTTTGGAAAGATTCACTTCCCATATTGCATTACTGTAGGTGAGCCTGTTCCAGAGCCCTATGTTGGGGCACCACTTTTAGCTAACCCACCTGGCCTGCCTTGTTCTGGGACCTAGACCTGGTACTTTGTTCTCCCTAAGGGGGGGCGGGGATGAGAATGAATGACAAAGAGACACAGAGTCAATCTAACATGCGGGCAACCAGGGGCCTCTTGCCTCTTAGTAGAGGAGCTGCACATACACCCCCTACCTCCACCCCCATCTGACTCATCTTGCCTTTATTCACCCAAACATGGGCACAAGCAATCAAAGTAACACAAGATTCATCTGCTTTCCAATATCATTAGCACATACTCTGGTAAACAACTTAATCTCATCTGTCTTGAGTTTTCCCTAGCACCTGTAATATGCAATCACCCCTAAGTGCAGCCTTTCTCTGTGCTCACAGAGGAGGCCAATTAGGCCTCAATTCTCTTCTGGTCTCTGCCACATTATTATTACAGATCAGATTTAATGTAATTGTTGAGGCATGTAGTTGTTACACTTGTATTTCATTTCTTATAAAACCTTTTAAACATTTTTTTCTGGAATTAATAGTCTTCTTCATTCCTTCCCTCTTCCTTCCTTTCCTTCCAAAATATCCTTTTTTTATTGTTCCAGCATTCTCAGGGCTGAATTAGAAAGGTAATGGGGGTGGGGGGTGTTCCTTATGGTACAGATGTTCATGCACCTCTGCCCCTGGGCCCTATTTTGAGCTTGTGACCATCCCTCTACAATGTCCAATGTCCCTAACGGCAGTTTCTAGTTTAACTTCTCCACAGGGTATATATTAGTCTGTTTTCTGTTGCCTATAGCACAACACTACAGACTGAGTTTTAATAAAAGGAGATTTATTTTTGCTCACTATTCTGGAGATACAAGATCAAGGAACCCAATCTGGTGATGATTTTTTTGCTAGCAGAACTGAGGCAGCACAGGACATCACATGGTGCAACACAGGGAGTAAGCACGTGTCACCTCTGCAGTTGCTCCTCCTTTTTATAAAGCCACCAGGATTCAGTCATGGGGACTCCACCCTAATGATTTGAATCCTTGTCACCTTCCAAAGGCCCCACCTCCAAACACCATAGTCAGATTAAATTTCTACCCCCCCCATACCTCACAATGGGGATTGAACGTCAACATGTGAACCTTGGGGGACACTGATCCTAATCCACACCATAACAGGGTAAATTTCTATTTTTGTCAGACCAGGGAGAGGATATGAGATTCATAGCAGTGCTGCTTATGCAGTCTGTCAATCACATTTCCTCTTTTAAGACCTGCTTTCCTTTGCAGGTAACTCCTGCTTCCTGAGCCTTACTGGGCTTCTCTGGTTGGACTCCATCTGCTTCTGTGCTTTCTACACCTCAGTCTAAGACAGTAGCTTTCTCTGGTCTGTTAGGACAGTTTCTGCTAATCCAATTTGTTTCCCAGTTTGTATTTTTTTACTGTTGTTTCCTCTCCTCTTGTTTTCATTTTAAATGAAAAAGTTCTTTCACCTTTATTGACAACTTAGTGGCTTGAGAAAGAAAATGGCAATAAATTCATGTGTTCAACTTTGTGTGTGTGTGTGTGTGTGTGTGTGTGTGTGTGGTACTGGGGAGCAAACCCAGGAGCACTTTACCACTGAGCTACAACATCAGCCCTTTTTAGTTTTTATTTTGAGCCCTTTTTAATTTTTGTTTCACTAAGTTGCCCAGGATGGCCTTGAACTCATGTTCCTCCTGCCTTAGAAGTAACTAGTACTACAGGCATGCACTACTTTGCCAAGTGCATGTGTTTAATTTACTAAATACTAACAGGATTCCTTGTACAAATTATTTTTATGTTTCTCAAATTTGTATAAATAAGTCTGTCACTTAAATTCTGTCTGAATTCAGATTTGGGAGTTTTAGTGCAAGCGACAGTATTTCATGTTCACCCACATAGTTTTGTGGCCCCAGCCCCAAATGGCAAGAAGAAGGATGAGGAGGTAAAGAAGGAGGGAAGAGGGAGGCAAGAAGAGGAAGAGGAAAACAGATAATCCCACTCTTGCATATATAGTGAGGTGTTCCTAGGATACTGGCTTAATGACAGAACTAAATGGTGAGACACAATGATTTGTCAAGACATTTTCTCTATACTGGCTTATGTCCTATTTATGAGAGGTTTCTCGACAAAAAAACAATATATGTCCTTTTCATGTAAGAAAATAAAAAAGTATGTACACACCTATAATCCTCGTTCTCTGGGAGGCTGAGGCAAGAAGATCCAGGAGGATTGCAAATTTGAGCCCAGCTGAGGCAACTTAACAAGACCCTGCCTCAAAATTAAAAATGCAAAAATGGGATAGGGATGCAGCTCAGTGTGAAGGAATTGGATTCAATCTCTAGAACCACACATACATAAAAAGAAGAGAATAAAAAAAGGAGAAGTCTTTGCAAATAGTGACATCTCTCTTGAATTGAAAAGTGAACTTTATTTCCCATTCTTTATTCAACTGATAACACCCTGTTGGCACTTGACACTCCCCCCAAAACCCCAAATGACACTTCACCTGCTAATAACAGTCTCTTTGGGAGACTCTGAGAAACATTTGACTTTGGGAGACCTACTACTTTCCAGAACTCTATGATCCCATGTGGTTTCTCTGCACTTTCTACTCACTGTGTCTTTGTTTTGTTTTAATCTTACTGCTCACATATTCCCCTTGTTGTCATTGCCTCCAAAATCTCCCACCTTTTCAGTTCATTTCTGTGGCATCAACTCTCACCTCTATGTGTCCCCTTTGCTGACCTTTATAGATCCTTCTTTCTCACAATGCTGCAGAAAGGCTGTTGTTTCCTTTTCTATTGTCTTTATTTTTAATGAAATAGCCTTTTCCCCTTTACTGACAGCTCAGTGGCTTCTGAGAGAAAATGGCAATAAATTCATGTGTTCAACTTTTCAATCTATTGAAATGTTGCAATCACAATAAGCAGTCATGCTAGAAGATTTTTAAAAAGATTGGTTGGGGGCAGGGAAGCAATGCTGTGGTGGATACTATGAAATGCAAATTGAATCCCTTAGTTTTTCCCCCTTCAGGATTGGGTTACTTGTGGTCCCCACCCCCAGCTGCTGGGAATATTTACAGTTGAAGGCTCTCTGGTAAGAATCGCTCCCAGAAATTTGAAATTTGATGCAGTTATCCTGGTGCAGACCTTATCTCCTGGGGCACCTTGCTCCTGCTGACTTCCCTCACAAGCCACATTATTGATGTCTAAGACACTCCCTCTATGAATTCCCTGTGTGCTAATCTCTAAGAGTCTATTTCCAGGAATTGACCCAAACAGATGCATATTAATTTGTGTGTTTGGGGCCAAAGCAAAATAGCACCATCACAAATTCCATTGTCCCAGGGTAGGATATTTTAAGAGATTTTAAGAACTAGATATTATGGAGCCAGTTTAATAACGCTGCTAAAATTGTCTCTGGAATCAGACTGTGTAGGTTTGCAAACTCGATTTACAACCTACCAACTCTATGGCCTAGCCCAATTTCATTCCAGTATAACAATGCTTATTTTCTTTGCATACACAGTGGCAATGATAGTATTGCCTGTGCCATCATAGGGCAGGGGTTATTAAATTTAAGTCTGTGCAAAAATCACACAGAGGGCTTGTTGAAGCACAGGTGGTCAGGCCTCACCTCTAGATTGATTTACTAGTTCTATAGTAGGTTAGCAGTAGTTTTAAGGATATGCATTTGTAGCAATCTTCCAAGTGATGTTTATGCTACTGTCTGAAAACCATAATACTTTGAAATTCATGGCCACAAGGTCATATGGAGATAAAATAAAAGAACATCTGCAATGCCTTAAGCTTGGAACATAGTAAGTGTACAAAGTCTTAGTTTTCCTTGTTGGTGTTATTGGAAAAGCTGTACTTTTCCACTCATGAACTGAGAGTCAAATCTCAGCCTGAATTCAGTTTCAGGAATGGAAAAAAGCAGAGAGCAGCAATAACATGCTGAACCAGAGCTGACCAGCTATAAAAATATCATCTGAATGCTGAACAATGACAAGCTGAAGAACAGCCTCTTTGAATGGGGCAAATGCCACCAGCTACTAATCTTTGACTAGGCCCTGGACTCCTGCATTGCCATCACCACACTTCCCCTAACTCACACTTCTTCTTTTCTAGTTTCATGCTATTAGAATAGGGTATGTGGTGAAGGGGTGGCATGGACTGATTGTTTCTGTCTCAACTGATTTATCTCATTGTGAAAGATAAGTTTAAGAAATAAAAATATTCTTCTGGTTAAATTATTTTAATTACTATAAATACTACTTTTTATTCATGGCAAGTGAAATAATTGCATTTATGTAATCAACTACATGACATTTTAAAGTCCCTCCCCCTCCAACTCCATTGGAATGGTGACTCTATGAAACCTATATCCAAAGTCAAGGACAATATCTATTCATTGAGGTCATATCAGCAAAAGCAAAAATTAAAAGGGATTTCCATTCTTTATGTTTCTCTGCAACCTGATCAAATAAAACATAAAGTCAAATCTGTAAAACATTTTCTGAGCACCTACTTGGGGTAGATGCTTATTCAAATGTATTTTAAAACCCTGTGGAAGTCATGGGTCAGGTGTTATCCCTTAATAATGTGTAAGAAGGGTTTGTAGAATCTCTCAGATCAGTTGTGACCTTTGAAGGGTTAATTCTTACAACAGTGAACAAGTCTACTATTATATATTATAATATATAACAGATAGATAGATAGATAGAGATTTAATATTATAATCAAATGGAGTTTGGGGCCAAACCAAAACAGTACCTTAAGTTGTGATGCAGTCTTAATATGATAATAGAATGGAGTAAAGTCTGTAGTAAGCAAGAAAACATCAGAAATTTCCATTCATCTCCTATTTGCACTTAGAGATTTGATATTTATTTTGAAGAAAATTGGTTTGAATGTCACATCTGCATGTTGACTTTCATGCTATTCTTTTCTTTAGTATAGCTCAGTGGCTTGCAAACTCTTGTATGCATAACAAAAAATAAAAAGAATTACACATTTAAAACCAGACCTACTCTACCTTATGGTTTATTTAAGGGTCTTTCAAAGACATTTTTATCTATAGGGAATTTTCATCTTAAAGACAGACATCCAAATTCTTTCTGTATAAAATGAAACTCTTTGCTTTGTCTTGGTATCCCTGGCTGGACATGAATAACATGGTTATTTTTGTGAATATTTGAAGTAAAAAAAATTCTGGTTATCTGAATACCCCACATGTCAATATGATTTTTGCTTCTCTGGTATAGTATAGGAATGGGCCACAGTCAGAAATAAAGTCAGGACTCCGTGGAGATGGTCCTAAAGAAATGGCACCCACTTGATTCAGACTTCAAGAAAGGCTTCAGCATTCTACTGGATTTGTTTTTAACAACTTGCCCAACAAATATTGATTTAGCATTGAATACATAGCAAGCACTACTCTAGGTGCTGGGGACACTGTAAAAAATAATGCCTAAATTGCTGCTCTCAGAGAGCTTATATTTTAGAATCAGAAAAGTCAGACAAATGAAAGATAACCAAATATATATGTAGTATGTCATGGTGTAGCTCATCTTGTGAAAGGGATAGAAAGTTACTATAGAGGTACTAATTTAACACTGTCAGAGAAGGAGAATTAAAAGAATGGTTTCCCAGAAACAAAGTGAAAAAAGTGTTTTAAATTTGAGAGTGAGTGATCAGTTGTATGCTGATGGACGATCCAATAATATAAAATATGTGAAATGAACACTGGATTTGGCCAAAAGAAGGTCTCTGGTGACCTTGACAAGGAAATATTAGTGGACTAATGGGGATGGAAACCTGATCAGAGTGGGCATAAGATAAAATAAGAGAAGACAGTAAATACTATTAAGATACTGGGGAGACATTATAAATAGCGACAAAAAATGGTACACTATTCAGAGGGAAATGGGTAATGGAGGCAGAAAAACACAATATATTTGCATGCTAAAAGGACTGATCCTGTGGAGAAGGAAAAATTGATGATATAAGGGAAAGGAGGACAAGTCCTAGAGCCCTGTCCTTAAGTAAGTAGAGAATGAAAGCACACACACACACACATACACACACACACACACAAGTAGAGAGTTTGGCCTCATATAAATAGCTCATTTGCATGACACAAGGAAGATAAGAATAAAGACACAGATACAAAAGGTTGAAGATGAATTTGGTAGAAAGTCATGAATGTTGCATTTTGAATGCTTTTATTTTCTCAGTAAAATAAGAAGCAACCCCATCCACTGAGAATAAGAAAAAGCAGGAGATATTGGTGGTTTTGGAAAGACAGAAAGGGATGAAAATAATTATCTAAAATGGGAGAATGAACTGAGCTGAGAAAAATAATAGAATTTTCCAGCAGCTCTAGAGGTTCACTGGAAGTCATTGCATATGTGAATTGCATCTGATGCGCGTGCGCAGAGCTAGCCTCCAGAATGGCAGACAGGACAGAGGTTCTGGATGGTTGTACTTCTCTCCGAGGGCATGCTGTGTTGTTTCCTGCATTATGTAATCATCTTCAATAAATTTCTGTGGCCTTTGCCATGAAGGAAAATTGACATCCACTAGCACTGATTGTTTGCTCTGCATTCATCACACACTGTCCATTGTGACAGGCAAGCAAGAAGAGAGTAGCATGATAATATTTTTGGGACACCTTGCCGATATAGTGAAGGCAAAGACCCTCTTTATTCATTTTTCAGAAAGAAACAAACTTCTCTGCCTGCTGGACATGCATATCACTCTGCTAGAGAGAGGCTACAAGCTGATGTGTCTAAACCCACACTGATTTTCGACTCTCCAGTCAGATTTTCCTCCTAGTTCATAGCCTGAATGTCCACTTAATTCCATGAATATCATTACACTCATAGCCTTGTATGAAAAATTTAAAAAAACACTACTTTCCTTGTAATCCTATGATGACTCCTCATTTCTTCAATGATAACCATTATATTTGTGAGGCTGGTGTAGGAAGCCTTATAGTCTCCCTCTAACTCATTCCCCACCCTCATCCCATCCTCTTTCCATACAAACCTACCATATTGTGTCAAGCGACTACTTCATGTTGTAGTTTAGGCTTTAGAGAAAAGGAAAGTAACTCAGATCCTGTCAACAGAGAAAATTTTAGGCTATTTTCACCAGAATACTTGCCCTGAATTAACTAAGAGAAGAATTTCCCTCCACATGTCCTAGGGAAGTCTGTCAAATCCACTTCTCATTACACATAGTTATATGACTCTCAATAGCTCTGTATTTCAGATCATAGCTGAAATTCAGAGAATTTCTAAAACTGAATTTTTCTTGACAACATTTCAAATATGGCTATGGGATATTGCAGTTTGATTTATTTCAACTAAGACTATATTAAAAACCAACAAGGAAATAAAGAAAGCCCATCAGTTTTAGCATTGTGTCAGATCTGGTCCTCCAGAAAACAAGTACCAACACATAATTAGAAGTGTCAGAGGTTTACTGGAGGGAATTTCTGAGAAAGATAAAAGGCTGAGGGAGCAGGTGGCAGCAGGGATAGCCTTCACTATGGGATGCGGGTCTGACTACATAGGAAACAGGAAGAAAAGAGAGTGGATTGGGAAAGACACAGATGACAGCACAACACTGAGAAAGTCTTATCTGAGTGGATGGGGAACCCAGAGCAAAGACTGCCCATCAGAGAGGTTATGTATTAGGCAGAAGTGGCCCAGCTCTAGTCCCACTGCCATGGTAGGTCATCAGGGGAGAATAGCCTGGGGAAAGAGTGGCCTTGGCAGGAATGCTACAGCAGATCCCAGAGGCATGGCAGCTGGAAGCTGTGGAAAATTTTCCCCAGAGCAGTTTTTGTCTTGTAGGGCAATCTGTATGTTTCCATGGCTACTACAATCATCTACACTATCTACAGTAATCATTATCAATCCTAACACTTTCTTTTTACAATCACTACAAACAAAGTTACCATCTTCTGAATTTCCACAAACTTTTTTTTTTTTTTTGGTACCGGGGATCAAACTCGGGTCCTTGCGCTTGCGCAGCAGGTGGCGAAACCACTGAGCTAAATCCCCGGCCCTCCACAAACTTTAATGTTAGACGTTTTACTGACACTTCCCTTTGCCTTGTTATCATTTACTTGATAATGGATAATTAGTCAAATAGTTCTTCTTTTATGACATCATCCATACTTCCATTCCCTTTACATCCTCCAGAGATTTTTCAATATTTCCACTAAAGCATTTATAATATCTTAGTACATCATCTGCACGTGTCTGCAGTACTAGATTTGAAAACTCTTCTAGAGAAAGAAACATTTATTTCTGTATTCCTAATGCCCTTGTTCCCAAACTGTATGCAGAGGTGTCCCAGACCACACTAGTAAAATCACAGGGGTTCTCATGAAGTCATTTAAATTTTCTAGGAAAACAAAATGACACTGAATGAGCGACAACTCATTGCCTAGACCTAAGTTCTTAAATACAAATGTTAGATATTTCCAACATAACTGTTGGCCAAAAGCTGCCATAAAAAAATTAACTGAGCCAGGGATGTGGTTCAGTGGAGCTGCGGCTGCCTCACAAGGCAAGGTCCTGAGTTCAATCCCCAGTACAAAAAAAAAAAAAATCAACTGAAACCCAAAAGGCTCTATGAACTGAGAAAGTTTGGGAAACTGCCCTACCTCTCTCAATGAGCACAATATTTGGCATATAACACCTGTTTGGTAAATGACTCAATTATTGATTTTAGGTAATTTATGTTATTCATAATCATGTGTTCAGCATATATGCTTCCTGTGCCAACCATTATTTGAAGTGCTTTACATGCATTGCATCATTTATCCTTCTAACAGCTCTGTGAGGTAATTAATATTATCTTTATTCTGAAGATTTGGAAACTAAGGCATGGAATGAGAAAGTAACTTTTTCAAGCCCCCACAAAATGTTGTGTGTTTAAAAAGTAGAATACAAGGCTATTGTATTCTACAAAGAAAGTGAAAGATTTTCAAAACAACACATTGTGAAGTTGATGGAAAATAGTAAAACCTCATTCACTTTATTTCTGTATATAAAGTGACCTTTTGAAAGTTAAATAGATGAGTTCATTAAAGAATGTTTCAAGAACTATTATTGAGTATCTGCTGGTGCAAAATGCTACAAGGAATATCAATATGAATAAAGACATATTTCTGAAACTGACATTTTTGAAGCTAAGTCATTTTACAACAGTTTCATATTTTTGAGATACTTCATAATTATGTTCTCAATCTGCTTGTGAATCTTTCCTCTTATGTCTACAATTTTTTTAGAGATGCTGTAAATAGACTTAGGCTGTCCATTCAACAAGTTTTTTCAGAGCTTGAATTTTTACAATATATGCCAGCAATCAAACTTACTCTATCTAGGTTTTGGCAGCTTTGGGAAACTGAGAAAGGATCTTCCTCTTTCCTCTAATCCTAGTTTAAAAGGAGCTCCTAGTTGACAAATAAATAGCAGCAGAGGCCATAGGAATCCATATATAGTAGAAATTAGTTAAACAGGGGATAGGGGCAAATGTTTCTCTACTCTCGGTTACTAGTGATGGGAGTACCAGGAAAATAAGTCACCTTGAAAAGTGATTCTTCAAGTAACTAGAATCAGAATCACCAGAGGTCTTTTGAAATAGAATCTAGGATTCTACCCTAGACTCCTAAAATCTGAGTCTTGTAGAATCTGCCCTGCAAGTGGGTCTCAGACTGCCTAAATTAAACTGGGTGAAACCCAATGTATTTGTACAAAATTTCAGACTGAACTATTGATCATTAATTGTGACATGTCAACTTGACTAAGAACTATCTAGCAGATTAGCAAATTTTGCCTGTGTCTGTAGATGAGTGACATATAGGCTAGCAAACTGAAGGGAAAAGACCCACTCTGGATGTGAGTAGCACCAACCTATAGGCTTGCAGCCTGGATCAAATACAAGGGGAAAGAAGTGCTTCCCTTTTCTTCAGAGGAGTTGTGGTCTTTGCTATTGCCTTTGGATGTTGGTCTCCAGTTCCTTCCAGCTTCCAGTGCAGACTCAGCCTTCCAATGCAGACTCTTCCATTTTCTGATACAGACACACTGGTGACTCTGCAATGAGTTTCTCAGCCTTCAACCTTTGACTGCTACTGGATCCTCTGGCTCTCCAGGGCACAGACAGCAACTTTGGATTCTTCCATCTCACATCTGGCAGATGGCCATTGGGACTTTTGCAATTCTGATTCTCTAGGCTAAAAGTTTTGCAGAATTCTAAGAGATGGGAGATCTAGTATCTAGTTAGGATTCTGATGTTGACTCTGTGTTTAACTTTGAGCAAGTCACTTAACCAGTATGAGTCTGAGAATTCACTTGAGTCAAATGGACCTATCTCCTATTTTACAACCTTGAAGTTCTATGATTGTATCCTGCTGTGCACAGTCACAAAATAATTTGAGAGGCTGTTATTTGACCCTTACAAATCAGGAGAAAGTGCTGTATTTAAATAAACAAGGTAAGCGTAAAACTCTAAAAATATAGAAAACTTTTAGAAGGAACCATTTTCAGCCTTGCACAGCACATATCCAAAACTTTCTGAAACTGTGCATAAATAAATGTAAAATAAGGAACTTGCTTTTATCCTGAAATTATAATACCAGCAAAAAGAGGACAGGACCGAGTCAATATCTATCTGGAGAATTTGATAGATTTTACATTGTCATATGTGATAGATGTGATGCTATTAATATCAGTGAGGGCATAGACTAAATTCAGGAACACAGAAAATAATTTTATTTTGTGTAATCATATTTCATTGCTTAATTATATTTCAAATCCACTTAACTTTTACAGGTAACAATGTAAGTTTGTTACCACAAATATAATTATCAATGTAGTAGTGGTAATGACCAAGAAAATGCAAATATTGGCTTTTTGGACTTGTAATTCTTTTCTTAGGACACTTCAAATCATCAGAAAAAGTATACAACCATATAGAGCAGATTAATGTACACTCATAGCTGAGATTTCCAAGTGGAAATTAAGTCTTCTACTATCCCTCCTACCTGAGTGGTGGTATGGGTGGTTGGGATGGAAGCCAAATTAACTAATTGAACACATTAAGATCTTTTAGAATCTACATTCTTAAAAGAGAGGCAATTTGGGGGAAATATGGCTATAGAACCATCCCTCTGAGAGTTTCTTGATCCTTTAAAAGTAGATGTGGAAAACCCTAGATAAAAATTTCTCATGAATGTAGAAACAAAAATTTCTCACAAACAGAGACAAAAATCCTCAACAGAATATAATTCACTGAATTCAGAATATATGAAAATAATTACAAACAACTGAGGTTTGTTCCAGGAATGCAAAGCTGATTTAATTAAGAAATATCATCTACTCTATCAACTGAGTAAAAGAAAAAAAATCACATGATCACATCATGTAATCAAATATTACTTGATGAAATTCAATAGTCATTAATGATAAAAACTCTCAGCAAACTGAAATAGATATAAACTTCTTCAGATTGCTGGAGAAAAGCTACACAAACACTACAGCTATAGTGTAGTTCAAGGTGAAAGAGTGTTTTCCCCATAAGTTTGGAAGCAAGGTAAGTATGTCCACTCTCATTAGTCTTATTCAATGTAGTGCAGAAAGATTTAACTCCTGAAATAAGGCAAGAAAAGAAAAAGAAGACATACAAATTGGAAAGAAAATAACAAGACTATCTTTATTTTCAGATGACACTGTTGTCTATGTAGGAATCCCAAGAAATCTATAAAAATCTACAAAAATGTTACCAAAAAAGCTCATGGAACTAGTAAGTTTAGCAAGGTCACAAGATATAGGCTCAACACACAAAAATCAACTATATTCTTGTATACTAATAACAAACACATGCAAACCAAAACTAAAAGCACAACATCATTTATAATTGACTAAAACAAAAAAAGAATATCTGCCAAAACACATGCAGTTCGGTATACTAAAGATACAAAATATAGTAGAAGACAATGAAGACCTAAATGAATGGAGAGCTGTATTGGATTTGTGGATTAGAAGACTCATCATAATAAGGAAATTGATTTCCTTTGAGTTGATCTATAGGTTTAAGATAATTTCTTTCATAGTTTATCTAGATAAGCAAAATCTGGAATTTGTAATGGAAAGGCAAAGTAACTAGATTAGCTAAAACAATTCTGACAAAAAAGAATTAAATGAGAAAACCCTGACGTTACAACTTACTACATAGCTACAGCAATCAAGATGGTTGTTACCAGAGAAGGAATAGATACATAGATTAATGCAACAGAATCCAGAAATAGGCCAACACAAATACACTCAAATTGATTTTTGACAAAAGGTGCAAAAGCAATTTGGTGCAGGAGAGATAGTTTTTTCAACAAATGTTGCTTGAAAATTGGATATCCATAGGCAAAAAATATCCTTGGTATATTTCTTACATTATATAAAAAAACAAATTCAGAATGGAACATGAATTTAAATGTAGCACGTTTAAATGTAAAATAACTAAAATTTTTGAACAAAAACACAGGAGAATATCTTTGTGACCTAGTGCTAGGCCAGGATTTAGTGTTCAGCTATGACATCAATAACATGTTCCATTTAAAAAACTTTAATAAATTGGAATCCATTGATATTAAAAGCTTTTGTACTACAAAAGACCCTATTGTGAGAATGAAAAGGGAAGCTATAGACTGGGAAAAAATATTTGCAAACCATATATCTGAAAAAGGCCTTGTATCTAAAAAACATGCATAAATTATAACCTAACATTTTGCTATTTTTAATAAATGATTACATATTTCTATTATAAAATATTCAAAAATGAAAGATATTTCTACTATAGAAGATACAGATGACAATAAACACATGAAAATGTTCAAAATCGTAATCCACCAGATAAATACAAATTAAAACCACAATGAGATATACCTTTTAGAGAGTTAAAATAAAAACTAAAGTTTGCCAATGTCAAACTCTAGCAAGGATGTAAAGAAATTAGACATCCCATACATACATTGCTGGTGAGAATATCAAATAGTATAGGCACTCAAGAAAAATTTGGCAGAATTTCTTATAAAACTAAGCATGCTTTTATGTGACCTAGCAATCCCACTCAGAGAAATAAAAATATATAAGATCTGTACTAAATATGCACAGCATCTTTTTTCATTATAGAAAAATATTAGAAATTACTAAAATATTCAATGAGCAAATAAAATCTTTGGTACATACATACATACAATAGAATGCTACATGGAGGTAAAAAATAATGTACTAATGCTATATGCAACCCAACTGGACCATGCAGGCATTATGCTTAGTGAAGAATGTCTCCAAGGTTATATATGTGTAATTCCATTTATGTAACTTCCTTGAAATGAGAAAACTATAGACATGACCAACAGATTAATGGCTGACAGAGAACAGGGACAGGAGTTGGGTAGACTATATGTACAAATTCAAAAAGATATTGTGAAGGAGTTCTCCTGTGGTATATGATTATGCATTGTGGTAATGGTTATACTAATCCATACATAAGATAGATTGTATAGGGCCGGGGATGTAGCTAGCAGCACAGTGCCTGCCTAGCAAGCACAAGGCCCTGAGTTTGATTTCGGGTACCCTCCCCCCAAAAAAGACTAAAAAGATAAATTGTATAGAAATATATATACACACCTTCACACAAAGTCAGGCTTACAAAAATGACAAGATTGAAAAAGGTCTGTATTCTAGTTAATGGCAATATTGCAATATCGATATTCTTGTTTGATATATTATACTATAACTCTGTGTCACCATCAGGGAAAGCTAGGGGGAGGGTATATGGAACCTTTTCTACTCTTTGCAACTTTCTGAGGGTCTATTATTTCAAAAGAAAACATTTTTAAATGTAGACATGATGAAATAGGCTGTTCCCATACAAATATGCATACCTGGTATGTTTTGGGGACTCCAAGGTTATTCAATCACTAGAAAATTTGAAGAACAGGCTCAGGTCCTAACTCATCAAAAGACTTTTCATTAAAATAAATATTTCTGGCTTATGTGCAAATTCAGCAAATAAATGTGGCAGAATTAGACATTGATTTATTATCAAAGTTCTTCATAACAATTTCTCAATCTATCTTTCCAACCTCATTTTCATCCAACCACACACTTAACTTGACACAGCAGATATAATGGACTATTTGTTTTTCCCTTGCACAGAATGCATATCATCATAGCTCTGAATTTTTCTCCTACTCTTGTTTTGCAGAAAGCCCTTTCCTTCATTCTTCACTGGTAAAATTCATCTATATCTCTTTCAGAGACACTTCCTTGTTAAAGGACCTTACCTTAGGCTGACAAAATTATTTGCATCCTCTTTACTGAAGAACTCACCATATTGTAATATTGTATTATTGGTTAATTTAAATTTTCCCTTGAGAACATAAGTTACCAGCTAGAAGGGACCTTATCATATTTATCCCTAAAATGCAGCACCTGGCACTCATGCTCCATAGATCTTTTGATGAAATTAATTTAATGTAATTAAAATGAAGATTGAGGAATTGTTGACTTTACTGGTTGGTACATGGGAATTCTATGTGAATAAAAAGATTTAGAGATAATAAGATTGGAAAATGGATTCTTTCCTTCTATAAAGATAAGCCAAAAGCTAATAGAAGTCAAAGACTCATTAATGACCTGGATTAGACAAAACTTGGCACAGAAACAAGAAAGGAGACCTTTGTGAAGAGTGAAAAGGTTAGTCTCATGTAATTTAAAGCATTCATAATGTGTAGGTGAAAGAAAAATGAAGACCCCAAGACACTGAGACATATGATGTCATTAACTCACTTGGAAAAAATTCAATGTTGATAATTGTTCCATAATAGTCAAGTTATCGAAAATGCTTTTAGAGTTGAGAGAGAGACAATGAATGAATATCATGAAGGATAAACATAAATAAGTCTGAGAGGTGGTGATATGGTGCTATGTAAAGTAAAGTAGGAGCAAAGGCCAATAGGTAAGAAAGCACATTTTAAGCACTTAGTGAGCACTCTAGTTCACTGACATGTTGGGTAGTGGAATAAGAGAAACCAGTCATGCAGTGTGTGAATTGATATTTTCCAGATTATTAAATCCAACATTCTCATTTTATACCTGAGCAAGCTATTGTGCAAGTTGTTGACAAATCTTAGATCTATTTCCTTCCCCCATACAGGACAATCTGTCATCCCTGGAGGCTGTAATATCCATAAGAGAAGCATCTTAAAATCACTGCAATCCTAATCTAGCTTACAACACTGCTCAAGAGGTGTCTTCCCCACTATTTTCTGGTCAAGGTGAAACAGCAGAGATGAAGCAACATGCAGTTACCAACACTGATTGATTTGTGTCATCAATGGCTAGGTCAGGAGGAAAGAAAAATAAGTTTACGTTATCTTAAGAATATTCTAAGGAAGGGGCTTCCGGGCTGCCGTCCATCCCACTGCTCCTGGGCCAGAGGAAGGGTTTTCTGAGCCAAAATAACTCCCACCACTCCCAGGCCAGAGGAAAGGGCTTTTGGGCCACCATCTGTCCCACCACTCCCAGGCCAGAGGAAAAGGATTTTGGGTCCCTGTCTGTCCCACCGTTCCTGGCCCAGAGGAAGGGGCTTCTGGGCCAACATCCCTCCTGCCACTCCTGGCTCCTGTCCCACCTCTCCCAGCATAGAGGAGGTGAGCCACGCGGGTGCCAAAAGCACCACCCCCCCCAGTCGAAATGAGAAGACATGTAAATAAGTCTCAAAATCAGACTTCCAGATCACCTACAGCAACCCCAACGGGAAATGAGATGGAACAGTCTGATACTCAACCACCTGGACCCACTGAACTGGCAACAAAAGGGGATCTGGAAAAAATGAAATCACAAATAATTTCTCAGATCACAGGAGAAATTGTGCTCCTAGTGCAAGACATGATTAATAAATCTAGTGAGGAGCTCAGGAACATGATGGAATCCCAACATAGGAAACAAATGGAATCCATAAAACAGATGGAAATAGATTTCCAGGACATGAAAAACTCCATTGAAAGTCTACACAGCAGAATGAGCCAATGTGAGGACAGAATTTCAGATAGAGAAGATAAGATTGCAATTAGTGACCAGAAAAAGAAAAATTGCTTCAAAATTATAAGGGAACACAAGAAATCAATCCAGCAGCTGCTAGATGATGCAAAGAAGAATAACATAAGACTGATTGGACTCAATGAAGAAACAGGAGAGAGTGCAGATGACATAAAAAAAACTCTTCACAGAAGTAATGGCAGAAAACTTCCCAAGCATGGGAAAAGAGCTTGACATACAGATAAGTGAGGCATATAGGACTCCAAATAGCCTTGATCAAAAAAAAATCTACACATAGGCAGATAATTGTTAAGATTCCAGAAACTCAACAGAAGAACAAAGTTCTACAAGAAGTCAGAGAAAAGAAACAAATCACATACAAAGGAAAGCCCATCAGAATCACAGCAGACTTCTCAACACAAACCATCAAGGCAAGAAGAGCTTGGAGGGACATATTCCAAGCCCTAAAGGAAAACAGCTTCCAACCCAGATTGATGTACCCTGCAAAACTATCTTTCAAAATTAATGGAGAAATACGTTACTTTTATGACAAAGAGCACCTTAGGAACTTTGTGAATACCAAACAAGCACTCCAAAGAATTTTACACAATATCCTAGGAACAGACATTGAGGATCACAACCCAGGAAGCAAAGCAGAATGAACCCATGTGGCATGACAAGAAATTAAATGTAAAGGAGGAGAACCCAACAAAAAGAAAAAGTCATGGCAATGACAAGTCAATACATTTCAGTTATAACCATAAACATTAATGGTCTCAATTCACCAATCAAAAGAAATAGACTGGCAGAATGGGTCAAGAAGCAAAATGCAACAAAATGCTGCATACAAGAAACACAATTAATTCAAAATGAAACTCATAGACTGAAAGTTAAAGGGTGGAAAACAATACTCCAAGTGACAGGAACCCGAATAAAAGCAGGAGTAGCTATCCTCTTGGCAGATCAAGTAGATTTCAAACCAACACTGATTAAGAGAGACAAAGAAGGACACTACATCCTTGTAAAGGGAAGAATCCAAGAGGAAGAGATGACAATCATAAATATCTATGCACCAAACATCAGTGCACCCAACTATATAAAACAAATACTAACAAACATGAAAAGTCATATATGCACTAATACAATTGTAGTGGGGGAGCTCAACACCCCACTGTCACAAATAAATAGATCAACTAGACTAAAAATAAGTAATGAAATACTAGAACTCAATCGAACTCTTGAACAAATGAACTTAACAGATGTTTACAGAGTCTTCCACCCCACAAAATCAGAATACACATTCTTCTCAGCTGCACATGGGTCATTCTCAAAAATAGACCACATACTTGTGCATGGAACATGTTCAAGTAAGTGTAAAGGAATTGAAGTTATCGCCTGTATATTATCAGACCATAGTGCGATGAAATTGGAGATCCATAGCAAAAGAAACTGGAAAAATTTCATAAACACGAGGAAATTGAACAACACACTTCTGAATAACCAATGGGTCACAGAGGAAATTAAAGAAGAAATCAAACAGTTCCTTCAATTAAATGACAATGACAATACAACATATTGGAATCTATGGGACACAATAAAAGCAGGCTTACGAGGGAAATTCATAGCAGTGAATATGCATATTAGGAAAATAGAATGAGCCAAATTAAACAACCTGATGCTGAACCTCAAGCTTCTAGAAAAAGAAGAGCAGGACAACCCCAAAGCTCATACAAGGGAGGAAATTATAAAGAGCAGAGGAGAAATCAATGCAATGGAGACTAAGAGAACAATACAAAAAATCAATGAAGCCAAGAGTTGGTTCTTCAAAAGAGTCAACAAAATTGACAAACCCTTAGCCAACCTTATCAGAAAAAGGAAAGAAAAGGCCCAAATCCATGCAATTAGGAATGAAAAGGGTGAAATTACAACAGACCCAGCAGAAATACAGAGGATCATCAATACCTGCTTCCAGAACCTACAGGACAATAAGATGGACAACACAGAAGAAATGGACAGATTCCTAGATATGTAGGAATTACCAAAGTTGAATGAAGAAGACCTAAAAATTCTAAACAGCCCAATATCAACAAATGAAATTGAAAACGTAATAAAATCTTATCAACTAAGAAAAGCCCGGGACCTGATAGCTTCACTGCTGAATTCTACAAGGCATTTAGAGAGGAGCTACTGCCACTACTGTTTAAAATCTTCAGTGAAAACGAAAGGGAAGCAATACTCCCAAATTCATTCCTGGAAGCAAGCATCACCTTAATCCCCAAAGCAGAGAAAGACCCAACCAAAAAGGAGAACTATAGGCCAATCTCACTAATGAATACAGATGCAAAAATCCTTAATAAGATACTGGCAAATAGAATGCAGAAGATTATCAAGAAGATCATACACCCTGATCAAGTGGGATTCATCCCAGGGATGCAGGGATGGTTCAATATACACAAATCAATCAATGTAATACACTATAGCAATAGAGCCAAGGAAAAAAACCATATGATTATCTCCATAGATGCAAAAAAAGCATTTGACAAAATCCAGCATGCATTTAAGATAAAAAACCTAGAGAAAATTGGAATAGATGGTCTCTACCTCAAACTGATAGAAGCCATCTATGAAAAGCCAATATCCAATATCATACTAAATGGTCAAAAACTGAAATCCTTCACACTAAAATCAGGAGCAAGACAAGGATGTCCACTATCACCACTCTTGTTCAATATAGTCCTGGAAACATTAGCCATGGCAATTAGACAAGAGAAAGAAATAAAAGGAATAAAGATAGGAAATGAAGAAGTCAAATTGTCATTATTTGCAGATGACATGATACTCTATATAGAAGACCCTAAGAACTCCACCAAAAGTCTTCTGCACGTAATCACCAAATTCAGTCAAGTAGCGGGTTACAAGGTCAACACACAAAAATCAATAGCTTTCCTCTACACCAATGACAGACTCACTGAGAGAGAAATAGGGCAAATAATTCCTTTCACAATAGCATCCAAAAAACTGAAATACCTAGGAATCATCCTAATGAAAGAAATCAAAGACCTCTTCTCTGAAAACTATGGCACTCTGAAAAGAGAGATTGAAGATGATATCAGAAAATGGACAGACATCCCCTGCTCCTGGGTAGGAAGGATCAACATAGTGAAAATGGCCATACTTCCAAAACTGCTATATAGATTCAATGCAATCCCAATTGAAATTCCAGCAGCATACTTCATGGACCTTGAGAAAACAATCCAAAAATTCATTTGGGACCAGAAGAGACCCAGAATAGCAAAAGCAATTCTAGGTAACAGAGACATGGCAGGGGGTATCACAATCCCCAACCTGCAACTATACTAAAAAGCTACTGTGATAAAAACAGCATGGTACTGGCAAAGAAACAGACCTGAGGACCTGTGGAAGAGATTAGAAGATGCAGAAACCACGCCAGACACACTCAGCCATCTCATCTTTGATAAAGGAGCCAAACACCCTCACTGGAGGAAAGCTAGCCTCTTTCATAAATGGTGCTGGAAAAATTGGGCTTCAACTTGCCAAAGATTAAAACTAGATCTATATCTCTCACCATGCACTCAACTAAAATCGAAATGGATAAAAGATCTAAATATTAAAATAGAAACTCTGAACCAGTTGGAACAGAGGTTAGGTGGAACCCTTGAAGACATCGGTGTAGGAAAAGGTTTTATGAACAATACCTCAGTTACCTGTGAACTAGCACAAACAATCAACAAGTGGGATCTCTTCTTATTAAAAAGCTTCTGCACAGCAAGAGAAACCACCAGCAGTGTGAAGAGACAACCCACAATGTGGGAAAAAAATCTTCACCTGCTTTTCCTCAGACAAAGGTCTACTATCTCGAATCTATAAAGGACTTAAAAAGATCAGACCTCCCAAATTTAAAGCCCCAATCCAAAAATGGGCATCTGAAATGAACAGACATTTCTCACACAAAGAAGTAGAAATAGCAAGTCAATACATGAAAAAATGTTCAACATCACTGGTCAGTCGAGAGATGCAAATGAAAACAATGCTGGGATTTCACTTCATTCCAATAAAATGGCTGCTATCATGAAATCAACTAATGACAAATGCTGGAGGAGCTGTGAGGAAAGAGGAACCCTGCTCCACTGTTGATGGGAGTGTAGACTGGTGCAACCACTATGGAAGTCAGTATGGAGATACCTTAAAGAACTAGGACTGGAAGTCCCATTTGACCCCACTATTCCACTGCTGGGGATCTTCCCCAAAGAATTAAAAGAATCATACCACAGTGATATATGTGCACCCACGTTCATAGCAGCACAGTTTGTGATAGCTAAAACTTGAAAACAGCACAAATGCCCATCAACTGGAGACTGGATAAAGAAAATGTGGGGATTTTTTTATAATCGGTGTACTACTCAGCCACAAAAAATGAGAAATTAGAGACATTTATAGCTAAATGGATGCACATTGAGGCGATACTCTTAAGTGAAATAAATAGGACACACATGTGTAAATACCAAATAGTTTCTCTGGTGTGAGAAACTGAAAGTGTAAATAAGGACTAAAATGTATAATAGGTAATGTGAAATAGGAAGAAAAGGGACAAAGGGGAAGGAAGTGGGAGGGCTAGGGGAAAGGAAAGAAGGGAATGGGATTAATATGAGAAAATGGAAAAATAGGAACAAAATCTTTGTAAATAGGGAGGAATGGAGGCATTGAAGGGAGGGCTGGGCAATTGTGAAAAATAAGAACGAAGAGAGATTATGTAAAGTTGCAAACTTCCAATGATGAATGTCATTATGTTGTATACCTAAAATGTACTAATGATTAGAATGAATAATTGATAATGCAAAATACGAAGAAAAGGCCCAAAGGAGTAAGGGTAGTGGGAGGGGCAGGGGAAAGGAAAGAAGGGAAAGGAAAAATGCTGAGAAATGGAAAAAATGGAAATAAAGTCTTTGTAAATAGGGAAGGGTGGAGGGCGTGAAGGAAGGGCTAGGAATGGGGAAAAAATAAGAACCGAGATGTATCATGTAAAGGTACAAGTTCCCAATGAGAAATGTAATTGTGTTGTATACCTACAATGTACCAATTAAAGAATTTAAGAAAAAAAAGAATACTCTCAGCACTCAGGATTACATATTAACGCAAAAACAAATTCCCCTTTTCTTTGCTTCCCCATTTCCATTCCACCTACTTTTGCATTCCTTTTCCATGCACTGGATACAGGCATGGTGATCCCTTGGAAAGTCCTACTGGGCTGCCTCTTCCAGAGCTCAAACCAGGCTTGATCATAATGGCCACATGTTCTGTCTTCATGCTGTCCTTCCTTATATTTCATAATGCAAATCTCTTTTCTTCCATGTGTGCACAAACTTTATTATGTGTCTATGATACACAGTTTGAAAAGAATCAAATATTTACTTTCTATCTTTACCTTGTATTTGTTATTAAATTAACCTTTCTTCACTATCATTGTACATTTTATTTGAGGGAAGACTAGTCTACACCAAAATCCAAAACAGATGCCACTTGTTTCTAAAATATTTCAGCAGTCTCTTTTTATCAGTTAGTGACACACTCCAACACCCTAGGTGAACACCTGCATATGTGAATAGTACTAAATTATATATATATATAGTGTAATATATATATTGTATTATATATATTGTGTATATATATAATGTTTTCCTACACACATGCCTATTATAGAGTTTAACTTATAAGTTAGACATAGTAAGAAATCAACAATAACTAATAATAAGTTGAACAATTATAACAATATACTATAATAAATGTTATGGGAATATACTCTCTTAGTTTATTTCTGGAATTTTCCATTTAATATTTTCAGACCAAATTTGACTGCAAATAACTGAAACCATGGAAAATAAAGCCATGACCAAAAAATGACTACATATTTAATTTTAAAGATACTACTATATTTTGTGGTTAGAATATCCCATATCATTTATTCCCCTAAATGGTAAGAAATAATTTTGCCAGTTACATACATGCATGTGATACAATACTGAAAAAGTGGAGGTGCTTGCTATATGCTTTCAGAATCAGGCTGCAACTCTAGCACCACTTTCATCTCTACCATAAACCCAAAAGGATGTTATTTCTCAATCTAGCTTTGCTATAATAGCACATGCAGGCAGGCAAAGAGAGATGAGATTTCAGTAAACCAGCAAAGAAAACTTTATATTTTTATGAATATAGTTAAAATAATAGCTTCTATAAACACATGCTTGTGTTAAATATTTTAAGTCAGAATGTAAATAAATTAAGGGCATACAAACATCAAGAATAATTTTGTGACTTTGCTATCAAATCATTTAAAAAGAGAAAAAATACAGACTTAAAGTTTAGTATCTTGTTTTATATCCATTAAACCAATGTATCAGTTAACTTAAGACTCACTGACATTCTTTGTGCTGTTTTCCAGCATGTTCTTAGGCCATTTCATTGTGTGTCATAAATTATTTTGATATAGGCAAATATAAGTAACATTGGGGCTATTTAAAATGGCAGTAGAGGGTGAGAGTGAAGCACTCCAGTAGTGGAGTGCTTGCCTAGTATGCACAAAGCTCTGGATCAAATCCCCGCATGACATACAAAAATCATCACAATAATTTCAAAAGATGGGCAAAAAATAAATATCTAACAAGATGACACAAGCAGACTAATATGTACACATCCACACAACTAATCTCTACACAGATAGTAAAAATAAATCAGATAGGAGAACTCCTAGCAAAGCTCTACTCTTTCATTCATTTAAGAAATATTTATAGATAATCTATTTTATGCCAAAAAGTATGGTAGGTACTAGGAGTAGGGACCTTTAGGACTATATTTAGCCCTTGGCCCCATCCTCTGTGATGCTCTTCCCCTGCTCTCTGCTTCTCCCACGCCAGGAAGTGAGCAACTTTCCTCTGCCATACTCCTTCACTATGTTTCTGCCTTGGAGCTAATCAAACATGGACTGAAACCTTTGAAACTGTGAGCAAAAATAAAGCTCTCCTTTAAGTTGTGGCTGTCACATATTTTATCCCGGGAGTGGGAAGTAAAGACACTGTTCTTATGCATCTTCCTCTTAGTTGACTAATAAATCACATAAATAATCAAAATTTATGATAAATCAATACCATAGAAGGAAAGTATAGGATGATTTTGCAGAGTAGCCAAGGTAGCTAACATCAACAGAGACAGATAACTGTTTTCCAAAGTTTCTTTGAGGCTATAATAATGCTAACGATAAAGTATTTTTAATTTTTTAAAAAATTTTATTTACAAAATATTTCATGTTAGTCATTATTTTTGTTTGTTTTCACCATGTTTTTTATTTTGATTTATTTTTTTGTGCCGGGGATCGAACTCGGGACCTTGCGCTTGCGAGGCAGGCGCCGGAACCACTGAGCTAAATCCCCGGGCTTCACCATGTTTTTAAAAATGCCCTGAGAGGGATAAATAGCTTAATACATAAACCATAAAACAAGACAAGATGACTTTTTATCTTTTAGCTTCACTATTACAAACTGAAAGTTTATAAATTGAAATTGATATATCTTTTCACAACACTCATCCAAATAAATACAGAATTTCTTCTGAATATTAAAGCACAATAAAAGTTGGGAGTTTTGAAACATGATTTTCATTTCAAAACTAACACTTTATATTTTGGTGCTGGGGATGGAACCCAGGACCTTAACTCATGCTAGGTAAACATTTCCTCCACTGAGCTACAACCCCAGCCCCTAAATGAACACTTTAACACATGAGTCATTAAATACCATGGCTAAGTACTCAATCTAAATTAATATGAACAATTTCTTCACAACATAGTGTTACTTATGAATAATATGCAGAATTTATTTTACATATTTGCAAAATAAGTAACAATTTACTGTAGAGGAAAGAAATTGGCACAAGTTGAATTTACAAAACATACTTATTTACAACTAATGCATTTAATAGCAACTCACTAAGGCATGAACACTATAAAACTATCTTTCTTTTTAATTAAAACAAAACCTAGAGAAGTTAACTGACCATTCATTCACTGAGTGAGTGTTTATGGACTGGCAATACAAGCTACTGTTCCAAATCTTCAGTGATTAACCCGCATCCCAGCTTTTTTGAAGAATAACAGTATAATATCTACATTAGGAGGATATTATTGGGAAGCCAGTGACACAACCTGCCCTTATAGTCAGTGGCCCCTTTTAATGTTTTGCTTTGAAACCAATAAATACAGGGATACTGTCTGGGTAGCCTGGGAACTTTCAGGTAAAGTGAAGAGTCATTACTCTGGAACACAGTGAGTTTAGAGGCTCCACTGACAAACTGTCTTGCTACTTTGTGTGCTTGTAAGATGAGGTATCATTAGGAAAAGCCACATAAAGCTGTTGCAGCTGTATTATATAAAGAGTGGAGATAATTTAATAGAAAATGTCATCCTTTGCAGAATGTTGATTGCCTATTTTTTTCCATAAAGACTTCTCATCAGAGGGGCCCCAGCAGCTGTGAGAAGGCATCCTGTCACCGATGTTCCCAGACATCCTGCTGTACAAAGCTTCCATGTGCTGTGTGGCATTTGAAACATTCTGCTTTCTTTTCCTTTTTTATCTTCTTCTTTTCATGCTATACTCTATGGAATGTCAAATATTTTCTGACATTGGAATTTGACTATAAACAAGAAAAAAACATCTGCTGAAGTCATGAGGTGCTATATTCAGGACCAAGGAACCCTAAAGCCATAACAATTCTATAAATGTTAAGGATTTCTCCTTAACAGATATCAGTCATCACAAGTTACTGCAGGTCATAACTCTTCAGAGACTAAGATGAAAATTTGTTCCATGAAAAAAAGAAAAGAGATTTGATAGAGAAGAGACAGGGTCAAGTGCTTTTTTAATCATGTTAGAATTCTCCAGCTTGAAAGTTCTATTTTCTCATAATTAGTTTCAGAAAGGTGACTTGGTCGTAAATTTCACCTCATAAAAATCACTGGGCTTCAGAAATATAATAGCTTCATGTCTTCACTGAGTTCAAAATAATTCAATAACTCCTGTCAAAGGCTTTATATTCAACAATTTAGAGTTCATCATCACTAAATGGGTAATGGTTTATGCTATTTCCATGTACAAAATGCTGAAATCTAAATATATCATACACTGTCATAGTCCAAAACAAGTGTCACTTTCACATGCAGAGCAGATCTTCATTTGATCATTAATTCCTTCCTTCTACAAGTATCTACTGAGCACCTCTTGTGTGTTGGGTAATGTTCTAGATACTGAAGATACAACTATGAACAAGAGAAACAAAAAAATGTCTTTTCTCATAAAGCATACAATCCCCATCTCCTAGGGTGGGGTTGGAGGGAGAAAGGGGGGGGGGAGAAATTAGTGTTAGTATTAAACAAAGGAATGAAATGCATTAGGGTTTGTGCAGTATGATGGACAGGCATTAAGGTGGCTCCCTCCGATAACCCCTACATCTCCTGCTACTCATGCCTTTGTGTAATCTCCTCCTCTTGAGTGTAGGTGGGACATGTGGCTTGCTTTTAACAAATTCAATGTAACAAAGGTGATAGGATTTAGATGATCGTGTGTAATTGCCAGGATCTCTCTCTCTCCCCCTATCTTCCTGGCTCTCTTTCTTTCTCTGGCTTTGAAGAGGCAAGCTGGCATAAATCATATAACCTTAAGACAAAGATTCTGCTAACAACCCAAGGGAGCTTGGAAGCATATCCTTCCCTAGTCCTGAATGACATATTGATGGCAGCTTTGTGAAACACTAGGAGGACCCAATTCAGCTGTACCTGGACTCCTGACCCAGAAAAACTGAGATAGTAAATGTATGCTGTTACAACTTACTAAGTTTGTAGTTCATTATATGGCAGAGAAAATACAACCAGAATAGACCACACACTTTCAGGTCATAGAGATAACTATCACTACAATTAAAATACCTCAAAGTCAGTTTTCGATAATTAGGTTGTATCTTTTGTGAAGAAATATTTTCAAAAGTATTGTGTCATTGGGTCAAATAATTGTTTTGTGTTAATATATTTGCCACATGAGTCCTTGAGGGTTATATTAATCTGATGGACTAAGCCACCACACAGGACTAGCCTTGTCTTTACCAAATGAGCTAATTTATAAGCAAACACATTATAATCCCACTTCTGTTCCCCACCCAATATGCCAGGACAATAGACCTATTTAAATGACTTAAGTATAATTTTTCTTCCGGTGTATAGACTAATTTGGCAAGAACTTTTACTAACCTCATCTTTCATAGTCCTCACACCACGTCTGGAAGAGAATCTTCCCCAGGTTTACAAGAAAAAAACAGGCAGGGAAAACTAAGAAGCTGAACTTATACGGTTAGTTAGTGGCAGAGCTGGAATTCAAGCCACCAAATAGCATCAGAAAGATAATTCATTGCTCATTTCACTGTACCACAGATACCTATATAAAAAATTGACTGCTCTGCTCCTGCAGTCTATCCTGGGCCAATAGAGTCATTCAGAGTAGTCTCTAAGTTGAGGCAGCTCCTTCTTCATGCCTTTGCAGGAAGCCTAAGCCAGCATCAGTGTTCTCCTTTCAATCAGAAACAGCTACCAGCCATATGGGACTGAAAAAGAATATTTCATCAGTAGGGTGACTGATTTAGTCAAAACCATTAGCTATATTTCAGGAGCTACTGTGGGTACTGGGAATAAAAAGATGAGTAAGAACTCCCTTTCCCCACCTCCACCATCACCACTAGGAGCTTTTAGTTTGGGAGACAGAACTTCCATCATTTCAATTTGACATGTGAAGTCCTCAGGGAGGTGATTGAGTGCAAGGGCACTATGAGACCCCAGTGTCTGCATGGACAGAGCCTCTACTGATGGCTTTCAGGGAAGTCTTCTAAGAAGAAAAGCAATCTTAGTGGAGGTCTGCAAAGGGAAGTACAGTTTCCCTTATGTATTCCAGGCAAAGGAACTCAGTAGGGAAGTTAGGGAAGCAGGAAGCAGCTTGCAGTGTACAGGAATTCTCAGCAGTTGAGTGCTAATAATAAATGAAGCATGGGGCATGAAATAGTGAGAGAGTCAGCAATAAAAATCATACATTAAATTGCTATGTGTCTGTTACGTGGCAAGCTGTGTGGTAAGACACTTCAAGATAATAATTTAATTCCAACAACTGAGGCAAACTGCATGATGATCCTTTTTTGCCCAATGAAGAAATTGAGGCTTGGAAAACTAAGAAACCTCCACAAGTTCCCAAAGCTAATACTTGGCTAAGTTGACATTTGAACCTAGATAATTCCAAACCCAGCCAAGTCTCACACTGCTCTTCTAGGTAGGAGATAGATCTAAAGAACATTATATTTCACTTAACAAAAAGCAAGGGTCAGAATTTTTTTTGTAAAGGTCAAGATCATAAATATTTTAGACTCTGTGTTCTCTGTTGCAGCTATTCAACTGTGCTGTTATAGCAGGGAAACAGGTGAATAATTCTGCGTGTGATTCAATAAAACTTTATTTACAAAAACAGGCACTAGAATAGATTTGGCCCATAGGCCATAATTTAGCAAGTGCTGACCAACAGGATAATATTAAAAGGGTTTAAGCAAGAAACAGACATTATCAGTTTTGGACAATGTTGCTCTCCACAGTTCGATTTATACCAGAAATATCCAGTAGGCATCCCAGTCTGGATGAGATGAGTAGTCTGAGAAAGACTACTGAGACTCCTCATACTTTAATTTGTCATTCATTTTATCCCTCTATTCTTCATATGTTTATTAAAGTCTCACCATGTTTCACATTCCATTTAGGGAGTGGGGATATAACAACAAATACAAAAGTTGGTTTTCTAATAATGCTTGCATTCCAGTGGGAGGAAGAAAGATATGAAGAAGTTAGGAAAAGTTACTCTGATAATGAGACATTTGAGCAAAGACTGAAGGAAATGAAAGGATGAATCATGTGGCTATATGGAGGTTAGAGAAGTTTAAAAGCCAGTGGTACAGTTTGCCTGGAGCACTGGAGAAGCAGCACAGGTATTGTATGGTTGGGAGTCTAGTGAGTGACTATGATATAATAGGAGCTAAGGTCAGATAGGTAGCTAGGTCAGATTAGAATAAGGTCAAAAGAAGATATTTAAAGGGCTTGGGCTCTGATTTAAATTATGACTTTCAATATGGAGCCCTGGTTGGGGTTCTAACATAATGGCTTAGGACTAGTAGACATGGGGCCTTTTCAAGCCTTAATAAGTAAACTGTTTAATAAATGGGTTGTTTTCCAGGAAAGCAGACTATTGTCTCAGATAAACTGACTTCTCCTGGAACAAATAACTAAGTTGACACAAATAACATGTTGACATATGTGATCTTAGTTTTTAGTCCTAATTGCTGTGTTATATTGATGTGGGTGGATACATTTCTCACATGTTTTAAAACACATTACATCATGATATATGTAAGTTACTGTTTTAGTCCATTTGTGCTGTCATAACAGAATACCATAGAGTGGCATTATAAAGAACAGAATTTTCAAATAACATTCATAGAATAAAGTTTCATAAAATAAAATTTATAAAGAACAGAATGTTATTGGTTCACAGTTCTGGAGACTGGGATGTTCAAGATTAAGGTACCATCATCTAGATTAGGCGCTCTTGCTGAGTGATCAAGGGGATCCAAGTCGTCCTTTTAGAAAAGGCAGTAATCCCACTCAAGAGGGTACAGCCTTCATGGCCTAATCACCTATTAAAGTTCCTATATCTTAATAGTGTTATTAATCTCAACATGACTTTTGAAGGGGACATTCAGACCACAGTGGTTGCATTTCAAAGTACAAGAAAGGAAGAGGCTCCAATATTAATATTATATTGAGCAATTGTGTGAAATCTTTTTCATGTATTATCTAATTTAGTCTTCACAACATCCTTACATGAGATACTACTTTCCAAGATTCTAGATGAAAACAAAGCTGAGAATCTAAGAGTTAATGCACCTGTCTTAATCCATTTGTACAGCTATAATAAAAGAGTCCACACTGGATAATTAATAAAAATATAGTATAAGTGTATTTCTCACAGTTCTGAAAGCTGAGAAGTCTAAGTTCAAGGTATTAGCAGATTTAGCATCAGTTGAGAGCTTTTCTGTTTCCAAGATGACACCTGTGGCTGTATCCTTATATAACAGAAGACTGAAGGGCTAGTTTTCCTTCCAACCCTTTTATAAAGAACTAATCCATTCATGATGGCAGAGCACTCCTGGATTAATCACCTCCTAAATGTCCCTACTTCTTAATATTGCATTGGGAATTGAGTTTTAATAACAATTGTGAAGAGGACACAGACATTCAAACAATGGCAATGCCCAAAGCCACATAACTGGAAAGTGACATAGCCGCAATTAAAATTCAGATCCTTTCCCTCTCCAAATCCATATGCTTAACTACTGTAAAGTACCACCCCTATACAATAAAAGAAAAAGCAGCAGCTTGCTTCTACTTTTTAGAAGAAACTAGGCTGTGATTATATGGAGCTCCTCATTCAGAGTTTAGAAATATAAATTAACTATTAGAAATGGGAATGAGTATGAAGAAGAGCCTATTGAAAACAGCTGGTCTAATAAGAACCAAGATATATTATGTAAAGATACAAATTTCCAATGATAAATGTCATTATATTGTATAACTAACCTGTACCAATAAAGTTAATTAAAAAAAAGAAAAGAGCTGGTCTTTCTCAAAAAAGAAATGAGGGAAATTGAGGCACTGAGCTTTTAGGTACCTGGCCTGCATCACATAGCTACTTTGAAAAACAGCAACAACAACTTTGACTGAAGTCCTGCACAGGCTCAATGCTAGTCTTTCCAAACTTCAGGCCAGGTGTGCACTTAATCTAGACATGAGAGCTGAATACAATGATCAGAAATAGAGGCTCTTCCCAGAGACAGCCAAGTTCAAATATACAGCTGCACTGATGCGTTTTATCCTCCTAAAAGCGTGGATTACAGGGACAGTCTGGACCCTGCATTTCAAGTACAATTTGAAAGTGATTTAACCAAGGCATTTTTAATCTGAATAAAGGAAGATAAGGAAGCTAAGATGAACCACAAAACTTAAATTTAGTAAAAGGGCCACAAAAGAGGCCTTTATATCACTGTGGGGTTTCTTTATGTGTGTCTGGAAATGAGGAGGAAAGAGAAGGTGGAAGGGAGCTCTGTATGTGAGGTAAGTGAGCACAGCTCACTGTGTCAGAAGACACCCTACTGGGACAGGTTCCTCCTGCCAGACCAGAAAAGGTAACAATAATGGCAAACAATAATTGAGTGTTTACTGCATGCTAAGCACCAGGCACAATTCTAAGTGTTTTATATACATTGTCTGATTTGATTTTCAGGACAACTCCATGCAATACATGTTGAGAAATAAGCTCGCTCTTGTACAAAGAAGCAACAGGTAACTTCAAAGGAAAGTTAACTGAATGCCTGCTGTATTTACACAAAACAAAATTAGGAAAATAAATACAAATGTCTCTGACCTGTAAATTTCTATGTTTCATATAGTTTCTAGGGAAAGGGATTTTAAAATTTACTAAAATCAAATTATTGAAAATGAGAACTAATTGTATCTATCACATCTTCTCCCTACCACTTAAATTGGATAGCATTTCCATCAGGAATTTTTAAAATTAAAAAAACCCACAAAAATGAGCAAAAAACAAAGAAAAAATCATTTCAATGTATCCAAATTGTTTCTGGATAAATAAGTTTTTTTTTTTTAAATACTCAAGCATCTCTAGCACTCTCTTGCCTCTGCCATAAGATAAATCAGCAAAAAGCCCCTCTTCAGTTCCCAACACCTTATATTGGACTTCCAGGCCTCCAGAACTATAAGAAAGAAATTTCCTTTTTAAAAATTACATAAATAAAATAAAGTATCCCAGAAAATATGAAATAAAATTCAATCGGGGGGTAAGAAGGAGAGAGAAGAGAATATATATCTTCTTGGTGTAACTGTAGAAATGATAAGGGATATGTTGCATATGTTTAGTGTAGGAGACTAGAATATGCCATCCCAAAATATGTCTCTTTTGCATAAGGATTATTCTGAGACGATTGTTCTGAGAAACTGCAGACACAGAATGAGCTCTAAAAACAGTAGAAGTTACACTTTTATAAGGGAAATTAGCATCTATAAAGGAAATCCCTTCTTGTAAGGGAGTCTCCCTCTCTGCATCAAGACAAGAAGGATGACTCTAAATCTTTAGAGGCTCATTTTTTATTTTTATTTTATTAGTATATGTTTGTAGTACACAAAGAATAGATTCATCATGGGGAGATGGTACATACATGTACACAACACATCCTAATTCTTCATTTCTTCCCCCCTCTTTCTCCTGATAGAGAAAATTTAAACTATAGGTTAGTTATTAAGTTAGCTGAAGTAGAATAAGTTATCCATTCCTTTAAGATTTGCCTTTCCTGTAACTCTTATTGGTTAAGGTGATGGCTAACCGAAACTTTGACCTGTAACCTAACTGTAGATAACATTTAACCTGGAGAAAAGCAAAACAGAAATGTTTGGGTAGTTTACAATGTATGTGTTTTAGGCGCCGTTTGTTATATTTCTGTGACTATAACCATTAACAGGTACTAGTTGTAAAAGAGAAACAGAAATGTTACTAAGACCACCAGAAATGAGGTAATGGCTAAAAGAAGATATAAAAGGAAATGTTAAAACAAATGACGGGGCGGACATTGATCAGACGAGTTTCTGGCGGTCCCCCTCGCTAGCTATTAAAGGCTTTGTTTTTTTACCCTACTTCTGTGTCTCTGTACATTTCTTTCCATGATTCTGGAACATTCCCCACCTCCATCTCTAGAGAATCTTATCAATGGTAGAATTTAAGTCTGCATAACAAACTTTACTCTTGTTTACTGTGATTTTCCTGGCACCACCCCATAAATGCTTCCCTAACCACTTTTCTTTCTACTAAAAATGAGATTTAAGCCTGAATTTAAAGCTACCTCCTGGAGATCTACTCATTGCCAACGTCTCTCCCATGTACACATGAGGTATACATGTTAATTAACTTGTTTGATTTTCTCTTGCTAATGTCTTTTGTTACAGAGCTCTTTCCCAAATAGAAACTATGAAGAGCAGAAGAAAACTTATTTTTTTCTCCCCTACATTAGAATGATCTCTTTAGTTTACATTGGAAAACTGAGATAATGAGATATGTCTTCCCACGCGACATCAATCCCCACGGCACCAAAAGGAAAGAAAGTGAGAAAATGAAAGTTCCTTTTTTTAATGAAATCAGGAAAGAGCCACAACAACAAATTATCAGCTAAAAGAGTATCAGCCAAATGCAACATAATGTGAACCTAAACAGGATAGATACTGTTACCTCCTCCTCTTTAAAGTAGTTGAATTTTTGCTCCATCCAAATTTTATTTGTCTTTGAGGACCGGAAGTCTGTAGGCTAGAAGTCTCTCTTCAGGTGAGCTAGATTTATATTAGAGACAGGATGCCTGTAGGCCAGAGGTTCCTCTTCAGGTGGGCTGGCTGAAACTGGCTGGGTTCAAGACAGCTACCAGCGTGACTGTCAGACAACCTCTATCTTTATTATAATCCCATATGCATGCTATATGACACATGTCCCAGCACCATGACAGTTGCCAGTTGAAAATGACTAGAAATAACTATAAAAGAAGTGAAAAGAGGCAGTGCACAGATCCCTGGAAAATGTTTACCTATTCACAGAAAAGACAGGAGTATTCATCCACTTCATTATGCTGCTCCCCCTTCATTTCTTTTACACTCTATCTGTAATCTCCCATACGCCAACAGGTAGAGAAGTTGATTTGTGAGTTTTACTTACCATTTCTGTTCTTAGCCAAAAATAAGTTTCTTTATTGCTCAATTAGTTCTCAATCTTGTTATTGGTTCTACTATTCTGACAGGGAAAAAAGAACCAAAGTTGAGATTAAAAATTGCTAATAATAACAATTTAGACAAATTCTCTAGATATTGGGAAATGATTGATAATAAATATCAAGGATATACTATATGCAGAGAAATATTGTAAGTATTAATGAATTTAAATCTGACAACTTTGTGAGATAGGTATTATTACCTCTATTTACAAGCAATGAAACAGAAGCAAGAGAAGGTAAAGAACTTGCCCAAGACTACACAGATATTAGTTATCAGAGCTAGCGTGGGAACTCTTGGATGTGAGTAGAGCAAAAAGCTCTGCAAAGTAAATATCCCAAGAATGCCTTAGTTAATAAAGCAAGTTATGGTACAGGGCTGGGCTGAGCTGGGGGTGGGGGACTTTCTTGGAGCCACTTTCCAATACTGAGCATCAAGAGAGAAAAGCCCTGATCAAAGATCTCTGAGAATCAGGTGGTCATTGTGGCAGCAAGGAGTTCAGATTGAGGGCAACCTATTTTTGGCTCTTATTCTTTTTTATGGGAAGAACAAATACCAACTTACCACTCAAGCAAATGGGCACATGGGGCTTTATTGCAAGACTGTAGGACTAATCTCGTCAGACTGTGCGACACAATTCATGTAAACCATTCTGAGGCTCTTGCTTTAAAACCAAGCAGGTTAAAGTTTTGTGTGCCCTTCACCACACAAATCTGCACCAAACACAGCCTATAACAAATGTCCTGCAGAATATTCTGAAGATAGTTTTTATATCTTTGGGCCGAAGATGAATTACAATATGTGGTGTTTGTCATTGGGAAAAGTAAGGGGCAGTAGAAAGAGTCCTTAGCCAAAATAAATTCCAAACATGTGAAATGTTTAAATGTTCAAAACAAAATTTTAAAATCCTGAAGAGACTATGAAAATTTTTAAATAATAAATAAATTTAAGATATTTGATTAAAGACCAATATTCTTCTCTACTATACCTGTATCTTTAGTGAACATATTATACATTATATATGAAAAAGGGATTTATGTTTACAATTATACATAGTCATTCACTATATTCTAATATTATAGTATCTACCTACATTTCTATAAAGCGAGTTCTGGTTCAGTGCTGGGCTGGGCTGGACTGGGGAAGCCAACTCTGTTTCTATAGATAGAGAGATATTGATAGGTACAAAATTAACCCTCCAAATCTAAGAGGAACACATTTAGAAATTAGCAGCCCTGTCTTTAGAGTCAATGCATAATAATAATAGACTATAGTGGTTCACTTGATATATATATATATATATGTATATGTATTTGTAATTGCGTGACTGACTGGGAGTATGGCTTGCTGCTGCTGCTCAGGACAGCAAGACTAGAACACACCACATATTGTTAGCCTGGGTGAAGATTAAAATTCCAAATCTGAACTACAGATTCTATGAATTGTATTGCTTCAATATGGAATGCATACTACACACTCCTAAAGTCAAAAAGTACTAACTAGAATAATTATTAGTAGGGGACCATCTGTATATGTTATCTTAGGAAGTAAAACATCATTTACAATTGTAGGCATAAATAAATGTTTCAAATAGTTTCACTGATAATTTTGAATATTTTCAGTCAACTTATCATGTATGATAAAACTGTCAGTGTTTATCATCCTATAATACAGCTGAAAAGAACAGATACAGACAGTATCAGAGGACCAATTATGAAAGGACAAGATATTTGCTTGTAAGACACTTTGGCCAGCATGCTGCTGCCTATGTAATACAGGAGATACCACTGATGTCTGACACTGTTGCTGACACAGCCTCAGTGACTGTAAGGCTGTCTTAACATTACCTACGTCACTAAGTTTCTCTCTTAAGTTTCCAAATGCACAGCCTCATGATGAAATCTGGGTGACCAGTCTGCCTACCTACCCTGGGGCAGAAAGAGGGGGAATAATTTCAACTTGCCAAATCTTAGACAGGGTCTACATGAAATGGAAGATTCCAAATAATAGGCAGGGACTGGATGCTGAACAGCTGTGGCAATGAAAACTGTCCACTACTGCTTACCTTAGTGATACATAGGGTCTAAAGGCACTAGAGTCAACAATCTGGGATCAAATAGTGGAGCAGTATTTGTTAGCCATGTGACTTGTTAACAGGCAAAATTACAAATAAAGGAGAGATGATAGGAAACAGGGAGGCCAACTTTTTGGAGACAGAAAAAAGATCAAGGGAAGGGGAGAGTGAGAAAAAAGGAGACTGAAAATGATCAGGATATGATAAATGTATGTACCAATTCCCCAAAAGAATATAATTATGTATCACAAATATATATATCAATATAAATTAGTATTAAAATGAAAAAAATACAAAAATATTTGATTTTGCAGATTTCATTGGCTTTAATTCCAATTCAAAATTATCAGTGAGGCTGAAAATTATTTAGAATGTCTCACTTCACCACAGTGCAAGTTATATTTATAGTCAAAGAAAGGAAGTGATATACAGCAACAACCTGATTGGTTGAAGATGGCATTTGCCTTATTTGATCATGTTTTAGCAGCTTTCAGCCCCTGACTAGCTAGAGGTTCAGCTGTTACAATTGACTGAGATTCAGTTGCTTTATTATTAGGTTACAGCATAGATTAGGTTACAATTTGCTTACACATCAAGCTAGGTTACATTTCACTAATGAATGGTGGGCAGTTGAGGGCAAACTTTCACACTCAAATACAGAAACAAGTTTAGGACAAATTTAACCCAGTTTTACAGATTCAATTGCCCTTATTAATAGGCTTCACTGGAGAATGAACCACTAAAGCCCCAGAGCAATTGTTAAATGCAATGCATTAATTTCTTTCCTATGTTCCTAGAGTGGTGCTATCTATGTGCCCTCCTTAGAAGAAATGAAAAAATAGTTACTTGGATCTTTTTTCCTAGGGCTCAATTCTCCCACTAAACTCTTTATGAGAGAAGCTGCTTAAATAAATCACTTACCTATTGGAAAAAAATTTTGCCAACAATTCCTCAGACAGATGACTCATATCTAGAATACATAAAGAACTCAAAAAAAAATAGACACCCAAGATAAAAGACCCAATAAAAAATCATCAAGTAAAATGGAGACACTCCACAGAAGAAGTACAAATGGCCAATACATACTTGAAGAAATGCTCAACATTGCTGGGCAATAGAGAAATGCAAATTAAAACAACATTGAGATTCCATCTTACCCCAGAAACAATTATCAAGAAATCAAATAATAACAAATGCCGAAGAGGCTAGAGGGAAAAGGCACACTTTTACCCACTTGGGAATGTTAACTAGTACAACCATTGTGGAAATCAGTATGGAGATTCCTCAAAAAATGGAAACTAGAAATTTCATTTGACCCAGCAATTCCCTTTCTGGGCATCTTCCTGAAAAAGTTAAAGACATCATATTGCAGTGATATGTGGATACCCATATTTCCAACAGAATGATTCATAATAGCTGAATCTTGAAAGTGGCCTATATGTCCATCATTTACATACAGTAGTGTAGTACTCTGCTATAAAGAAAGATAAACTTGAGTCATTTGTAAGAAAATGGATCCACCTTGAGACCATAATGAGATAAATCAGACACACAAGCTTAAATATCACATGGTTTCTCTTATAAGAGAAACCCAAAGTGTAAAGATAAAAATAAATAATCAATAATAAAAAGTTGGGAGACAGATCTTTCTTAAAGGAAAAGGGGATCAAGAGATGGAGAGAGGGAAGGGGATGGGGTGAAAAAGGAATTAAGGTGTGTTATGTACGTGCACCAACTCCACATAAGGCATGGAAACATTATGTACTTTGAACATGTACCAAAAATAGAAAAAGGAAGGGGATAAAGAGATGGGTGGCAGAAGGAGGGAGGGAAGATAAAGGGGATGAGAAAATAAATTAAGAGGTGGTGTGTAGATACACCCACTCTCCACAAGAATGTAAACATCATCTACACACAGGTACTAATAAAAAAGCAATTTACCTTTCTACACTTGTTTTTTTCTTTAATTTCTAATGTATGGGTAAAGATTGTGCCTTCCTCATAATTTTTAAAGATAATTTAATGAAACAAAATATGTAAAGTACTTAGAACAGTGCTGGGCACAATAAGAAATGTCACTGCTACCAAGGATGTTTATATTTTCCAATTCTACCTGTAGCTTAGGTGCTCAGTAAGTAGGAAATGGATGAATAAATGGGTGAAGATGAAGAGTAGTGATATGAAGGATAAATTAAGAGTGATAGAAAGCAGAACAACTGTTTAGAACCTGCTAGCACACAAATACAAAGAAGTAAAGAGGAAACCAAGCATAGTGGTGGATGCCTCTAATCTCAGCATTCTGGGAGGCTGAAGCAGGAAGATCACAAGCTTGAGCCCAGCCCAGGTAATTTAGTGACTTAGCAAGTCCCTGTCTCAAAATAAAAAATAAAATAAAAAGGGATGGGGAAGTACTTCAGGGCAAAGGCCCTGAGTTCAATCCCCAGTATCTTCTCACTCAAAAAGTAAGGAGGTTTTGAGACAGACAGACAGTAGTGAAAATATAGAGAGAATAGCAAGTACCACAGGAGTTGAAATCTGACAGGATATGGAAAGTGGAATTGACTCAGATTTGTGAGTTCAGGGAACTGAGTGAATGAATGGCAGTGTCCTTCAGAGAAAGAAGAAAAATTCCAGGGAAAGATGATGAGCTGAGTTTGAGACATTTGGATAATTAATTGTTTTTATTATTGGTACACATTAATTTTAGAAAATATTGTGCTTCTCTGTGGCATTTTCAAACATGCTTATATTTTGATCAGATCCATCCCCCCCATTGCTATTTGGGTAATTAATCTTGTGAGCAATCTGAAAGAGTGGATAACTTATTTGGTAATTAGTTTTTGTTTTTTAAATCCAAAGGATTCTCTAGCCAGATAACATCCAACAGTTCCAAGAAAAGTGTGTTTGGTGACTTAATTATATGGTCACAACTGTGAGACAACTGTTACTATCTCAGGGAGGAGAATTAGGATGGTACAGGATTTATTGTTATAATATAGAGTAATAGTGTGGAATTAATGCAGAATAATACAGCAGAGCCTCAGAAAGAGTATAATTGGGAAAGAAAGCCATTAGGTACCCAGCAAGGACTCTTCTTCTGGGTCTTCTTTCTTTTGTTTTTTCACTGCTTTTTAGCATTTCCCACATGTTGTGAGATGACCCTGACGCCCGTACCAGATACCAGTTTTCTGCTCAGATACCTCCAATCTCTTTTGCCTTCTTTTGCGGATCCCCCTAGCTTTGATATGCTTTTCCTTCCCACTAGTTCACACCTGCAGGTAGCTCCATTTGAAAAACTACCAAGAAGGGTTTGGAGTCTTGTTTAGATATAGCAGAGGTGTAAATGCCTAGGAATTTACATTCCTCCAGTCTCTAGGACAGCCCTCTGTCAGCCATAATGATAATAGATGATGGTTTCTGTTTTTCTTTTCCTTTTGTCATGCTGAGAATGGAGGCCAACACCTTGCACATGCTAGGCAAAGACTCTACCACTGAGCTACACCCCAGACCTACAGAAGGAGCGTCAATCCCTTATATCCTTGCCTCTAATCAGGAAAATTCCAAGGCCTACCTTATACTCTAGGATTCTACCACAGGATAAGACGGAGTTACCCTGCCTCCTGCAGAACTTTTGTTTCCTCCCTCTTCTTGTCCTGTCTTCACTGCCTTGCTGATTTCTCCTGGGAGTGCTTACTTAACGATTTGCTGCAATTGTATCAAAATCTCAGGATCTGCTTCAGCAGAACTAAACTGTTGTGGGTTGATTTGTGTTACTCAAAACATATGTTGGAAATGAGGTCACTGAGGAAATAATTAAAACGAAGTCATTAGAGTGGACCCTAAACCAACATGACTAGTGTCCTTTTCAAAGGGGGAAATTTGGACACAGAGACAGAGAGAAGCCACACAGGGAGAAGACCTTGTATCCGATCAATGAATGCGGAGGATTGCCAGAAAACACTAGAAGCCAGGAAAAGCAAGGAAGGATGAGAAAGAGCTCAGTTAGAGTGAGGCCTTTATTTTGGATTTCTAATTTCCAGAACTATAAAAGTATGAATTTCTGATGTTGTAAGCCACTCAGTTTTGTGTGCTCTGTTACGGTAGCCCTAGAAAATTAATGCTCTAAACAGCAGCCATGACTCCACATTTTTACATCTCTTCTTTTAAAGAAATCAGCACAGATTAACAATAGATTCTCTTAGCTCCTATTCCACATTCTCAGCATACAGACTCTGACTAGCTCACCCTGGTTCTTCAACTATATATAGGAGGCAAAGTAACATCATACCAACATCCACGTTGTGATTAAGAAGAAATAATTCCCACAAAAAGGAGAGGTAACTCTGTCACATGAGCTGGAGAGGTATTCCCAAAGTAGCCGTTACAAAAAAGATTTCTCAGAATGAAATTTTCTGAGAAAATTGTACAGTCCTAATGCCAAAATAGCAGGTATCCAATGAAAGCTGATGGCTATTTTTTTCAAATTCAAAAGATGTTCAAAATGTGTAGGGTTTCCAAAATGTGAGATTAGAAGAATCCTCAAAGTTGATCAATGTTGCCATTTTCTAAAATTTTTTTTATTAAATTCTTTTATTGGTACATTGTAAGTATACAACACAATTACATTTCTCATTGAGAATTGTACCTTTACATAATGCATCTTGGTTCTTGAATGTTGCCATTTTGATTTCCTGATTTGGCTTCTGCTTGGTAGCAATACATGCTACAGAAAAAAGTTAAAGTGAACCAATAAATCTTGCTATGCACTGAAACATGAAGTCAGTTTATGTTGAATGTTGTTGCACAGATACTGAAATTTAATAAACAGAAATTTTACCAGTGTGTCTGCAAATTTACTTAGCAGAACAGTATTTTGTCTTCTAAGCCAACTCTAAAAGGGAGAACAAAAGAAATGAAGTTAAGGTAAGTTTTCTTTTTTCTTAAGACTCAAACTGGAAGCAGAACATTTTATATGTTGGCTCAGAGGGTGAATTTCATTTCCACTATCTCAGCAGCAGCCAATTTGAACCTGATTTGAAGTTGATTGTTTTCAAGCAGTTACTAGTATACAGCCATTTATTAATGGGCGGGCACTGAGTCTCATTTTTCTTCTACTTTCTCTACTAATCTAGTTAAGAAATGTTATTTTCAGCACCTCTGAACATACATGCATTGAGATGAAATGTAATTTGCTTATTTTGATATCCATGCAACTTTTCTTTTTAAATAAAATTTATTTTTTTCTTTTTTAGGACAGAGAAACTTCAAAGACAGGGGACCTGGGTACTTGGAGCTATTTCTCCCTCCTTTCCATCCCCTCCTCCCCCTCCTTCTCCTTCTCCTTCTTCCTCAGTGTTGGAGATGAAACACAGGGTTTCTCGAGTGCTGGGCAAGTGCTCTACCACTGAGCTACACCTCTAGCCCTTGAAATTTATTCTTGAGCAGAGGTGGTGGCTTTCTAATATATTGGCTAAAACCTTGACTGATTATCACTGTTAGTTACCCAGAATCACAGCCTGGGATGAGGATTTAGGATGAAGAGAGTGTTCCCGGAAAAACCTGCTAAGAATGTGGGAGAAACAGTAGAAAAAATGGAAGCAAATTTGTGATTTCATACCAGGTCCTTACTTCAGCTTGATCTTGAGTGAAGCTGTTATGGTTTATATCTCAATGTTCCCCTAAAGCCCCATGTGCTCATAAGCAGGGCTGTTGAACTTTGGCTAAATGTGATGTTAGGAGCTAAGAACTGGTCAGAGGAGGCAGGTCACTGGGGGTGTGACCTGGTAAGGTATATCTTCCTACCTACTTCCTTCCTTTGCTCTCTGCTTCCTGGCTAAAATGACTAGAGGAGCATTCCTCTCCCAGTCCCTTCCACCATTTACTTCCTGCCTGGGAGCCAGCCAAGTATGGGCTGAAAACATGAGGCAAAATAAACCTATCTTCCTTTAAATTATAGATATTGTGTATTGTGTCCCAGTGATGAAAAAGTGATTAAGACAGAAGTAGTATTGGGGTAAGGGTCATCTAGGGGCAGGAGAAAGTGAGCGGAGCATGTCAACTGCCAGGCACTTTCAACATTTTTTGCTGTTTTGGCAAAGCAGAGTTAGTACAGCAAGGGCAAGCCTCCAAAGAGAATCACAGGTACGTGCTATTAGAAGAAAACAAAACATAGAAACTGGAAAAACAGTTTTCAGAAATGTGAAAAGGCATGTAGCAGTGCACTTGATGATGTCTACATGCCACATATGCTCTAAGTGATTTCACTGGGGTAAAAAGAAATTTTTTGTTGTTGCTCTTCAGCTTCTCCCCAGGCTTAGGCAGCCTGCTTTAGCCTTTTGCACTGCAGCCCCTACTTCTAGTCCAGACTCCTAGATCACAATATCTCAGCCTGGTGTGCAGTGTGCTCAGTCCCCAATAGCATAGGCTAATTATTTCTCCTTTTTTAGTTTGAAATCTGATTGACCTGTGACATAAGCTTAATTGAAGGCAAAACTATATCTTTGATACTTGCCAAAATCATTATTTTAGGCAATATAATGTTTTAAACATCAGGAAAAATTTGTCTATTTATTATACCCTTCACATCTTTCACTAATGCATGAAGAAATTCTAATTAATAATGCTAAAGTTTCGCATGTGTCCCTGCCTCGTGTCTTGGCTCATTGCTGACAGAATCTGAAGAACATCAGGATTCTTCTTCCACAGGAAGTTTCCCCATGGGCTGCTACAAACAGGAAGAATAATTCAGATGGGCTACCAAACCTGTCACTGATCATTGTAGTACACAAGTAGAACTGCCATAATTTGGCATGCTGAGCCTAAGCTTTGTTTTCAGCCTCTCCTTTCTTTGTAGGATTTATACATGTATAGGCATGCCTGGAATCCTAGGATGGCAGTGAAAGAAAAATAACGACTTATGTGAGACATTGATTTGCCTCCAGGGAAATATTTCCCATGAGGAACGAGTCACATGAACAGAGTTCAGACAAGGACAGTGGGTGGTAGCTGAGGGGAAAGGTCAATTATGAAAAAATAATCACTTACTCTAGTTCTGACCCAGGGTTCCAGTCCACCTCTAAGAAATTCACACCCAAGCCCAAGTGTAAGGAGGCTCTACTAACAGGGGCAATGAAGAGGTAAGGTATAAGAACACTGATGCGACCAGATATCAAGCATAGTAGCTCCAGCATGTTTGTCAGTGATGGCAAACAGCATGGCATAGCTGGCTCATTCCTTCCAAGGATCCTAGGGTCTCCAAGTTTTCTGTCATAATTTATAATCGGCTTACCTAAAGCCATCACTCTCTACCTAGAAGATAAATTATGTCGTGTTCAGAAAATACCCTCCAAATCTCAATCCAAAATTGAGGGCCCTGAGACATGTGACCTCAGAGGAACACTATTATTAGAGGAGACCTTAGTGATTTTGGAGATGAGGGCCAGGTGCAGCCACCTCTGCTCAAACCCTGTGGCATCGAGCAGCAACAGGAGCAGCAACATTTTGATGGGCATCTGCTGCTACTTACCATCTTAGGAGGACTTGTTAAAGAGAGAAATCATTGCCTCATTTAGCTGTTTAAAAGAAATGGCATTAAAGGTATATAAAAGAAATACATGAATTTAAAGAATGATTATATGTCAAACATATGTGCAAAAATTAATAGGACATAAGAGTCTATTATTCTTTCTACCTTTATTAAAAATAATCAATCCCTGTCCCTAACAAGGCTACTTAGTCCCTCTTGCCATAAAATTCTTACTTTCCCCTAGCAGTAACTATGGGACTGTCTATGTGATACAATTTCTTTATTTTTCTTATAGTTTTTTTTTTAACTTGAGTATGGATTCTCGCACAATATACCATGTTTTGCCTAGTTTTTAGATTTGTATTTATTCATTTTTAGTTTTTTGAGACAGTCTCATTACATAGTCTAGGCTAACCTCAAACTTGCAATTGTACTTCAGCCTCCCAGCTGCTTGGATTACAAGCATATGTAACACACCTTGCATTGTTTTTTAACCTTTTTTTTTTTTTTTTTTTTTGGTACCGGGGATCGAACTCGGGTCCTTGTGCTTGCGAGGCAAGTGGCAGAACCACTGAGCCAAATCCCCAGCCTTGTTTTTGAATCTTTAGGTGAATAAAGTCATATTGTTAATATTTTTGTGATTATCTTCTTAGCTCAATATTGTTTGTGATACTTAGATATAGCAGTTCTCCCCTTGATTTCATTTCTAAACAGTATTTTGGAATGATATCATACAATTTGTATATCCATACTATTGCTGAGGCACATGTAGATGGAGTACAGTTATTGGTCTTATCAACAATACTACTTAAACATTCTTCAATTTATGAAAGAATTCTTGTGGGTATATTCTTGTGGGTAACAACATACAACTTCAGTATAATTAGAGAATACCAAATTGTTTCAAAGATGGTTAGATCAATTTATATTTCCCACTAGCAGTATTTGGGAATTCTCGCTGATCCATGTTATCAGCAGTCTAAATTATCAGACTTTCAGTATTTATTAATCTGTTGGATATTGTAATATTTAAATTATATTTCCTTGATTACTAATTTGGCTATCAAATATATTCCTGAATGTATTCCTAAATGCTTTGATTTTGATGCTATTGTAGATGACATCTTTATTTAAATTCCACTTCTCATTTTTAAAAATCAACTTTTTGAAATGTGATTTACATCAATAAGATGCATTATCATAAATGTGCAGTTCTATGAATTTTGACAAATAGTGTCTATGCAACCATATAACCACCACTCCATTAATCTATAAAATATTTCTATCACCCTGGAAACTTTCCTTATGCCCCTTTGCTGATATTTATCCCTAACTTCCATCACTGAGCAACCATTGATCTATTTTCACCACTAATTTTAGATTACTTTTGCCTGTTTCAGAATTTCATCTGAATACAATCACACAATACACTGTGGATAGGCAGTGGCCCAGATGATCTACAATGATCACTAACTTCCAGTACTCATATGCTTGTGTAGCTCTTTTCCACATTCTTCCAGCATTGGTCTGTGTAGCCAACAATATCTAGTAGAATTAAATTTATGTCATTTCCAGTTAGGTTAGAAAAGATGTATCTTGGTACCAAGATACCTTTCATTCTCATTCTTTTGGATCACTTGTTCTAAGAGGGAAACTAAATATTCTGCAGCCCTATGGAGGAGCTCATGTGGTAAGAAACTAAAAGCTCCAGCTGGTGGCTATGCATGTGATCGAACTTGGAAGCTGATGCTGCACCCTCAGTCATTTCAGATTACTGCACTTCTAGTTGAACCTTGATTATAACTTCATGAGAAACTCTGAACCATAACCACCCAGCTAAGCCACTCTCAGATTCCTGATCTAGCAAAATTGAGAAAAAAATATTGTTTTAGCTGGGCATGGTGGTGCATGCCTGTAATCCCAGCACTTGTGAGCCTGATCCAGGAGAATCAGGAGTTTAAGGCCATCCTTGGCTATATTGTCACTTCAAGGCTAGCCTTAAAAATAAAAAAAATATATTGATATATTGATGTACTGTATGTTGTTTTAAGGGGTAATTTTATGAAACAATAGATAACTAAAATGGTACTTTTTTGTGTTTAGCTTTTTTAACTCAATGTCATATTTTTAAGATTTGTCAATATTGTTGCATGTATCGGTAGTTTCGGCTTTTTATTCCTGAGTGATATTCCACTATACGAGTATAATAAAATTCATTATGCCAATATTATTGCTGATAAATTGGTTCAGGATACACTAGTTGAAACTATGACAACTGGACCTATTGAATATTTTAACCTGATAGAATTTGAAAAATAGAATATGCAAGAGGTTTTTTTTTGACATTTCCCCGAAGCAGATTTTTACACCCTCTTGTGAGAACACTCTGTGGGAAACCAGAAAATGGTGTCCCAAAGTGTGAAAGATTTTTTAGATGAACACAAGAAGCAGCAGATACTGGAGAGCTTTCTGTTTTCCCTTTATTTGGTTCCAGAGCATGACAAATTTACAAAGACAAAAGGTGTATTGCCCCCTTCTCTACAAGGGAAAACAAAAGTTAACCACTGAATACAGCTGTAGATGCTCATTGAACTAGAGATGGCAACTGAGGAATCTACATAAACAAGCTTTACTAACTTCTGTCATTTATTTGCCATCTTCCTTGTTGCTACAACTAAAGACTCCCTCTTTTTCCTTTGTCTTGTCACTTTTCTAAACATTTATCATTCTTTATTGAAGCTGCTACACAAATTAGAATTCAAAGTTACTTTTTTGAGATGTCTCATATACATGTTAATAGTCCTCTGTTTCCTTCCTCTCAATCTGTCATTTGTAACAGGGATCCATTCAAACTAAGAACCTATAGGGTTATTTTTCTCCCTCACTTCCCTATCCCAGGAGGAAGGGAGCATCCTTATCTCTGAAGTCAAAGGGACACAGAGAAGGATCAGAAGAAACAGGATTTGCTAACTTCCTCCACTTTACTGCCCTTAACTCTTACTTTCTATATCCGCTCATATTTATCCTTTGCTCTCTTCTCTTCATCAAAACTAGTGTAAAAACACTTAGACTTAACAGCTTTTTTCAGTCTTCATTTCCTTACTAGGGCTCTCACAGCATGTAAAATTTATATTAAACAGATTTCTATGCTTTGTCTTATTAACCTGTCCTTTATTACAGGAGACCCAGACAAGAATTCAGAAGGGTAGAAAGAATATTTTCCTTTCCTACAGTGGTATATAGAAATATAATATTTTATATATATTTGCATCCTTTATATATATCTGCAGCCTTTCCATATTCTTGGTCAATTATAATAATTTAGCCACATGTTCTTGATTTTCTAAATGCACATTGTACCACTTGTGAAAAATGATAGTATGATTTTTTTTTCCTTTTCTAGATCAATACCTTTTATATCTTTTTCTTCCTGTACTTCACTGACCAGGTCACCTGGTACAATGCAAGATGGGAATAATGTTAACAGATATCCTTATCTTACTCTTAATACCAAGGAGAAAGTTGGAACAATTCACCATTAAGTATGATGATTGCTTTAGGTTTGCTCTCTCAATCTATTGAAATGATTATATATACGATATATACCTTTGTGTATGTATAGATCTCTTATTAATATGGTAGCTCATATAAATTGATTTTCTAATATTTTACCATCCTTGCATTCCTGGGATACTGTTAATATAGCATGATATATCATTTTTTAAAATTTTGCTATATTGAGTTTAATATTTTATCTAGTGTGTTTGTATCTATATTCATAAATGAGATTTACTTTTAATGGCTATTGCTTTTACTGCTTTCAAATGATTTTGGATTACAGTTATACTAGTATTGGGGCTCAGAAAATGATACCTCAAAGTATGGAGTTTTGGTATGCTGCATACTTTAAACTGAAGAACACTGGAAGGACCTCAAAAGCAGAGTCTCTTTCTGATTTACCCTTATCCTTTGTTTTTTTCCTTGCTTAAATTCTTTTATTGGTACATTTTATGTATACAATACATTTACATTTATCTTTGGGTGCTTGTACCTGGGCATGATGTATCTTGGTTCTTATTTTTTCCCCATTACCTGTGCGCCCTTTCCCCGCTCCACTCTTCCCTATTTACATAGACTTTGTTTCCATTTTTTTTTCTCATAATTTTTCCTTTCCCTTCTTTCCTTTCCCCTCCCCCTCCCAATTCCCTTACCCCTTTGCACCTTTTCTTCCTATTTCAAATTATCAGTTATTCATTTTAATCCTTATTTACACTTTCATTTTCTCACACTAGAGCAATTATTCAGTATTTACACATATGTGTCCTATTTATTTCACTTAAGAGTATGGCCTCAATATGCATCTACTTAGCTATAAATGTCTCTATTTTCTCATTCTTTATGGCTGAGTAATACTCCATTTTATAAAAAAAACACATCTTCTTTATCCAGTTTCCAGTTCATGGGCACTTGAGCTGTTTCCAAGCTTTAGCTATTACGAACTGTGCCTCTATGAACATGGGTGCACATATATCGCTGTGGTATGATTCTTTTAATTCTTTGGGGAAGATACCCAGCAGCGGAATAGCTGGGTCAAGTGGGACCTCTAGTCCTAGTTCTTTGAGGTATCTCCATACTGATTTCCACAGTGATTGCACCAATCTGCACTCCCACCAGCTGTGAAGCAGGGTTCCTCTTTCCCCACAGCCTCACCAGCATTTGTTATTTGTTGATTTCATGATAGCAGCCATTCTTTCTGGGGTGAGGTGGAATCTCAGCGTTGTTTTCATTTGCATCTCTCGAATGACCAGTGATGTTGAACATTTTTTCATATGTTTATTTACTTTTACTTCTTTGTCTGAGAAATGTCTGTTCATTTCAGATGGTCATTTTTGATTTGGGTCTTTAAATTTGGGGGGTCTGATTTTTTTCAGTTCTTTATATATTCTAGATAGTAGTCCTTTGTCTGAGGTACAGCTGCTAAAACTTATTTCCCACATTGTAGGTTGTCTCTTAGCTCTGTTTGTGGTTTCTCTTGCAGTGCAGAAGCTTTTTAATACGATGAAATCCCAGTTGTTGATTCTTTCTGCTAGTTCCTGTGCTACTGAGGTTTTGTTCATAAAGTCTTTTCCTATGCCAATGTCTTCAAGAGTTAGTTCTACCTAACTTATCTCCCAGCAGGTTTAGTGTTTCTATCTTAATATTTAGATCTTTAGTCCACTTCGATCTTAGCTTAGTGCATGGTGATAGGTGTTACCCTTATCCTTTTTCCCTGCTTCCTTCCTCCCCCCTCCCCACCCCCACACACCAAGGCAGGCCACTGGAAGTAAAAAGTTCTCTTTCTTAAAATGGGTCACAAAATTCAGCACCTCTTTCTGCTAAAGCAGTCTATAAAAATCTAGAAATGTTACTCTAATCTTTCTCCTGCCTTTCTGTGAAAAAGCTGGCCATAAAGAGATCTTGTCATTTTCTTTGTCTGATATATCTTCAGACCCTCATTCCAGGGAGGTTCTGTCCTACACCCAAGCAGAAGGCATGCTGCATAGAGAGGCCAAGAAGAATCCAAACAGATAGGCCTTGCTGGGTTTCCTCTCCCAGTCTGTTATCATTAGGCCGTGCCCTATTTTGTCCAGTCTCAACTCTGTAGAACTGTCGAATCTTTACTGAGTACAAGATTAAAAATGAACACCTTTCCCTGGATCTTTGGATGTTCATTTCCAAAGGTTCCTGTGTCACAAAAATTTGGATTAGGTAAATCTCTTATGCTTTTCTCTCATTAACCTGTCTTACAGTATAGGAGTGTTAGCAGTGTCTTTTATGATGGGGAGGAAGGAGACCACACCTTTCTGCCCATACATTAGCCTCTGCAATTTTGAATAACATGTGTTGTGGAGAGCTTTTCTTCTCCTCATAGTTGGTTGGTGTTCTGTATGTTTCACTTACCTTTATGTTGAAATCATTCTTGGAAAGTTTTCTGTTATGATTTTTGTGTACAAATTTTTATTCCATGTGTGTTGTCTTCTGGTTTCTAACTCCAATTAGTCTCTGTTTCTCTCTAACTCCAATTAGTCCTAGTTTGGTTTTCCTAGTGTCATCTAGTAGCTATTGGCTGGATTTTTCTTATTCATTTATCATTTTTAAGACTTCTCTAAGTCACTTGTCATAATTTATCATTTTGTCATTAATTTCAGTAACACTGTCTTTACATTGGTCATTTTTTATTCTATACATTTTTTTTTTACTTCCAGTCTGTCTCCATTTCTGTCTGATACCTTTCCTTGGAGTTTAATCTCTCATAGATTTGTCATGGATGTTTTGAACTGTTTTGGTCAGCTCTTCCAATGTTTTATTTGTTTCTCTCATACCCACATTGGTCATTTTGTATTATAATTCCATGAACTTTTGGTCATGGCCTCTTTGAACTGTCCAAGTTTTAGTACCTCTTCTGTAATCAATTCATAAAGCTCCACTCCTTGGTGTTTGCTTTCCATCAGTGCCCTCTGGATCTACCTTGGAAGAGTTGGGAGACGTTGGGGACCTTTTTTGGCTTGTTTTCTCATGTTTGTGTGTGTGTGTGTGTGTGTGTGTGTGTGTGAGAGAGAGAGAGAGAGAGAGAGAGAGAGAGGGATTTTGGTGCTGAGAGCTGAGGTCAAGTTGAATGAGTAGAGGTTGTAGTTGATACAAAGATCTTTTTAGTTAAATTCTGCCTTCCAGTGATATGTTTATGGCTTTATGTGTTTACTGCCTCAGGTATTTAATTCAAAGGACTTGGACTCTCACTGTGTGATGAGAGAATTACTGCTTGTTATAACAGCATCAACTGATGCAATTATACATTACTTATATGTGTTAAATATAGCATTTACACTTTCACCCTTTACCAATAACCCTATACAGCCTATACTGTATTGTTATAGCAGTTAGCCTGTGGTGTGAAAGGAGAAGGGAAGGAAAAAGATGGAAAGATGGCTAAAAGAGGAGTGTAAGTCAGTAGGAGCAGAGCTAGATATGAGAAATAAAGATAGGTAAAAAAAATTAGACAGTGGGTCAGATTGTGTTGGTGATTTGTTATAGTTGGAGGAAAGGGTTAGTGTTGAGGATTTTACGAAGATATTTGTGTGGGTGTGAGTGGGCTCTCTGTGGAGTGAGGTGTAATTTGAGACTGAGGCAAGTTACAAAGTTGTCAAAACTTGTTGATGTATTTGGGCACCTATAAGGTGAAGAGTTAAGGAAAAACAAAGAGCTAGATAAACAAGGCCAAAAAGAATAGAGAGGGAAAAAAAGTTAATACAGGAAAAGATGGGAATGACAAGGGGAAGACAGAATATAGAGGAGGAAATTTGAAAAGAAGAATCCAAAAAGTGGAAGAAACAAGTAAAAAATAAGAATATAGTATTGCTACAGAAACTAGACTTGAAGTAAAGGAATAGGGAGAAGAGAAGACAGAGAAAATAAACAACTCAATCAAAGCAAAAAAGAAAAGAAAAAAAAAGAAAACTAACCCCCCAAAATCCAGCAGGGACCAAGATTAAACACTCCAACTGGAGAATGTATATGCCATTGCCACGTGACCCCTAGGCCATAAAGCCTGAGTATACACACAATCCCTTTCTTGTCTTAGTTGCAATTTGACAGCAGACAGTCACACCAGTTTCTCCCTTTTACCTTGCACTCTGATCCCAAACTGAACCAGTCTCAAGATTTCACCCTTTCAGCCAGAGGCAGAATCTGATGAGTTCCAGGCTTGGGTTAGGGGCTCTTTTCTCCAAAATGGGGTGGCAGACTCATTGGACACTATTTGCTTATTCCTTCTCTCTCTGCTCAGAGTGTGGAGGGGACTTCCCTTGCCCACAGTGAGTGTTGCAGAGGATGATGCAGAGATGCAGCATTCCCTGGTGTTTGGAGAGGCGGATGAGGAGAAGGGGGTGGTATATGTGGAGTCTGTCCCAAGAACCTTGCCTCTGCAGTACTTGTTCATTCCTTCAGGCTATTTGGGACACTCTCGTGATGGGTGCTTCCCAGAGGAGTGAGTGTGGGGGTGATCCAAACCAACAAGGGAGGCAGTTTTTCCTTTTCAACTATCTAGATAATTGGTTTGATCTACATATATCATCTTTCAGGTTAGTTTTCTATTTCAGGGTATAAATCCTTCCCCTGCTTCAGAGTACCTTTTTTTCAGTGAATGTTCTCTGAGTATCTCTGATGCAAATCCTCCTCTAATCAGCCATATTGGATCTCCTCTTTTTCAAATTTTTGATCACTGATGTTACACTAATAGTTGTGAGAAACTTCAGTTTTTCTAGCCTCTCTGGAATGAGTTTTAGAAACTTTTGGGGCTGTCAACAAACAATTTTCTTTCCTCCAGACATCTAATAGAATTGTCTCATTCTAGTGTCTTTGAAATTAGGCTGTACCTTGCCTGGGCCAAGAAAATGTGAACAGAAGCAGTAAATGTCTTTCAGTTGGCAACATTCAATACCCAGTGTAATACTGTAGTGTTTTTCTTTCCTCTGTTGAACACTTGGAAAAATGGAATCTTGGTTAGCCCGAGACTCTGACTATGATGGACAAAGGGCACTGCCAAGTCCATAGTTATATGTAATAGGGGAAGTAAACTTCTGTTATGTTAAACTTCTGAAATTTTGAAATTGTTTATAACTTCAACATATAACATTATAACCTAGCCTAAAGTGTCTAACTCTGTGATATACTTTCCCAGAAATTTGTATATTTTACCTAGATTTACAAATTTTGGTTGTAAAATTATTCATGAGATCCTCTTACTTTTAATTACTCACCAGTCCAATTATTTAATTACAGGATGACCAAAGATTTCATATTTTTGTTGATTTTTATAACAGGAAATATAAATATGACAATTTTATCAAATTTATTCAATGCAAAAATCAACTTGTTGAACTGACACCTGCCGGAGCAACACTTGGGATAATCAATACGTAAACAAACATGCTGCCCAGATGACACTCAGGGTAAACTTTCTATATGGTAGGAAGTAATATTTTTTACTTTCTGGTTGTATTAGTCAGCTTTCCTGTTGGTGGGACATAGTACTTGACACACATAAGTTAAAGGAGGAGAGGTTTAATTTATCCCAGGTTTCAGGGGACTCAGTACATGATTAGCAGGCTCCAAGGCAAGAAAACCATAGTGGAAGGGTATGATGGAGAAAAACTTCTTGGTTCATAGCAGCTAGGAAGTAGACTGGGGGAGCAGAACCAAAGACAAATGGGCTAAGGAACATATATAGCACCCAAAGTCACACTTCCATGATACATCCAGACACACCCAGAAATGTGCTTTACTAACCCCCTGGGGATTTCTTAAACCAATCAAGTTGACACAATTATGATTAATTATCATAAGAGCAGTACTTCTGGGTTTTTTCCTATTTTTTTCTTCTCTGGTGTGAAAATCTCAAATTTATTAGTCTTTCCATAGAACAAATTTTTTTTTAATTGAACAACTTTATTTTGTGGTTGTTTTCTATATCATTTCATTTCTGCTATTTATCATTTCACTCTATTTCTTTAGCTCCTTTTTACTGACTTCTGGAGATCATCATTTCAATCTATAATATATTTCTTTCTTCTTTTGTCTTCTAATGCTACATATTTTTTTAAGTACAAGTTCAGTTCATCACAGTTGTATATATCAGGTTTTTATCATCATTTAGTTGAATATATTCAATTATTTCCATGCTAATTTCTTCTGTGTTTTATATGTACCTCTAGTAAATAGTATGTGTTTATATTTTTATCCTGTTTTATAATCTGTATTTTAATTATAGCATTTAATTCATTTACATTTATTATAATTTGTAATATATTGAGTATTCTTATTTTTTGCTGCTTATTCATTCCAACATTTTGGCTTTCTTTGGATTGATTTATTTTTATCAATTTGCTATTTTTATCTTAATTGACTTACAACTCATACTTTTTCTTTTCTTTATTGGTTATACTACAAATTTCAACATGTGTACTGAACATAAAAATCTAAATACAATTATCTTTCTCCTCAATGATATATTTTAATTCCATTTGTATTCCTGGTTCCTGGTTTCCCTGTCTTTAAGTCTACCTTGCTTTATTCCAATTGACCTTACTAGTATTGTCCTATACAATCAATATTTACAGTCACTATTTAGCCATGCTGTTTGCTTGTTCTGTATTTCTTCTTATACCTCACATCCTCAGTCTTGGTAAATTTTGTCTACTTCTAAAGTATACCTTCTATCGCTTCTCGGCCTTATGGGTAAGATCAAGTGTAAAGTATACCTTCTAGAATTTCCACTAGTGAAAGGCTATTTACTGGGAAATTCTCTCTCTCTCTCTCTCTCTCAAAAACAAATTTATTTATATTTCCCAGGCTCTTGAAATATGTTTATGTTTTCACTTGTTATAGAATACTACTTTGGCAATTATTTTATTTCTTTACATTGTAAATATAATTTTCCTGTTTCCTCCTTGCACAAGTCTGCTCTTAAGAAGTCGCTAACAGTCTAATTGATTTTTTTTTAACATACACTTTCTCTTTCCTACCAATTCCTCTTCCCACCCCAGCTACATTTAAAATTCTGTGTTTGGTATTTTGCAGATTCACAGTGCTTTAAGTTTGTATTTCTTTATTTATACCTTATTTATAAATTGTGGGGTCTTTCAATATGTAGATTATTGAATTAAATTAATTCTGGAAAATGAACTGTCTTTAACTCTTCAAAAATAGATTCTGACTTACCGTCTCTCCTATACTTTTTGAATCTTGATAAGAAATACTTTTTTGTGGGAAGTACTTGGTCTCATGGTTTATATCTAGATGCCTCCCCATAGCCCCAAGGCAGAACCTTTGGAAGACAATTGAATTATGGGGGCATCACAGCTGACTTGCTGTTAGGAGGGGGATTTGTTGGAAGAGGTCACTGTGAGTGTGACCCGGAAAAATGTATTTCCTCTCTTGATTCTGTCTACTTCCTCACTGCCATGACATGAATAGCATTCCTCTGCCCCAGGCCCTTCCACTGACTATGCGAAGATCGAAATTTCTCAACTATGGGCCCAAATAGACTTCTCTTCCCTTAAATTCTGAGTGTCAGATATTGTGTCTCAGCAATAACAAAGATGATTAAGTACTGGGGATTAAACAAAGGGCCTTTGCCCTGAGCTACATCCCCAGCTTTTTCTTGTTTTTCTGTTTGTTGCTAAGTTGCCCAGATGAGACTCAAACTTTCAGTTCTCCTGCCTCAGCTTCCCAGAGTGACAGAATTACAGGTATACACCACCATGCCTGGTCAGAACTTCTTAATTCATCTTGTGTCCCTCATATCTCTCTTTTATTCTCATTTCTTTGTGCTTCATCATGGAATATTTATTTTGATCTATCATTTCACTAATTCTATCTTCACCTATGTTTAATTGGTTAGTAAGTCCATCCAATTAAATTTTTAATTTCACTTATTATATTTTCATTTTCAGAAGTTCTACTAGGTTCTTTTACAAATGTTCTTGAACTTTGTTTTGTTGTTTTCTGTACCCCGGGAATAATTTTCAAGCTTGTCTTTGATTAAACATCCTCTATATAGTATATTCTCATTTGTTTCTGATAAATCCATTATCTGAAATCCCAGGAAAGGACATAACTTTCTGTGATCTACTTGTTTCTATTTGACTCTTACTCATCATGTCTTGCTTTTTGTATTTCATATTTAATTATTTATTTATTTGCTAAAACTGCTCAGTTTTCAGAAAAGTTTTCACATGAGCTCTTTGGTGTCCAGCATAAATATTAATTATTGCTAAAAGGATTTACATCTACTACTTAATACTTGGAGGGCATGATCAGTTCTCAACAACTTTAACCTAACTTCATGGCTTCAAATATTTTTGACTACTCAGTCAATGTAGGTTGCAAAACACAAAAGGTTTGACTTGTAGTCACAACTTTTCAAGGATATTTTTCAACCTTATTTCACCAGTGCCAAATCTCTGGAACAAGGGACAAGGGCAGGTTTACTTCTGGTTTAGCCTTTATTAATAGTGCGAAGGTATAGCTTTTTCAGACCACCAGTTAACAGGTTTTTTATCATACAATTTTTTTTCCAGTACTGGTGATTGGATCCAAATTCTTCACACTGGAACACATTCCCAGCTGTTTTTTGTTTTTGTTTTTGAGACACTGAGTCACTTAGCTGTCCAGGCTACTCTGGAACCTTTCTTCCTCCTGCCTCAGCCTTTCAGAGTGCTGGTATTATAGGTGTGTGTCACCACTCCCAGCTCTTATTATACTTTTATATCTTGGAAGATCTTGGGTTTTATTTTCTGTCTCCTAATCCAATCAGGATATATAGTGAAACCTGGGTTGTAGAACTCAGTTTATTCCAAATTCATATTTAAAAATAAAAACATTCAAGAATGGAACATATTTTTTCCATAAAAATGGAAAACCAAATAATTGATTCTGAGGCTGAAAAGTCATACTTATAAATTTGGAAAATCTGGTGTGGACCAGATCAGCATGGGTGTGGGAAGGTCCCAGCCAGGGCCCCACCCCAACCCCAGCAGCTTGGGTGCACAGGCACCAGCCAAAGGCCCACCTGAAAAAGAGCTGCACAGGTGCATAAGCAATAACCAGAGGCCCACCCAGATTTCTTCTGTAAGTGCATGCAGACCCCAGCCAGAAGCCCACTCAGACAAAAGTGACTGGGGTGCACAGCCTGCAGCCAAAGGCAACAGCTATGTAGGGGGGCAGGCCCCAGACAGAGGCATGCCTAGATACAATCTCAAGTGTGCACAGGCCCCAGCCAGAATCCCACCTGGACAACAGGGGTCCAGAAGCCCACCATTATGAACCGAGGAATTAGTGCAGTGGTCAGCATCAGAGAAAAGGCCACTTGGTAGCTTGATGAGAAATGACCACAGTGTGAGCAAAAAGTTGCCTCAACAAAGGTACAGCAGGGTGCATCTGTTGAAATGAGAAGACACATAAACAAGTCTCAGAACCAGACTTCCAGATCACATAAGGCAACCCCAAGGGCAAGAAAACGGAACAATCTGATACTCAACCACCTGGGCTCCCTGAACTGGCAATGGAAAAAGATCTAGAAAAAAGGAAATCAGAAATAATTTCTCAGATAACAACAGAGATTATGTCCACAGTGCAAGACATGATTAATAAATTTAGAGCAGACACAAACAAAAAAATAGAGGGGCTGAGGAACCTGATGGAATCCCAATATAGGAAACAAATGGAATCCATAAAACAGATGCAAACAGATTTCCAGGAGATTGAAAATTTCTTTAAAAGTTTATGCAGAAGAATGAGCCAATGTGAGGACAGAATTTTGGGTATAAAAGACAGGATCACAATTAGTGACCAGGAAAAGAAAAATTTCTTAAAAATAGTAAGGGACTATGAGAAATCAATCCAGCAGCTGCTAGATGATGCAAAGAAGAATAACATAAGGCTGATCAGAGCCAATGAAGAAACAGGGGAGGTACAAATGACATAAAAAACTGTTCACAGAAGTAATGGTAGAAAAGTTCCCAAGCAGGTGAAATAAACTTGACATACAGATAAGTGAGGCATATAGGACTCCAACTAGCTGTGATTTTAAAAAAAAACTACACCAGAGCATATAATAATTAAGATTCAAGAAACTCAAAAAAAGAACAAAATTCTACAAGCAGTTAGAGTAAAGAAACAAATCACATACAAAGGAAAGTCCATTAGAATCACAGCATACTTCTCAACGCAAACCCTCAAGGCAAGAAGAGCTCGGAGTTACCTAGATCAAGCTCTAAAGGAAAACAACCTCCAACCCACAGTGATTTACCCTGCACAACAATCTTTCAAAACTGATGAAGAAATAAGATACTTTCATGACAAAGAGCATACCAACAAGCACTCCAAAAAATTTTATACAATATCCTAGGAAAAGACAAAGAGGATCACAACCCCAGGAAGACCAGCAAAATGAATCCATCAGGCATGACAAGAAATTAAAGGCAAAGGGGGAATATCCAACAAAAAGAAAAAGTCGTGACAATGATAAGTCAATACATATCAGTTATAACCATCAATGTTAATGGTCTTAATTCATCAACCAAAAGAAATACACTGGCAGAATAGGACAAGAAGCAAGATCCAACAATATGCTTCAGACAAGAAACACACTTAAATAAAAAAGAAACTCATAGACTGAAAGTTAAAGGATGGAACACAACACTCAGTGTGAAAGGAACCTGAAAAAAAGCAGGAGCAGCTATCCTCTTTGCAAATCAAATGGATTTCAAAGCAAAACTGATTAAGAGAGACAAAGAAGGACACTACATCCTTGTAAACGGAAAACTCCAAGAGGAAGAGATGGCAGACATAAATACATATGCACCAAATACTAGTACACCCAACTATATAAAACAAATACTAATGGACATGAAATATCAAAAAAGCAGCAACACAATAGTAATGGGGGACATTAATACCCCACTGTCACAAATACATAGATCAACTAGACAGAAAATAAACAATGAAATACTAGAACTCAATCAAACTCTTAAACAAATGAACTGAACAGATGTTTACAGAGTGTTCCACCCCACAAAATCAGAATACATATTCTTTTCAGCTACATATGGGTAATTCTCCAAAATAGACCACATACTTCCTCATAAAACATGTTTAAGTAAGTGCAAGGGAATTCAAGTTATCCCCTGTATACTATCAGACCATAGTGAATTGAAATTGGAGATCATTAGCAAAAGAAACCACAAGAATTTTGTAAAACATGGAAATTGAACAACACACTTTTGAATAACCAATGGGTCACAGAGGAAATTAAAGAAGAGATCACACACTTTCTACAACTAAATGACAATGTCAATACAACATATTGGAACCTATGGGACATAATGAAAGCAGTTTTATGAGGGAAATTCATAGCATTGAATACTCATATTAGGAAAACAGAGTTAGCTCAAATAAACAACTGGATGCTCAACCTCAAGCTTCCAGAAAAAGAATAGCAAGACAAGCCCAAACCTCGCACAAGGGAGGAAATTATAAAGATCAGAACAAAAATCAATACAATGGAGAGAAAGATAATAATACAAAAAATGAATGAAGCAAAGAGTTGGTTTTTCAAAGAATAAACAAAATTGACAAACCCTTAGCCAACCTTATCAGAAAAAGAAAAAAAAAGGCCCAAATCCATGCAATTAGAAATTAAAAGGGTGAAATTGCAATGGACCTAGCAGAAATCCAGAGGATCATAAATACATACTTCAAGAACCTATATGCCAAGAAGATGGAAAACAGAAGAAATGGCCAGATTCCTAGATATGTATGAATTACCAAAGTTGAACAAAGAAGACCTAAACGTTCTAAACAACCCAATATCAAAAACATAATTAAAAAAATAATTAAAAATATAATTAAAAATAATTGAAAACATAATTTAAAACTTACCAACTAAGGAAAGCCTGGGTCCTGATGGCTTCATTGCTGAATTCTAAAAGACATTTAGAGAAGAACTATTCCCACTGCTCTTCAATGAAATTGAAAGGGAAGAAATAGTCCCAAATTCATTCCTGGGAGCAAGCATCACCTTGATCCCCAAAGCAGAGAAAGACCCAACCAAAAAAGAGGACTATAGGCCAATCTCATTAATGAACATAGATTCAAAAGTCCTTAATAATATATTGGCAAATAGAATACAGAAGATCATCAAGAAGATCATACACCCTGACCAAGTGGGATTCATCCCAGAGATGCAAGAATGATTAAAAATACACAAATCAATAAATGTAATACAGTATATTAAGAGAATCAAGGACAAAAACCCTATGATCATTTCAATAGATGCAGAAAAAAGCATTTGACAAATCTAACGCATTTATGATAAAGACCCGACAAAAAATTCGAACAGATTGACTCTACCTGAATCTGAGAAAAGCCAAATCAATAAATGAAATACACTATATTTTTTTGGTACCAGGGATTGAACTCAGGACCTTGCGCTTGTGAGGCAGTTGGCAGAACCACTGAGTTAAATCCCTGGCCCATGTAATACACTACATTAATAGAGCCAAGGACAAAAAATGATATGATCATCTCAATAGATGCAGAAAAAGCATTTGACAAAAGCCAAAATGCACTTATGATAAAAACCCTACGGAAAATTGGAATAGGTGGCCTCTATATCAACCTGATGAAAGCCAAATATGAAAAACCAACAGCCAATATCATACTAAGGTCAAAAACTGAAATCCTTCATGCTAAAATCAGAAACAAGAAAAGGATGTCCACTATTACCATTCCTGTTCAATATGGTTTTGGAAACATTTGCCACATCAATTAGACAAGAGAAAGAAATAAAAGGAATAAAAATAGGAAATGAAGAAATTAAATTGTCATTATTTGCGAACAACATGATACTTTATATAGAAGACCCCAAGAACTCTACCAAAAGTCTTTTAGACTTAATAACCTAATTCAGTAGAGTTACTAGATACAAGGTCAACACACAAAAATCAATAGCTTTCCTGTACCCAAACAACAGATTCACTAAAAGAGGAAATGAAGAAACAAGTCATTTCACAACAGCATCCAAAAAAATGAAACACCTAGGAAACAACTTAGTAAAAGAAATCAAAGACCTCTACTCTGAAAACTATAGCACTCTGCAAACAGAGATCGAAGAGAGTATCAGAAAATGGAAAGATATCCCTTGCTCCTGGGTAGGAAAAACCAATATAGTGAAAATAGCCATATTTTCAAAACTCATATATAGATTCAATGCAATCCCAATTGAAATTTCAGCAGCATACTTCACATACATGGAGAAAACAATCCAAAAATTCATTTGGAACAAGAAGAGACTTAGAATAGCAAAAGAAATTCTAGGCAACAGAGATACGGCAGGGGGTATCACAACCCCCAACTTGAAACTATACTACAAAGCTACTGTGATAAAAACAGCATGGTACTGGCAAAGAAAATGACCTGAGGACTAGTGCAACAGATTAAAAGATGGAGAAACAACTTCAGACATATTTAGCCACCTCATCTTCGAGAAAGGAGCCAAACACCCTCACTGTACGAAAGATAGCCTCTTTATTAAATGGTGCTGGAAAAATTGGGTTTCAACTTGCCAAAGATTAAAACTAGATCTATATCCCTCACCATGCACTAAACTAAAATCAAAATGGATTAAAGATCTAAATATTAAAAGAGAAAAACTAAACCAGCTGGAAGAGAGGTTAGGTAGAACTCTTTTTTCTTTTTTCTGGTACCAGGGATCGAACTTGGGACCTTGCACTTGCAAGGCAGACAGCAGCACGACTGAACTCAATCCCCAGCAAGTAGAACTCTTGAAGACATTGGGGGTAGGAAATGATTTCATGAACAAAACCTCAGTTGCACTTGAACTAGCACAAACAATCAACAAATGGGATCTCTTCTTATTAAAAAGCTTCTGCACAGCAAGAGAAACCACCAACAGAGTGAAGAGACAACCCACAATGTGGGAAAAAGTTTTTACCAGGTGTTCCTCACATAAAGGTCTACTATGTATAATATATATAGAACTTTAAAAAATCAGACCTCCCAAATTTAAAGACCCAATTCAAAAATAGGCATCTGAAATGAACAGGCATTTCTCAGAAAAAGAAGTAGAAATAGCAAATAAACATATAAAAAAATGTTCAACATCACTGGTCATTTGAGAGATGCAAGTGAAAACAACGCTGAGATTCCACTTCACCCAGGAAAGAATGGCTGCTATCATGAAATCAACCAATAACAAATGCTGGCGGGGCTATGGAGAAAAAGGAACTCTTCTGTACTGTTGGTGAGAGTGTAGACTGGTGCAACCACTGTGGAGATCAGTATGGAGATACCTCAAAGAACTAGGATTGGAAGTCCCATTTGACCCAGCTATTCCCCTGCTGGGTATATTCCCAAAAGAATCAAAAGAATTATACCACAGCGACATATGGGCACCCATGTTCATAGCAGCTCAGCTTGTAATAGCTAAAACTTGGAAACAGCCCAATTCCCCTCAACTGGAGACTGGATAAAAAAAATGTGTTTTTTTCATGGAGTACTACTCGGCCATAAAGAATGAGAAATTAAAGACATTTATAGCTAAATGGATGCACATTGAGGCAATAGTCTTAAGTGAAATAAATAGGACACACATGTTTAAATACACAATAGTTTCTCTGGTGTGAGAAACTGAAAGTGTAAATAAGGATCAAAAAGTATAATAGAAAATATGAAATGGGAAGAATAGGTGCAAAAGGGAAGGGAAAGGGGACGTGGGAGGGGAACTGGAAACAAAAGAAGGGAATGGAATAAATATGTGCAAAGGAAAAAATGGAAACAAAGTCTTTGTAAATAGGGAGGTGTGGAGGGTTTGAAGGGAGGGCAGGGGAATGGAGAAAAAATTAGTAGCAAGGTATATTATGTAAAGGTACAAATTTCCAATGATGAATGTCATTATGTTGTATACTTAAAATGTACCAATAAAAATTAATTTCAAAAAAGTTATTCTTATAAAATCATTTTTCCAGGACTTTAACAATTTTGTAACAATTTCTTTCTTTAATTCTATCATGGTTCTCAGTTTACCTCTTAGCTTTATTTCTGGTATCACTATCTTTGTTTACGATAGCCATGGTTATGATATTTTATGCAAATAAAGTGCAAAACAAGCACAGTGACTAATGTTTTAATGTACTAACACAAGCACTATATGTTGTCTGAGCAAAAGCTTGCTTCGACGGAAGTGCCACCCCTTTGCGTCCACAGTGAGATATGATGCATGACTCATTTGTGCCTGTACAGGTTTTTTTCAAGTCAGATTTCAGTTTGACTATGGAGCTTCATCATGAACAAGCAGATTTTTTTCAAATTTTGCTGTTTGAGCTGAGGAAAGTTTGAGCTTGGAACTGTTTAAGGAGGTGTCACTGTAGTCTGCCAGATATGGCCAATGTCCTCAGGATAACAGGAATTCAGTATTCTCTTTCCCCTTGCTTAGATTTTGGTTTGACAATTTTCTATTTGTCATTTCTTAAATATTTTAAGGATTTTTCAACTTTTAGACTTTAAAATTGTTTTCAGTGGGAGAGTGAGTCTAAATCCTTAATCTCTTTATTACCCTGATCTCCTCTTTATACCCAGGAGGGCTTGTCCTGAGAAACCTTAGCCTGGTTGATTTATTATGATTATTTCTGCTTATTTTCTTCTTGCTATTTGGGAGGTAGGATGGTGGTTAGGTGTCTGGCTAATGATTTGTTTCTAATAATAGTGTGGAAGCTCAGAACATTATACCCCAAAGTATGGTGCCTTAGTATGCTAAGTATTCTGTGCTGATGGAGATTGGGAGGTCCACAGAAGTAGGAAGGTCTCTTGACCTACCCTGCCCTGCCAAAGCAGATCATAGAGACTAGAATTCCTCTCTCCCAAAGCAAGCCATAAAATCTAAGGAGTTCACTCTCTGACCTCTTCCTTTTCCCCTAAAAACCCTTATGTTATCCTCCCCTATATATGGGTATAAAGAAAGGGAAGAAGAAGAGAATCTGAACAAATAGGCTTGCTGAGCTCGTCCCAGTTTATTTTCTTAGATCAGAGCCTTTTTTATAGTACTTCTATATGACTGCTCCATTCTTCATCAAAACACAAAGTTTCACAGGATAAAAAATATAGTTTTCCCTGGGTCTTCATTTATTGAAGATCCCAGGCATGTACAATTTTATTAAATAAATTTATTATGCCTTTTTCTTGTTAATCTGGTTTTTGTTATAGAAATTTCGGCTATGAGCCTAGCAATGGGTAAAGAAAAAAATTACTTTTCTTTCTCTACAGTAGTGCTATATTTGTGCAACATTTGGCCTAGAGGAACACAGTTATGTTGGTGATTTTCATGCTGATGAAATTTATTGAAATGGAACATTTCATGATAGTGTTATGTGTGCTTTAAATTTAACATTGTGGAAATGGGTCATAAGTATTTTAAGATTAGGACTAAGTATTTTGTTACTCGATTTCCCAGAGTACTACCGCACACTGCTACTCAATAGGCATTTCTTAAAAGAGTAAATTAATTAAATCAGTGAAGTATTCCATCATGCATTTTCTGTAACCTCCACCAGCTACCATTAAAGTTTTAACTTTTTTGTGAAGGTAAGTTTTCTTAAAACCTGCTAAAAAAGATGCTACTCTCTTCTAATGTAACCTAAGCATTATTTAAGGGATAGAAGAAGAGACTAACCAGTTAAAATTCCTTAGAAGAGCAGAGTAAAGACTTGAAGCTTTCTAGGTGTTCTCTGAAATTCTAATTAGCCAGGCAACTCCTGCCGGGAAATTTGGCTGCTGAAATGTGTTACATGTCCCTTCTTTGAATATGTACATGAAAAGCATGAATGAAGGAGAGGAAGTATCATTTTAGGAAATGTGCTATATCAATGTCTCTTCTGTGATGAACCTCACAGATATACATTATCTTTACTATAAATATTATTTATACAAAATACATTCATTCAACAAATGAATAGCAGGCAGTTGACATCTCTAGGAAGATGAACACGAATTAACTACCTCCTAAAGTTCCCATGAACTTATAGAACAGACCATCTTGGTTCATGACAAAAATCAAAGCAGAGAGGTTCAGAGATAGGAAAAATTTTCTGCTGTGGAGTGAGGACATGGTGGCTATAAGAGGTGGTGGATATACTTACATAATAATATATTAAGTCTTGTATTCTTTTGTGCATGTTCTGTCCTTCTTGACTGCTCCTTTAATAATCTCCAGTGCTTAAAAATGTAAGTTTTATATGTTCCAAGAGTCTAAGGAAACCAATTCAAAGATTTCTGTTTTCTTAAAGATACTTATAGGAAAAAGTCAGGGCCAGGTTATCACTGCATAGTAGATATGCAGGGGCAAAAAACCTCTTTCCCCTCCAGAGGTTTTATATTTGAGCCTGAGAAATAAATTAGTGATAGATTAATAGGAAAATAATGAAATGGCAGGAGTAAGTCAATATCTTTCAGTAATAACTCTCAATGTGAATGGTGTCAACTCCCTAATCAAAAGACACAGATTGGCAGATTGGATCAAAAAACAAAACCCAATGGTATTCTGTGTATACAAACCACACTTAATCCAAAAAGACATTCATAGACTAAAAATTAAAAGATAGAAAACAATATTCCATGCAACATGAGCTCAAAAATTAGCAGGAATAGATATTGGATTTTCAAAGTGGACTTCCAGCCAAAACTGATCAGAAGAGGCAAAGAAGGTCATTAAATATTGTTTAAGGTAACAATACAACAGGAAGCGATAACAACTATAATAAATATATCTGAACAAAATACCAGGATACCCTATTTCATAAAACAAACACTGCTGGATATAAAATATCAGATAAAAACCACAAAATTATAGTGAGGGACTCAATACCCCCCTATCACAAATACACTGATCAACCAGACAAAAAAATTAACAAATATCACAGTTAAACCACACCTTTGTACAAATGAACTTACTGGATAGCTACAGAATGTTCTACTCAATAGCAACTGAATACATAATGTTCTCAATAGCACATTTCACATATTTCTCCAAAATAGACCACATACAAGCCCATAAAGCATGGTTAAATAAATACAAAGAATCAAAACTATTCTCTGCATATTATTAAATCATAGTATAACAAAACTAGAAATCAATGGAAAGGAAGCAGCAGAAATTATGCAAGAACATAGAGATTAAACAACACATTCTTGAATAATCAATGGGTTGCAGAAGAAATCAAGGAAGAAATTAGTTCCTAGAATCAAAAGATAATGCCAGTACAACATTCCACAACACAATGAAAGCAGTCCTTATAGCTGTGAATGCCACATCAGTAAACACAACAAACCCAAATAAATAATCTATGAGGACAATCCAATTCCAAACCTAATAAAAAAAGAAATTTATATAGCTCATGGCAGAAATTAATGAAGTTGAAACTAAAAAGCAAAAGCAATACAAGAAATCAATGAACTAAAGAGCTCTGGTTCTTTGAAAGAATAAACAAAATTGACAAACCCTTAGCCAATCGAGAGAGAGAGAGAGAGGGCCATATTAATGCAGTGAGGAATGAAAAAGATGAAATCACAACTGGCATCACACAAATTCAGAATATTATTAATGATTACATTGAAACCCTGTACTGCAATAAATTGGAGAAGAAGAAATGGATGGCTTCCTAGATACATATGAATTACCAAAACTCAACTAAGAAGATACAAACACCCTGAATAATCCAGTGATGGGCAACAAAATTGAGGCAGCAATAAAATTACCAACTAAGAAAAGCACAGGACCCAGTGGATTTAACACTGAATTTGAAAAGAAATTCAGGAAATATCTAACATCAATACTTTTCAAATTCCTGAGTGAAACTGATAGAGAAAAAAGTACTGCCAAACTCATTACTGGAAGCTAGCATTACCTTAATTGCAAAACCATAGAATGACTCAATTAAAGAAGGAAAATAAAATTCAACATCTGTAATGAACATTGGTGAAAAAATTCTTAAGATACAGGCAAATAGAATGCAACAAATTATTAAACTGATCATACATAATCCCAGTGATACAAAGAGAGTACAATATACACAAACCAATAAATGTGATACATCACACAAACAGAAACAAGGACAAAAATTGCATGATCATCTTTTTTTATTAATTACATTGGCACATTTAAGGAATACAATATAATGACATTCATCATTGGAAATTTGCACCTTTACCTAATTCATCTTGGTTCTTATTTTTTTCCCATTCCCCTGCCCTCCCTTCAACCCCTCCACCCCTCCCTATCTACAAAGACTTTGTTTCTATTTTTTCATTTTCTCATACTAATTCCATTCCCTTCTTTCTTTTCCCTACCCCTCCCATTTCACCTTCCCCTTTGCCCGTTTTTCATCCCATTTCACATTATCTATTATACCTTTCAGTCCTTATTTACACTTTCAGTTTCTCACACTAGAGAAACCAGTATTTACACGTGTGTCCTATTTATTTCACTTAAGAGGATCTCCTCAATGTGCATCCATTTAGCTATAAATGTCTCTAATTTCTCATTCTTTATGGTTGAGTAATAACCTATTTTATTTTTTAAAAACCACGTTTTCTTTATCCAGTCTCCAATTGATGGGCAATTGGGTTGTTTCCAAGTTTTAGCTATCACAAATTGTACTGCTATGAACATGGGTGCACATATATCACTGTGGTATGATTCTTTTGATTCTTTGGGGAAGATACCCAGCAGGGAAATAGCTGGGTCAAATGGGGCTTTCAATCCTAGTTCTCTGAGGTATCTCCATACTGATTTCCACGGTGGTTGAACCCCTCTACACTCCCACCAGCAGTGGAGTATGGTTCCTCTTTCCCCACAACCCTGTCAGCATTTGTTATTGGTTGATTTCATGATGCCAGCCATTCTTTCTGGGATAAGGTGGAACCTCAGCATTGTTTTCATTTGCATCTCTCAAATGACCGCTGATGTTGGACATTTTTTCATATGTTTATTTGCTATTTCTACTTGTTTGTCTGAGAAATGTCTGTTCATTTCACATGCCCATTTTTGGATTGAGTCTTTAAAATTTGGAAGGTCTTTTTGTTAAAGTTCTTTATAGATTCTAGATGGTAGACCTTTGTCTGAGGGACAGCTGCTGAAAAATTTTGCCCACAATGTGAGTTTTCTCTTCACACTGTTGGTGGTTTCTCTTGCTGTGCAGAAGCTTTTTAGTAAGAAGAGAGTCCACTTGTTGATTGTGTGTGACAGTTCACAGGCAACTGAGGTTTTGTACATAAAATCTTTTCCTACACCAATGTCTTCAAGAGTTCTTCCTAACCTCTCTTCAAGCCAGTTTAGCGTTTCTGTTTTAATATTTAGATCTTTGATCCATTTCGACTTTAGTTTAGTTCATGGTGAGAGCTATAGGTCTAGTTTTAATCTTTGACAAGTTGAAACCCAATTTTTCCAGCACCATTTTTTAAAGAGGTTCTTTCCTCCACTGAGTGTGTTTGCCCCTGTGTCAAAGATAAGGTGCCTGAGTGTGTCTGGAGTTGTTTCTGCATCTTCTAATCTGTTCCATTGGTCCACAGGTCTGTTTCTTTGTCAGTACCATGCGTTTTTATCACAGTAGCTTTGTAGTGTAGTTGTAAGTTGGGGGTTGTGATACCCCCAGCCATGTCTTTATTGCCTAGTATTGCTTTTGCTATTCTAGGTCTCTTCTTGTTCCAAATGAATTTTTGGATTGTTTTCTCAAGGTCCACAAAGTATGCTCCTGGAATTTCAATTGGGATTGCATTGAATCTATACAGCAGTTTTGGAAGTATGGTCATTTTCAGTATGTTGATTCTTCCTACCCAGGAGCAAGGGATGTCTTTCCATTTTCTGATATCATCTTCAGTCTCTCTTTTCAGAGTGCTATAGTTTTCAGAGAAGAAGTTTTTGATTTCTTTCGTTAGGTTGATTCCTAGGTATTTCAATTTTTTGGATGCTATTGTGAAAGGAATTGATTGCCCCATTTCTCTCTCAGTGAGTCTGTTTTTGGGTACAGAATAGCTATTGATTATTGTGTGTTCACCTTGTATCCAGCTACTTTACTGAATTTGGTTATTAAGTCTAGAAGACTTTTGGTGGAGCTCTTAGGGTCTTTTACGTAAATTTTAAATTTTGGGACAGGGCACCAGGGATCAAACTCAGGACCTTGTGCTTGGGAAAAAGGCAGTAGAACCACTGAGCTAAATCCCCAGCCTGGGCTCTTCTACATAAAGTATCATGTCATTTGCAAATAATGACAATTTGACATCTTTGTTTACTATCTTTATTCCTTTTATTTCTTACTTTTGTCTAATTACTGTGGCTAATGCTTCCAAATCCATATTTAACACGAGTGGTGATAGTGGACATCCTTGTCTTGTTCCTGATTTTAGTGTGAAGGATTTCAGTTTTTGACCATTTAGTATGATATTGGCTGTTGGTTTTTCATAGATGGCTTTTCTCAGATTGAGGTAGAGACCATCTATTCCAATTTTTTGTGGGGTTTTTATCATAAATGCATGTTGGATTTTGTCAGATGTTTTTTCTGCATCTATTGAAAGGATCATATGATTTTTGTCCTTGGTTCTATTAATATACTGTATTACATTGATTGGTTTGTGTATGTTGAACCATCCCTGCATACCTGGGATGAATTCCACTTAGTCAGGTGTATGATCTTCTTGATGATCTTCTGCATTCTATTTGCCAGTATCTTATTAAGGATTTTTGCATCTATGTTCATTATTGAGATTGGCCTGTAGCTCTCTTTTTCAGTTGGGTCTTTCTCTGCTTTGGGGATCAAGGTGATGCTTGCTTCCAGAAATGAATTTGGGAGTATTGCTTCCCTTTCAATTTCATTGAAGAATAGTGGCAATAGTTCTTCTCTGAATGTCTTGTAGAATTCAGCAATGAAGCCATCAGGACCTGGGCTTTTCTTAGTTGGTAAGTTTTTAATTACATTTTCAATGTCATTGATTGATATTGGGTTGTTTAGAATTTTTAGGTCTTCTTTGTTCAACTTTGGTAATTCATATGTATCTAGGAATCTGTCCATTTCTTCTGTTTTCCATCTTATTGGCATATAGGTTCTGGAAGTAGGTATTGATGATCCTCTGGATTTCTGCTGAGTCCATTGCAATTTCAACCTTTTCACTCCTAATTGCATGGATTTGGGTCTTTTCTTTCCTTTTTCTGATAAGGTTGGCTAAGGATTTGTCAATTTTGTTTTTTCTTTCAAAGAACCAACTCTTGGCTTCATTGATTTTTTTGTATAGTTCTCTTAGTCTCCATTGCATTGATTTCTGCCCTGATCTTTATAATTTCCTCCCTTCTACAGGCTTTGCGTTTGTCTTGCTCTTCTTTTTCTAGAAGTTTGAAGTTCAGCATCAGGTTGTTTGATTGAGTTCCCTCTGTTTTCCTAATGTGAGTATTCAATGCTATGAATTTCCTTCATAAGACTACTTTCATTGTTTCCCATAGTTTCCAATATGTTGCATTGGCATTGTCATTTAATTGTAGGAACTGTCTGATTTTTTTAATCTCCTCTGTGACCCATTGGTTATTCAGAAGTGTGTTGTTCTATTTCTATATGTTTTTGAAATTCTTGTGGTTTCTTTTTCCATTGATCTCCAATTTCATCACACTATGGTCTACAATACACAGGAGATAACTTCAATTCCTTTGCACTTACTTAAACATGTTCTATGAGAGAGTATGTGCTGTATTTTAGAGAACAACCCATGTGCAGCTGAAAAGAATGTGTATTCTGAATTTATGGGGTGAAACACTCTGTAAATATCTCTTAATTTCCTTTGTTCAAAGTTTGAGTTCTAGTATTTCATTGTTTATTTTTTTGTCTAGTTGATCTTTCTATTTGTGAGAGTGTGCTATTATTGTCCCCCACTACTACTGTATTAGTGCTTATATGATTTTTCATGTCCATTAGTATTTGTTTTATATAGTTGGGTGCACTAGTGTTTGGCACATATATATTTATAATTGTCATCTCTTCCTCTTGGATTGTTCCCTTTACAAGGATTTAGTGTCCTTCTTTGCCTCTCTCAATCAGTTTTGGTTTGAAATCCACTTGATCTGCAAAGAAGATAGCTACTCCTGGTTTTTTGGGGGTTCCCATCACATGGAATATTGTTTTTCCACCTTTAACTTTCAGTCTATGAGTTTCTTTTTGAATTAAGTGTGTTTCTTGTATGCAGCATATTGTTGGATCTTGCTTCTTGACCCATTCTGCCAGTCTGTTTATTTTGACTGTGAATTGAGACCATTAACATTGATGGTTATAATTGATATATATATATATATATATATGTGTGTGTGTGTGTGTGTGTGTGTGTGTGTGTGTGTGTTAACTTATCCTTGTCATGACTTTTTCTTTTTAGTGGATTCCCCCCTTTGTGTTTAATTTCTTGTCGTGCCTGATGGATTCATTCTGCTGGGCTTCGTGGGGTTGTGATCCTCATGATCTTTTCCTAGGATATTGTTTAAAATTTTTTCAAGTCCTGGTTTGGTATTTGTGAAGTTCCTAAGGTGCTCTTTGTCTTATTTCTCCATCAATTTTAAAAGATAGTTTTGCAGGGTACATCAGTGTGGGTTGGAGGTTGTTTTCCTTTAGGGCTTGAAATATGTCGCTCCCTGTTCTTCTTTCTTTGTGGGTTTGTGTTGAGAAATCTGCTGTTCTTCTCATTGGCTCTCTGTTGTATGTGATTTGTTTCTTTTCTCTGCTTGTAGAATTTTGTTCTGCTGTTGAGTTTATGGAATCTTAACTATTATATGCCTATGTGTAGATTTTTTTGATCACAGCTAGTTGGAGTCCTATATGCCTCACTTATTTCTATGTCAAGTTCTTTTCCCCTATTTGGGATGTTTTCTGCCACTACTTCTGTGAACAGTTTTTTATATCATCAGCTCTCTCTTCCGTTTCTTCCTTGACTCCAATCACTCTGACGTTATTCTTCTTTGCATAGTCTAGTAGCTGCTGGATTGATTTTACCTGGTCCCCTACTATTTTTAAGAAATTTTTCTTTTCCTGATCATTAATTGCAATCCTATCATCTATATCTGAAATTCTGTCCTTGCATTGGCTCATTCTGCTGTGTCAACTTTTAATGGAGTTTTTAATCTCCTGGAAATATTTGCCTCTGTTTTATGGATTCCATTTGTTTCCTACTTTGGGATTCCATCATATTCCTTAGCTCCTCTATTTTTTTTTAATCTTTGTCTGCTCTAGATTTATTAACTATGTCTTGTACTATGGACACAATCTCTGCTGTTATCTGGGAAATTATTTCTGATTTCATTTTTTTCCAGGTCTCCTTTTGTTGCCAATTCAGGGAGTCCAGGTTGTTGAGTATCAGATTGTTCCATCTTGTTCCCCTTTGGGGTTCCCTTAGATGATCTGGAAGGCTTTTTTTAGGACTTATTTATGTGTCTTCTCAGTTCAGCAGATGCAGCCTGCTGCATCTTTGTTGAGGCGATTTTTTGCTCACCCAGTGGTCTTGAATTCTTAGCAAGCCACTGAGCAGCCTTTACACTGCTGCTCACTCGTACACCAATTCCTGTGTTCAGAATGGTGGCCTTCTAGATCCTTGAGCTGACCTGTTGTCTGGGCAGGCTTCTAGCTGGGGCCTGAACACACTTGGGATGGTATCTAGGCATGCCTCTCCTTGGTGTTCCTATCTAGCTATTGTCTGGGAGAGCCTTTTTTTGGGTGTTGGGCACCCCAGTTTTTGTTGTCTGAACAGGCTTTGGCTAGGGTCTCCTTGCACTTATCAATGGTATTGGGGTGAGCCTCTGGGTATTGCTTGTGTGCCTGTACAGCTCTTCTCAATGTGGGTCCCTGGCTATGGCTAATGGTATGGCGAGCCTGTGGCTGAAGCCCGTGTGCCCATGCAGCCCCTTTCTGGGTGGTTGTTTGGCTTGGGCACGTGTGCCTGAGCCTCTGGGTTCAGGGCAGAGCCCCAGCTGGGATCTGCCTCTGCCACCATGCTGGTCTGGCTCACACAGCTGCTCCCCGGGATCTGCACCCACTCAATGATGGAATGGCGGGCCTCCCCAATCATCTTGATATATGCAGAAAAAGTCTCAGACAAAATCCAACATTTATTCATAATAAAAAACCCTGAAAAAATAGGTATAGAGAGACCTTATCTCAATCTGGTATCAGTAATTTATGACAAACCTACTCCCAACATCATATTAAGTAAGGAAAGACTGAAAGCCTTTTCTCTAAAATTGGGAAAAAGAGAAGGAGTTCCACTATTACAACTCCTGTTCAGTATAGTATTCAAAACTTTAGCTAGAGTACTCAGGCAAGAGAAAGAAAGAAAGAAAACAGAATATATATATTTGTCAAACTATCTTTATTTACAGATGGCAAAGTCCTTTACATAGCAGACACAAAAAATTCCACCAAAAGACTCCTAGAACTTATAGACAAATTCAGCAATGTAGTGGAATACAAAAATCACCATACAAAAATCAATAGCATTGCTGTCCACCAATAATAAAACCATGAAGAATAATATTAGAAAAAGGTACCAATCACATTGGCTTCAAGAAAAATTAAATACTTAAGAACTAATCTAAAAAAGAAAGTGAAAGAACTCTATGATGGAAACTATAGTACTCTGAAAAAGGAGATCCAAGATGATATCAGAAAATGGAAATACTTTCTATTCCTGGATAGGCAAAACCAATATTGTTTAAATGGCCATACTTCCAAAAGTGATGTATGGATTTAATGCAATCCCAATAAGAAAAATATGAACATCACTCCTCAGATATAGAGAAAAGAATCCTACAATTCATATGGAACCAGAAGAGACCCAAATACCAAAAGCAATCCTAGACAACAAGTGTAAAGCAGGGAGCCTCAAAATCCCAGATTTCAAGTTATGTTACAAAGTAACATTGATAAATATAGCATAGTACTCGCACCAAAACAGACATGGGAATCAGTGGAACAGAATAGAGAATACAGAAACAACCCTAGACACATTCAGCCATCTGATCTTTGACAAAGGGGCCAAAAGCCTATGCTAGAGGAAAAAGAGCCTCTTTAATAAATGGTGTTGGGCAAACTGGATATAAACATGCAGAATATTGAATCTAGACCCATATGTCTCACCATGCACTAAACTAAAATCAAAATTGATCACAGATCTAAATAGCAACACAGAAATACTTAATCTGCTGGAAGATAAAATAGGTAAAACTCTTGAAGAATTAGGCATAGGCAAGGACTTTCTGAACAGAACCTCAATTAAACAAAAATAACACGAAAAATCAACAAATGGGATTATATCAAATTACAAAGCTTTTGCACATCAAAGAAAACAACCTACAGAGTGAAGGGACAATCTACAGAATGGAAATAAATATTGTCAGCTATTTCTCAGAGAACCAATATCTAGAATACATTAAAAAAACCCAAATAGACCCCTCAAAATAAAGGACCCATTTAAAAAAAGGGCAACTGAAATGAATAGACACTGCTCAAAAGTACAAATGATGAATAAATTATATTTTTATTTTTCCCTTCCTGACCTTTGCGATATTGTTTTCATATGTTTTGCTTTTATTCATGCCATAAATTTCATATCCCATTTTTGTTATTTTTGTTTAAAAATTAATTATATTTTAAAGGGATTTAAATACTGAGAAAAACTCTTACTTATTTACCCATGTAACTATTATTCTGGTTATCTTTCACCTTTTGTGTAGATAGATAATATTTTCATCCAGTGTCATTTTCCATCCTCCTGAAGGCTTTCCTTTAGCATACATCTTTTGTGGATCTTCTAGTGACATTTTTTTTCTGCTTTTGTATTCCTAGAAAACTTTTAATTTCACCTTTTACAGCCTTATTGAGATATAATTCACAAAGCATACAAATTATCCACTTAACATTCTATAATTCAATTGGTTTTAGTATGTTTATAGATTGTATGAACATCGCCAAAGTCAATCTTGAAACATTTTCCTCATTCCAAAAAGAAGCGTTGTATTCACTACCAGTCACTTCCTATTTCCTTCCAACTCCTTTAGTCCTAGAAAACACTAATCCACTCTACAATACCTATTCTAGACATTTCATATAAATGCAATTATACAATATGTGGTCTTTTGTGTCTAGCTTCTTTAATTAGTGTATTTTCAAAGTTCATCCAAATATCATGTATAAATAATTCATTCCTTTTTATTACCAAATTACATGGAAAAATAGTATTATTTATCTATCCAATACTTGATGGGCATTTGGATTATTTCCACTTTTTGCCTCCTATGAATAATGTTGCTTGAATATTTACATACAAGGATTTTTTTATGTGGATGTATGCCTTCACTTGTTTTGTGTATATACCTAGAAGTAGAATTGCTGTACCACAAAGGAACTCTATATTTAACATGTTCAAGAATTGCCAAACTGTTTTCCAAAATGGTTGTACCACTTTACATTCCTACCAGCAATGTACTATATAGGTACTGATTTGTCCACATCCTCCCCAAATCTTGTTTTGATCTATCATTTTCATTATAACCATTCTAGTAAGTGTAAACTGGTATGTCATAGAGATTTGGGTTTGCTTTTGCCTAAGAATTAATGATTTGAGCATCTTTTTATGTGCTTATTGACCATTTGTATATCTGCTTGGAAAACTGTCATAACATTTGTCAATTTTCTATTCAAATTGACTTTGTATCATTGAGTAGTATTTTTATGTTTTAGATCTAAATCAAATATAAGGTATATGATTTGAAAATATTTTCTAGCTGCCTTTTAATTTTTTCGGTGGTGTTCTTTGAAGCACAGAAGTTTTATATTTTGATAATGTCCATTTTATCTGTGCTTTCTTCTGTCCCTTGAACTTTTGTTGTCATGTCTAAGAAGTCTTTGATTAACCTAATGTCATGATGATTTACTTCTATATAATTTCAGTGCTTAATTTAGTCTATGATTAGTTTTGTGTAATTTTTAGTATGGAATAAAAAGGATGTCCTTCTTAGGGTTTTTGCAGGTGGATATCCATTTCTCCAAGCACCACTGATTGAAAAACTATTCATTTCTGTATTGTTTTGTTACCCTGGACAAAAACAATTGACTGTTAATGTAAAGTTTTATTTCTAGACATTTTATTTGATTTTATTGATCTATATGTCTATATTTTTATAATACTGCACTATCTTAATTATTATAGTTTGTAGTAAGTTAATCAGGAAATGTGACTCCTTTAATGTTGTTCTTCCTTTTCAAGATTGTTTTGGCTATTCTGAGCCTCTTGAATGTCTCATGAAATTTTAGGATCAAGTCTTAAATTTCTGCAAAAAAGCCAGCTGAGATTTCAGATAGTTATTGGGTGGAATTTGTAGATCAATTTGGGAAATAGTTCCATGCTAATGATACTAAGTCTTTTTATCTGTGAACATGGATTTTTTTCAATTTACTTGAGTCTTCTTAATTTCTTTGAAAAATGTTTTGCCATTTTCAGAATAAAAGTTTTGCACTTCTTTTGAGAAATTATTTCTAACTATATAGCTCCTGTAAGTACCATTTTAAATGGGGATAAAATCTTACTTTTCTCCTTCATATGCCTGGTTACTTGATTGGAGGTCAAACATTATGAATTTTACTTTATTGGTTGCTGAGTATTTTTATACTCGTATAAATCTTCTTAAAGATTTTTCTAGGGTAGAATTAAGTTACTTGAAAAGAGCTGGGTCATTTCATTTTCTGCTCTAAGATTTTTTAAAAGCTTTGGAAACAGCAGTCAGGTTAGAACTGTCACCCACTATTGAGGTTAGACTCTCCTTTGTACTATGTAAAACCATATGAATCTTGAGGTATATCATTATTTCTGGACCTGTGTGAACACTTTTCCCTCTTCCACTTAGTTCCTTCCCCATCCTCAGGTAATTTTCTTACACAAATGTTCTGATTGATACTCAGTGGGGAGCACTCTGCAGTTCCCTGGAGTTCTCTCTCTATAGCTCCATCCTTTTTAGTGCTCTATTCTGGCAACTGCAGGCTACTTTGTTCTCTTCACATACTCAGCTCCCTCTATTCAACTCAGTGGATCTGTGGGCTCTTACTGGGATTCTGCTGTCTATACTACAACTTCAAAATTCTCTGAAGACAACGGTAATACTTTTTGCATTGTCCTTCACCATCACTGCCTGATGTAAAATATCTTCCAAATTGCTGTTTCATATATTTGGTCCATTTTTTATTGTTTTAAGCAGAAAAGTAAGGCAGGTCCCTGTCACTACGATTTATCTGGAAGAAGTTCCTCTTCACGTAATGTTTTTCAGATCAGTTTAAGATGAGTTTTTCTTTTCAAACAGTATGTGTTAATCACTGTAGAATTTTAAATATTACTAGACAGTTCTAGTTTAGAAGCTATTTAATCATGAGCTTTAAATTACAGTTTAATCTATAGTTAGAACAATGATTGTCTTGTAAAATGAGACAGAGGAAAAAAGAAAAATTGTTTCATTATATACCATTAGGAAATATATTACTAAAAATAATGACATAGTGTTCCAAGAAAAAAATTACAATTAGATTTTTGTGAATGATTTTACTCATTTCTATATCATTCCACTGATACTAGTCAAGAGTCTACTTGCATAGTCATATGATTCTGGAAAAAATAGTTCTGGAAATAATATCTCTTAAATTCCCTGTGGTTGAGTCACCTGGGTGCCAGACTAGAAATGATGTTGATATGTATTCCCAAGTTTAATTCCTCACACCTACCTATATTAGGAAGAATCTGCTAAGTACCTTTCTACCAAAAGTCTTAAGTTGTCTTTGATAAGTCTTTGTAAAATATTTTCCAACCTTCAACTTATACCATTGGTTTCAGACGGATATGTGAAACAAGAAATCCTTATTGATATATAGACAGTCTCTTAATTCTAGGAACTATATCAGAATAAAGAGTAAATTATTTTACTGGGACATAGTCTTGAAGTATGTGGACCCTCCTGTAACCTCTCATAATGATTTTTTTATTATTATGAAGATAAAAATAGGTATTCAGCAGAGGAATGGGTAAAATGCAAATGCCTTAGTGTCTAGCCTGTAAAATATGTATGTCTAACACCTGATAAAGTTTTTTAAGAAGCAAATTTGTTGCAGACATATCAGTCATAGGAATAAAAATGGAAATCACATAATGAAAAGATTAGTCACTATTAAAATATCTTTTATTGTAGCATTTCTCTTGCACAAAATTAAAATTACATGGAGCTGCTTCCTTGAAAATTTCCTCCAAAATTTTGCATGCCAGTAAAAGGCAACTCTTATTGGTTTGTTGAAGGAGTTAATAACATAATGAGCACATCAAGCAAACTCATTGTTTCAAATATCCCCTCTTGCTCATAAGTGCTATTCTCTGGGTTATGAGATGAGTTCGAATTATTTAGTGTTGTGTAGCAGTTGTCTCAGGAGCAATAAGGATAAGGTATAAAAGACACCTTTTTGGTTGTAATATTCTGAATTTGAGGTCTGAATGCTGAGGAAAGCAATGTCATAGCCGTTTTCAGATGACAGTACAATTGTATAAGGAAAAAAAAGGTTCAGAGAGTAGCAATACCATATAGCAACAATAACAGAAAGGTTCCATAATAAACATTTGGAATGTAGTCCTTTATGTCAATTTGCATAGAGTTCTTTACAGTTGTGAAACTGTTGAACATAGATAAGGGCACAAAAATTAACAGACTCTTTTGAGAATGCATAGTCAAGGGAGGGTGAAGCAAAAATCATTTGACATCCAAGTAGAATATGCTAAAAGCAAATAGTAACTTTTTATTACCTCACATTCAAGACAGTACTCTGAAGAACTTTGTCTTTTGTCTTCTGAGTTAGTGGTATCATAGTCAATAAAACACATATAAAAATAATAATTTTTAAAAAACAGATTATAACATTATTTGAATATTTAATCTGTAGAATTTGCCCTTTGTGAACATGTAGGAAAGTATTTTTTCTATTTTGTCAAATATATTTAAATATAAATGAGAATTCATAAATAAAAACGTGAGGGTGACCAAGTACTTTTGTTCATCTCAAATCACCTTGATTTCTTTAAAAATTTTCCAGCCATAATAAGATTATTTATTAATCATACCAATATAATATTTATTGGTTTTAAATTGTAATTACAAGATCCTTAATTAGCTGTAAATGATATAACAGCATAGTCACTATTGATACCTAGAAAATAACTAGGGCAAGGGATTTAGCTCAATGGTGCCACCGCCTGCCTCGCAAGCGCAAGGTCCCGAGTTCGATCCCTGGTACAAAAAAAAAAAAAGAAAAGAAAATTACAATGCTCTGAAAATTTGCTCAGATAATGCAAGAAAAGTAACTCTGAGGGTCACATAATTTAAAACATTGCTTGGAGTTCACAAAGATAACAACAAACAACATGAGAAGGATAATAGTTACTGTACTCTAATTCAATTTAGTTGAGCATCCATGGTTGAATTTATATATTCCTAAAATTTTGTATCAGTAATAATCACTTATCTGACCCCATAAGACAAGGATGGTAAAGTCTCAACAAACTAGTCTACTTTGTAAGAAAATTAAGCATAAATGCATAAAATATTTTATGTGCATTATATTCTATGCGGCAATAAAATTGGAAGGAATACATGTAATTATCTTTTTAAAATGTAATAAATAGTTAAATAATAAAATAAAAAGTAGTTTAATGTGAATATGACTCACCATAACTAAAAGAATTTAAATAAAATTTAAATACAAAACCATTTAGTTTTTAATTTCTTTTTATGAGGTAATATTAAAACGATTCCAATTTTGCTTAAAAGTCTTAATTTGGAATAGTTTCTTAAAACTGGCCTGATGCTAATATATAAATTTAGTCCCTAGGCCAATGTAAATATGAGCTCCATTACACGTTTAACAACTTACTGATTTTCCTCCATACTAAGCAGTTTAATTTCACAAAAATGTGTAACAAATAAGATGAATTCCTTTAAGCTCCACTCAGATCCTTCTTTAAGGAAAGACTTGCTCTAGCTTTTTTGTAGTGATGTCAGGGATATCTCAGCCACAGGGAACCACAAAGTTACACTCAATAACATGATCCGTGTGGAGATATAAATGACTGGCCATCTCCACCCAACAAGGAGAAACTCTAAAGAGTCATTCTAACCCCATAATTCCCCCTAGGAGCTAACACTGCACCTTGCCCTTCTCTCTCTGCCCACATGTACTTGAGCTCCTTCCTGCCACAGTTGTTAATCCCTTCAGAAATATCCTGTGTACTATACTCTATCTCAGGATCTATGTCTAGGAGAACCCAACATTCAGCAATATGAAAGAAAGTAAATACTTTGCCCTTGATAATATGACATATCTACAGAGGTAGCTCTGTCTCTTAGTCTCTTCCAGCCAATCCCTCAGTCACTGTCCCAGCACAAGAAACTTCTTCTCTTTCATATCACAGAAAAAGACAGCATATTTTTTTGATATTAGCTGAACAGATTTTCTATTCCTTCCTCATCTCAAAATGGATCTGTCTGTTTGGACTAGATAGTCTCATGGTGTGCACAAATAACCAATTCTTACAATCAATTACCTTTAATTTTTCAGAGATATTCTAAGCAAACAGGCAGCTGTATGGCTAGAATCTCTCTGGTCACAAACACAAAGAATTATAAATGACTATTTACATACCCCAGCCAGCATGTGACAAATTGCTGGAAAAAATTATATAATTTTATCTAAAAGAAAAATGAAGATAAGACATAAAGTCCCTGAAGATAAAACACAAAATACCTTCCTGAAACTAAAATTTTAAAATGGTTACTTGAAAAAAAAAAGGTTACTTACCCATCATACCTTTTAAGGAATCAGGTTATCCCTTAGTAACATAATATACTGAACAAAGGCCTACACTACCACATCCAACTCACCTTTGCTTCACCTCTAGACACCCTTCAGATTTCAAGTTACCTTTCTCAACATTCACAAGAGGGTCACAGAGGGGGACATTTACTGTAACTGCCCAAATCATGAGGCTCCGTAGGACTCACTCCAAACTTCCTCTCCAAGTTTCCACCATTAGAATTTAACAAGAAAAAGCTCTAAAAATCAGCTTGATTGCCAAATCTCATAAAACAATCACCAATCAATGGCAGCAGCTGTAGAATGATAAGGCCAAGGAGATGTGAGAATCTCAGTGTCATTCTTGGGCGGTGGCAGTTAATTCAGGGCTCTACTTGCTTCAGTCTGGTGGGTACTAAGATGGTAAATTGTGCCCTCTTGGTAGTTACTCCAAATTCTTAAGGTAAACGTGTAACACAAATTCAATATATTACAAAGTTTTATTTTAAGTTCAGTGCAAAAGACTAGACTTTTAACTCAAGTAAAAGAGTGTTACTCTTGTTAGAGGTATAGGAAAAAAGGAACTATTGGAACTATTGTTAGAATGTGTACAAGAGGAAAAGGAACATTTGGTTAAAGATATTTAGAGTACTGGCCAGATAGACAGCTGGACAAGTTAGTTGATAATACCAATTTTTTAAAATTTCATTTTGTGCTATCAGAACAAAGCCCAAGCGTATTTTCAGGAATAATAATTAGTTCTCTGAAAGACACTGGGAATTAATCACATCAGGTTTTAGTCATATTATTATAGACAGCTGAGTTAGGTAGAAGTATTATAGGTAGTCAGATACGGCTAAGCCCTCGAGAGAGTCAGGACAAAGGTAAATACATTACAACCATGGAGACCCATTCATTCGAGACCAGGCCTCAAGATAACGATGAAATAGGGCTGGGGATTTAGCTCAGTGGTTCCACCGCCTGCCTTGCAAGCACAAGGTCCTCAATTCGATCCCTGTACCAAAAAAACCAAAAAATAGATAAAGATAAAGATGAAATGACCAGGCCTGCACACTTCCCCAAAGGACAAGATAAGCCATAACACCTGGCCTAATGAAGTCTAGATAGACATCAGTCACTGCAGTGGGTGACCAAGACCTCCAGACCCATCATTTCCTAGAAAAAGTCCTTGTTCTCTCTATGCACACTTGTTACGTGACTTGTTTCCCCACTGGATTGCTATTACCTAAGCAACTATACTTGTAACCTTATTGGTTGATCATAGCTTTAACCCATGTTGTACCCACATGGTTTTTCCTCTATAAAACTTCCCTGTAAAGTGAGGTCATCGGCTACTCATTAGGACTCCTCCTGTCTCTCAGTAGCTATCCTCTCAATAAATATTTCCACTCTTAACCTCTTTTGGTCCTAGAATTCATTCTTCACTTTTAGAGAACACAAACTCAATGTATCAGACATTTAACAGGTTGGAAATTATAATATTTCCTTTATATCATTTAGAGGTTCTATTTCATCTCCTATATCATCCTGTATCAATATTTTTTTCTTACTCATCTCTAATCCAAGATCTCTTAGCTATCAAGGTCGAGCTCAAAACTTCCTTTAGAAGTAGAAATGATATTCCAGGACAGCAGTGTGGAACAGGAACATAAAAACATGGTTGGTAGGATGGACACACAAAGATATAGAAGGGGCTGGCGTGGAAATACTGAAGTCAAGATGAGATTTGCCTAACTCAGGTGGGCATTGCTTGCTAATGGAAACAAGTTTCCCAAGATAAAGGAACATACATGAAGCATTCACATTTTTCTAAAAGGAAGAATGTATGTTTTCTTTCCTTCCCCATTCATATGCACCTGGCTATTGACTATTTAGGAGCCCTCTGTTCATGTACCTTCCAGAGTAAGGTATGTGAGGAAGCCCATGACCTCCTGACTTTCTGGTCTCTTATTGTAACAGAAAGGGACTACTGTTTGGGTAACCACAGGTCTCTGGTATATTTGAGATTACAGCAAAGATTTTTGATGTAGCAAAATTCCACTGAAGGGACGAGTAAGTGGAGCTTTTTATTCTTTCAGTGCAGCAGGATGCATTTTTATATGCTCTCTTGCTCCAAAGGGAGTCATAACTAACAGAGTACTTGTAAATACTCTAAGTAACCATGCAAAAAATATTAATGATATTGGAAAAACTCCATACTTATGACTTTACTACTAAATTGTATCTATGTTGTCCTAAATTTTCACATAGAGTTCAATGTGGTAGCCACTTCGTTACAGTTTAATGGGCCAACAATTGTTCAGGTTTTTGTGTATGACAAAAAAAGAATTGCGAAGCATACACTGGGTAGTAAGTAGCTATGTTTATTGAAGATCATGGGAGAAGTAGTAGCAGCAACAGGAAAAGGGGATAAGGGGAAAAAGAATAACTCAGGCTTTCAGAATTTAAAGACCAGATACCTCTGGCTTTAGATGCCTCCCACTGAATCTCCCTTGGTGCCAATGCTCTGTTCCCAAGGGCATGGTAATCCCTTGAGTTTTTGTTATTTTGTACTTCTCTTCGGATAACGGAAGCTGGAATAACCATTGGTTGCTATTTAGGGTTAGATGATAGAAGGGAATGACTCACTCAGTGCCTTTGTTTTTAACTGTACTAACTGGACCTATCGGCTATTTGAATTTGGACTGGAATTAGTTAAAATGAAAATTAAAAATTCAGATCTTTGGTCATGCTAGCTAGATTTTAAGTGCTTGACAGACACATGTAGCTAGTGTTTACCATATTTAACAGCAAAGATTTATAGAACAATTTCATCATTGCAGCAAGTTCTTTGGGCAAGTGTTCCTTTAAATATGATAGTATCTAAAAATTTTTCAGACTGACATGCTGACCACTCAATGTCTTATTTTTATATATACATATAAACATGTAGAAGCTATATATATGTGTGTGTGTGTGTGTGTGTGTGTGTGTGTATTTTTTAAATTAAAAATGAATAGCCACCTCCAGTTACCATAATACCTGTCTGACTTGATTTGGTCATGACCTGTTTAATGAATATGTTTAATTCCAAGCTACAGTTTTAGCAGATATAAAAAAAGCCGCAGCCCTCAGCAAAACCTGCTGCAGATACAAGCTGTGCCATCTCCAGGCAAATAGAAAACAAAACAGGATGTTATAGAAAAGAGATAAGACTACAAAGTACAGTACAACATCTTCCCAGCTATACATCTGCCTTGACTGCTTCATGGACCCTGACCACAAATATTTGCTCCAACCCCTGTATGTGACAGATATGCCAGATCCCTCCAATCCCCTATAAAGCTCCCTGCTTTTTCTTTGTTTGCCACTGACAGCCTTGTCGCACTCAGAGACCTGGACCCAGGTGAATAAAGTCTGTGCCTTGTTGCCTTCAACTACCCTGCTTGGGTGGTCTCATTTCTCCACCATTTGTTACACCATCCTATTTTAAATATATTTTTTCATCTTGCATAATAACTTTCTGCTACTGTATTTGTAAATGCCACATTGTATTCTGCTGATTTTGCTTAATGTTATATGAAATATCTTGCTGATGCTTCTACGTAATTATTATTTTAATGCCTATGTAATATTCCATCATGTTGATGTATCCTAATTTATTAAGTCATTTCAGCTCAGTGGTTTCACCACCTGCTGCACAAGCGCAAGGACCTGAGTTCGATCCCCGGTACCAAAAGAAAAAAAAAAGTCATTTCTCTAGTGTTAGCCATTCTCTTACTGTTATTTTTTCTTTATCCCAATTAAGGTTACAAGGTATTCTCTGTTTGTAAATGTGTCTGCTATTGTCTTGTACTGCATAACCACCTCTTCCATTCACATATGCTTTATAACAGATACCTCATTTAGAACTTCTATAGTGCCTACAATATAAAGCTGTCTCTGACTAATTTAATCCAGTAATACTCAAAATAGTTTATGTAAAACAGCATATTTAGTGGTTATGTAGACCATGTACTTTTGGTAATCAATCTTGATTCAATTGTTCAATTTTCATTATGCTGAAGCTTTTATTCCCTTCTATCCTATTATGTGAATTGGCGGAAATAACTGTCAGATATCATTTTCATTTCACCTCCAAGCTCAGTCTTCCCTCACTCAAGAATTATATTCCTGACAGAAGTGGGAATACTAGAGTCTGGTGGCCCATTTGGGTCTATGCTGTGCCTATGTTGCTCCACAATTTCACTTCACTTCTTACACCCAGGACGAGGATATAGGATTCCATAGGCCTCTTGATGGCCTCTAATCTTGACCTTGAGTCTGCCTTAAAACAGAAAATGCTTTGCCATTTTCTTTCCAATTCGTGGTCTCCAAATAATTTTAAAAGGGGTCCAAAGACTCAACTTTGAATCTGGGCCTCAACGGTAAAGCAATCACATAGCCAGATAACTGAAAGGACTTGGAACACATCACATGTAAGGCTTTAAAAAATAGTGCAGCAGGATACAGCAGAAGAAAAAAAAATATAGACAATCACTGAGAATTTTAATAAGGCTAAGAGCAGCCCTCAGAATCCCTTTTCAGATGCAAAGGATATGCTTTGCAATCAGATTGTGAATCACTAAAATATGTGCAAAATTATGCTTCAAGGAAACCAAGATATGAGTTTATGGAGAGGTTTTTTGTCCACTGTTTACAGAAAAAAAGACTATAAATGGTTAAACCACGTGCAAACCATCAATCCACAGATTCTTAAACAATGCAGACAGGCCAGCACAGGATGCCTCCAAGAGAATTTTGAGCTTTAAATAGCACATTATAAATCATTAACCAGAATATTTCTGCCTTATCTTGGCCAAGGGTCATTGCCAGACTTTCAGGCATACCCAGAGGCACACAGCTATCTCAGTCCAAGTGCAAATTAGCCCTATTTTCACAGAGGGATGAATATATGTATTTCCTCCATCTATTGCCATGGTTTAAGGCAATAAATACTCCCACATAACATGAACCTTGCTGAAGGACATATGTCAAGTCTCATGAAAATTTCTTAGGCTTATTATCTTTCTTCAGGTTGAGGGTCTTCAACTTGATTAGTCCTTTGAACTTTAACTGATTAATTTACTGAATAGGTCAAAGAGGTTAGGATAAGAAAAAAATATCTGGGAGCTTTATTATCAAGGAGACTCTCAGTTGACATTGGAAAGTGCTTCAGAGCATCCTATAGCAGATGGATAAGTAGTTATTCAGTTCACAGTTGTATTCAACTCTGAGAGAGAAAAACTGCAGGGAAATTTTTCCAGCAGCTTCTCTATGTATTTTTCTCAAGGAACTAGAGTTATGCACAGGAAAACAAAATGTGCTGAACTGCACTCCCATAATGGTATTTGGCTAGAAACCTACTGCTATGGGTTTTGTGCTTTTTGGCACTGTATTAGTTTGATTGGGCTACCATAACAAAGTACCACTAAATAACAGAAATGTATTTTCTCACTGTGCTGGAGTTTAGAAGTTCAAAATCAAGGTGTTGGCAGAGGTGATTCCCTTGGAGGCCTGTGAGGGAAGTCTATTCCAGGCCTCTCTTCTTGGCTGGTAGATAACTGTCTTCATGTTCACATGGTGTTCTCCCTGTGTGTGTCCGTCTCCAAATATTCCCTTTTTAAAAGATACCACTCATAATGGATTAGGATCTACTTTATTGATTTTTTTTTCCTTTTCTCATATTTATTCCTTTCCCTTCTTTCTTTTCCCCTACACTTTCCACTTCCCCTTTGAATCATTTCTTCTTATTTCACATTATCTATTATACATTTTTGATCCTTATTTACACTTTCAGTTTCTCACACCAGAGAAACTATTCAGTATTTACACGTGTGTCCTATTGGCGTACGAAAAGATTTCATGAACAAAACCTCAGTCCCATGTGAACTTGCACAAAGAATCAACAAGTGAGATCTCTTCCTATTAAAAAGCTTCTGCACAGCAAAAGAAACCACCAACAGCATGAAGAGACAACACACAATATGGGAAAAAATTTTTACCAGCTGTTCCTCTGATAAAGGTCTACTTTCTAGAGTATATAAAGAACCTACTTTACTGATCTTATGTTAACTTGATTACCTTAATAAAGACCAAATAAAGTCACATTCTAAGGTACTAGGAGTTAGGACTTCAACATATGAATTTGGAAAGTATCACAATTTAGCACAAAATAGACTCATACTGAAAATCAGATTGTTTGGTATCCGTTTTTGCAGTCCTCTCTTTCTCTTGACATTTGCTGTCATCATTACAGGTTGTTGTTGATACTGCCTTTTGTCATGGAAGAATTATTTTCTCATGGCCAAAACAATGAGACATGCATGTAAGGAGCAAACATAACAGCCTTCTGAGTGAGAATCAACTGTGATATAATTAAGGACTTGTGTGTTTTCAGAACATAGCAAACAAGGCACATGAAGTACTTTAGCTCCTAAAATGAGCAAGAAGGCTGCTCATCTGTTCTTTAAGGAGAGCAATAGAACAATATTTTACTGCTACTACAGTTATCAATAATAGCATAATACCAACAATTTCTTTTCTCTCTCAAATATACAATTTTTTGGTATTTATGTTAGAAAGTATAAGTTTTAAATATCCTCTAATTGTATAACAAAATATATTATAGAAAAATCAAATGTCTTTCAGTCAAGTACATTCAAAAAGGGTAGAAAGTGATGTTCACAGTCACCTTCACTGTTTACTTTGTAATCTTAAATAGTACAGTGGACCTTTGACTTACAAATTCAATTGATTCCCAAGGATTGGTGGTAACTCAAGTTGGTTGTAAATCAATACAGCTGATATCTGGACGTTTACCTGGGTACACACTATAGATAACAAGAGGCAGATGAATCTTGCCTTGACCTAATTAATGCAAGTTGTTCTTATGTCAGGCAAGTTGTAACCTGAGGGTCCGCTGTATATTTACAGTTTTTAGACACCTGTTTGTATTCAGGTTATTTAGTCAAGGTATTGTGATTTTAATTTTAAATTTTGAGAACCTTTTGAACATTTGTGTCTGGTATGGAAATGAGTGCAGTAAGAATTGTATACATATAATTGTTATATTAATGTAAATCTGAATAGATCCAGACATATTAATTCTTTACAAATCTGCTACTGGAGACTATGGTTTAAGAAAATGTATCTGGTTATCAAGTTGACAAGGGGTGGATTGTAGTGGTTAATTGATTAATTGTCAACTTGAGTCGGAACACCCAGCTGAATTAAGCCAGCATGGTTCTAGGTATGGAAGACCCAATTTAAGGAGAATTGTCTGAGTATAAAAGGAGTTGTTGAGTATAAAAAAGGAGAATTGGAGGGAAGGATTTCAGCTGATTTTCCTTGGAAGAGCTTTATTGCAACTCATTTTCTTCAGAGGAGCTTTATCTCTTCCCTTCAGAGGAGCTCTGGTCTTTACCTTCACCTTGGGTGTCCTCTCCTGGCTTTTGGTGCAGATTCTTAAGCTTCTAGCACCAGCCTTTCCATCTGTCAGCACAGACTCTTTAGCTTCTAGTGCTGACCCTTCGACCTTCTGGCGCAGACCCCTCTGGCTTCTGTTCTGGATCATTTGGCTTCCTGGTGTGGACTCATACAGGATATTGCTGTGGGCTCCAGGCCTTTGACCAGATCCTTCAGACCTGCAGCATGTAGACAGATCTTTTGCACTCTTCTACATTTGACTGTGGGCAACCATTGTAGGCCAATCTTGTAAATTTCTGAGTCCTACATTAAATCTGATTTAGAGCATGTGTAGTCTTTTGAGGAGCCTTGCCCCAGCCCTGTGAGCTCTACTAATACAAAATGTTAGATTAAATAGACCAATTTCTTGCCACTGAGTTAAATCCCTGGCCCGACACCATACTTAATCTTCACAGGCTGAGTACTTTCCACCTAAGATCAAGACAACAATGATCTCACTCTATTACCATTTAACATCACACTTGAGTTCTTAACCAGTATACAAATGTAAGAAAATAACAAAAAACACATAAGAAGGAAGAAATAGAATTCTCTGTATTCAGCTAACATGATTAGCCATTTAAATAATCCTAAGGAGCTATGAAAACTTCCATGGGGAAAAAAACCTAATAAGCTGAGCATTGTGGCACATGTCTGTAATTCTAGCCTTGGGATGCTGAGGCACAAGGCCAGCTTGGGCTAATGTAGTGGGTTCACAGCTAACCTGAACTGCTCAGCAAAACCAAGTCTAAAAAAGTAAAAAATAACAATTAGCAAGGTCCAATCTTAAGTCATGGCAGTGATGGCTAAGTGGGGAGCGGAGACTAGCAAACTTATCAGGCTGTGAAGAAGCACGTCTAACTCCACTGCAAGTGTGGTGTCATAGAAAGTCAAGAAAAAACTTGTAATTTGTCCACACACATGTACTCTCTCACCCCACCATGGAATCAGTGGAAATCATGCAGGGTGCCTGGACTTGCTCTACAACCCAATAATAATGAAGCTCTCCTCTTTCTCTTCAGAGAAGTAGTATTTGAGGAGGCACCCCACACACACAACCTCCTACCTCTGTACTTTCACCTCCACTCTACTCCCCCACCCCATGTCAGAGAAAGCCATGTGGGGGCCAGAAATGAGATTTCTACCAATCTCAGCCAGGGAGATATTACCGGAGGCCTTGCAGAAAACTGACCTTCCCACTCTTTCCTAGCAACAACAGGACTCTCTCTCTGAGTATCAACCAGGAATGAGTGACGAATCATGACTACTTGCAACTGATAGTAATGACTCAGCGCTCTCTCTTCTCCTCTGAAACATTAGAAGGTGTAAATAAGATCCAGAATAAGCCAAATTGCAAATGCTTAATAAAATCTAAACCATGTAACAAGTTTTTGGTCAAAATTGTGTAGGATAAATTAACTTTAAATTGTATTAACCAATATGAGTATATTTCTGTAAGAATAGTTATGTTGAAGTAAAGTTTTAAAAAGGAACAAATAAATAACACAATTTTTATATAGTCCTACAATTCAAAATAAATGTAAACAAATTAAATTCATAGTTTTGGAAACTCCCCAAATGCAATCTCTGGGCCCAGATGGTTATAATGGAAAATTCTAATATCTGAAAATAATTAATGCCAATTTTACATACACAATCCCTTGCAGAAAATAGGAGGGAACAGTTTCAATTTGTTTTATGAAGCTATTATTACAGTAATACAACAACGATTCAAAAAACTATAGGACTATATTTCTCATAAGCTTTGGTGTAAAAATCCTCAAAAATTAAAACCTAACAAACTGAATCTAGCAATGCATAAAAAGAATTCTATATACCATGGCCAATTAAGATTAATCCCAGAAATACAAGCTTGGTTAAATGTTCAAAAATAAGTCATGGCATTCTATAGGATCAGTACGTTAAAGATAAAAGTTACATGGCACTGTTCCACCACTCCCAGCCCAGAGGAAGGGGTTTCTGGGCCAAAGTTCCACCGCTCCCAGCTCAGAGGAGGGGAGCTGCATGGGCGCCAAGAGCACCCTCCCTCGCCCTGTCAAAATGAGAAGACACATAAATAAGTCTCAAAACCAAACTTAGAGATCAAATACAGCAACCCCAAAGGGAAATGAGATGGAACACTCTGATATTCAAAGACCTCGATTCCCTGAACTGGCAACAAAAGAGGATCTGGAAAAAATGAAATCAGAAATAAATTCTCAGAAAACAGCAGAGATTGTGCTCACAGTGCAAGACAGGATTGATAAATCTAGAGAGGAGCTGAGGAACATGATGGAATCCCAACATAGGAAACAAATGGAATCCATGAAACAGATGCAAATAGATTTCCAGGAGATCAAAACCTCCACTGAAAGTCTAAACAGCAGAATGAGCCAATGTGAGGACAGAATTTCAGATATAGAAGATAAGATTGCAATTAGTGACCAGGAAAAGAAAAATTGCTTTAAAATTGTAAGGGACAATGAGAAATCAATCCAAAAGCTGCTAGACGATGCAAAGAAGAAAAACATAAGACTGATTGGAGTCAATGAAGAAACAGGAGAGAGGACAGGTGACATAAAAAAATCTCTTCAGAGAAGTAATGGCAGAAAACTTGCCAAGCAGGGGAAGAGAATTGGCATACAGATAAGTGAGGCATATAGGACTCCAAATAGCCTTGATCAAAAAAAAAACTACACATAGGCATATAATTCTTAAGATTCCAGAAACCCAACAGAAGAAAAAAGTTCTATAAGCAGTGAGAGAAAAGAAACAAATCACATACAAAGGAAAGCCCATCAGAATCACAGCAGACTTCTCAACACAAACCATCAAGGCAAAAAGAGCTTGGAGTGACATATTCCAAGCCCTAAAAGAAAACAGCCTCCAACCCAGATTGATGTACCCTGCAAAACTATCTTTTAAAATTGATGGAGAAATAAGACATTTTCATGACAAAGAGTACTTTAGGAACTTCATGAATACCAAACCAGCGCTCCAAAAAATTTTACACAATATCCTAGGAACAGAAAATGAGGATCGCTACCACAGGAAGCACAGCAGAATGAACCTATCGCATGTGACAAGAAATTAAATGTAAAGGGGGAGAATCCAACAAAAAGAAAAAGTCATGGCAATGATAAGTGAATAAGTATCAGTTATAACCATCAATGTTAATGGTTTCAATTCACCAATCAAAAGAAATAGCCTGGCAGAATGGGTCAAGAAGCAAAATCCAACAACATGCTGCATACAAGAAACACACTTAATTCAAAAGGAAACTCATAGACTGAAAGTTAAAGGGTGGAAAACTATATTCCATGTAACGGGAACCTGAAAAAAAGCAGGAGTGGCTATCCTCTTGGCAGATCAAATAGATTTCAAATCAACACTGATTAAGAGAGACAAAGAAGGACCCTACACTCTTGTAAAGGGAACAATGCAACAGGAAGAGATAACAATCATCAATATCTATACACCAAACACTAGTGCACCCAACTATAGAAAACAAATACTAACGGACATGAAAAGTCATATATGCACTAATACAATGGTAGTGGGGGACCTCAATACCCCATTGTCACAAATAGATAGATCAACTAGACAAAAAATAAGTAATGAAATAGTAGAACTCAATCGAACTCTTGAACAAATGAACTTAACAGATGTTTACAGAGTCTTCCACCCCACAAAATCAGAATACACATTCTTCTCAGATGCACATGAGTCATTCTCCAAAATAGACTACATACACATAGAACATGTTTAAGTAAGTGCAAAGGAATTGAAGTTATCCCCTGTATATTATCAGACCATAGTGTGATGAAATTGGAGATTCATAGCAAAAGAAACTTTAAAAATTTCATAAATACATGGAAATTGAACAACACACTTCTGAATAACCAATAGGTCACAGAGGAAATTAAAGAAGAAATCAGTTAGTTCCTTCAATTAAATGACAATGACAAAACAACATATCAGAATCTATGGGACACAACGAAAGCAGTCCTACGAGGGAAATTCAGAGCAGTGAATATTCATATTAGGAAAAGAGAGCAAGCCCAATTAAACAACCTGATGCTGAACCTCAAGCTTCTAGAAAAAGAAAAGTGTGACAAACCCAAAGCTCATGCAAGGGAGGAAATTATAAAGATCAGAGCAGAAATCAATTCAATGGAGACGAAGAGAATGGTACAAAAAAATCAATGAAGCCAAGAGTTGGTTCTTCGAAAGAGTCAACAAAATTGACAAACCCTTAGCCAACCTTATCAGAAAAAGGAAAGAAAAGGCCCAAATCCATGCAATTAGGAATGAAAAGAGTGAAATTACAATGGACCCAGCAGAAATCCAGAGAATCATCAGTACCGACTTAAAGAACCTATACGCCAATAAGATGGAAAACACAGAAGAAATGAACAGATTCCTAGACATGTATGAATTACCAAAGTTGAACGAAGAATACCTAAAAATTCTGAACAACCCAATATCAACCAGTGTAATTGAAAATGTAATTAAAAACTTATCAACTAAGAAAAACCCAAGTCCTGATGGCTTCACTGCTGAATTCTACAAGACATTTAGAGAGGAACTACTGCCATGACTGTTAAAACTCTTCAATGAAATTGAAAGGGAAGCAATACTCCCAAATGCATCCCTGGAAGCAAGCATCACCTTGACACTAAAGCAGAAAAAGACCCAACCAAAAAAGAGAACTATAGGACAATCTCAAAAATGAACATAGATGCAAAAATCTTTAAGATACTGGCAAATAGAATGCAGAAGATCATCAAGAAGATCATACACCCTGACTAAGTGGGATTCATCCCAGGGATGCAGGGATGGTTTAACATACACAAATCAATCAATGTAATACACTGTATCAATAGAGCCAAGGACAAAAACCATATGATTATCTCCATAGATGCAGAAAAAACATGTGACAATATCCAAACTGCATTTATGATAAAAACCCTACAAAAAATTCGAATACATGGTCTTTACTTCAATCTGATAAAAGCCATCTATGAAAAACCAACAGCCAGTATCATACTAAATGGTCAAAAACTGAAATGCTTCACACTAAAATCAGGAACAAGGCAAGGATGTCCACTATACCACGCTTGTTCAATATAGTTTTAGAAACATTAGCCATGGCAATTAGACAAGAGAAAGAAATAAAAGGAATAAAGATAGGAAATGAAGAAGTCAAATTGTCATTATTTGCAGATGACATGATACTCTCTATAAAAGACCCCAAGAACACCACCAAAAGTCTTCTAGACTTAATCACCAAATTCAGTAAAGTAGCTGGATACAAGGTGAACACAAAAATCAACAGCTTTCCTCTACACGAAAAACAGACTCACTGGGACAGAAATAAGGCAAACAATTCCTTTCACAATAGCATCCAAAAAACTGAAATACCTAGGAATCAACCTAATGAAAGAAATCAAAGACCTCTTCTCTGAAAACAATAGCACTCTGAAAAGAGAGATTGAAGACAATATAAGAAAATGGACAGACATCCCCTGCTCCTGGGTAGGAAGGATCAATATAATGAAAATGACCATACATCTAAAACTTATATATAGATTCAATGCAATTCCAATTGAGATCCCAGCAGCATATTTCACAGAGCTTGAGAAAACAATCCAAAAATTCATTTGGAACAAGAAGAGACCCAGAAGAGCAAAAGCAATTCTGAGAAACAGAGACGTGGTAGGGGTATCACAACCCCCAAGTTGAAACTATACTGCAAAGCTACTGTGATAAAAACAGCATGGTACTGGTAAAGAAACAGACCTGAGGACCAGTGGAACAGACTAGAAGATGCAGAAACAAAGTCAGACACACTCAGCCATCTCATCTTTGATAAAGGAGCCAAACACCCTCACTGGAGAAAGATAGGTTCTTTAAAAAATGGTGCTGGAAAAATTGGGTTTCAACTTGTCAAAAATTAAAACTAGACCTATATCTCTCACCATGCACTAAACCAAAATCAAAATGGATTATAAATCTAAATATTAAGATAGAAACGCTGAACTGGCTGGAACAGAAGTTCGGCAGAACTCTTGAAAACATTGGTGTAGGAAAAGATTTTATGAACAAAACCTCCATTGCCCGTGAACTAGCACAAACAATCAATAAGTGGGATCTCTTCTTATTAAAAAGCTTCTGCACACCAAGAGAAACCACCAGCAGTGTGAAGAGACAACCCACAATTTGGGATAAAATCTTCATCTGCTGTTCCTCAGACAAAGGCCTACTACCTCGAATCTATTAAGAACTTAAAAAGATCAGACCTCCCAAATTTAAAGACCCAATCCGAAAATGGGCATCTGAAATGAACAGACATTTCTCACACAAAGAAGTAGAAATAGCAAATAAATACATGATAAAATGTTCACCATCACTGGTCATTCGAGAGATGCAAATGAAAACAACGCTGAGATTCCACCTCACTCCAGAAAGAATGGCTGCTATCATGAAATCAACCAAGAACAAATGCTGGTGGGGCTTTTGGGAAAAAGGAACCCTCTTCCACTGCTGGTGGGAGTGTAGTCTGGTGCAACCACTATGGAAATCATTATGGAGATACCTCAAAGAACTAGGACTGGAATTGTCATTTGACCCTGCTATTCCCCTGCTAGGTATCTTCCCCAAAGAATTAAAAGAATCATACCACAGTGATATATGTGTACCCATGTTCATAGCAGCACAATTTGTAATAGCCTAAACCTGGAAGCAGCCCAATTCCCCATCAACTGGAGACTGGATAAAGAAAATGTATTTTTTTTATAAGATGTAGTACTACTCAGCCATAAAGAATGAGAAATTAGAGACGTTTATAGCTAAATGGATGCACATTGAGGTGATACTCTTAAGTGAAATAAATAGGACACACATGTGTAAATACCAAATAGTTTCTCTAGTGTGAGAAACTGAAAATGTAAATAAGGACTAAAAGATATTATGGATAGTGTGAAATGGGAAGAAAAGGGGCAAAAGGGAAGGGGAAGTGGGAGGGGTAGGGGAAAGGAAAAAAGGGGATGGAATTAATATCAGAAAATGGAAAAATGTAAACAAAGTCTTTGTAAATAGAGAGGGACGGAGGGGTTGGAGGGAGGGCAGTGGAAGGGGCCAAAATAAGAACCAAGAGAGATTATGTAAAGGTGTAAATTTCCAATGAGGAATGTCATTATATTGTATACCTAAACTGTACCAATGATTAGAATTAATAATTGATAATGAGAAATAGGAAGAAAAGGTCCAAAGCAGTAGGGTAAGTGGGAGGGGTAAGGGAAAGGAAAGAAGAGAAAGGAAAAATTATGAGAAGTGGAAAAAATGGAAACAAAGTCTTTGTAAATAGGAAAGAGGGGGGCGGTGACAAAAGGGCAGGGAATGGGGAAAAAATAAGAACCAAGATACATACTGTAAAGGTACAATTCCCAATGAGAAATGTAATTATATTGTATACCGAAAATGTACCAGTAAAAGAATTTAAGGGAAAAAAAGATAAAAGTTACATGATCTTATCAATAGATGAAGAAAAGCATTTGATGAGTTTTAACAATGACTTATTGATAAAAACTCAAGAAAATAAAAACAGGACAATTTCCTTAACTTTATGTAGGGCATCTACAAAAAAACCCAACAGCTAGCATTATATTTAGTGGTGAAAGAATTAATGCTTTTTCTCTTATAGCTAGAAACAAAATAAGGATATCCATACTCCCTGCTTTTATTTAGCAAAGTAATGGAAGTTTTAGTCAATGCAATAAAGCAAGATAAGGAAATAAAAGGCATACAAGTCAGAAAGAACACACACACAGACACACAACCTTCCAAAAAAAAATGAGTTCTTTAAGGTCACAGTATAAAAGATCAACACAAAAATCAGTTGACTATCTACATGTTAACAAAAAAGCGTGCAGAAACCAACAGTTAAAACACCATACTACTAAAATTGCAGAAAGAAATGAGTTGATACAGTGCATAGTTAACAAAATACATAGTCTGTGTGCTGAAGGTTACAAAATGTTGATGATGACAATCAAAAAAAGATTTAAACACATGAAAAGACATGCCACATACATGAGCTGGAAAACTGAACATAGTAAAGATGGCAATCCTACCTTAACTGACATGCAGGGTTAACAAAATTCCTATCAAAATGCAAGCAAGATTTATTTATATTCATAGTCAATGCTTATGTGAAAACTCATAAGGAAAGGCACAAGTCCTAGAATACCTAAACTAATTTCAATAAAGAAGATTAAGGTGGGAGGACATAGTCTACACATATTAAGACTTACTATATAGCTCTAGTAATCAGTGAAATGTGGTATTGATGGAGAAATATATAGATCAATGGACTAGAATAGAGAACATGGAAATAGCTCCTATGCAAGCACAATTGACTGACTTTTTTACACAAGTACAGATGCAATTAAATAGAGAAAGGATAGCTTTTTCAACAAATGGGTAAGAACAGTTGGCCTTTCATAAGCAAAAATGAACCTTGTCCTAAACCTCCTACCTTATGCAACTATTAAAAACAAATAATGGACATAAATTTTAAACAGTAAGACCTTTAGAGAAAAAATAAGAAAAATCCATGAGATCTAATGCTAGACAAAATTTTTTAGACTTGATACCAAAATCATGATCCATAAAAGAAAAAAAAAATGCAACAATGTAAACCTCATCAAAACTAAAGCATTTGCTCTATGAAAGCCCATATGAAAAAAATGTAAAGACAACCTACAGACTGGGGAAAACATTTATAAACCATATTTCTGACAAAAGACCCTAAAAAGAACTAATATAAAGAACTCCCCAAATCCAACAGTAAGAACACAAACAATCCAATTAGAAAATGGACAAAAGGCTTTAAGAAATAGTTCACCAAAGAAGATAAGCAGATGGCAAAGAAGCACATGAAAAGATGTTCAACACCATTAGCCAGGGAAATGCATTAATAACAAAATGCAATATCACTACACATCTACTGGAATGAATAAATTAATAAAATAGATAGTATGATGGCTAATTTTAAGTGTCAACTAGGCTAAGGACAGCATTATTGGTAAACTATTATTTCAGGTATGTCTATGAGAGTGTTTTCAGAAGAGATCGGCATTTGAGTGAGTGGAATAAGTAAGGAAGATCGACCCTCACCCATTGTGGCCAGCCACCATCCAGTGAGCTGAGGCCTCAGAACAAAAAGGTAGAGGAAAAGTGAATTAACTTTGTCTTGTAGAGATGGGAACCCTTCTTCTCCTACTCTTGGACATCAGAACTAGAGGTTCTCCAGAATTTGGACTATAGGACTTGGACTAGTGGTCTTCTAGGTTCTCAGACCTTCCACCTCTAACTGAGAGTTACACTACTGACTTCCTTGGTTCTGAGGTCTTTGGTCTTGGATGGAGCCACATTACCAATTTTCCTATTCACCAGCTTCCACACAGGACCTCACAGCCTTCATTATCATATGAGCTAATTCTCCTAATAATCCTATCGGTCTGTCTGTCTGTCTGTCTCCCTCCTTCTCTCTCTCCCTCCCTATCTTTCTTATTGATTTTGTTTCTCTGGAGAACCCTGACTAATAAAAGTACCAATTATTTGTAAGGATATGGAGATATTGATCACCTACATTTCTACTAGGAATGTAAATGGTACAAGTGCTCTGGAAAACAGACAGTTTCTTATAAAACTAAACATGCAACTAATTACTAGATAGCCCAGCAATTGTACTCTTGGATATTTAGCACAAGGTTATAAAAACATGGTCACATAAATACTTGTATGTGACTGATTATGGTAGTCTTATTTATAATAGTTAGAAACTGAAATCAGTCCAGATGTCCTTGAATAATTGAACAATTACATACGTACTCAACAATAAAAAGGAACAAAACCATTAATACATGCAAAAACTTGGATGAGTCTCTGGGAAATCATGTTGAGTATCCAATCTCAAAAGATTACAACTCTAACTTCCACTATATTTTGAAATGACAAAATGTTTAAAATGTAGAACAAATTAGTGGCTGCCAGGAATTGGGATTCTGTGACTAGGGCTGTCACAAGAGTAGTATAAGTGTGTTTATAAAAGGATAACAACAGGAACCCTTGTAGTGAAGGAACTGTTAAGCATCTTGACTTTAGCGATAGACATAAAATCCACACTAGTTAAAAAATTGTATTGAATTTAGTACATACACACAATTTAGTGCAAGTAAAACTAGAAAAAGCTGAATAAAACTGGTGGATTGTATCAACGTTAATATTGTGGCTATGGTATACCATACTTTTATAAAATGTTTCCATAGGTAGAAACTAGGTAAATTGTACAAAGGCTCTCTCCACATTTTCACAACTGCATTTGCATTTATAATTTTATCAATAAATTTTTTAAACAAATTTTCAATGCACTGAAACATATATGCTACTACAGAACATATAAGAATGATAAATAGGCACATAAAAAGACATTTAACATTTCAAGCCACTAGAGAAGTATGAATTAAGAGAATGAGAAGTACAATGATTTGACTTTGGGTACTGTCTTCCAAAGGTCCAGGTATTACAGGTTTGATCCTCGGGGTGGCACTATTCGGAGGTGCTGCAGAGCTTCAGGAGGGGGGGCCTGGTGGGAGGTCCTTAGGAAACCAGGAGCATCCCCTTGAAGGGGAATGTGGGACTCCAGTCTCCTTTTCTTTCTCACCTTCCTGACTCATGAAGTGAACTATTGGTTTGCTCTGACTTGCACTCCCCTCCATTCCCATTTGACACCCTCACCAGAGGCTGGTTTGGGACTGGAACCTCCAGAACCATTAACTAAGTAACTTTTATCTCTTTATATGTTTATTATCTTGGCTATTCCAAGAAACTCCAACAAATATCAGGAGATACCAGTACATATCTATGATAGTGTCTAAAACTGTACTGACAAGGCCAACCACTTGCAAAGATGTGGAGGAACTAGAACCCTCATACATTGCTAGAGGGGTTGCAAAATGGTGCAACCACTCTGGAAAATGATTTGGTAGTTTTCTTACAATATTAAACATACACTTACCATATGATTCAAGAATCTTATTCTTTGATATTTGTCCTAGAGAAATGAAATATTATGTTTATACAGAAATCAAAAATATAAATGTGTATATCAGCTCTATTTTTAATTGTCCCAAACTGGAAATAACCTACATACTTGTATCCTTCACAAAGTGAATGGACAAATAAACTGTGATACACTCATCTGATAGAATACTACTTGGCAAGGAATAAGCTATCAATGCATGGAATTAAATCAATGAATCACAAAGGCATTATGCTGAATGAATGGGGCAAATCTGTAAAGGTTATATACTTTATTATTCTACTGATAATACACTTTGGAAAGAAGAAAAAAAACATATCAGTGGTTCCCAGAAGTTGGGAAGGAGGAGGCAGATGTGACTATAAAGGGATAGCATGAGGTCATCTGTAGGGGGATGATGGAACTGCTATATATCTTGATTGTGGTGGTGGATACAAAAATCTAAGCATGTGTTAAAACTCATAGAAGTCTATGCCAAAAGGGAGACATGGAATCAAAAAGAATTGAGGGGATGGGGATTTAGCTCAGTGGCACTGCACCTGTCTTGCAAGCACAAGGTACTGAGTTTGATCGATCCCCAGTACTGGGGAAAAAAAAGAATTGATATGGAGCCTTTATTTAATCAAAAGCCTTTTCCAGCAATTTTTACTCAATTCTTTTGATTCTTCAGAGCGAAAGAATTGAAGACTCAGTGACTAGTTACCTATGTGTTTTGTCTTGACCTCACGTGTCTATTCTGCCTACCCAAGCTGTTTCAGAAAAGAAATTGGACATGAGGCTCCACTTGCCTTTTCAAAATTCTTTTCTTGACACATGCCATAGAAACAGTTATTTGGTACTCCTTTTACACAGTGCGGGCCCCATTTTTCATGACTTTTTTTCTTATCTAATACACTACATTTCCACTGAGTGTTTCTTAGTTTCTCATATAAGCAGTTTGCCTTTTTTAAATGGAATTTTATGCCCCCTGAATCTCACACAATGTTTTAACTAGAAAACATACACTATTGGAAAAATGATATTGTTACAAGTAGTGGCTTAAAGTCATATTTTAAGATAGTCAAAATAATTTTTAAAGTAGCATTTTTCCTACAGTTTGAATTTATAGACAAAATGAGACTTTCTTACTGTAAATTTAAAACAATATTATTAAAACACCAGTGTGGTTATGTCCTCTTATTTTCAAGTCATTTTCTTGCTATAGGTGGTTTGATGTTATACACATTCATTTTGAAACAAATGTAAACAGCAAGAACTGTCAAGGATTTAGAAATATAAACAAAAGCATACCAATTTATTGAAAATGACATCAGAATTCAAAGTTTTTCTTTTCCACCAGTCTTATACCCACTTTAACCTTGAAATAGAAGTATTTTTGGAGTAGTTTGCTCCCTCATAATTTTGAAGGCCTGTTTTGTGTAGATCTGAACCCTAATGAGTACTTTATTGAACGAAGGAAGTAGAAGGATCACTGCCATCCTAAATTAAACATGCCATTTTACCTCATCACATCACTGCCATTGCTTTGTAAAACTCCATGTACTCAATAAAGCTTTCATGGATTAATTGCCTGAAATAAACTCATTTTCCCATTACCATGTCCACACATAAAATGTACTTCTACTTTCCACTCACTAGTTCTTACATAAATTCAATAACTTCTTTACTCCTACATAATGCAAACACCTGAATATTATACGTATTCATTCAGATAAATGTTTATCATTCAACTACCAATGTCCCATAAACATATTTAGTCTATCACTGTGAGAAATTAACCATATTCCAAAGGAAGTTATGATTAGCCTCTCTCTGACAAGCTTGGCTCCATTCATAAATTGATAATAAATGCTTTCAGTGGCTGATGATGAGGATAACTTTATATAAATGAAGAGGCAAAAAGATTTTATTTACATTTTCTAGTGGTGACAAGAGATACAGAGAAATTAAGAAATTTTATGTCCAATAATACAGTGAGCCATAATCACTTCTGACTATAACAACACCCCTCAAATTTCTGGTCTTTAAGACATTTAAGATTTCAGTAGAATAAAGCTTTTCATACTGCTTTGATGATCCCAACACTACAGTAGTTTCAGGACATTCGTTGTTTTAAGGGGAGAACTAACACCAGGAAATGATAAAGAGTCTTTGAAATAGGCTTGCATGATTTCTAAATAAAATCTTACCTTCCCAGACAGAAAAATAAACAGCTAGGAGAAACTAACTGATCTTGATCAAACTTGGCATTTACTTCAAACTATATTCTCTCTACAAACTCCAACACCTATTTTTGTACTGAATGAAAGACATTTGAAACTTTTCAATGTGAAAGATATTTTCAAAATAAAAAGCAAGTAAAGGGGTGAAAACAAATCAGTCATAATTTAAAAATTCATGGCCATATGTGAACAGCAATATTTCTGACCCTTGGAGTTAAGTCTTTAGTTAGAAACAAGTGGCAGACTACATCAGAGGAGGGGAAGACAGATTTCAAAATTGTTATCACATTACTACAAAACACTTGTGAATGTTGGCCCTTACCTTCTCATTTAATTTTCTTCTCTAAATCTCCCTTACCTCAGTAAACACTGATTTTATAATAGCAGTACATGTATGTTTTCCTCAGGTGTCCGTCAAGTCTAGGAGAGTGGCTATGCAGCCACTCATTACTCATTGTGTTTCAAGATCTCATAACCTAACACATCAAATTTCTTTTTATTCATCAGGATTCACTTCCAGCTCAGAGCACAAGTTCCCTCTGAGCTGCTACTGGTTCCAAAAGCACAACTAGGCGGAGATCACCTAGTAGGCATGTTTAAATAAATCGCTTTTGTTTTCATTTTTTTCTTTTGCAAGACTATTACATCTTCAAGAAAGAAGATTGATTGAAGAAAATGATAGACAGGCTCTTTATTCACTCAATACAAGGGTCTCCAAACAGTTCAATCTTTAACTTGGATTTGAGGAATGTTAACAAGGAAAACAGGTCTCTGAAAGTCAGGCTCTAACAGTGGTTACCAGAAATGTGATTTTTATTTTTATTCTACAATGCCAGATATTGATTCTTAAGCTTTTAAAGAAATCTTTAAAATTTTTTCTTAGCTCTTAGAGGGCTCATAGTTTCTGCCTAAGAACTTCATATCTGCTATTTTATCCTATATGAATTTACTTCAAATGAGTTTGTGAAAACAAACATAGGCCTTACATGTACTTTGTCTTACTTTGACACCCCTCATGGGAAACAAAAGTTAGGAGAAAAAGAAAAAGAGGGCCGGGGATTTCTCTCAGTGGTTCTGCCACCTGCCTTGCAAGCTCAAGGACCCAAGTTCGATCCCTGGTACCAAAAAGAAAAAGAAAAGAGTCCACCGTAAGTGACAGCTAAAGAAATGCATGCTCATGAGCATGTTACCATGGTGGGCAACAGGAGTTTAAACTTGGTAGAGACCTTCAGAAATATCATTTGGAACAGATTTCCTAAAGAACTGAAGTGGAGGTGGATGGGTGTGGGGCATTTATTCACAGGTTCCAGGCCTCACTGGTCGAGTTGGTCTCAAAAGGCATAGACTCCCCCCTACTTCCATATTGTGCCTGTAATGCAGCAGCCTAGGTTTCCATGTTGGATGAAGTTCTCAGCCAGAGAAGTACAGACAGACAGGTGCTTGCATTGGAAGCCAACAAGTACTGAAAATTATCTTTATTTATTCCTGCAGAAGAAACCAGATAGGTCAAAGAAATTTGGGACAGGACATCAATCGTGTCTGTTCACGCTTTCTTCTCTATCTGGAGGAGGCTAAATAGAAATTATTAGTAATGAGAGGTAATAACATAAATGTGCATTTAAAATCATTAAATCTGATCTATATAAAAGCTGTGCCACGATTTGGGTATAGTTTAAGCATATCCCTTAAAGGTTCATGTTGGCTTGGTTTCGAGGGAGACAGTATCGGGAAGTGCTGTGGAACTTTAAAAAGAGGTGTAGCCTAGTGGAAGGTCCTTAGCTCATTGGGGGCGCTACCTTCAAAAGGGAATGTTAGTCTCCTCGAATAAGTTCTTGTGAGAGCAAGTTTTTATAAAAGCCTGAGAATGATCCCTGAGTCATTCTCCTCCTTCTTGTTTTGAGACATGATTTCTTCCTCCCACACACATTCCAACATTTATGACACTATTAGTCATGCGGTCCTCACCAGAGATGAGCTGACCCCAGAATCATGTCCTTGAATCTCCAGAAGGACAGTCACCAAAAAAATAAGCCCCTTTATAATGTTAGCCAAATATTTCATTTTGGTAATAAAAAGCAGACTAATACAAGCTGGCTCTTGATAAATCATCTCTGGTCTTATTACAAAGCTTTAATGTTTAAAGAAGTTGCCAACAGTTATTTGACCTGCATTTTGCCCTTATTGAAGGAGCTCCATTTGGGTTAGGATTTGTGGTTGGTACTACATCTGAGCTGACAATATAGATGAGACTATCTTTGCCCCAACTGCCTCTCTTTTCCCTATTAGCTTACTGTTTAGCAAGAAGAAGGTAGTCCTTGGAGAAAGTTTGGTGTTTACATGATTACTTGTTCAGGTTGGATTTTTTTTTGCAGTGAACCTTGATATTTTAAGTCCCACTTCTGAATGACACCCCCCAAAACAGCCGTAAGAAACACAGTATTACATTTAATGTGGATGTGATCTGAAGAAAACTGTCTCACACATTGCTCAATACTCCCATAGAGACCCACACGAAAAAACTTACTCATATTTGAAAAGTGTCAACCAATGTGTAGTGTCCTTTCCAACACCAATTCTCTAATTTATTTACACCAACTGGATGTCCAAATAATTAATTCTAATTCTGATACTAATTATGCAGAATTATCATAGACTCCACAAGTTCAAAGCTCAGTCCCAGAAGACTCCGCTCATTTTAGATGCCAGGCACAAGTCCATGGTTTTCACTCATACCTCTGACAGGCTACAAATTCGAGGGTTCCCACAACCCCCTTTTTAGCCTTGATAATTCAGTAGAATGACTCACAGGACTCGGGAAAGTGCTGACTATCAATAGTTTGTTAAAACAGATACAACTTAGGAACAGTCAGATGGAAGTGTTGAATAATGCAAGGCATGGGGTTGGTAGGGGGCACAGAGCTTCCACACAATCTCCAGGTACACTGCCTTCCCAGCATCTCGGTGTGTTCATCAACCTGGAAGCTCCCTGGACTCTGTCAGGACATTTTATGGAGGTTCCATTATATAGGAATGATTAAATCCAATCTCCAGTTTCTCTTTCTTTTCCAAAGCTGGAGGGATAAGGGGCCTGAAAGCTCCAAACCTCTAATCATGGTTTGGTCTTTTCAGAGACCGGCCGCCAGCTAGAAGCTATGTAGGGAAACCCAACCAGCAGTCATCTCCTTAACACACACACACACACGCGCGCACACACACACACACACACACAAATACACCACGCAGGAGAGTCCAGGGATTTTAGAAGCTCTGTACCATTAACTGGAGACAATAAACTAAAATTTTATTTTGTATTATATCACAATATCCTACTACTAGGTAAAATGTTGATGTCTTAGGGTAATTAGAAATTTTTTTCACTCTGAACAAGGCAAACTATGAAACTCAGAATGTTGCCATTTTAACTTTGGCCATTAAGAAAGTTAGTGCTGGGACCCAGGGTGTAGCGCAGCGGTAGGGTGTATGTTTGATATGTGTAAGGCCCTGGCTTTGATCCCCAGAACAAAAGTTTTACAAACCTTAGAGCAAAATTTGTGGATTATACAAACTACTTATATTCTAAACACTCATCTCCATAAATTTGATCTTTACCCAAACATAAATATAGCTTTATGATAATAGATTTATACAGTGACAGTTGTAGAAAATTAAATGTGAATGTTTCATTTACCATAGTACTAATACTCAACATAATCTCTCCTACCTAAAAGCAATCAAACAACATTTTTCTAGTCCTTTTCCATGTATATATAGAAAATTATCTGTATATATTTACATGTACATTAATGAACATGATTAGGATTATGCTATCAAAGTTCAAACACATGTGCATATAGATGTGTATATTCAGTTTCTTGAATTTGTTTACATAAAGTCATATTAGATATGATTCTTTGTCAGTATGTACAGAATTTTCTTAATGTTTTATCACTACACAGTACGCTGCAGTAAGGATTTTTCATAAATTAATTAACCATCTCTTTAATGGAGGTATTTAGGTGTTTCTAAGTATTTACTAATACAAATGACTTTGTAGTTCTGCATGAGGCAAGTATTAAGTTGAATATTTCAAGCTGATATTTGAGCTGTTTCCCAGAACATTTTGAGTATCTTTGTAATGTAGAGAGACTTTTAGTCTCATCTCTATAAATTAGAACCCAGGCAACTCACCTGCACAGACTTGGCTGAGGCACAATCATGCGACTTAGATATACCCATGCTAAAGTTTAATTTGATCAAGAGAAGCTTCCATGTTTAACCCACTTTCCTGGGGAGGATCAGGGAAGAGTGTCAAGGGAGGTAGCAATAAGAAAGGTGAGTTCCTTGTACAGAACTGACTTTGGGGCTGACAACAGCAGCTCCTTCACTCAAAACTAGCAGATAGCAGCTGTTCAAGCCAAAGCATCCAGGATTTGGTAGCAGCAGGAGAAACAGCTGTGTTTTCTTCATTATCTAATTTTGTAATTTGCTTTCTGGGATTGGTCATGGAAACTTAGCCTGAGATACTCTCAACAATTCTATGAGCATCCAGTACCTTAAAAAAATAAAGACCCTTTTCACCTAATCAATCAGCTTCTGTTACCTGCAGCTAAGAATCTGGAAGTATACAGAAATTGGAACCAAAAGTTGCAGCACCAGAATCCTTGGGGAAATAGGGAATTTTTGTGATTGGTTATCTGGCATGGCAGCCATGGAAACATGCTGCTGCTCAGCTCCCCTTCAAGAGGCTCTCCTGCCTGAGCAGTGAGCATAGTGACTGACAGTTTCCAGTTGCTGTTCCTCTTCACCAGTCCCTGAGGCACTAGGGTCAGCCTATTCCTACTTTGATCTGGGATTCCTCTAAGGAGCAATTTTTGGTATGGGAACTCCCCATCAGTATCAGAACTGGCCTGCAGTCTGAGGGTCTTCCTATTCAATTCTTCCTTTTCTCTGTTTGTTCTTACATACATCGAAGACTAAAAGCTTTCTCTGCCTTCACCCCCTCTTTTGGCTACTAGGCTGATAACTAAGATTAAATCCCAGTATAACCTGAATGGGGAAAATTTCAGCTCAAAGAAAGGAAAGAGATAATACATATGTATATATACCTACTCTCTCTGCTTTTACCCTTCGTAGGCATTTGCCCCATAAATCTCTCACTTCCAATCTCATCTTGGCATCTGCTATGCAAAGGACCTGTCATGGATGGTACTAAAAACAGTCAGAAAAAACAACTGTAGAAAACAGGTGTTTGGAGACTGGCTCACTCCACACCTAGCTGGCAAAGGGGAGCTCCTCTACCTCATCCTGAGTGCCTATGGGACATGGATAGGTTCTGATACGTGTTGATTTGGTCCCTAAGGATTTCACCTGTGATGACCTTGTAAAATCTCCCAGTGGAGGGGAACCTCTTGCTGGTTTGATGCCTGAGGCATTTGAAAGAGCCAGATGAAATAATGCCTATGAGCAATGGCTTATTATGACTAAGTTCTACTGACACCTGGCAGAGGGGAAATGGGTAACTACAAGCTGTTAACAGTTCACAATTTGGGCCATAGTGCTTCAGGGTAGCTTGACAAAGATGCTTCACCACCCGAAGCGAAAGGGCAGACATAAGTGTTGACAAGACTGGACACAGGATCTGAGTGACAGAGATCCAAAGGCTTTTAAATGCTGAACAAAGATGGGCCTTATTATGTGAAATTCAAGGCCCTAGTGGTGAAAATCTGGGTCACTGAAACATGAAATGGGGACTTCAGAATGGATGATTTTGCAGATTATGGCCTTGCAGACCTCCCTAAGCCCTCAGAGCTTGCAGAGGCAACCATTCCCTCTTGAGTAATATGGGAAGAAGCTTTCAGGTTTCTGACCTTAAGGCAACAGGTTACCCACATCATAAACTTTCCTGTATCAGGAGTTGTCCCAGCTCTTTTGCCCACTAGAGTGATAACAAGGGTTAAATCCTGGTATAATCTGAATGGGGAAAAGTTAGACTCAAAAAGAAAGAGGCTATGCATAGTAGGATCTTCAAGAACTAATTACCATATACCAGCAGAATCCAGAAAGTATTCATGGGTTTGGATTTTGAAGGTGTTTGAAAGAGGCTGGAACGTAAGACCAAATGAGTCCAAATTCATTGAGTTGGGGGTGCTTTATCAAGACACAGGATTAAATGATCTGAGAAGGGCTTTAAGATGGGGCAAATATGCTGCTTTCAGAAACCTGGGGAAAGTGATGGGCAATAATAGGTGAAGTGGAATGAATGTCTGACTTGCCCTGACAGACTGTATGGGAGGAATGAAAACACTATGGGAAGTGGCACACTGGAATGGATGTGTTACATGAGTCCAGAAGATCCATTATCTATCAGACTATGTTTCTTTCACGGGAGAGTCTGACGGCACTACCATATTAATTTATTTGTTGCCTTTAAATTGTGCATCATAGAAATTCATAAAAGATTATAAAATAATTCACTTGAGTTTTCTTCTAGCATTTGTGTAATTTCATTCACTTTTGAACTTAGGTATCTAATCCATGTGGAATTCATTTTGGCAGATAGCATAATGTATGAATCCAGTTTTTATTCTTTTTTTAAATGACAACTTATTTCAACACAGTTTGAGTCCCTCTTTTCCCCAGTGATACAAGATGCCACCTTTATCATATTTTAAATTGCAATGTGTTCTTTGGTATATTTCTGGACTGCTCTTTTCTGTTCTACTCTTCTGGCTTTTCATGTGCCAGTGCTAATTATAGTATTAATTATATCATAGTATTACAGTATTAATTATATTCATGTGCCAGTGTTAATTATAGTATCATAATGTGTTAATATCTGGTAGGATTTGCATACTTACATATTTCTTTTCTTTTTCAGGGTTTCCCTAGATTATTCTTTCATCTCATTTTTTCAAATGAACTTCAGAATCAACTGATCTAGCTATTTACAAAAGGAGTAGGTATTTTATTTGGAGATTATCTATTCTTTTTATATTTAGTATATTTAGTGAAAAGGTTTTATCTTTTCCTATGTTCTGAAATTATCAGTCTTTGAGAGTCTGACAGAAGTTCCCCATCAAAGCATCTATGCCTGGTACTTTGTTGTAGGATAGTTCTTTGATAACTTTCACTATTATTTAACAGAAATTGGTCTGTTTAAGCTTTCTATTTTCAATCAACTTAATTTTGAGAAACTATATTTTCCTAGAAGAAACATCTATTTCATCAAGGCTTATAAAGTTACATTAACAAAAATTTGAAAAGCAGTTTCATAGTCAAAAAATTCTTCAATCCTATTTTTCTTGTCAATTTTTACTTTGTATATATATTTGAAATTGTTTCATTTTTTCTTACTTAGGTTAATTATTGGTTTGTCTATTTTGTTGAGTTCAAAGTACCAGAATTTATATATATATTTTATTTTTAAAGTTCTTGTTTTCTACCTCTTTCATACCTCCCTTTTTTCTTTGATTCCTTCCTTTGATTCCTATAATTCCTTTGAATTATAATGCTGTTTATTTTATAGGTTTGAGTTCATTTATATGCATTTTTTCCTTTTATTGTTCAGTAATTAAATTTTTACTGATCATCAGTGTTTCCCATATTTTCTAATATATAATGTTTACATTACCATTACATTTGAGAACTTCTACAATTTTAATTTTTCATTTCCCGTTTTGCAAAAATATGATTATAGATTTTTAAGATTTCCAAGAGAAATGATCTTTTTGTTATCTAATCTTGTTATTGCAGTGTGAAAATTTTGTGTATCTTTATTATTTATGAACTATATTGAGGATTTTTGTGATATCATTTATGGTTTACTTTTTTATGAATTTTCATGTGTGTTTGAAAACCAGGCCTATTTCTCTAACATTTGAGTGTACACTTCAACATAAGTCCTTATTACCTTCCTCATTGTAATTTTTTGGGTCTTCTACATCCTTACTGATTCTTTTTTTCAGTTTTATTAGTTAATTTTCTTGTTACATTTTAGATACACATAATTATCACATTCACCATAGGGAATTTGTACCTGTACATGATATATCTTGATTCTTCTTTTTTTCCCATTCCCATCCCCTCTCTTCAACCCCTTTCCCTCCTTATTTACAAAAGCTTTGTTGCTATGTTTTCCTTCTTTTCTCTTTTCCTTTATTCCTTTCTCCCTCCCTCCTCCCTAGTTCCTCTTCCCATTTGAAAATTTTCTATTTCACAATATCTATTATAAATTTTGGTCCTTATTTATACTTTTTGTTTTTCACACCAGAGAAGCAATGTGATATTTACACATGTGTCTGATTTATTTCACTTAAGAATATGGTCTCAACGTGCATCCATTTACCTAGAATTATCTCAAGTTTAGCCTTCTTTATGGCTGAGTAGTAGTTCACTGTATATAAAAAAACAAACCACATCTTCTTTATCCATTCATCTGTTCGTATGCATCTGGACTATTTCCAAGATTTAGCTATTACAAACTGTGCTTCTATAAACATGGATGTGCATATATCTTTATGGTATGATGCTTTTAATTCTTTTGGGAAGATACCAAGAAGAGGAATAACTAAGTCAAATGGAACCTCTAGTTTTAGTTTTTTGATTTCTGGGCAACAAAGTTAAGACACAGAGGCATCACAATCCCTGACTTAAAATTATATTATAAAGCTACTGTGATAAAAATAGCATGGTACCGGCAATAAAACAAAAAAACAGTCCTGAGGAACAGTGGAACAGATTGGGAGACGCAGAAACAATACCAAACACACTCAGCCACCTTACTTTGACAAAGGGGCCAAACTCCTTTACTGGAAAAAAGATAGCCTCTTTAATAATAGGTACTGGGAAAACTGGCTTTCCACATGTGGAAGACTAAAACTAGACCCATGTCTCACCATGCATTAGACTAAAATTGCAATAGATCAAAGATCAAAATATTAAAACAGAAACACTAAATGGGCTGTAAGATAGAATAGGTAGAACTCTTGAAGACATAGGTATAGGCAAAGACTTTATGAACAAAACCCCGATCGCATGGAAAATATTACGAAGAATGAACAATTGTAATCTTGTCTTATTAAAAAGTCTTTTCACAGCAAAAGAAATCACCAACAGAGTGAAGAGACAACCCACAGAGTCAGAAAAAAATTTTGCCAGCTATTCCTCAGACAAAGGACTAATATCTAGAATATATACAGAACTCAAAAAAATCAGATGCCCCAAATTTAAAGACCCAATCAAAGAATGGGCATCTGAAATGAATAGATATTTCTAAGATGAAGAAGTAGAACTGGCAAATAAATATATGAAAAAATGCTCAACATCACTGGCATTCAAGAGATACAAATTAAAACAATGCTGAGATTCCTTCTCACTCCAGAAAGAATGGCTTTTATCAAGAAATAAACTAATAATGAATGCTGGCAGGGCTGTGGTGAAAAAGAACCCTTCTCCACTGTTGGTGGGAGTGTAGATTGGTGCAACCATGATTCTTTTTTTCCCAGTCGAACTGTCTTATGTTGAGTTGGAATATTACATTTGTAGAGTGTTATGTTTCTATTTCTCCTTGCATCCCTTGTGTGTTATCAAGATTGGAACCTCTGTTTAGTTGGTTATTTGTATTTTTTTCTATACCTTTACATTAGTTTTAATCTTTATGAATCATTCCATTATGTGTGCATATGTAGCACATATAAAAAAATGTTTGAGGGATAATTTAGAAATACTTTTATGAGGTGACTGTAATGGTTTGGTTCCAGATGTCCCCCCAAAGCCTCATGTTGTTGTAGGTGGCTTTTTTAGAGGTGACTGAATCTAGAGTGTGTGATGCTGGGATTAAGAGCACGTGATTACTAAATCAGTACACTGATTATTTGGCATTGCCCCAATCCTGGTAGTCTGGATAAGATAAAATGGGCAGAAAGATGCTGTTAAGGTCCCCTTGTTGCTTTTGTTACCTTCTGCCCACCATGAACTCTTTCTCCTCTGCAATGCCCCTCTGCCACGCTACCCTGCCTTGGAGCCAACTGATAATGGACTGAAACCTCTACAAACTGTGAGCTAAATAAACCTTTTCCCCTTTAACTTTGAGTGTCAGGTATTTTGTCTCAGCAATGAGAGAAAAGTAACTAAGACAGTGACTGAAGTTCATTTATGTTTATTTATATAATTTGTTATGATCTCATCTCTGTTATATTTTGGGGTATTATCATGTATTTACTGTATTTTTCTATATGGTCTATTTCCTTTTACTATTTTTAAAAATCTTTTGATATTTAAGAAATTTGTATTTTTATTCTATTGGTTATTATTAAACCATTTCCATTACTATTGCTCTTTGTCCTATTTTTTTCTTTCTGAAGCTTCTACTATTTATTTTGGCAGATTTGAATGATATGCATTGGCTGCCACTTGTTACATATACCATATGTAATCAGAGTTTATCCTTTATATTTTGCTTCTACACTCATTTATTATTTTTTTTATTTCTATCTTATCAATACATAGGGCAGAAATGTTTGGACTTGGGGAAGGTTAAGAGTTTAGATCATAGAACACTTCCCAGATACACTCATGACAGCTGTAAGAGTTTAAAATGACCAACAATACCAAGTTTGGTGAGAATGCAGAGTAACAAGCAATCACATATCACTGATGGGAGTGCAAAATTGAACAACCACTTTCAATGCTGTTTGGCAGTTTCTACTAAAACTAAATATCCTTATACTTTTTAAATGAATGATTTCACAACTGAGTATATACCCAAGAAAAATCAGTGTTTACATTCACAAAAAAACATATCCAAGAATCCTAAATGCAGAGTAATTTTTAATAGACAAACACTGGGAACAACTCAAATATCAATCCAGTAGAACTGGTACATGAACTGTTATGTATTCATAACAGTAACTACTACATAACAATGAAAAAGATCAAAAGTCTGTCACAATCACTAATATGGATCTCATAGTCAAAATATTACAGAAGAAACCCATTATTCTCTAAGTACTACGCATCAATAAAAAGTTTTAAAATATTAAGCAGAAGCAAGTCACAGTATAATACATACTACACAATTCCACTACTAAGAACTTCAAAAGGAGGCAAAATAATCAACAGTGATAGAAATCAGGATAATAGTTATCTTTGGGGGCTAATAGCTGAGAAAAAAACAGGAGAAAGCTCTCTGGGCTACTGGAAATAGTCTATATATGAGGTGGTAGCTATGTAGGTGTACATATATGGAACATTTTATTAAGCTGTTCATTTAAGATTCATGCACCTAAGAGTACGTAGTAATATTTAAAATGCACACATATGAACCTGCATATACACACAGCCACACATGTCTTTCCTAGCAGAAACTCACAATGAGTAAGGGACAGGTACATGAGGGCAGTTCCAGAGTGAAAAGAAGGAAACGTCCAGGTGCTGGGAAGACATGAGGAGACAACTGGAGCACTGGTGGTCACTTTTACTTAGAGTTACTCCTGCCTAAACCAGTTCACTTCCGCTGTATCTCATTCTATGAACAATGTGTAATCCCAGATATTGTCTGAAATGTACCAAACAAGAATGCTTTGAGTTACTGAATGCCAGTGGTTTTTCCCACTATAACTGTCAGAGTAATGATAGGACATGTGGCTTCTGATAGTTGGCCACCCAATGCTGTTGTGAGTACAGCTGTCATTAGTGGCAGGATCTAGAAGACACTTGTAAGGTAGCGCTTACTTTATGCTTTCAGGTGAAGCATGGGTGCTGGAGAACTTTTACCTCTGTTTGGCCAGTCTGTCTATTCCACTAAGGATCTAAGTTCATCAAATACCTCAGTATATTTATAATCTTTTGCAGTCACTCTTTGTCCCCTTTTTTATCACCATCACCTATACAACACCAGGAAGTATTTTGTATTACCATGCACTCTTTAAGCTTGTTAAAATTTACTGCCCCTCATTTGTTTGCAATTATACTTAAGTATGTCAGGATCTGAGTTTTGTTAGGTGAGTTGAAGAGAAAGAAATCACATAATTAATGAGAACCACATTCTGCTTCTGAGTTTACAAGTGGGTAGATGAAAGAGCCTCACAAAGTAGAGAGTTGATGTTCTGGTGATGATGCAAGTTGTTTTTATCCCTCAAAGTTCTGCTGCTCTGGTAGTTCCAATAAGCACACACCATCTTAAGTCATGTGCTGCACTCTTCAGAAAGGAAAATATTGGAAAGTTTCTTCCCTTTTTAATATCCTCCACTATTTCTCCTCCTTCCCATCACCCCGACTACAACCAACACAACAACCAACTCATCCTGGTATCCATTACTACCATTATCTATCATTTATTTATTAATTTGACAAATATTTATGTAGGGTCCAGGATGTGTTCTCACATTGAGTGTTAAGAAGATGATCCCTATTGCAAATTGTGTTTCTTTCAAAACATGGTCTGAGACAGAGATTAGTATCCAGGTGCTTTACTGGTGAATCATCTTGGATGAAGGAAAGAGAGAAAGCAAGATTGGACAGGGGGCAATGTTAGGCTCTCATGTTGGGACAAGAAAGGCCTCAGCCAAATCGACAGGGAGCTGAAATGTCCATAAAGAGTTATCCCCAGTTGGGGTGAGAGGGCTGGGCCTTTATACTCCCCAATTTAACTCTCATTGCATGCAGGCTGCCCCTAGAAGGGAGGCATGATTTTGAGTGAGATGTCTCTCTTCAGCCAATGGCAACTTCAGAGAAAAATATTGACACCTGAGGGCTGAGGGCCAGCAGCTGGGATAACAGGAACTTCAGTTCTCAAGGGAGAATCTGGCACTCCATCAGAGCACCCACTGTGGCACCTTTTCTAAAGTAGTCACTATCTAGGACAGGGAAGTATTGATATTATAGACACATAAATGAATGATAAATATTGTTGCCCGATCTGATTTGGTCAATGTCTATTGAGCTGTTTTTATTCACAACACTTTTGACACCAAATGTGTGAGTATTTTGTATATGAAAAATCAGTTCTCAACTCCTGAGACATCACCTGAGTATCCTACGACTGAATTCAATTCCAACACTAGTTACTACTTAGAGTTAATGTCAGATCCCACAGGTTTAAATGTTCAATCCCACAAGATTGCCCTCATTTCAGATGCCAGTCCCACATGTGGGTGCATAGGGTACCCACATTTCTGCCCAACTAGACCACAAAGTTTAAGGTTCTCACACACACCCTTTCATGTTTGATAATTTGCTAGAATGGCTCATAAAATACAGAAAGACACTTTACCATAACTGCTTTATTATAAAGAATACAAATGGACAGCCAGATGAAGAAGCATATAGGCCAAGGTATGGAAGAGTCCCAAGTACAGCATCTTCTGTCCCCATGGAGTTTGGGTGTGCTACTTTCCTGGCACAGGGTATGATTTCCAACTCCTAAGCTCTCCAGAACTTACTTAGTGACTTTTGTGAACATCTCATTAAATAGGCATGGATAATTAAATCACTGGACACTGGTGATTAATTTGATCTTCAGCCCAATCCCCTCCCCAGGATTTGGGAATGGGCTGAACATTCTAACTGTTTAGTCATATGATTAGTTCCTCTGGTAACCATCCTGAAGGCGTCAAGGGACTCAGTAAGGGTCACCTCACCAGCATAAACTCACATATGTTTGAAAAAGGTTCTTATTACCCTATCCCTTGGGAAATTATAAGAGTTTTAGGAGATCGGTGTCAAGAACCAGGAATGATGACCAAATATATGTTTCTTATTATGTTCCACCTACCCATCAGCCTCCAAACATACCTACTTCACTATACTCTGAACACATTGGCTTCTTTTCTATTCCTGTAATAAACCAAATTCTTTTTCCCACTTCAATCTTCTGACATGTTTTTTTCATTTGCTGGTGACACTCTGGTTTTTCAGAGCTGGCTTTCCCCCTCATCATTCAACTCAAATAATGAGAAGATGATAATATGTCACCTCCTCAACAAGATTATCCCTAACCCCTCACTTCACTGCCCTACAACAATAAGAGCTAACACTTCTGGAAACTATGTGCTAAGCACTGAACAAATCACCAGAAACAACCCATATTAATGAAGTTAGTCTTTACAAAAACTTCATAATAGCTATTAATATCTTTATTTTATAGATGAGGAAACTCTGTAAAATGAGACACAATGGTATTCATTTCCCTCAAGTTTTATCAAATAATGACAGTGCCAGGACGGGACTTCAGTTAGTCTCCAAAATGGAGACCTATCAACCATGACATTATGCTGCCGCCTATTGTCGCTAATATATCACTTCTCAAATTTTCATGAATAGCATTGATCTTTCTCATGAAATATCTTATTTCTTGGTTTATGTTTATTTAGAACTTTCCCAACTATTGAGTACAGTACAATCCATGATGGTAGAGACTTGGTTTGTCCATTTCTCAGTGTCACGTCCCTTTTCCCAAGCAGCCAAATCCTAGGACAATTCATTGTAGAGAACTGGGGTGCAGCTGGCTTGTTCCAAATCAGGACAACTCTAAAGAGCCACCCCAGCTCTGGAGTTCCTGTGATATCAGCAAAGCCCTTGTGGCTGCATCACAATTCAGCCTCTCCCTCTGCCAAACCTGTTTTTTTGTTTCCCTACTGATGCTGCACTCCAGAGTACTTCTCAATAAACCATAAGAATATACTTCTCTTATCTCAGAATCTGTTTCCTGGAAAAACCCACACCAGTCTCATAGCCACTTACATATTAGAATTATCTAAGGATCTTTTTAAAAATTCCCAAGTCCATGACCCACACAAGAAAAATTAAATCAAAGTATCTGAGGGTAGGGCCTACTCACCTTCAATTTTGAAAGTCTCAAGATGATTCCAATGTGGAAAAATGCTTGAGAACCACTATCATATATTATATGTGTAGAAGCAATAAAAGTCTCTATTGACTTCCTTGAATCAAGTTAAAATAAATAAAAATAATGAATAAAATTATATATTCTAATCACATAGTGATGATAAAAGGGATGGGAGGACTAAAGCTCTGCTTGTAAAAAACACCAGAGAAGTCTCTCTTGATTCCTATATAATCCTATAACTGTGGATTAATAGCACTGGGTGTGAATGAGTGTTGTGCTGATGCAGTGACCTTGTGAATCAAGGGGCAGTGGCTTCCAACCTTAGCATCATCATGAGGGTGGGGACAATGACCTCTGGTTTGACTCTGTCAGATTTAGCAGAGCCTGGCTCTTTCAAGCCCTGGTTTTTAACTGAAAAAAGAGGTCATTCTGCAGTAAACAAACTATTTTTTTCCATTTTCCTCTTCCCTAAACTTTTGAGGCACCTAGGGAGCTTTACAAACAACACGCCTATCAGTAGTTAATACATTGGAAATCATTCCACTATGATCTTCACTTGTAAGCAAATTCCGTGCTTGAAATAGAGCTGCCTGGTACTTCAATATGCATGGGGAATAGAAGCAAGAAGGAAGAATATGCCACATACACAGTGCTATTTCATTTGGAGTTGAGACTATTTCTTGATAATGTCAACTTCCATCAGTCTTGAGTGTGTGTGTATGTTGTTTATATGTATGTGTCTATGTGTGGCTACATGCACACACGTGTGTGTGTTCACCATAGGTCAGCAGAGTGTTCTGATCTATGTTATCCTCACTCAGAAATCCAGACTAGGAGAGGCTCCACCACTGTGCTTGCACAATTACTGAGGCAAAAACAGAGAATGTAGTAAGTTGCACAGTGGCTTTTAAAGGTTCCATCCAGAAGTGACACACATTCTTTTTGGTCACATTTCATTGACCAGAACAAGTCAGATGTTTCCATCTAACTTTAAAGCAGGGACATTCAACTCTACAATGTGTCCAGGAGAATTGGGAATATTTGGTAACTTGTTGAATGATTATTACAAGTCATATTGCATTGGTAATACAGAGAGTTCGGTTCCTATTTTTCATTTTATTCACAACTAGCTTGATGGTCTTGTTTCTTCAATTTAATTTATAATAAAAGATTTGGTCTAAATCAATGTCTCCCAAATCCCTGAATTCTTGTCCATGATAAGGCATTTATCAGGACCCACAAAAATGAAAAATTAAATTCAATTAAAAACAGAAATGTAGTGATTATATTGTTTATTGTTGGATCTCATTTTTTCTGCATCAAATCTTACTTTATTTGGAACAGAATGTCAGTAATAACAACCACTTATTATTCAATGCCTTTCATAATGTCCTGTGTCAATATACATAGGGCTTCCTAGATGCCTAAAACTGTCTTAAGTACTTAATATACTTAACTCACTTAATTTTTATGAAATAGGAACTCTTATTATCCCTGTTTCATAGATGAATCAGAGGTCGATTATATAATTTCTTAGGTCACACAGGCTAGTAAAGAATAGAGTCTAAATTCAAATCCAAGCAGTATTTCTTCAGAATCCTCACTTATTATCACTGTCATACTACTCTAACTTGGCAAAATCAAATTTGACAATCAAGTATTGTGTCCACAATTCTGGGTTTTAATTTTTTATACAGGTTCTTTCACAGTCTACTCTAAGACATTAAGAAAAGTATTGAGAAATCAGTATGTCTCAAAAAAACTGTTTCAACTATAACTATAATTTTCTATTTATTGGGGAGCATAAAATTCTACTGAATTAAATAAACATTTAGTTGAATTCCCTTTTAAGATAGACTGAAATTAACTGAATTTTATTTTTCCTATTTGGTAGCATTTTACTTTACTTCCTAATGTGATGGTGTGCATCTTTTCCAATACAGAGCTAGTCTTTTAAAGACAGTTTATTTTATAGCTATGGCTGTGCCTCCAAATTTACCTTATATGATGCCCTCCCTGTTTTAGGTACCCTATTCAAATTTTCTTGCCTCAGTGGATAAATAAATCTCTATCTTTTGATCTGACATCAGCACAAGTAGGGGAAAACTGGATGGGATTTCGACAGTCTCTTTATAATCAAAACAGTTTAGTTCTTAGGGATGTTAGTGAATAACTACAAACATTTTAGAACCCAAGGAGGTACTTATCACAGCCTGAACTGTAGGGAACTACAGGGGGTCCCAGACCGCTCAAGTGCCAGCCCTGATCATAGATATTAGATAAGGAACTCCACAGGGTTGGCAGAAGACTGCCCAAGCCAAGCATAGATAGAGCCTGACCATAGCACCTGAACACACCAGCAGGGATCTAGCCAGTGCAGGGAAGGTGATTGGAAGAATGACACTTTTCTGTATGTAACTTGCCATGTCCTGATTTCTACCTGAACCCAGCAATACATTAATGTCAAAGCCTTTCAGACAAAGACCACCAGAAAGTCACCTGTAGTCGACAAGTTGGATTTATTACTCGTTGCACAGGGAACCATAAGGCCTTTCAGTCAGGGGGTGATAGAAAGGACTTACAGAATTTGTGCTTTGGTTGGGTGATTTAGGGAATGGTCTAAGGAAGCAAGGGTTTTTAGATTGGATACTAAAAGGAGGATGGCAATTCTATATTGGATGTTTCATGAGAAGCACAGTGAGCTTTATTTTAATCTGTGTGTAAACAAAATTATAAAATTGCTTTGCTTTAATTTTATCATGGTCTCAGTGTAATTTTGTCTGTGGCTGGCATTCTTTGAAAAATTATGTGTCCAGCAAAAGAACAAAATAGCCTGGCTTTGAGTATCAGATCAGTGTATAAACAGTATTAAATATAGCTGTGAATACCAGATCAATTCAGGATGTCAGAGACTGCTTTGTTTTCTTTTTATTCATCACAGTAGCATGCCTGAAAGCAGACTTGGTGACAAGTGGTAGTCATAACAGAGTTAAGAATTGAGACGAGGAAGGAGGTGATTCCCAACACAATGCCCTGAGCATAAATAGCTATCCCATAGCATTAGGTAGGTCTGGAGTTTGTGGGAATCTATCCTTTAATAAAACCAAGGCAACAGCTGAAAGGGCCCATAGCTCAATCAATTTAGTTATAGATAAAGCTGACTAGAAGAAAGAAGTATCCTGCTATGTACTGAATTGTGTCCTCCAAAATTTGTATGTTGAAGCCCCTGATGTGATTGTATTGGAAGATGGGACCTTTACGAGGTAGATTTAGATGAATACATGAAAGTGAAGCCCTCATAATGAGATTAGTGCACTTATAAAAAGACATACCAGAAAGCTTGCTCTGTCTCTTAGAGGCCACATGAAGAAGAGGCCACATGAAGAAGAGGTCACATAGACACACAATGAGATTGCAGCCATCTAGATCCCTCATGACTACCTGACTGCACTGGCACTCAGATCTCAGACCACTTGCTTCCAGAACTTTCAGAAAATAGTTTCTGTTGTCCAAGCCCAGTGGTAGCCCACGCTGAGCAAGATACATCATTTAGTTCAAAAGAAGAATTCTGTTTTGGAACTGTGACTGAATCCACTGGCCCAGGTAGTAGGGTTTGTTGCTTTACCTCATCCAAACTGAGGTTATAAAATGCTCATAAGTGGTAACCTGTATTATGTTGTAAACATATGTTTTAAAAATAGGATGATTTTGAAAGTATTTAATAACTTTTCTTTTCATCATTTCAGAAACAGTGCTTGAGTTGCAATAGATGAAGTATTTTTGCTAGGTTTTGTTGCAATAAATCCAGTATTTTGTTAGGTTTTCCAGCAGTTTTCCAGATGAGCTGGGTACCTACAGACCATTATTTTCCCATAAGACTTCCCTGGGACAAGGAGAGTCATTTTCCCCACCCACGTTCAACCTTCATTTTCTTTAAGCACAAAATGATTTCAAATGATTGAGTTTAAACAATTCCATTTTGCTCTAAAACACACAACAAAAACTTAATTTCTTAACTCCTCAGGCAAAGTGAGACTTCCATGTTTCCTGACTTTAATATTAACCAACAGTTTTATTCCTGTATATCTACTACTTTACAGATGGGCAAAAGCAAGGAGGGGCCCTGGAATCCCAAAAGAGGGGAGCTCAGGGAATACATTTTTGCATTTAACCTTGATAAGCATCGTTTTCTAGAACTGGGTGTCTCAAGTGTGGTATGAGAACTATGGTCTGCTTCTGTATTGGACTTTGGTTTCTTAGCACCTTTCATGGCCCCTTCTCTTTTGTTTGCCTTAAATCTAATCCCATTCTTGACTGATCTCTCCAGGTACCTCCTGCTTCAACACACACATGCTGTACAAATAGTGACACATATAAGCATTCACTCATTCCTTTCTCTTCTAACTTTAGAAATAGAGGCTTCATTCCCCTCCTAGAACTAGTTTGTGAACTTTTCCCACTGTTACTCTCACCCTCCCTCCTCACAGTCAGGGCTGCCTCATGTGTTGTGACAATCATTTTTACAGAATTGATTGTCTTTCAATTATATATGTGTCATAAAGAAATGTAATAATAGAATCACAGACTATTAGAAAAATTATCTTATAAACCACCATAACGTACTTCTATTGCTTAGCAAAGTGCTTGCATTTAGTAAGTGCTCAAAAAGTACTGACTGAATGAATAAATCCATGGTCTTTATAGTTGAAAAAACTGAGGTCCACTTATGGATGATTTTCAAGAGTTTTACTCTGGCAAGTTAGCATAGAACCAGTACCCCAAGTTCACAGAAAACATTTGTAGTGTTCACTGAAGGGTCTTAAATCCTTGAGAGAGAAGCATAAAACAGTTGTGTTTTTTTCAATTGCTATTTTCAACTGTGTTCTCAATCCGTCCTTTCGAAATGAGGAATTTAATAATACAGTCATGCATCATGTAATGGCAAGGATGTGGTCTGAGAAATACATTGTTAGGCAATTTAGTTGTTGTGTGGGCATCACAGAGTATATATCGTTACACAAGCTAACAAGGTTACTAATAAGGCAATATGAGGATGAGACCATCATCGTATACTCAGTCTGTCCTTGACTGCAATGTTTTTAGGTGTCATATGACCGTATCTTTATTCTATGCCTTTCCAATAACTTTTACTTCTTAGAGCAGTTTCTTCAAGTTTCGTGATTCGGTCCTATTCATTTTATAAAGTGAATGTTGTAGTCAGTCCAAAGCCTTTCTCTTTATCAGAAGAAAAAATAAATCTATTTCTCTATCCAATTGCATATGGAGTATTCTAAAGGTCTGAGAGGTGAGATGGAGCAAAGTGTCCACTCTTATAACCATCTCCCACTCCACATTCTTTGGAATAAGTTGTAGAGAAAAGGTGAGGAAAGCCCCATATGCCATTATACAATGATTAATGGTCGGTTGTTCTCCTATGCTTGCTCCTGCTTGTTGGTTTTAAACTTTAGATAGGTGATAGTTCTCATAAGCCACATTGAGGAGGGCTTTCTCTCATGCTGGTACCCTAGGCATTGGTCAACTGCTTCCCCTATATTCTGCTAAAGTTCTTGTCACATGTAGTGATAGTACCCAACAATGGGTATTCTTTAATCTCTTCAGTGATGCTAAAATTTGGAGCCTTTGAGAAGAGGAGAAAATAACTCTGATCACAACATAACAATCTGTCCCACCCCCAAAACCACAGAAAAACGTTCCCCTTAATTCTCCTTATTTAGACTTATCGGGGAGGGAATTGGCTTCTGGCCAGTCACATCTCAGCAAGAAAAGAAAGTGGAAGCCTGTAATATCTGGTGTGTGTGTGTGGGAGGGACATGTGGTACTTAGTACAGTACCTCTTTTTCTCAGTTAAAATTTTTAATTCTGTACACCTAACACTATACAGTAGCACCTTAGTTCATGAACTTAATTCTTTCCACAATTCTGTTCACAAGCTGAATTGGGTAAGAACCAAATCAAATTTCCCCATAAGATCAACACTGAATTTGATTTTGTTGTCAATGTATACAATGCAAATATATAATGTATTAACATGTTTATATGTGCTATAGTCTATACATGTGTGCACACATGTATATTCACACATGTATACACACATGCATTATATACACACATGTATGTATTCATTCATATATGTGTGTGTTCAGTGAGTTGGGAGTGGGAAAGAGAGAGCCATTAAATTTTACTTGGTTCTGTGTACTATATGCATTCAGGGCAGCTCTCCTTCCTCCTGTTTCCCCTATTTATCTAGTATAATTTCAATTTTTCTCTAAGCAGGTTCTAAGATTAATATTAATGAAAAGAATATGTCAGACGAAATATTTTAATAAGAAAAGAATATGAGAGTTAAAAAAAAGGAAGACAAAGTGTCTTCACTTTCTAGACAGAAGCAAAAGATGATGAAGGGTAGCAATGAAGAGAAATAAACACAGATAGCCCTGAATGTGATAAATGACAAAAAATGAGCTGAGAGAGAGGAGCTGGCTATACTAGGACTTTATGCTTATAAAGCTTCTGGACTAGATCCTAGGACCTATAGAGGACAAAGAAAAATCAGTATTTAAAGCCAATATAGTCTTATATCTCATTATAATGGCAAAAATCAAGTGTAACAAAACAAATGATGGCAAAGATGTGCATCAAAAAGAGTTTTACACAATGTGGTGTATTAATGGATACTACTCCTTTGGAAAATAATTTTGCATTATCTTACAAAGGTGAATATGTGCATATCTCATAGTTTAGCAATCCCACATTTTCCCAATATGACTCAGGAAAAATCATTTTTATTAATCTTTTGGTACATTTTAGGTATACAATATAATGACATTCATTATTGGAAATTTGCACCTTTACATAATATATCTTGGTTCTTATTTTTCCCCCTTCCCCTGCCCTCCCCTCACCCCCTCCACCCTTCCCTATTTACAAAGACATTGGATCCACTTTTTCCTTTTCTCATATTAATTCCATTCCCTTCTTTCCTTTCCCCAACTCCTCCCACTTCCCCTTCCCCTTTGGACCTTTTCTTTTCTTTTTTTTTCCACCATTAAGTTTATTGGTACATTTTAGGTATAAAATACATTTACATACATCATTGGGATCTTGTACCATTACATGAGTATCTTGGTTCTTATTTTTTCCCCTTCCCCTGCCCTCCCCTCACCCCCTCCACCCCTCCCCACTTGCAAAGATCCCGTTTCCATTTTTTTCCTTTTCTCATATATTTTTCCCCTCTTTCCCCTCCCCCCTCCCACCTCCCCACCCCCCTAGACCTTTACTTCCTATTACACAATATCAATTGCACATTTTTAAAATTAAAATATCAAGACCTAGGAGACATTACCACAGATTTTACAGAATTTAAAAGGATATAGAAAGCATATTTCAAAAATCTGTTTTGAAATAAATTTGACAACTTCTAAGAAGTACCTTGGAAGACAAATTAATGAAACTAACTCTAGAAGAAACATAAAATTTGAATAGCACCTATTAAAGAAAGTATATTCCTAGCTTAAAAACCTACCCATATGACAACAACAAGCTCATATACATTTTAACTGATAAATTATATTAAACATTTAAAGCAGAAAAAAAAAGGAACACTTCTCCCCTCATTTTAGGAAATCAACATTGTGCTAATCCTAAAACTGGATAAAGATAATAGAAGAAAAAAGTATGAACATAGATAGAAATTTGTTTAACAAAACAAACTATTAGAAGTCAGATCTGGCAGTATGTAGAAAGTGGTTTTGTTATAGGGATGGCAGTGTTGGTTCAGCTTTGGAAGATCCACCCCCAAAAGTCATCATTTTAACAGAGGAAAGGAAAAAGCCATACGATCCTGTCACTAGTTGGAGAAAAAGTATTGGACTAAATTCCACAGCTGTTCATGGTAAAAGCTATCAGGAGACTAGAAGCAGAACAGAACCTTTTCAACAGATTGAAAACATGTACTCCATACTTCCAGTGAGAACACCCTATATGAACGGAGAAGCTACAATGCTTTCTCCTTAAGGTGGGGAGCAAGGGCAGATATGCTTTCTCTTTATCTGCCCTTTGGACCTTTTCTACAGGAAAACTCTTATTATTTATGCTCCAGAATATATACAAGATTCTTCACAACAGCAGTGTGTGTGATGGGTAAAAACATAAACTCAAAACACAGAACAACCCAAGTGTCCACTAAGAAGAGAATGAATCAAATACAGTGTGTTCACAAAGGGACTATCATATATCAGTAAAAATGAAAGAGCTAAATTATGGTAGATACTGATTGATTGTTCACTGAAAATAGTGCTTCTTACTGGGCATACAGATAAATATTCTCCAGCCTCCCTTGTATTTTCGTGTGATCAAGTTTATTTGGATCCTCTAGGATGCCAACACAAAGATGCAATTAGAAGTAGAAAAGTTTTATTGAGGGTGAACTTTTGTGATCAGCAAAGGGCAGAAGGAGCAAGAGTAGGTGGGGAAAGCCTTCAGACTGGGATGCTAGTCTGACCATGGTGAGGGGAGGGGAACAAAGGAAGAGTGGGTACAGGAAAATGTCAGACTTTAGTACAGCACTGAGAAAGTTTTGGCTTTGCCAATGTTAAATTCCAGCACAAAGATTGCTCAAAAGTGAATTTTTCACTGGGCAAAAATGCCCAGGCTATACTACACTTACCTGTGTTCAGTCACTGACTATGTACCTATCTGAGAAGAGCATAGCCTCACCTTACATGTTTTGACATGTCCTGATGATGATGCAACTGGAGGCTCAGCTTACTGAACTCTAGCAGCTTCTCTGTTGGAGAAAGATCTGAGAAGTCAGCCCTCACAGTTGTCACACTATGTGACTAAATTAACACGAAAGAAACATAGGAGGAAATGGTATGTGCTATTTCCAGACTTGACCCATAGAAACATCCTATACAAATACTCTGTTTTTCCTCCTTCTACAGTTTGAAGAAGGTAAGTTTGGCGGTGTAGGAAGCCATATTTTGAAGATAGCAGAGGACAAGATGGAGAAATTACAAAGATCTTGATTCACCACTTGAATGAGAAACATTCACTATTAAAAAAAATATTCACTTTAGACTTTATGCAGGAGAAACTTCTACTGAGTTGCACTCCTGCGGTTTGAGCATTTATGCATTATGACAGCTAATTATACTTTAATTCATGTTTTAGCAACTCATTAAATCACATACAAATCTTGGAAACTTAATTTTGAGAGATAAAAGGTAGATCTCAAAAGATAAAATACAGTAAGCTACTATCTTATAGACTCAAAAACAAATCTAATAATATATTGCTTAAGAATCATATTTTCAAACGTATAAAATGATGCCAGAACTTAATGCTAGTGATTAATTCTGAGGAGAGTCAAGAGTGGGACTGAGAAGAAGATATAGGTAGATGGAAAATGTGTGTAGTAAGATTCTCAAATAATAGTTATATCATCCTCTTCAATCATACTTTGCTTAGAAATACTTGTTAAAGGCAGAGGCTTCTTCATAGATGAAGAATCACTGCTACAGTTTATTTCTGATTATCAAGCATATCTATCAAGGATCTCTTATTCCCTGGGGGAAAACAATGGACATTTTGAAAACAAGACTTTTTTCCAGAAGGTATCAAGAAATCGTCAAACTTGAGAGATAACATCCTGAAAAGTCGAAACACTTTTTGTATGCTCAAATATCAGATACTGATTATCAAGTTAAATTTGAAAGTAGGCTCAGTTAAGAATTTTCTTCATAAGTACAGAAACTGAAAATAGTAGCTTAAATACACAAGGGTTTTTTTAACATTAAATAGTTCTGAACATGAAAGTAGAAGAGAAATTATTAGAGAACAGGAAGAGGATCATGGAAAAGAGAAAGAAAGAAGAGGGTTAATGGAGAGTGAAAATGATCAAAGTACATTATACACATGTATGAATATGTCAAAATGAAACTCACTGTTCTGTAATAATATGCACTAAAAACAAAACAAAATTTAATCAAGACCCCAGAAAAATGAAATCTGGAAGGCCAAAAATGCTATAGAAGTCTACAGTGTCCTTAGGGAACCAGAATCCCTTTGTCAGTTCCAGTGTTCTAGCACATGGCTTTCATCATCAAAATCACAGCAGTTGCTGTTATCTCTACCACTGAACTTGTCACAGAAAGGAGAAAGACAACTTTTCAGCAGTCAACCTTATCTAAGCATCACCAAATATTTATCCTTTCATTTCAGCAAGGAAGTTGAGAATAAAGTATCTGCTCTATATGGTCTTGTGCTCAGCTAATTCTTAGTGTTCCAGTAAAGGAAAAAGAGGACAATGTCTATTGGAAAGCAACTAACAGCCCCTGCCATTGAGCAGAAAATATAAAAGTGTTTCTCAAAATAAAAGGCACCTTGAGTAAAACTGAACATGTACAAATTCCATGTCCCACCCATTCTAATATTTTAGAAATACGTTAGAGAAATTCCTGAAAATACACATCAGAAAGCATGTACAAGAATTTTATAACAATGTTTATAATATCAAAAAATCAGACACAACTAAATATCATGAATAGTAGAATGGATGAATAAATTGTGATCTATTTGTGTAATAAAATACTATAGTGAAATATAAATCAATCACATATTTCAAAAATAAATTAAAAGTGACAGAAGTACATTACATCCCAGTGGAACACAGTGTTGGCCATATAAAGTTTAAAATATTGGAAAAATTCATATTTAAGTATACACATATAGGTATCAAATATATATGCATTGTGTGTGTGTGACTAACACAAAAAGCCTGTATTTTGGGTTGAATTGTATCATCTCCTCAAACTCATATTTTGAAATTTTAACCTTCAGAATGTGTCTGTGTTTGGAGATATATCCTTTAAAGGGAAGACTAAGTTAAAGTGGGGCTGTTGGGGTGGCCCTTAATCTAATATGACTGGTATCCTTATGAGAAGAGGAGATTTGGACATAAAGAAACAGCAAATACATACACGCAAAGATATGATCATGTGAACACACAACAAGAATACAGCTATCAACAAGGCAAACAGAAAAGTTTCCAAAGAAACCAAAGCTGGTGACACACCGTGATCTCAGACTTCTAGCCCCCAGAACTGTAAGAGAATAAATTTCTGTTGTTTAAGCCACTCAGGTTACAATATTTTGTTATGGTACCCAGAGTAAACTAATAGAGTTAATATTCTGGATTTATCTTAGAGAGGGTCAGAAGGATGAAATCAGGAAGGGCCATTTATGAATCTTCTAAATCAATGACAGTGTTCTACATTTTAATGTGGATCATGAGTTTGTGGGAGTTTTTAAAAATTATTATTATTATCATGATTTTATCTTTAAATGTATTTTATATGTTGTCTTGTATCTATGAAGACAAAAAGAAGGGGAGAGAAATGTGAAGACAGGTGTTTAAGTAAAAGTAAATGAACTAAATAAAGAAAAGCAAAAAATCCATATTATATATTTAAGAGAAAGATATAATTTAGATTCAGGACCACATCTTTAAAACTAAACTTAAGAGGGGCTGGGGATTTAGCTCAGTGGTTTCGCCTCCTGCTGCGCAAGTGCAAGGACCCGGGTTCGATCCCCGGTACCTAAAAAAGGAACAAAAACAAAACTAAACTTAAGAGTCTAAACTTCTCAAAAGTTTAAAACATGTTTTACTCATAGAAAAATTTGAGTGTTAAAATGTAATTTGCTGGGGCCGGGGATTTAGCTAAGTGGTTTTGCCACCTGCTACGCAAGCGCAAGGACTGGAGTTCGATCCCCAGTACCAAAACAAAAAAATGTAATTTGTTAACATGAAAACCAATTATCATTTCTTGGCAATTTATTGTACCTACTGCTGCTGCTGTCTTATTGAGAATTATTATAATAGAAGAATAAGTTTAGAATAGGTAGAATCTTTAACAATTATTTGTATATGTGTATAGTACAGAAAAACTAATACCAAAATAAACTGTCATTTCAGTCTCTGATCATGACAGGATTATAATGATTATTATCATCTTAGGAGACACAGTCTCATGGAAAGTAAATTAGATCAAGTATCAAAAGGATATGTTATTGTTGTGATATTACTTGAACTCTCTAATACTTGATCCCTTCATCTGTGCATGTAGGTAATAGTATAGTAGTGACTCAAGGTGAAAATCACTCCTAATAGCAATGATTCAATGTAAAAACCATAGTGAGGTAGAATTGGAAGGCAAATTAAACATTATATTGCAACCTCTCCCTTTTAAACAAGAAACTAAGATATGTAAATAGAGATTAAGGTAATAATCATTGAAATATTTTGTCTATAGTTTGAGTTTCTTGAAATAATCTCCCAGAAATGAGAAGAACAGAAAAAAAATGAATATTTGGAGTAAAGAACAAAGTTAGGCAAACAGGCCAGGAATTCCATAATAATTATACTATCATTATTTTGAATAAAAGCAGTTATGGGGTAGTAAAGAGAAAATGGAAGGGAGAAAAGCATCATGAAAGAATTCAAAAAATTGATCAGAACTAAAGGAAATAAGTTTCCCTATGGAGAGGGTCAACCAAATACCCAACAAAACAGACAAAATTTATCTTGGAATGAGGGGGGGAAGAACAGATGACAATAAAAAATCATGAGTCAACATGGCTTCAGATGTTTCATTAGCAACATTAGAAGAAAATTCATAAATATTTTCAAAATATGGAATGAAAAAGATTTGCAATCTAGAACCCATACCTAGCCAAACTGTCCGTGAAATGTGAGTTAGAGAAAAGACACAGGGCTGGAGGTGTAGTTCAGTGGTGCAGTGTGTGCCCAGTATGTGCAAGGCCCTGGGTTCCATCCCTAGCACACATAAAAAAGAAATACAGACAGACATAAATGGGGGTAAAACGATAGAGAAAAGCAGTTATAATTGTGATTATCCTTAGGGATTGGCAAGGGGACACAATCAATACAGAAGAAATAAAGAAGAGACTTCCTCTGTAATAATGATATATTCCTTAACGAGGGTAGTAGATACATTGTTCTTCATTTTATTCTTTAATAAAAAGTCAACAAACACCAAGTGGGTAAACTGAAAGATGATTGTCAATAGAAGGCTTGCATGGCAGTGAGGTTAATGTGGTGGGAATAAGAATGAGAGTTCTCATGTATAACTTTTTATATAATCATAAATATGGTGCCAAATTCTTAAAATGAAAATTGAAAAGAGAAACAGAATATATTAATGGTTAAAGGATGTGAACAATTAATTAGATATCATTGTCATAAACACACGAAATATCTTAAATGGATGAAGAATTTAAATAAGCATTTCATAGAAGAGAAACCCAGAAAGATCAATGAACATTTGAAAAGAACCTCACTAGTAATCAGGGAAATAGTAACTGAAATAGAAATAAGATATGATTTTTCTACCTGTAATTGACTTGACATTACCTAGTATGGGCAATGATACCTAAAAATGAACACTGTCATATGCTGGTGGTAGAATGCAAATTGACACAATTTGGCAGTATCTAGAAAGTTGATGATATGCATGCCCTTTATCCTAACCATTCTTTTGAGCTAAATTTTACAGAAATTTCCACATTCGCTCAAGGAGACATACAAGCACATTTATGTGACAATCCCCCCCACCCACCCAGTTCAGAAGATTGAACCCAGGGAGCATTAACCTACATCACCAGCCCTTTTATTTTGAGAGAAATTCTTATTAAATTGAACAGGCTGGACTTGAAATTACAGTCTTCCTAGCTTAGCCTCTTGAGTAGCTGGGATAATGGGCGTGTACAGCCACACTCAGGCTCAGGACCCACTGTTTAAAATTAATTGATTTTATTGGTACATTTCAGATATAGCGATCACACTCATTACAGGCAATTTGTACTTGCACAAGATATATCTTGATTCTTCTTTTTTTTCCATTCCCCTCCCCTTCCCTCAACTCTTTTTCCCCTCCTTCTTTAAAAAATCTTTATTTCCATTTTTTCTTTCTTTTCCCTTTTTTTTCTTTTTCCTCTTCCTTTCCCCTACCCCTCTCCCTAGTTCCCCTTCCCATTGGAACATTTTCTTCCTATTTGATAATATCTATTACACATTTTAGGACCCACTTTAATAGTGAAAAATGCAACTAATATAAATGTCTATCAATGGAGAAATAGATAATTTACAATAAGCATAGTCACAAAAATAAAATAATATACATGAATAAAATGAATGAATTTGGCTTAATCCATGAGTGTCAACTTGAATAAATTTAGAAAACAATACGGACTGGAGGAAAAACAAGCCATACTCACTAGACTATATAAAAGTCATTAATAAACTGTGGAATTATCTAGATAATTTTAAGCCAAAAAAACACTTCAAATCTATAATTTTTTTCTTCATGGCTTCTTGGGATTCCTCATTTGATATTCCCCACATTTATTTTGATGCTAGTCATTATATTTTTATTGTTCTGTCTCCCTGTTCCTCACCTTACAAGGAAAAAACTTTGTGGGTTTTAGTAGCACAGCTTTGCAATACATAATGATCATGGGGAGTCTGCACATGTACATAACATACCTTAACTATGTTGTTTAAATCCCATTCTGCTCTTTCCCCTCTCTTTTATATCTTGGTTCCTTTTCCATATGTATCTCATTATTCCCTATTACTTATCTTACATTTTGCTTTTTATTGATATTTTGGGTGTCTCATATAAGAGAAACCATGTGACATTTAAGCTTGTGTGCCTGATTTATTTCACTTAATATTCTGGTCTTGGGGTCCATCTATTTTCTTACAAATGACTAATTTATCCTTCTTTATGGCACAGAAGTACCCTGTGGTTTATAAATACAAGACCACGTTTTCTTTATCCATTCATTTTTTGATCCACTTCCAGAATTTAGGTATTGTGAATTGTGCAGCTATAAATATGGGTATGAATACATCACCAAAATTATGTCTTTAACTCTTTCAGAAAGAGAAATAGCTAGGAGAGAAATAGCTGGGTTGAATAGAATATCTTCTTTTAGATTCTGAGGAATCTTGATACTGATTTCCATAATGGTTGTACTAGTTTACATTCATACAAAAAATGTAGAAGGGTTGCTCTCCTCACAGCCTTACCAGTATTTCTTGTTATATGATTTTTTTTTCATGATAGCCATTCTTTAAAGAGTAATAGGGAATCTCAGTGCTGCTGTAATTTGCATTTTCTAATGGCCAGAAGTGTTGAACGTTTTCATGTATTTATTGGCCATTTGCATTTCTTCTTCTGAGAAGTGTCTATTCATTTCAGTTGCCCATTTTTTTCCTGGACCTTATTTTTTGGAGGTCTTTTTTTAGTTCTGTATATATTCTAGACATTATTCCTCCATCTGAGGAAAAGATGGATTTTTTTTCAACTCTTAGGTTGGCTCTTCACTTTGTTGCTGTTTCCTTTGCTATACAGAAGATTTTAAATTTTATATGACAGGATTTGTTGACTCTTGGTGCTATTTCTTGTGCAATGGGGGTTTTGTTCAGAAAGACCGTAATTTTGCCTGTATCTCCAAGAGTTTTACCTATGTTATCTTTCAGCAGACTAAGAGATTCAGTTTTGATATTTAGATATTTGATCCACTTTGATTTTAGTTTAGAAAATGGTGAGAGAATTGGTCTAGATTCTTTTTCTAAAGTTATTTTATTGGAAATTTGCAACTTTACATAATCTTTCTTGGTTCTTATTTTTCCCCATTCCCCTGCCCTCCCTACAACCCCTCCATCCCTCCCTATTTACAAAGACTTTGTTTCCATTTTTACATTTTCTCATATTGATTCCATTTCCTTCTTTCCTTTCCCCTTACCCTCCCAATTCCACTTCTCCTTCTCCCCTTTTCTTCCTATTTCACATTATCTATTATACCTTGTACTCCTTATTTACACTTTTAGTTTCTCAAATTAGAGAAACTATTCGGTATTTAAACATGTATCCTATTTATTTCATTTAAGAGTATCACTTCAATGTGCATTCATGTAGCAAAAAATGTCTCTAATTTCTCATTTTTTATGGCTGAGTAGTACTCCATTTTACTAAAAAACCACATTTTCTTTATCCAGTCACCACTTGATGGGCAATTGGGCTGTTTCCAAGTTTTAGCTATTACAAACTGTGCTGCTATGAACATGGGCACACTTATATCACTGTGGTATGATTCTTTTAATTCTTTGGGGAAGATACCTGGCAGGGGAATAAATGGGTCAAATGGGACTTCCAGTCCTACTCCTTTGAGGTATCTCCAGATGGATTTCCACAGTGGTTCCATCAGTCTACACTCCCACAAACAGTGGAGCAGTTTTCCTCCTTCCCCACAGCCCCACCAGCATTTCTTATTGCTTGATTTCATGATGGCAGCCATTCTTTCTGGGGTGAGGTGGAATCACACCATTGTATTCATTTGCATCTCTTGAATAACCAGTGACATTGAACACTTTTTCATGTTTATTTGCTATTTTTACTTCTTTGTCTGAGAAATGTCTGTTCATTTCAGATGCCCATTTTTGGATTAGTTCTTTAAATTTGGGAGGTCTGATTTTTTTTAATTCTTCATATGTTCTAGATAGTAGACCTCTGTCTGAGGAACACTTAGTGAAAATTTTTTTCCCACATTGTGGGACATCTCTTCACACTGTTGATGGTCTCTCTTGCTATGCAGAAGCTTTTTAATAGAAAGAGATCCCACTTGTTAATTGTTTCTGCTAGTTCATGGGCAACTGAGGTTTTGTTCATAAAATCTTTTCCTACACCAATATCTTCAAGAGTTCTACCTAACTTCTGTTCCAGCCGGCTCAGCATTTCTGTTTTAATATTTAGATCTTTAATCCATTTTGATTTTAGTTTAGTGCATCATGAGAGATATAGGTCTAGTTTTAATCTTTGGCAAGTTGAAACCCAATTTTTCCAGCACCATTTATTAAAGAGTATCTTTCCTCTAGGGGGGGTGTTTGGCTCCTTTGTTGAAGATGAGGTGGCTGAGTGTGTCTGGAGTTATTTCTGCATCTTCTTATCTGTTCCACTAGTCCTCAGGTCTGTTGCTTTGCCAGTACCATGCTGTTTTTATCCCAATAGCTTTGTAGTATAGTTTCAAGTTGGGGGTTGTAATACCTCCTGCCATGTCTCTGTTGCCTAGAATAGCTTCTGATATTCTAGGTCTCTTCTTGTTTCAAATGAATTTTTGGATTGTTTTCTCAAGGTCTGCAAAGTATGCTCCTGGAATTTCAGTTGGGAGTGCATTGAATCTATATAGTAGTTTTGAAAGTATGGCCATTTTCACTATATTGATCCTTCCTACCCAGGAGCAGGGGATGTCTTTGCATTTTCTGATATCATCTTCAATCACTCTTTTCAGCGTGCTATAGTTTTCAGAAAAGAGGTCTTTGATTTCTTTTGTTAGGTTGATTCCTAGGTATTTCAGTTTTCTTGGATGCTATTGTGAAAGGAATTGTTTGCCCTATTTCTGTCTCAGTGAGTCTATTGTTCATGTAGAGGAAAGCTACTGATATTTGAGTGTTGACCTTGTATCCAGCTACTCTACTGAATTTGGTTACTAAGTCTAGAAGACTTTTGGTGGAGTTCTTGGGATCTTCTATATAGAGTATCATGTCATCTGCAAATAATGACAATTTGACTTCTTCATTACCTATCTTTGTTCCTTTTATTTCTTTCTCTTGCCTAATTGCTGTGGCTATTTTTTCTAACACTATCTTGAACAGGAGGGATGATAGTGGACATCCATGACTTGTTCCTGATCTTAGTGTGAAGCATTTCAGCTTTTGACCATTTAGTATGATATTGGCTGTTGCTTTTTCATAGATGGCATTTATTACATTGAGGTAAAGACCATCTATTTCAATTTTTTGTCAGTTTTTTATCATAAATGCATGCTGGATTTTGTCAAATGCTTTTTCTGCATCTATTGAGATGATCATATGATTTTTGTCCTTGGCTCTATTGATATAGTGTATTACATTGATTAATTTGTGCATGTTGGACCATTCCTGAATCCCTGGGATGAATCCCACTTGATCAGGGTGTATGATCTTCTTGATGATCTTCTGCATTCTATTTGCCAGTATCTTATTAAGTGTTTTTGCATCTACGTTCATTAGTGAGATTGGCCTATAGTTCTCCTTTTCCGTTGGGTCTTTCTCTGCTTTGGGGATCAAGGTGATGCTTGCTTCCAGGATTGAATTTGGGAGTATTGCTTCCCTTTCAATTTCACTGAAGAGTTTAAACAGTAGTGGTAGTAGTTCCTCTCTAATTGTCTTGTAGAATTCAACAGTGAAGCCATCAGGACCTGGGCTTTTCTTAGTTGGTAAGTTTTTAATTACATTTTCAATTTCATTGGTTGATATTGGGTTGTTTAGAATTTTCAGGTCATCTTCTTTCAACTTTGGTAATTCATATGTATCTAGGAATCTGTCCATTTCTCCTGTGTTTTCCACCTTATTGGAGTATAGGTTCTTGAAGTAGGTATTGATGATCCTCTGGATTTCTGCTGGGTCTGTTGTAATTTCATCCTTTTCACTCCTAATTGCATGGATTTGGGCCTTTTCTTTCCTTTTTCTGATAAGGTTGGCTAAAGGTTTGTCAATTTTGTTTATTCTTTCGAGAACCAACTCTTGGCTTAATTAATTTTTTGTATCATTCTCTTAGTCTCCATTGCATTGATTTCTGCTCTGATCTTTATAATTTCACCCCTTGTATGAGCTTTGGGTTTGTCTTATTTTCTTCTTCCAGAAGCTTGAAGTTCAACATCAGGTTGTTTAATTGGGCTCTCTTTGTTTCCCTAATATTAGTATTCACTGCTATGACTTTCCCTCATATGACTGCATTCACTGTTACCCATAGATTCTGATATGTTGTATTGGCATTGGCATTTAATTGTAGGAACTATCTGATTTCTTCTTTAATTTCCTCTGTGACCCATTGGTTATTCAGATGTGTATTGTTCAATTTCCATCTGTTCATGAAATTCTTGTGGTTTCTTTTGCTATGGATCTCCAATTTCATCTCACTATGGTCTGACAATATACAGGGGATAACTTCAATTCCTTTGCACTTAAACATGTTCTATGAGCAAGTATGTGGTCTATTTTGGAGAACGACCCATGTGCACCTGCAAAGAATGTATATTCTAATTTGTGGGGTGAAACTCTTTGTAAACATCTGTTCAGTTCATTTGTTCAAGAGTTTGATTGAGTTATAGTATTTTGTTGCTTATTTTTTGTCTAGTTGATGTATATATTTGTGACAGTTGGGTATTGATGTCCCCCGCTACTATTGTATTAGTGCCTATTTGATTTTTCATGTCGGTTAGTATTTGTTTTGTATGGTTGGGTACACTTGTGTTTGGTGCATATATATTTATGATTGTCATCTCTTCCTTTTGGATTTTTCCCCTTACAAGAATGTAGTGTCCTTCTTTGTTGCTCTTAAACAGTGTTGGTTTTGAAAACCTCTTTATCTGCAAAAAGGATAACTACTCCTGTTTTTTTTTTCAGGTTCCTGTCACATGGAGTATTGTTTCCAACCCTTTAACTTTCAGTCTATGAGTTTCATTTTGAATTAAGTATGTTTCTTGTATGCAGCATATTGTTGAATCTTGCTTCTTGACCCATTCTGCCAGTCTATTTCTTTTGACTGGTGAATTGAGACCATTGACATTGATGGTTATAACTGAAACGTATTGACTTATCATTTTCATGACTTTTTCTTTTTGTTGGATTCCCCTCTTTACGTTTAATTTCTTGTGGTGCCCGATGGATTCGTTCTTCTGGGCTTCATGGGGTTGTGATCCTCATTGTCTTTTCCTAGGATATTGTCTAAAACTTTTTGGAATGCTAGTTTGGTATTCATGAAGTTCCTAAGGTTCTCCTTGGCATGAAAGTACCTTATTTCTCCATCAAATTTGATAGTTTTGCAGAGTACATCCATCTGGGTTGGAAGCTGTTTTCCTTTAGGGCTTGAAATATGACACTGCAAGCTCTACTTGCCTTGAGTGTTTGCATTGAGAAGCCTGCTGGGATTCTGATGGGCTTTCCTTTGTATGTGATTTGTTTCTTTTCTCTAACTGCTTGTAGAATTTTGTTCTTCTGTTGGATTTCTGGAATCTTAACTATTATATGCCTGTGTGTAGATTTTTTTGATCAAGGCTATTTGGAGTCCTATATGCCTCACTTATCTGTATGTCTTTTCCCTTGGTTGGGAAGTTTTCTGCCATAACTTCTGTGAAGTTTTTTTATGTTGTCTGCACTCTCTCCTGTTTCTTCATTTACTCTGATCAGTTTTATGTTATTCTTCTTTGCATCATCTAGCAGCTGCTGGATTGATTTCTCATGGTCCCTTACAATTTTAAAGAAATTTTTCTTTTCCTGGTCACTAATTGCAATCTTATCTTCTATATCTGAAATTCTGTCCTCTCATTGGTTCATCCTACTGTGTAAACCTTCAATGGAGTTTTTAATCTCTTGGAAATCTGTTTGCATCTGTTTTATGGATTCCATTTGTTTCCTATGTTGGGATCCCATCATGTTCCTCAGCTCCTCTATTTTTTAACTGTGCCCTCTCTAGATTTATTAATGATGTCTTGCACTATAGGCACAATCTCTGTTGTTATCTGAGAAATTATTTCTGATTTCATTTTTTTCCAAATCCTCTTCTGTTTCCAGTTCAGGGAGTCCAGTTGGTTGAGTATCAGATTGTTCCAACTCCTTTCCCTTTGGGGTTGCTTTAGGTTACCTGGAAGTCTGGTTTTGAGACTTGTTTACGTGTCTTCTCATTTCAATGGCACAGGGGAGTGTGCTACTGGCACCTGTGAGGCTCACCTCCTTGGCACTGGGCAGGGTTCTTGTCCTCTGGGTTGGAGGCCGTGGTATGGCAGCCCAAAAGGCTCAGCTGCTCTGCGCTGGGGTCCTCTGCTATTCTGCTGATATTGGTCTAGATTCAATCAGTGGCATGTGGACAGCCAGCTTTCCCAGCATCATTTGTTAAAGAGTCTCTCTTTGCTCTAGTGAAAGTATTTGGCCCCCTTGTCAAAGATCAGATGGCTGAATGTGCTGGAATTGTTTCTTCATCCTCTATTCTGTTCCATTGATCCACTTGTCTGTTTTTGTAACAATACCATGCTATTTTTTACTAGTACATATTTGTCATATGTATCGATCACATTCATTATAGGAAATTAGTACTTGTGCATATCTTCTTTTTTTCCCCTTCCTTCAACTCTTCTTCCCCTCCCATTTACATAAGCTTTATTACCATTTTTTTCCTTCCATTTTCTATACTTTCCTTTTCCCTTCCTTTTCATGCCCCTCCCTTCCCTCTTGTTCCCCTTCCCATTCAAAAATGTTCTTCCTACTCCCCAATATCTAACCTCTATTATGCTCCTTTTTTACCCTTTAGGTTTCTCACATAAGAGAAATCATGTGATATTTAATCTTGTGTGTCTTATTTATTTCACTTAAAATTATGGTCTCAAGGTGCATCCATTCTTCTACAAATGACTCAAACTTATCCTTCTTTATGGAGGAGCAATACTCCATTACATATAAATACTACATTTTCTTTATTGATTCATCTTTTGATGGGCATATAGGCTGTTTCCAAGATTTAGCAATTATAAATTGTGCTGCTATAAACATGGGTTTGCTTGTATTGCTGTGGCATGATGCTTTTATTTCTTTTGGGAAGACACCTAAAAGGGGAATAGCTAGGTCAAATGGAACCTCCAGTTCTGGTTTTATGAGGAATCTCCATACTGATTTCTATATTGATTTTACCAGTTCATACTCCCACCAGCAATGGAGAAGTGCTCCTTTTTCCCCCACCCACCTCCAGAATTTGTTATTGGTTAATTTCTTGATATAGCTATTCTTTCTTGAGTGAGATAGAATCTCAGGGTTGTTTTAATTTTCATTTCTTGAATGAACAGTGATGTTGAGAATTTATTCATATATGTATTTGCTGTTTGTACTTCATCTGAGAAATGTATATTCATTTCACATGCCAATTTTAGGATTAGGTCTTTAAATTGAGGAGTCTGATTTTTTTGAGTTCTTTATGTATTCTGGATGTTAGTACTTTATCTGAGGAGCAGCTGGTAAAATTATTTTCACATTCTGTAGGCTGTCTTTTCACTCTGTTGGTGGTTTCTCTTGCTTGTAAAATCATTTTAATTTGATGTGATTTCAGGTGTTAGTTCTTTGTAATATTTCCTGTGCAATTGGGTTTTGTTCATGAAGTTTCTGCGTACTCATAACTTCTAGAGTTTTACCTATTCTACCTTCCAACAGATTAAGCATTTCTGGTTTTTATATTTTGACATTTTATCTATTTTGATTTTAGTTTAGTGCATGGTGAGTGATATGGGTCTAGGTTCAATTTTCCACATATGGAAAGTCAGTTTTCTCAGCACCATTTATTGAAGACGCTATCTTTCTTCCAGTGAAGGTGTTTGGCCCCCTTGTCCAAGATAAGGTACTTGAGTGTTCTTTGAGTTTTTTCTGTATCTTCTATTCTGTTCCATTAATCTCCAGCAAATTTTTTTTTTTGCACCAGTACTATGTTGCTTTATCATGGTAGCTTTGCAGTACAGCTTCAAATTGGGGATTTTGATGCCTCCTGCCTTGCTCATGTTGCCCAGAATTGGTTTTGCTATTCTATGTCTCATCTGCTTCCATATGAATTTTATGATTGTTTTCTTTAGTTCTGTGAGGTATGCTATTGGTATTTTCATTGGAATTGCATTAAATTTGCATAATGGTTTGGAAGTATGGCCATTTTCACTATATTGGTTCTACTTATTCAAGAACAGGAGATACCTTCCCATTTTCTGATATCCTCTTTGATCTTCATTTTCAGAGTACTGTACTTTTCTACATACAGGTCTTTCATTCCCTTTGTTAGATTGATTCCTAAGCATTTCATTTTTCTTGATGTTATTGTAAAAGGTGTTGTTGCCCTAATTTCTCTAGTGAGTTTGTTATTTGTATGCAGGAATGCTATTGACTTTTAGAGAATGTTGACTTTGTATCCTGCTATGTTGCCAAATTTGGTTATTGATTCTCAGAGTCTTTGGTGGCATTTTGGGGGTCTTCTATATAAAATATCATGTAATAAACAAATAATGATAATTTAACTTTTCCTTTCATATCCATATTCCTTTTATTTTTTTTTCTCTTGTCTAATTACTCTGGTTAATGTTTTCAGAACTATATTTAACAGAAGTGGTGATGGTGGATATCTTTGTCTTGTTCCTGATTTTAGCAAAGTATTGATCTTCTGGATTTTTGCAAGATCCATTGTTATTTCACCTTTTGCATTCCTAATTGCTTGAATTTGAGTCTTGGATTAGCTAAACGTTTGTCTCTTTTATTAGTCTTTCAAAGGACCAACTCTTTGATTCATTGATTGTTTTGTTTTCTAAATCTCCACAGCATTAATTTCTGCTGATATTTATAATTTCCTCTCTCATATGTGCTTTGGGTTTAACTTGTTCTTTTTTTCTAGAAGCTTGAGATTCAATATTAGGTTATTTATGTGAGCTCACTCTGTTGTTTTGGTGTGGAAATTCACTGCTACAAATTTTCCTTATAGAACTGCTTTCACTGCATTTCATAATTTCTGGTATGGTGTATTGGCACTATCATTTCATTGTATAAATTGTCTAATTTCTTCTTTAATTTCATCTTGACCTATTGATTGTTCAGGAGGATGTTATTTAATTTTCATATGTTTATATAGTTTTTGTGATTTCATTTGCAACAGATATTCTTTTCTTTTCTTTCCTTTTCTTTTCTTTTTGTACCGGGGATAGAATTTGGGACCTTGCACTTTCGAAGCAGGGGGTGGAACCACTGAGCTAAATCCCTGGCCCCATTGATTTTCAATGTAATTGCACTATTATGCATGGGATAATTTCAATCACTTTGCATTTACTTAAGCATGTTCTATGAGCTAGTATGTGGTCTATTTTGGAGATAGTAACACATGCTGCTGAGAAGAATGTGTATTCTGTTGTGGAGTAGAACACCCTGTAGATATCTACTAAGTTCATTTGTTCAAAAGTTTGGTTCACCTCTAGTATTTCTTTGTTAATTTTTTGTCTAGATGATCTATTTGTTACAGTGAGTTATTGAGTTCCTCCATTAATGGTTATCTGATTTTTCATATCCATTAATGTTTGTTTTATATAGTTAGGTGTGCTAGTATTTGGTGCATGTATATTTATTATTGTTATCAGTTCCTCTTGGATTATCCCCTTAACCAGTATCTAATGACCTTCTTTGTTTCTTCTGATCACTCTTGGCTTGAAAATGCACTTTGTCTTCAAATAGAATAGTTACCCCTGCTTTTTTCTGGTTTCTTGTCACATAGAGTTTTGTTTTTCATACTTTAATTTTCAGTCTATGAATTTCTTTTTGAGTTAAATATGTTTGTTGTATGCAGAATATTGTTGATTCATTCTGCCAATCTTTCTTTTGCTTGGTGAATTGAGACCATTTATGTTGATGATGATAACTGATATATTTTAGCTTATACTTGTCATATTTTCCTGATGTTGGTTCCATCTTTCCCCGCTGTTTAATTGCTTTCCCCGCCTGGTGGCTTCTTTCTATTGGTGTTCTTGGAGTTGTGGTCTTTGTTATCTCTTTCTAAAATATCCTACAGAAGATTTTGTAGAGCTTGTGTGGTGATCATGAATGTCTTCAGTTGTTTTTTGCCATAGAAGTATCTAATTTCTCCATTGATTTTGAAAGATAGTTTTGCAGAGTACATCAATCTGGGTTGGAAGTTGTTTTCTTTCAGGACATGAAATATTTCACTTCAAGCTCTCCTTGACTAAATGGTTTGCATTGAGATGTCTGCTGTGATTCTGTTGGGCTATCCTTTATAGGTGGTTTGTTTCTTTTCTCCAACAGCTTTTAATATTCTGTTCTTGTGCTGAATTTCTAGAATCTTTATAATTATATGCCTTGCTATAGATTTATTTTGGTCATAGATAACTTGAAATCTATATGCCTCACTTATTTGCATGTCAAAATCTTTTTTCATGTTTGAGAAGTTTTGTCCCATTACTTCTGTGAACAGTTTCTTTATGGCATCTGTGCTGTGTCTGGCTTACTCATTGACTCCAATAAATCTTATGTTCTTTGTATCATCTTGAAGCTCTTGGATTAATTTTTCAAGGACCCCTGCTATTTTTAAGATATTTTTCTTCTCATGGTCACTAACTACAATCCTGTCTTCTAGATCTGATGTCTGTTTTTGCTTTCATTCAATCTGTTGCATATACTTTCAATGGAATTTTTAATCTCCTGGATATCTGTTTGAATCTGTTTCATGGATTTCATTTCTCTCCTATGTGGGGCATTCATGGTTTCCATCATTTTTCTAAGCTCCTCTATTTTTTATCTGTGTCTACTCTAGATTCATTGAGCATGTCCTTCATTTGATCATTTCTTTTTTTACCTGAGATATTATTTTCTCTATACCTTCATTCATCTGTTTTTTACTTCTGCTGCTATCATTTCAGAAAATTCAGGTGGGTGGCATCTGATTTCTGCTATCCCATTGTCCCCTGGACTTGTCCTGGATGGGCTAGACTTCTGGGGCTGCAGTTTGCTTCTGCATCTTGTCATTTTCTATTTTCTAAATTTTATTTTGTTTTCTGTGTTGATGCTTGAAATTTTCTTATGGCAGATAGCTTTATCACTAGTATCAAGGCTTCCCTAGGAAATGACTATTCCTCAGAGATGTCTTCTGGGTGTATGTGGTTCTTGGTCTTTGTGTCTGTCCCAAGATTCTACCTTCCCAAATTATTAAGGGTCAGAAGTTGCCATCTATTTAGCCCAGCACTCAGTCCTTTGGTACTGGTCTATGGTGATGGTTATGATCCCAGACAATCTCAGTGTTGTCATACAAAAGAGAACAACTGATTACAACAGGTATGACATCCTGGCTAAAGTAGTACAATTAGCAACAATAGCATCAAGCACGGCCTAAAAACTGACAAACTATGGTAAATATTAATTTGGTACCTTTAACTATAAGGGTAAAATCAACAGTTATATAACAAAATCCAACATAAAGCAGGAACTTGTATGCAATGAGTTTCCCCTTAGTGGAGTGATTTTACCATATTGCGGGGGTGGGGGTGGCATTTAAGAGGGATAGGGGACAAAACAGAGAGACAAATGAAGAGAAATATAGTAGAGGCAAGGCTGGAGAACAAAGAATGACCACCCCAACTTTGGGAAACTGGAGAAGATGGCAGGAGAGAAAGAATGAAGGATAAAGCAAAAGAATATCGAAGTGAACTAGAAAGACAAGAGACAATGTTCAATCACATGAAAATATCATAAAAATCAAGATACAGTTGAGGAAAGAGAGAATGTAGATGAATAGAATAAAACAAAAATAAAGTTAAAAACCTAAACAACCTAAACAAAAAAGAAGCCAACTAGACAGAGAAAGGAAAATGAAACAAAAGAAGAAAAAAAATTCCTCTGGTGTCACAGTTCTGTGGTAGTGTCCAAGGCAGGCAGTGTCCCAAAACTGCTGTGTAACCCTGCCAAGTCTGCAGTAGAGTTAGTGCTGGGTATGAGGCTGATCTTAGCCTCTGTATGTGGGGGCTGGGGCCGGTCTTCAGCCAACAGCTTTCTGGAAATCCTTTGATGGCCTACCCACATCTCCTTGCCATGATTGTCTCTGTTACTCTCCCAGTTGCTATGGTGCCCTAAGGCATGGACAGCCCTAGGCTACTCCCAGTCCTGTGTGCAGTTGGCTCCTCCCAGTTTTTGCACAGTCTCCTCTGTTCCCCCCCCACTGGTATGTCTCTATTCTATCCTGCTGGTTGTTGCAGGGTGGGGAGGGATGATGGGGGGTAGGGTATTTGGTGTCACCATTGAGGATAGAGCCCAAGACTGCTCAGTTCCCCTTCAAACTCCTCTCCAGTGGGTTGAGGGCCAACCTCCCAAGGCTGTTTAAATCCCACACATCTGTGTCTTTCTCTCAAGCCATGGTTGCCACTCTTCTTTCACCAACTCTGCTATGCTGTGGTCCCTAACTTTATTGTTGCTTGGGTTTCCAGTTAGTCACTAGGATGCACTACAAAGAAAATTTTTTTAACTCAGTGGTCTATCTTTCAAGGAGGGAGCAGTTTCCTACTCACTTGCCCCTGTTTGTGCTGGTGAAATTTGCTGCCAGGCTGCAGCATCCTCTGTGGAGAAAGGCAAAAGAGGCAAAGGGCCTTATATATCAAATCTATCCTGTGTGGTTTGAGTTAGCTGCAGTACAGTTAGTTACTTTTGTAGTCCATCAGTTTCTTGGAGATTTCCCACTATGGCAATTCTTGCTTGACACACAGGCAGCAATGCTGCTGGAAGCCCTGTGGGCTGGTACACTGTTTTATGAAGTCTTGCATCTATGTTTTGTTTGATCTACAAGTATCTTATTTCAGATTGATTTTGACATCAAGATGTATGTCCTTTCCCTTCTTCCAATTACCTGTGTTTTTAGTTGATTTTCTCTGAGTAGCTTCAATATGGCTCCTCTTCTATTCAGCCATGTTGAATCTCTCCATTAGTTTATTCATTTGAATTCACTATTTTTCTGATGTAGTCATTCATAGCAGTAAACTTTCCTCTTAGAAATGCTTTCATTGTGTCCCATAGGTTATGGTATGTTGTACTAGCATTATAGTTTGATTCTACATCATTTCTAATTTCTTCCTTGATTTCTTTTGTAACACATTGATTATTCAAGAAGGTATGCTTTTCTCTTGGTTCCCATTGCATGGAATATTGTTTTTCTTAATCTCTGTTAAACATGCCTTTTATATACTGTATTTCATTGGATTCTGCTTCTTGATTCATTCTGCCAATCTGTGTTTTTTGATTGGGAAATTGAGACCATTCACATTGAAATTTATTACTAAAATGTATAGATTTATTCCTGTCATTGCATTATTTTCCTGTTGCTGATTTCCTTTTATCCTCCATTTCTGCTTAACTGTTCACCCTGCCTGGTGCATTCATTCTATTAGATATTTTGGCATTGTTGGCTTCATTGTCTCTAGGATATCCTTGAGAATTTTTTGCAGTGCTAGTATGGTGGTCATGAATTTCTTTAGGTGCTCTCTGTCATGGAAATAGCTTATTTTTCCATCAATTTTGAAAGAAAATTTTTGGTATATAAGTCTGGGTTGTAAGTTGGCATTGTTCAGAAACCCTTCACCCCACGCTCTTCTGGCCTTTAAGATTTGTGTTGAGAAGTCTGCTGTAATTCTAATGCATTTATCTTTACAAGTTATTCGCTAACATCTTTTAAGATTCTGTCCCTCTGTTAGACTTCTGGTATTTTGACTACGATGTGACACAGAGAGGCTCTCTTTTGATTGTGGCTATTTGGAGTCTTATATGCTTCACTTATCTGTGTGTTTAATTCTTTCCCTATATTTGGAAAGTTTTCTGCTATTATTACTATGAAGAGGTTCTTTATACCCTTTGTGCTGTCTTCCGATTTTTTGCTTATTCCAATTAATCTTTGATTAGTCTCCTTTGCATTATCTAGTAGCTGCTGGATGAATTATTCAATTATTCATGTTCTCTTGTTGTTTTTTTAGGTATCTCTGAGTAGTTGATCTTTGAAAGCTTCCCTATCTTCTATTTCTGATATTTTGTTCTCACATTGGTCTCTTCTCCTGCCCAAATTTTCTGTTTTGTTTTGTTTGTTGCCCATACTTTCAATATAAGTTTTAATATCCTAGATTTCTGTTTGGAACCATTTCATGTACTCTAACTCTTTGCTGAACTGGTCACTCATGTTTTGTTTAGCTCAGCTACCTTTCTAGTAGTGTGTTCTGTAAGCTCCCTAATCATTTTGTTTATTATATCCATTATCTATTTAGTTATATCTTGCTCCCTAATCATTTTATTACATGTTATTTGTTTAATTATACCTTCTGTGAGCCTCAAAGCACCTTATTGATCTGTTTTTGCACATTCTAGTGGTACATGCATGACTACCCCATCAAGCTGCTTGAATCACCAATGCTTAGCTAACACCAGCCAATGAAATTCAAATAAGAGCTGCCCAACAGTGAGACAGATGAACTATGGCCCCATTGTGAAAGTGTCAATCTTTGTTATCATTTCAAATAATTTGGTTGTGTGGCTTTTTCTTTCCTCTCCCTCAATGCCCCATGAATAAACTTTGGGAGGGTTGGGAATTTGGGTAGGTATTTTATTTCCTTGTCTTCTCATATTTCTATTGTTTATTTGGTTTTTTGTTTGTTTGTTTGTTTTCTGCTTAGGTTTGTGGTCACTTATAATGGAAAGACTTTGTTGCTAGTATGGAGATCTCTTTAGTTAGTCAATTTTTCAATGATGCATTCAGGACATGGCTAACTGTATTCCTTTGCCTTTGTTCTAAGATCTGAGTACCTTTGTTAATTTGAGAAGAAGAGGAAGTATAATTGGCCCAGCACCCAGCTCTTAAGGAATGGACCACAGTTTTGTTAATGTCACCAAAGTAATCTAGATATTGGCATATAGAAAAAACCTATTAAGAGCAACAACTATGAGACCTGGCAATAGCAAATAAATCAGCAACCATAATATCATCCAAGACAACTGATTACTGTTACTGATAGACCATAAGAATCATTAATGTACTGTTCTTAACCTTAGAAAAGAAATCAATAATTACAGTATAAACACTAAGACAAATCAAATATTTACATACAGCAGATATCTACTAAATGTGACAACTCTACCTCCTCTGATGATAGAAAATATTTCAACAGTAGTAACATAGAGTTAAAGCTATCTAAAAATTAATAAAGCTTAATTGTTATACTATTAAAGATATATGGGTTTGGGAATGGGAGAATACAAGAAGAAAAATTTGAAAAATTAAACAATGGGACATGAGGAGGAGAGAAAAGTGAGACAAAGGATCCTATTAAGGAATAGAAGGATATTTATAGAATTAGATAAAGGTAATCAAAAACGTACAAGAAAGAGAAGATAAAAGAAAAAACTGGAGAAAAATATGAAGAATAGAAAAAATTAAAAAAGAGAAAAAAGAAAAGAAGGTATAAGACAAAGAAGAAAGAAAGAAAAAAGTCCAAAGACAGAGAAAGAAAAAGTTTTATCTTTCTCTATATTTGGGGGATGGAGGGGCTCACTATGTAGTTCAGGCTGGCCTTGAATTCACTATATAGCCTAAGCTGACCTTGAACTCTTGGCAACCCACCTGCCTCAGTCTCCCAAGTGTTGGGATTAGAGGCATGCACCACCATGCCTGGCTTAGACATTTTTGAATGAGTGGTTTCCTTCTAGGATCTTCATTTTTGAAATCCAGCAAGTCTTAGTTTTTCTCTGCCTAGCCTTATGGCCTGTAAATTTGTGAGATGTGCCCTCTATTCCAGATGTTCCTCTGTTTACCCCAGGCAGTGGTACTATCCACCCTGAGATATGTTCTTGCTAATGTTGGTGGACAAGGAAGGCAATCAGACTTCAGATCTGTGCTGGATATAAGCAGCATAGCAAGGGTTCAAGTGTTTAACGCCACCAGATATTTTCAGATCCAGTTGTTTCTGAGCACAAGTCAAGCCAGGCCTGGCTTCACACCATGGGGTTCATGTCTTTCCCGGAAAAAGTTAAAACTTCTAAGGGATCTCTTTCTAGCCTGTTGCCATGGGTGTCCCTCACCTAGTCACTGTGGGAAGGTAACATTTAGAGCCCTTACTTCTGGAATGCCAAGTTCCCTTCCTTGCAAGGAGCTGTGAGCCAGGAGGGAGTCCAGACTGTTTTGTTCTTTTCTCTGCACTGTGGACTGTCTTTGCAACATCTTTGTAGCTTCTAAAGTTTCCTATCAGTTCCTTCCTGTAAATCTCTTTTTCTTCATCAGTTGTTATTGTCTGGATTCCGGGTCTCAGGCTGAGTCTTGCTACTGATCACCACTATGACATTTTCTTTCTCCCATTTCCCACATTTAGTAAATAATTTTTCTAGTACTATTCTCAGACCTTGAGAAGGAAGGCACTCACCCTGGTGCTCAGACTCTAGAGGATCCTTAATGACACAAATACGTTAAAATGTGTGAATAAACACATGGGTACCTCTGGCAATCCTGATCTGCCAATCAGCGTTGGCAGATCATATGCTAACAGTGTTGGCACCACATAATGCACTATGCTATGTGGCTAATTTTAGGACTGGTGCCATTTTGGGCCCACAAGAATGGTTCTCCATATCTCTTCTCTCATCATTTTAAAACTAATGGTGATCACATTTCATCTCAATGCTGTGAAGACTTGCGGTTTATGCCATTGACAACACTGGAAATGGACATTTCTTTTGAGTTCTGAGAGAATCCGAATGGTGTGAGAATGAAAGAGAAAGAGCTCACTTTTCAAATCCCTCTCAGATATAAGGAACACAGCAATTTTTGCATTTCAAAATGTCTCCCAGTAATGCTGCATGTTCATTTTCTTGCTTTTCTGTGTTCTCATTCTAATTCTGAATTAATTAGAAATAAATGTGGTATTTACAACATGACACTTAAAGGAAATTTTGAAATACTAAACCATTCATTCCTCCTAAGTCTGATTACATATAGGTCTAGACATAACATGTAAACTTGAGAAACTAAATGGATATTGAATGCCAGAATTATTTTTTAAAGTATTTAATGAGATTTATTTATATTTTTTTTCATTTTCATCTTTATTAAATTTTTGACCAAAATGATATATTGTGTATTTATTCATTAAAATTTATATTTCTTTCTATTTTCTTCTTGCAGTGGTGGGAATCAAACTCAGGGCCTCATACACATTAGGTAAACACTCTAGCACTGAATCACAGGATTTGTATTTGGATTTTTCATTTTCATGGATAGTTTGGTTTTAGATCATTAGTATAAATAGTATAATTTCACTAATTACATAGAAATATTGGCTACAATGCAATTAGCAGTTTATTAAAATGAAAGAAAAATTTCATTAAATAAATATGCAATAATTAATACATTCTATTTCTATATTTGTACTGACCTTAAACATCACCAATCCATCAATAGAATGAGATAGACATAATAATGATTAATGTTAGCAGTTCAGCTTTCAAACAAACTTTGCAAGTCGGTTATTGGAAAGCTATATTTACCAAGATAAAAGGATAGTGTGTATAGATGTAATTTAGTTTTTATCAGTATTTTAGCTTGATTGATAAGTTGTAACTATTCAGGCATATGGTGCATGCTGCTCCATGTGTAGCCTTGCTGAAGATATTAAGGACATGTAGTGGGAACAAATATTAGGAACACATGTTTTTTTGACCCGTCACTTTTCCTCAAGGATTTGGGATTTTCTCCAAAGTTTTGTTCTTATTTCTTGGTTAAATTTTTATTCTCTACTACATCAAGGAATTTATGTGTGCCTCAGTTTCCAACATTAAACTTGCATATTCATCTCATTATAATCTTCAGAAAAACAAAGGAAGCACCAGTTAACAGGACCAATTCTCAGAATGGACTAGCATATTTTCCCCTCTTGTACCTATGCCTCATTTCTCTACCTGCTTTCTCCTTAAGATTTCTCATTTTTGGTCTAACTACACTCTCTCATGTCTTTTTGTGGCTGATATTGAGACTCCAGACAGTGGTATCTGCATTTGAAAAATGCCCACATTCATAGAGGAAGTTTAGATGTTGGAATTCTCTAAATTTGGGTATTAGACATCACTGGAGAAGAGATTTTTGAACAGGCCGACTCATTTTCAAATAACATGTACAGGAAATGTTACAATTTTACAGTACGAGTTGTAGATTTTGTTGCCATTAGCAAAAGAGAAGAAGTACTGAGATTTTTATCAGTGTATTAATTTCCTTTTCCCAAAGAGATCAAAATTCCTGTTTCCAAGGCCATCCTCAGGAAACCTTTGAAGTGTGTTTATTTCATTTCCATCTTTCAATATTCTCTCAGCCTAGAAAAAAATGGCTGCTCTCAATTTTTTTTAAAGTACTGACTCAACCTTGCAACCACCAAACACCACTTATTTACTACTTCTTTCCTCTACAGATTTCATATTTTGAAAGAGTGTCTAGAAAACAAACCACATTAAGACATAATTTGCTTTTCTGTTTTTACTTAATCACAAACATCTATAACTACTGAACACAGCTTCTGAACATTAAGTATGATGCTACCCCAAAATAATGTGATTACAATGGAAACAGGTAAGGTATCTTCTTAATTATTATGGACATTTTTATTGAACTTAATATACTATTTCAGTTAGGCCTTTAAAAACACTGAAAATAGACTGCAGAGCTGACTGGGGTTGTTTTCTCGTTATTTCTTACCTTTACTCCTTGAAAATCCTTTAGTTGTTGACATTAAAAATGCTGACCTGAGGCTAGACTTCTGGTTAAAGTCGAACGAGGACATGGGCAAATCCTTTCCCCTAAATAATAACTATGGAGCTATGCAAAATTGATAAAATGACCTGGAAATTGGAAATTCACCAACTCAGGAAATTGAGTAAAGGCATATAACAGGCTGAGAGGCATTTATTCTTCAAAAAACTGCGTAACTTCAGGTAAGAACCATGAGCTTCTGTAGTGCTCTCGACTGGCTGCTCTCATTCCAAGTCTCCACTGCTCACCCCAGCTCAGGCAAATGCAGAGATTCTGCCAGCTTCTCTGCTGCAGCGAAAGGGGCTCGTTCAGTTTGGACTGGTGTGTACTGGCCATGACTACTGTGCTTTCAAAGGTAGCTATGATCTCTGAGGCCCCATTCAATGTTAAATCTGGGATAAAGAAAATGAGGCACGCACCTTGGCTGCTTTAAGGAGGTACCAAATACCACATTCATCAAGATGAAAAATATTTTAATGCAATATTTTAAAAATAATAATTAATGCACAATCCCCATAATGAACAAAATATCCAGATTTTAAATTAGAACCAATCCCAACCCTGGCAGTGAATGTACTAGAGTTGTGGCTGGGGCAAGCATATTCATGGCTGAAGAATTTATCGGAGAAAATCGTATTCAGGTCTTATTTGTTTAGATACTTAAAGCTCTAAAATTTTCTCTAGTGTTTTAACTGTATCCATAGATTCTAATAGATCATGTTTTCATTGTTGTTATTTTTAAGAATTCTGCAATTTGGGGTCTATTTTTTCTTTGATTTGAAAAAATAAATTGCTGAAGATAGTATATTCTTTATTATCTAAGTTCAAAGTTTTCTATGACATATACATTAATTGCTTCCTATAGCCTTCTAAATTTTTATTGATTTATTCTGTCTTAGATTGAAAGGTACAGAAAGATCTATTATCAGTGTATATCTACTATCTCTTTCTTCTCTCATATACATATATATATTACACATACACATATGTACATATACTTCTTTGGTAGTTGCATGCATACATATGTATAAGCATACACAGTTATACGATATTTTACTAGGAAATATTTTTTGTCTCCTCTTTTATGCTATATCATCTGATATTTAGAAAGCGTTATGATTTTTGCACTAATTGATACAGTACTTTTATATATATATTCCCCTTTTTTTTCCTGCCCTCTGTACTGCTTCCCTGCTATGGGTAATATTGAAATGTATTAATTGGGTTTTTTCATGCATTACCTGTCACTTAACTGTGATCCTATATGAAGCATTATGTTTTAATCCCAGTTACTATCTGTGACTGGCAGAATAATGCCATTCTAATGTGTCCTGATTCCCCAGACCTCTAAATATGTTACCTAACATGGCAAAGGGACTTTGCAGATGTGATTCAGTTAAAGACCATGAGTTGAGACAATTACCCTGGGTCCTTGTAAGTGGGAAGAGAAAGGGTCAGAGTCAGAAAGAGGTATGGTGACAGAAGCTGAGGTTGGAGTGTCATAGCCAAAAGTCAATAAATGCAGACTTCCTCTAGAAGCTGGAAAGCACAAGGAAATAGATTTTCTCCTAGAGCCTCTAGAAGGAATGTAGCACTATTGACAACTCACTCCATATCCGTAGGACAATATATTTGTATTTTTTCTAAACTCTCTCTATATAAGACAATAAATGAGCACTAAGTTTGTAGTAATTGTTATAATAGCAATAAGAAAATAATTCAGTACAGTATTTAAACTTATGTTACTTTTGATATACTCTCCCTAGTCCATTTTTCTAATTTATAAACATTTTGTACTATCTCCCTTTATCATTTAAACTCAACGACAGGATATTATGTGTTTGAGGTGTAAAGCTAGTTCTTCTGCTGGTGTCGCTTCAGTCATTTTGGATTTCTGAATTTTGTTCTCTAGTAGATTACTGAGAAAGTGTTTGTGGGGACAAGATTCCCTGAATTCTTGTGTGCTCACACATGTCTATGGCTGTTTTACTGGAAAGTCAGCTTGGATGTATATAAAATCCTTCCCTCACATATTCTTCAATTGAGTATTTAAAATATATTACTCTACTGTCATCTGGCTTAAGATCTTGATGCCAAAAAGTTTAATGGAGACTTGATTTTTTAAATTTTTTTTCCTTTAAAAAGGTCATGGTTACACATTAGAATAAATTTCAAAGATATCAGAGATTTAAATATATCATTTCAAACACGTGATAGATGGGGGATTAAAGAAAGTGACACTTTTCTGAATATGCCCTTATATAGTTTTGACATTGAACTCATTTTAAACATTCAAATATAAAATCAAACCCAAAAAGAGAGAAGTAATGTCTTGAAAGTTTTAAATAACAACATTTTCAGACAACTAATGAAATTATACTAGTACTAAATAAAATATGGGTGGATTTCCATATAACCTGGTAGTGAAAAAAGCTTTTTGAATTTTATTCAAAGTTCAGAAGCAATAAAAAAGGACTGATAAATTTCATTAGATTTTAATTTTTTGAATGGCAACAAACATATCAAGAAAAATCAAAAGACATGGGCCAGGGATTTAGCTCAGTGGTTCCGCTGCCTACCACACAAGCACAAGGTCCCAAGTTCGATCCCCAGTACCAAAAACAAAAAAGAAGAAAAAAGAAAAATCAAAAGACAAATTGGGAAGATAAATTTGCAATTTATAGCACAGTAAAAGTTTAACAATTCTTATACAAAAAGATTGCCAAAATAGAGCATAAGAAGCAGGCAGTATCTTTAATAATAAATGCATAAAAGATATGGCCTTAAGCTCACAAAAATGTATTTTAAACATGCAAATATAAACCAGGCATATGCCTGTAATCCCAGAACTCAGGAGGCTGAGGCAGGAGGATTGCTGTGAGTTGGAGGCCAGTCTAGACTACATTATGAGTTTCAAGCCAGCCTAAACCACATAGTAAGACCTTGTCTCAAAAACAACAACAACTATATATATATACATATATATATATATGTATATATATATATACTCAGTCTTGCTTATTACATAAGATGTGCCAATTAAAGCTACACTGAGATGTAACTTTTCACACACTAATTGACAAAAATCCAATAGTCTAATGACAGGCTCAGTTGGTAAACCTATAGGGAAATGATCATAACTATACATCCCTGGAATACAAAATGATACAATTTCTATAGAGGTGAATTAAACAAGATCTAAAAAAAAATCACATTTTCTTTTACCTTATGTATCACCAATGTTACTTTTATCTCTAAGATAAATTTTCAAATATCTGAAACCACTTATGCATACTCATTTTTTATATTATTTATGTAGAAAAAGAGCAGACATAATCTACACTTCTATCATTAAAAGACTGATTTAATAATTGGAATACTATTTAGCCACAAAATGAATAGAGAAGATCATTTTACACTGACATAAAGTGATTTGCTAGATTAGTTATTAGTTACAGACAGTATGTGTAGTATGCTAGATTTTGTATTTAAAAAAATGAGGGAAATGGAAATATAAGAAGACATATGTTTATATTTTCATCCTTGCCACCCCAAAATAACTTGTAAGGGTAAACCAAAAAATTATAGAAATGGTTATCTTTAGTGGGAAGAAAAATACATAAGATATGGGAAAGTGGGCTAGGGATTTAGCTCACTGGTTTCGCCGCCTGCTGCACAAGCGCAAGGACCCGAGTTCGATCCCTGGTACCAAAAAAAAAAAAAAAAAAAGAAAGATATGGGAAAGTAAAGAAAGTAAGACTTTTCTGAATATGTTTTATTATATAGTTTTCATGTTGGACTCATAATCATTTTATATGTTCAAATATAAAATTGAGTTCAAAAGAAAATAAGCGCTATAAACTCAATAAAAATAAACAATATCTAAAATGTTTAAATAATTTAAAATAAATTAATGTAGAAGCGATGGCACATGCCTGTAATTTTAGCACTACAGGAGGCTGAGGACATAGAATTGTAAATTCAAGCCCATCCTGAGGAACTTAGCAATTTAGTGAGACACTGTCTCAAAATAAAAAAGGGCTGGGGCCATATAGTATTTCAGTATAAAGGTCCTAGTTTCAACACCAAGTGCCATGAAAAAATGTAATTACTTATTGGGTTGATGACATAATAAAAGGGAAATGATTATTTCAAGTGCCTTTAGAACCTCGTATTTTAAATGTACATCATTAATGGAATATAGTCTAAAGAAACATAGAGTTGCAAAGAAATCTTAAAAATTCTTTAGCTAAATTGTTAGTAATAGTATCAGTAATATTTTAGATCTACAGTATTTTATAGTGCAAGTAATTCAAATAAGTTACTATTAGAATATTTAGAAGAAAAATTCAAGTATAAAAACAAATGATCTAAATAAAAATATGATATTTGAATTGAAATTATTAACAAGAAGTCATTATTACTTTTCTTTTAAAGATATGTAAGTCTTAGATCTGTCTGCCAAAAAGACCTAGATACAGTGGCAGCTCAACAGCAGTGATCACACTTAAGCACCCAGATTGTGGTCTCTAAATATCATTCCCTATCAAGAGAAATGAATCCTTGGAGTCTATTTCTATGTTTAAGTCAGAAAATATACAAACATATTGTTGTGCTTTCTTTGGCTAAATATGGGACAATCTGAGCATTAAATTGAATAATTAATATACCTGCTAAAACATAGTGCATATATTAAATATTATGTGCCTAATGATATTCAAAAAATAAATACATGAGAAAGAAAAAAATATCATTATTGAACAAAAATGGAAGGAACAAGGGTATAAACTCCTTATCAAAATGGGCAAATAACTGAATAAGCATTTACCTTGCCTTTCCTTTAGGAAACATTTTTATAGTAACCAATTAGAAAATAACTATTTTGTAATCCCTAATAAAACAATTGATTCTTCAAATGGTTATGAAGGAATACCACCATTAAATGTAGGTGTAAGTGGAAAATTGAGAATAGAAGGAGCAAGCTACTGACAAGTAAATTCATTAATAGCAAGACAACCTACACTGTGAACCTTCTGAGGTGATTGTAATATCAAGCATACTAACTCCTCTAGAAAAGATGTTTACCAACAATGAGGACAGTAAATCTAATCAAGCCTGTAGTACTAAGTCCCACTAACCAAAATATAAGTGATACTGAACAACTTAAGTGATATTATGAGGAGCAAACTGCCAAATTGAACATGTGTACTATCCAACAGGAAAATGGGGCTGACTTCTGCAAATGGACAGGAAAGAGAGAGAAAGAGAGAGAGGAGGGAGAGAGAAATGGGAAGAAAGATTCATTTATATGAAAATACATCTACAAGAAATAAGAGCTCATGGAAATGTGTGGACATTGCTTCTTCCTGCTTCAAATAAAGTGTGAAAGTGTGAAAGGACAATTGGAAGCCATTAAAGAAACTCAAATATAGATTATGTATTAGATGACATCTAAGACTTATTAATTTTGGTAGGTGAGATCATGACATCATGGTTATTTAAGAAAAATTCCATAATTTTAGAGATGCATACTAAAGTACATAGAGGTAAAACAGACATTATTTCTGGGATTTGTGTTAAACAACTTCATCGAAGGCAAAAACAAACAAAAAATGATTAAAGTGAATATGGAAAAATCTTGGTAACCATTTAAACTCAGCAAAATGAGTATGGTGACTTAATTGTGTTGTTCTATGTAATTTGGGGTGTGTTTGAATTTTTAAGTTATAGGTCCTTTTATGATAGTCAATAGTTCCCCAGAAAAGAAAGCCAAAGCAGTATTTTTCAGGAATTTTATTAACTCAAATAGGGTCTAATATGGTTTCAAAAGACAAAATTCCCTACTATTTAAGTACCACTTATAAATGAGGTGGCAACTTAAGTAAAATTATATGAAACAATTTCATAAAACAGTAATTTATGGAATAATCTCCTTTTTATAAAATTATTTGTTTACTCATTCACCTGCCTATATAGCTATCTATACTTCTGTATATGCCAAGATTTTGATGACTTGCTGGTGATTACTTAAAGTTAATTATGAAAATTCCTGAGTACAGAATTTGGGGTGATTTGTTATTTTCTTCTTCCATTCTGTACCCTAACCATATGGTACAGTCATTATTTTTTAAATTGCTGGCTACAAGCCACTAGGCTGATTTTATAATCTACCAAGGGACAAAAACCATAGTTTGAAAAATATTGACCTAGACATTTGAAAATATTTAATTCTTGAAATGATGTTACAAATAATTGGGAAGATAAATACTTAATTAGTAATATATATCATAAAAGACCTATGGTTCAAGGTAAATGAATATATCAAAGTAGTGTTTTGCCCTCAGAGGGTCACCAATTATTTAGTGACGTAATAGAGTCAAGGAATATGGATGACATATATACAAGGACAAGGGATAAAGAATAGTATTTCCAGTAAGGCTATAGAGGAGAACTCCATGAGCACTACATTAGTCAGCTTTCCCATAGCTGAGACAATACCAGCACCCACAATTTAAAGGAAGAGTGATCAGACCGCTGCAGACAGGCAGGTCTGCGCACACCCTACCGAGGTCCCAGGTCGCATGGAACACACAGAATCAGCCCGTGCCCTGGCAACAATCCACTGAACCCCCACCCCCTCTCCTCTGTACAGCCACCTGGTCCCACACTACAAAGACCCAGAGGACACTGGACCACCAGAACATGGTACTGAGTCCCACTGCTCCTGGCCCAGAGCTAGGGGCTTCTGAGCCACCGTCCCACTGCTCCTGGCCCAGAGGAAGGAGCTTCTGGGCCACCATCCCTCCCACCACTCCTGGTCCGGAGGAAGGGGCAGCTGAGCCACCATCCCACTACTCCTGGACCACAGGAAGGGGCTTCCCGGCCACCATACCTCCCGCTGCTCCCAGTCCACAGGAAAGGGTTTTTGGGCCACCATCCCTACCGCTGCTCCCAGCCCCTCTCCCACCTCTCCCAGCTCAGAGGATGTAATCCATGCAGGTGCTAACAGACACCTCCCCCCAGTCAAAATGAGAAAACACATAAATAAGTCTCAAAACCAGACTCCAAGATCACCTACAGCAACCTCAAAGGGAAATGAGATGGAACACTCTGATACTCAACCACCTGGACCCACTGAACTGGCAACAAAAGGGGATCTGGAAAAAATGAAATCAGAAATAATTTCTCAGATAACAGGAGAAATTGTGCCCCTAGTGCAAGACATGATTAATAAATCTAGAGAGGAGCTCAGGAACATGATGGAATCCCAACATAAGAAACAAATGGAATCCATAAAACAGATGCAAATAGATGTCCAGGACATGAAAAACTCCATGGAAAGTCTACACAGCAGAATGAGCCAATGTGAGGACAGAATTTCAGATACAGAAGATAAGATTGCAATTAGTGACCAGGAAAAGAAAAATTGCTTCAAAATTATAAGGGAACATGAGAAATCAATCCAGCAGCTGCTAGATGATGCAAAGAAGAATAACATAAGACTGATTGGAGTCAATGAAGAAACAAGAGAGAGTGCAGATGACATTAAAAAATCTCTTCACAGAAATAATGGCAGAAAACTTCCCAAGCAGGGGAAAAGAGCTTGACATACAGATAAGGGAGGCATATAGGACTCCAAATAGCCTTGATCAAAAAAAAATCTACACATAGGCATATAATTGTTAAGATTCCAGAAACTCAACAGAAGAACAAAGTTTTACAAGTAGTTAGAGAAAAGAAACAAATCACATACAAAGGAAAGCCCATCAGAATCACAGCAGACTTCTCAACACAAACCATCAAGGCAAGAAGAGCTTGGAGTGATGTATTTCAAGCCCTAAAGGCAAGCAGCCTCCAACCCAGATTGATGTACCCTGCAAAACTATCTTTCAAAATGGATGGAGAAATAAGATACTTTCATGACAAAGAGCACCTTAGGAACTCTATGACTACCAAACCAACACTCCAAAGAATTTTACACAATATCCTAGGAACAGACATTGAGGATCACAACCCCAGGAAGCAAAGCAGAATGAACCCATCTGGCAGGACAAGAAATTAAATGTAAATGGGAGAAACCAACAAAAAGAAAAAGTCATGGCAATGACAAGTCAATACGTTTCAGTTATGACCATCAATGTTAATGGTCTCAATTCACCAATCAAAAGAAATAGACTGGCAGAATGGGTCAAGAAGCAAAATCCAACAATATACTGCATACAAGAAACACACTTAGTTCAAAAGGAAACTCATAGACTCAAAGTTAAAGGGTGGAAAACAATACTCCATGCAACAGGAACCCAAAAAAAAGCAGGAGTAGCTATCCTCTTTGCAGATCAAGTAGAATTCAAACCAACACTGATTAAGAGAGAAAAAGAAGGACACTACATCCTTGTAAAGGGAACAATCCAAGAGGAAGAGATGACAATCATAAATATCTATGCACCAAACACTAGTGTACTCAACTATATAAAACAACTATTAATGGACATGAAAAGTCATATATGCACTAATACAATTGTAGTGGGAGACCTCAATACCCTGCTGTCACAAATAGATAGATCAACTAGACTAAAAATAAGTAATGAAATTCTAGAACTCAATCAAACTCTTGAACAAATGAACTTAACAGATGTTTACAGAGTCTTCCACCCCACAAAATCAGAATACACATTTTTCTCAGCTGCACATGGGTCATTCTCCAAAATTGACCACATACTCACACACAGAACATGTTTAAGTAAGTGCAAAGGAATTGAAGTTATCCTCTGTATATTATCAGATCATAGTGTGATGAAATTGGAGATCCATAGCAAAAGAAACTTTAAAAATTTATAAACATGTGAAAATTGAACAACACACTTCTGAAGAACCAATGGGTCACAAAGGAAATTAAAGAAATCAGACAGTTCCTTCAATTAAATGACAATGACAATACAACATATCGGAATCTATGGGACACAATGAAATCAGTCTTACGAGGGAAATTCATAGCAATGAATAAGCATATTAGGAAAACAGAAGGAGCCCAATTAAACAACCTGATGCTCAACCTCAAGGTTCTAGAAAAAGAAGAACAGGACAACCCCAAAGCTCATACAAGGGAGGAAATTATAAAGATCAGAGTTGAAATCAATGCAATGGAGACTAAGAGAATGATACAAAAAATCAATGAAGCCAAGAGTTGGTTCTTTGAAAGAATCAACAAAATTGATAAACCCTTAGCCAACCTTATCAGAAAAAGGAAAGAAAAGACCCAAATCCATGCAATTAGGAATGAAAAGGGTGAAATTACAACAGACCCAGAAGAAATCCAGAGGTTCATCAATACCTACTTCCTGAACCTATACGCCAATGAGATGGAAAGCACAGAAGAAATGGACAGATTCCTAGATACATATGAATTACCAAAGTTGAACGAAGAAGACCTAAAAATTCTGAACAACCCAATATCAACTAACGAAATTGAAAATGTAATTAAAAACTTATCAACTAAGAAAAGCCCAGGCCCTGATGGCTTCACTGCTGAATTCTACAAGACATTTAGAGAGGAATTGCTGCCACTACTGTTTAAACTCTTCAATGAAATTGAAAAGGAAGCAATACTCCCAAATTCATTCCTGGAAGCAAGCATCACCTTGATCCCCAAAGCAGAGAAAGACCCAACCGAAAGAGAACTATAGGCCAATCTCACTAATGAACATAGATGCAAAAATCCTTAATAAGATACTGGCAAACAGAATGCAGAAGATCATCAAGAAGATCATACACCCTGATCAAGTGGGATTCATCCCAGGGATGCAGGATACATTCAATATACGCAAATCAATCAATGTAATACACTACATCAATAGGGCCAAGTACAAAAACCATATGATTATTTCCATAGACACAGAAAAAGCATTTGACAAAATCCAACATGCATTTATGATAAAAACCCTACAAAAAATTGGAATAGATGGTCTCTACCTCAAACTGATAGAAGCCATCTATGAAAAACCAACAGCCAATATCATACTAAATGGTCAAAAACTGAAATCCTTAACACTAATATCAGGAACAAGACAAGGACATCCACTATCACCACTCTTGTTCAATATAGTTCTGGAAACATTAGCCATGGCAATTAGATAAGAGAAAGAAATAAAAGGAACAAAGATAGGTAATGAAGAAGTCAAATTGTCATTATTTGCAGATGACATGATACTGTATACAGAAGACCCCAAGAACTCCACCAAAAGTCTTCTAGACTTAATAACCAAATTCAGTCAAGTAGCTGGTTACAAGGTCAACACACAAAAATCAATAGCTTTCCTCTACACAAATGACAGACTCACTGAGAGAGAAATAGGGCAAATAATTCCTTTCACAATAGCATCCAAAAAACTGAAATACCTAGGAATCAACCTAACGAAAGAAATCAAAGACCTCTTCTCTGAAAACTATGGCACTCTGAAAAGAGAGATTGAAGAGGATATCAGAAAATGGACAGACATCCCCTGCTCCTGGGTAGGCAGGATTAATATAGTGAAAATGGCCATATTTCCAAAACTGCTATATAGATTTAATGCAATTCTAATTGAGATCCCAGCAGCATCCTTCATGGACCTTGAGAAAACAATCCAAAAATTCATTTGAAACAAGAAGAGACCCAGAATAGCAAAAGCAATTCTAGGTAACAGAGACATGGCAGGGGGTATCACAATCCCCAACCTGCAACTCTACTACAAAGCTACTGTGATAAAAACAGCATGGTACTGACAAAGAAACAGACCTGAGGACCAGTGGAACAGATTGGAAGATGCAGAAACAATGCCAGACACACTCCGCCATCTCATCTTTGATAAATGAGCCAAACACTCTCACTGGAGGAAAGATAGTCTCTTTAATACATGGTGCTGGAAAAATTGGGATTCAACTTGCCAAAGATTAAAACTAGACCTATATCTCTCACCATGCACTAAAATAAATCAAAATGGATTAAAGATCTAAATATTAAAATAGAAACTCTGAACCAGTTGGAGCAGAGGTTAGGTAGAACCCTTGAAGACATCAGTGTAGGAAAAGATTTTATGAACAAAACCTCAGTTGCCCGTGAACTAGCACAAACAATCAACAAGTGAGATCTCTTCTTATTAAAATGCTTCTGCACAGTAAGAGAAACCACCAGCTGTGTGAAGAGACAACCCACAATGTGGGAAAAAAGTCTTCACCTGCTCTTCTTCAGACAAAGGTCTACTATCTCGAATCTATAAAGAACTTAAAAAGATCAGACCTCCCAAATTTAAAGACCCAATCCAAAAATGGGCATCTGAAATGAACAGACATTTCTTACACAAAGAAGTAGAAATAATAAATAAATACATGAAAAAATGTTCAACATCACTGGTCATTTGAGAGATGCACATGAAAACAATGCTGAGATTCCACTTCACTCCAGAAAGAATGGCTGCTATCATGAAATCAACCAATAACAAATGCTGGCAGGGCTGTAGGGAAAGAGGAACCCTGCTCCATTGCTGGTGGGAGTGTAGACTGGTGCAAGCACTGTGGAAATCAGTATGGAGGTACCTCAAAGAACTAGGACTGGAAGTCCCATTTGACCCAGCTATTCCACTGCTGGGGATCTTCCCCAAAGAATTAAAAGAATCATACTACAGTGATATATGTGCACCCACGTTCATAGCAGCACAGTTTGTAATAGCTAAAACTTGGAAACAGCCCAAATGCCCATCAATTGGAGACTGGATAAAGAAAATGTGGGTTTTTTAATAAAATGGAGTACTACTCAGCCATAAAAAATGAGAAATTAGAGACATTTATAGCTAAGTGGATGCACATTGAGGCTATACTCTTAAGTGAAATAAATAGGACACACATGTATAAATACCAAATAGTTTCTCTGGTGTGAGAAACTGAAAGTGTAAATAAGGACTAAATGTATAATAGGTAATGTGAAATAGGAAGAAAAGGGGCAAAGGGGAAGGAAGTGGGAGGGCTAGGGGAAAGGATAGAAGGGAATGGGATTAATATGAGACAATGGAAAAATAGGAACAAAATCTTTGTAAATAGGGAGGACTGGAGGGGTTGAAGGGAGGGCTGGGCAAGGGTGAAAAATAAGAACCAAGAGAGACTATGTAAAGGTGCAAATTTCCAATGATGAATGTCATTATATTGTATACCTAAAATGTACCAATGATTAGAATGAATAAGCGATAATGCAAAATAGGAAGAAAAGGTCCAAAGGGGTAGGGGTAGTGGGAGGGGTAGGGGAAAGGAAAGAAGGGAAAGGAAAAAATGATGAGAAATGGAAAAAATGGAAATAAAGTCTTTGTAAGTAGGGACGGGTGGAGGGGGTGAAGGGAGGTCTAGGAATGGGGAAAAAATAAGAACCAAGATGCATCATGTAAAGGTCCAATTCCCAATGAGAAATGTAATTGTATTGTATACCTACAATGTACCAATAAAAGAATTTAATAAGGGGCTGGAGATTTAGCTCAGTGGTTCAGCCGCCTGCCTCGCAAGTGCAAGGTCCTGAGTTCGATCCCTGGTACCAAAAAAAAAAAGTATTTAATAAAAAATAATTAAATAAATAAAAATAAAGGAAGAGAGGTTTATTTGGTTCACAGTTCTAGTCCGTTCAGTTCATGGACTTCTGGTTTCAAGGCAGAAACATCATGGAGAAAGTGTGTGGCAGAGGAAAGCTTCTCATGTGAGCAGGATGCAGAAAGAGCAAGAGGAGGAGCAGGGGACAAGAATACAACCTTCTAGGTTACACCCCCAGTGACACACCTCTTCTGACCAGGCCTCACCTCCTAACAGTGCATTCTGCTATGAACTCATTAGTGGATGAGTATAGATAGCACCCCCGTGATTCTGCTATTTTCCAAAAAGCACTACCTATGAACACAAAACTTTTAGGTACATTTTAGATCCAAACTGTAACAAACACGGACATGGAGAAATGATGTGTATTTGGTTAATGCTGTATTTATCTTCCAAGTATAAACTATCTGGTCTAGAGTCACACAAAAGACAAATAAGAGCTCTTCCACAGAAGGCCTACACGCCGCCGTTGTTGCCGCCGCCATATCTCTAGTGATCCCTGAGAAGTCCCAGCACATTTGGGAGTACTCAACACCAACATCAATGGGTGGCGGAAAATAGCCTTTGCCATCACTGCCCTTAAGGGTGTGGGGCGAAGATACGCTCATGTGGTGTTGAGGAAAGCAGACATCGACCTCACCGAGAGGGCTGGAGAGCTCACTGAGGAAGAGGTGGAACGTGTGATCACTATCATGCAGAACCCACTGCAGTACAAGATCCCAGACTGGTTCCTGAACAGACAGAAGGATGTGAAGGACGGGAAGTACACCCAGGTTCTGGCCAACGGTCTGGACAACAAGCTCTGTGAGGACCTGGAGCGTCTGAAGAAGATCCGGGCCCACAGGGGCCTGCGCCACTTCTGGGGCCTTCGAGTCCGGGGCCAGCATACCAAGACTACTGGACGCCGGGGCCGCACCATGGGTGTGTCCAAGAAGAAATGAGTCTAGGCCTTCTCTGTTAATAAATAGTTTATATAAAAAAGACAAAAAAGAAATGCTCATTTTTTAAAACTTACATATTTTGAAATATTCCTAGGTTTCCCAGGTTCTCCAACATACTTAAATTAGGACTTTATTTATTCCTCACACCAAATAACAATAAGGATAAACTTCTACTTATTTTTATAAAATATATTTATGATCCCCAAAAAGATCATCTTTACATATGTGAAGAGCCTGGACTTTTTTTTTTTTTTTTTTTGGCTTCCTGGGAAGTTCAAATACATTCCTCTTCTCCAGTCCTATACCTTTCTTAACAGAAGGTTTAAAGGTGACAGGACATTTTGCACATACTGCTCACAAACTGACTTGATTCAGGATGGTACTTTTTAATAACCTTTATCCTAGGAGGATGGCTCTGTGGCCTCAGCAGAAACACTAGAGGCCTCAAGATTTATCTCTTACAATAGTAACATGGTCGGGATTTTATATATAGGTCATGCACAGTAGTAAAACACTTTTTTTTCTTTGAGCCTTCATTTTACCCTCACTGGTTCCCTAAAAGGAACCATTATTGCTATAATGTAAATAAAGAAAATAGGACAAATTTAATACTTGTAGGTTTCAAGAAAGGAACAAAGATTTAAGTAGGAACAAACGTAATCATTTTTTAAAAGTGCAATCTGCTCTTTTTCTGCTTCAATTTGATTAAGCATTACTCCCTATGCAGATTTAGATTCTAGGAAGGATTTCCTGGGGCCTGTAGTAGTCTATTTTCTGTTGATAAAACAAAATACCTGAGAACCTAGATAACATATAAAGAAAATAGATTTATTTAGCTTAGACTTCTGAAGGCTATAAATCCAAGACTGGCTCACCCCATTGTCTTGGTCTCTGGTGAAGGCCTTCTAACTACATCACAATATGGTAGATAAAATCATGGTGGGGACACAATTGTGAGAAATAGAACAGCCACATGGCAGAGGGGCATCACAGAGGAGAAATAGTTCTTGGCTGGCAGAAGGCAGCAAAGAAGCAGCAAGCAATAAGCAGCAAGCAAGAAGTAGTGACCCTCTTTTTGTCCCTTCTATCTTACCCAGGCTACCCACCCTTAGGACGGGTAGCACTCAAACTCTTAATCCTAACACCCTTAATCCTAGCATTGCACTATATATCAATCCCAGCATCACACACTCTAGATTCAGCCAACTCTGAAAAGCCCACCTATGACCTCATGAGGCTTTGTGGGGGGACATGTAGACAGAAACCATAACAATAATTTTACCTGAATAAATTTTAATTTATTATTCTTTGTAAATTTTCACTGATCAGGCACCTTCTTCTCATTAGCTGTTGCAGAATAGAATAAGTAAAAATCGTTTTCATGTTTATACTGATAAGGATATCCCCTCTTACTTTTTTAAAAAACAAGGATTGAAGAAAATATTAGAATATAGAAAAATTACTTTAATTTATTTACTCAGCGATAATTTGCTAACTATCAGCCTTCAAAAAGCTGTCTAAGAAAGGACATCAGTAAGTCTTGAGACCCAGCCAAGCCCTATATGCTAAGTGCCACAAGGATTTAAATACAAGCCATAGTCCAACAAATGGAGCGGAACATCTTTCTATTATGCAAAAAACTTCATGGGGAATTCATGTGTTATCTACATCAATTCTTCTAATGCACTAACAATATATTTCTCCACTTAAATCTTCTCTACTTTCTCTCAGCAATGTCTTCTTCATATCATATTACTAATCTTGAACTTTATTATGTTAAACAGCCCACAGCAAAGCATTGCAGGCAGAACTCTGTAAGCAGCAAGTGACAAGTGACAAGAGAGAACAACAGCCCTCTTTCTGTTGTTTTTTTTTCCTTAAATTCTTTTATTGGTACATTTTAGGTAAACAATACATTTACATTTATCATTGGGTACTTGTACCTGTACATGATGTATCTTGGTTCTTATTTTTTTCCCCATTACCTGTGCGCCCTTCACCCCCTCCACCCTTCCCTATTTACATAGCCTCTTTCTGTTTTATATTCCATCCAGGCTACCAACTTTTGGAGTGGGTAGCACTCACACCCAGGGTGAGGCACCCTTAATCCCAGCATTGCACCACTAATCCCAGAATCACATTTTTAAAATTTTTTTTAAATGTATAACTTTATTATCATTCACTAAACACACACATATACAAAAATTAAAATTATTCAAAGAAAAGCAATGCAAGGGAAAAAACTATAATAATATCCAAATATAATAGAACTCAACCAAAGCAAAACTGAAAAGTTCTTAAACATTTTTCCATGTAATTTGAAAAAACATCTCAAGCATTAACAAGACATCAAAGGATGTGATTTGTTTTAGAAAGATTTTCAAAACTAATATTGAACAAATAGTGGTCTGAAAAAAAATTCTAATTAGGTAGTAGACTCCACATAGGCCAATTTTTTTAAATTTAAATTTCAACACAGTCATGTGACACGTGATGGAAATATAATCTGAGAAATATGTTATTAGGCAATTTCATCTATGTGTATCACAAAGTACCACACAGAGTGCCAACTTCTAAGTGCAAACTGAGAAGATATTATGTCAATCATCTGTGATGGCCCCTTGATATTACCCAAATATGCAGTTAAACATGAGATACGTGAGGCTACCACTGGCATAACAGCACACTGTTTTATAGTAAACTCTTTTATATAAGTAGAATTATGCTCTAAAGGATGAAAAGCACAGCATGTTATGATAAGTACCTAAATCAGTAACAGTCATTTACCACACTATCGAGTACCATGTACTATACATAGTTTTATGTGCTTCTTCTGGAAACACACCCTTCTGTCCTTTGATCTCAGTGACTCTTCCTCCCCAACCCACTGAAGAGCTCCAGCCTAGTCTCTATCTACATCTCTTCCTATAGTTTTAAACACAATCTATATATGGATTCTTTCCAGATTCCAGCCTGTAACTCTTATCTCTCCCCTTCCCCTCCTGCCACCCCTACCCCTTTGAACCTTTTCTTCATATTTCAAATTATCCATTATTCATTTTAATCATTTTAACTCTTGTTTACACTATCAGTTTCTCACACTAGAGAAACTATTTGGTATTTACACACGTGTGTGCTATTTATTTCACTTAAGAGTATCACCTCAATATGAATCCATTTAGCTATAAATGTCTCTAGTTTCTCATTCTTTATGGCTGAGTAGTGCTCCATTTTATAAAAAACCCACATCTTCTTTATCCATTTTCCAGTTGATGGGCACTTGAGCTGTTTCCAAGCTTTAGCAATTACGAACTGTGCCGCTATAAACATGGGTGCACATATATTGCTGTGGTATGATTCTTTTAATTCTTTTGGGAAGATACCCAGCAGGGGGATAGCTGGGTCAAATGGGACCTCTAAGCCTAGTTCTTTGAGGTATCACCATACTGATTTCCACAGTGGTTGCACCAGTCTGCACTCCCACCAACAAGGAAGAAGGGTTCGTTTCTCTCCACACCCCTGCCAGTATTTGTTATTGGATGATTTCTTGATAACAGCCATTCTTTCTGGGGTGAAGTGGAATCTCAGCACTGTTTTCATCTGCATCTCTTGAATAAACAGTGATGTTGAACATTTTTTCATATGTTTATTTGCTGCTTTTATTTCTTTGTCTGAGAAATGTCTATTCATTTCAGATGCCCACTTTTGAATTGGGTCTTTAAATTTAGGGGGTCTGATTTTTTCAATTCTTTATATATTCTAGATAGTGGTCCTTTTTCTAAGGTATAGCTGCTGAAAATTTTTTCCCACATTGTAGGTTGTCTCTTAGCTCTGTTGGTGGTTTCTCTTGCAGTGCAGAAGCTTTTTAATGAGATGAGATTCCAGGTGTTGATTCTTTGTGCTACTTCCCGTGCTACTGAGGTTTTGTTCATAAAGTCTTTTCCTATGCCAATGTCTTCAACAGTTCTACCTAACTTATCTTCCAGCAAGTTTAGTGTTTCTGTCTTAATATTTAGATCTTTAATCTACTTTGATCTTAGTTTAGTGCTTGGTGATAAGTATGGGTCTAGTTTTAATCTTTGGCAGGTTGAAATCCAGTTTTTCCAGCACCATTTATTAAATAGTCTATCTTTCCTCCAATGAGGATGGTTGGCTCCTTTGTCAAAGATGAGGTGGCTGAATATGTCTATTGTTGTTTCTGCATCTTCTAATCTATTCCACTGATCCTTGGGTCTGTTTCTTTGCCAGTACCATGCTGTCTTTATCACAGTAGCTTTGTAGTATAGTTTCAAGTTGGAGATTGTAATACCCCAGCCATGTCTCTGTTGCCTAGAATTGCTTTTACTATTCTAGGTCTCTTCTGGTTCCAAGTGAATTTTTGCCAGCATCACATTTTTAATCCCAGCATCACATACCCTATATCCAGCCACCTCCAAAAAGCCTCATCTGTGACCACATGAGGCTTTGGGAGGACATGTAGATACAAGTCATACCATTCTGGTTATGTTTACTACTTTATTTCCTGATCATGGTTCACTTCTGCTTTTGTATTCAAGTTCCATAATTTTTGTTTGAATGTTGGACACTGTAAAGAGTGAGATAAATGGTACTTACACCTAAATCACATATTACTTTGTCAGGCTATTAGTCTGGAGTAGTTTAAGTTAATGTAGTTAATAATTAAACTGGATTTAGATTTTGTTATTACAGTTTTATTTCCTATATCACAAACTTAAAATTCTTCCAGTGGTAGATAGGTTAGTTAATTAGCTATCTTGTAGGCAGTTAGACAGGTCTGCCCTCAAGGAGCCAACATGGAATGAGCCAACATGGAGAACAATCAAGGAGCCAACATAGAGAACAATTGAGGCACATTCACTGGTTAGCATTATAAAAAAAGAAAAGAGTACTACCTCCCCTAGAGATTATAGCAGTGATTGATATTCTAAATGAGGAAATTCCTTGTATGTGATTGTTTTCCCATCTGACCCCTATTTAATCAATATTACCTGGGTGACTGTACTTGTAATCTTATTCATTGGTCATGGTTTTGCTCCATCTCATGCCCACCTTGTAATTTTCCATTGGGTCTTATAATTTTGTCCCACTTTGTAACTGCCTCACCTCATGGCTCTGCCATATAAAACACCTTTGAAAAGTAGAGTGTGTGGGAAAATGCATTTTCCAGTCCCCTTTCTGTCTGTCTTAGACAGAAGCTATCTTTCCCTCAATAAATTTTTCCTACTCTCAACCTCTGTTGTTTCTAGAATTCATTCTTCAATTTTAGAGAACATGAACTCACATTTTGGATGTCTAGTAGGTTTGTGAGTTGCATCTATTCTCCCTGTATCAGTAGGATGCTGTTAGTTTGGGTTAATGTGGGATCTTTGGCACCAGAAGGATTTTGTCTATGTTTGCCTGCTTTTCTCTCATACTTTAATAGGCCCCGCATACATCTGTCACTTGAGTTCTCTCTATATACTCCTGCCTCTCCTTAAGAGCAAAGGATTCACTATTGCTGTGACTTGGTGTGGGGCTCATCATTAGAGTGTATAAGGGGGAAATTCTCAGTTCTCTTTACCTACCTTCAGTCTTTGGCTATGTATTCCTAGGGATATATCTCAGCTTTCCTGTATTCCTACCCCTATGGCAACCAAATTCTTTCTTATATCTGAGGAGAACCTCAGATGGGAGTATGTTTTCTGCCTCTCTCCCAGAGTTAGAAGTTTTTGATTATACTCTCAAAAGTAAAAATTCTTGGGAACAGTACTAAGAAAGTTTGTTATCTCTTTCCTACATGGTAGATTGTTGTTTGTTGTTACTTGGGGTAAGCTCCAGGGTGTAATTATAGTAGGTTTCTGGCACCTCCCACAGTGGCAGTTTACTTTTGCTTGTGACTTGGGAAAAGAGAGTTTCCTACCTCTCTCCCAGGTACAGATGGTTTTGCTTCTCCCTCACCTCCTTAAAGCAATGAATCTTTGCTCAGAAGGAAGGCTTTGCACCTTTTACTTAGTGGTGGTGGCATTTTTTTCTATCTTTCCCCTAGAAGAAATGTATCTTTGCCTGAACTCTAAATTAAACAGTATTCCCTGCTAGGAAAGAGGTCTAGGAATTGACATCTAAGATAGTCTCTTAGATCTCCTTTCCTCCTCATAGTATTTCTTTTGAATACCTGGCAAAAGCTCATGGAAAAGACCTTGGAAGATAATATAGTTCTGAGATATTCTTCACAGTCTCTCTTGATCTTCAGCAATTTGTTAAAATGTTAGCTTCATTCTCACTTGATTTTATGTAGGACATCTCTTCATCTTATGCTTTACCAGGATGAATCAACTTGTGTGTACCTCTTCCTATGGTGGGTTTAGGATCATTTGGAATTCGGTTTATATTGTTGTCTTCAGACATTCAACTGTGTTATAGGCTCCAGAAAGGTTATTATTTTGTATATTATTTTGGTTTTTTCTACTGCAGCTGCATAAATATTCACTTGTGGTTTTCCTCAATCTTAGCATTGTTATGACATCTTTGGAAGATGATATAAGATAAAGCTAGTATCTAATATGCATGGTTTGCCTTCAAATATTCTGCAATTGTCTTTCAGGATAGGGAATAATATTTGAAGCTAAAATATGAAATGAAAATGTCACTAAATGTATGACTTAGGAAGGGAAATACATTGATAGAAATTAGGTTTTTTTCATCCTGTAGAAAATATAATTCTGACTAAGCAGGATTCAGAAGTATTAAAATTCATAGGATTAGAAGTCCCATTTGACCCAGGTATACCCTTGCTAGTTATCTTCCCAAAAGAATTAAAAGCATCATACCACAAAAATATATGGGCACCCATGTTTATAGCGGTACAGTTTGTAATAGCTAAATCTTAGAAACAAACCAAATACCCATCAAACACTGAATGGATAAAAAAGATGTGTTTTTTTATACAATGGAGTACTACTCAGCCATAAAGAAAGATAAACTTGAGACATTTATAGCTAAATGGATGCAACTTGAGACTATACTCTTATGGGAAATAAATTGGACACATATGTCTAAATAAATATCACATATTTTCTCTAGTGTTAGAAACTGAAAGGGCAAATAAGGACCAAAATGTATAATAGATAATATGAAATAGGAAGAAACTGTTCAAAAGGAAAGGGAAACTGTGAAAGGGGGAGGGAGAAAAGAAAAAATTGATAAAAGAAAGAAAAACTGGAAACAAAGCTTTTGTAAATAAGGGGGGAAGGGAGGTTGAAGTGAGGGAAGGGGAATAGGAGAAAAAGAAAAACCAAGTTATATCATATACAGGTACAACCCCCCTTTGATGAATGTGATTGTTATGTATATTTAAATTGTACCAATAAAATTAACTTTAAAATTTATATATGGGGGTAGAAGATATCTATAATACAAAGAGGTCAAATGGAAACTTTGGACATCCCTTAGTAGACTAATCATAGGGAAATGAATGCAATGTACATTGAGGTAAAGTAATGGTATAGGGCATTTTTCATCTTACCTCTACTCTTCATTGTTCCCTAATTTCCACAATTCCCTGAACCACATATACAACTTGAATAAAGACAGAAGGAAGGAACCACATACACTTATTGAAGCTTTCCCTCAGAACATTCTATGGCCAAAGTATAGCAGATCATCACTCACTTTCAGAACTGATGTTCACTGTGAGCAGAATGTTGTGCTCTAAACTAAAGCATGTGTAAAGTATAGAAATAATACTTTATTCTAAATTGTATCTCATGGCTTATATCTAGATGATCCCCCAAAGCTTCATGCATTCACAGGTGGGGCTTTTCACAGGTGCCTGGATCTAGGGTATGTGAATGTGGATTAAGAGTGTGATAATTGAATTGGTCCACTGATTGGTTTAGCATTGTGCTGGGTATAGGTAATATCACTCAAAAGGCTTGTAGCCTGGATGGGATAAAAAAGAAAGAGAAGGTTGCTTCACTGATGCTTCTGCTTCTTGCTGCTTGCTGCCTTTTGTCTGCTCTGTCATGGCCTGTTTCTCCTCTGTGATGCCCTCTGCCAAGCTACCTTGTCTTGAAATACCTGAACATGGACTGAAACCTCTATAAACTGTGAGCCAAAATAAACCTTTCCTCCTTTAACTTGGGTCAGGTATTTTGTCCTAGTGACAAGGAAGTAACCAAGACACTGTGTGATATTTATTCTTTTCTCATGTTAGTTTTCTTTTCAGGGAGAGTGATTCTGCCTATTAATTAAAAATTGCCTATACACTGGGCATGGTGGTGCACAACTGTAATCCTAGCACTTAGGAGGCTGAGGCATGAGGATTGCCTCGAATTTAATGCCAGCCTGGGCTACATAGTGAGTTCAAGGCTGGCAAGATCCTGTCTCAAAAAATTGCCTATAAAACATCCCTATCTAAGCACTTCTGTTATTTGTCCATTGTTGGAATGCAAGCAAGAATAGCTCCATGTCGTTACTGGGCTATGAGGGAAGAGTAAGAGGGAAGCTTTTAAAGATGCCAGGCTTCCCATTAAAAAACATTAAAATCAAAACAAAATTTTTAAAACTGCTTAAAGTATAAGCATGAAAACAAGCAAATAAGAAACATCACTTTAGAAGCATAAAAGTACTATGAAGATATAAAGGAGTTGCTGAGTGCAGATCAAGGGGAAAAGCAGAGATTAAGAGGAAAGCCTGAAGTGATTCTGCTTCAAGGAGTATACTTGATGCATGTGGGTGCTTATGTGCATCAGGATATATGTACAAGGGAGTTAATAGATGAAGTTTCTATAACAGCAGAAAACTGGAAACAACCCTGTTGTCAACCAATAAAAAAATAGATAAATCTGGTATAGATAATAAAATAAGGTACAACAATTGAAATGGTTTACAGTTAAATACACTAGTATGCTGGATAATGTTTAAAAACTGGCCCTCTAAGAGAAAAAGGTTTGATTCATACATGTGCCAGTTTTCATGACATAAATCTTCCCACCATGGCCAGATTCAGGCTACCAATGTAATGTCACTAAACCTGAGCTTGGTAAGACATACATTTAATCAGCTCTCAAGACTTGATATGAATCAGCTCCAATACACCACTGGCTAAATGTAACAATGTAGGTGAATTTGACAAATGTTAAAATTGAGCATAAAAACCAAGAAAGAAAAATGTTAATTATAATGTTATCAATATAAAATTCAAGAAAGGGAAAAGTTTTAAATCTATTTTTCTAAAAGGAAAACAACCCATAGGTGGCAGAAGTATAAATGAAAGGAATTCAAAATTTTGAAAAAGACAAGATAGTAGTTTACCTGTGTGCATGTGTTGAGATGGGTGCACACAGTAGATTATTATCTAGAAGCTTCTGGTAAGTTTCTATTTCTTGACCTGTAGAGTGTTCACAGTGTTTGTTTTACAGCAAGTTGTTAGGCCATATATTTAGGTTTTATGCAATTTTTCTCTTTGTTATATTGCACAATATTTTTAAATGATGAAAGGGATTCTTTTGTCAATGGGATGCTATAAAGGTTCGGGAAGCTTTTCTAAACACTACCCAGAGAGCTAATAACTGACTCTCATAATTTAAGTCACTTAAGGGATTCTCTCAACTAAATTTCCTCAGTTCCCACAAGGTACATGAAAACTGCCAGATACATCATGTTTATTTTCAGAGTTAGACATTTCAACCTAGATACATTTTTACTTATTTTTTACTCTGCTACAGGGGAAAATCTACCTCTTGTATCATCATCATTATTTTCTTTTTCATAGTAAAATTAAAAACTTCTACAAATGGCAAAATCAATGAACTCTCTAACCTATTGCTTTATTTAAAGGCTTTAAAGAAAATTACTACTATCTCAAATCATGTATGTTTGTGCATTGTGTTTATCTTGACCATTAGAGAAGTGTCTGAAGTCTGGGGCTTGGGCATCTTATTCACCATTGTATCCTTCATGGTTAAGAAACTGCTAGCTCACACAGACATCAGTAAGATGATGATCAGGAATTTTCATTCCTTATCCCCAAAGAAATAACAATTTTGACAACCACTGAGTACAGCCAAAAATATCTTTGTGGGAGCCAAGGCATTTAGTGGAGATGTCCCAGTACCTTGTTGGAGAAAAATATTTGGGAATAAAAGCACTAAAATAGAGTGAGAAGAAAAGTTTCACTTTACCCACACCATCCCTCCTCCAAGGCAGCACAGCTCAGTGCCAAATGAAAACCCTTTGACCTTCCATGGGAGAAGTGAAAATTTATTGAGTACTTGGCTTCCGCAAATCTGTGAGACCCTGCTCAAGAAGCCTACTTCTGCCTCACCTCATATAGATCACTGAAGGGACTGGCATGACTAAGTAACACAGGGACAGGTGAGAGCAGAAAAAAGGGATGTACACCAACAGGAATGGGATATGAAACTCAACAAAGGGCTACAGTTTCTACCAACTACCACACAATTTTCACCTAGAAAATTGCCCACAAATATCACAGATTTCATAGAACAAATCATGAAACATGTATCCAACATTCTGTGCACCACTCACTATAGGTGATCGCCCACATGTGCCCCATAGTAGGTGCAAATAAGCCTCTGCACATCCTTCACAAGAGCACTGTCTTAGTTTACTTTTCTCATTGCTGAAATAAAATACTTGACATACACAAGTTAAAGGAGGAAAGGTTGTGATATATTGAAAGGTTATAGAGGTTTTAGTCCATTGTCTGTGGTTTCCAAGACAAGGTAGCATGGCAGAGGGGCATCACAGAATAGAAACACTGCATGATGGGGCAGGCAGAAGGCAGCAAGCAATAGCAAGCCTGCCTTCTCTCTCTTCCTTTATATTCCATGCAGGATATATAAGCCTATTGATTGGTGCCACCCACTCTCAGTGTGGGGCTTCCATTATCCACATCCAGAATTATATTAATTCTAATCAGTGGACTAATTTAGTGCCACACATGCTAAATCCCAGTATTACACACTCTAGATCCATTCAGGTCCAAAAAGCCCAGCCTATTAGAGCATGAGCCTTTGGGGAGATATCTAGATACAAGCCACAACACACATACACATACACACACACACACACACACACACACACAGACATCCAGCTTGAATTAGAAAAAGGTGCTTAACTTTGAATACTTCAGGGCACTATCATTGGGAAAATAAACAGAAAGCTCAAAGCACCAGGCCCAGCTTTGCACTATTGAGAGAAGACATAAAATATAAAGACTTCTTCCCCAAGAGAGAACATGAGGAGTGAAATTGTGCATACATAGAAAAGATCTGAGCAATCCCTAGTTTCCCTAGCTGGGTGACTTGGTGCAGAGATTTTCCCCCAAAGCCAAACAGTAAAAATGGAAGGACATATGTTTCTGCTTTTTTTCAAATGAAGACAGCAACACAAGATTCCAAGGAACATGAAGAGTCATGATGTAAATGTGACACCACCAAAAAACCACAATTATTTTCTACTAACTGGCCACAGAGAAATGGTTATCTATGAATTGCCTGATAAAGAATTCAAAATAATTGTTTTAAGGAAGATCAGCAAGCTACAAGAGAACACAGATATCCCATTCAATTAAAATTAAAATAATACATGAACAAAATGAGAGGTCCAACAAATAAATATCACACACACAAAATAACTAAACAGGGATTCTGGAGATGAAAAATAAAATGAATAAAATCTTCATCAGCAAATTCAATCAACCAGAAGAAAGAATCTGTGAACCCCAAAACAGGTTACTTGAAATTCTCAGAGAAGAAGAAAGAAAAATAATGTAAAAGTATGGTACAATGATTTATGAGATAGCATCAAACAAACCAAGATATAAACTATGGGAGTATCAAGAAAGAGGCAGGAAGCTTATGTAAGGAATAATGCCTGAAATTTTCCCAAATCTTAAGAAAGACAACATATGGACATTAAAGTTCATGAAACTTAAAAACCTCAAGCATAATCAACCCAGAGAAAATTGCAGGAGGATGTTTATAATCATACTGTCAAAAGCTGAAGACAAAGAGAAGATTTTGAAAGATGAAAAGAAAAGCAACTGAAAACGAGGAACCTCCCTAAGGCTATCAACAGATTTTTCAGCTAAAACTTCTCAGGCCAGGAAAGAATGAAATGATATATTGAAAGTGGGAAAAAAAGCTGGGAACCAATTATACTATACAGGGAAAACTTGTCCTTCAGAAATGAAGGTAAGATAAAGACTATCCAAAATAGACAAAAGTTGAGGGAGTTCATTACCACTAGATCCACCTCATAAGAAATGCTAAGAGGAGTTCTTCAAGTTAATAAAAAATGCTAATTACTACCATGAAAACATATCAAAGTGTGAAACTCATTTGTAATGGGAAGTATATGGTCAAATTCAGAATATGCTAATAATGTAATGGTGGTACATAAATCATTTTCTACTCTAATTAAAAGTGTAAGAGTTAAAGACAAAAAGTATTAAAAATAACTATAACTAATTTTTTAATAGAAACAACATAAAAAGATGTGAATTGTGACATCAAAAACTTAAACATGTCCAGGAAGGCAGAAGTAAAAAATAGAGTCATTGTATGTAATCACAGTTAAGTTCTTTTTTTTTTTTTTTTTTTTTTTGGTGGTTCTGACAGTGCACTACATCCTCAGCCTTTTTTTATTTTGTATTTTGAGACAGGGTCTCACTAAACCAGGCTGAGCTCAAATTTGCAATTTTCCTGCCTCGGCCTCCCAGAATACTGGGATTAAAGGCATGCATCACCATGCCTGATTGAAGTTAAGCTCTTGGCAGCACAAAATAGACTGCTATAATGTTTTTAAGGAAGGTTCGTGGTAATTACAAGGAAAAACACACATAAACTGAGAGTGGAACTGTCCCCTATTCATTTTTCTGGAAAAATTTGAGAACTGTTATTATTAATTCTTCTATAAATATGTGGTAGATTACACTAGCAAAACCATGTCCTGGCTTTTCCTTGATAGGTTTAATTCAATTTCTTTTCATATTACTGGTCAGTTCATATTTTCTATTTCTTTCTGATTCAGTTTTGGTAGGCTCTATGTTTCTAGGAATTAATCCACGTTTTCTAGATTATCCAATTTGATGATATATAATGGTGCAAAGTAGTCTCTTATGATCCTATGCATTTATGGGATATGAGTTGTAATGACTCTTCATTTATAATTTTTTATCTAGATCGCTTTTTTTCTTCTTTAGTTTAGTTAAAGGTTTTTCTATTTTGTTTATCTTTCTTTAAAAAACAATTCAAGCACGGGAGGGTTCTGGGTCAACGAGCCACAGCTCCCAGTGCACAGTAAGAGGCTTCCAGGCCGACCTATCATTGCTCCCAGCACAGAGGAGGTGAGCCGTGCAGGCACCAGGAGCACCACCTCCCACATCGAAATAAGAAGACATGTAAACAAGTCTCAGAACCAGATTTCCAGATCAGCTACAGGAACCCCAAAGGGAAAGGAGATGGAACACTCTGATACTCAACCACCTGGACTCCCTGAACTAGCAATGAAAGAGGATCTGGAAAAAATGAAATCAGAAATAATTTCTCACATAACAGCAGAGATTGTGCCCATAGAGCAAGACATGATTAATAAATCTAGAGAGGACACAGATAAAAAATAGAGGAGCTGAGGAACATGATGGAATCCCAACATAGGAAACAAATGGAATCCATAAAACAGATACAAACAGATTGCCAGAAGATTAAAAACTCCATTGAAAGTCTATGCAGCAGAATGACCCAATGTGAGGACAGAACTTCAGATATAGAAAATAAGATTGCAATTAGTGATCAAGAAAAGAAAAATTTATTTAAAATTGTAAGGGAACACAAGAAGTCAATCCAGCAGCTGCTAGATGATGCAAAGAATAACAAGACTGACTGGACTCAATGAAGAAACAGGAGAGAGTGCAGATGACATAAAAAAAAAAACTGTTCCCAGAAGTGATGGCAGAAAACTTCCAAAACAGGGGAGAAGAATTTGACATACAGATAAGTGAGGCATATAGGACTCCAACTAGCCTTGATCAAAAAAAAAAATCTACACATAGGCATTTAATTGTTAGGATTCCAGAAATCCAACAGAAGAACAAAGTTCTACAAGCAGTTAGAGAAAAGAAACAAATCACATACCCATCAGAGCCCATCAGAATCACAGCAGATTTCGCAACGCAAACCCTCAAGGCAAGAAGAGGTTGGAGTGATGTATTTCAAGCCCTAAAGGAAAACAATCTCCAACCCAGATTGATGTAGCCTACAAAATTATCTTTCAAAATTGATGGTGAAATAAGGAACTTTCATGACAAAGAGCACCTTAGGAACTTCATGAATCCCAAACCAGCACTCCAAAAAATTTCAGACAAAATCCTAGGAAAAGACAACAAGGATCACAACCCCAGGAAGCACAGCAGAATGAATCCACTGGGCATGACAACAAATTAAAAGCAAAGGGGGAGAATCCAACAAACAGAAAAGGTCATGACAATGATAACTCAATACATATCTGTTATAAGCATAATGTTAATGATCTCAATGCACCAATGAAAAGAAATAGACTAGCAGAATGGATCAAGAAGCAAGATACAACAATATGCTGCATAAAATAAACACACTTAATTCAAAAAGAATCTCATAGACTGAAAGTTAAAGGGTAGGAAATAATACTCCATTTGACAGGAACCCGAAAAAAAGCAGGAGCAGCTATCCTATTTGCAGATCAAGTGGATTTCAAAGCAACACTGATTAAGAGAGACAAAGAAGGACACTACCTCCTTGTAAAGGGAACAATCCAACAGGAAGACGTGACAATCATAAATATCTATGCACCAAACACTAGTGCGCCCAACTATATAAAACAAATACTAACAGACATGAAAAATCATGTAAGCACTAATACAATAGTAGCAGGGGACATCAATACCCAACTGTCACAAATATATACATCAACTAGACAAAAAATAAGCAACAAAATACTAGTACTCAATCACACTCTTGAACAAATGAACTTAACAGATGTTTAGGGAGTGTTCCACCCCACAAAATCAAAATACACATTCTTCTCAGCTGCACATGGGTCATTCTCCAAAACAGACCACATACTCACTCATAGAACATATTCAGGTAAGTGCAAAAGAACTGAAGTTATCCCCTGTATATTATCAGATCATAGTGCGATGAAATTGGAGGCCAATAGCAAAGGAAACCGCAAAAATTTCATAAACACATGGAAATTGAACAGCACACTTCTGAATAACCAATGGACCAAAGAAGAAATTAAAGAAGAAATCAGACAGTTCATTCAATTAAATGACAAGGACAGTAAAACATATTGGAATCTATGGGACACAATGAAAGCAGTCTTACAAGGGAAATTCATAGCAGTTTATACACATATTAGGAAAACAGAGCAAGCCCAATTAAACAACCTGATGCTGAAACTGAAGCTTCTAGAAAAAGAAGAGCAGAACAAACCCAAAGCCCATAGAAAGGAGGAAATTATAAATATCAGGGCAGAAATCAATGCAATGGAGACTAAGAGAATGATACAAAAAAAATCAATGAAGCCAAGAGTTGGTTCTTTGAAAGAATAAACAAAATTGACAAATCTTTAGCCAACCTTATCAGAAAAAGGAAAGAAAAGGCCCAAATCCACTCAATTAGGAATGAAAAGGATGAAATTACAACAGAATAGACCCAGCAGAAATCCAGAGGACCATCAATACCTACTTCCAGAACCTATACACCAATAAGATGGAAAACACAGAAGAAATGGACAGATTCCTAGATACATATGAATTACCAAAGTTGAATGAAGAAGACCTAAAAATTCTAAACAACCCAATATCAATCAATGAAATTGAAAATGTACCAATTAATAAAAGTCTGGGGCCTGATGTCTTCACCTCTGAATTCTACAAGACATTTAGAGAGGAAATACTGCCACTACAGTTTAAACTCTTCAATGAAATTCATTGAATTTATCACAAATTCGTTCCTGGAAGCAAGCATCACCTTCATCCCAAAAGTAGAGAAACACCTAACCAAAAAAGAGAACTATAGGCCATCTCACTAATGAACATAGATGCAAAAATCCTTACTAAGATACTGGCAAATAGAATGCAGAAGATAATTAAGAAGATGATACACCCTGACCAAGGGGGATTCATCCCAGGGATTCAGGGGTGGTTCAACATACACAAATCAATAAATGTAATACACTATATCAATATCAATATCAAAAGAGCCAAGGACAAAAAACAGTATGATCATCTCCATAGATGCAAAAAAAGCATTTGACAAAATCCAACATGCATTTATGATAAAAGCCCTACAAAAAATTGGAATACAGGAACCTCAGCCAGTCCCAGCACCTGGAAGGAAGCTCCCTACCTCCATCCCAGGCTCCTAGGGCAGAGAAGCTCAGCCGGTCCCAGTACCTGGAAGGAAGCTCTCCCGCTGCCATCCGAAGCTCCTAGGGCAGAGAAGGTGAGCCACTTGGGTGCCAGAAGCACCCGCCCCTCCCCCATGGAAATGAGAAAACACATAAACAAGCATCAAAAACAGACTTCCAGATCATCTACAGCAACCCCAAAGGGAAAGGAGTTGGAACAATCTGATACTCAACCAACTGGACTCTCTGAACTGGCAACAAAAGAGCATCTGGGAAAAATGAAATCAGAAATAATTACTCAGATAACAGCAAAGATTTTGCTCATGGTGCAAGACATGATTAATAAATCTAGAGAGGACATAGATAAAAAAATAGAGGAGCTGAGGACCATGATGGAATCCCAACATAGGAAACAAATGGAATCCATAAAACAGATACAAACAGATTTCCAAGAGATTAAAAACTCCATCGAAAGTCTGCGCAGCAGAATGAACCAATGTGAGGATAGAATTTCACAAATAGAAGATAAGATTGCACTTAGTGACCAGGAAAAGAAAAATTGCTTTAAAATTGTAAGGGAACATGAGAAATCAATCCAGCAGCTGCTAGACGATGCAAAGGAGAATAATATAAGACTGATTGGAGTCAATGAAGAAAGAGGAGAGTATGCAGATGACATAAAAAAAGTGTTTACAGAAGTGATGGCAGAAAACTTCCCAAGGAGGGGAAAAGAACTTGATAAGTGAGGCATATCGGACACCAACTAGCCTTAATCAAAAATAATCTACACATAGGCATATAATAGTTAGGATTCCAGAAATCTAACAGAAGAACAAAATTCTACAAGCAGTGAGAGAAAGGAAACAAATCACATACAAAGGAAAGCCCATCAGAATCACAGCAGACTTCTCAACACAAACCCTCAAGACAAGAAGAGCTTGGAGTGATGTATTTCAAGCCCTAAAGGAAAACAGCCTCCAACCCAGATTGATGTACCCTGCAAAACTATCTTTCAAAATGGATGGAGAAATAAGATACTTTCATGACAAAGAGCACCTCAGGAACTTCATGGATACCAAACCGGCACTCCAAAAAATTTTAGACAATACCCTAGGAAAAGACAGTGAGGATCACAACCCCAGGAAACCCAGCAGAATGAATCCATTGGGTGTGACAAATTAAACCCAAAGGGGTAGATCTAACAAAAAGAAAAAATCATGACAAGGCTTTTAAAAATTTTGACTTCATCTCCCTAATGATCTTATTATTGTACTGATTGTATTATTGTACTGATTGTACAATCTTATTATTGTACTGATTAGTATTTTTCTGATTCTAGAATTGCACACCATTCCTTGTGCTATACTGGCTATTTATCATCTTCTTATGTCTACATTTTAATTGGGTTATCTATTAATGCACTCTAAGAATTCTTTATATATTCTGCTCATAGGTTATATGCATTGTAAATATGGTCTGTTTAAGGACTATGTTTCATTTTAATGATGTCATTTAAAGTTCTAAATTTTGATGGAATCTCATTTATCATTTTTTTCTCTTCTTTTATACATCATGTTTTTGTATCCTAGGTAGTTCTTGCCTACACTGAATTCATAAATATTTTCCCTTATAATTTCTTCTTAAAGTTTTATACTTTAGGCTTTCTTATTTAGGTTCATAGATCCCTTCAAGTTATTTTCATGTATGGAAATAAAGGATTGAGGTTAATTTTTTATATACAGATACCAGGTGTTCTAGTGCCATTTGCTGAAGACACTGTCTCTTCCTCGGCTCTTGAATTGAGTTTATATTCTATAAAATGCTGATGTTGGATAGTCTTTCAAAACTCAGTGGACCATGTGTGTGTGGTTCTATTTCTAGATTCTCTGTTTTATTCCAATGATCTATATGTCTTTCCTTACACCAACACTGCCTTGATTACTGTAGCTTTAGAAGAAGTCTTAAAATTGGGTGCTAAACGTCTTCCAACACTGTTTTTGTTTTTGTTTTTGGCTTTTCTGGGTCCTTTGTACTCCTGCATGACTTTTAAGTTTCAATGTCCAGTTCTTCATTTATAGCAAGTGTGCACAAACCTGAATTTTTGTATGTGCCTTGTGTTTTCTGGTCCTGCTGGATTCAGGTACAGGTTCTGGGGGCTCCTAGAGATTTCTTGGTGTTTTCTCTGTAGATGATCGTTTCATCTACATGTAAAGATTTTGCTTCAGCGGTGCCAATCCTATCCTAGTTGTGTCATTTTATTGCCAGACTATTTTTGTTTGGACCTATGTTTCAGGGTCTAATGGACAGATAAAGAGTGGGCATATATGCCCTTGTTCCCCACTTTAGGGAGAAAACATTGTATCATCTCTATTCATAGAAGGAGTTTTTGTTGGAAGTATGGAGTACATGTCTTTGATCTGTTGAGAGGGTTATGTTCTACTTCTGGTCTCCTGGTGGCTTTTTGCCATGAACAGCTGTAGAATTTAGTCCAGTGCTCTTTCTCCAGCTGGTGACAGGATCATGTGGCTTTCTCCTTTCCTCTGTTGAAATGATTACTTTGGGGGGTGGATCTTCCAATGCTGAGCCAACACTGCCATCCCTATAACAAAACCACTTTCTACATACTGCCAGATCTGACTTCTAAGAGTTTGTTTTGTTAAACAAATTTCTATCTATGTTCATACTTTTTTCTTCTATTATCTTTTTCTAGTTTTAGGATTAGCACAATGTTGATTTCCTAAAATGAGGGGAGAAGTGTTCCTTCTTTTTTCTGCTTTAAATGTTTGATATAATTTATCAGATAAAATGTTTATGAGCCTGCTGTTGTCATATAGGTAGGTTTTCAAGCTAGGAATATACTTTCTTTAATAGGTGCTATTCAAATTTTATATTTCCTCCAAAGTTAGTTTCATTAATTTGTCTTCTAAGTTACTTCTTAGAAGTTGTCAAATTTATTTCAAAAAAGATTTTTGTAATATGCTTTCTAAATCCTTTTAAATTCTGTAAAATCTGTGGTAATGTCTGCTAGATCTTAATATTTTAATTTTTAAAATGTATAACTGATATTGTGTAACAGGAAGAAAATGTCTAAAAGAGCAGGGGAATTGGGAGGGGTAGGGGAAGGGAAAAAAGGGAAAGGAAAAAATATGAGAAGAGGAAAAAAATGGAAACAAGGTCTTTGCAAATAGGGAAGGGTGGAGGGGGTGAAGGGAAGGCAAGGGAAGGGGAAAAAAATAAGAACCAAGAGACTCAGGAAATGGTGCAAGATCCCAATGATGAATGTAACTGTATTTTATACCTAAAATGTACCAATAAAGTTAATGGGGGAAAAAAAACCCACATTGTTAAAACTGCAGGAATTTTAGGAGTTTGTAGGCCAGTTGACTTAATGACAGACAGAAAATTGCTGTGGTGGGAGCATTGGCAATTGGCAAATGTGACCATCTAGAGCTTTCGTTCTGTCCTAGGTATCCGGTTAGTACACATTTATCCTTAAGCCTGCCTCCAGGTGATCCTTTAGCATGCTAAAGTTTGAGAACCATTGATAACACAAGTAGGTAATATTATCAGAAGATGTTATATTGTGTGCCAAAACTGTTAAAATCTTAATCACTAGATTTATCATGTGTTTAGGATATTTTAAGAAAATGACATGCAAGAAAAAAAAACTTACATTTCCTCCTTAAAATTAGGTAAGAATTAGCTAGGAATAGAAATTATAAAACAAGCAGAATCTTAAGACAAAGAGTAAATTTTTTGCCTTTAATGATTCTGATTGTTTTGTTTTTTAATGGCATTTTAAATTTAGGTGCATTTGATCACACACAGCATGTTGTCTTTTGACAATTAAAATTTTATGTATTTAAAATATACAACTTGATATTTAATATGAGTAGATACTTTGAATCACCACAATCAAGCTAATAACATATCAGCTCATGTAGCTATCATCATTTGTGTTTGTGGTAAGAATACTTAAGTTCTACTCTCTTACCAAATTTCAACTATAATATATTAACTACAGTTACAGTTCTGAACACTTACATCTTGCATAACTGAACCTTTTACCTTTTTACAAACATCTCCACATTTTCATCCTTCCCCAGTCTCTGATTATCACCATTCTACTCTGTGAAGTTGTAAGTTTGTCTATTTTAGATCTCAAATATAAGTGAGAGTATACAATATAATATTTGTCATTCTTCATCAGAGTTTTCTCATTTAACAGAATGTTCTCTAGGTTCATCCATGTTATCTCAAATGGTAAAGCTCTCTTTCTTTTTAAACTGGATAATATTCATATATAGAGAGAGAGGGAGACATATATATCATATTTTCTTTATTTACATGCCTTGTAACTTCAGATAAAGGCCTTGCTGACATATACAGCTTTATTATGGTCTATTCTTTTGTAATCTGGAAATAAAAATCTATTGGTAGGAAAATAAAAAAAATGGAATACATGGTCTTTACCTCAATCTGATAAAAACCATCTATGAAAAACCAATATCCAATATCATACTAAATGGTCAAAAACTGAAATATTTCACACTAAAATCAGGAACAAGACAAGGATGTTCACTATCACTGCTCCCGTTCAATATAGTTTTGGAAACATTAGCCATGGCAATTAGCCAAGAGAAAGAAATAAAAGGAATAAAGATAGGAAATAAAGAAGTCAAACTGTCATTATTTGCAGATGACATGATACTCTATATAGAAGACCCCAAGAACTCCACCAAAAGTCTTCTAGACTTAATAACCAAATTCAGTCAAGTAGCTGGTTACAAGGTCAACACACAAAAATCAATAGCTTTCCTCTACACCAATGACAGACTCACTGAGAGAGAAATAGGGCAAATAATTCCTTTCACAATAGCATCCAAAAAACTAAAATACCTAGGAATCAACCTAAAAAAAGAAATCAAAGACCTCTTCTCTGAAAACTATAGCACTCTGAAAAGAGAGACTGAAGACAATATCAGAAAATGGAAGGACATCCCTTGCTCCTCAGGGGGAAGGATCAACACAGTGAAAATGGTCATACTTCCAAAACTGCTATATAGATTCAATGCAATCCCAATTGAAATCCCAGCAGCATACTTCATGGACCTTGAGAAAACAATCCAAAAATTCATTTGGGACCAGAAGAGACCCAGAATAGCAAAAGCAATTCTAGGTAACAGAGACATGGCAGGGGATATTACAACCCCCAACTTGAAACTATATTACAAAGCTACTGTGGTAAAAACAGCACAGTACTGGCAAAGAAACAGACCTGAAGACCAGTGGAACAGATTAGAAGATGCAGAAACAACTCCAGACACACTCAGCCACATCATCTTTGACAAAAGAGCCAAACACCTTCATTGGAGGAAAGATAGCCTCTAATAAATGGTGCTGGAAAAATTGGGTTTCAACTTGCCAAAGACTAAAACTAGACCTATATCTCTCACCATGCACTAAACTGAAATCAAAATGGATTAAAGATCTAAATATTAAAACACAAACACTGAACCAGCTTGAACAGAGGTTAGGTAGAACTCTTGAAGTCATTGGTGTAGGAAAAGATTTTATGAACAAAGCCTCAGTTGTCCCTGAACTAGCACAAACAATCAACAAGTGGGATCTCTTCTTATTAAAAAGCTTCTGCACAGCAGGAGAAACCACCAACAGTGTGAAGAGACAACCCACAATATGGGAAAAAAGTGTTACCAGCAGTCCCTCAGGCAAAGGTCTACTATCTTAAATCTATAAAGAACTTAAAAAAAAATCAGACCTCCCAAATTTAAAGAACCAATCCAAAAAGGAGCATCTGAAATGAACAGACATTTCTCTCATGAAGAAGTAGAAATGGAAAATAAACACATGAAAAAATGTTCAACATCACTGGTCATTCGAGAGATGCAAACGAAAACAATGCTGAGATTCCACCTCACCCATGAAAGAATGGCTGCTATCAAGAAATCAACTGATAGCAAATGCTGGTTGGGCTGTGGGGAAAGAGGAACCCTGCTTCACTGCTGGTGGGAGTGTAGACTGGTGCAACCACTGTGGAAATCATTCTGGAGATACCTCAAATTACTAGGACTGGAAGTCCCATTTGACCCAGCTATTCCCCTGCTAGGTATGTTCCCCAAAGAATTAAAAGAATCATACCACAATGATATATGTACACCCATGTTCATAGCAGCACAGTTTGTAATAGCTAAAACTTGGAAACAGCCTAAATGCCCATCAACTGGTGACTGAATAAGGAAAATATGAGTTTTATTTTTTAAATTGGAGTACTACTCAGCCATAAAAAATGAGAAATTAGAGACACTTATTGCTAAATGGGTGCACATTGAGGTGATACTCTTAAGTGAAATAAATAGGACAAACATGCATAAATACCAAATCATTTCCCTAGTGTGAGAAACTGAAAGTGTAAATAAGGACTAAAAGGTATAATAGATAATGTGAAATAGGAAGAAAAAGGGCAAAGGGGACGGGGTAGGGGAAAGGAAATAAGGAAATGGAATTAATATGAGAAAATGAAAAAAGGAAACAAAGTCTCTGTAAATAGGGAGGGATGGAGGGGTTGAAGGGAGGGCAGGGGAAGGGGGAAAAATAAGAACCAAGATAGATTATGTAAAGGCACCCATTTCCAATGATGAATGACATTATATCATATACCTAAAATGTAGCAATAAAATTAATAATAATAATAAAAGAAAACATAAAGAATTAGAATCTCAAACAGCCTAATTTTATACCTCAAAGTACTAGAAAGAGCAGAAACTGGGCCCAATTTAGCAGAAAGAACCAAATATCAGAGCAGCAATAAATGAAATAGACCTAGAAATACAAGAGTAAAGATCAACAAAACTGATTTCCACAGTGGTTGCACCAGTCTACACTCCCACCAGCAGTGGAGCAGGGTTCCTTTTTTGCCACAGCTCCACCAGCATTTGTTATTGGTTGATTTCATGATAGCAGCCATTCTTTCTGGAGTGAGGTGGAATCTCAGTGTTGTTTTCCTTTGCATCTCTCGAATGACCAGTGATGTTGAACATTTTTTCATATATATTTTTTTATTTGCTATTTCTACTTCTTTGTATGAGAAATGTCTGTTTATTTCAGATGCCCCTTTTTGGATTGGGTCTTTATATTTGGGGGTCTGATTTTTTTGAGTTCTTTATATATTGTACACAGTAGACCTTTGTCTGAGGATCACCTGGTAAATATTTTTTCCCACATTGTTGGTTGTCTCTTCACACTGCTTGTGGTTTCTCTTGCTGTGCAGAAGCTTTCAAATAAGAAGAGATCCCACTTGTTCATTGTGCTAGGCCACATGCAACTGAGGTTTTGTTCATAAAATCTTCCTCTATAACAATGTCTTCAAGAGTTCTACCTAACCTCTCTTCCAGCCGGTTCAGCATTTCTGTTTTAATATTTAGATCTTTAATCCATTTTGATTTTATTTTAGTGCATGGTGAGAGATATAGGTCTAATTTTCATCTTTGGGAAGTCGAAACCCAATTTTTCCAGCACCATTTATTAGAGGTTATCTTTCCTCCAATGAAGGTGTTTGGCTCCCTTGTGGAAAATGAGGTGGCTGAGTGTGTCTGGAGTTGTTTCTGCATCTTCTCATCTGTTCTACTGCTCCTCCTGTCTGTTTCTTTGCCAGTACCATGCTGTTTTTATCACAGTAGCTTTGTAGTATAATTTCAAGTTGGGAATTGTGATAGCCCCTGCCATGTCTCTGTTGCCTAGAATTGTTTTTGCTTTTCTAGGTCTCTTCTTGTTCCAAATGAATTTTTGGGTTATTTTCTCAAGGTCCATGAAGTATGCTGCTGGGATTTCAATTGGGATTGCGTTGAATTTATATAGCAGTTTTCAAACTATGGCCATTTTCACTATGTTGGTTTTTCCTACCCAGGAGCAAAGAATGTCTTTCCATTTTCTGATATTTTCTTCAGTCTCTCTTTTCAGAGTGCTATAGTTTTCAGAGTAGAGGTCTTTAATATCTTTGGTTAGGTTGATTCTTAGGTATCTCAATTTTTAGATGCTATTGTGAAAGGAATTGTTTGAGTTGTTGTTCTTGTACAGGAAAACTATTGATTTTTGTGTGTTGACCAAATCCAGGTACTTGACTGAATTTGGTTATTAAGTCTAGAAGACTTTTGGTGGAGTTCTTGGAGTCTTCTATATAGAGTATCTTGTCATCTGCAAATAATGACAATTTGACTTCTTCATTTCCTATCTTTATTCCTTTTATTTCTTTCTCTTGTCTAATTGTCGTGGCTAATGTTTCCAAAACTATATTGAACAAGAGTGGTAATAGTGAACATCCTTGTCTTGTTCCTGATTTTAGTGTGAAGGATTTCAGTTTTTTACCACTTAGTATGATATTGGATATTGGTTTTTCATAGATGGCTTTTATCAAATTGAGGTAGAGACCATCTATTCCAATTTTTTGTCAGTTTTTTATTATAAATGCTTGTTGGATCTTATCAAATGCTTTTTCTGCATCTATTGAGATAATCATATGGTTTTTGTCCTTGGCTGTATTAATATAGTATATTACATTTATTGATTTACGTATTTTGAACCATCCCTGCACACCTGGGATGAATCCAACTTGGTCACTGTGTATGATCCTCTTGATGATCCCCTATATTCTATTTGCCAGTATCTTATTAGAATTTTTGCATCTATTTTCATTATTGAGATTGGCCTATAGTTCTCTTTTTTTGGTTGGGTCTTTCTATGCTTTTGGGATCAAGTTGATGCTTGCTTCCAGGAATGAATTTGGGAGTATTGCTTCCCTTTCAATTTCATTGAAGTATTTAAATGGTAGTGGCAATAATTCCTCTCTAAATGTCTTGTAGAATTTAACAGTGAAGCCATCAGGGCCTGGGCTTTTCTTAGCTGGTAAGTTTTTAATTGCATTTTCAATTTTTTTGATTGAATTGTTTAGAATTTCTACGTCTTCTTCATTCAACTTTTGTAATTCACAGGTATCTAGGAATCTGTCCATTTCTTCTGTGCTTTCCATCTTATTTGTGTATGGATTCTCAAAGTAGGCATTGATGATCCTCTGGATTTCTGCTGGGTCCATTGTAATTTCACGTTTTTCATTCCTAATTGCATGATTTGGGGCCTTTTCTTTCCTTTTCCTGATAAGGTTGGCTAAAGGTTTGTCAATTTTGTTTTTTCTTTCAAAGAACAAACCCTTGGCTTCATTGATTTTTGTATCATTCTCTTAGTCTCCATTGCATTGATTTCTCCTCTGATCTTTATAATTTCCTCCTTTCTATGGGCTTTGAGTGTGTCCTGCTCTTCTTTTCCTAGATCTTTATGTTTTCTTTACATAGTCATTTATCACTATATACTTTCCTTTTAGGACTGTTTTACCTGAATCCCGTAAGTTTTGTATGTTTTATTTCCGTTTTTCTTCATCTCAAGATTTTAAAACAATTCCCTTTTGATTTCTTTGATTCATTTTATGATGCTAGCAATACTCTTTACCAAAGCAGGAGTAGGAAGTGATAGGAAAAGAAAATTATAGGCCGGTATCCCTGGTGAATATCAATGTAAAAAATCCTCAATAAAATCCTAGCAAACTGAATTTGTAAACACAATAAATGGATCATTACCATGATCATTGACATTTATTATTAAGATGTAAGGATAGATCAACATATGTATATCAGAGTGATATATCTCATTAACAGAAGGAAGGACAAAAGCTTCATCTCAATAGATGTAGAAAGTGCATTTGACAAAATTCTACCTCCTTTTATGATAAAAAAAACCTTTAAAACAAATTAGGTATAGATAGAATGAACCTTAATGTAATGAAGGCCATATATGATAAGTCCACAACTGACATCATACTGAGTGGTGAAAAGTTGAAAGCTTTTCTGCTAAGCACAAGACAAGAATATCATTTCACCATTTCTACTCAATATAATACTGTACATCCCAGCAAGAGCAATTAGATGAGAAGTAAAAAGCATCCAAATAGGAATGGAAGAGGTAAAATTATCTCTGTTTACAGGGTATATAAAGAAAACCCTAAAGACTTCACTAAAAAACTGTAAGAACTAAGCAACAAATTCAGTACAGTTATAGGATTCAAAATCAATATAAAAAACTAATTGCATTTCTATACACTAATAATAAATTACCTAAAATTTAAGAAGTAAATCCCATTTAAAATAACATTGAAAAGAATGAAATGCTTAAATATAATTTACCTAATGAAGTAAAGAAATTTGTACAGTGTAAACTATGGAAAACAGCTGAAAGAAAAAGAAGATCCAAATAAATGGAATGATATTTCACACTCATGGATTGGAAAAATTAATATTGTCAAAATTTCTATTACCCAAAACAATCTAAATATTCTAGGTAATCTCTATTTAAAATTTCAATATTTTTCCCAAGTATAGAAAAAAGACCTAGAATTCATATAAAACCAAAAATTCCTTGTTATGACTTATATCTAAAGTTCTCCCCCCAAAGATTCATGTACTCATAGGGTGGGGCTTTGAGAAGGTGACTGGATCATGGATTGGTAATACTGGATCAGTCTATTGATTGGTTTAGCATAGTTCTAAGTGTGAATGATTGGCTTACTAAAGAAGAAAAACACACCCTAGGTATGAGCGGCACCAACCAATAGGCTTATAGCCTGAATGGAATAAAGGGGCAAAGGGAGGCTTTCTGCTTACCCTGCAGTGGACTGTTTCTTTTCTGTCATATCTCTCTGCCATGCTGCCCTGACTTGGAGCCAGCAGACTGTGGAATGATACTTCCACAAACTGTGAGCAAAAATAAAACTTTTATCTTTTAAAATGTGGGTGTTGAGTATTATGCCTCATGATTAGAAAGTAGCTAAGACAATCCTTTTTAATTTTTAATGCTGGAAATTCATCCTAGGACCTTGTGCATACTAGGCAAGTGCTCTACCACTGTGCTACACACCAACCCTATGCCAAATCAATCTTTTATTAAATGAAATACCTGAGATTGAACCCAGAGCCTTTGCACTGAGTTATATCCCAAGTCCTCTTCTGTTTTGCTTGTTTGTTTTTTGTTTGGATTTTTTTGAAACATCATCTCTCCAAGTTACTGAGATCCCTAGGCTAAGCTTGAACTTGTGATCCTCCTGCCTCAGCCTCCCAGAGTGCTGGGATTAGCCAAAGCAATCATGACCAAGAAGAACCAAGATGAAAGCACTTTACTTCCTGAGTTGAAAATATATAAGAAATATATTCCTATAGAGGAATCAAAATAGCATGGTACTGGCATGTAAACAGTCACATTAACAAATAGAACAGGATTTAAAGGCTCAGAAATAAACTCATGCATTCATGATCGATTGTATTTTTATAAAGGTAGGAAGAATATACGTGGGGGAAAGGAATTTTCCTCAATAAATGATATTGAGAAAACTGGATTTCCACTTGTGCACTAATGAAACTGTATCCTTATTTCATGTTATATAGAAAATTCAATTTAAAATGGGTTACAGACTTAAACCTAAGAACTGAAAATGTAAGACTCCTAGAAGAAGGCATAGGGAGAAAAAAGAAAGCATAAGGAAAATATCTCTTTGACGCTGGGCTGGTCAAAGATGTTTTTGGCTATGATTCCAGAAGCACAAGGTAGAAAAGCTAAAACATACAAGTGAGATTGTACCAAACTAAAAATGTTTCTCCACAACAAAGGAAGCCATCAAAAGAGTGAAGAAATAACATATGGACTGGGAAAAATATTTGTAAACCATGCATCAGATAAGAAACTCAACTGAGTAGCACAAAAACAATCCAATTAAACAATGAGCAAAGGATCTGATTAGATATTTCTCTAAAGAGGACATACAGATGGCCCACAGGAATATGAAGACATGTTCAACACTAAATCAGGGAAATGTAGATTAAAACTACAATCACGTATCCACTTGTATCTGCTAAAAGGACAATTATCAAAATGACAAAAGATAAATGTTAGTGAAAACATGGAAAAAAGAGAACCTTGTATTCTGTTAGATGGAATGTAAATTGACACAGCTGTTATGGAAAACAGAATAGAAGTTTCCTCAAAAAATAGAAACAAAATTACCATATAATCCAGAAATCCAACTTCTATGTATATATTCAAAGCAGTAATTGAAAACAGTGTCTTAAAGAGATAATCTCTACTCTTACATTCACTGCAGAATTATTTGCAATAGTTAAGATATAGAAACAATCTAAGTTGTTTATTCCTGTTTTCTTAACTAGTATCTCATGTTTATATTTATAGACTATCAAGAATTTCATTTTATCTCACTCTCTCACTAATACTAACCATTATAATAAGAATTATATTGAACTTATATGTTAATTTTCTTTCCAATAAAAAACAATTATGCCTTTCCATCTGAATAAATGTGTCTAAGTCCTTCTGTAAATGTCCTACATTTTTTGTACATGCTTATTAGTTTTTGTTTGACTTATTCTTGGGCAATACAATTATTATTCATTATACATGGGCTCTTATTTTATAAGCAAAGATCTCATACACTATGTATATACTATTATTTTTATAATTAATTTTGCAACTATCTTTTGTAATACAGAATTATGAGGTATACAAGAAACTAAAAACTGGTTGTATTAAAATGGCCTGTAGAAACTGAACCCTAAAGATCACTACCAGATATTGACAAGTCACTCTTTGTTTAAAACATTACCAATTTGGATCATAAATTATTTCAGCTAGTATTTGTGCCCTTCAATGTGAGGACAGTGATGAAGTTAGAACTTAAACAAAATAAAACACAAAGTAGGAAAGAGACTAGACAAAGGTTTAATCCCACCACTATAATTTATCCCCACTAAAACTCATGGTGAGGCTTAATTCCCAATGCAGCTTTATTGAAAGGTGGTAGAATCTTTACAAGGAAAGTATGTCATGGACACTCTACCTCATGAAGAGATTAATGTAATTCTTACAAGAGTGGATCTTTTGAATTTCTTGCCATTTCTAAGGAATCCCAAATTACTCCATGCATCATCATTGTAGACACTAAAAAAGTAGCTTTTTTGCAACTCAGTACTGCAAAAACTATATTTTCATACTAATTCAAATCTTAAAGCTCCAATAACCCCTAATTTTACAATGAATATTTATAAACATTTGCACTATGCTCACTTTAATGGAATGAGACTTTAAAATTCATTTCTATTCTCCAGTGGGAAGCAGCTCTAGAAATTTAGGAACTGGTCCACCAGAGTGGACACGATTTATGAGTAACTGTTCTAAATTGTTTGGATGTTTGTCATGTCTGAGTTGAAAAATGCAAATGAGCATGTTGCTAGTTCTATAAATCTGGTACAGTAATATTTTATATTTGCATTGAGAAAAGCATCTTTTACCATATTAAAATTAAGTCAGCACTGAATAAGCCTAGATATCTTGTCTAGGAAAAAACAAAGATGCCATTTTTAAAAACCCTTAAAATATATATATATATATATATATATATATATATACACACACTCATATAAATATATATATATATATATATGTGGTTGGATACTGAGAATAAGAAATATGATTGCTAATGTTCAGAAAGATCAAAGAAAACAATTGTCTCCTTTGGGTAAATATGAAACCTTAGATGAAATCTATGGAGTCACTAAAATATTATCAGTCTTCTAGTATTTACTGCACATTTATTATTCAACAGACTCTAAAGTATGGTACATCTCACATGCATTCCAAAGGAAATATGAAGTGATATTTTTCAGTTGTTTTCTCTAGAAATGTGTTAATCAAAATATCCAAATCAATGTACTGCTTCAAATAACAGGAAGAAAAACAAAATCTAAACTCACTATGATATTCAGACTGCCTGGGGTTTTTTCAATTTAATTTTGTTTTGAGATAGGGTCTCCATAAATTTCCCAGGTTGGCCTTAAATTTGCAATCCTCCTACTTCAGTCTCCTAAGTGGCTAAGATTAGAGGTATATGCCACTGCACAGCCCAAGATGGCTTTTAAGTAACATGAAAAAGAGAAGAAATGGTCAATTTCTCATATCTTTGTATTTTCAGTTTTGATCAATTGTACAGCCATGAACCAAACTGATCTAAATTAAAAAGTGTCTCACTCTATGACAAAAATAAATCCAATCTTTCATGTATCATCAGTAAATTTAATCAATTTATTCACTTTGTTTTTTCAGTATGCTCGAGTGTGTGACTCCCAAATGGACTGGATCACTGATGGGAAACTCTATTAGCATTCCTGTTGATATGTTTGTCATTTTCCCCTAAGTGTTAGAGTTAGAACAACATATTTTAGCGATGAAATTATGTGTACTAAGTACAGATTATAACATTTTGCTTTGTAATAATTATTTACAGTTTTAACTATTGTTCCTATATATATTAAGTTGGACTTGAAGGATGAATATCACTGTCAATCACATGATAATTTACTCATAAAAAAACATAAATGTCTGCAAAGTTTAACAAATCATTTAAGTAGAAATTGACAAATGTATGAGAATTGCATTTATTCACATTAATTACTTATACTGGCCTTCTAGAAATATTTGTGCCCATGACTCAATTGGAGAGAGATGTGATGGCTGAATAAATCTAGTTCTTCAAAGATGTTAAGAATCTCTTTGCTGACAGATGTCAGCAAAGTTCCAAAGTTCCACTAGACTTTTCTGCTTTGAAATCCTTCCTATTCCCGTCCCTGTTCCTCCTCAATTGACTCATACCTCCATGCTTAGATCAACTCTAGCATGAGTTTGGAAATAGTTGAGCTGCTGTAGTCCAAGATAAATGGAATTCACCATCAGGCAAAATTCAATGATCGCAGGTTATCGCAGTGTTCTTTTTGCCCATAAGCTTTAATTCTCTGCCTTGTCTTCCAGTTTAGAGAATGAAGCTTCTTTTCTAGCTATGTTCCAGCAATCCCTTTAGGCCTTTAGTACTTGAGATTCTGCCTTATACTTGTGGTTTCACTTTTCTAGGCAGAGGGGAATCATGACTTGGACACAGAAGCCTCTGGCTCCTGATTCATAATGGTCAATTTGTCTTTCTGCCTGAGCCAACAAGGACCACCCAGACTCCTTGACATGTTCTTTCTGTTTATTGGACCATTCACTCTCCCACAGCCTTTCACTTAGACTCTGACATCTTCTACCCACCACTGCCAACCATGTGCAAAAAACAGAGATGTCGAATGCCCTTGAATCCCATACTTGCCAGCATGTCTGAGCCCACGCTAATCAATTCCAACCCCTGACCACCATTTTTATGACAACCCAAAATGCTCCCAGCTAACGCCAGCATGACAATATACATAATTGTTCCTTTGTAAATGGCTAACTTGTTTCTTCAGGTAAGAACAAAAAGCAAATCTTTACCAATGGGGGATGAGAAATTTTGGATAAATGTACCATCTTCTGAGACCATCAGTTCAGAAGCATGTTCCACACAGTTTCACAGAGAAATCCCTGGGAGAGTTGAAGTTTCAGTGGCTCATGATTGTGATTCTTCAAAAATGCTCCCTTATTTTGTACTTTGAGAGATCAATTCTCAAATAAATCATCCATATCATTGTCCCAGGATCTGTCTGAAGGAATCCAAACAAGACAATTCTCAAAGTATGTAAAATCCAAATTATCTTGTTGCCTTTCAATTAAGACATGTCTTGAGAGACTCTGCTAAAGATAAACATTTTTAGCATAGTACAAATAAATCCTTTTTCCAGGTCACTGGTAATCCTCAGATTTCTATATACAGTACTCTAGAAAAATTCTTCATTAAATTATAAAAATAGACTCCTTTTTTCATCTTTCATAGAAAATGCATTTATTAAAAGAGTACGAAAAGATGGCATAATTGATAAGAATGTGAGAGAATTAGGTTCAGCATTTATAAAAATGTATTGGATTCATAGTAATTTGGGGTGCTTTTCTCTAACACTTGTATGCCTTTGTTTTATTGACATTTTGCTAGTACTACAGTATCTATCAGCAGGTGAAATGTTTTTAACACAAAATAGAGCATGTAATGCGTCTTATGTATTATTTATAGAATATACAACATGCATTCAGGAACAGCTTATCTTATGCACAGTTCCAGTAGATGTAGCAACAAAAAGAGAGTGTAAAAAGAAAGGCAGGATTCAGATTTCCAGATACTGGGTTTTGTATTTGATGAGCTGGAGGTCAAGTTGGGACACCAAAACCACAGTTCTGGGCTCACAAATACATTCATTAATTGTGCTCTGAGCATAATGGTACATAAACAGGCAACACAACACACATAAACACATACACATGCACACATACACATTAATGCACAGACAACCATGTGTATATGCATGTAATTTTTTTTTGTACCAGGGATCGAACTCAGAACCTTGCACTTGCCAGGCAGAGGCAGTGCCACTGAGCTAAATCCCCAGCCCCGCAAGTAATATTTTTAAAGAGGCTTTGAGTTTTTTGTTTTCCTAAGTAACAGTGAAAGGATCAGAGATAGAACTCTCTTCCCTCACATCATTAGTGTTATTTCTACACAAGAGGCTCTTTTTCTACTTTCTTTGTTTTGGCCTTACCCAACTTCTATTGACCTTAAAAGGACCTCCACAGTAGCTCAAAGAGAAAGAGGAAAAATCCCTCAGTGTTGAGGATGATCATTGGACCCTCTCTCCAGGCCTATGATGTCCTGTTGCTTAATTTTCTATGCTTTTACTCTCCTTGGTTGTTCTTGGAGTATTGGCCTTTCCAGCTTTTCTCTCCCACAGAATATTTGTGTTTCAAATTACTTTTCCTGGGCACAGCAGTTTTTACTTTCCCCCAGTTGAATTTAATTTTATTTCCTGCCCTGACTTTAACCTTTCCAAGTCCAAAAAGAATGATTTCTCCATCTTTGCTGGTCAAGGCAACGCCTTCCAATTTAGTATCTTCTGTGCATTTAATTATCTCTCTGTTTACGTAGCAAGATATCACTTCAATTCAATAAGCTGCTCTTTGTCATTTCCTTTTTTAATTTTTTCCTCCTGCCCTTTACATTCATTTCAGTCTCTATAACCAGATTTAATTAATTTTTCAAGGACTATTTCTCAATGCATTATCCATAACTATGATTATCAGGGAGCTAGACTGCATTTGTCAAAGTTATAGACTCACAACTAATTCTGCTTCACTTTGACAGTTTTGCACATCATTGATTGATAAAGTTACTTATGCAAAACCTTGGCATTCTAGAACAATAAATGGGAAATCTTGATGCAAGAAAGTAAGAACACACAGTGTAAATTAAACCACAATATCTAAGGAGCCTTATACCTCAAAATCAATGTGGTACAAATTATCATTCTCACCTTATACTAGAATAATATACAAATTATCTGCAAATAAACAAAAATAATAATAATAATGGTAATAATAAAAAGAAGGGTAAATTAAGTGAACATGTATATCTCAGTAGTCTACTGATTTTTTAAAGTTATTTTAGTATCATTTTTAAAATTAGCATATAGAAAAACACCTTACGATGTTTAATGAATTTCCCAAATTAAATCTGCCTACATAATCAGGACCAAAATCAAGAAACAGAACGTAACCAGCACATCAGCATCTGTCCTTACCATCTCTTCCAGTCACTTGCCTGCCCAAAGGAAATTGCTATGTGAATTCTAGTTATACAAATCAGCTTTACCTATCTTGGAATTTTTTTGTTTTGTTTTGTTTTGTTTTTTGAGACAGGGTCTTGCTATGTAGTCCAGTCTAGCCTCTAACTTGTAGTGATCCTCCTGCCTCCGCACCCCAAGTGCTGAGATTACAGGCATGTGGCGCCACACCCAATTGTCTTGGAATTTTATATAAATGCAATCATACAGTATGTATTTTGGGTTGGATTTCTTTTATTTAGCATTACATTTCTGAGATTCATCCATGCTGTTGTGTGAAGTTGTAAATTGTTCATTTTCACTGCTGTGTCTAAGACAATGTGTGAATATGCCACAATTTATTTATTCGTTACACTATTGGTAGGCATATGTGTAATTTTCCTTTTTGGCTATTTTTAATAGTGCTGCTATAAGAATTCTGCAGTGAGTCTTTGGTGAACATATACGTACATCACTGGAGGGTATAATTTGCTTCTTATTAGATTTAATAGATGTAGCCAAATAATATCTTACAGTGGTTGTACCAATTTATATTGCCAATTGCAGTCCCTTACTTATTATACCCTTTTCATCTCTCCAGCTTTCTTTAAAAAAGGCATGACATTTAACACTGTTCCTTATCCAGTGGATCCCATGACAGATAGTCATATCAGATGGAAATTTTCTCTTTGTGTGTCTAATCATCTTCCCTGCTCTAGGGAATGTGACTCTGCTGCTTGGATCACACAGTGAGATGTGATAGCACCTCTTGTGCCATAGATACTCAGAAAAAATTTTGTTCAATCAATGAAGTCAGAATAGAAGATGCAGAAAGATTTGTCATTGTATAGCTCAACTGTTAAAAAGTTTAAACAGATTTATCCAGCAAAAAAAAAGTAGGACAAATATTTAAGTAAATATGTGTGTGTGTGTGTGTGTGTGTGTTAATAGCCTTAATCATTTATGGGGCTTGACGCTGGCATGTAGTTAATACAGTCAGAGAAAAAAATCCACAATAAAGATGACTAATTTGATGTTGATATCATTAGTGACAATAATAGTGTTACACAGAATTTTTACAAAATGGCAAGTGAGAAATTTGAGTTTCTGCAGGATAGAGTCTGTGCCATATTCAGTTCTTTAGCCTCTATGGTGTTTGACGTAAGTAGTAGATATAGTGTGATTATTTGTGAAATCCATATTGAGAACAAAACAAAACAAACATGCAAGAAACTCTCAGTAGCTTATTACATCTAATTAGATCCTTTATTTAAACCTTCAAAAGTGACTGTCATGGGAATGAATAGGAAGTTTAAAAGAAAAAAAAAATAGGAGATGAAAAGAAAAGAGATAATTATATGAGAAGAAAACCTGCATATAGGCTATGCTTTGGGAAATATTTTACTTTTAACCTTTCCAATCATTCAATTCCCAAAATAATTCCCTAGGCATCCATAATTAAACTAAAGGGAATATTTTGATTTCTAATCTTTCTTTCAGCTGAAATTATGAACTTTTACACATGAAAGTACAACATCATATTTTAAAACACTTTTCAAGAGGTTTTGCTAATTTTTTTTTCTGCTTATTGTTCTAAAAGTCTCAATTAAGTTAAGCTAACATATGCCTTTTAAATACTCTAATAACTACAGCGTTTTGTGAAAATTTAATCTCGGAGGATAGATCCATATTCTGGTGATAACCAATATCTAATGTACTTTAAAATGGGACTACCTGTTGCTGTTATGTTTAAAACTTAATTCCTCCGGTAATCTAAGAGCTGTACACTATTTAGATACTATTCATAGGATATGCCAATAAGCAATAACAACAATGAAATGATAAGAGTCACTCATTAGTGGCTCCAAAGCCAAAATGGAATTTTTATATTTGAAAACTTCCTAAGGACTGCTTTAGAATCTAATACTTTTTTTTTGGCTTGGCTGTCAAGAAGCTATAGGTGCTGTGAGATTTATCAATGCTTTTTCTTTCTTTGTTAAATTTAAAATTCACTTAGATTTTCTGGATATTGGATATGCTTTTGAATCATGAAACCAGCTACTTAATGAGGGGATTCCAAATTGGATCTCCACTGCAAGAAACGTGTCATTGCATTACCTTAATGGCGAATTGCATAGCCAATTCCTAATTACATAAGAACTCACTGACTAGCCAGTTAGATTGACAAAAAGAATACTGCACTTGATTTCTCTTTCTTCCTCCTAGATTTTAACCTTTATTCATTATCAGCTCCAAATAGTATGAAGGAAAAAGAAGAAAGGCATAACTCTAACAAGTTTACTTGGATAGAATTACCATAATTAGATTAAGAAGGTTAAGAAACTTAAGAGAAGAAATATGCTTTTGACTATAGTGATAATTTCCCATATTCTCTAAACATCCTTAGCATAATAAAGTGACCAAGGCTATATAAATCAATAAGTTGGAGAAAATAACTTGGACTTTTAGAAAAGTTCAAAGTTGAACTATTCTTATATTATATTCTATACCCTACCTCTGCTCATTGTAATAAAACAAGAAATAATAACACTCCAATAAAAGTAAGCACATTTACCACTCATGGCTTGATTTGTAAATCTGCTTTCTACTAAAAGAACCATGGTCCATTGGCAAAATGGCTGGTTGCAGGGCTTGTCAAAACTTGAAGGAGCTCTCACTGGCCAAGTTTGAAAAAATTGAGCACAAAAATCAGCAATAATAGTAACATTATAAGCCATTGAGTAAAATAGTAAAGTCCACAGAAATAAGAGAGACAGAGAGAGAGAGAGAGAGAGAGAGAGAGAGAGAGAGAGAGAGAGAGAGAGAGAGAAAGACTTAAGAAAGGCAGAAAGAAGAAAGAAAGAAAGAGAGGAAGGAAGGAAAAAGGAAAAGAAAGAAAAAGAGAGTAGAGAAAGATCTTCATTACAATATAATTTCAATTAATAAATATCAAAGTAGTTGTAAAATCAGAAAATTACTAGCAATCACAATATGTTATGGCATTTTCATCATTTAAAAGTTACAAAATTACAATAAATTGCAATGTTATATTCAATTTCTGCAAATTAATATTTTATCAAATACCATATAGCAAATTATGAGTATACTGATGTGAGGGATCATTTATAATTTTAAATACCTTTCTATATATTCTATAAATATTTCATGTGTGGAAGACTTGGTCCCCAATCCAGTGATGTTTAGAGATGGAGTTTGGGGAAGTTAGGGGTTTATAATTGAATGGACTATATGGGGGTGAAAACTGTAGGAGGTGGGACCTATTTGAAGAAGTAGGACACTAAGGTTTCTCATCTGGAGATTACTGAGAAAATAGATCAAATTTGAGTATAAACTTTGAGCTAAATAAAAGTTAATTGCTAATTTAAATTTCCCATTGTACTGTAGTGAAAGTATTAGGGATAAAGGAGATATTGTAAGTATAGTCTCAAATATATCAGAAAAATATTTATGGGAGAGGAATAGTTCAGAAAGTAAACATAGCAAATTTGTCCGAAGAATACATAGAAATTCTTTGTATAATTTTTATAACTTTATATTTAAAATGCTCAAAATATGTCTATGTTTTAATTGTGTACGTGGGTGTACACTTCTCTCCCTTTCCTCACTATGGTATATTTAGTGAATTCTCAAAGGTTGCAGAGCCTGAAACTGTAGGTACAAGAGATAAATTTTCATTATTCTAAATTCAAAACCAAAACAGCTCAGGGCTTATTTGTATTTCAAGGTCAAGGAGCAGTCTAAGTCACAGAGACTGCTCTGGATCTTGTAATCAAATTAAACTATTTCAAAACTCCTCACTCCTATTAACAAATTGTGACCATGCCAAGTAGTTTAATCTTGAATCTCAGCTTCTAAATCTTAACTAACATGCAGAATTCTTGTGATAATCAATTACCAGTTATGTAAATTGTCTGGCACTTAGTTAATAATCAATACTTCCAGAATATTTTAATTCTATTGGTCCATGTCAGAGAAGAATTATACCTTACATTAGCATTCCTATAGTTTCCATGCCTCTCTGCAAGGGAATATGCTATATTTTGCAAATTGCAATTAAAGTTAACAAATTCTTTAAAGCAAACTGGCAGTAATCTCAAAAATTATCCAATTTAAACTGCACATCTTATTAAGACAATTTTCATTTATACCTTCAGATAGTTTGAAAAGTCAAACAGATTCTAGTGCTCCTAAGGCAGAGGAGGTGAGCCAATCCCAGTGCCCAGGAAGAGGCTCCCCCCCCCCGCCATTCCACCACTCCTAGGGCAGAGGAGGTGAGCCAATCCCAGCGCCCAGGAGGAGGCTCCCTGCCACCATTCCACCACTCCTAGGGCAGAGGAGGTGAGCCAATACCAGTGCCCAAGAGGAAGCTCCCCACCACCATTCCACTGCTCCTAGGGCAGAGAAGGTGAGCCACATGGGCACCAGCAGCACAACCCCCCCCCCCAGTGGAAATGAGAAGACATGTAAACAAGTCTCAAAAACAGACTTCTGGATCACCTACAGCAACCCCAAAGGGAGACGAGATGGAACAATCTGATACTCAACCACCTGGACTCCCTAAACTGGCAACAAGAGGATCTGGAAAAAATGAAATCAGAAATAATTTCTCAGATAACAGCAAAGATTGTGCCCATAGTGCAAGACATGATCAATAAATCTAGAGAAGACACAGATAAAAAAAATAGAGGAGCTGAGGAACATGATAGAATCCCAACATAGGAAACAAATGGAATCCATAAAACAGATGCAAGCAGATTTCGAGGAGATTAAAAATTCCATTGAAAGCCTATGTAGCAGAATGAACCAATGTGAGGACAGAATTTCAAATATAGAAGATAAGATTGCAATTAGTGACGAGGAAAAGAAAAATTGCTTTAAAATTGTAAGGGACCATGAAAAAGCAATCCAGCATCTGCTAGACAATGCAAAGAAGAATAACATAAGACTGACTGGAGTCAATGAAGAAACAGGAGAGAGGGCAGATGACATAAAAAAAACTCTTCACAGAAGTGATGGCAGAAAACTTCCCAAGGAGGGGAAAAGAACTTGACATACAGATAAGTGAGGCATATAGGACTCCAACTAGCCTTGATCAAAAAAAAATCTACACATAGGCATATAATAGTTAGGATTCCAGAAACCCAACGGAAGAATAAAATTCTACAAGCAGTGAGAGAAAAGAAACAAATCACATACAAAGGAAAGCACATCAGAATCACAGCACACTTCTCAAAACAAACCCTCAAGACAAGAAGAGCTTGGAGTGATGTATTTCAAGCCCTAAAGGCAAACAGCCTCCAACCCAGATTGATGTACCCTGCAAAACTATCTTTCAAAATTGAGGGAGAAATAAGATACTTTCATGATAAAGAGCACCTTAGGAACTTCATGAATACCAAACCGGCACTCCAAAAAATTTTAGACAATACCCTAGGAAAAGACAGTGAGGATCACAACCCCAGGAAGCCCAGCAGAATGAATTTGTTGGGTGTGACAAATTAAATGCAAAGGGGGAGAATCCAACAAAAAGAAAAAGTCATGACAAGGCTTTTAAAACTTTTGACTTCATCTCCCTAATGAGTGTATAATTCAATCTTGTTATTGTACTGATTAGTATTTTTCTGATTCTAGAGTTGCACACCTTTCCTTGTGCTATACTGGCTATTGATCATCTTCTTATGTCTACTTTTTAATTGGGTTGTCTATTAATGAGCTGTAAGAGTTCTTTATATATTCTGGTCATAGGTTACATGCATTGTAAATATGGTCTGTTGAAGGACTACTTTTCATTTTAATGATGTCATTTAAAGTTCTAAATTTTGATGGAATCTCATTTATCAATTTTTTTCTTTTATACATCATGTTTTTTGTATCCTAGGAAGTTCTTGCCTACCCTAAATTCATAAACATTTTCCCTTATAATTTCTTCTTAAGGTTTTATACTTTTAGGCTTTCATATTTAGGTTCATAGATCCTTTCAAGTTATTTTTCTGTATGGAAATAAAGTGTTGAGGTTAATTTTTTATATACAGATACCAGGTGTTCTAGTGCCATTTGCTGAAATCACTATCTTTTCCTCGCCTCTTGAATTGAGTTTATATTCTATAAAATGTTAATGTTAAATAATCTTTCAAAACTCAGTGGACCATATGTGTATGGTTCTGTTTCTAGATTCTCTGTTTTATTCCAATGATCTATATGTCTTTCCTTACATCAACACTGCCTTGATTACTGTAGCTTTAGAAGAAGTCTTAAAATTAGGTACTAAACATCTTTCAACACTGTTTTTTTTTTCTTTTCTAGGTCTTTTGTACTCCTACATAACTTTTAAATTTCAATATCCAATTCTTCATTTATAGCAAGTATACATAGACCTGAATTTTTATATATACTTTGTGTTTTCTAATCCTGCTAAATTCAAATACAAGTTCTAGGGGCTCCTAGAGATTTCTTAGTATTTTCTCTGTAGATGACCATTTTATCTACATATAAAGACTTTTCTTCCACCTTGCTAATCCTATCCTAATTGTGTCATTTTATCACCAGACTATTTTGGTTTGGGCCTATGTTTCAAAGTTTAATAGACAGATGAAGAGTAGGCATATCTGCCCTTGTTCCCCACCTTAGGGAGAAAGCATTGTAGCTTCTCCATTCATATAAGGTGTTTTTGTTGGAAGTATGGAGTGCATGTCTTTAATCTGTTGAGAAGGTTCTGTTCTACTTCTAGTCTCCTGATAGCTTTTACCATGAACAGCTGTAAAATTTAGTTTGATACTTTTTCTCCAACTAGTGACAGGATCATATGGCTTTTTCCTTTCCTCTGTTAAAATGATGACTTTTGGGGGTGGATCTTCCAATGCTGAACCAACACTGCCATCCGTATAATAAAACCACTTTTGACATACTGCCAAAAAAGAAAAAAAAAGTCAAACAAACCTGCTAGGTTTATAACAAAAAGAAACAAACAAATCTACAGTAGTTCCCAACTCTCTTTTCTATTCCCCAGAAGCTTTTTATGTATTTTTTCTGGTGCTAATTTCCATATTTCTAAAAAGTATGTCTATACTGTTTGTTTTTGACTTTTCTCTATAGGAGAACAAAATATTTCATTGCAAAATATGACTATAGGAGACCAGAATATCACACTTCAAAATATCCTTCTTTGGTATAAGGATGATTTTGAGGTGACTATTTTGAGAAAATGCAGACATAGTAGAAGCTCTGAAAATGGAGAATTTACTCTTTTTGTAAGGGAGATATACATATATAGGAAATCTCCATTTGTAAGGGTGTCTCCTTTTGTACCAGAAAAGAAAGAATGACTAAATCACTAGCAACTCTTTTCTATAATGTTGATTATCTATAATATTGCAGGGAAGTCAAATACTATCCTTATTCATATCCTTTGTGAGTAACTTTTTTCTCTTAGAAGCCCTCTCTTTATTTCTGGTATTGTGAGGTTCCAAATAAAGTACATTGAAAGTGACTCCTTCTCCCCCATTCATTATGCTGAACTCTTGTGGAGCTCTTGGAGTTTGATGACCCAAGTCCATCAATTCTGGGAAATGTTCTCATATTATTTCATATACAATACAGGAAATTGTCACTTTTGGAAACTCATTTGCCTTTTGTGCCTGTTATTTTAAAAACTCCTTTTGCCTCTTGGTTCCAATTTCCAGTAAATTTCTAGGACTGAATATTCCAACTTTTTAATGAAATTTCTTATTTTTAATATTTTTAATTTCTGAGACTTCATTCTTAATCTCTTATGATACTGTTACCAGGTTTTGGGGTGCTGAAGTCTCCCTCTAGAGGTGGTTTCAAGGTTCTTTCTGTCCTGAGCAAAGAATTAGTTAAGACAAGCACGAACTATCAAAGTTTTATTAGAAGTAAGAAAAGGAAAAGGAGTGAGTGTGGGCCAAATGAAAGTAGAAAAAGAAGTACACCATACAGCATGGGGGGAGGCTACCATGCAAGAGCGAACACAGTGGCCAAAATCTCAATGTGATCTGTTCTTTTTGTATCACCTAGTCGTCAGGGCAGCCTGCTTTGCCATGCCCTTATCTCCTGTCTCAATACAAGTCAAATTCCTCTACTTTCTGCATTCTCATTCATTCTCTCTCCCCTCACTCTCCCTTTTTTTCTCTTTTAATCTCTTTTAAACGTTGGCTTTCCCAAAAACATTTGGTGATCCTTGGTGGGCCATTCATATTTAAAACTGAGGTAACAAGAAGTTGATTTGGAAGCATTATGTACATGGGTTTTGTTTGATTAAATAATCAAATGGCCAGACAGATTTTTCATGGAAAACCCCAAAATGTCAGTATTTATGGATTAGCTCTCTAAGGGAGTTCAGTCTCATCAGCAAATAGCCTACCAGTCACTTTCTGTAGTATGTCAGGCTGGCTACATTTGTTCTGAAGCTGAGTGAAAGTGAGAAGCAGGAGTTTCATCTTTGCTCTGCACACTTTCACTCAATCCTCTTTTATGATCTAACTTCTCATTCTTATCCTCTCTTAGATGTAAATCCAAGCCCAAAATCTCTCTGATTCAGATAACCCAAAAAATACATCTATCCCTTGTGAGAGAGAAGAAAGGCAGGAATAGTAACCTAGAAATCTAATCATTCCTGCTACTTTTACTCCCCTGCCTGTTCCTGTTTGTAATGTCTAGTGCCTCTAATTCCAAGCATTTTCAGAGCCTTTCGAGGCAAACTGGTTATATCTCATCACTGTGCTAAATTAACCTTCCTACACCCTTTCCCCATATATGTTGTGGTTTGAGATTAATTTTATTAAAGGTGAAATTTGTGTTTCTCTTTTTTAATTCTTATGTTTAGAGAGAGTTTTCAAGAAAAAAAGAGTAGACTTATTCCATCATGTTAAAGTAATATGTCTCCTAATTTTATAGACTCAGAAACCAAGACAGGTGGGAGATGAAATGAGTTCTCTTCTGTTAGTTCCATTGTTGCCATAACTAATTAGAAATAAGTCATTTAATTATTAATTCTATACAATTGTCAGCACATGATATTAAAATAAGGTCCAGCAGGTGACATTTACTAAAGTACTACTTTCTTTTCTTATTAAATATATACTATACATTCATCCACTGTAACCATTCTTGGCAAAGTCACAAATGACCTCCATGTTGCCAAAACAAATGGTCAATTATTAATGCTCATCTATTCAACTCACCAGGAGCACTTACAGTATTGATTACTCCTTCTTCCTTAAGATGCCTTTGTTCACTTGGCTTCAAGAACACTATTCTTATTTTTCCTCATACCTCAATGCTTCCTCATTTTGTATCCTTTGGCTCTTCCCCATTTGTTGAACCTGTAAACATTAGGAGCATCCCAGAGCTCTGCTCTCAGATCACTATTCTGCTCCCTGTGTTCTCTTTCCCTAGATGATTTGATTTGTTTCATTCCCTTAAATACCGTGACAATTTTGCTTGTCTTTTGTTTTTGTTTTGTCATATTGGGGATTGAACTCAGGAAGTTCACACTGAGCTACATATCCAGTCCTTTTTTGAAAGATATGGCCTCACTAAATTGCAAAATTGCCCAGGCTGGCTGGGCTTGAATTTGTTATTCTCCTGCCTCAACCTTCCAGAGTACTGGGATCAGAGTTATGAGCCACCATGCTGAGTAATACTGTGATAGTTTTATACACCAACTTGATTGAATCAGAGCATATACAGATATCACATTTCTTGATATGTCTTTGGAGTGTTTCTAGATAACAGCAGCACTTGAAGGAGGGCATGGAGGTGCATGCCTGTAATCCCAGCACTCGAGAGGATGAGGCAGGAGGATTCCCAGGAGTTTTAGGGTAGCCTGATCTACATAGTGAGTTCAAGGCCAGTATGAACTAAATACATAGCAAGATCCTGTCTTAATAAAAAACAAGAAGGGGCTGGGGATTTAGCTCAGTGGTTCTGCCGCTTGACTCGCAAGCTTAAGTTTCCAAATTCAAATGATAGGATAAACCTGAACAAATGAAGGGGACTATGTGTGTGTTTTTTTGGGGGGGGGCGTTAATAACAACTTGTCTTTTACCGTAATAAATTTTTTAAAATTAAAAAAAAACAAGAGAAAGGAAAAAAAGAGTAGCATTTGAATCAGCAGACTCTTTAAAGTAGACAACATCCCTCCTGTTATAGTTTAAATATGAAGTATCACACAAAGATTTATGTACACAATCAATAGATTAATCCATTGATGTGTTCACAGCTGAATGTGTCATTAGGAGGTGGGGCCCAGTTGGAGGAAGCAGGTCACAGTGAGGTATGCCTTTGAAGGGTATACTCTAACCCTAGCCCTTCTTCTATCTCTGGCTCCTTCTCCTCTCTGTTTTCCATTCCTCTGCCATGCCCGTCCACAACGATGGTTCTATCTTGGTGTCAGTCTTCCATGGATTTAAACCTCTGAAATGAACCTTTTCTCTTTTAAGCTGCTTACATCAAGCATTTTGTCCCAGTAACAAACAGCTGACTAATATAACTTCCCAGTGTTGGTGGGCATCATCCTTCCTATTGAGAGCCCAAATGGAACACTCCTGTTCTTACATGAGAAAAAACAGGACAAACCAAAAACTAACTACTTTTCTTGGATGTATCAAAGAAGTGAGGTTTCAAAACAAGCCACTACCTCAAATTCTGAAAAGAAAAGTGCATCCAATACCTGTCTGCAAGCAAAAGAAGCTGCTAGAGCCATAAACTGCAGGGGGTATGTAACTGATAATTTTGACAAAACTGCTGGAAGGTGACTGTGGAATAGCACAAGAGGGACCAGTTAGAGGCTCCCACATATTTGTATACTTCACTCACCTCTAGAAATTCCAGCAGGTTCTCATGGATAAAATCCAAAAAAGAGTCTTCCAGGCTCTGTCAAAGGAAGAAGAAGATTAGTCATTCTCGACATAAACCCAGAGCTTTTTCCATAACTAATGCCTACTCTGCCTGGTAAAGGAGACTTTTCCAGAGCCTTAGCTTGGTGATTCTTCTTATGCCACTTCCCTTTTGCCTTCCTTTCTCACCCAAGAAATAGTCAGGAGGGATAAGGGCTTCAAGGAAATAGATTTATAAAATGTAGGGGAAGAGGCACACAGAAGAAACTTTCAGGAAGGTCAGTCCTGAGATATGAATCACTAAAACACAGAGACTTAAGTGGAACAGTATAGAAAGTTTTATCTTCCTTACAACTTACCACCACACAAATAGCGTTCCACTAGAATAAGTAACTCAGTCTTTATTATATGATACAACGTGTCTAGGGTTCAACAAAGAGATTATCAGTCATGCTAAAAGGAAAAGAAAACAATCACAGTCTAAAGAGATAAAGAAAGCATAAAAAACAGACTAAAATACGACAGATATTAGAATCATAGGACTGAGTATTTTGTTTTAAATATGTGATTGTTATATTAAGGGGTATAATGAAAAAAATAGATGTCATGTAAAAACAGATAGGTAATCTATTTGAAGAAAAGAAACTCTAAGAAATAATCAAAGAAAATGCTGAAACATTAAAATGTTATAACAGAAATGAAGGATACCTTTGGTGGGTACATAGGAAGATTCAACATCACCAAAGAAAGGATCAGTGAAGTTGAAAACAGGCCAACACAAACTTCCCAAATTGAAAAAAAAAAGAAGTAAAAAAAAAGAGGAACAGAATATCCAAGAATGATAGGACAATATCAAGAAGTATAATACATGTGCAATTGGAATATAAGGAAATAAGAAAGAAAAGGGGACATAAAATGTTTGGAATAATGGCTGAGAATTTTCAAAAATGACAGAAACCACACAAACCACAAAGAAATCACGAGTGGCATGCACTTGTAACCCCAGTAGCCTGGGACATGGAGGCAATGGGATGGCAAGTTTGTGCCCAGCCTTAGTGACTTAGGGAGATCCTGTCTCAAAATAAAAAATAGAAAAGGGCTTGAGGTGTAGCTCAGGACAAAGCCCCTATGTTCAATCCTCAGTACCAAAAAATAAACAAATACATAAAAACAAAATCCCTTCATATCTAGGCATATCATATTCAAGTTGCAAATGAAAAATGTCAGAGAGAAAATACTGAGAAAAGCCAGAGGAAACAAAACACTTTACCTAAAAAGCACAAAGACAAGAACCACAGACTTCACATCAAGATCTATTCAGATGAGAAAAGAGTAGCATTAAATATGTAAAGTGTGGAATAAAATTCCACCAATCTAAAATTTTAACCTTCAAAAATTAAGGAGAAATAAAGACTTTTTCACATAAACAAAACTTGGGGAATTCATCTTCAGCAGGACTACCTTGCATGAAATTTTCAAATAAGTGCATTAAGCAGAACTAAAATTATCTAGTTCAGTTGAATCTATACAAAGAAAGGAAGAACATCCACACACAAATAAACGAAGTAAAATAAAATAATTTTTCTTAATTTTAAATGCTCAAAAAGATACTTATTTTTTAAAGCAGTAATGGTATTGAATAACATCGGTGTCACAGCATAGGAAAGAAGAATAGAGAAATCTCTTATAATGAACCTGTACTGTACATGGAGAGGTATACTGTTATTTGAAGGCAGACTTATATTTGTTAAAAATGTATATTAAAACTCCAAAATAAACAATAAAGATTCTAAAAATAAATATATAAGTACTTTTAGAAAACTATGATGGATATACTAAGAGAAGAAATAAAATGGAATCATACAAAATTCTCAAACTAGAAAACCATTCAAAGGGAAGGGGAAAAGGAAACAGAACAAATGCACTCACAAGAAAACAGGTACAAAGTTGGTACAAGGGATATTAACCCATCTATATAAAAATCATATTAAATATTAATGGTCTACAATTAGAAGATATTGTTAGAAATTTGAAAGACACATGCGCCAATGCTAGGCATGGTGATGCATGCCTGTAATCTCAGTAGTTGGGAGGCTGAGGCAGAAGGATCACCTTGAATTTGAGGCCAGCTTGGACTACATAGTGAGTTCAAGGCCACCCTGAACCACATAGTGAGACCCTGTCTCAAAAACAAACAATCAAACAAAAAAAAGATACACACTTCAAATATAAAAAGACTTTAGTCTTTAAAAGCAAAAAGAGATAGAGAAAATATACCACATTAACTCTAACGAAAAGAATCTATAAAAGCTGGGCACAGTGGTGCACACCTGTGATCCCAGCATTCCAGGAGGCTGAGGCAGAAACATCACAAATTTGAGCCCAGCTTGGGCAACTCAGAAACTTAGTAAGACCCTGTCTCAAAATAAAAAATAAAATGGGCTGGGGATGTAGCTCAGTGTGAAGGCCCTAGGTTCAATCCACACTACCACAAAAAATAGAAAAAAGAAAAGAAAAGAAAGCTGGGCAGCCTATGTTAATTTTAGATGGGGCAGATTTCAAAAAAAAAGAAGTGATTACTAAGAATCAGGCATTACATAATGTTAAGGAATTCAGTTTTCCAACAGGACATAATAATGTTTAATATGTACATACTTCACAAGAAAGCACTAGAATTATGAGGTCAAAATTGATAGAAGTAAAAGGAATAGACAAACCAATGTTATAGTTGGATAACTCAAAACCTTCATGTTAGTAATTGATAAAATCAAGTGGGCAGAAAATCAGTAAGAACATAGAAAACTTGGACACCGCTATCAATCAGCTTGGTCTGATGACATTTATAGAATAAAACAATAGCAAAATATATATCTTCCTCAAACTTGCATGGAATATAGTATTTCCCAAGATAAACACAACTCTAAAAGAAGGCAAATCATACAAAGTATATTCTCAGGCCACAGTGGAATTAAGGAAGAAATCAATAAGAGCCTTTTAATCTCTCCAGATATGTGGGAGATTAAACAGATTTCTAATTAAGAGATCAATGAAGGAGTTTCAATATTATAATATAAAAAACATTTGAAATAATTGAAAACACAGCAAAATTGAGATACAGCAAAAAAATTATTAAAAAGAAATGTTTCAAATCAAGGAGATAAACTTAAAATTTAGTAAACAAGAAAATGATTTAAGCCTGAAGTAAGCACAAGACATAGTACAAATAGAACAAAAGGATTGGAGATAAAGTTCAGCAGTAGAGGACTTATCTAACATGCATGAGGCCCTGGATTGGATCCTCAGCACTGCAAAAACTAAACTAAAATGAAAACAGAGCAAAAAATGAAATTAAAAGCATGAAGACAATAAAAAAACCAATGAAATCCAAAGCTAGCCTTTTGAAAAGATCAATAAAATTATTAAATTTATAATTATGCCAGTCAATAAAAGACAGAAGACACAAGATATCAATACCAGAAATGAAATAGAGCTGTCATTACTGAACATTTGGCTAGTAAAGGATAAGAAATACAACAAATATTCTATGTACACAATTGAATAATTAAATAGGTCAATTTCTTAGAAAGGAAACTACCAAAACTCATTCAAGGAGAAATAGATAACATGAATAACTCCATATGTGTTGAAGAAATTTAACCAATAAAAAATCAATTTGAAATAAAAGCACCAGACCCTGATTGTTCCTCTGAACTTTTATCAAACATTTAAGGAAAGAGATGTTATTCATAATATCTTCCAGAAAATAGCAGAATAACCATTTCCTAACTCATTCCATGAGGTCAGCATTACCCTAACATCAAATCAGGTAAAGGTATTACAAGAAAAGAACAGTCATTATCTGTCATAAAAATGGATGAAAATACTTTCCACAAAATATTAGCAAATTAAAGTATAAAAAGAACTATATATATGATCAAATATTTTAAGTATAGCCGAGATGGTAGCGCACACCTGTAATGCCAGCACTCTGGGAAGCTGAAGTCGGCATATCAAAAGTTTGAGCCCTGCCTAGGTAACTGGGTGAATTTGCAAGACTCTATTTCATAATAAAAAGGGTTGGGGATATAGCTCAGTACACAGGCCTTGGGTTCAATCTCCAATACTGTAAGTAAGTAAATAAATAAATAAACAAAACCCCAGGTACATAAGGTAAATTCAACATTCAAACACCAGTCATGTTATTCACCATATCAATAGGCTAGAGAAAAAACATCTTATGATTAAGCCAAGTGTGGTAGCACACTCCTGTAATCTCAGCACTCAGGAGGCTGACGGAGAAGATCGCCACAAGTTCGAAGCCAGTCTGGACTACATAGTAAGTTCAAGGCCAGTCTGAACTACATAGCAAGACCCTGTCTCTAAAAAACCCAAACAAAAGAAAGTCATATGATCATATCAAAAACTATCCATTCCATTCATGATAAAATGTTTCAGGCCACTTTGAGGGCTATTTTCTCAAGTAGATAAAAAACATCTGTGAAACAAAACAAAGCTATAGCTAACATCACCATAGTGAGAGATTAGGAGCTTTCATTCTAATACTAAGAATAATACAAATATGTCCTCTGTCATTACTCCTATTCAACACTATACTGGAAGTCTTAGCTAATTCAATAAGGCAAGAAAAAGAAATAAAAGGCATACAGGTTGAAGAGGAAGAAATAAAACTTTCTTAGCACATAAATATCTATGTAGCACATTGCAAAGAGTCTCCAACAACAATAATAAAATTCCCTGGAACTAATAAATAAACATTAAAAGGGCACAGAATAACAGGTCAATACACAAAAGTCCATTGCTTTCATATATATCAGCAATGAACAGTTGTAATCTAAAATTAAACACCCCCAACATTAAGTACGTAGGTATAAATGTAACAAAAAAATGTATAAGATCTGTATTTGAAAAACTACAACAAAATGATAAAAGAAATAAAAACTATCTAAACAACCAGGTAGTTTGTATTTAGGAACTGAAAGTTTCAATATTGTTAAGATGTGACTTCTTCTCAATTTGATCTATGTATACAATGAAACCTCAATCAAAATTCCAGCAACCTGTTGTTTAGATAGCAGCAAATAGTTTCTAAAATTTATATGGAAAGGCCAAAGACCTAGAAGACTCAACATAATACTGAAGAGCAACCGGCTTACTATAAACTATTTTAATAAAGAGAGAATGGTATGGGCAAAGGACCAGACATACAGATCAGTGGAACAGAACAGAGAACCCATTAATGGAGCCACACAAATATAATAATTGAGTGTCCACATAAGCACAAAGGCAATTCAGTGAACAAAGAATGTTTTCAACAAATGATGCTGAAATGCATGAATATCTATATGCAAAAAGAGTTGACACAGGCTTTATATATTAAACAAAATTAACTCAAATTAGATCATACATGTAAATATTCCAAAACTATAAAACTTCCAGAAGTAAACATAGGCATAAATCTATGTGGTCTCTGGCTTGGAAATTAGCTTTTTGAGGCAATACCAAAAGCATGATCCATGAAATAAAAAAATTGGTTACATTGAAATTTATTAAAATTAAAAACTGTTATACGAAATATTATCAGTCCCCAAAAGGTCTGATTATTTCTTGTCCTCAATGAACAGTTACCCTGGTAACAGGCCAGGGGTCCATTTGGGGAAATCTGGAAGGAAGATTAAGAACATAAATTTTCAGTAGTGCACTCAAGTCCCTCCTCAAGGGAACAGAGTGTCCCTGTCATTCAAGGGGTTCTGGGTTTGCAAACTGGCCCAAATCCAGGAATTGATTGAAGGTACATGTTTCTGTTTTTATGATGCAACTTAGACTTTTGTTCACTTGACTGGAACTTTTCTGCTTATACAGATAAAGAATGTACCAGGCATTCTATTTCATGTCTAGAGACATCATGATTAATTAGCCAATGTCATAGGTCTGTGAGAGGCAGACTATTCTGATTGCTGCTTTGACTCTATTGTGCATTACCTACACCCACCTTGCCTTTGATGGTTGATTGCCACTTCTTGGCCTTTGCAACCTTGGAATCCATTCTCCTTGCATTAAAGTTTTCTAGTTGAGTGGCTCTGGTTCCCAATTTAAAGTCTGGCCTATAAAGAAAAGTGATCATGGAGCTCTGTGAGGATGCTGAGACTCCTTTCACAAATTTATTTCTCAATGCATTGGGAAAAGGCACATCTTCTAGACCCTCCTAGTGTAGACATCTAGGTATTAAATGACAAATCCATTCTAACATTTCAGACCCCCTAAGACTTTGTATCCCTTTCCCTGCATCAATACCAGGAAAATTTGATATTTCTAATTTATTAATGAAGGATCATCTCTTGATCATCTTTTGATCCTCTTTCTGCCAACCAATAAAACCATGTGTTAGAATCCTTTCTAACTCTCTAGTCTGCCATACATGCAGACTCTCAGCTCACTGAACCCGTATCATTAAATTTAGCCTGATCTAACTTTATGTTCATTTCAATATTATTCCACACCTTTAATATCCATTCCTATACATGTTCTCTGGATTTCTGTTTTTACAAATTAAAACACTCAAATAGTTCTTTGGGAATGTAGAGCACCTCCTCATAGGTCATACTTTGTAACCTCACCTCTAGGAGCCTACTGGGACCTGAATCTAGTTACAGATCTATACACAAAGAGAATGGAGGTGGTTCCTAAGTAGAATAGGTATTGTCTTATATGGCAACTGCCTTGGTGAAGGTCATTAATGTTTTCTCAGATAATGCAAGGTTAACCACTCAGATGGAGGTATAAAAAGCCAATATCATTGTGGTTGAAAAGGATAATTCCACAGGCAATGAAAAGGCTGCTTTCACTGCTTACAGAGAGACCACTTCCAACTGCAAAGAATACTAATCAGAATCTAGGGGCTCAGTGACCTCAGGTTCATCAGGGTCTTCTCATACATTCACATTCCAACCGACGGGATCCTATTCTTTCCCTAGAAATGCCTGCACTTTAACAGGAGATATCTTGAAAAGCTGGGAATACAACTTGTCTTGTAATTCAGCCAATAAAAGGATAAAGTCTTCCATTTGATTTTAAGCAATGAAAGCCCAGCAGTTATAGGAAATAAGGGTCTCATTTAGGGCCTACCTAAAAGTTCTTGGTTCATTTATACAGTTCTTGAGCTGGGAAATCAAATCCTTGAGCTCTGTTGCTGTTGTTGCTGTTACTGCTGTTGTTGTTGTTGTTGTTGTTGTTTTTGCAGTGCTGGGGGTGGAAACCTTGGCCTCCTCCACATACTAGTAAGGTGCTTCTCCACTGAGCTATAACCCCAGCTCCAATCCTTTTCTTTCACTCTTTTGTCTAGCAACATTAGATTCAACCAACCAATGCTATTCATTAGTTTTCCAAATATGTTTAAGAGTATCATATATCAAGTCACATAGCTCCTTACTTTTTATAAGTGGTTAATTAGGAGTAGCCAATGCAAATATTTTGCATCTCTTCTTGCTGTTTGATAGAGTCATTAGCATGTTAAAATCTAATAAATTAGAGAACCAATTCCATAATCCCAGGACAAATGCTGAAAACTTATCCTTAAATTCTGTTCCTCTAAAATCACTCTTAGTGCTAAAATCTGTACTAGCCAGGATTCTCCAGAGAAGAAATCAATAAGAAATTGGTGGAAGGGAGAGAGAGAGACAGACTCAGAGAGAAGAGAGACAGAGACACACAGAGAGAGAGAGAGAGATTATTATGAGGAATGCCTCATGTGATTATGGAGACCGAGAAGTCTCATGAACTGCTGTCTCAAGAGGGAGAATAAGGAAAGCCATTTATATTATTCGCTTTGGGTCAAAAGGCAGAAGAAATGAAAGAGCTGATGGTATATCTCCCAGTCCAAGTCCAATTCCAATAAGCACTGGCAGTTGTGTAGGTTCCAGGAATTTGAAAGCCTGAGAACCAAGAGCTCCAAAATCCTGTGGCAGGAGAAGACAGAAGATGAATATTTCAACCTAAGAAGAGAGAGTGAGACCAGAGGGTGTAGCTCAGTAGTAGATCACAGGCTTGGCATGTACAAAGCCCTAGGTTCAATTCTCGAATGAGCGGGAGAGAGAGAAAGAGGGAGAGAGAGAGAGAGAGGGAGGGAGATTCATGAAGGCAATCATCTTTACTCAGTCTACCAGCTCAAAGGGTAATTTCTTCCAGAAATATCCTGACAGATATACCCAGAAATAATGCTTTACCATAATCTGGGTATCCATTAGCCAAATCAAGTTGATGCATTAAAAACCGATGCAATCTAACCAAACCAAAGGACATGTTGGAAAAGGAAAAATACTGAAGTAGTAAAAGTATCACTGATTGCCACTGGGTATGGAAAAAAGAGAGATGAACGGGTGGACTATAGTGAATTTTTAGAATAGTAAAACTATTCTTCATGATCCTATGATGGAGGCTATATAACATTATGCATTTATCAAAATCCTTAAAAATTAGATGCACAAAAAGTAAACTTTACCAAGGGGAAAATGTTTTAAAAATTACTTAGGAGGTCAGGGAATACAAAATGTAATGAAACAATCTAACTGCATTACAAATTTATGACAAAACCTCACTGAATGAGGTAGGAGAAAAAGGTGCTGATATAAGACCATTTGGAAATGAGTGGAGTCTGGAAGACAAAATGAAACAAAAAATACATAAGCATTTGACTGTGGCTGATAAAGTTGTTACCTATATGGATACAGGTTAACAATTTTGATATTTCTATATTTATGTCTTAACCTGTCTATGCTGATATAACAAAATAGATGAGACTGTGTAATTTATTTTCTCATAATTCTGAAGGTTAGGAAATCCAAGATCAGCCAGGCTCAGTGACTGGTGAAGGCCTTCGCTGTGGAAAGTGGAATGGCAAAGGGGCTGAACTTGCTCCCTCGAGCCTTTTCAGAAAGGTGCTAATCCCATACATGAGGCCTACTCATCTCTTAAAGGCCTCACCTCTAAATGCTATCACATTTAGTTTTATGTTCCAACATATGAATTTTGGAAAAACACACACATATTCAAGCCATAACAAGCCAGGCATTGTAGTGCACCCCCGTAATCCCAGCTATTTGAGAGGCTGAGGCAGGAGGATTCTAAGTTTGAGGCCAGCCTGGGCAAATTAGTGAGACTCTATTTCAAAATTTAAAAAACATTGATGGGGTATAGTTTAGCACTCCCTGGGTTTAATACCCAGTACAGCCAAAAGCAAAATCCATAACAATATGTATACTATATTCCAACAGTCAATTAAATATATGGTGGATTGTGGGAGCCAGTTTTCTCATCACTGAATTGAATGTTACACATATACAAGGGGAGGAATCTGGAATGATCTATGTGGTAGAGGATTAGAGTTAGAGACATCAATGTGAACTCATGTTTAGCTTAGTATAGGTATAAAATAGTCATATATAAAAATATTTGATTCACATGACATTGTCGGCATAGATCAGTGGTAAGCATGCCTAACATGTGCAGGGGCCTGGGTTCAATCCAAAGCACTATAAAAAATAAATTTAAGTTATGTATATATTCATATGTTCCTAAATACCCAAGTATTTTTTTTTGCTCTGTGAACATTAGAGTTTATAAGCAAAAACATCGATAGTAGCAATGAGTAGACACAGCACTCAGATCTTGGTTTCTATAAAGATTCTCTAATAAAAGAAACCAAAGGTCCTTGCAAAAACTGCTGATTCTAAAACAGAGACATGAAATTATACCAGATTATACCTGGAGCATTTTATAGGGCTAGAAAGTAAGAAAGTAATTTAAAAGCAAAACAAAAGCAGGTCAGGCATGGTGGCACACATCTGTAATCCCAGCACTCAGAAGTCTCAGGCAGGAGAATCACCATGAGTTGGAGGCCAGCCTGGACTACACAGTGAGTTCAAGACCTGCCTGAACTACCTAGAAAGATCCCATCTCAAACAAAACAAAACAAAAAATACAACTCCTCACATTGATATATATCAAAGGGACAAAAGAGCCAACCTAAAGAACTTCCAGTAGCCAAAAATGGAACAATTTGTGCAACAAAATACAGAAAATACTACTAGATTATGACTTAAAGTATACAATAAATATTCATGAGCACATACTGATATAAGCAAGTTATTGAATGAATAAATAAATAAATGAAGATTAATAGATGAGTCTTGCATGCAGGAAACTTCCAAGTAATTTATGCCAATACTTTACCCTAAAAGAAGTGGGTCACAACTCCTCACTCACTAAGTATGAACTGAATAGTGACTTTTCCAAGAAGTACAGAATGGAAGGAGGGAAAATAAATGAATCATTTGATATAGAGACACCTGTCAAATGTTACGTCAGCCAGGTGATTGAGTTTAACCTTGATAGTGATTATGATAGCATACACACAAGATATATAGGTATGTTGATAGTGTATACTCTTCATATTATGTAATAAGAATAGTATTTTACCTTTGTGGCTTTCCTCTTAAAAGCCCACAACTCTACAACTGCAGTCTAATCATAAGAAAAATATAAGACAAACCCCAATTTAGGAACAGTCTAAAGAATACATGACCAGTATTCCTCAAAACTGTCAAGGTAATCAAAGAAAGCCTGAAAAAATGTCACAGTCAAAAGGAGCTGAAGAAAAACATAAGATTTGGTGTAATATGGTCCTGGAGGGGCTCAAGGAACAAAAAATAAACAATAGATAAAAACTGAGGAAATCTGGGCCGAGGATTTAGCTCAGTGGTTTCGCCACCTGCTGCACAAGCACAAGAACCCGAGTTCGATCCCTGGTACCAAAAAAAAACAAAACTGAGGAAATCTGAAAACAATGTGGATTTCAGTTAATAATTCCATGTCAATATTGGTTCATTAATTTTGACAAATATACCATACTAATTTAAGATGTTAATAATAGGAGAAAGTGATAGGGTACACCTTGTATTATTATCACAACTTTTCTGTGAATCCAAAACTATTCTAATATAAAAAGTCTATTTTTGAAAGGGCCCATTTATAATGTGGCTATGTTGACACAGATGAAAACTATGTATTTGGTGGCAGACTGATTACACTGTGTTACTATGCTAGTGGAAAGGGAAGTGCTTTGTCCTCACAAAGATAAACACATACTCTGGGTATAAAATTGGCCTCTATACCCGTCACTTTGGCAATACCACAATTTGTACTTAAAGAATGCTTTTATCCATCTCTGTGTTATCCACAGAACATCCCCATAATAGAAACCTCCTGGATAAACATAAAGGATGTGCAATAATGTCTTTCAGTGCTCGGAATTCACTGATTTTATTGGTACTTTTTCACCTAGAAGCAGCTGGCTTTATATAGGGTGAAGAAAATTCATAAAGGTTAAATTACGGTACCAGATGGAGAAAAAGCCTTGCAAATCTCAATATATGGTATTCTCTTCCTCATAATTACAACACATGAGTCCAGAAATCATGGAGTGTAAGGAGTGGACCTTCTATTATATTTAATAACCCTTTAGAAGTAGTTTTTCTCTAGTTATTGGTGTTTGTTTCTGATTTTGCAGTACTAGGGATTGAACCCAGGGCCTTTGCACTGAATTACATCTCCAGTACCCCCACCCTTTATTTTCTATTTGGAGACAAGGTTTCATTAAGTTTCCCAGGTTGAACTCAAACTCATGCTCCTTCTGCCTCAGCTTCCCAGAGTGCTGCGATTACAGGTGTGGATCATTACACCCAGCTGTAGTTGCTAGGTTTTTGATGTCCTAATGACTAAGAGAAATTCTTGCACCAGACAACATAGGTATGGCCCCAGTAGTGGAATCTGAGACAGCTATCTGGTCAATTTGGGCTTTTCATGCCATTGAACCAACAGCCATAGAAGGAAGTCATTGTAGTGAATAGGTAACTTTTTCTGACTTTCATGGGGAAATTGAGTTCCTGCTACATGATGGAGTCAAGACAGACTATGCTGAAGCCTAGGGTATTTCCTAGAACACATCTTAGTTTACCTCTACTTGAGAGTCCTAATCCACAGCCATCTGCATTGTTGCAATAAAAATCAGACATCAAAAACTCATATCCTTTAGGGATTAAAGTTTAGATCACTCCCTTCACTTCCCTATAAAGATTACCATCCAGCTGACATGCCAGCAAAGGATAGTGGTATATGTAATGTGTGGTAGAAGAAAATAGACATGACATTCAACAGCCCTCATAATCAGCTATAGTGTGATCTAACGCAGCTATCTATTTTATATAACTAATCTCTTTTTCTATACTGTATTAGGTTGGCCAATGTTTTACATTTTTGACGGTAGTGTGAGGATATTTTATTATCCTGCCATGATATATAGTTGTTAGTGGGACTTCCTCTGTTTGGAAAATTAAAGTTCACCCTGATATAATACTAGAGTAGATACTGCTAATCCAAAAGTACATACTATGGAATTTCTGTTTCACTCCCTTTCCAGATCTATTTTTCATTCTCCTCTAACCTTTTCTCATTTACTGCTATCACCAATTCCACACCCATCAGAAGAAACTGACCTTTATGAACCACACTAATGGTTTCTGGTTAGTTTTGGGAAGTGAGGAACACTGGCAATAGACTACAGGGAAGAGAAGGGTATAAAACAGGGTATTGACTCACATGGTTCTCTCCCTGAAAGGTTGCCTTGGTCTATTTTCCTCATCCAGAGGTCATTCTCTGCTCCTGTAAAGATACCCAATTTTCTCAATTGGTTCAAGTTCTTTTCCTCCAGCTATATACTCTTTTAGAGAGAGAGAGAGAAAGAGAGAGAGAGAGAGGAGAAAGAACATGCTAAACTAGAAAAAATAAAAAAGAAAAGATTGTTCTGTAGTAAAAACAAATTTGCAGTTATGTGTGATGGAAAGTAAACATAGGCAAAGTCTACAACATTCTCTGTCTTTTCTCTCATGCTCTCAAGCCTGCAGTCATAACATCTTGGTTAATGTTCATCATGTGTTCCTGTACATACATAAACTCTTCTTGAATTATCCTATTTCAAGTGTAGCATCTTTGCTTCCTATGGGTACTAGCTTTGATGTTACATTTACATGTATCTGTATTTATATATACAAAGATGGTTGTATGCTTATATATACATATGCTAGCATAGATTTTAGAAAGTCTTCAGTAAATTTATATATATATATATGTTAAATACACACATAAATATATATGTGTGTACATGTGTGCGTGCTTATATATATTCAAATGCTCTGGACATATACGCATACCATCATAGATTTTAGATAAATAGACTTAAATGAATTTATATTGTAAGATATTTCATCCCCCAGCTCCTCCTGCAAACATTACAACTTTACAACACTGCAAACATTCCACTTTGACTAAATCCTAAAAGACATTTGTCTTAATTTCTCTGGGATACATTTTCAGAAGTAAAATTGATGGCTCAATGACAGTGAATATTTTTAAGTATATTAATACAGATCTCTATTTTGCTCTGGAGTAAATTTGTGACAACTTATACTGATTTCTATCAGCCCTATTTGAGGCAGTTCAATTCATTCAACTTTAAATTTGGGTATTAATATTTTATAATCTGCAAATTAATGGATGAAATGTAATTTTATTGTTGGTTTAATTTGCATTTCTTTTGTATCTTAAGTTGAATGTTTTCATATTCATATTTCCATTTATATGTTTTAAAATAAATTATCTATTATATCCTTTGCTTTTCTGTCTATTTGAGGTTTCACTTGTATTTCTTATGTTAAAATATTTGCCCCTTGTTACTGTTTATTTTTTATGAGAATAAGAGCAAAAACAAGGAAATAAGGGACACAATGAATTATTTTCATTCTAGGGTTTCTGAAGAGCAAAATCTGAGACATTTTCCAGAGTTATTTTTAGGGTAAATTTTATTCTCTTCTTGAAAAGTACACAATGATTATCATTAACATCCCCAGGAACTGCATGAATAAGTTAACAACAGGAAAAAAACTCTTCAAGTGAATATCAAAACTTATAAAACTGTTATTTTACATGCTAAACTTTTAAATGCAGTTCTTTTTCACAGGAAGTGTTATTGCTTTCAATTTCTTTCCCCCAGGCTACATAGCTCTTTGTTTTTATAGAGGAAAAAAATGTAAGCTACTGATAATAAAAAATAAAGTCTATTCCTTGGTAGGAACAAATTTGCAATCACGTGTGATAGAAAGTAGATATAAGCAAAGTCACAAAGTAATAGCCTATTTATATCTTATTTCCATAAAGTTCCTTCCCCTATGTAATACTCCTTTTCTTAAAAATTGGTTTCACTAAACAACTACAACAACTATCTCTGAAGCAGAGATAATTCATTCTTCCCATTTTAAAGCAATAATACACACTAACATATTATTGTTCAGTCTCCATTAGGGCAGAGTATTTACTTCCAGACTGCTATAAGACAATTGAAAATGAGTTTAATCTGCTCTGGACATTCAAATAATATTCAGAAATGATAGTTCCTTCCTAGGGTAGCACTTTCTTACTATCCTGATGATTCAATCAATATCTCCAAATTCATCTGCATCTCTCCCTATCTTTTGTCACAATTATTATTCCCTACTCTCTTACTCTAAGATTCCTCCATTCTATGCAATTGTTTGTTGTGTCATTGTTGTTGTTGCTTTTGAAACAAAACCTTGTTATGTAGTCCAGGCCATCTTTGAACTCACTAGGTAGCCCTAGCTAGCCTTGAGTTCCCTACTGTCATCCTGCCTCAACCTCCATGGTGTTGGGTTTATAGGCATGCACCACCACACCAAGCTTCTCCATTCTTGAGATAGCTGCTTAAATTAATTCATATGAGTCTTGCTTTTCTCCAATTTTCCCTCCAGAATACTGTTAGCCCAACTTTCTAAAATGCACATCTGGCACTCTCACTCCTCTGAAGAGAACCCTTCAATAGCTCTCCACGGTCAATAAGTGACATTCAAGCTCCTTAGCATGGAGTGTAGTAGTCCTTATGACCGAGCCTTTGTTAGCTTTCTCAAGTTTGTCTTTCCTTTTATGCCACTCTTCAATGACATGAAAACTGAGTAGTGACCATACTTTTATTCTTTGTTTCCAGATGAATACCTCTCTCGAAACTCATTTCAAGTGTCCCTTTTTCAGTAGTCTTTCCTTGCTTCTTAGGTTAAAAAAAATCACTTTCTCTACAATGCATTCATAGTTCACTGGATAAATTTCAATTCCAGCCTCTTTATTGCTTAACTATACTTTGTAGCTCTGAGCCTATTTTCTAAGTTTCATCTTGAAGGCTGGACCAGTATCCTTGAACGCAATAAGTAATATAGCACACGACATACACAGTAGATCCTAAATGCATCTTGAGTTGAATGGATAAATAAACAAGTACTCACAGGAAAAACTGTATTGTATAGAAGATGTTTGCTTACTCAAAACCTAGTGTAAGTTACAGTTGCTGCCTCAAGTTGCTTATATATAACTAATTCTGTAGATGTCATATGCATACAAAAACAAAAAAGCAAGTGCATGAGTCAGGGTCCCAACTGAAAACAGAAGGCACATTCCAATTAAGATAATTAGAGGAGGTTTGATTTACAAAGGATCTGATAACAAAGGTTTGGACAGGGTATAGGAAAAATACAAGGGATAGTCCAGGAACCTATTTGTACTGTTACAGAGTTGTAGCTATTTTTATTTCTAGCCTTGAAGGAATGAAAAGATGAAGAGGTTATTGGAATCTGGAAAGAGAGAAAATTAAACTGAAGGGTCTTGTGAAGAAAAGTAATCTTTGGGCAAGGGACACAGCAACCCAAGGTGACCTCATAAAGAGGAGTTCAGGGGAAGAATTCTCTGTCTTTTCTATCTGTTGCCAAGGGTATCCTTTGGTCAGATCCAAATGAAAACCAGAGTGCACTGGAGCCCTGTGGTATATTTCAGGAGCACAGAGCAAGGTGGATGTTATGGTTTGACTATGGTTTGTTCCCTCCCAAATTCATGTTGAAATGTAGTCCCAATTATTAAATGTGACAATGTGAGACCAGATGAGAACTTTAAGAGGTAATTGAGGCTTTATCCTGATGGGTGGGTTACTTTAGTCATGTAATTAATGGATTTATGGTTTAGTGGGTTAATAGTTTTTTCCAAGAGGGGCTCTGCTATACTAGCCAGTTTAGCAAGTGTTAACCAATTTTCTCTGAGCCAAATCTCAATTCTTTAACCCTCCAGGGAAGAGCCAGTAACCACAGCAGGAAGCAGTGGACCAAAGAGGCAGGACTTTCTCTTGTGGCCAATGGAGTACAGAACCAGGAACAGAGCTCTCAGATCATTTCCCCCACAAGCAACCAAAAGAAGCGGTGTTATTTGCTTTTGTAAGATGGAGGTTAGCCTAATTAATAAATTGGTGGCATATTCATAAGTTGTCCAGCAAAATGACATCACGTCTTCAAGAATCTCATCTTCTTTCTTGACCATATGTGGCTACTTCTGGGGATTGTCATAGAAATTGTAAATTGTCATAGCAATAGTAGGTGAAAACTTTACCATGGAAATCCATTAAAATGAAGTTTGGAGGGCATACACTGGTAAAGATGGCATCCAAATCAGCTTAGATTAGTTTAGTTTTCCTGAGATCAGCATCTTGCTTTAAACTCTGGGTCCTAAGCCAGTGGTGGTTTCCTGTTTTTTCACAGAATTTACCTTTGTGGCATAAATCATACATTCTTCGTGCATGCACTGATCATGTGAAAGGTTGTTTGGGTCAAAGTCAAGAAAAGCAACCAAAGACAAAAATGGGAGAGTGAGAAAAAGGAAAATGACTTCAGAGAAAGGGATAACTCTAGGTTTCTTGCATACTCCTTATCTCTTACCATGTAATACCCTGTGCTGCCTTGAGCCTCTGGTAACAAGAAAGCCATCAATAGAGCAGCCCTTTAACCTTGGTTCAGAACCATGAGACAAAAGAAACCTCCTTTTTATATCTTACCCAGTCTAAGGTATTCTGTTAACAAAAGAAAATGGACTAAGATAATGGAGAAGGGGAGAGAACAATACATAAGCACATGTCTTATAGTTCCTTGAATTATCAAAGAGCCTAGCAGATCACTTTATATAAGAAGTAATTGTGCAATTTGATAAGCAGCATGACTGAAAAATCATTCAGTGGTAGCCATGAAGGTGCACCACCCAAATCTGTCAAGAAAAAAAAACTTGCTGGGCTAGGGATGTAGCTCCAGGGAAGGGTGGTTGCCTAGTACATGTTGAGGCCAGGAGTTTGATCCGCAATACCACACAAAAAAGAAAGGAAAAAGAAAGAGCTTGCCATTCAGCTGTGCAGCTCACTGACAGCCTCTATCATAGGATCTCCAGGAATCACTGGAACATTTGGATCCAATTTATACTCTTCCCTCACATTTCCCAACCAATGACTGATCAATCATGTTAGGGATACTAGAATCTGGACATTTCTGCCTAATGTAAGACTCAACAATCTTTTCTCAAGAACTCCTTATTGGATTGGCCAAAATTTTGACAGATCTGCTTTATAGACTGAGGGTCTTTTTTGTCCAGTTCTGCTTCATGCCCTTTTATCTCTCCTATGCATTGTCTCCCAATAAACCACTTGTACTCCTAACTCTGTTTAACACCCTGCTTATCAGAGAACCTGAGCCAGCACACAAATATATTAAATGACTGATGGAGAATATAAAGAATTTCTTTAGGAAAGAGCATTATAGTGGCCTAGTTTCAATAGGTAGAATTGTGAAATGGGCCTTTAAAAATGTGAAGAAAAAAAATAATGATAGCAACATCAAAATATAAGTCCACATTAGACTGTCCACCCTCCTTTTCTATATCAGAGAGTTATAGTAAGAATCAAATGGAAGAATGTGTAGCTTCCAAAGCTTGAGTGAACCAGCCATGGAAGGTGCCACCATGCATTGTGCTAGTTACTCTCAAATTCTTCTTTCTAGAGCACTTCCTGGAAATACTGCAAAAGTGGAACACTCATTTTTCAAGCCTCTCTTCTATAAGGTGTAATCATTTGAAATAAATTAATATGACTGATTAGTTTGTGGAGAACTTCTTTTTCTTTCCTAATAAAAGAGGATAGAAGTGTGGGAGGGGCGGGGATTTAGCTCAGTGATGCCGCTACCTGCCTTGAAAGCTCAAAGTCCCAAGTTCGATTCCCAGTACCAAAAAACAAAACAAAACAAAAACAAACAAACAAAAAATGAAGTAGGGGAGCCATCTTTAGATTAGTATGCAAAAATCCAACACATCTTGTATGACCATCTTTTAAAAAAGCTATATTTTTGAGATATTAATCAACATCAGCTTGCTCACCTCTGGATTGTCTCTTGCCATACTTCTGGTTATATGAAAATCTATACCATTGTCATCTGATCTGTGCAGGCCATCTTATCCTATTAGAAATATTTGAGACAGATGTTTAGCTACCCTGCTCACTAACCTTGCTTTTTATGAGCTTAAGATCTCCACAAGAAGGGCACGCCCTACTGTGGTCCCCAGTTGCGTGGAAGACGCCGAGTCAACCCGCTGCAGACAGGCAGGTCTGCACACGCCCTACTGAGGTCCCGAGTCACAGGGAACATGCTGAATCAGCCCATGACCTAGCAACAATCCACTGGACACCGCCCCCTTCCTCTGTATAGGCACCTGGTTCCACACTACAAAGATGCAGAGGACACTGGACCACCAGACCATGGTACTGAGTCCCACTGCTCCCGGCCCAGAGGTAGGGGCTTCTGAGCCACCATTCCACTGCTCCTGGTCCAGAGGAAGGGGCTTCCCAGCCACCATCCCTCCTGCTGCTCCCAGCCTAGAGGAAAGGGCTTTTGGGCCACCTTCTGTCCCGCCCCACCTGGCTCAGAGAAAGGGGCTTCTGGGCCACCATCCTTCCTGCTTCATGCAGCCCAGAGGAAAGGGCTTTTGGGCTACCTTCTGTCCTGCCTCTCCTGTCCCAGAGAAAGGGGCTTCCGGGTCACCATCCCTCCCACTGCTCCCAGCCCAGAGGTAGGGGCTTCTGAGCCACAGTCCTACTGCTCCTAGACCAGAGGAAGGGGCTTCCCAGCCACCATCCCTCTTGCTGCTCTCAGCCCACAGAAAAGGGCTTTTGGGTCACAATCCCTACCACTGCTCCTGGCCCCTCTCCCACCTCTCCCAGCTCAGAGGAGGTAATCCGTGCGGGTGCCAACAGCCCCCCCCCAGTCAAAATGAGAAAACACATAAATAAGTCTCAAAACCAGACTTCCAGATCACCTATTAGCAACCCCAAAGGGAAATGAGATGGAACACTCTGATACTCAACCACCTGGACCCACTGAACTGGCAACAAAAGGGGATCTGGAAAAAATGAAATCAGAAATAATTTCTCAGATAACAGGAGAAATTGTGCCCCTAGTGCAAGACATGATTAATAAATCTAGAGAGGAGCTCAGGAACATGATGGAATCCCAACATAAGAAACAAATGGAATCCATAAAACAGATGCAAATAGATTTCCAGGACATGAAAAACTCCATGGAAAGTCTACACAGCAGAATGAGCCAATGTGAGGACAGAATTTCAGATATAGAAGATAAGATTGCAATTAGTGACCAGGGAAAGAAAAATTGCTTCAAAATTATAAGGGAACATGAGAAATCAATCCAGCAGCTGCTAGATGATGCAAAGAAGAATAACATAAGACTGATTGGGCTCAATGAAGAAACAGGAGAGAGTGCAGATGACATAAAAAATCTCTTCACAGAAATAATGGTAGAAAACTTCCCAAGCAGGGGAAAAGAGCTTAACATACAAATAAGAGAGGCATACAGGACTCCAAATAGCCTTGATCAAAAAAAATCTACACATAGGCAGACAATTGTTAAGATTCCAGAAACTCAACAGAAGAACAAAGTTCTACAAGCAGTTAGAGAAAAGAAACAAATCACATACAAAGGAAAGCCCATCAGAATCACAGCAGACTTCTCAATGCAAACCATCAAGGCAAAAAGAGCTTGGAATGACATATTCCAAGCCCTAGAAGAAAACAGCCTCCAACCCAGATTGATGTACCCTGCAAAACTATCTTTCAAAATGGATGGAGAAATAAGATACTTTCATGACAAAGAGCACCTTAGGAATTTCATGAATACCAAACCAACACTCCAAAGAATTTTACACAATATCGTAGGAGCAGACATTGAGGATCACAACCCTAGGAAGCAAAGCAGAATGAACCCATCTGGCATGACAAGAAATTAAATGTAAATGGGAGAACCCAACAAAGAGAAAAAGTCATGGCAATGACAAGTCAATACGTTTCAGTTATAATCATCAATGTTAATGGTCTCAATTCACCAATCAAAAGAAATAGACTGGCAGAATGGATCAAGAAGCAAAACCCAACAATATGTTGCATACAAGAAACACACTTAATTCAAAATGAAACTGATAGAGTGAAAGTTAAAGGGTGGAAAACAATACCCCATGCAACAGGAACCCGAAAAAAAGCAGGAATAGCTCAAGTAGATTTCAAACCAACACTGATTAAGAGAGACAAAGAAGGACACTACATCCTTGTAAAGGGAAGAATCCAAGAGGAAGAGATGACAATCATAAATATCTATGCACCAAACACTAGTGCACCCAACTATGTAAAACAAATACTAATGGACATGAAAAGTCATATATGCACTAATACAATTGTAGTGGGGGACCTCAACACCCCACTGTCACAAATGGATAGATCAACTAGACAAAAAATAAGTAATGAAATACTAGAACTCAATTGAACTCTTGAACAAATGAACTTAACAGATGTTTACAGAGTCTTCCACTCCACAAAATCAGAATACACATTCTTCTCAGCTGCACATGGGTCATTCTCCAAAATAGACCACATACTCACACATAGAACATGTTTAAGTAAGTGCAAAGGAATTGAAGTTATCCCCTGTATATTATCAGACCATAGTGTGATGAAATTGGAGATCCATAGCAAAAGAAACTCGAAAAATTTCATAAACACGTGGAAATTGAACAACACACTTCTGAAGAACCAATGGGTTATTCAGAAAAAAATAAAGAAGAAATTAGACAGTTCCTTCAATAAAATGACAATGACAATCCAACATATTGGAATCTATGGGACAGAATGAAAGCAGTCTTATGAGGGAAATTCATAGCAGTGAATACGCATATTAGGAAAACAGAATGAGCCCAATTAAACAACCTGATGCTGCACCTCAAGCTTCTAGGAAAAGAAGAACAGGACAACCCCAGAGCTCATACAAGGGAGGAAATTATAAAGATCAGAGGAGAAATCAATGCAATGGAGACTAAGAGAATAATACAAAAAATCAATGAAGCCAAGAGTTGGTTCTTTGAAAGAATCAACAAAATTGATAAACCCTTAGCCAACCTTGTCAGAAAAAGGAAAGAAAAGGCCCAAATCCATGGATTTAGGAATGAAAAGGGTGAAATTACAGCAGACCCAGCAGAAATCCAGAGGATCATCAATACCTACTTCCAGAACCTATACGCCAATAAGATGGACAACACAGAAGAAATGGACAGATTCCTAGATACATATGAATTACCAAAGTTGAACGAAGAAGACCTAAAAATTCTGAACAACCCAATATCAACCAATGAAATTGAAAATGTAATTAAAAACTTATCAGCTAAGAAATTCCTGGGCCCTGATGGCTTCACTGCTGAATTCTACAAGACATTTAAGAGGAATTGCTGCCACTACTGTTTAAACTCTTCAATGAAATTGAAAGGGAAGCAATACTCCCAAATTCATTCCTGGAAGCAAGCATCACCTTGATCCCCAAAGCAGAGAAAGACCCAACTGAAAAGGAGAACTATAGGCCAATCTCACTAATGAACATAGATGCAAAAATCCTTAATAAGATACTGGCAAATAGAATGCAGAAGATCATCAAGAAGATCATACACCCTGATCAAGTGGGATTCATCCCAGGGATGCAGGGATGGTTCAATATACGCAAATCAATCAACGTAATACACTATATCAATAGAGCCAAGGACAAAAACCATATGATTATTTCCATATATGCAGAAAAAGCATTTGACAAAATCCAACATGCATTTATGATAAAAACCCTACAAAAATTGGAATAGATAGTCTCTACCTCAAACTGATAAAAGCCATCTATGAAAAACCAACAGCCAATATCATACTAAATGGTCAAAAACTGAAATCCTTAACACTAATATCAGGAACAAGACAAGGATGTCCACTATCACCACTCTTGTTCAATATAGTTCTGGGAACATTAGCCACAGGAATTAGACAAGAGAAAGAAATAAAAGGAATAAAGATAGGAAATGAAGAAGTCAAATTGTCATTATTTGCAGATGACATGATACTCTATATAGAAGACCCCAAGAACTCCACCAAAAGTCTTCCAGACTTAATAACCAAATTCAGTCAAGTAGCTGGTTACAAGGTCAACACACAAAAATCAATAGCTTTCCTCTCCACCAATGACAGACTCACTGAGAGGGAAATAGGGCAAATAATTCCTTTCACAATAGCATCCAAAAATCTGAAATACCTAGGAATCATCCTAAAGAAAGAAATCAAAGACCTCTTCTCTGAAAACTATGGCCCTCTGAAAAGAGAGATTGAAGGTGATATCAGAAAATGGACAGACATCCCCTGCTCCTGGGTAGGCAGGATTAATATAGTGAAAATGGCCATACTTCCAAAACTGCTATATAGATTTAATGCAATTCCAATTGAGATCCCAGCAGCATCCTTCATGGACCTTGAGAAAACAATCCAAAAATTCATTTGGAGCAAGAAGAGACCCAGAATAGCAAAAGCAATTCTAGGTAACAGACATGGCAGGGGGTATCACAATCCCCAACCTGCAACTCTACTACAAAGCTACTGTGATAACAACAGCGTGGTACTGGCAAAGAAACAGACCTGAGGACCAGTGGAACAGATTAGAAGATGCAGAAACCACGCCAGACACACTCAGCCATCTCATCTTTGATAAAGGAGCCAAACACCCTCACTGGAGGAAAGATAGCCTTGGAAAAATTGGGCTTCAACTTGCCAAAGATTAAAACTAGACCTGTATCTCTCACCATGCACTAAACTAAAATCAAAATGGATTAAAGATCTAAATATTAAAATAGAAACTCTGAATCAGTTGGAACAGAGGTTAGGTAGAACTCTTGAAGACATTGGTGTAGGAAAAGATTCTATGAACAAAACCTCAGTTGCCCGTGAACTAGCACAAACAATCAACAAGTGGAATCTCTTCTTATTAAAAGGCTTCTGCACAGCAAGAGAAACCACCAGCAGTGTGAAGAGACAACCCACAATGTGGGAAAAAAATCTTCACCTGCTCTTCCTCAGACAAAGGTCTACTATTTGAATCTATAAAGAACTTAAAAAGATCAGACCTCCCAAATTTAAAGACCCAATACGAAAATGGGCATCTGAAATGAACAGACATTTCTCACACAAAGAAGTAGAAATAGCAAATAAATACATGAAAAAATGTTCAACATCACTGGTCATTGGAGAGATGCAAATGAAAACAATGCTGAGATTCCACTTCACTCCAGAAAGAATGGCTGCTATCATGAAATCAACCAATAACAAATGCTGGCAGGGGTGTTGGGAAAGAGGAACCCTGCTCCACTGCTGGTGGGAGTGTAGACTGGTGCAAGCACTGTGGAAATCAGTATGGAGATACCTCAAAGAACTAGGACTGGAAGTCCCGTTTGACTCCACTATTCCACTGCTGTGGATCTTCCCCAAAGAATTAAAAGAATCATACCACAGTGATATATGTGCGCCCATGTTCATAGCAGCACAGTTTGTAATAGCTAAAACTTGGAAACAGCCCAAATGCCCATCAACTGGAGACTAGATAAAGAAAATGTGGGTTTTTTATGAAATGGAGTACTACTCAGCCATGAAAAATGAGAAATTAGAGACATTTATAGCTAAGTGGATGCACATTGAGGCCATACTCTTAAGTGAAATAAATAGGACACACGTGTAAATACCGAATAGTTTCTGTGGTGTGAGAAGCTGAAAGTGTAAATAAGGACTAAATGTATAATAGGTAATGTGAAATAGGAAGAAAAGGGGCAAATGGGAAGGAAGTGGGAGGGCTAGGGGAAAGGATAGAAGGGAATGGGATTAATATGAGAAAATGGAAAATTAGGAACAAAATCTTTGTAAATAGGGAGGACTGGAGGGGTTGAAGGGAGGGCTGGGCAAGGGTGAAAAATAAGAACCAAGAGAGACTATGTAAAGGTGAAAATTTCCAATGATGAATGTCATTATATTGTATACCTAAAATGTACCAATGATTAGAATGAATAAGCGATAATGTAAAATAGGAAAAAATGTCCAAAGGGGTAGGGGTAGTGGGAGGGGCAGGGGAAAGGAAAGAAGGGAAAGGAAAAATGATGAGAAATGGACAAAATGGAAATAAAGTCTTTGTAAATAGGGAAGGGTGGAGGGCGTGAAGGGAGGGCTAGGAATGGGGAAAAAATAAGAACCAAGATGCATTATGTAAAGGTACATTTCCCAATGAGAAATGTAATTGTGTTGTATACCCACAATGTACCAATTAAAGAATTTAATTAAAAAAAAAAAAGATCACCGCAAGAATAAATTGAAATTAGGGGCTCAGTTGGGGTTTGTCTTAGTTATTTTCTCTCATTGCTGAGACAAAATACCCAACACCCAAAGTTAAAGGGGAAAGGGATTATTTAGCTCACAGTTTGGAGAGGTTTCAGTCCACAATCTGCTGGCTCCAAAGCAGAGCTGGCACATGGCAGAGGAGTTTCACAGAGGAGAAACAGTTCGTGGTACCTACACAATAGCAAAAGCAACAAGGGACCTTAACAGTCTTTCTGCCCCTTTTATCTTATCCAGACTACCGGGATTAGGGCAGTGCCAACCCAATCAGTGTACTGATTTAGTAATTACCCTGAATCCCAGCATCACACTGGATTCAGCCTCCTCTGACTGCATAAGGCTTTGGGGGAACATCTAGACCCAAACCATAACATTCAGGTAGAGGAGTGTCCAAGGGAGCAGAGCCAGCCCAAGACAGAAGCCATGGGAGGTACAACCACCAGAAGTGCCTTAGGGGTTGAGATATAGAGGCCCTTTGGAGTTCACAACTTGCCACAGATTGCCGAGGATGCTGGAAGTGGAACTGTGGGATTTAATGTTTGCCCTGCTGGATTTTGGTGTTGCTTTGTTCTCACTCCTTGCTATTCTGCTGTTTTTAAACCTTTGGAATGGAAATGTCTGTCTTGTGGCATTGAATGTTGGAAGTGTTTAACTTTCTTTTCATTTGTACAGGGGCTTACAGCTAAGAATTTGCCTTAAATCTCAGAGGAAACTTGGGTCTTACACTTTTCAGCAATGCTAAAACTGTTAGGACTTAAGCAAGTCTTATAGATGGACCAAATACCTTTTGCATAAAGGAATGTTCATGAATCTTTGGGGGGCCAGGTGTGGAAGGTTATGGTTTGTGTCTAGATGTCCCCCCAAAGCCTTATGCAGTCTTAGATAAGGTTGTTTCAGAGGTGGCTGAATCTAGAGTGTGTGATGCTGGGATTAAGGGTGTGTGTGGTTACTAAATCAGTCCACTGATTGGCTAGGCACTGTGCTAATCCTGGTAGCCTGTATACAATATGAGGGACAGAAGGAGGGTTGCCTTCCCTCTTGCTGCTTTTGCTGTCTTGTCTTACAATACACAACTGTTTCTCCTCTGCAGTGTCCTCTACCACTCTGCCTTGGAGCCAGCCAATTCCAGACTGAAACCTCTCCAAACTGTGAGCTAAATAAACCCTCTTTCCCTTTTAACTTTGGGTGTCCAGTATTTTATCTCAGCAACAAGAGAAAAGCAACTAAGACAGGGTTTATACAATTTGCCTGATATTTTGGAGGATTCCAAAAGGAAAGAAAAATAGAAGAAAACCCATAGAATCTCTGTGAGAAAGTACATATAAAATGTTTCACCAAGGCAAGATTGAAGTAGACTTCATTGTAGGGGTTAGTTATGAGAAATAGATGGATTTCTAGGTACAAAGTGAGATTGTGCTTTACCATCCCTCGACACTGTGCACTCCAAGAAGCAGATGGCTGTGATATAAAGGAGAAATCAGTGTCCTCAGGGCAAACAACTCTGCTGGGAAAGCCCTCTGAATGAGGTTATGAGAAAAAGAGGATAGGATTATCATATTGACTGGAGAAAGAGAGCAAGACATTAATTTTTAAAAGATTAGTAGGGCTTCTAGTTTCAGCTCTGACATATACAGAGGTGGGAAATTATCACTCCAGTCCTTACAAGCAAAAACTGGAAAAACTGAAAATCAGTGACTTTTCTTGGATGGGCAAAGAGCCACTGTAAAATCTGGAGACACAAGCAAATCCAGAGACAGCCAAAATACTCTACCATAAGCAAAAGGTGCTGGAACTATGATCTGCTAGGAACACTTAAATGGTAGTTTTCAAGAACTGCTATAGCGAAGTATGGACTGGGTAAGAATAAAGAATTCTGGGAGCTGTAGTCTTATGTGGCCTCCATACTTTCATGAACTTTACTTCCAATAATGCTACCATACCAGGTTATCATAATGAACATCTAAGAAAGACCCCCTTATGGTTCTGGCAGGGGTTAGAGAGGAGCAATCACTGTGAAATATTTCTAGAGCTTTCTCCATAAAGAAGTCCTACTCTAAGTGAGGAAAGACTTTACCAGAGCCTTGTTCAATTTTCAGAGAAAGTCATTCCTCTGACTTTAGCTGTCTCTAGTCTTCATGTATCACTTAAAGTACAGGAGAGCTATGAAAAAGAAATATTTGGGAAGGTAATTGTCTCTGAGGAGGAATACTTAAGAAAGCCTAGTTAAGAGGGGATACAAAATTGACAAATAGGTCGGGCATGGTGGTCCACACTTGTAATCCTAGTACTTGGAAACTGAAACAAGAGGATCACCACAAGTTCAAGGCCAGCTTGAGCTACATAGTGAGTTCAAGGCTAGCCTAAACTACATAGTGAGATCCTGTCTCAAAAAACTGTCAATAGAGAAAATTGAACTCCAGAGGGTCACTTTTACAGCTACGTACAGCAAATATTAAACAAAGCCTAATTCCTAGCTAGAATAACAAAACCTCTCAGTTCTTATTAGTAGATATAACATGTATAGTTTTCAACAATAACAACGAAAATACAAGGCATGACAAAAGTCAAGAAAAACTGTCTAAAGATATAAAAGCAATTATCAAACACACTCAGTTTTGACAGTTGTTGGAATTATCAGACAGAGAAATTAAAAAGCAATAATTAGTATAGCAAAGACTCTAACAGGAGAAGCAGACAACATGCAATTACAGATGGCTAATGTCAGCAGAAACTGTAAGAAAGAATCAAAAGGAGATTTTAAAAAACCATACCAGAAATGAAGAGTGTCTTTGGTGGGCTCATCAGTAAATTTAATACAGCTGAGGAAAGAATCAGTAAACTTAAAGATAGCTCAATAGAAACTTTCCAAATTAAAATGCATAGGAAGAAAAAGAATAGGAGAAAAGTGGAACATCCAAAGACTATAGGAAAATATCAAAAGTGTGACAAATGAATAATTAATGCTAGCACTTTTAGTAGGAAAGAAAAAGAGCAGATAAAATATTTGAAATAATAATGGCTGAGAATTTCCAAAATTAGGAAGAGACATCAAACTAGATCCAGGAAATTCAGAGAGCACTATACAGAATAAATACATAAAAAGGCTATATGTAAGCATACCGTATTCTAACCTCAGAAAACCAATGACAAAGAAAATATTGAAAAAAGACAGAAAAAGAAATGTATAGAGGAATAAGGATACAAATAACAGTGGACATCTTGTCAGCAATCATGCAAAATTGAAGAGTGTGAAGTGAAATATTTAAAGTAATGAAAGAAAAAATTATAAAACCAGAATTCTGTTTCCAGAGAAACTTTTTTAAAAAATGAGAGAAATAAAGACTTTCTCAGAAAACAAAATTTGAGAGACTCCATCATGCAGAGTTGTCTTGCAAGAAAGGTTGAAAGTTTTTTTTTTCATGCAGAAGGAAAAGTATATAGGTTATGAATTTGGATTTACACAAGAAGAGGAACAAAAGTAAAATAAAATCATTTATTAATTCATTAATTGACTTAAAATATAAATGTTTTAATTAGATATAATAATGTATTCAGTGATTATAGCATATAGATAAATAAAAGAGCATATCACATAGGAAGGGAAAGAATTGAGAATACTCTGTTATAAGGTACCTGAGTTATGTGATGCAATAGTGTTATATGAAGGTGAATTTAGATTACATTAAAATGTATATTTCAAACTATAAGGTAACCACTATTTTTTAAAGTATAATTGAAAATAAATGAATAAATAAAAAGAACTGGGGATGCAGCTCAGCTACCTTAGTTCAACCTCCAATCCCAAAACAACAAAGATTTAATTAAAAGTCCACCTCTATTGCAGCCAATCTTTAAAACCATAAAATTCTAGAGTACATGTCAAGAATTTTATATTTATAGGAGGTCAAGGAGATATTATTATTTATAATATTTTTCTAATTACAAAAGTCATACATATTTAGCATAGATGTCAGAAAAAAGCAAAGGGAAGTAATATAATGCTATCACCTCAAAATAATATTTATTTTTTGGTTTGGGTATTACAAAATGACTTACTGTATTTTTGTGATTTTTAAAACTAATAATATATATAAAAGTGAGTCTTGCAACAAGAAAGAAAGAAAGAAAGAAAGAAAGAAAGAAAGAAAGAAAGAAAGAAACTTTAAGAGAGGAAATAAAATCAAGTACATAAAATGGTCAAATAAAACTAGAGAAAGTAGAAAAAGAAGCCCTAGGAAATGACTACACAACAGTTATAAATATGATTGATATTAAGCAAAATATATGAGTAACTACATTAAATGTGGGTGGTCTAGATATTCAATTAACAGACAGAGATTTTAATAGATACAGAAATAAGACCTAATTATGTGTTGTCTGCAAGACACTCATTTTAAAACTTAAGACCAATAGTTTTAAAACAAAAGAGGTGGAGAAACATGTACTCTGTTAATATTAATGAGAAGTGGGAGTAGCAATGTTAACTTCAGACAAAATAGACATCAGAGCAAGGAAACTTATCGGGGATAAGGAGAGGTAGTGCATAATAATAAAGGGATCAATCAACTCATTAACAAAACATAACAATCCTAAACATATATGAAGCTAAGAGTAGAGTGCCAAAATATGTGAGGCCAAAACTGACTAATGAAAAGAGAAGTAAACAAATGCAGTATTATATGTTGGAGACTTCCGTGGCCCTGTCAGTAAGTAATAGGTCAAGCAGGCAGAAAATCAATTAGAATATAGTTGACTTGAATACCACTATCAATCAATTTGATCTAATTGACATTAATGGAATACCATATTCAACACCAGAAATATATAAATTCTGCTCAAGTTTGCTTGGAACATTCACCAAGACAGACTATATTCTGGATCATAAATGCATCTTAACAAATTTTAAAGGATAGAAATTATACAAACTATGTTCCCAGGCCAAAGTGGAATTTAGAATAGAAATCAGTAATAGCAAAACACCTGGAAAATCTTAACATATTTGGAGATTAAGTAACATGTAATAACAGATTGATCATAAAAGAAGTCTGAAGATCATAATATAAAAACATTTGAAATTAAATAACAAAAACATACTTATCAAAATGTAGGAGATGCAGTGAAAGCAGAGCTTGGGGAAAATTTACAGGATAAATGGCACATAATACGAAAAAAGCCCTAAAATCAGTAAGCTAAAAAACCTTAGGCAACAGGAGAAAGAACAGTTTAAGCCTAAAGCAAGCAGTAGAAAAAATTGGAGTAGAAATCTGTGAAACTGGAAGCAGGAAAACAATAGAAAAAAATCAGTAAACAAAAAGCTGGTTCTTAAAAATTATCTAGATCAAAAACTAAAAGATAAACCACCAGCAAAGTTAAGAGACAAACAGAGAGAATCCAAATTACCAATATCAGAAATGAAATAGGTTTCATCATTACTGCTCACATGAACATTAAAAGGATAAAAAATACTAAGAACAGCTCTATGCCTATACATTTGATAACTAGATAAAATGGACCAATTTCTTGAAAGACACAAACTATCAAAACTCATAAACAATGAAACAGTTAACTTGAATAGCCCCATAACTATTAAATAAGTTCAATTAATAATGAATACATTTCTAAAAAGGAAAGCAGCAGACCCAGATGATTTCATTGGTGAAATGTACTAAACATTTAAAGAATAAATGATACCATTTCATTACAATTTCTTTCAAAAAATAGAAACAGAACAAGACATTTGTTAAAGAACACCATGCTTCTCCAGTTAAACTCTCATATGCTTCCTCCAAAACCCCTGGAAACTAGTGTCATTTTTTATTGTCTTTATAGTAGTGTTGTCTTTCCAAAGTATTTGATACTGTAATGGTTAAAATAATGACATTAAGCATTTGTCAAAACCCACAGAACTCTACAGTGCAAGAAATAAACCTTTTATTAGCTATATATTTATGCTTTTATTTATTTTTTATTTTGGCAATACCATGGATTGAATCCAGGGCCTTCACACTGAGCTACATCCTTGGTCCTTTTTATTTTTTGTTTTGAGACAGGTTCTTGCTAAATTGCCTAGACTGGGCTGAAATTTGCGATTCTCCTGCCTCAGGCTCCCAGAATGCTGGGATTATGGATACGTGCTACTACCATGTAAGAAACAGTGAGATAGATCTTTCACAAATGGTAAGAGAACCAAAATGTGGGGGAGTAAGAGGAAGTAAAAAGAATTAAGATGTGTTATATACATGTACCAACTCCCCACAATGAATTTAATCACTATTACTGCAAATATGTAATAAAGCCTAACATGCCTAAATTTTTAAAAAATTATGTAAAAGATCAAGAAATCCTAGAATGGAAAACAGAATGTGACAAAAGAACCTAAATATACTATAATTTTTTTTTTAATCTTCATTGAGGGCCAGGGATTTAGCTCAGTGGTTCTGCCTCCTGCCTCGCAAGCGCAAGAACCCAAGTTCAATCCCCGGTACCAAAAAAAAAAAAAAAAAAAAAATCCTCATTGAAAGAGGGAGATGAAATGCTGATCTAAGTTGTCTTGGAAATTAGTAGCGTTTATAAGATAAAAAGCAAAAAGACCTGTATATAATCACTGTGCTATAGTTGAAAAAGTTGTTAGGGCATGGTTTAACAATTCTGCCAAAAACATACATATATACCTGAATTGAATAATTAAATGGATGGCAGATAATAGGAGTAGATCTTACTTCTGGAGTGGGAGGTACAGGTAAACAATGGAAAGAGGGTAGAATGATCCATGTGGTAATGGCTTAGAGTTGAGATATCAATGTGAATCTGCTGTTTTGAACCTTAAATGTTCCGGAAAGGTCCATGTGTAAAAGGATTCCCCCTCTCCCTTGCTTGGCACTATTGGGAGGAGCTGGAAAGTCTTTAAGGGACCTAGAGGGAAGTTGTAGGTCATTGGGAGTGCTCTCAAAGGTGATAATGGGACCCTAACCCCTTTCTCTTCATTTCCAGCCATGAGGCAGAGACATCATTCTGCCATGTGCTCTTAACATGATGTGCTGGCACAGGCCAAGCCAGTGGGCCAATAAGTCATAGATTGAAACCTTCAAAGTTGTGAGCCAAAATAAACTTTAAATTTTTTTTAATTGATTGTCTTAGATATTTTGTTATGGTAACAGAAAGTAAATACAGAATCCAGGGTCAGCTAAATACAGGCAAAGGTGTTTACATGTAGAAATACTGTACTAATGCCAAATTCACTAATGCCAGAGTTCACAGGAACTGTCTGTACTATCTTCTCAATAATTCTACAAATCTAAAACTTCTCTTAAAAATATTTTTAATATGAAAAAGGTTATTTAAATTAATAATCACATCTTAGGAAATAACTTCACATGTCGCAGGGATAGCAGTTAATGAATCAAGCAACAGAGAAAATTAGTATTCTTTTCACCTTTCCTTAAACATATAAACACTAACCATGCTGTGTTGATAGGTATTCATCCCAGAGATACATCATGAAATGGTGAAAACCACTCCATACTGGAAATTAGAAAACAGGGATGTAGTTCCTAACTCAGTCACTTGCCAATCTCACTAAACACTATGAAATCACTCCTCTTTAAAACAAAGACATTGGTCCTAACTCCCTTTAAAGCCGATCCAGCCCAGCGGATCAAACTCAGGTCCTGGCACTTGCAAGGCAGGCAGTGTAACCACTGAGCTAAATCCCTGGCCCGATTCTATCATTCTTTATCCTCTGATCTAGAAGTAAAATTGGGCTTCTCTCATGTTCATAAGGCTGAGACCCTACTCTTGCCCTCTTAGGCAGGGCTATTCATTTGTGAATAAGATGTTGGAGTCCATCCCAAGGTGTCAAGGCCTCTGTGCAGAGTCAGACAGGTTCCAATCCTCTTTATTATCTATGTAGTAGCTGCTGTTGGTTCCCGGCCCAAATCCCTTTCTCCGGGCTATTGTGTCCATTCTCTGGATAACTGCTAACAGCTTACAGTTTGCCTGCCCACCTCTGGAGAAATGTTTTAGGTAACAGAGGCTGCCTTGTGCAGAAAAGCCTAGGAGATTACACAGACTCCTTTTTCTGGGAGTTAAGTCCATTACTAATGACTGAATAATATTGGGATATTAAAGGCCAGTCTCCTTGCCTGTAGGTGGGACAAGTCCATGGTATTCATAATTCTCCACAGCTCCCTGTGAGATCAAGCTGAGCCTAGACTTCAGGTGAATTCTGCAGCATATTTTTGCCTGGCTTCTTCTGCCCTTTCTTTACTCTGTTATATCTTTCATCTGAGAACACTCCCTCACTAAACTACTTGCAATAGCATTCCTTCCTCAGTCTCTGCCTCTTGGGAACCTGACCTCAGAGAATGTGGGAAAAATTGGGGTAACATCCTTCTGATGTCCCAGAGAAGTCAGGTGTGGCTATTCCCATGCAAAATTCTGTAAAGCAGGAGCCAGAAAAGACAGCAAGCTTGGCTAGGAGTAAATAGTTTAGGCTTTGTAGGTCACATGTGGTCTCTGTTCCGTATTATTTTTTCTCTTTTTTAATCCTTTAAAACTGTAAACATCATTTTTTGCTCTTGACTCACGCAAAAACAAGCAACAAGCAAGACATCTCCTCTAAAGCCCTGAGGTAAGCAGCCCTGGCAGGGCCATCCCAGTGCAGAGTGGAGGTTTAGGAAGCCTCAGTCATACTTGAGTCTTCCCTCGGAAGGGTTAAAGCAGAAGCCCATCTAAAGGAAATGCAACAGGAATCAAGAAATGAGCATGAAAGGGTCTGAAAACATAAAACTAAGTATTCAAAAATTTACAATTAAATGTTCATCTCTTCTCTCTAATCAGTTGTCTTCTGCTTGTGGTTATTATGAGAACATCTTTCAACAAAATGACCTAATTTAGAAGAACTGAAGAGCTCTCAAGAAGTAAAGATAATTCCTTGTTTAATGACTGTTCAGACTTGTGACCAAGGCACACTGTTTGGACTAATGATCTACTACTTCGACTTAGGACCCATCTTGTTTTTTTTTTTGGTACAGTTCTGTGTCTTGTTTATAGATCCTCAATGTCTTTTATTTTTTTGGTACAGTACATCTTGTTTATACAGTACTGTAATTTTTCCTGATTGCACCACACAGTACAGTACTGTAGTTTTATGTTCTATTATACATTACAGTACTGCATGTAAGAGTTATGCAAATAAAAGCAAAGAGTCTCCTTTGATCATTTCTTTGTTCTGATTTTTGTGATGTACACATTATATACAACTCCTCATTTAACAACCAATTCATTGAATGACATAGTGACAGGAATGGAACTCAGTAGTTAAACAAGGAATATCTGCAGTTCCTAATGAACCTTTTTACATTACCAAGAGACAGACAAAATAAATAGAAACTTAAAGTCATATACACACATGGATGGCGAGAACAGAAAAACAGGCAAAGAGAATAAAATGAAAAAAACAGATATAGGCAATAACAGAGATGGGGAAAGATGATAGAAAATTGAAGAATGAAAAAAAAAGTGAGATGTAAAGAGAAGTATAGAAGCTGTATGTAGTGCTGCATGCCCATGATCCCAGCACTCTGGGAGTATGTGGCAGGAGGATTGCAAGTTTCAGCCCAGCCCAGGCAACTTAGTGACTTACCAAGACTCTGTCTCAAAATAAAGGTAGGACTAGAGATGTAGCTTGCCCAGGGTTCAATCCCAGTACAGAAAGACGGTGGGGGGGGGGCAGGGGGAAGAGTGAGAAACAGAGGAAGAAGGAGGGGGGGAGCGGAGTGGGGAGGGGAGGGGAGACGATAGGAGAGGAGAGAGGCAGAAAGGGAAAGACAGTGACACAGAATCAGAGAGAGAGGAGAGCTCTTAATAAACAATATTTATTTTGGCAACAATACAAAGCCTAATCTCAACAAGAGATGCTTAATTAATGGTCAAACACTTATCTCACATTAGCCTTTACTTTCACAACACAATATGTGTGGTAAGGATCAGGCAGGTGTGTGTTGTTTTATACTGAGGATAAACACTTTATACTTTAGGATTCTGGAACATATTGTTGTATTATATACTGTAGAGGGCATTTGTTATGTTGTAATGTACCCACTGATGTCTGAGAACAGATTCTGAGTAAGACAAAAAAGAGCAGGAAGGGGTAATCATATGAAGGGGGTAGCGTAACACAAAGAATACTAGATGCAAAGTAAAAATGCCTAAGTGAAGTCTATATTTTGCCGTTTAGTAACCTTAGGAAAGTTGCATCTGAGTTCCAAATTTCTCATCTGGAAAATTTCTTTATCACGCACACTTTAACATGGTTAGAAGGGTTAAATAAGAGCATAGTAGAGTTTGGGAACAAAAAGGTTGAGAGTAATGTGGGAATAGTGAACTATCTAACCTTCCTTCTACATCCTAATAAGCCTTGGAAAGTTCCTAGAAAAGGAAAACACTGAAAATATTACAAATACTGTTTACAGAAATCATGAAGTCGGCTATGTAATTGTGAACCATAAATACATCAATTGCCCCTCCTTGTTTTTTTTGCATGTTTACTTTTATTTTTGCTCTAAGCAACTGAGGAATTCAGTAAAGGGTGCTATAAAGCCACAGGAAACGAAGGAAATAAAGGTGACAATTCCAGCTTTCTACTACAGTTGTATGGATGATGTGATGATGTATGTAAATCACTTTTTCAGTGATTGAGTGCCATATGTATTGATTACCTGTGGACTAATTTTAGCCTAATAAAAGCAATAGTTAATTTTGGCTGAACTGATGATACAATGCATTTAAAATAGTGAGTCCTTTTAAATTTGGTATCCCAGATCTCCCATGCCATGGGTACAATCTAGTACTTTCATTTCAAGGAAACAAGTTTCAGACAGTGAGCTCCTTAAAAGGAGTGGAGCAAGCTTAATTTCTAGTCAACTTTTTCAAAGGACAATATCAAAATTTTCTCTCACCATAAACTAGACCTGCATTAGCCTGTGCCTGAGTGAGAAAATTGTTTGTTAGTTTTTACTTAAGTTTCAGCACTCTAATTTCCTCTTACTGTGTTTCTGGTTTCAGTCTGTTATAAACACTAGGACGAGCTTCTGACTAGATTCTTCTTCAATGAGAGATACATTACCCCAGCTTTTGGAACTGTTGTGAACAGTGTCCAGCAGTCAGCCTCTTTAGGGACTGCCAGAACTGCAGACAGCAGCCTTGCCAAGGTCATGTCCCCACCCTGGGTGGCCTAAAACCAATGACTGATGCATATAGAAATACAAAGGCCTGACCATCTCGGCCAAATTTGGGGAAATTCTGCAGGGCCTTTCTTTGCACCATTGGATCAATACAGGCTGTTGCTGGGCGTTTATCACAATTTGATTTCTTCCTTTGCTCAATTTCACCTCCTTTTCCTCCTTTCCATAGGCTTACATCTAATGATATTCCTGAATAAACACTGTCTTAGTCCATTTTCTGTTGCTATAATAAAATATGTGAGACTGAATAATGTATAAAGATGTATATTTAGCTCAAAGATTTAGAAGCTGAGAGTTCAATACAGGGTAGCCTCATCTGCTTCACCTCTGGTAAGATTTCCCCTTGGTTAGATCACAACATGGTGGAGAAATGAAAGGGGAACTGACTGTGTGCACTTTATAACAACTCATTCTCACAGGAGCTAACTCACCCCACAAGAACAGCATTAGTCACTTCTAGGTGGACTCGCATGACCTAATTAGCTTGTGATAGGCCCCACATCATAAAGGTTCCACCGCCTCTTAACATCACCACACTGGGGACCAAACATCCAACTCATAAACCTTTGGAGGACAAACCACATTTGAACCACAGCACTTTGCATGCTAAATTCATTCTCACAGTCTCCTTCCCAGGGAACAAAACTGTAACACTTTTTCACTTTTACTCCATTGTGCTGTATCACACTCTGTAGCGTGGCTCCAAGAAATGACAGGTCAGTAAAAAGCTGACCCCAATCCTAGGCGGTTGGTGAAAAACAAACAGAGGTTAGAATTGCTCAGAACTAACAGGTCCACAGGACTTGTTATATACTCTAATTCATAACAGTAAACTTGGTAGCCACAAAGGACTGTGGGATTTGTGTAATAGAAGTGAGCTAATATTAAAACAGTACTTATTTTATGCCAGGCATTGTGGTAGACATTGCTATATCTGTTCACTCATTTAATCCTAATCTATAATCAGCTGTCAAAGATGATGATTTCCCTATTTTAAAATTAGTGGCCTGAGGCTGGATTCATGTAAGGGACTCACTAAAAGTCATGAAACCAAGACTCAAGGCCAAATAATCTTAGAGTCTGAATATCAACTATGGTCTCATTTGAATCCAGGGCTAACAAAAATTTCCCACCTGTATTGGATAGGCAGTGAGTTCAGTTGAATATAAAAATATTCAAATGATGTTGCCAAAACAAGATACAGCTTGTTTCCCAATATGAGAGTCATAAATTAGGTGTTTGGCAACACTACCTCAAGAGCTAAAGGATGTTATAGATGAGGTTTTAAAAATCTGTTGGTTTTTCCTTCTCTTTCCTTTCATCATTAAAGATATTTTTCAGGAAGGGAGAAGAGAGAGGTTGATGGAGGAACTTAGTTCCTTTAAAAAGCAGTGACTTTTGCTTATATCACACGGCCAGAGCTATGATCTAGGGCACCTCTGATTGCAATGAAGTTGGGGAAATAAATTTTTAAGCCAGCCTTATTAACAGCTTAATAAAACTGCACTTTGGTTTGTAAGGAAGGAGAGAATGACAACTGACTAGACAATTAATTCCCATACTTAAAGATTCATCTCAGGGATTTTTTAAAGTTTTGGAGCTATTCAGGCTGGGTTCCCTAGAAATAGACTCAAAGATGATTTGTGTTCAGGTAGGTTTTAAGGGAGCATTCCTGTGAAGAGCTTATGTAGGGTAATATGGGAGATATTGACCTATAATATAGTTAAAACAGAAACCAGTCGGCTTCATGGAAAACCTTGAAGCTGAAGCAGTCCTTTAGCGATGTCCCAAATTGAGGCAAGGGAGTTGGCCTTATATCCTGCATCACCCAGTCATTCAATACTGGCTGCCCCTGGGAAGCCATATGACCTTGGAAGAGGTAGTCATTTCTGCCAAGGATAATTACTGAGGTTGGACTCAGCTCTACACTGGCAGCAACCAACACTCTTGGGAAATAAATGCTTCAGACCTGAAGTGAAAATTTGGACAGCGCATCTCAGAATCCATAGCACAAGGCTAATAATAAGTCAATCCTCACATGGTGAAGTGCGGACTCTCCATGCTGATTTTACAGAATGTGTTAGACACAGGGGCAAAGGAAGCACAAAATGAGAGCAAAGCATTGCCAGATAAACTCCTTTTCATCCAGAAGCTGCAGTATTAATTTCTGCAAACTCCCAATGCTAATGATTACTGTTACCTTAAATGAGAGTCTAATTCCAGTAAAAACTGGGCTTTTGTGGGTGTCAGCTACCAGATAAACAATTGGTGACTTCCCAGGAAAGAAAAAAAGAGGGTAATCTCATCAGCATCTTCAGCCTACAAAATTGTAGATATAGAGAAATGCATTTGGATAATAGCTTCACCATTTAAATAGATAATCTTTTAGAGATGTGACTAACCCTTTTGGACACCCTATACAAATTAGAAAAAGTCACCCTCTTTGGGCAGATACAGCCCTCAGCGAAGGTGATCAGCCTAGCAAATTTACAGTTTGTTAGCCTGAACATCTCTGTCCAATGCTTTACAACCATATCTGGATCTGTTTTTAATTTTCTATACTATTTCAATTGATTCTAAAAACTGTATTAGATAGCTATGAAAAAGGATATCAATCCATTTCACAAATGAAGTGATTCAGGTTGTTTCAAGGACCTACCTGAGGCAACAGGACCAGTAATTGTCAGAGCCCAAACACAAACTCTAAAATTCTGACGTTAAACTCAGAGCTTTTTTTGCAGGAAAATATGTTACCCCTGTGGACCAGATTAACCACAATAGGACTGTGCAAAACAGGGATTAAAATAATGGTGGTGATAGATAAGGACCAAAGGGAAAAATGCATCTGCAGAGAATCATGATAAGACAAATACTAGCTTTGTGTGCTAAAACTGCCAACAAATTGTAGAGCTGATAGACCAGATAAGAGCCTATAGAAAATATTTTACAATCTCAAAAACTGAGTTATGCTATACTTACATTTAAAATACGTATGTGTGTGCCAGGCTCCATGGTACATGCCCGTAGGTTAAATGAATAAATAAATAAAGCTAAAGATGTATATCAGTGGTAGATCATTCCTGGGATCCATCCCCAGTATTGCAGGGAAAAAATGATTATTTTATAATGGATATATTTATGCCACAATTGTTCTAGCTTTCTAAAAGGCATTGAAGGTGATTTAGAAAGATAAATTAAATACCAGAAAACATAACAAACTGAAAACAGAAATGAAGGAAGAAAATTAGAAGGGTTATAAAATGAAGCTTTAAAAAGGCAAAACAACAATGCAGACCATAAAAACCCTTTTACTCTGAGTGTGATAGCGAATGTTTGTAATAAGGAGCCTGAGGCAAGATGATCACAAGTTCCAACCCAGCCTGGGCAATTTGGTGATTTAGGGAGACTCCATCTCAAAATTAAGAAATTAAAAAAGGCTGAGGATGTAGCTCAGTGCAAAGGCACTATGTTCAATCCCCACAAACAAAATAAAAACAACAACAACAAAACCTTTTAGTTTCTATTGTTAAGGATAGACAATAGATAACAAATTTAGCTCTAAGTGGCCTCACAGTAGAATTAAGAAGAGAAACTTGGTCCTTTACAGAATTACCAGGGTCAAAAAGATTTAAAAGGCCAATTTGTCATGAATAATACTTTTAAAGTTTTTCAAAAGTAGAACACTCATATAACAAGCCACAGTAACCCAGTGGATAAAAAAACTACTACTTATAGGGCTGGGGATTTAGCTCAGTGGTTCTGCCACCTGCCCCACAAGCACAAGGACAGGAGTTCAATCCCCGGTACCAAAAAAAAGAAAGAAAGAAACCTACAACTTATAGTTTACTAATCTTAAAACATACTACATTTTTTTGCTTAAATTCTTTTATTGGTACATTTTAGGTATACAATACATTTACATTTATCATTGGGTACTTGTACCTGTACATGATGTATCTTAGTTCTTATTTTTTTCCCATTACCTGTGTGCCCTTTCCCCACTCCACCCTTCCCTATTTACATAGACTTTGTTTCCATTTTTTTCTTTTCTCATAATTTTTCCTTTCCCTTCTTTCCTTTCCCCCTCCCCTCCCAATTCCCTTACCCCTTTGCACCTTTTCTTCCTATTTCAAGTTATCAATTATTTGTTTTAATCCTTATTTACACTTTCATTTTCTCACACTAGAGAAATTATTTGGTATTTACACATATGTGTCCTATTTATTTCACTTAAGAGTATGGCCTCAATATGCATCTACTTAGCTATAAATGTCTCTAGTTTCTCATTCTTAATGGCTGAGTAGTACTCCATTTTATAAAAACACCACATCTTCTTTATCCAGTTTCCAGTTTATGGACACTTGGGGTGTTTTCAAGCTTTAGCTATTGTGAACTGTGCCGCTATAAACATGGGTGCACATATATCGCTGTGGTATGATTCTTTTAATTCTCTTGGGAAGATACCCAGCAGGGGAATAGCTGGGTCAAATGGGACCTCTAGTCCTAGTTCTTTGAGGTATCTCCATACTGATTTCCACAGTGGTTGCACCAGTCTGCACTCCCATCAACAATGGAGAAGGGTTCCTTTCTCCCCACACTCCCACTAGCATTTGTTATTGGTTGATTTCTTGATAGCAGCCATTCTTTCTGCGGTGAGGTGGAATCTCAGTGTTGTTTTCATCTGCATCTCTCGAATGACCAGTGATGTTGAACATTTTTTCATATGTTTATTTGTTGCTTTTACTTCTTTGTCTGAGAAATGTCTGTTCTTTCAGATGCCCATTTTTGAATTGGGTCTTTGAATTTGGATGTCTTATTTTTTTAAGTTCTTTATATATTCTAGATAGTAGCCCTTTGTCTGAGGAACAGCTGCTAAAAATTTTTTCCCACATTGTAGGTTGTCTCAGAGCTCTGTAGGTGGTTTCTCTTGCAGTGCAGAAGCTTTTTAATAGATTCCAGTTGATTCATTGTGCTACTTCCTGTGCTACTAAGGTTTTGTTCATAAAGTCTTTTCCTATGCCAATGTCTTCAAGAGTTCTACCTAACTTATCTTCCAGCAGGTTTAGTGTTTCTTAAAACATACTACTTTATCTCAGGTTGCAAAGAAATTTGTTGATTTTTTTAAAATGTCTAAAATACATAAAAGCTCATAGAAGAAAATAAAAATTCTCCACTATGGAGAAATAATTACTAAGTTTTTCTTTTTAATTAACAATTAACAATATTTATGAGTATACAGTATGATATTTTGATACATATATACAATGTGTAATGATGAAATAAATATGAATAGAATTTCTAGCTCTTTAATGTTTCTTTATATTTGGACACTTTGAACACCTCTCTTCTAATTCTTTATTAAATACATAATAAGTTATTGTAAATAGTAGCCACATGACTTTGCTATAGAACACGAGAATAGTAGTCACATTATTTTGCTATAGAACATGAGAATAGTAGTCATATTACTTTGCTATAGAACACAAGAATTTATTCCTTCCTATCTAATTGTATCTTGTTACCTGGAGAGATAACCACTGGTAATATTCAGTCTCTATAGGAGATTGGTCCAAGGGCATACTCCTCCACAGCTACCATAATGTACAGATGCTCAAGTTCATTATACAAAATGTCATAGTACTTGTATATAATCTATGTATATTCTCCTGTGTACTTTAAATCATTTCTAGATTATTTATTATGCCTAATACAATGCAAAAGCTATACAAACAGTTGTTATACTGTATCTTTAGGGAATAATGACAGACAAACTAAAATGGCTGTATATGTTCTGCACAGACATATTTTTCCCAAATATTTTAGACTTGTAGTTGGTTGAATCCACAAATGTGGAACCTACACATAAGGGGGATTGGCTATGTGCTTTGTATGTGTGTGCACATACATTTGTATGCCACAAAATATTTGTTAATGTATGTGTTACAAGAATATATTTTATAATATTTACATATTATATGTTACAAAATATATTTTTATAACATAAGCTTATAAGACCTTTTGATATTAAAAAGTGAGCTCATATATTGGTCACTTATTAATACTCATTAGATATTTCCCAATGCTACATATTCTCTTATACTACATTTATATTTGAAATATTATGCAGTCATCAAAAATTATGTTATAATTTATTTAACCAAACTTATGTGGATGGGATATATATATTCTCTATTAAGAACAAAATATATAAATAAGTTATTATTGTTGAATACTGATTATTTCCTCATGACCAATTGCTTAAAAAAGAATAAGCTAGGTAAAAATGCATAAATGTTTTAATGATTTATAGTCACATTCATAATCTGCCCTCTGGAAAAGTATCACCAATTTACACTTATTTAAACATTTATGAGAAATCAAGTCAATTTCCAAAGTGGCAGAGTGACATCCTTGATGAATCTGGTGCCCCATAAAAGCAAAGAAAATACTGACAAAACAATCAAAAGTGACTCTTTATAAACTCAGAAAATTGAGCAAAGGCACAGAATAACTAAAATATTTTATTCAAGAAAAACTATTGAATCTTTGTAAGAGCAGCAGTCCATGACATTATGAGGTTTTTGTTTTTGTTTTTGTTTTTTTCACATGACTCCCTGTGTATTAAGCAATACCTTACTGGAATGAAGGTCTTCCAGCTAGAAAAGAAAAAGTTATTTTTCTAGGTTTCATGGCTTGCTTTGGAGAAGGGTTCTAGTTTCTATGACTTACCTTTGGGAAGAGGAATGATGCTTTCTATGACTTGCTTCAGAGAGAAAGAGGGGTGGAGACAGGAAGGCTAGAGCAGGTCAGAAAGACCTTGTTTCTGAGACCTTTCTAATCCCTTTCAGTACAATGTACTCAGCATAGTGCAATACTGTGGAGTACCATGTTCTGAACCCTCATAGTTAACATCCAAAAATCGATCAATGTAATACATCATATTAATACACTAAGGGATAATAATTATATGATCATCTCAATAGACACAGAGAAAATATTTGACTAAAAGCAAAGGTAATAAAAACTCTATACAAACTTGCCTTATCCTGATAAAGATCATCTATAAAAAATCTACAGTGAATATCATACTTGATGGTGAAAGAATAAAGGTCTTCCCCCAAGAGAAGTAGCAAAAGAAGATTGCCCATTCTCGCCACTTCTTTTCAACATTGTACTGGAACTTCTAGCCAATACAATCAGACAAGAGAAAAAAAAGCATTTAGTTTGAAAGAAAGAAATAAAACTGTCTTTATTTGCAGATAACATGATCCTGTATGTAGAAAATTCTAAGAAATCTACAAAGGAAACCATTGAAATTAATAAATGAAATTGCAGAATACATGATCAATATATAATAAAATATTTCTATATGAAATGACCAATCTAAAAATGAAGTTAGGAATACATTCCTTTCAAAATCACATTAAAAGTAAAATAGGAATAAATTCAACTTTAGAAGTTTGAGATTATATATTAAAAATTATAAAATATTACTGAAGGAAAATTAAAATATCAAAATAAATGGAGAGACATTCCACACTTATGGGTTGGAAGAGTCAATATAGTTAAGAATGCAATTTTACTCAGATTTATTTATGGATTCAATAAAATCCCAAAATTCTTATAGGCTTTTTTTGGGCAGAAATTTACAAACTGATACTAAAAATATATATGGCAAGGCAAAGGACTTCTTTTGTTTGTTTTGTTTTGTTTTTGTTACCGGGGATCAAACTCAAGATGTTGCACTTGTGAGGCAGGTGCGGTGCCAGCAAAAGATTTGTAATACAAAAAACAATTTTGAAAAATAAGAACAAAATTCAGGTGCTTTCACTTTCTAATTTCAAAGCTACAGTTATCAAAACAGTGTGGTATTAGAATAAAACTAGGCACACAGATCAAAGGAATAAATTTGAAAGTCAAAATGAATTCTTTTTTTTCCTTTAAGTTTATTGGTACATCCTACGTATACAATACAGTTACATTCATCACTGGGAACTTGTACCTTTACATGACGTATCTTGGTTCTTATTTTTTCCCCATTCCCCTGCCCTCCCTTCAACCCTTCCACCCCTCCCTATTTACAAAGACTTTGTTTCCATTTTTTCTTTCCCTTCTTTCCTTTTCCCTACCCCTCCCACTTCCCCTACCCCTTTAGACCTTTTCTTCCTATTTCACATTATCAATTTATTCAACAAAATGAATTCTTATGTTTATGATCAACTGATTTTCAACAAAGCTTTATAAACAACCAATACTGAAACAATGGTATATCCACCTCTAAAGAGATGAACTAGGACACTTACCTCACACATACACAAAAATTACTGTTTATATACAAAAATGGATGATAGTCATAAGAGGTAAAACATTAAAATATTAAGAAAATATGACAACATTTGAGTTGTTGAGATAGGCAATGCTTTCTTAGATATAACACCGAAAGGATAAAGAGAAGAGTTGACATACTGGATTGCATTGCAATTTAAATGTTGGATTTGGAGAGGGAGGATTCCCACCATTCCCTAACTGAAAAGAGCATTCATAGTGCCTATATAAACAATGTAGTTTATGCCAAACACCTGCTTACCTTCTGTGAGTTGGGAATTTGGGTTTATCCTAGAGAAACAATACCTGTGACCAGTTCCAAATAAAAATTTGGGGTACTAAGTTTGTAATGAGCTTCTCTAACGAACATTTCATCTACATTGTCATAATTTCATCCTTCTTCATTGGAGGAATGAAGCATGTCTTGTGTGACTCTACTGGGAGATGACTGTTGGAAACTCATACTGGGTTGCCTCTAGACTTTGTCCCAAGTGCCTTTTCTCTTTACTGATTTTGCCTTGCCTTTTTTCACTTTAATAAATGATAGCTATGAGTATAACTATAAGCTGAGTCCTGTGAGTCCTCATAGTGAATCACAGAACCTGTTGATGGCCTTGGGGATTCCTGAAACAATGCTTCGACAAAGTTATAAAAAATGTACGAAAATAGTCATTTCTCTACATACTCATCGACAAGGGATATGAACATTATTGAAAATCTTAATGAATTTAAAGGCAGTTAATGGTATTCTATATTTTATTTATTTAATCTGGGCTTTTGTTTTTATGTTTATTGGCCATTGATATTTGATATTTTGTAAATTATGTTAATGTTCTTGACCTATATTTCTTTTAGTATGTATATATACATACACACACATATACACACAAACATCTCTTCTTAATGACTTCCCAGCTTTTTTCACATATTAAGGATAATCCCTTGCCACATACTTAGGATATTCTTTCCAATTAATCACTTGCACAGGGAATTTTTTTTATACAGCTCTTCAGTACTAATGACTGTTACAGCAATTTTAAGTTTACCGGAGGTGAAGAAATCAAGCGGCACTCGGAGAGGTGGAGAGAGCCAAGCTTTATTGCACCACAGGGACCAGAGGAGTTATGGACTCCAAATTCTGGGCCCTGAACTTATGGAGAAGCAGTTTTTAATACATTGGTTTAGGTTGGGATGGGCTGAGAGCAAGCTGAATGGAATTTACAGAAGCAGAAGTTTTGCAGGTGGTCTAATCTTGTGGGGACAAGATGTTCTTTGCCAGTAAGCCCATTTACAGAAGCAGAAAGAGCATTGCAGTTAGGTGGTAAGAACATTATCATAAGGCATGTGTTCTTGGGAGGGCTCCGGGGTAAGATATCTGAGTGGTTTAGCTGTCATTATCTGTCAGTGTCAGGATAAGAGATGAGAGTTTGTTATTTTCTGCTATAACTCCACACACCAAAGCTTAGAGGAAAAGAAATGCTATTTGAGGATCTAACGTCTAGCAGACCAGTTCTTAGATCTTGTTCAACTGGCAAGATCAAATAGAGCTTCAAAATCCACTGAGAAAATGTATAACTTTTTATATTCTTCAAAGGATTCCCCAAGAATTGCTTCTTTTAGCTATGCATTTGTTACATATTGAGAGCAATTAAAATAAGATACTACTAACTAAAAGTTTATGTCATCACAACATTCATATATTTAATTTTAATCCCCAAAGTGATGGTGAAAGTTGGGCTTTGATAGCAGTTAGGCCCTTATGAATGGGATTAGTGCCTTTATAAAAGAGATACTAGAAAGCTCTTTCACCTCTTCTAATACATGAGGTTTTAACAAGATAAATGTACATGAATGAGGAAGCAGGACTTAATTTGTTAGTACTTTGATCTTGGACTTTCCAGCCTCCAGAACTGTTAGAAATAAATTTCTGTAGTTTATAAGCCATCTAGTCTAAGGTAGTTTGTCATGGCAGCTTGAATGGACTATGACAATACTTTACACTCATTGTCAGGTACCTGCTGTACAGATATTCCATTGAGTCAGTTACAGACTTGAAAAGACACATGAACTAAGGAAAATAGAACATGCACATAGAGACTGGATCTGAAGATACCTAATGGGAAATCAAAAGCAGAATGAAATGTGGCATCTCTGCTTCATTTTTTGTCTCCTTTATTACCTTAAAATTTTGGTCAGATTCTTCTCAGCTCTGCACATAGGCATGTTAATCACTTAAGGAGTGTCTGTAATACAAGATTTGTTAGCCCTAAATTTACTTCATACATCTAATACTCCTTTAAGACTGAGGACACCAGAATAGGAATAACTAATTTTCAGATTTTTTTTCCTTTTCTCATATTTATTCCTTTCCTTTCTTTCTTTCCTTTCCCCTACCCCTCCCGTTTCCCCTTCCCCTTCAGACCTTTTCTTCCTATTTCACATTGTCTATTATACATTTTGATCCCTATTTACACTTTCAGTTTCTCACACCAGAGAAATTATTCAGTATCTACACCTGTGTGCCCTATTTATTTTAATTAAGAGTATAGTCTCAATGTGCATCCATTTACCTATGTCTCTAGTTTCTCATTCTTTATGGCCGAGTAGTACTCCATTTTATAAAGAAAAAAAACACACACACACCTTCTTTATCCAGTCACCAGTTGATGGGCAATTGGGCTGTTTTCAAGTTTTAGCTATTACAAACTGTGCCTCTATAAACATGGGTGCACATATATCCCTGTGGTATGATGTTTTAAATTCTTTAGGGAAGATACCTAGCAGGAGAATAGTTGGGTCAAGTGGGACTTCCAATCCTAGTTCTTTGAGGTATCTCCATACTGATTTCCACAGTGGTTACACCAGTCTACACTTCCAACAACAGTGGAGAAGGGCTCCTTTATCCCCACAACCCTGTCAGCATTTGTTATTGGTTGATTTCTTGATAGCAGCCATTCTTTCTGGAATTAGGTGGAATCTCAGCATTGTTCTCATTTGCATCTCTCGAATGACCAGTGATGTTGAACATTTTTTCACATGTTATTTGCTATTTCTACTTCTTTGTCTGAGAAATGTCTGTTCATTTCAAATGCCCATTTTTGGACTGGGTCTTTAAATTTGGGAGGTCTGATTTTTTTTAAGTTCTTTATATATTCTAGATAGTAGACCTTTGTCTGAGGAACAGCTGGTAAAATTTTTTTCCCACATTATAGGTTGTCTCTTCATTCTGTTGGTGGTTTCTCTTGCTGTTTAAAAGCTTTTTAATAAGATGAGATCCCAGTTGTTGATTCTTTGTGCTAGTTCACATGCAACTGAGGTTTTATTCACGAAATCTTTTCCTATGCCAATGTCAAGAGTTTTACCTAATATCTCTTCCAGCTGGTTTAGTTTTTCAGTTTTAGTATTTAGATCTTCAATCCATTTTGATTTAAGTTTAGTGCATGGTGAGAGATACAGGTCTAGTTTTAATCTTTGGCAAGTTGAAACCCAATTTTTCCAGCACCATTTTTTTTTTTGCTTAAATTCTTTTATTGGTACATTTTAGGTATACAATATGTTTACATTTATCATTGGGTGTTGTACCTGTACATGATGTATCTTGGTCCTTATCTTGGTTGCTTGGTTGCTTGTACCCAGCACCATTTTTAAAAGAGGCTATCTTTCCTCCAGTGAGGGTGTTTGGCTCCTTTGTCAAAGATGAGGTGGCTGAGTGTGTCTGGAGTTGTTTCTGCGTCTTCTAATCTGTTCCACTGGTCCTCAGGTCTGTTTCTTAGCCAGTATCATGGTGTTTTTATCACAGTAGCTTTGTAGTATAGTTTCAAGCTGGGGATTGTGATATTACCTACCTTGCCTTTGTTGCCGAGAATTGCTTTGGAACAGATTTAGTTTGTTTTTTTGTTTTGTTTTGTTTTGTTTTGTTTGAGACAGGGTCTCACTCTGTAGTTTAGGCTGGACTTGAACTCATTATGTAGTTCAGGCTAGCCTTGACTTCATGGCAATTCTTCTGCCTCAACCTCCCAAGTGCTAGGATTATAATGGTCCATCACCACACCGAGCTTAATTTTCAGGATTTAGAAGGGCATCCAATTTCCAGCTTTTATAATATCTAGTCCCTGCAGCAATATCCAGAAGTCTCCAGTCATTGTCTTAAACCTGAAGTCACTTCAAATTCCAGGAAAAACAGATCCCCGCAGAACACCCTATGTTGAGGTCAGCCCCCTAAGCAGGAGCGGTTACCCCCTGACAGGAACCAAGGCTGCCCCTAAGCAAGAAAAATCATTTCATGAGAACAGAATCTCTCTTTAAGTCATAAGGATTTCACCAGAGCTACAAAAGTAAGACTGAGATAATTATCAACCACACTCCAATCCACCACAGCACCCCATAAAACTAGCCACCTTTTTTTAGTTAAAAGGCCAACCTGGTCCTCTTCATCAGACCTGTATCCCTTTGAGTTCCTCAAGCTGAAGTCTATTCCCTATTTTCTCACTTTCCTTGATGAAGGGGTCAGCCTTGTTTCTGTCAGGGTTGGGCTCCCCACTCTTTCAGGTTTCTTTCATCCTCAAGCTGAAGTCCCTTTCAATCTTCTGTTAAAGCTTTTGGCCTCCAAATTCATGCCTTACTTTTAATTTCCGTTATGAAGCAAGGAGCCATGCCAGCCAGTAACTAAAGGATTCATGTTCTTTGCCATGTTCCCCTCATTTGTTTGTTCTCCAGACTCACTAGCTTTCTAGTTCCACCTACTCAGCTAACTGCTTCTGCCAGTAGATCTTTGCACACCCCTCAACCTGAGAGTCACTTCCCACTTCTCTTTTAACACCTACTCCTCCTTCATATCTCAACTGAAGTGTCCCTTCTTGGAGAAGTATTCTTTTATTTCCATCAATAAGTCATCTCACTTTATATGTGCTGTCATATTACCTCTACCTCTTCACTAATCATGGTTGAAATTTTGTTTCCATTTGAGATATTATTTAATTACTGTTTTCCTCACTAGAATATAAATGTCTTGAGAGTAAGTATCAGGTTTCTGTTTATTATGAAGAGTAACAAAATATACCATTTTGTCATACAGACTATTTTGAGGTAAAGAACAGTGAGAACCAGCAGATGTAAGCAAAGCTCTAAAAACAGGGCAAAGTTTCCCTTTTGTAAATGAAATTTACATTTATAAGTAAAATTTCCATTTGTAGAGACGTTTATCTCTTCCATGTCAGGAAAACGAGGGCTCTTGTGAACTCTTATGCCTGGAGAAAACAGAGACTTAAATCTGTAGAGTAAACCTTTCCAAATAGCCATTGTTTTATGGATTATATCTAGATGCCCCCAAGAGCCTTGTGTGCTCTTAGGCAGAGCTTTTGCAAAAGGATTGGACCATGGGGGCATTATAGCTGACTTGCTGTTAGGAGGTAGGGCCCAGTTGCAGGAGGCAGGTCACTAGGGGCATGACCCAGAAAGGTGCACCTCTCTTCTCTCTTTGCTTCCTGCGGCCATGACATGAGCAACTTTCCTCTGCTATGCCCCTTTGCCATCTCTTCCTGCCTTAGAGGCAGCCAACCGTGGAATGAAAATGTGAGCCAAAATGAACCTCTCTTCCTTTAAATTGTGGGAGTCAGACATTTCCCCCAGGCATGAGAAAGTGACTAAGACACCTTGTTTCCTATACTCTGACTTGTCACCTTCCCAAACACTTTTTCCCTTGTTTTAGCCGTGTTATACCCAGGTAAACCCAAGTTGTATCCACCGCTTTTAAATTACTTATCTGGGTACTCCCATGTGTAGGTGTGATGCACAAGCTAATACATTTGTTTTTCTTTTGTTAGTATTTCTTTGGCCAGTTTCACTCCAGGGCCCCCGGTATAGCATCTAAGATGGATAAAGAAGACATTTTTTCTCCACTGCCATTATTATAATCTCCATCCTGGCCTGGCAGTTAGTAGGTGTTCAGTAATATGTGTTCAGTTGTGTAAGGCATCGTCTTCCACAAATGGACATGTTTCCTAAAGATAACAATTGTACCTTTGAGAATAGTTTTTAAGTGATATTTAATAAATGCAAATGTGTTTTCAAGCAGTATTATATTTAATCATCACAAAATCTCTTTCAAGTACTGTTTACCTAATTTTACAAAAGGAGATACAAGACTCAGAGTAATTGAATAACTATTTTGGTCTATTTGTGCCCCCACAGAGGATCTCCATTCACAAGTCTAATCCTCCACTCATAATTTCTATGCAGCTGTTAAGGGATCAATCTTAGCCTAATATATAATTTGTTTCCTTGTTTCCAACTATGAAGATTGCCTTTTGCTTTTTATAGTTTTGCTAAAAGCAAAAATTAGGACCTGAATCATCTACTAAATTGTAGGGAAGAAAAAATTCTTTTATCTCCTAGGTTCTCCGCCTGGGGCTCTTTAAATTGGACTGACAAAATACAAATTAACAAGAAAAAAAACAGAAATGTATTAACATGTGCATTGCAAATGTAACACAAGGGAGTACCCAGAGAAGATTAACTTAAAATTTTGGCTAGAATTTGTTTATATAGCATCTAAACAAAGGAAAATACATTTTTTTAGAGACACTACAAGGCAAGGAAAGGGATTTTGCGTCTCTAAGGCTGGGAAATTTTGAGAAGGCAAATATATGGTAAACTAACAATGGATAAGAGGCTATTCAGTAAAGTTTGTTACATAGATTCCTCTGGTTTTGTCTCTAGGCAAAGATCTAAATTTGTCCATAGTGAGTAACTTTTGTCCTTCCTGATAGATATAGAGGAGGGACACCTTGGTTAATTTATGTCCTGATGCTAGCTAATAGGGGGAAGGTGGAGACATTTTCTTATGCCTACTTCTTGTCAACTGCCTTATGTCAAAGCAGCACATTTTGTAGTCATATATTCTGCCACCCTACAAGACAAATAAGAGATTGATTGCTTTTAAATAAGAAGATTGCTATGGTTTGGATGAGTGTCTTCCAAAGGCCTATGTGTTAAAGGTTTAATCTCCAGGTGAGTTCTACTGGGAGGTGGTGGAATCTTTGGGCCTAGTGGGTGGTCCTTAGGGCAGTGGAGACTGTAGAACCCCAGTCTTTCAATCTCTCTCTGCTTCCTGGCTCAAGATATAAACAGTTTGCTCTTACACACTCTTATCATTGCCATCTTGTGTCTTACCAGTCACTGGCCCAGCCATTTGATCTTAGACAGGAACTTCTAGAATCATAACCCAAAAGAAACTCATCTTGAAGGAAGAATCCCACCTGCACCACCTGAGGAAAGACAATACCTGCAGCTTCTAGCAGCAGAAGGTTCCCCTCAGCACAGAGCTGCATAGATGACTATCAAACAACTGACCTCATCAAGGAAGAGGACAATACCCCAGAGAAGAGGTAGCCTGCCCAGAAGAATTGGCTGTATGAGGGAGAAACAATGGATAGGCCAACAGCATTAGCTGCAAGAGAAGGCCATGGTTGGTGTAAAGAAAGAAACAAATAAAAACACCATGAGGCTATACCCTGAGAGTGACTTCCTCATGGTGAGATAGACTTGGAGAAGAATCAGTGCAGTGTCTGCCATTTTTCCAGAGAGAGTTTAATCACGCACCATTTTGGGAAGGGGTTGATCTGAGGAACTGAGCCAAGAAATGCCTACAGTATAGCTTCATTACAGGACTGAAATGTTACCCCACCTCAGTGACTGGGTGAGAAACAGCCATGGAAAACAGACTGGAAGAGGGTTAGGGCTAAATATAGATCTTCCCAGATCCCCTGAGAAGTTCAAGTTCAGGCCAGGAAGCACACAAGGCCTGCGTTCTGTGGTGAAGAGGCCAGATTCAGCAGGATTGCCTTTCAGAAATAGCTGGATCCAAAGGTGATAGCATTGAGTCCAGGTGTCTGCTTGAGAACCTGGCCCACTCCCAACATCCAGAGGAGACCAGTGGTCTGATTGTTTCCCCATGTACCAATTTGAGTGGGGACTAGTCTCAGCTTTGACAGTTGCCATGGACTGGGGTTTACATAGAGGAGGCCTCTTGAGCAGAGGAGTGACCTCACAAACTCACAGGCTATAAAGTGGGGTAGAGAGGACTGTGACTTAATGGATTCCAAAGATTGCAGATCTTGGAAGTAAACCACTTATTTGGAAATATATAGGATTTTTTTTCATTCTTCTTTGACCCATTTTTTCTCTCTATTCAGTATTGAGGTTTTTTGGTTGATTATTTTTGTTTGTTTTGTATTTTTATATTTTGGTGGTGTTTGGAGTTTTATCTCCCATTTTCTTTTTTCCTTTTAAAAATTAATATCACCTTTGGTTATTTGTTTGATTAGGCCCCCTTTCTTCTCCCTTCTCTTTTCTTACTCTCTTTTAATTTGTTCCCTTATTTTTAAATTTTTTTCCCTTTAGTCTATACTTCACTCTATTTTTCATTATTTATCCATTTCTTTGTTGGTTTTTTTAGTTACTTTTATCTAATGCTATTAATTTCCTTTTATTCCTTAACTCAGGCTCTCATTCCTCAGTATCTATGCTTACAAGTACAACCAATAAGTTTTATAAAGCTATAGATAGGTAACTATATTTTACTGTGGATGAACGCTATTATATTGTTCATGGAGGTAAAGTTCTATTGAATAGATATTTACGATAGATCTATATCTGGTTTGTCTTAGTGTTTATACTATAACTATAGGTCTCTTTCTTACAGTTGAAGGTGGTACTTTATTCTTTCTTCGGGTTTGTCAATATCAAGTTTTTATTTGACACTATTTTTTTTGTTGATTTTTCTACTTTATCCAAGATGACATAATTGTTTCTATCAATTGGTTTTCTCTATATGCAAATATCTGGATTATCTGGGGTGGTGGGGGTCATAAACAATGTGGCTACCCATTCCTAAAGAATTGGGTACTAGGCCAAATAAGTTGCAACCTCTCCTCCCAAATAAGGTGGTTGGATCCAAGAATAGAGGAAAATGCCAATCATTAGCTATGCCCAAAGGACATCTCTGAAAAGTAGACGATAACCACTTAACAGTTTACTCCACGTGTCACTTGAGTAGTGTGTTTTTTTACATATTGGCTATTCCAAGCATCGCTCAGGCAGGTGTCATTTCAACCACTTCATTCTTGTATTGAGTGAATTTGATAAAATTGTCATTTTTATATTTCCTATTATATTATCTTATAAAATTAATGAAAAAATATACAATTTTTGGTCATTCTATATTTAAATAATTGGCCTGGTACATGGTTGACTAAAGAGAACTCCATGCTAGCTCAAAACTACCCACTCTGATCATTCCACAAGTTTCAACATAGAAATCAAACAAATAAAAAATAGAAACATTAGAAAAAAAGGAAATGAAATGTTTCCCAAAACTCTTAACTCCCCCAAAGCCAATCAAGAGGTCATTAAAGGGGAAGAAATCAAAAGCCACCCAATCAAACTATTGAAAGGATAATGATGGAGGCAACAAAATGGATCGATAAGCGATTTGGTGAATTCAAAGAACATATCATTAAACAGATAATGAGACTAATGAAAGAAGTGATCGGTAGTCTAAAGAAGACACCAATTAAAAAGTGGAAAAGCTAAAGAAAGATGTAAATCATGACTTCCCAGCATAGAAAAGAATTGGCATCCATAAAAAGTTCCATACACAAATTCAGGAAATTAAATGTTCTATTGAAAGTATGTACAGTACAAGTAACCAATATGAAGACAGAGGGGTTCCAGTGTATTCCTAAAACTCTTTAATTTAAAATGAAGGAGTACTCTCAAAGTCATTCCTGGAAGCTAGCATTACTCTAATTCCAAAACTAGACAAGGATAGGAGAGAGAGAGAGAGAGAGAGAGAGAGAGAGAGAGAGAGAGAGAGAGAACAAACTATAGGCCAATCTCTTTAATGTACCCAGATAACCTAGATACAAAAATTCTCAACAAGACACTGGCAAACAGAATACAATAAATCATGATCAAGAAGGCGTCATCCTAGGGATGCAAGGTGGGTTCAACATACATAAATCAATAAATGTAATTCATCTCATAAACACAATCAAGGACCAAAATTATATGATCATTTCAATAGATGCAGAAAAAGCATCTGAGAAAATCCAACATCCATTCATAATTTAAAATCCTGAAAAAAATAGGTATAGAAGGACCTTATCATAATCTGATAAGAGCCATTCATGATCAGCCTACAGCCAATATTATATTAAATGGGGGAAAAACTGAAAAAATTCCCTCTAAAGTCAGGAACAAGATAAAGATGTTCATTTTAACCACTCCTGTTTAACATAGTCCTCAAAATATTAGCCAGAGAAATCAGGCAAGAGAAAAAAATAAAAAGGATATTAAAAGTATCATTATTTGCAGATGACACAATCCTCTACTTACCAGATTCAAAAAAATTCCACTAAAAGACTCCTAGAATTAATAACAAAATTCAGCAAGGTAGCAAGATACAAAATCAACAATAAAAGTCAATAGAATTCCTATACACTAATAATGAATTCACTGAAAAGGGAATCAGGGACAAAATACCATTCATAACAACATCAAGAAACATTAAGTACTTAGGAATTAACCTAACCAAGGAAGTGAAAGACCTCTACAACAGAAATTACATCACTCTCAAAAAGGACACTGAAGAGGACATCAGAAAATGGAAAGATATTCCATGTTCTTGGGTAGGTAGAACCAATATACTCATAATAGCTGTACTTCAAAAACTAATACATACATATATATATATATTTAATGCAATCCAATCAAAGTACCAATAACATTCCTATCAGATTCTAGAGAAACCAATCCAAAAATTCATATGGAACCAGAAGTGACCCAGAATAGCAACAGCAATTCTAGGTGACAATAGCAAACCAGGATACCTCACAATCCCAGATTTGAAATTATATTACAAAGCTACAATGAAAAAAAAAAGCATGTTATTGGCATTAAAACAGATATGTGCATCAATGGAATAGAATAGAGGAAGCAGAGACAATCCCAGACACACTGAACTATTTGATCTGGGACAAACACATACACTGGAGGAAAGATAGCCTCTCTAATAAATGGTGCTGGGAAAATCGGATATCCACATGCAGAAGATTGAGTCTAGACCCATATATCTCACCATGTACTAAACTAAAATCAAAATGTTAAAACAGAAACACTTAATCTGCTGGAAAAATAAAATAAGTAAAGCCCTTGAAAACACAGGTGTAGGTAAGGATTTCTGAACAGACTACCAATGGCACAAGAAATAATACCAAGAAACAACAAATGGGATCATATCAAATTAAAAAACTTCTTCACAGCAAAGGAAACAAACAACAGAGTGAAGAGACAACATGCAGAATGGGAAAACGTTTTGCCAGCTATTCCTCAGATAGAGGACTTACATCTACAATATATAAAGAACTCAAAAAAATAGACCCCCCCCAATAAAAGACCCAATCAAAAACTGGGCAACTTAAATGAATAAACACTTTTCAGAAGAAGAACAGATGGCCAACAAATACATGAAAAATGTTCAACATCATTGGCCATTAGAGAAATGCAAATTAAAAGAACACTGAGATAACATCTTAATCCCAAAGAATGCCTATCATCAAGAAATCAAATAACAAATTCTGGTGAGGCTCCCTTGAATAAAGAACCCTGCTACATTGTTGGTGGGAATGCAAACTAGTACAACCACTATGGAGATCTGTATAAAGATTCCTCAAAAAGTTAAAACTAGAAATTCCAGCTATTGCCCTTCTAGGAATCTTCTTGCAAGTGTGAAAGTCATCATATTACAGTGATCCATGCATACCCATATTTATAGCAGCTCATTTTATAATAGCCAAATCTTGGAAATGGCCTATACACCCATTATTGAATGAATGGATAAAGAAAATGTGGTGTTTATACACAATGGAGTACTTCTCTACCTTAAAGAAGGATAAACTTGAGGCATTTTTATGTAAATGGAGACCATAATGTTAAGTGAAATAGATTAATACACTATTTTTAATATTGCATTGCTTCTCTTATATGAGAAACTCAAAATATAAATAAAGACCAAAATAGTAAAGAATAGATAATAAGAAGTAGAAAGATCTTTTTCAAATAGGAAAGTGAATAAAGGATGGAGGGAGTGGTGAGGGAATGATGGAAAAATGGATTTTACAAAGAGTATGGAAGAAAAAAATATAAATAGCACTTTTTCAAATGGAAAGAGGATCAAGTGTTGGAGAGAGCCAGGAGGGATGGAAGAGAAACCCACACTATCAAGGTGGGAAGACATGTTAAAGTCAAACTACTGAGGAAACTCTGGCAGGATTTGGAACTGGCTGCTACTATTGCAAACTTAGTTAACATTCATGTAAGCCAATAATGGATGTGATATACAAAATTAGAGATGTTTAAGGGATTAGCTGTTATTAGAGCTAATGATAAAATGGGAAATTACCTCATGAGTTTCTCTGACTACCAGGGCATATTTATCTTGGTAGATGATAGGATGGGTATGCAAGGGCCAAAGCCTAGCAGGAATATGTATATGCATCTGTCCATATGCACACATAAGTATGAGTACTTCCATGATAAACATTTAAAACACATGGATTATTTGACTGAGAACTGACATTTGAACTAAGGGTTTCTCCCCTCTAAATCCACTAATATAAAACACAACTGTTACAGTTGAATGGGCCAATAATAGTCCAGGTTCTTGTGTACAATAAGGAAAGACTTGCCAAGCATACACCCAGTAGAAAGTAGTAAGTAGCTATGTTTATTGAAGATCACAGAAAAGGTAGTAGTAGCAACAGGGAAAGAGGGAAAAGGGTCCAGTAACTCAGGCTTTCAGAATTTAAAGTCCAGACACAGGGGCTTTTTGGTGTCTCCCACTGAAGCTCATGGTGCAGGTACTCTGGTGCCTAGGGCATGGTAATCTCCTAGGCTTTTGTTGTTATTTTTTTGTTTTTTATCTCTCTTGAGATAATGGAAGCAGGAATAATCTTTGAGTGATGTTTAGAGTTACATGGGGAGAGGGTGACCCACTTAGCTCCTTTGTTTCTAATTGTTCTACAACTATTATGCTATTTCACAATAGAGTTGTACTTGTATTAAAATCCAGTTCAATGTAACATACACTGAAATGTCCACATGAGTTACAACCAGATATCAACTTAGATAGTTTTAGATAGCTTCTATGCCCTTGTCCATATATTTTCCTCTGCTTGAAATTCTGTCCTCACTCCCAATTCTAGAGTTCTTTCTCTCTGTGTTGAAATCTTATTCATTTCATGTTTTCTATGATTTTTCTAATTTTCTAAAATCAAAACTAATTCCTATTGCTTTTTGACACTTATTTACACATGGATTTTAGTAGTTTTGAGCTAAAATAAATAAAACTCCAATAGGTGGAGTATTCATTCAGGGAGGGAAGGCAGTGCATCTTGTTCCTGAGCAATTTCTTTTTTGTTGTTTTTTTTGTACTGGGAATCTAATTCTGGACCTTGTGCTTGTGAGGCAGGTGCAGTGCCACTGAGCTAAATCCCCAGCACAGTACTGCAATTTCTTATAGAAAAGAAGTGAAAGCCTTTTCATTAACAAGGCTTCCTGTGGGAAGAGAATACAAGCTAGTCTAAATACAAAAGCATGTGGTTTGTTAGATATAAAATATTCCTTACATATATAGTAACCAAATATGTAGCGACTTCATAATAATTGTGCCAAATAACACTAATATTCATAATATTCATCTCTGATATATTGTCAATATAAGAGAGTTATTTTCCAAAAAATGAAACCTTAAGTACAGTACTCTTCACATTTAAATAAGGAAACTTGGGATTTGCACTCAATTTAATATATCCTAAGAACTGCCAACTCACCAAAAAAAATTTAAATTATATAACAATTACAAGTGTTTGTCTGAATGATAATAAAATAGAGCTGTATTACAAATCTTTTGTCAAGTTAAAAGAACTGTCTGAAATAAAATATTTTTTCCAGATTCAAGATAAAATTGAAGCCAACATAGTTAGCTCATATTTCATAGAGGCAAACACACTATTTTTCTCTTGCATATAATTTCCCCTCTGGCTGGCTACCTATCAACAACAGAACTCCCAAGCCTCTGTAAGTACCATAGCAACAACTCAACAAGAAAAAAAAATTAGCACTTCAGATAACAAATCCTGGTAATGTTTACCTATTTGTGTTATCTAGAGGATTGTTATTTACAGTTCCTGCTGTTTTGCAAAAGAAGAAGAAAAAATTAGCCTCCCCCTCCCAGGCTTTGGAAACAATAGAGTTACGTTTTCATTACAGTCAGGGACTTGGCAGCAATAAGGAGGACTCTTAAGTTACTATATGGCCCCAGAAGCAGCCATAGGCTTCCAAATGTTGGTACTATGGGTTTAGTCTAAATCAGAAGAATCTCAGCATGAGCACTCTACAGAAAAGAACCAAAAAGCTGAGAAACAAAACAGGGAATTGGGGACTACACTAATAAATAGAGTCTAAAATTGAGCCAGTGAATACCAGGCAGTGAACCATATGTTTAGCAAAAAAGGTAGAATTGTTACATCCATTTGATGAGGAGTGGAACAACAGATGAGAAGGGTAGAAATAAAACAAATACGTTGGAAATTGTTCCTAGAAATGCATATAGGACGTACAAATCAGTCTGATATAAGACAAACAAAAGTAAAGTCCTCAGAGAGAAGACTGGATTCAAAACAAGAAATATCAGTCAGGTATGACTTTGAAAAACATTCTTTCTCATATAAATCAAAACTCCTTGAACCTTGTAAAGAGCTAGCTCTGAACTAGTCAGAACAACTAATTTTTTTTCTAGATTGTATTTTAGACAATGGCTTGTCGCAGCTCCGCCCATGAACTTCCACTGCCAAAGCCGCTCCCCACCACAGTCCTTGCAGCCTTCTGGCTGCGTCTTGGAAGAACTGCGCTGAGCCTTTCTGTGGAAGGTGCTCCAAGGGGCTATCAGATGCAGGTGTGAGGCGGAAGCTCCGAGACTAGGGGCCCCAGGATTACCAATTCCAGTGGCCGCCCTGTGCCCCGGGTGCCCCTTCCGACGCCTGCCCACACAGCTGCTCCCCCCAAATTTGTCTAGTAACCGCTCAGCCCAGTGCTCAAGATGCTGTGCGGGGAGGGAGTGAAGGCTTTGTGCTCAAGCTCCGTGGGCTGCCCTGGTCTTGCTTGATTGAGGATATGCAGAACTTTCTCTCCAACTGCAGGATTCGTGATGGGGTCACAGGTGTCCACTAGAGAAGGCAGGCAGAGTGATGAGGCTTTTGTTGAACTGGAGTCCGAAGATAATGTCAAAATGGCCCTGAAAAAAAGACAGGGAAAGCATGGGGCACCTCTGGTACATCCAGGTGTTCAAGTCCCACAGAAGAGATAGATTTGGTATGGAAGCAATGGCCCCAATAGCGACAACACCGCCGAGGACAGCTTTCTGCGGCTCCGGGGACTCCCTTTAGGGTACACAAAGGAAGAGATCTCGTGCAGTTCTTCTCAGGGTTGGAGATCCTGCCGAATGGGATCACACTGTCTGTGAACCCCAAGGACAAGAACACAGGCGAGGCCTTCGTGCAGTTCACCTCGCAGGAGCTGGCTGAGAAGGTGCTCCGGAAACGCAAGGAGAGGATTGGGCACAGGTATGTAAAAGTGTTCAGGAGGAGCCAGGAGGAAGTGAGAGTGTACTCAGACCAGCCCCAGAAGTTCATTTCCTGGCACTACCAGAGCCCGATGACTGCCCTGGCACCACATGGAGGTACATTGGCATTGTTAAGCAGGCAGGCCTAGAGAGGATGCACTTTGGGACTACAGTGTGGGTTACGCGGGCTATGAGGAGTACAGTGGTCTCGGGGACGGCTACGTATTCACCACCGGCCTATTCAGTAGAGGCCTCAGCTACTGTCTCTCTGGCATGCATGACCACAGGTACAGAAAAGGTGAGTTCACAGTGCCTACCCCACCAGCCGCTGCATCCACTTGTGGAAACTGCTCTGCAAAGCCTTGGAGAACGACATCTACAACTTCTTATCGTCGCTTAACCCCGTGAGAGTGCACATCGAAATGGGGCTGAATGAAAGAGTGACGGAGTGAAACCACCATGGAGTTGGCCACCCACAAGGAAGCCATGGTAGTCATGTCTAGGGACAGGGACAACATGAAGCACCGCTACATAGAACTCTTCCTCAATTCCACCACAGGGGCTAGCAATGGGGCTTACAGCAGGCAGGTGATGCAGGGCATGGGAGTGTTGGCACACTGGTCAAAGGTAGCAGTAGCAACAGGAAAAGAGGCCAATAACTCAGGCCTTCAAAATTCAATGGCCGACACCTCTGCTTTAGGTACTTCTTGCTGAATCTCCCATGGCACCAGTGCTTTGGCTCCTGTGTTCTCACCTATGACCTGGCAATCTCCTAGGCTTTTATTATTTTATTTTCTACCTGTCTTAAGACAGTGAAAGCAGGAATAACCATTGGGTGCTGTTTAGAGTTAGATGGAGGGAAGGGAGTGATTCACTCAGCTCCATTGTTTCTAATTGTACTAGAAGGGTTGTAAGGTTGAGGCCAGCCTGGGCCACATAGCCAGTTCAAGGCCAGCCTGGACTACAATAGAGAGAACCTGTCTCAAAAAATCAAGGAAAGAAAAACCCCCCAAACAAAACCAAAAATCATGTTCAAGCTATTTCCTTCTATCCAGGCTTCAAAATCTCTTTTGAATGCATCTATCTAAATACCATCTTCCTTCCATCTATGCCTCTATTATTTTGGGGTTTTCAGGTCTCAATCATTGATAAGTTTTTGGCTAAAATCAGCTAAGAGGATTATCAAAATGGATGCTTAACATATCTGCCTCACTGTCTGTTGAACTTTGTAATTGCAATATCTCTCATAGTCAGTCCATCTTGAACTCCATTCTTTTCAAGTCTTGATTCTCATTCCACTTTCAGCATACATTCCCAATTTCTTCTTAAATTGAAAAAAGGGACCATTTTCCTTTATTCTTACAAAAGATGAAGCATTCCATTTCTCATTTACATGTATTCTGAACTCCATGTCTTAGACATCCTTGTCATAGATAATCTTATATTCATGTGTAACTTTAATATCTCTTTCACTTCGTCCTTGAACTTTCTACCATCAAGCTCATATACTTGAAATTTCTCTAAAACATGGAAATCAAAACAACAGTGAGATTCCATCTCACTCCAGAAAGAATGGCTGTTACTGATGGGGAAAAAGCTTTAGACTGCTTAGTAGATTAACTATTAAAGTAGTTGTAGAAGCAAAATAGGTAGTGTAGCCCTTTAAAAACTTGTCTCAGCCCATTGCTTTTGTTGTTTAAAGTGAAGGTTATATAGCTCCTTTGATCTGTAGCCCTCCTTCAGATAATGTCTTAGAAACAAAGTTGCAAAGCTTGAGTAAATTTGTGATATATGTGCTTTAACTGTCATGTGTCTGTGCCTATAATCAGTGATAGAAAACCATTAAGCAGAAACTGGAATTTTGTTTGCTCAGCAAAGACCACTAGGGTTGAGATAATGGCTAAAAAGGATATAAAAAGGAAACACTGAACAAAGGGCACGTGGACACTGACTAGACCAGTTTCTGGCAGTCCTGCCTGCTTGCAAGTAAACTTTTATTATTTTGCCCGAATTCTGTGTCTCTGTCTATTTCTTTCCATGATTTTCTGGAATAATACCAAGAAATCAACTAATAACAAATGCTGGCATGGTTGGAGGGAAAAAGGAACCCTTCTCCACTGTTGGTGGGAGTGTAGATTGATACAACCCCTATGGAAATCAGGTGGAGATTCCTCAAAAAACTAAAACTAGAGGTTCCATTTGACCCAGCTATTCCCCTTCTTGGTATATTCCCCAAAGAAGTAAAAGCATCATACCACAGCAATATACACATACCCATGTTTATAGCAGCACAATTTATAATGGCTAAATCTTGGAAACAGCCTATATGCCCATCAAAAGATGAATCAATAAAGAAAATGTAATATTTATATGTAATGGAGTACTACTCCTCCATAAAGAAGGATAAGTTTGAGTCATTTGTAGAAGAATGGATGCACCTCGAGACCATCATTTTAAGTGAAATATATCAGACACACAAGTTTAAATATCACATGATTTCTCTTACGTGAGAAACCCAAAAGCTAAAGAAAGACCAAAATGTATAACAGATGTTAGGGAATAGGAAGAAAATGTTCATTTCAGAAGGGGAACAAGGCAGGAAGGAAGGAAAGGAAAAGCAAAAAAAGAGAATAGAAGGAAAAAGTGGAAACAAAGCTTTTGTATATAAGAAGGGGAAGAAGGGTTGAAGAGAGGGAAGGGGATTGGGACAAAAAGAATTAAGATATATTATGTACAGGTACAAATTCTCTATGATGAATGTGATCATTATGTATATCTAAAAAGTATCAATAAAATTAATGTTGAAGGGCGGGGGATTTAGTTCACTGGTTCTGCTTCTTGCCTCGCAAGCACAAGGACCTGAGTTTGATCCCCAGTACTAAAAAAAAAATTAATGTTAAAAATTTCTCTAAAAACATTTCCTGATGTTTGGTACCTCACTAAGCCTCTGGCCCTTCTCTTCTTTCACTGTTAAATTTCTTAAAGAATATTTTCCTTTACCTTCTTACTACTTTCTTATTTTTTATTTCACTATCTAAATAGTACTCCTAGGCCCTTTCTATGATTTATCTGTGTGCAGTGCTTTTTGCATTCCTGTCATTCTGGCACCATGTTTCTCTTTGTGCCATATTTTTGTTGGCATGGTCTTAACTTGAACACAACTTGCCATGATCTTCAATAAATGCAGCTGCTTTTCACATGCCATTAGGTGTGTGCACTTTCAATTCATTGCCAGTTGTACACAAGAGCCTGAATTTTACCTGCTGAATTCATCACACAGTAATACTCCTAGAGTTGAAATTCAGTGGTCCTTTCTGGCTCTTCCTTCTTGAACTGCATGGAATTCGAATGATTTAACTACCTTCTTGAATATTTTTCTATAAACTGTACATCTCTAGTCATCTTCCTATTTTCGTGACAATTTCTTTTTTCCTTGTACTGCTTTACTTTCATTTTTGGATAGTTTTTCTAAAGTTTTCATTCCCTTGATATTCTAAGCTTTCAAAAATTTTATGCATGTTGATGGTATTAAACCTTTAATTCTTCTATTATTTGCTCCTGAATCTTAAATCAAAGTTGAAGATTACTGTGATATAGTGCCTCCTGAATATTTTTTCAACTAATGCACAACATAACTAGAATACAAATCATGAAGCAACTATTTGTGTTTCTCACCATGAAGGATTAGCTGATCTCAGATGACATCTCCCCAGAGGAAAAACTATGAAAGCTATCTATTTTTCCCCATTAAGTGTATTGGTACATTTTAGGTATAAAATACAGTTACATTCCTCATTGGAATCTTGTACCATTACATGAGTATCTTGGTTTTTATTTTTTTTCCCCTTCCCTTGCCCTCCCTTCACCCCCTCCACCCTTTCCTATTTGCAAAGACTTTGCTTCCATTTTTTTCCATTTCTCATATTTTTTCTTTTCCCTTTTTTCCTTTCCCCTACCCCTTCCACTTCCCCTGCTCCTTTAGACCTTTTCTTCCTGTTACACAATATCAATTATACATTTTAAAAATTACAATATCAAGATCTAGGAGACAATACCACAGATTTTACAGAATTTAAAAGGATATAGAAAGCATATTTCAAAAATCTGTTTTGAAATAAATTTGACAACTTCTAAGAAGTACCTTGGAAGACAAATTAATGAAACTAACTCTGGAGGAAATATAAAATTTGAATAGCACCTATTAAAGAAAGTATATTCCTAGCTTGAAAACCTACCTATGTGGCAACAGCAGGTTCATATATATTTTAACTGGTAAATTGTATCAAACATTTAAAGCAGAAAAAAAGGAACACTTCTCCCCTCATTTTAGGAACTCAACATTGTGCTAATTCTAAAACTGGATAAAGATAATAGAAGAAAAAAGTATGAACATAGATAGAAATTTGTTTAACAAAGCAAACTATTAGAAGTCAGATCTGGCAGTATGTAGAAAGTGGTTTTGTTACAGGGATGGCAGTGTTGGTTCAGCATTGGAAGATCCACCCCCAAAAGTCATCATTTTAACAGAGGAAAGGGAAAAGCCATATGATCCTGTCACTAGTTGGAGAAAAAGTATTGGACCAAATTCCATAGCTGTTCATGGTAAAAGCTATCAGGAGACTAGAAGTAGAACAGAATCTTCTCAACAGATCAAAGACATGTACTGCATACTTCCAGTGAGAATGCCTTGTATGAATGGAGAAGATACAATGCTTTCTCCTTAAGGTGGGGAACAGGGGCAGATATGCTTACTCTTTATCTATCCATTAAACTTTGAAACCTAGGCCCAACCAAAACAGTCTGGCAATAAAATGACACAATTAGGATAGGATTGGCAAGGTAGAAGCAAAATCTTTATATGTAGATGAAATGATCATCTACAGAGAAAATACTAAGAAATCTCTAGGAAACCCTAGAACTTGTATTTGAATTTAGCAGGATTAGAAAACACAAGGTATATATAAAAATTCAGGTCTGTGTATACTGGTTATAAATGAAGAATTGAATATTGGAATTTAAAAGTTATGTAGGAGTACAAAGGACCTAGAAAAGTTAAAAAAAAAAAAACAGTGTTGGAAGATGTTTAGTACCTAATTTTAAGACTTCTTCTAAAGCTACAGTAATCAAGGCAGTGTTGGTATAAGGAAAGACATATAGATCATTGGAATAAAACAGAGAATCTAGAAATAGAACCACACATATATAGTCCACTGAGTTTTGAAAGATTATTTAACATTAGCATTTTATAGAATATAAACTCAATTCAAGAGCCGAGGAAGAGATAGTGTCTTCAGCAAAGAGCACTAGAACACCTGGTATCCGTATATAAAAAATTAACTTCAACCCTTTATTTCCATACATGAAAATAACTTGAAAGGATCTATGAACCTAAATATGAAAGCCTAAAAGTATAAAACTTTAAGAAGAAATTATAAGGAAAAATGTTTATGAATTCAGGGTAGGCAAGAACTACCTAGGGTACAAAAGACATGATGTATAAAAGAAAAAAATGATAAATGAGATTCCATCAAAATTTAGAACGTTAAATGACATCATTAAATGAAAAGTAGTCCTTAAACAGACCATATTTACAATCCATATAACCTATGACCAGAATATATGAAGAATTCTTAGAGCTCATTAATAGACAACCCAATTAAAAAGTAGACATAAGAAGATGATAAATAGCCAGTATAGCACAAGGAAAGGTGTGCAACACTAGAATCAGAAAAATTCTAATCAGTACAATAACAAGATTGACTTATACACTCATTAGGGAGATGAAGTTAAAAGTTTTCAAAGTCTTGTCATGACTTTTTCTTTTTGTTGGATTCTCCCCCTTTGCGTTTAATTTTTCATGCCCAATGGATTCATTCTGCTGGGTTTCCTGGGATTGTGATCCTCATTGTCTTTTCCTAGGGTATTGTCTAAAATTTTTTGGAGTGCTGGTTTGATATTCATGAAGTTCCTGAGGTGCTCTTTATCATGAAAGTATTTTATTTCTCCATCCATTTTGAAAGATAGTTTTGCAGGGTACATCAATCTGGGTTGGAGGCTGTTTGCCTTTAGGGCTTGAAATACATCACTCCAAGCTCTTCTTGCCTTGAGGGTTTGCATTGAGAAGTCTGCTGTGATTCTGATGGGCTTTCCTTTGTATGTGATTTGTTTCTTTTCTCTCACTGCTTGTAGAATTTTGTTCTTCTGTTGGATTTCTGGAATCCTAACTATTATATGCCTATGTGTAGATTTTTTTTTAATCAAAGCTAGCTGGAATCCTATATGCCTCACTTATCTGTATGTCAAGTTCTTTTCCCCTCCTTGGGAAGTTTTCTGCCATCACTTCTGTGAACACTTTTTTATGTCATCTGCCCTCTCTCCTCTTTCTTCATTGACTCCAATCAGTCTTATGTTATTCTTCTTTGCATTATCTAGCAGCTACTGGATTGATTTCTCATGTTCCTTTACAATTTTAAAGAAATTTTTCTTTTCCTGGTCACTAAGTGCAATCTTTTCTTCTATATCTGAAATTCTATCCTCACATTGGTTCATTCTGCTGTGCAGACTTTTGATGGAGTTTTTAATCTCCTGAAAATCTATTTGCATCTGTTTTATGGATTCCATTTGTTTCCTATGTTGGGATTCCATCATGTTCCTCAGCTCCTCTATTTTTTTATCTGTGTCCTCTCCAGATTTATTAATCATGTCTTGCACCATGAGCACAATCTTTGATGTTATCTGAGTAATTATTTCTTATTTCAATTTTCCCAGATCCTCTTTTGTTGCCAGTTCAGAAAGTCCAGGTGGTTGAGTATCAGATTGTTCCATCTCATTTCCCTTTAGGGTTGCTGTAGGTGATCCAAAAGTCTGTTTTTGAGGCTTGTTTACATGTCTTCTCATTTCCACGGTGGGGGCGGGGGGTACTTCTGGCTCCCACGGGGCTCACTTTCTCTGCCCTAGGAACTTGGGATGGCAGTGGGGGAGCTTCCTTCTGGGTGCTGGGACCAGCTCAGCCTCTCTGCCCTAGGAGCTTGGGATGGCAATGGGGGAGCTTCCTTCTGGGTTCTGAGACTGGCTCAGCTTCTCTGCCCTAGGAACTTGGGATGGTGGGGGGGTGGCTTCTTTCCAGGTGTTAGGACTGGCTCAGCTTCTCTGCCCTAGGAGCTTGGGATGGCGGCGGGGGAGCTTCCTTCCAGGTGCTGGGACCCACTCAGCTTCTCTGCCCTAGGAGCCACTATCTAAATTTTTTTTTAAATGTTTGAAGGTATTCAAGAGCCAAAAGTTAAAGGGCTAAGATCTCAGAGAGAAGAAAACTATACTGAGATGCAGTTGACATGAGGCATGCCATCCTTCCTTGGGGCAAATTGAAAAACACATGAAACATGATAATGATGTCTTTATGAAGACATAAAGAGTCACTAAACATGATAAACATGTGTATGAATTGATTGTTTAAAACAATAATACTATTAGTCTATAGGTTTAATATGAATATATTATTAAAATAAAATACATAATGATAGCTCAGAAGAAGGATGGGGGTTAAGTTAAAAATCTTATAAGAACCTTACATTGCTCAAAAAGTGGTAAAAGATCTAACTTAATTTGACTTAAATAAGTCAAAGATGCATTTTTCATATCTATGATAAAACTTAAAAGAATAAAATAATGCAAATTAACAAGAAAATGGAATATGAAAAATACTTGATTAATGTCAGAACAAAAAAAAGGTGGGAAAATACGAAGATGAAGGAATAAAAAAAGGGGAGAAGAAAAGTAGAAAATTGTATATTTAGATACAAATATATGACTAGTTAAATTAAACAAAACTGGATCAAATACTCAAAGTAAAAGACCAAGATCATCAGACTAAAATTCAAAAGCACATACAAACACAAAACACTTTGCTGCTTATGAGAAATGCCTAAAATATCAGTATATCAAAAGCTCAATATTAGATAGAATTAATCTTAGGGAGTAACTTTGCTTCATTCCCAATCTCAAAAGTAAAACATTCAATAACTCACAATTAATTATGATGTTTGCTGGAGGTCATTTGTGTATGTGTGAGAGAACCCTATACAAGATAAAGAAACATCCTATCTGTTCCTAAGGATATTAATATTTTATCAAGTAATCTTCTGTAGCCATTGAAATAATTATAGTTTTTTTCCTTCATTTCCTGATCATTTGATGAATTGCATTGATTTTTAAATGTTAGATCAACTCTAATTTCCTGAAATTAACTTGTTTGTGACATTGTATCCTTTTTACGTGCTGATAGATGATTTGAACATGTCTTGCTTAGGTTTTTATCTGTGTTCCTAACAGAATTTTGTTTATTGTTAAACTTTTAAATAAGATGCTTATAGATTGTGGTATTAAGGTGACTTCACAAAACAGTTTCTGGATGGGATTTTTTTTCTCCTCTTGAAGTTATTGCATTTTTTCTTAAATATTAAAGATAAATTACTAAACAAGTCATTTGAGCTATTGGAAGCTTTAAATTATGGATTGATGAAAACAAGACCATTGTTTTGAAAACTGAGATGTAATTAACATATCATGAGATTCCTCTTTTTAAATTATAATATTAAGTTTTTAAAAATATAGTCCCAAAGTTGTACAACCAGTTCTGGCCTCTGATTCCATAATATTTTCATCACCACAGAAAGAATACTGGAGACATTAAAAATCACTCCTTTTTTCTTCCCATATCTCCTGGAAAATGTCAATCTACTTTCTGTCTCTATGGATTTGCTTATTCTATACATTTTATGTAAATGTAGTTGCACAACATGTGGCCTTTGTCTGGCTTCTGTCACTTAGGATAATGTTTTCAAGATTCATCTGTCTTGTAATATGTACCAGTACTTTATTCCTTGTTATTCCTGGATAATATTGTACAAATATATCACATTTTGTTTAATCATTTATAAAATTGATGGACTTTTGGGTTGCTTCCATTTTTTGCCAATTAAAATTAATGATGCTATGAATATTCATGTACCGATTTTTATGTGAACCTGTTTTTAATTCCAAAACAGCAGCACCATTTTATATTCCCAGCAGCAATGTATGATAGTTCCAGTTTCTCCATATCCTGATGAACATGTATTATTGTCTGGTGAAGGAAAGAAGGGAATGAAAAAAATTAAGATGTGTTATCTACATGGACTGTTCCCCACAAGGAATGTAACCATTTTATAATCCAAACACGTATTAATAAAAAATAAAAACTGAAAAAATACTGAGAGCATTGAGAACATTTGTTGGGAGGATGAAGCAGGAGGATCAGGAATTTGAGGCCATCCTGAAGTACATAGTGTGTTCCTGTTACAAAAAATAGGGGTAGGGGAAAGGGGAGGAGAAAAAAAGAAGAAATTTTTTCTCCCACATAGCACATCTGTCTTCCACTGCTGTCTGCAAAAACTATAAAAACTCTAACTATTCTTCAAAACACAACTGATTTCCTTATTCCATCCAGAACACAATTAGAGCAGCCTATAAGTGTTCAATAAATATTTGGTTGAATATCTCACAAATAGTAAGCTACAAGACCATACTCTCTCCTCCTAGAAAAAAATCCCTTTACAGCATAGGTGGATTTGAAAGCTTCCTTGATTATAAGTGTATAAACTGTATTTGACAGCTTTGGTAAGGCAGATGATGAAGGATAAGCTTGTGTCATTAGAGAAAGTGAAATATTCATCATATTTCATAGTACACAGATCAACTCAGAATCAGAACCAGATGTTAATGAAGTTGTTTATCTGGATGAGGATGAGTATAAGAACCTAGCAAACTTATAAAGTTAGGACAGATCCAGAAAGGACTTCAGTAATACTCAGGGTATGAATTCCCAAATATGTGAATCCTAAAGAACCATTTCTGGGAAGAAAAAAAAGAATAAGGGAACCATTTCCAGAGAATACTTGACAAGGAATATGTGCAAAGTAAATATAATACATAACAGATTTGACGAAGTCCTGACCCATTCACATAATCCAATGGAACTAGATAGCAGCATTTAACTTGGAATAATGTTCAAAGACATTTTTTATTTTGTTTAGCACAAAGAATCTCTTATCTCCAAGGAGAGAAGTACCAACGTCCAGTTTATTAGCATAATAGAAGAACTGCTTCAAGATTCATATAACACTGGGGTTCTACTCAGCCTAACATGTTTCAAGTTGGAGTGGGGCCAGGGGATTCTTTTCTAATGTTACATTTTTACTTGTTTGTCTTTTTAGAAAAATTTTCAAAGTTAGAAAAGGGGCACAAGAGTACTACAATGAATTGCCATATATATTTTTTTACCTAGATAAAACAATTTTTATTATTCCACATGCATTAACATTTCAAGTTGGCTATTAGAAGAACAGCAAAAAGATAAAAGTGAATTATATTTTTGTGGCCAATGTCGTGACAATGTCAACAACTTTGGAAGTTTTTGAAGACATAATTCTTAGGGATCCATGGGAGGTAAGAGCTTTGAGCTTACACGTTTTGAACGCATTCTGTAAATGGTCAGGTTTTAAAATACGACTTAGGACATGTTTTGATATCTTTCTCTAGCTCTGTACACATTCATACACAATTAATGATATAGCACAGTGGGAAACAAACAAAATGAACAAAACCACATACACACACATGCACACACACACACCAATTACTTATTTATACCCAGATTGTCTGACAAAAGATTTAAGGTTCCTTTCAAAAAGACATGCTATAGAAAAGGAAACAAATGAACACTTGAGAGGGTTGATACAAAGGGAAAAGACCAGAGGTAATATTGGAACTGCAGAACATAGTGTCCTATATAGTTTCAACAATTTAACTGTTTGCTTTCTAGTGGCTAAACATAAAGTAAAATTAATAATTAAAGCCTGGTTTGTTCCCCTAGGCAGTTTGTTTAATATAAATAAATATAAATTTGAGAGCAATTTCTTCTATGATTTCTAAAAAAGAGGATACTGTGGAAAGCAGTAAAGGAAGTTTATGGTAAAAATTGATTGTTTTACTTGGTTTCTGCCAACTCCCTCATGCTCAAATCTCAGAGTACCCACATTTCATTTACTAAAAGCAATTCCTGGCTGGGGGTTTAGCTCAGTCGTTCCGCCACCTGCCTCACAAGTACAAATACCCAAGTTCGATCCCCAGTACCAAAAAAAAAAAAAAAAAAAGCAATTCCTTTACTAAAAGGTTATTAGGTACTAAATAAAGCAATCCAGGTCTCTGGCTCTGATAATTTTGCAGCCTGGCTCTAAGTCAGCATTTTAAAAATCTAGAGCAGATACACAGACCAAAGTATATGAAAAAAAAGTAGGTAGGAGGAGATGCAAAGTTTGTGGGTGAAGTACAAAGATTTTTCTTGACAAAAACACTTATTTTAAGGCCAGGGATTTAGCTCAGTGGTTATGCTGCCCCTCTTGAAAGCGCAAGGACCCGAGTTGATCCCTGGTACCAAAAGAAAACCCACTTATTTTATGTCACATTGTATGTTGAAACATTCTAGTTCTCCAAAGAGGTAGAGTTTCAGAAATACTACCTACTTTACCCAGTCAGGATACATATAATCTTTCTTTATAATAACAAATCAAATAGAATACTTGATAGGAATTTAGGAAAATATACCTTGCCATTGAAATAATCCTATGTCTGCATGAAATGGGGCTATATAAAGTTGGAAATTCTCCAAAAGAAAATATGACAACTCTTTTTCTTTTTCTTTTTTTTTCTCAGTTCATATAATTTATTGCAGTTAGCACACAGTTTAAAAATTCACCAACACACCAATAGTACAAAACTAAACAGCATTATAAGTTATTCCCCCCTCAGGAAAATAAAACATACTATGATTGTCAAAGCTAGATGTCAGTATAAGTTTTAGAACAGAGGAAGAATGGGAAACTAAGAAAAGGAAGAAGCAATCACTCACGATGACCACAAAAAGAAAATCCAAAAGAAAGTCTGTTTTTCTCACAGACATTGATTGTCTTCTCTAAATTAATAAAAATTATTTTAACATAAACTGTATTTTAAAGAACTAGAAACTCTTCAAGTAACTAAAGATAATGCCCCAAGGCCATTTTTACAGCTTTTTTTGTTTGTTTGCTTTAAATGCCATTACAGCCAAATTAACACAGATTTGACCAAATATTTCCAAAACAGTCCAGCAGCACACAATAGAGTTTTCCATTCAGTATCTTAAGCACAAAAATAGACTACGTTTACAGTAGTTAAGGCAATCAAATTTTAAACAAAAGCAATTTAAAAAAAGGGAAAAACAGGAGGTTTTCCTAGCTACTCCCATAGACCTTATCTGTAAGTGCAAGACAGGAAAACAAACACTGTGCAAAATGCTTTTGCCCTGTGTGCTGGTCATTCAAACCACACATTGGGCTGCAGCCTCTGCTGCCGATACTCATAGTCTACTAACCCCATCCCCATGTCAATCAAGGCAGTCCAGTCCTTTCAGCCTGGGGCTTTTTTCAGTCCATAGAATCTTTTCATGGGAGGGGGGGAGAAAGAAAGGGGTTGCAAAAAAAAAAGAGAGAATGACCTACTGTCAATTTGTGCAGGACAACTCTTATTATCTCTTGTTATGACTTTCATTATTAAGTATGATGGGATAAAAAGACCTAGTTCATACCTTCTTTACAATAGATGCAGAAATCCTAAAAAAATTTAATGCATATTGGTTCTTTCCTTTCTGAAAATACCTACCCTGCCCTTGTAGATCTTTTTCATTTGAAGGTTTAGTCTAAAACTACTAGACTGAAAATTAGATTGATACAGTATAAAAGCTGCATCATACATACTACAGTTATCGCATATAATCATTCATTCAATAAATATTTGTGTGATACCTATTATGGAGTGGGAATAGTTCTAGGCCCTGGGAGTCAACAATGAACAAAATAGTCAAGACCACTGTCTTATATCCACATTATGGAAAAAAGATAGTGAACTAAATATGCCTAGTGATAAATGCTATGAAGAAAAATGAAATATAGGAGGTAGATAAAGATAACAGATGGAGGCCAAGATCTCTTAAATGGGATGATTGAGGAAAGCCTTGCCTATAAGGCACATTTGAGCAAAGATCTCAAAATAAGAATGTGCTTGGTCCGTTGGACTGATAGCTAGGAGATAATTGTGGATGTAGCAGAAAGTAAAGGGTCAGGTGATATGAGCTGAGATGAAAAAGGTTTTTGGATATATGGCCAGGACCTTTATTTTATTTTCTGACAAATACGAAGCCTTTAGAGTTCTAAACAAGAGAATGATACTACCTGACTTGTTAGGGTAATGCTAGACTCTAGAGGGTGAAGATAGAAGCAAGAAAACCATTTAAGAGGAACTAATAATTTGCAGAAAAGATGATAATGACTTGCATGAAGGTATTAGCAGTGGAAATGTGAAAAAGTGGCCAGACTTTGGATATAATTTTAAAGTAGACATAATAGGATTTGCTGCTTTTATGTAAGATTGTAGAGAAAGGAGTAGAGGCAAGCTATTCTGCTTGAGCGACTGGAAGATTGAAGTGACCATTTACCAATATGAAGACTTGCTGGAGGAGTAGATCTTGCTTTGGAGGTGTAGATAGTGACATAGTCTGAGCTGCATATCCGTCAAGGTTCTAGAGAGATCAAGATGGTATTAGGTTAAATTTGAAAAGTATGATAATGGAACTTCTTATGAAGGTACAAAGACAGGAAAAGTACAAGGCATAGTGTGATAATTCCAGCATAAAATCTGCTAATTTTTTTTCCAAACCTTAGGCATGAAGGGGTAAGGAAGCAAATGGGGGCTAGGTGGAACTGTGTAAAGAGCTGTGGAAGGACCAGAAATCTTTCTGAATGATACAGTTAATACTGAGCAACACTTCAGGGATGAAATCAACTCCTCCTTCACATTTGTTCACCTATTGGTGCTTCCCATTATCTAAGCCCAACAGGAAGCCAGAAAACAAAAGATTCCTTTAATGTAACACACAGAGTTCAACCACTTATGGTACAGAACAGGATAAAGAAGGGTAGAAAATAGATCGAGAGGCGGAATGGACTACATGCAAGAGAAGACACTAAGCTGATTAATGGCCAGACATATATCTTTTCAAAAGAAAGATATCAAATTCAATTTAGAAAGATTTTAGCAAAGCCCTGTGCCCTGGGATTGGCTGATTTGATGTATAATTCTGAATAGGAGAATTAAGAAATAGTATCTTCATCAAATACTATCACTGATTGTAGAATTACTGACATTTCTTGTTACATTAAGAAGTCGGTTATGGAATAATTTGCAGGCATATTATATCCTAAGAGTATGTAGCTGGATTAAAATTATTGCTGTTCTTCCATGCAGGAAGCTTTGGATAATGCTATGAAAGTAAATTTCTTCTTTTGTGAGCCCTTGTGAAAATAGTACTTTAAAAAAAATATGATAACACGCTTACAATATTTTTTTACCAACAATAAAACCAAACCTTGATTTTCTATGGATAGATGGTGTCTTAGTCTGTTTTATGTTGCTATAAAAAAATACCTGGACATTGGATAATGTATAAAGAGAAAAGGTTTATTTGGCTCATGATTCTGGTGACTGGAAAGTCCAGACAGTATAGTGCCATTAGCTGTCTGTGTCACAACATGGCAGAGAAGGAGAAAAGGAATTTGCCATACACAAAAGGGGACATGTGTGCAAGCAAGGTAGCAAGAGACAGAGAGGGGCCAGGCTAACTCTTATAATAACTTGCTTTCACAGAAACTTATCTAGTCCCACAAAATCTAGCCCACTCCTTGAGACAGCATTAATCCCTTCACAAGGGTGGGGTCCCCATGACCTAGGAATTACCTTCCATTCAGCCCCACCTTTTAAAAATTCCACCACCTTAACATTAGCACACTGGGAACCAAGCTTACAGCACATGAACCTTTAGGGGATAAACATATGTAAACAATAGCAGATGGAATTCATTCAATGCTTTGGAAACCCTTCTGATTATGCTTCTTTGGTTTAGAAGAATTCCATCCAAAACACTGACTCATAGTGTATATTTTTTAAATATATGTTTTGTTTTGATTTACTAATATTTTGATGACTTTTTAATCTGTTTTTAGGAGATAATTAGTCTATGCTTTTCTTTCTTGTAATGTCTTTATCTGGTTTGAGTATTAGGGTAATGCTGACTTCATAGAATGATTTTAGAAATGTACATTTTCCTTCTATTTTCTAGAAGAGCTTGTGGCTAATTGGCATCATTTCTTTTTAAATGTTAGGAGGAATTCACTGATAAAGCTATCTGGGATTGGCTCATTTTTGAGGGTGTCATTAATTATTGATTAAATTTCTTCAGTAGATTTAAATATATTCAAGTTATCTATTTATTCTTGTGTGAGTTTTGGTATTTTGTATTTCAAGGAATTGGTTCATTTCATGTGAATTACCAACTTATGTGTATAGTATTCCTTCATTATCATTTTAATCAATAGCGATCAATAGGGATCAATAGTGATGACCTAACTTGTGTTACTGATATTGATAACTTGTTCTCTCTCCCTTTTTCTCAGTTAACTTGACTGGAGGTTTATCAATTTTGATTTTGTTTACAAAGAAGCCGATCCTAATTTTGTTAGTCTGTTTTGGTTTTGTTGGTTACTGCTCTATTTTTTAAGCAATCACAGCATATTATTATTTTTTATTTGTACATGCTTGTAGTACATAATGAACAGATTCATTGTGGGAGCAAAATAAAAGATATTGCTCTAATTTTTATTGTTTCTTTTCTTCTACTTGCTTTAAGCATAAATTTCTCTTCTTTATCTAATTTTGTAAGATGAAATGTTTTGTTACTAATTTTAGACTGCCCTTTTATTTATTTAATGCTACATATTTCCTTCTATGCACTGCTTTTACCACATCTTGTACATTTTGATAAGTTTAATTTCATTGTCAGTTGGTTCAAAATATTTAATAATTTCTTGTGTAACTTTTCACCTATGCATTATTTAAAAGTATGTGGGTTTATTTCTAAATATTTTGAAATTATCCAACTATCTGTTATTGATTTGTTTTAATTCCACTGTGATCAGACACATATTGTATTATTTCTACCATTCTAAATTTGATAAAGTCTATTTTGTGGCCCAGATTGTGATCTATCTAGGTAAATATTGCATGTGAACTTGAGAAGAGTGTGTATTCTGCTGTTATTGGATGCAATGCTCTATAAATGTCAAACAGATCAAATTGATTGATAGTGCTAGCACTATCCTTACTGATCTATATTCTTACTGATTGTCTGCTTGCTGATCTATCAATTATTGAATTTGGAGTGTTGAAGTCATCATCTATAATAGTGGACTCTTCTATTTCTCATTTTAGTTCTGTTATTGTTGTTAGTTCCATAAACGGTAAGGCCTATTATGTCTTCTTGGATAACTGACCTCATAATCATGAAATAATGCTTAGTAATCTCCCCCCCCCACACACACACACCTTAATAGCCTCAAAAGGCTCCACAAACCAAACATTTTAAGAAACCAATTCAGACTACAGGAAAGATTATCTAAATATCATGTGCCAAGGTGATTCATGCCATTAATTACCTCCAGATAAATTTTAGTCCCTGGAATGCCATTCACAAAATGAACTCATCTATTAGCTTATGGCTTGTCTCTACAATTTTCTATTTGTGGGTTAGGTAAAGTTCACTTAATTCTTCTGTGCCTCAGTTTTTAACAACTATAAAATGAAGATACTAATAAGCATAATGCATGGTTTTCTGAATATTGAATGAGATAATATATTCAACAATATAAAGTGTTCAAGAATTTGGCTTCAATCCTTAGATATTTCAAGGATATATAATTCCAAATTTTATATAAATACTTAAAAGTAATAGGAATGCAGTCAATATTGACCAGTAATGACCAAGATGTTTTCAAAAGCTGGAATCCCTTACAAAAGAACACCATAATTAAGAACATGACAAAAAACAAAAACTCTCCTGTAATGCAAGACATACCTATTGCAGACTGAATGTTTGTGTCTCAACATTCACATGTTCAAGTCCTAAACTCTAATGTGATGATATTTGGAGTTAGGGCTTTTCAGAGGTAATTAGGTTCATTCAGACTAGGTCATGAGGGTAAGGCCCCCAAGATGATATTAGTGTCCTTATAAGAGGGGGAAGAAAGTCTTTCTCTGCCTGCCTGCCCCACCCCCCACAGAGATAAGTTGGCTATTTGCAAACCAGGAGAACAGATGGTACCAGGGCATTAAATCAGCTGGCATCTTGATCATGGACTTCGCAGTCCCCAGAAGTGTGAAAAACAAATTCCTGTTGTTTAAGCCACCCACTTTATAATATTTTGTCATGGCAGCCCAAGAAACTAAAGCAATCAATCAACCAACCCTTGCTTGAAAATCTTTAAGAGACAAACACTGGAATAGGAAAAATGGCAAGACACTTGAACAGGAAGGTTAAATAAAGATGGGGCAAGAGGATCACAAGGTCAGACCCAATCTGAACAACTTAATGATTTAGAAAGACTCTGCTTCAAAGCAAAAACGAAAAAAAAGCACAGAGGCTGGGGCTGTAGCTCAGTGAAGGCCCCACATTCAATCCGCAGTACTCCTCTCTCTCTTTCTCTCTCACACACACACACATACACACACACATGCACATACGTGAAGATATACAAACAGACAGTAATACCTAAATATGTGAAAATATATGTGTGTAATGTGCTTAGTCTTCAGAGAAGTACAAATTAAAACTGCCAATAGACAACTTCAAGAATTGGAAAGGGTGTAGACCAACTGAAATTCTCATTTACTGCTGGTTGATGAATATTTTGTGAAAATATGGAAGATTATCATGTAGTATCTATTAAAGTTTAAAATGTACATGCCTTATGACCCAGAAATTTGTCTATTAGGGATACAGCTGACAAGAATTTGTTCATATGCCTAAGAATGGTCATACCAGCACTATTAGTTATAGCTCAAACCTGGAATCTATAGAATGTCTATCAATAGTAAAATGGATAAGCTAACTCTATAAATTTACACAATGAATATTATGGAGCAATGACAATGAATGAACTATACACAGGCATATGTGGCAAAATGACTTTCATATACATAACATCAAGTGAAAGAAGTCACAGAAGAAGGTTTACTGTATGATTCCCCTGACATAAATTTCAAAAGTATTTAAAAAATAGGTGTTAGGAGTCAGGATTGTAGGTACCCTTGGAGAAATGAGGTAGCAAAAGGAAGGAGCATATGGCAGGGACTCTGGGCAGGGACTCTGAGATTCAGATAATGTTCTAGTCCTTGACCTGGATGCTGGTTATACATGTGTTTTCATGTTTTCAAAATTTATTGATCTGTATACTTATAATTTGTTCTCTTTTCTCTATGTATACTATATTTCAATAAAGACATCAAAAATATTTTTTCATGCTTTTACTGCAGTTATGCAGATTGAAGGAGGAATACCACAGAGCCATTGTGCCCTTTTAGTGTATCATATCAGGAAATGTAATGTCAATATGTCTTCTTACTGGTGATGTCATCTTGACATCACCAGTGTGTCTGCAGCACTTTTGCACTATAAGGTTACTATTTTTCTCTTTACAATCAATACATATTTTAGAAGAGATATTTAAAGATTGTGCATGCCAAATGTGGTAGTTGTTCCCTCTAAAATCTAAAAAAGTCAAATTCCAATGTGTTTCCCACACATCCTGTATTTTATCTATCATAGATTTAGCTCACTGCAGAGAAATAATCTTTTTGTGCATTCCACAAGTCTGGGAAATACTTTAGAGCAAGAAATGTCATTTTTCTTTCTATTGTCATCGCTTAACATGGCCCTTATTTTACTGAAGCTATTTTTTAGCTGAATGAATGTGAGCAAATTATTATTCATCTTCTATGCCTCAGTAACAACTCCCATACTTTGGCATATTGTTCAGAGCCTTTTAACTGGTATACTAACAAAGCTGCCAGTTTCGAGTCCACTCTTCTAGAACAAGAAAGTAAATTTTCAGCAGGTCTACTTGCTATATTAGCTTCTTGCTACGGAGGCCTTATTAGCCATCACACTTAAAGGTATTCAAAAATGTCTGTGGAAAAAGGGATTGTATATGGAGCCTCAAAAAATCTCCCTTAGGATTACTGTAAGCATTAAAGGAGTTAATCCATTTAAAATACTTAGAATCGGAACTGGCTCAAAACATCCAATCAATACATATTACCTTTTATTTATTATTTATTGAAGGCAATTTTTGCAATCTTGTTGAATGAATAGATGAAGCAATGAATAAAAGCAAGAGAATAGCTAGAAAGCAAATAAAGAGTCTAGCTCTCAGGTTAAGTCTAGTAACTACACCAAGTAAGTTTATAGCGGTATGTGAACTTGAAAAAATTGATTCATAATTATATAAATAATTTGGTGACAATCAGTGATTCTTAAGTAGCAGCACTAAAGATGCACTATCAGTGATATTATACTACATTTATACACAATAATGATTAAGTTTCAGTGTTTCAAAATCTCAGGAAAAAAAGAGAAACTATATTTAGTAATGCTGCCTTATTACTTGGAAGCTCTGTTTTCTCTGTGGAAAGAATTATCTCTAAATCATTAGTTTCAGAGAACTGCTAGACACGAGACAACAGCAGAAGCTTGTTAAATTAAGACCAGTGAATTTTATAGAGCACTGGTCTCCAAAGTGGAGTGCTCACACTCTAGGGGGATGCAAGACAGTATACTTGGGGGAGGAAAAAATTATAATGTCAAGTTATATCCATGTATGAATAAAAAGGAAGAAAGTAAACTCTACTATTATATACTATGAGACCCCTTCTTTGATACTCAAGTCTATCTGATCTATAAGTGTATAGTTAGGGGCATTAACGTTTCAGTGCCTTTCTCACTGGATTACAAAATGTAGCATGTTACAATGGATTGTTATTTATGTATATACAGTTAAGAAGATTAATGGCTCATATCACCTGGTTTTAACTAATAAGTCCTCATAAAGTGGTTAAGGGGCTAGAAATGTTTTCTGCTAGGTGGATGGATGGATCGATAGATGGATGGACAGATAACTTCAGGTAACACTAATAATGCTTAAGCAAAGGAAACATTAAAAGGCAGGGTTAATACTTTTCCTAGTCTGAACTCTTTATTGGATAGCAAATGAGATTTTTTTTTAAAGATCTGACTAGAAGTTAACAAACTTGCAGTTAACAATGAGACCATGTGAAATATGGATTTATATCTATTATTATTAAACCTCTCCCAAAGTATCTGTTTTATATCATAGCCCTTGTTAAAATGATTTCAGTTATGATGGCCACTAGAACCATAGATATCAATGAATTAAATTTTGAGCTAGATTTTTAATCACTGTATTATAATGTTATACTGAAATTTTAAAATATTTCAAATCTATAATGAAATTCTTTAACTCTGGAAGTGTCTAAAAAGAGTCATTATGCATATGACCATTCAATTTAACAAACTTTAGAATTATTCTAATTACTAGACAATAGAGGAATGGATAATAAATTACAGTGTTACCATAAAGTTGAGTATTAGGGAAACATTTAAATTTATTGTTAACACCTATATATTTATGATAAAATATACACACAATATGTGTAAATAAGCAAGTTTTAACAGCATACAAATGTCAAAATTATACCTATAAAAATTGGTTATGGGAAAATAATCCTTTTTGGATTTTCTGGTTTGGAAATATTTTAGATGGTGGTCTCACTACGTTGTTCAGGCTGGTCTCAAACTCCTGAGTTCAAGTGATCTTCCTGTCTCAACATTTTGAGCCACTGGGACTACAGACATACTTCACTGTACCAGGCATAACAATCTAGAAAGCAAATAAATTTCAGCACAGTTTATTGGAAAAATTAAAGAATTATAAATCATTTTGTCATTATTTTTAATATTATCATTGTTATAGTGATACTTTATATTGTTTAAAACAGAAAAGAAGTAAAATCAAACATGAAATTAAAAAGAAATTGAAACATAGAATGTACTTAATCTGTAGACTAAAGTATTTTTGTTTTAATTGATTGATTGATTGATTGATTGATTGAATAGGGTCTCACTACGTAGTCCAGGCTGGACTTGAACACATGATATTCCTGCCTCAGCCTCCAGAGTGCTAGGACTACAGGTATGCATCACCATACCTCACTGTTCATTAGCTTTATAAAATGTGCTGCTGCTGGAAATATATTCAGCAATCACAGCATTATATAAATGCATATGTTTACCCTTCAGTTACTAATTCACCTAAGTATCTTCTTCCTTACAAAGAGTTTTTCACAGATCCTCCTTTTGTTTCAATGTGGAAGTGAACCGTTTCCTCAATTACTCACAAATCCTTAATTTTCCAAAAGAGAAATTTCCTGGGACTATTCTTTTTTTATTTTCTCCTGTCCTCTGATTACTCCTGCTCAGTCTCTCAATCTTCTTTGCAGTCATTCTTCCTTTGTTCATCCCTTAGAATCACTGCCCTCTGGGGTTCTATCTTTGAACCTCTTCTCTTTTTATTCTATATCCATCCTAGGCAAATTCAGCAACTTCTGTGGATGCATTCATCATGTGGTTATATGCAAATGGCCCTTAAGTCTGTTATTCCAAACCTCTCCCCAGACATTTCATCTGGTAATATATACATGGCTCCATTCATTTCACATTCTACCTATCTCTTCCACCCTTCTCTCTCCATCCTTTTTATTGCCTGCTTCTGTGAAAGGTGGTATCACCTCTGCCCCTAGCCATCCCAAATCTAAGGAGTCACCAAGACCAGATAATTTCATCTCCATGATATATCCTGAATCCATTCTCTGTTTATATACCCACCACCATTAACTGTGTTACTATAGCAATGCAGCCATGCACGACCTCTGTTACAGCAAGCCATTTCATAACTACCGTCTCTACCTTCATATCTTCTCTATTCCAAACCATTTTCCAAACTCTTGCCAGAGTAATCTTTGTGAAATACAAAGCCTTGTGTATCATACTCAACCACACAATGTATAAATGTCTCCCCACAACCTACAAGGTAGAATTTAAACAGATCAGCCTAAATTGTATAATTCAGCCCTTTTTCAATTTCAATCTTCAGCCTCCTTTCATATTGGTCTTTTATGTATAGCAGGCTCCAACCATTCTGAAATGTGAGAGACTCTCACACATTTCTCTGAGTGGCATATGCATCCTCATACAGTTACCCTTCCCCACAATCCTTTACTTAAGAAACTTGTGATCCTCCTATAGGGCCACCTTACCTCATGCTCATAGCTATTCCCTAATTTCTCAGTTTGGGTTAGCTATGGGCTCACAGTATCCTACTTTTACTTTTCTCCTTTTCTTCTCAGATTTATCATACCAAACACAGTCCTTTATTTGTCTGGGCTCTGCCACTGGAGGTAAAATACGTGGAAAGTAAGGAATCTTCTCTTATTAAGTGCATCCCAGATCCTATCTCAGCACCTGTCACATATAATAGACCAAGAGACTGACAAACAAGACTAGTGGTTAAAGAAGTAGGGACTCCCTCCTTTCTCTAAGCACTTCTGAGGCCTCAGTAACCTTTACACACTCTGTGCTTTTCCCTGGGAAGCCAATAAGAAGGGAACATGCAAATTAGAGAAGTAACTCTCTAGTCCCCACAGACTTCCTATAACATTTCATAAGATTATATCACCCCATGATGCCATAGCCATCTTAGTTTGTGTAAGTACACTTTGTGATGTTTGCACAATAAAATAGTGCACTTCTCAGAATATGTCTGCATCATTAAGCAACACATCACTGCAGTTTATATAACTTTCAGTGAGTCTCTTACCTATTTAATGGGTGAAATCCTTTATCAGATACATCTTTTGTGCTTTCTCAAATTTTCTTCTCTTCACTTGTCTCTTGATCTTAGCCTCTGTCTCTACTTCAGTTACCTTTGCAGCCAATTTTGGTGGCCATGAAGGTCCACTGCTCTGATTTACCTTCCAGAAAGAACTTGCCAATCAGCTGCAAGGAGCCAAATTAGCTGACACTTTCCAACTGTTTGCTCTCTAGCTTTTGAGCTGAGACCATGCTCTTTGCTGGAGGTCCTCAGCCAGCAACTGAGCAGGGGCAGGCTGGACCCTGGGTATTTGAGGGGTTGGCTGAGACTTTGTCAGATTTGCATCAGCTTGGAGGTTCTCCCTCTCTTTTCTTTTTCTTCCATCTCCTTCTCTTTCACAGCTGCCAGCTCTGCATTATGGCCTGAAGACTTCCTCTGCCTGCTCCTGCTTTCTCTCTGTCTTTCATAGGCATTACTGCTTCTATAAACTGTGTGCATTCCTAATTCCACTTCAGCTTCTCCTTTCCAGAGGACCCAGTTGAAGTATTGTCTAGCTCTAGGTTGGCTAGCATTGTTTTGCTGTCTGAAGCTGAAAAGCCCCACGCTTAAAGTATCTGTCTCCTTCAGCCATTGTCCTACTTCAGTGGAATGTCACACCACAAGGTGGCGTCCTGAGCAACTACCACAAGCGCTCATTGAAGCAACCTGGAGGTAGGAGGGAGTTACCAACCACCCCCAGAGCAAAAGTTAATCAATGGGACACCGAAGATGGAGTCAGGCAAATGAATTTCCTCTTCTCTTCTCCCTCTGGTAGAATCTCCCAAAATTTGCCTTCACCATAAGTTTGTACAAAGATTCACCCCACATATCTGACTGGGTCAATGTGCTGAGCAGTCAGGGGTGGTCTTTTTAGGACCTGGGAAGAAACAGTGGCCAGTATAGTGATAAACTGCTTCATTTTGTTTGCTATCCTTTCTGGCCTATTGGCCTTTTCCTTCATTCTCACTGCCCTAAGGATTCTTCTTGCAAACAAAGCATTAGCCTTTAATCCTTGCCTAAGGCTCTCTTTTCTAGGGAATCCAGCTAATAAAAATATTCTACCTTATAGAGTTGTTAAGAAGGTTAAATTAGATAATGCTCCTAGTATAGGCCTGCCAGGCAAGAGGCACTCAATAATATCTAGGTTAATCCTTGTTTGGCTGTCTTTCAGGCAGAAAGATAGGAGCTAGAATGGGAAAATGTGAGTTTTGGAATCTGCAGAGAATGTATAAGTAGCAATTCCAGCTTCCCTCTGCCCTGTCTGTTCTGAAATACTGTGGGCTACATCACTGCCTGACAAATTAAAGCCCAGCACTGTGTGAAAACAAAACTTCTCCATGTGGAGACTCTGTGACAAGACACACACAGTCACCTGCAGTATTGGAGGGTAGGACAGTTTTCTTTCTGAACCAAGAAATTGGCTGCTTTAGTGATTGCCTTGTGCAGTTGGAATAGAACCCATCTATGTGGAGATGCCCCATGAATCCTTATATTGCATTTGTAAACCATACACAACTTATGAGATATCACATATACATTTAGGACAAATGATCCAAAATTAACATTTCTTCAACTTCAAGCACTATGAAACCAGAGATTACTGTACTGTGCTTTTAGAACAGAAGGCTTGTACACTCGGGATATATGCTATTTGTACCTGTTTCTAATTGGCATTTGCAGTTCAGGTGCATGAGGGTAGATAGTTGAGAAAAGAGCAAAGCAGTTATCTGTTTCTGGATGCTGTAGATTTGCCTCCCTTGGGGTGAAATTGTTATTTTTGTCTGAGGACTATGAAGCACTCAGTGAGAGGTGATTGCAGAAATGGTAGTGGAAAACACCAAATGATCAAGCAATAGCTATAATAATATTAGCTCTGTACATTCATGGAGCATGTATTGTATCAAAATAAGTTGGGGCCACTTTGTATTAGTTTGTCCCCCTCAGCAATCTAGATATGAAATAACTATTAGAAAAAGAATCAAATAGTCCCCACCACCAAGCCTGCTCAAAGGATAGAAGGGCTAGCTCAAAGTTTCTTAAAATGAAATCCATGAATCCCTACGTTAGCATCCCTGGGTGGCCCAAATGTTTCCTTCTAAACAAGCACTATGGGTGATTCTGATGAGCATTGAATTTTTTTAAAAAAACCTCTAATTTAATTGAACTAAATGAGTACACAGTACAACGTAGTACCAAGGAAAACAAATACTAAATGAAAAAGCTTCATGATGGACAAGGTTCATTTTTTTCCTCTCAGACAGGAAAAAATGGAACAGAGGTCCCTATTAGGATTCCCTCCAGAATAACCTCTAATTGGCCATTTCCTAACTAAGGACAGGCTGGGATCCAGGCTGCAGGCTTACTGGTACCTAGTTAAGAGGAACTTGAATGGAGGTATGATTAGTGTATGGAGAGTCAGCAATATTGATGTAGTGTGCAGTCTGACCAAGATATTGCTGATGGTTATACTGCAGCAATGGCAACCAGGATTCTCTGATTGCCTACTGCACCAACTTATTTAGGGTAACAAAATAATAGTGTAGTAAAATAAAGGTATAGGGCTGGGGATTTAGCTCAGTGGTTCTGCCGCCTGCCTCGCAAGCTCAAGGTCCCGAGTTCAATCTCAGGTACCAAAAATAAATAAATAAATAAAAATTAAATAAAAAAGGTCTACTCAACCTGTATATGTGTAGATTCATACAACAATCATGACCACAATCAAGATATAAAATTGTTCAGTCACTACAAAGACATCCCTTGAACTAGCCACTTATATTCCCACTTTCCTCCACTATCCCTAACACTTAGCAACCACTGTAATTTTTTTTTATTTTGAGAATTTTATCTAAATTGAATTGCACAATATGTGACTTTTTGAGATGACATTTTTTCACTCAGTATAATGCTCTTGGAACCATCTAAGTTATTGTATCAATAGTTCATTCTTTTTTATACTTGAGTTGCATTCCATGGTTTGATATACCATAGTATGCTTAATTACTCGTTGAAGTATATTTTGATTGTTTCCAGTTTGGAATATGTCACTCCAAGCTCTTCTTGCCTTGAGCATTTGCATTGAGAAGTCTGCTGTGATTCTGATGGGCTTTACTTTGTATGTGATTTGTTTCTTTTCTCTAACTGCTTGTAGAACTTTGTTCTTCTGTTGGGTTTCTGGAATCTTAACGATTATATGCCTATGTGTAGATTTTTTTTTATCACAGCTAGTTGGCATCCTATATGCCTCACTTATCTGTATGTCAAGTTCTTTTCCCCTCCTTGGGAAGTTTTCTGCCATCACTTCTGTGAACAGTTTTTTTATGTCATCTGCACTCTCTCCTGTTTCTTCATTGACTCTGATCAGTCTTATGTTATTCTTCTTTGCATTGTCTAGCAGCAGCTGGATTGATTTCTCATGGTCCCTTACTATTTTTAAGAAACTTTTCTTTTCCTGGTCACTAATTGCAATCTTATCTTCTGTATCTGAAATTCTGTCCTCACATTGGTTCATTCTGCTGCTCAGACTTTCTTTTTTTTTTTCCTCTGCATTGTTGATTTCTTTTTTTTTTCTTTTTATTTTGCTGTGTAGACTTTCAGTGGAGATTTTTATCTCCTGGAAATCTGTTTGCATCTGTTTTATGGATTCCATGTGTTTCCTATGTTCCTCAGCTCCTCTATTTTTTTATCTGTGTCCTCTCTAGATTTATTAATCATGTCTTGCACTATGGGCGCAATCTCTGCTGTTATGTGAGAAATTATTTCTGATTTCATTTTTTTCCAGATCCTCTTTTGTTGCCAGTTCAGGGAGTCCAGGTGGTTGAGTATCAAATTGTTCCATCTTGTTTCCCTTTGGGGTTGCTTTAGGTGATCTGGAAGTCTGTTTTTGATGCTTGTTTATGTGTCTTCTCATTTCCACGGGGGTGGGGGAGGATGTGTGCTGCTGGGACCCATGAGGCTCACCTCCTTTGCGCTGGGGGCAGCTCTGCTCCTTGGCACTTGATTGTTTCCAGTTTGGGGCAACAGCAAATAAAGATGCTATGTATGGTGTTTTGTGTAGACATAAATATTCACTTACCTTCAATAGATGTTATAGAATGTAATTACTAGGTTGTATGTTAAATGTACTTTTAGTATTTTAGAGAAACTTCCAAATTATTTTTCAGGGTGCTTATACTATTTTCCATTCCCATCAGCAATATATGAGAAATCCAGCTTTTCTACATTATTTTCAGTTGTTATAGGATGAATTGTGTTCCCATAAAATTCATATGCTAAAGACTAATCCCTAATATGTCAGAATGTGAATGTATATAGACATAGGGTCTTTAAAGAGGTACTTATGTTAAAAGGAGTCCATCAGGGTAGATCCTAATCCAATTTTCTAGGTTTCATATTATAAGAAGAAGAAATTGGAACATAGGCATAGAAGACATAAGAAGACAAATTGGTCATTTATAAGCCAAGGACAGAGACCTCAGAAGAAACCAGCCATGCCAACACCTTGGACTTCTGGCCTTCAGAACTCTGAGAAAATAAATTTCTGATTGTTTAGGCTACTCATTCTGGCTATTTTGTTACTGCATCCTGAGGAAACTAATATACCAGTATTTGGTATTCTCACCACATATTTTTTTTTTTAGCTTTTCCAGTGGTGGGTAGTGATATCTCATCAAGATCTTACTTCATATTTCCTTAATGGCTAATAATGTTGAACATATTTTTATGTATAGATATATCATCTGTATGCTATTTTCAGTGAATTGTCTCATGGCTTTTGTCTATTTCTAGGTGGATTGTTGATTGTGCTTGAGTTTTGTGTTTTTAGAAAATATATATATTCTAGATAGAAGTCCTTTGTCAGATATGTGGTTTGAAAATATTTTCTGCCAGTCTGTAGTTTACTTCATCTCTTGACAGGAACTTTCACACAATAAAAGTTCTCTTTTTTAATTTTGAAAAAGTCTCAGTTGTTGACTTTTTTCTTATGGATTATGGTTTGATATCAAGATCAAGAACTTTTTACCAAGCCCTAAGTCTCAAAGATTTTCTCCTATGCTATCTTCTAAAAGGTTTATAACATTCCAAAAATGAACCTCATAATTCTTCATTACTAACATGGACTAATAAAAATAAATAAAAGGTTTATAATTTTTCATTTTATATTTTCATCTATCATCCATTTTGAGTTGATTTAACAAGGAATGAGGTCTAGGTTGAAGTTTTTTTCCCTCTTATCTATCTCCAATTGCTCAAACATGACTTGTTAAAAAGATTATCTTTCCTTCATTGAATTGCTTTTGCACCTTTGACAAAAATCAGCTGACTAGCCATATACAATGGCACACACTTGTGATCTCAACTACTTAGGAGGCTGAGTCAGTAGGATTGCATGTTTCAAGGCCAGCCCAAGTAACTCAGTAAGACTATCTTAGAATTAAAAAAAATAAAAAGGGTTGGGGATGTACCACAGTAATAGAGTGCACCTAAATTCAATCCCCAGTACGATAAGAAAATCAGTTGGCCTTATTTGTCTAGGGCTATGTGTGCATTCTCTATTCTGTTCCATTGATCTCTCTTTCCTTCCACCAATACCATGCTAATATAGAAATTAGATTTAAGTATCAAATAAAGTGCTTTCTCCTTGTTTATTCATTTTCAAAGTTATTTTAAGTGTACTAAATCCCATGCCTTTCCACATAAATCTTAGAATAAGACAAAATATGTCTACAAACACTTTCTAGGATTTTGATAGGAATTACATTAAGCCTATCAATTAAGAGAGAATTAATATCATTACTATATTGTCTTCTAAACCATGAACATATTCTATCTTTTCATTTATTTATGCATCCCCATACCTGTGGTAATTGAGGCACCTTCCAATTTCCCCCTGAGAGTTTCTATTCATTCACTAGGGAAATGAATCTGCCCATATTTATTACAATAATGTATGCTTTTACAGTGCTATGGTTTAAATCTTGAATTCCAAGTAAAGGTCCATGTGTTAAAATCTTGGTCGCCAGGGTGGCAAAGCTGGAAGATGGAATTTTTAGGTAGTAGGACCTAGTGGTGGTGCGCGTTCCTTTAGGTCATTTAGATCATGTCCTCAAATGTGATATTGATACTCTAGCCCCTTCTTATCTCTCTTTTCCACTTCCCTTTCAGTGAGTGGCTTGCTCTGCCACATGTGTTCCCACCATGATGCACTGCCTTGCCACAGGCACAAAACAATAGTGTCAATCAATCATGGACTGAACCCTCCAAAACTACAAGCCAAAATAAACTTGCTCTTTATAAGTTGGTTGTCTCAAGTATTTTGTTATAGTAACAAAAAGATGATTGCCACATCAACTTATAACATGGCATGAGTGGAAGTCAAACCTAGGCTATAAATTAAGTCTTTGTTGGAAGGGTGAGTATGACATTCCAGTTTTTATTTTTCCTGTGGTATTTGGCTACATTAGAGCAGTTATTACCTAAAACTTTTCTGTCTATCCAAGCTGTTCTTTTCTTGGCTAGAGAGAAGAATACTTTACTTGAGGCTTTTTTGCCTATGCCAATCCGCATTTTGCATTGCCAGTGTCAGCAATATCCATCTTGAACATTACAAGGGGAAAAAGAACATACACAAAAATCAATGCCATGTTGTTCCTGAGGTTCACAGGTCTTTTTTTGATCTGGCTTTGTCTTTCCATGTTTCAAAAATTTTTTGGTTTATTTTTATACATAATATCTATGGTTTTTAGTTTACTTAGCCAAATAAATATGGAAAACTACATACTCTACCTTTCCATAAAGAGTATATATCACCTTTTAAATAAACATTTTATTTTTAGAATAGTTTAAAATAAAAATTGTAAAGATAGCACAGATCATTCTCTTATATCTAGTTTCCCCTATTATTAACATCTTACATTGTACTGTACATTTGCTACAATTAATGTACCAAATATTGATACCTTACTGAAGTCCACACTTTACTCAGATTTCCTCAGTTTACCCCTAATATCTTTTTTGTGTTCAAGCTTCCTGTTCAGCATACCACATTATGTTTAGTCAACAATTTCATTAGACTCCTCTTGACTGTGACTTCTCTTGACTATTTAGAGGACTTTAACAGTTCTGGGGAGCACTATTCAGATATTTTGCAGAATCTCCCTTAATTAGTATTTGTCTAATATTTTTCCTGATTTTACTGGGGTGCAGGGTTTTGAGGAGAAGGGTGCAAAGGTAAAATGTCAATCTCATCATGTCATATCATGCTACCAACATGACTTATCACTGATGATGCCAATTTTTATCTCCACACTGAGGCAGTGTTTGTCAGATTTCTTCTAAAGTTATTCTATTTCCTCTTTTCATATGTCAGTTTTTGGAAGGAAGTCACTATGAATAGACCACATCTAAGGAGAGAGAAGTTATATGTACATGACCGAGGGCAAAGTATCTACGCACATTATCCAGAATTCTTCTATATAGGAAACGTGTCTATTATTCCCCATTTATTTATTGATCATTTATTTCTAGCAATATGGACTGAGGAATACTTATATTTTATTTCAGTTTTTGCCATTTTGAGTCCTCTTGATGTGCCCTCATCATTATATGTGAATGTGTTTGCTTGTGTTTGAGTACTTCTTTACTTTTATTATAACATGCTCTAGGTTCATTTTGTATATTTCCTGCCCCAAGTCTAGAATCAGTAATTTCTCTAAGGAGCCTGGTTCTTTTTTTAATTTTTAACTTGTCTTATTAGTACACATTTGTAGTTCATGCTGTTTGCAATCATTTGGGGGAATAGTTACATATACATACTATAGCATGTTTCTTTCTTTCAATCCCCTTCCCTTCCACTCCCTCCCTCCTCCAATTCCCCATTCATTTTTCATTCTTGTTGACTTCATTAATCATAATGCATGTTATAGCATACATTTACATTAATTGAGGTTATTATGTTCCTGTACACAGCAGATCTTTATTCTACTTATTTCCCCTTCCCCTTCTCTTCACCCCTTTCCCTTGTTCCCTGGGACCCCTTCCCTATGGAAAGATATCCATGCCCTTGTCCCCTTTTATCTATCCTTTTATTATACACTTTGCTTCTACTTTGCCTCACTCAAATGAGAGATACCATATGTATTCAAGCTTGTGTATCTGGTTTATTTCACTCAACATGATATTTTCCAGGTGCATCCATTTTCCTACAAATGTCTCAAATTTGCCATTCTTTATAGCTGAGTAGTATTCCATTATTATAGATACCACATTTTCTTTATCCAGTCATTGGTTGATGGGTCTATGGGCCCCTTCCAAGATTTAGCTATTACAAATTGTGCTACTATAAACATTGATATGCATGAATAGCTGTAATATGATGTCTTAAGCTCTCTGGAGAAGATACCCAGCAGGCAAACAGCTGGGTCATATGGAATTTCTAATTTCAGTTCTTTGAGAAATTTTCATATTGATTTCCATAGTAGTTGTACTAGTTTACATTCCCACCAACAAAGGAGGAGGGTTCCTTTTTCACCACAGCCATGCCAGAATTTGTTATTGTTTGATTTCTTAATAATTGTCATTCTTTCCAGAGTAAAATGGAATCTCAGCATTGTTTCAATTTGCATTTCTGTAATGGCCAGAGATGTTGAACATTTTTTCATATACTTGTTGACTATTTGTATTTTTTTTCCTCAAAGTATCTGTTCATTTCTCTTGCCCATTTCTTCACTGGGTCTTTAATTTTAGGTGGTGTAATTTTTTTTTTTGAGTTCTTTGAGTATTCTAGATATTAGCTCTCTGTCTGAGGAGAAGCTGGCAAAAATTTTTCCCATTCTATAGGTTGTTTCTTCACCTTACTAATTGATTCCTTTGTGGTACAGAAGCTTTTCAGTCTGATATAATACCATTTGTTAATTTTTGCTGTTATTTCTTGTGCAGTTGAGGGTCTGTTTAAAAAATGATTTCCTACACCCATGTCAAGTGTTTTATCTATCTTACCTTCCAGTAGATTTGTTTGTTTTAATGTTTAAATCTTTGATCAACTTTGACTTTAATTTAGTATATGGTGAGAGGTAAGGGTCAAGTTTGTCTTTTGCAAACAGATAACCAGTTTTCCCCAGCACCACTTGTTGAATAAGCTATCTTTCTTCCAACATATGGTTTTAGCCCTTTTGTCAAAGGTCAAATAGCTGAGTATGTCTGGAGCAGTTTCTGTATACTCAATACTGTTCTACTGATCCACATATCTGTCTTTGTTCCAGTGCCATGCCATTTTTATCACTATTGCTTTGTAGTATAGTTTGAAAACAGGAATCTCTATGCCTCCTGCTTTGCTCTTGTTCAAAATTGCTTTTGATATTCTGAGTCTCTTCTGACTCCATATGAATTTCAGGATCATTTTCTCTAGATCTGTAAAGTATTTTGTTTGTATTTTGATTGGGACTGCATTGAATCTGTATAACTGTTTTGGGAGTATGGCCATTTTGCTTGTTTGGTTTTTGTTGTTGTTGTTGTTTTGATACCAGGGATCAAACTCGGGACCTTGTGATTGCCAGGCAGGCAACAGAACCACTGAGCTAAATCCCCAGCCAGTATGGCCATTTTGACATTATTGGTTCTGCCTAGCAAGGAGCAAGGGGCACCTTTCCCTTTTCTGTTGTCCTCTTCAACTTCCTTTTACAGAGTAATGTAGCTTTTGTTGTAGAGGTCTTTCCCTTTCTTGGTTAGGTTAATTCCTAGGTATTTCATTTTTCTTAAAGCTACTGTGAAAGGTATTATTTTCATAATTTCCTTCTCATCAAGTTCATTATTATTATTATTAGTAGTAGTAGTAGTAGTAGTAGTAGTTAGTAGTAGTACCAGGGAATGAACTCAGGACATTGCGCTTGCAAGGCAGGCCCGGCTCCAAGTTCATTATTGATGTACACAAATGCTAATGAATTTGGGAGGGTGATCTTGTATCCTGATACATGGCTGAAGTTGGCCATTAATTTTAAAGAATTTTTTGGTGGAGTTCTTTGATTCTTCTATGTAGAGTATCTTGTCATCTACAAATAATAATAATTTGAGTTCTTCCTTTCCTATATGTATGCTTTTTATGTCTTTCTCTTCCCTAATTGCTCTGGCTAATGTTTCAAATACTATATTGAATAGAAGGGATGGTAGTGGACATCCTTGTCTTGTTCCTGATCATAGTGGGAATGTTTTTAGTTTTTCCCCATTTAGTATGATGCTGGCTATTGGTTTGTCATAAATAGCTTTTATTATATTCAGGCATGGTCCTTCTACATCAGTTTTCTTCAGGGTTTTTTATCATTAAGGAAGCCTTTTCTGCACCTATTGATATAGTCATATGGCTTTTGACTTTCTTTTGTTTATGTGATGTGTTACATTTATTGACTTATGTTCAACCATCCTTGCATCTCTGTGATGAAACCTACTTGATCATGATGTGTGATCTTTTTGATAATGTGCTGCATTCCATTTGCTAATATCTTGTAGTGAATTTTTGCATCTATGTTCATTAAAGAGATTGGCCTATAGTTTTGTTATTTGGGTTTTTATCCAGTTTTGAGATCAGGGTGATACTAGTTTCCATAAATGAATTGTGGAGCACTCCACCCCTTTGAATTTCTTTGAAGAGCTTGCAGTGTTCATGATATAACATCTTTAAAGGCTTTGTAGAACTCAGCAGTGAATCCATCAGGTCCTGGGCTTTTTCAATTGGTGGATTCTTTATTACTGTGTCAATTTCATTGCTTGTTATTGGGTTAAGCATATTTATGTCTTCTTTAGTTAGTTTTGAAAGTTTGTATGTGTCTAGGAATCTGGCCATTTCTCAAAAATTTGCTAATTTGTTGGAATATAATTTTTTTGAAGTACTTACTGTCTTCTGAATTTTTACAGTGTCTACTGTGATTTCACCTTTGCCATTTCTAATTGCATTAATGTGGGTCTTTTCTCTCTTTCTCTTGGTGAGTTTGGCTAAGGGTTTATCTATTTTATTTATTCTTTCAAAGAACCAGCTCTTCAATTCATTGATTTCTTTTACTGGGTTTTTTAACTCTAAATTTCATTGGTTTCCACTCTCATCTTTATAATTTCCTTCCTTAATTTTGGTTTGTGGCTGGTTTGTTGTTGTTTCTCAAGTATCTTAAGATTTCTCACAAGGTTATTTATTTAGCCTTGCTCTGTTTTCCTAATGTGAGCATTGATTGTGATGAATTTTCCTCTTAGAATTGCTTTCATAGTGTCCTGGGGGTTTTGTTGAGTTGTACAATTATTGTCATTAACTTCCAGAAATGTTTAAATTTCTTCTGTGACCTATTGTTTTTTTAGGAGTATATTATTAATTTTCCAGGAGCTTTTGCCTTTTCTGAAATTTATGCTGTCATTGATTTCTATTTTCATTGCACAGTGGTCTGATAGTATGCATGGGGTAATTTCAATTCTTTTACATTAAGCTGGTTTTGAGGACTAGTATGTATTCATTTTTAGAAAAAGTACCATGTGCTGCTGGAAAGAATCTATACTCTGCTGTAAAGGAGTGGATTACTCTGTATATATCCATTAAGTCCATATGTTCAAAGGTGTGGTTTGGCTCTGATATTTCTTTGTTGGTTTTTTTGTTTAGTTGATATATCTCTTTGTGAAAGAGTATTCTGTAATACCCTGTGCGAGGTATTTAAATTCCCTACTGTGACTGTGTTAGTGTTTATTTGATCTTTTAATTGTGGCAGTTTTTGTTTTATGAAGATAGGTGCTCCAGTATTTGGTGCATAAATGTTTAGCAATGTTACCTTTTCTTGTTGGATTGTTCCCTTAACTAGTATGCAGTGTTCTTTGTCTCTTCTAATCAGTTTTATCTTGAAGTTTACCATGTTTGATATTAGAATTCCTACCCCTGCTTCTTTGTGGGGTCCTGGTACATGAAATTTTGTTTTCCACCCTTTAATCTATGAATATCTTTCTGGATTAGATGAGTTTTTAAAAAAATTAATTTTACCCATACACTTTAGATATACATAATAATAACATTCATCATAAGGAATTTATACCTGTACATATCTTGCTTCTTTTTTTCCTATTCCCCTGCCCTCCCTTCAACACTCCTCCTCCTTTTATCTACAAAAGCCTTCTTTCCATTTTTTCTTTCCATTCTTTTTCTTCTCCCCTTTTTTCTTTCTCCCTCTCTCCTCCCTCATTCCCCTTCTCATTTGAACGTTTTCTTCCCTTTTCCCAAAATCTGTTATATATTTTGGTCCTTTTGGTTTCTGATACCAGAGACACCATGTGATATTTATACGTGTGTCCAATTTATTTCTCTTACAAGTGTGGTCTCAAGGTGAATCCATTTAGCTAGAAATGTCTCAAGCCTATCTTTCTTTATGGCAGAGTAGTACTCCATTTTATAAAAAATTTTCTTGAATGCAACAGACTATTATTAAACTCTATTTTTTGATCCAGCCTGCCAATCTGTGTCTTTTATTTGGGGAGTTGAGGCTATTAATGTTGATAGTACTGAGATATGTTGTTATTTGTTATCATTTCCTTCTTTATCTGTTGGTGAATGCTTTTTCTTTTCCAAATCCTTTTTATCACTGTTTATCTATTGATATCACTAGTTTTCTCTGTGTTTTTAGTTGTGTTCAATTCATGATTTCTGTCAGGAATATTCTTAAATATTTTCTCAAGCACTTGTTTGGTGCTCATACCTTTTTTAAGTTGGTCTTCTTCATGGAAATACTTAATTTTTTATCTGTTTTGAAGGATAGTTTTTCTGGGTAAATTAATCTGGGTTGGAATTATTTGCTCTTAGGGCTTGAGATACTTTGCTCCAAGCTCTTCTGACTTTTGGGGTTTGAGTTGGAGTCTGCTGTGATTCTAGTTTAACTTTATGTATGATTTTTTTGTTTTCCTCTGGCTGCTTTTAAAAAATCTAGATTTTATGCTAGTTAATTGTTAATTTAATAAGGATATGCCTTGGTGAGCTTCTTTTTTCATCATATTTGTTCAGTGGTCTATAAGTATCATTTACTTGTATTTTAAACTCTTTTCTATATGGGAAATTTTCTTCTATGATTTCTGTAAATATGTTAGTAAATCCATCTGTGCTATTTTCTAGTTTTTATCTAACTCCAATTAGCTTAGATTGGTCTTCTTATTGTAGGGTAATCTCTTGTTTTCTTATTTTCTTTTTGGCTTCTTTGACTATAATTCACTATTTTGTCCTTAATTTCAGACATTGTGTCTTCATTTTGTTTTTTCTGCAATTTATCAATTCTATACAGTTTTTTATTTCAGATATATTTCTCTGACTTCTTTTCAAGGTTTCCATATCCTTGTTGAATCTGTTACATTTAAATTTTGAACTCTTTTGGTTAGCTCATCAATTTTTTTTGCCTATTTCTCCAAAATTCACCATGGGCATAATGGGTGAAATTGGTATGAACGTTTTATTTCCTCTTTGAACTCATCTCTTCATCCCTTCTGTGAAGGTTTCATAGATTTCTGCAACCTGGTGCTCATTTTCTTCTCCCTTTGTGACTCCTTGCTCTGCCTTGAGAGAGAAGAATTCGGGGCTCTCCCATTTCCTTGTATCCCCATGTTCCTATGTGTATCTGTGATATACCCCCTCCTTTTTCCCCTCCTTTTTGTTGGAGAGATATTGCAGGTTGAGGACTACAGAAGTGTGAAGGATCTGTGGCTTATATGGAGATTTGTAGCAAGATGTTCCCTCCCCATGAATAATTTTCAGCTTTGTATGTCCAGTGCTAGTCTTTATTCCTTTTTTATTTAAGTGATTTCAATTCTGTCCCTGTGTTATCAGGTAGTCTGCTTCGGAAAGTGGCTTGCCAACTAAATGTTACCAGGGTTGGAGTTGCTTTTCTCTCCCTCTGAAGTTAGATACCAGGTTCTTGTACAAAACAAGCAAAAAGCAGTGGCCAAACTTATTCAAGAAAATAAAAGTGAAGAATGAAAAGTGAATGGGGGAGAAACTGGTTCATCAGAGTGAGCTTGGGCCAAGTAAAGAGAAAGAGAGGGTAAAAGCAAAAATAAAAGTACACACTATGTCTGGAAACACAGTGTGGGCTATCATGGAAAGTTATGATAGTAAGCTCTTCATGGCATTAGTGTGTCCTTTATAATGTCCAAACCTGGAGGAAACTTGCAAGAACGTCTACATATGGGTTCTGAGAGGCAGTGTTGAAGATCCCACATCTCAGGCTGACATCAGGTGTAGGCCATCCTATTGAAAACCTGCTCAAGTTCTTATGAGAAGTCCACTTGCAAGGGTTTGAGAACTAATCTACACGTGTCTGAGATCTTGTAATTAACAGGTCACACCTACTACTCCAGAAAGCTTTGCCATGCCCTAATCTCCTATCTCACCTATGTTTTGCTAAAAGAATTACTTCTGGTTATAACAGCATCCACAGATTTAATTTGATTACACTTTTATATGATAGAACTTGCAGTTAAACTCTTCCTTTTGTCCATCATCCATGCATGCTATGACAGTTTATTATTTGTGATTGTTCTGCAATGAGGTAGGTGAGGTGGGGTGAAAAGAATGGGAGGTGGTTGGATGAGGAGTGTTAGACACTAAGGGGGAGGTTTGAAAGGAATAGTGGTAGATGAGAGGAAGTTGTTGATGTGGGGTCTGATTCTATTGGAGTACTTGTAGTTGAGTTGAAGAATTAGTACTGAGAGTTTTGAAAGGATATTTATGGAAGCAAGGGCAAGATATAGAAGAAAGGAAGTTTACTTTGTGATTGAGGAAAGCTATGTGATTGTCAGAACTTGCTGAAAGGGAGGACAATAAGCTAGGTAAGATATGAAAGAACCAAAGCTTATGATGGGGAGGATAGAGGGTTGATACTAAAGAAGATAGGAGTGACTGTGAAGAAGCTAAATATGGAAAATATAAAAACTTAGGATGAGTTTATGTGTTTGGATAAGGAGTAAAGAGATATGTTAATAATATTGTTTCAGGGGGTTGAGGTGAAGAAACTAGATAGGGAGCTGAGACAAGGAAGAGAAGCTATACACCTATTAAATCAGAGCAAATGAAAGAACAAATATACAAAAGTAGCAATCTAGTAAATACAAGAAACCATAAAGGAACATAACATAACCACACATTACTAAATAAATCAAGAAACATTAAAAAACTTAAACCTATAAGATGTCCAATGGGAACACAGAGTAAATATTTGAATGAGACATTGTATATGTGATTCCCAAGTAGTTTCTTTGCCAGAAAGTCTGAGTGCTCACACTCCAATTACTACTGTGATCCTACCACTGCAATGCTGAAGCTAACTCAGACTCAGGACTTCTATCTGCCATGTTGCAGACATTCTTGCAGAGTCTGATCCAGTCTGAGTTCTTGGGTTAGGAACTCTTTCTGTCTCTCTTTCTGGGTGTGATGGTGAAATCATCAGACAGATTCACTGGCATAAAATTTTCCACTAAGTCAGGATTATTCCTATGCAATCAAATCAGCTACAGTAGTAATAGACTAACCCATTACAGTGGTATCTATCAGGGCTGGTTGAGAAATAGCATACCATGAGGCCGTTTTGGGTCTCCCCTTAGCCTAGAGAAGAAATCCATGATTACAGTAAAAGCAACCCAAGTATAGACCCACAGTTAATGTGCACTAAATGTGATGGCTGTGTCTCTTCTGGTGGTAAAAAAAACAATATTCAACACTGATTTCATAGAATCAGTTATATAAAGTCCAGGGGATTGGAGACCAAGTAATGCCAGAGATGGGGAAAGAGAAAAAAAAGGTTTTAAGTCCTCTGTTATGTGGTATGGAAAAGTGCATATAGGAAGGGGACAAAGGTTCCTAATGATGGTGTCTTAGTCACTTTTCTTATTGCTGAGACAAAATACACAACACTGAAAGTTAGAGAAGGAAACATTTATTTCAGCTTATAGTTTGTAGAGGTCTCAGTTTATACTTGGATAGCTCCAAGGCAGCGTGGCATGGCAGAAGGATATCACAGAGAAGAAATAGTCCATAGCAAGCAGCCAGGAGACAGCAAAGCATCAAACAGCACATACCAGCACAAGCAGCAGAAGCTTATATTCCATCCAGGCTACCTGCCTTTTGGGTGGTGCCACTCACACCTATGGTGGGGTAGCCTTAATCCCAGCATCACACACCCTAATCTAGCCACCATCATAATTCCCCACTTATGATCATATGAGGCTTTGGGAGACATCTAGATGCAAGCCATAATGTTCTGCCCCAGCCACCCAAAGACTCATGCACATCCCTTTATGCAAAAAGCGTTTAGTCCGCCTGTAAGAGTTGCCAACATCCTAATAGTCTCAGCATTGCTGAAAAGTCAAAGTCCAAAGTCTCCTCCAATTTTAAGGCAAACTCTTAGCTGTGAGCCTCTGTACCAATAAAAAGAAAGTTAGAAACTTCCAACATACAATAGCACAAGATAAACATTCCCATTCCAAAAGGTATGAAGAGGGGATAGAAATGAATGGCACACAGCAAGTCAAATATCCAGCAGGGCAAACATTAAGTCCTATAGTTCCATGTCAGCATCTGAGGCAGTCTTTGGCAAGATATGAACTCCAGAAGGCTTGGGTGGCTCTACCCCTATGGCACTGCTGGGGTTGCAGTTCTCATGGATTCTCTCTTTGGCTGGCTCTATTCCCTCCTTGCAGTTTTCTTCAAATGATCCATGTTCCTGGCTTCTCCAACCTTCTGGGGTTTCTAGTGCACCATTAGCTTTACACTCACAGCTTCACATACTGCCTGGTCTTTCAGGCCTTCTAAAATCTGAGTGAAAGCCTTCCTCATCTCACAGCTCTTGCATCCTGCAAGCATCTAAAATCAGCATCAGGGCTGGGATTTAGCTCAGTGGTACCACCGCCTGCCTGACAAGCGCAAGGACCTGAGTTCGATCCCTGGTATCAAAATAAATAAATAAATAAAAATAAAAATAAAATAAATAAAATCAGTGTCACATGGATGATGCCAAGATATGCCACCAGCTGGAGGAATAGCCAGGCTTCCTTTTCTCTTGACTGTTGGAATTGAGTGCGTGGATTGCTGAGCACTATAAATCCAATCCTGTCAGGTAAAAAGGCCGAAAACCAAGACCAGACCAGGCCACAACAAGCCTTTATTACAGGAACAGACCTGCCCGGCTGTCTCTAAACAAAGGAGAGACAAAAGCAATATGGCCAAGTCAGAGAGTGTCTTTTATAGAGGCTGGGGTTGGGTTTGTGGGAGCTAAGGCAGGATTGAATGAGGTAGTGGCTAGGGAATGGAGGAGCTGGTTTCACTAGTTGGTAGGAGGTGAGTATTAGGTTACTCTCTAGGTGGGAACAGGGGCATGCTGGGAAGAAAGGTTTGTCCTTTGGTGGGAGCAACCATCGTGGCATGACGTCACACAGGGGAGGGGGCAAGGCACTATAGGAAGAGGGCAGCTACTATACATAATAGCCACTGAGGTAGTGGGAGACCTATCAAATTCTAAGTCACAAATTCCCTAGGCTGCTGCCATTCTGGAACATGGTGCTCTGGAACTCTCTTCTTAAAGCAAAGTTTTTCACCTTTGCAATTTTTAAACTGCAAAGTGTGAAGTCCTGCTGGTTCTTATGCTGTCCTCAGGCCATATTTTCTATCGTCCTCTTCCTTCTCAGCAACTAAATTCTTCTCTGCTCCATTTTTGCAGTCTGCAACTTTACTGTAGCTTCCTTTCTGACCAAACTCAAAATATGAAATCACTTTTGTCAGCCCTGAACTGTTGCCGCTCTGCCACCCTGCCTTGGAGCTAGATGATTATGGACTGAAACCTCTAAAAACTGTGAGCTAAAATAAACCCTTTACTTTTTAACTTTAGGCGTCAGGTATTTTGTCTCATCAATGAAAGAAAAGTAACAGATGTGGTACCAGAGAAGTGGGTTGTTGCTATGACATAACTGGCCATGTGGCTGAAGAGCCTTTGGAACTGGTTTGTGGGAAGGGGAAGAGTTAGAAAAGGTTCAGAGATGTTGGCTTAAAATGTAGAGCTGGAACGCCTTAGGCTGTACTGTATGGGAGATTCTGGTCAGAGCTCAGAAGACCAGAAAGCTGGTGAAGACCAAGCTAAGGAGGTTTCTGCTGGGAAGAAGGACTCCATTGGCTTTTGGATCCTAGATGATGTATGTTATGGCTTGGCAGAAATTTTGTCTGCATTTTGCTCAGATCCAGAAACTGACTGCCTGAGACTGATATTAAGGGTGGTAAACTAATTAATCTCACAGAAGGAATTTCAAGGCAGTCTAATATTGAGGCCGTGGCATGGCTGCTGTTGGGGGCTTTTAGCCAGATTTATGTTGAGAATCAAGAGGAAAGAGCCCAGCAGAATAATTTAAAAGGTTTTGAGTTTGGCAAGAAAGGACATAAAGTTGTAGCCTGCAAAAATAGAGCAGAGGTGATCTGGATTACTGAGACAGAACAGGAGAATAGAAAAGATGGCCTGAAGGCATCATAGGAAGCAGTAGGACTCCACCCTTTGCAGCCTCAGAATTGCAAATGTGAAATACTTTGCTTTGATTTTCCAGAACTGATGTGGCCTAGGGAATTTATTCCTTGGAATTTGGTTCATAGGCTCTGGATCCCTACAGCCAAGAGTGAAGAAAACCTAGCTACTGCTCCAGCTGGCAGCAGACCAAGTGATGCTGGTTTTAGGCACATGCAGAATGAAAGAGTTGTGGAGTCAGAAAGGCTTCCACCCAGACTTCAGAAGATGTCCTGAGAGGCCAAGCAGTGTGTCCCTGAGAGGGCAGTGTGTGAAGCTGTGAGTGAGAAGACGAAGATACAGTCGAGACCCCAGAAGTTTGGAGAAGCCAGGAATGTGGATCATCTGAAGAAAATTGCGAAGAGGGAGCAGAGCCAGTCCGGGAGAGAAGCCATGGAACTACAACCAGTGGTAGTGGCGCAGGGGCTGAGCTCTTTGGAGTTCACAACCTGCCACAGATTGCTAGGGATGCTGGAAGTGGAATTGTGGGATTTAGGGTTTGCCCTGCTGGATTTTGGACTAGCTTTGGTCCCATTCCTTTGTATCCCCCTATTGTACCTTTTGGAATGGTAATGTCTGTTTTGTGCCATTGAATGTTGGAAGTATTTAACCTTTTCATTTATACAGGGGCTTGCAGCTAAGAGTTTACCTTAAATCTCAGAGGAGACTTTGGACTTGGACTATGTCTCCCAAAACCTCAGGCAAGTCTTTGGGGTTTTTTCAGAGGCTGAATCTAGAGTGTGATTGATTCTTGGTGCAGTGGTAGGCCTAAGGGCACTAGGATTAAGGGTGTGAGTGGTATCTACCCTAAGTCTGAATAAGATAAAAGAGGCAGAAATACACTGTTAGGGTCTCCTTGTTGCTTTTGCTGTCTTCTGCCACTCTGACTTGGAGCCAGCTAATTATGTACTGAAACTGCTATGAACTGTAAGCCAAATAAACCTTTCCCTCTTTAAAAAAATATGAAATCATACTGCTGGGCTCTTTTCTCTTGATTCTCAACGTAAGTCTGGCTTAAAGCCCCTGATAGTACTCATACCATTGCCTCAGTATTAGAATGTCTTGAAATTTCCTCTGCAAGATTAAATAGTCTGCTGCCCTTAACCTCAGTGTCAGGCAGTCTCTGGACACAAGCAAAGTGCAGTCAAACTTTCTGCCAAAGCATAACATACGTGAAGTGGTGTCCAATAACCAATACAGTCCTTGTTCCTAACTGAAACCTCTTGAGCCTCTGTTATGGCTTGTGTTTAGATGTCCTCCCAAAACCTCATGCAAATAAGGTGGGGCTTTTTCAGAGGTGGCTTAATGTAGAGTGTGTGATTGATTTATGGTGCAATGCTAGGCCTGAGGGCACTAAGATTAAGGGTATAAATGCTACCCACCCCAAGTAGACTGAATAAGACAAAAGAGGCAGAAATAGGCTTGTCTTTCCCCTTGTTTTTGTTGTCTTTGCTTGCCATGAATTGTTCTCTCACATCCCTCTGTCATATGCCACTCTCCCTTGGAGCCTGCCGATTATGGACTAAAACCTCTACAAACTGAGCTAAATAAACCTTTTCCCCTTTAACTTTGAGTGTTGGGTATTTTGTCTCAGCAATGAGAGAAAAGTTACTAAGACAGCTGGCCTTTACTGGCAGCATTTCTATCAGCATTCTGGTCTTCTGAACTTTGACCAAAATTTCCTATCAAGTACAGCTTAAAGCATTTCGGGGCTGCTTCTTCAGCTGGCACTGCCAAACTTTTCCAAGCTCTTCCTACAAACAAATTCCAAAGGCTCCACATGGCCAAGTATGGTCACATCAACAACTCCATTCCTGGTGTCAAAATTTGTCTTGGCTACTTTTCTCATTGCTGAGACAAAATACCCAACACACAAAGTTAAAGGAAGAAAGGTTTAAAGGTAAAGGAAGAAAGGACTGAAAAGTCCACAGTTGGCTGGCTCCAAGGCAGGGTGGCATGGCAGAGGGGCATCACAGAGGAGAAATAGTCCATGGCAAGCAGGCAGAAGACAGCAAAGTAACAAGCAGTAGCAGAAGCAGATTGCCTTCTTTCTGTCCCTTTACAATTCATCCAGGCTACCTACTTTTTATATAGGGCCACTCACACTTCAGGGTGGAGCATCCACACTCAGGGTGGGGACACTCAGCTTCACATCCCAGTATTACATCCTTAATCCCAGCACCACATCCAAATCCAGCCATCTTCAAAACCGCACCTAAGACCTCATGAGGCTTTGAAGGAATATTCAGATACAAGCCATAACAGTTGGTAAAGGTATATTATGCATTTAGATAGAAGAGGATAACAGGGAAAATTGGGTACAAAATTGGTAGTGCATAATGGAGAAGGGAAATATTCTATGAATGACACTAATATTAGAGAAAAAGATAAGGGGAGACAATTGAAAAGGGAGAGAAGAAAGAAAATAAATACTGAGAAAGAATAAGACTCAGGGGAAAGAATTCAGCCAAAAAGATATGGATAAAAGTAGGAAGTATATAAAAGGACAAGGGAGAATTCCCTTTCTCTCTAGTAACTATATTGGAAGAAAAAGGCAAGAGGAAGAGAACCACACAAACACACAAACAGACACACTCAAAATAAAAACAGGGGAAAATAGTGGAATAAAATTGGGGGAATGAACAGGAGGAGGAAAACAGCAAAAGAAAATACAAAATTAAAAATAATAAAAGAAAGTTTTTTTATTGTTTTGGACAGGTGGCTCTTTTTCTCTGCCCAAGATTAAGTAGCAGAATTCAAGCCAAGAGATGTCTCTGTTTACACTGGAAGTCTATGGTGGCAGTCTGCCCCCAGAATGGTGCTGAGTGCAGACCTCTGCATACCGTGAGAACAGGGTGCCAGTGTGAGCTTTCAGTGCTATGTAACTCAGGCTGAACCTGGCCTCTGACCAGAGAAGCCAGGTCCATGTTCACCAGCTCCAGCCCCTCAGTGGGACTCTCTGCAGCCTGCTTTCCAACTGCCAGCTACCTCCTGTGTCCCTCTCTCACTCACTCTGGGAACTTGACAGTGTGGAGTGTGGCTTGGAGCCAAGGGGTTGGTCGGAGACTCGTGTATAAAAACTCATCCCTTTCCTACAATGGTGTCCCAGCTGGCTCTTGTTCTGCAATCATGACACCGAACGTTGTACTGAGGTCACTGACCAATTATTGGCTGTGGAAGGCCACTCTGGAAGCAGTAGCCTGCATTTTTCTTACTGTTTCCAAGTGCAGCTGATTCTCGGTCCCAAAGCAGTTCTCCAGTTCTCTGTGAGCACAAACATTTAGTTTCACTTTGTATACCAACTGGTGGCTGGCCAGCCACTGTCAGTAGTGGCCATTCTGCAGGGGTGCTCCTCTCTCTTCCACAAAGTGATCTACTTCTTCTGTATCATTTAATTTTTCTTCTCCTTTGTCAGTTCCCTCCTGGTTCTCATGTAATCTCTTCTCACTTTGATTCCTCTCCAAGCTACCGTTCTCTAGACTAGACACTGTGCCCTCAAGAAGCTGAGTTGCTGGCACTCATGGCTCCACCATTTTTTCTCTTCTTGGTTCCTTTTATTAGAGAATAGAATTATAAACCAAGACATTTGTTCTAAGTGTGCTTGTTGATATTGAGGTGTTATCTAGATCCTCTCACTCATAAAGTAAATATATGTGGGTATACTAATCCATATATATTTATTTATAGATATTTGTATTTTTAGCCATCTGTAGCTATATCAAGATACACGTGAGCTTATACTCATGTCTTCAAATCTAATACCACTCCACATAGATGATTCTAGCTTCCTCCCTTTGCCAAAAATAGAAGAAAACATAAGGGAAAAGCTCCTTAATATTACTCATGGCAGTGATTTTTGGATATGATTACAAAAACACAGGCAACAAAAGTAAAATTAGACAAATAGGATTGCATCAAACTAAAAGGCTTTAGTACAGCAAAACAATCAACAGAGTGAAAAGACAAACTACAAATTTGGAGAATACAGTTGAAAACTATATATCTGAAAAGGAGTTTATATCTAAGATATACAAGAATTAAATAATCAATAATTAGAATACAAATACCTATATTTGAAAATATTCAAAAAACTTGTAAATTAGTATGAAAGTTCCTCAAAAAATATAATTACCATATAATCTAGCAATCCTACTTTTAGAAGCTGAAATCAGGATCTCATAGCAAAATCTATACGTCCATATTCATTTCAGCATTACTCACAATACCCAAGATACAAAAACAACACAAACACTTATCAAGAAATGAATGGTATGTGCATACAATGGAATATTATTCAGCCTTTAAAAAGAATGGAATACTGCCATTTGCAACAACATGAATATACCTGGAGGGCAATATGTTAAGTGAAATAAGCCAGATACAGAAAGATAAGCACCATATGCATTTATACATGGAATTTAAAATAGTCAAACTTATAGAAGCAGAGAGTAGAATAATCGCTACCAAGATATTGGGGCAGGGGGTGAGGACACATTGGCCAAAGGGTACAAAGTTTTAGTTATAAAGGCTGAGTACTCTCTGGAGATCTAATGTACAGTACAATAACTATAGTTAACAGTACTGTGTTGAACACTTAACATTTGCTAAAAAGTTAGATCTTATATTAATTTCTCTTACCAAAAAAGAAAAAACCACAATTATAATAATAAAGATGTTGAGGAGTCTTTGTGCAGTGATGGACATGTTTATGGTCTTCAGGGAAGTGATGTTTTCACAGGTGTGTACTTATCATCAAACTCATTAAGATATATATATAAATATATATGAAATATGCACAGATTTTTATATGTCAACATAACTCAATAACGTGTGTATTTTATAAAGAAAGAAAAAAGCAGGGCATGGTGATGCATGCCTGTAATCTGTATGAGGCTGAGGCAGGGAGGATTGCATGTTTGAGCCCAGCCCAAGCAACTTAGTGACTTAGTAAGACCCTATCTCAAATTTTAAAAAAAATTAAAAAGGACTAGGGATGTAGCCCTGCACAGTGAGCTACTTCCCTAGTCCTTTTTAAAAATCAGGTTAATAATTAAAATAAGTTTTAATGATATAGTTCAAGCCTATTTTTTCTGTAAACTGTTATTCTTAAGGCACAGTTTTAAATATATGATGTTACATAGTAAAATTCATGTATTAGACTTTATAATTTATTTCTCTGATGCTAAGTCACAAAATTTTGAATATACCCTCTCCAGGCAAACGTCTTATCTCATTCATATTTGTAACCTTGATCTGTAGCACAGTAACTGCTGGATGGTTAAATATACATTATAATATAATTTAGTACCTCCACCTGATTTCCTTTGGGCCTTACTGAATTCTTAGCCCCTGGGCATGCATCTTTCTTCTCTAACCACTCACCTTCACATCCTAGTGAGGTAAGATGGGCTTCTGCCTTGACATCCTTGGGATCTGCCCATCAGTAATTCAAAATCAAACATTTCATACCTACTAGCAAATTAATAATTAATTTGGCTCAATATTTTCATAGCAGGCCCTACTTCTATATTCTGTTTGCTGTCAAGTTCAGTGATGGCTGTGGGAATGCCTAATTTGTGGTGTCTGACTACCTGAAATTGTTCTTATTCTGAGATGGAATTCCTTTCAGCCTGCATTTCTAGACCACTTAAGTCTGTAAAGAATCTTCCCATAAGTTATCTCTAACTCTCCTAATGACACTGAGGGTCACACAGGGCAAACACTTTCCCAGGATTCATAGAAAGAATGTCCAGGGTAGTTAAAGGACTGAAGATACACAGGATCTATCCCCACATCTTCCCCTATATCTAACTTTTCGACTCCTCTGACTTTTAATACAGTGACAGTATGGTCCATGTAATGTGTATATTGTGCCTTGAATTTGTCTCTTTAAAAACCCCATTCAAAAGAAAGAACATTTTTAAGTGTAAGGCAAAACAAAGTAATTTTTAAGTGAAAAAACAGAGCTTATTTTGAAGATAGTTGACAACTTTTAGACAATATTTGACACTGAAACATCTTGACTTTTGAAATTTCTCAAGCAAGGGTCAAACTTCCTAGAAAGGAAATCTATGGCTTATTGCTCCAAGCTCACTACTTCTTAGGTATGACATCTAACAATTTGCTTAGAAATCAGCCTGAGGCATCCTTTGCTAACTGACAACTAAGAATAGCTAATTCAGGACTTGTAAACCAAGCATGTGAACCCTACCTTCTATGTAGAATGTAACAGAATATTACTCTGGAGCTTACTGAAAGCAGGGTTATTCAGCCTCTTGGTAATTCATTTTTATAGAATGATAACAAAAAAAGCCTTAGTTGTTTTTAACTACATGGACTAATAGAGAGCAATGCAAACAGATTCTTGTTGAAGACAGGGAAATTACTAAAATACAAAAGTAATAGCCAGAAAGAGATTTTTTTTGAGATAGGGTCTTGCTATATAGCCCAGGCTGGCCTCAAACTCACAGTAATCCTCCTGCCCCAGCCTCCCAAGTGCTGTGATTACAGACATGTGCCTCCATGCCCAGCTCATAAAGAAAATCTTGCTGAGGGCTGAACTTAACACAGATCTCTTTGAGTATCTGTGGTCTTGATGAGAAATTCCAAGGGCAACCTTTAATTTCAGTATAAAGAGCACCAACTAATGGAACTATTTAATTGTGTTCCCCAAATACTGTTGATTATAAGACACATTACACACTTAATGATATATCTGAGAAAATAGAAAATATTTCCTGAAAGGTGCACGTTTATTTTTAAAATGAACCCATTTACACCCTTTGAAAGATTTTTAAAAAATGAGCACTGAGAATTGAAAAAAGAAAACCCAATACTTGTAGAATATTGAATTTCATGAATACAACCTCAAAGAGCTCTGTATTAATTACTTTCCCATCAATAGGACAAAATACCTAACACCACAACTTAAAAAAGAAGAGGGTTTTTTGGCTCACAGTTTCTGTGAGTTCAGTCCATTGTTGACTGAACCAGCATAGTGGAAGAGCATGACAGAAGACAGTCAAGTACCCCATGGCAGCGAAGAAAGCAGAGAGAGAGAGAGAGAGAGAGCCAAAGACAAGAATACACTCTTCCAGGTTACAGTCCCAGGGACCCATCTCCCTTTCAGTAAGGGTCCACCTCTTAACAGCACATTCAGCTATGATCTTATCAACAGACTAATCCACTAATAATGATAACATCCCCACAATCCAATCATCTTCCCAAAGCCCCACCTATGGACACAATGAGACTTTTGTGGTTTATTTTAGATTTAAACCTTAACAAGCTCTGATTTCAATCTTCTTTGTGTTACTTAAGAGGAAAGAAATTTTTCTTTGAGCCACAGTTCTTCTTACTAAAACAGTGCTTCTTTTGCTAGAGATGCTCAAAGGAATTGTAAAGTTTCAGTTCTCAGGAAACACAAGGTGTTAGTGACAAGACTTCAACCCCCTTCCCCCAGTCTTCACAAGGACATAGCTTTGGACACCTCCCATACTATGTCATTGTTTTCAGATCCCAATTCATCCAGCTTGACCCATAAATGTACCCCTAGGGTTGGTTGGAGGAGTTCAGCCAGCACAGCTGACCCATCTCTCATGGTAAGGGTGTAGGTAGGTCAGGGCAGGGAAGGAAGCAGTTTCAAAGCAAAAGGTGATGTTATTACCAAAAGAAAAATGGAACTTGAGCTTTTATGCAAATGAGAAGAAAAGATGAATGAATGTAGTAAAAAATGATATACTTCCTCCATCTTAGAGGCAGAGAATTTAGCCTCCATTTAGGTCTTTAAGAGTCATCTATGTAGACAATGGCCATAAGAGAAAGGGATGTCAGATGTCCATGACTTAAGGATGCTCAATGAAAGTAATTTTAATTAAGAAATCTGATATCCCTCTCAGTACCAGTTGTCTGTAACACTTAATCGTTTCATTCACAAAATCTATGCAATTTCCTAGTCGTTCATAATGGACATTTTTCTGTGTATCTAGCATTTGGCTCAGATATATATTTCCCTTTTATCTCTGGATCTCTCTTGATCTAAGGTTCCAAGTTACCAAGTCAGTCATCCTCCTGGACCATAATTTAGATTAGCTTCTAGTGATCCTCAGGTCTTCTCTGTGTCAGGTAAAAGGGCCGAAGACCAAGACCAGACCAGGCCACAACAAGCCTTGATTAGGGGAATAGATCTGCCGGGCTGTCTCTGAACAAAGGAGAGACAAAAGCAATATGGCTGGGGCAGGGAGAGTCTTTTATAGAGACTGGGGTGGGGTTTGTAGGGGCTGAGGCAGGGTTGACTGAGGTAGTGACTAGGGAATGGAGGAGCCGGTGATGTCACTAGGTGGTAGGAGGTGAGTGAGTATTAGGTTACTCTCTAGGTGGGAACAGGGGCATGCTGGGAAGAAGGGTTTGTTCTTTGGTGGGAGCAACCATCTTGGCATGACGTCACACAGGGGAAGGGGCAAGGCACCATAGGAAGAGGGCAGCAACTATACATAATAGCTGCTGAGGTGGTGGGAGACCTATCATTCCAGGCTTTTGTTTTATGATAGTTGGGCGAAGGTCTCTTCTTCTGGAGCTTCTTCCTGCTGACCAGGGGCGAAGATCAGGGCTAGACCTGGATCTGATGAGGCAGGTGGCAAGTGGGGACCTCTTCCTTTTGCCGTACTGGCTGATACCCTGCCATGATGAACTCTGTGACTGTCTGGCTGGTGAATGCCCTCAATCGTTTCTGCAAGAAATTTTGAAAACAGTGAACCAGGCACGGTCCAAAACAGAGAATTAAACAGATAATACTGAGGGGTCCCAAGAGTAGTAATAGCCAGGCGAGCCATGAGCTCCAGGAACCAAACGTGCCCCACCATTGATTAGTACCTTGGGGGGCATATCTATCTGGCCCATTGAGTTTTAATTTTTTTCATTTGACATGTAATTTTTTATTTATTATTTACATAGGTTTTACAGAGACAGCTGGATGTTTAGGGGCTCATTTGTTATAGAATTAAGAGACTGTTATGGAAGAGATCATAGCTCCTGATCTAAGGGCCCCTGTGTCATGTCCTTGCTCTTACAGAATGAGTGGAAAAGTGATAAACACAATTTATATAATCTTTATAATCCTTTTTGGGGGAGGAATATAAAAGGTGTATGTAACTGAGCAAATGTCTTTTGGACGCCAACCTACTGATGAGTGTAGTGTTACTATGAACCTGACTTCTTCTTTAAATTCAAGGCCAGGACAATTTTATTCCTGTATCTCTCAGTTTTTGGAAGCCTCCTAGATATATTTAAAAATAAAGAGAACTGATAACCTCAACAAGGACACTGGCCAACTTAAGGCAATCAAGTGTAACATAAAAGGCTTGATCTTTTTAGACACGGGTAGGTATCCAGGAAATATGAGCACAATGAGAAGAGGTATCATAAACAGAGAACAAGGATGTACATTATTTTAAAAGGAATAAATCTTGTACCTGCTTGGTATAGAACTTATCCTGACTGTGGCTGACAAGCAGGTGATTTTTTCTCAATACCCTTACTTTATGGTTTTTTTTTTTAATCACTACACGATAGTTAATTAGTTTTCACAGAATCAGAAAAACACTTATCTAAAAGGAGAGATCTGGAGACCAGTGGTTTCTAGGATTGGTTACCTGTAAATAACTTCTTTTAATTTTTTTGAAAAGAATCTGTACACACTTGTAGCTAATTAATGATTTTTCCTTCTATTTAGTACCCAAAGTTTTGTGTTTTTGAAATGGCTGTGTCATGAGTGAACCAAAAGATTTTAATGGGTAGGCTATGTCTTAATTTTTCTGAAATCTAGCTTTATTATTATTATTTATTTTTTTTTATTATTTATTATTATGTCATTGTTTTGTGCCTCTTTTGGTTATTTTTTCTGCTGGGTGTTTAAGACCAAGTTAAAGTGAGACCGTGTCAATCAATATGAACCTCTTGTTATCTATTAAGGTCAGTTAAGTCTCTCCAGGCCATTACTTTGGAACCATGCATAGTGCCTCTCTGCTTCTCTGTCAGTGTCAGCCGTCAGGATGGGTCATGGCCTTGCTTGACCAAGTTGCTTTCAGTGAAAGCACTGGAGATTCTTTCTTAGTGACCCTCCTTTGGCACACAGTATATTGTCCTCTGGTGTCCAGCAATCTCCCAGTTTAGGAGGTTGAGTGACTTACCAAAGATGTAGGACCCTGTGGAGAAGGTTCCCTCATGTCCTGCAACTTTGTTGACCTTGAGGGGCCAGGGCCAAAATATTGGCTGTCCTCATAGCCCAGTTACCTTTTAGTTTTGGTCTCCAAACTTTAGTTGTTGAACACCCAGAAGAGAAGGTCAATAGCGTTAGCATTGTAACAAGAATAATGAACTTAACTATTACAGTTTTACCTGAATAACAAGCATTTTGGAATTTAAAATATAGAGAACTGTTACTGTTATCAGTCATTGTTGTTTTTTAGTAGTTGAATTCCTGCAGAATAGTAACAGAAAAAGAGCCACAAATAATATTTTAACATCACAATTATGATGACTTTACCTTTGTAACACATTTAAATGTCCATCTTGATATAAAATAGCCATCGTTAAATGTACTCATTTTTTAAAAACACCAAAAGTTTTTACCTAAATTATCTTTTAAAAAAATAAATAAATAATCTTTTGATAGGATACCATCTAAAGAAAATAGCCCATTTATGTATCTGTTATCATAAATAGCTAGAGTGTATGAAAAGGCAAATACCTGAATCAAAAAGAGGTTATTATCATAAACAAATATTAGAAAACCTGTACAGTCAGAAAGTACAAATACATTTAGTACACTAGAAAAAGTAAAACCTTGTTATTGTTGTTTTTTATAGGATATTTAGTCCTTTGAAAATGACCAGTGTAAGCACACCATAATAACATATTTAGAATTTATCCCTTTGATGACAATTGATATAAACAGTATAATAATATATTTAAATAACATTTATTCCTGTAAGTCTTTTATAAGGCTATGAAAACTATCGGGTCAGTCTGTTGTAAGATGAAAACTGTTGAGGTCCCCCTAGTGAACAAAGACTGGAAAATATTTCCATGCGGCCGCTCCTTTGTTCACCAAGGGGAGCATGCCTTGAACTTAATAACCTTTATCTATAAACAAGACAGCTGTAGGATTGGACAAAAAACAAAGATATAAGACAGTTTCTAAAACTAGAGTGCACTCAAATATATTTAGCCCAATGGAATTATAATCTCTTTATAATTTTAGGTTTATAATTATAAATAAGACTAAAACTTTTTGTAAGTCAATTAACAGAGATCTCTTGTAGAATTAAAATCAGAAGCAATGAAACCTCTATTTCTGTAAACCTTTTATAACAAACTTGAAACCAACAAGTAAACATATATATTTCCTTTATAAATCACTTTCGCACACCTTCTTGATGTACTTAGGCCTTTTGGTCTTGTCCTGCTAATAAGACAAACATATAAAATCCTTTTATATCAAAAATATATCTTTTACTTATAGCTTTTTAAATATTTTGTCTCTGACTCACTGTAAACATTTTATACTTTTGTCCATCATTATCTCATCCCTAGTGGTCTTTGTTAAGTAAATAAAGTTCTAATTCCTGTTTAATGGTTAGACACAGGTGGTTTCTGTCACTGATTACAGCCCTAAACACATGACAGTTAAGGCACATATATCACAAGTTTGTTCAAGGATTTTCACTTCATTCTTTAGTTAGGATGTTATCGATAGTGGAGCTACAAATCAAAGAAGCTATATAACCTTCACTTTGAACAGCAGAAGCAATGGGCTAAGGCAAGTTTTTAAAGGGATACACTATCTAGTTTGTTTCCACAACTACTTTAATAGCTAATCTATTAAACTTTAAAACTTTTTCTTATCAACAGAGTTATAAAGTGGGGGAGGTGTGAGCGGTGAGTGATAGGCTCAGGCTAGGAGTACTTGAGAAGGAGAACAGGTTTGACAGAGGGAGGGTTAAGAGCATAGGTAGAAAAGGCTTGTATGTAGGGGATTTCTGACCATTTGCCATTGCGTTGACCGAAGTTGTGTAAATCACACAGTATGTTAAAATTGAAAGTGCCATTTTGGGGGCATGGAAACCCATTATCTAATTTATACTGAGGCCAAACCTGATTACAATAGAAAACAAGTCTTTTTGGCTTAAAGTCTGGTCCCAACAATCCGAGGGGTTTGAGTTGTGCCAGAAGGCAGCCTGGAGGCGTTGAGGGGCGGGGTTTGGATTGTTGGGCCCCCTGATTAGAGCGGGTGAGGAGGGGGCAGCCCCTGGGGAGAAAGACAAAGGGGAGAAGCGTCCTTGTCTCCTTTGACAATCTCCGAGTGAGTCTCCCAGAGGGAGAGAATGAGAGGAGGCCGGCTGATGGGACGTCTCCCAGGGGCACGGTCCTGGGCCCAGAGGCCGTGGGGGTTTCTCTGACCAAGCGCTTGGATTTCTGAGAAGTCCCCTGAGGGAGAGAGAATGAGACAGAGAACCCGACGAGAGGGAGGCTGAACTCCCTACTCACCCAGACATTGGTGACCGGTGTGGATGTGTAGCGTCAGCAATGGCAAAGGTAGAAAGCCCCGGAGGGTCCTGGCAACGGCAGATAGGTCCTTTGGAGATGGCCAAAAGGTCAATCATCCCCGTCCTGCAGGGGATCATCCATTAATGGACCATCTACCATCCGAGTCACGGCACCAGAAATGTCAGGTAAAAGGGCCGAAGACCAAGACCAGACCAGGCCACAACAAGCCTTGATTAGGGGAATAGATCTGCCGGGCTGTCTCTGAACAAAGGAGAGACAAAAGCAATATGGCTGGGGCAGGGAGAGTCTTTTATAGAGACTGGGGTGGGGTTTGTAGGGGCTGAGGCAGGGTTGACTGAGGTAGTGACTAGGGAATGGAGGAGCCGGTGATGTCACTAGGTGGTAGGAGGTGAGTGAGTATTAGGTTACTCTCTAGGTGGGAACAGGGGCATGCTGGGAAGAAGGGTTTGTTCTTTGGTGGGAGCAACCATCTTGGCATGACGTCACACAGGGGAAGGGGCAAGGCACCATAGGAAGAGGGCAGCAACTATACATAATAGCTGCTGAGGTGGTGGGAGACCTATCACTCTGTAATTTGTTTTTGCAGTTTTTTTCTGGATCAGAGGTCAACAAAGGTCCACATGGTTACAGACCAGGGTTCTTGCCACTGTTTTATCCCAAGCCTGCTTTTCAGCCACAGTGCTCCATGCAGTCATTTTGACAAGAGAGTTTGGATATGACTCATCAACATTTGATGGAGTGGAGATCCTGTGAAGGCATTATTGGCTTCTGTGAAATCCCTGCCTTTTTCCCCATTTGGACTGACACAGTTGCAAAACCTTGGGCAAATAATTTCATGTGCTTGAACCTCAGTTTTCCTTATCTATGCAATGTAGATGATAAACCCTCCCTATCAAAAGCAGAGTGCAATAGTCACTGAGATCATATAAGTGAGCCTGAAGGGTCTGCAATGAAAGTCACAGACTTCCCTTCAGACTTAGCTTATGTACTAAGAAAGTAGACTTTCTTTTTAAAATTTCTTCCATCTACACCATATAGAATGTTTACTCTTTTTATGGATTTGCTGAAATCCAATATCATAATTCTCCCTGCTCCTCCTAGAATATTAGAAGTTATAATAAATTTTCAAAGAAGATACAAAAGACATTAAGTTCAGGTAGGCAAAGAAAGTACTACTCACCCAATATACATCTCTTATAATATTCAACAAAATGTAAATGCTATGTAAATAGTTGTTATAGTATATTGTTTAGGGAATGACAAGAAAGAAGTCTCATCGTAGAGATAAATTGCTTTTGAAAAAAAAATTTAAACTGATGGTCGTTTGACTCTGTAAGGTTTGATATTTCAGACAGCTCCTGGACGTATCCCCCAGTGGATAAAGGAGGAACACTGTATTTGTCTTCTGTTTCTCAGTCCTACCATCAGAGTCCCAGTGAGTAAGACTAAGTTAAATGCATATGATGAAAAGTTTGAAATAATTTTTAGCTTTCTACAAGCAGCAATTTACAAAGTAGACTTCTCATGCACTTTCATATGAAGGGAGGGATCTCAATGACTCCTCCCGAACATGTAGGGCAAAACAGCAACAGCAGAAACTTTACTGTTTCAGTTCTTTCAACCTAAGGATAAGTCTCATCCCACACTTTGGTAAATACAGAATTCTATTCCTAAGGCTGTTACATTTAAATACCCCAGAACTCTACCACCTGCTTGCCAAACTCTTTATCATACAAATATTCAATATCCTCATAAGTTTTCCACAAATAAACTGCTATGCAAATGCACTATCATTATTGTTGAAGTGTCAGTCTAAAGAAGACTATGTACCTTTGCTTCTCTGCCCATAATTAGAATATCAACCCTGCCTTGCATTTTAGATGCCTTATTCCAAATGTTTTTATCCTACAATTAAGACAGGCTGCTTGTAGGCAGAATGTGGTGTTTTGTTTATGCTTTTGTGGTCTGAATAGCTGGGTTCTCTTTCACTGTAGTTAAAAGATGATAGTCTCTTTCTCCACTACATTTGTTTTTATGAGGATAAATACTAAGACAGTCTTAGGATATTTGATCAATGTAAATAGAATATACGCAGTGAGCTAGATTTAAAAGTAAACATTCCAAAAATGCCTTATATCATTTGCAATTCTGAACGTTTTCAAACTCAGCTTTGTCAGAATACAGCTGTTCTGTTTAAAACCCTTTTAAATAAGAAAGATGTCCAGATGAAGTAATGTCACTTTGTAAATGTATTCATCAATAGAAAAATGCCAAATATTTGGGCAGATTCTTAAAGATAAGGGAGTAGTAAGTATATTCGGAAATAACTAGCTACTGCTTAAAAATATATTAGAAAATTTTATGCCTCATGTATCACCCACAATACCAGTATCCATAAAGTACTTTATATATGATGTATAATTAATAAATGCTGACTGAAGCAATCTGAACAGTTTTTAACCACTTCAAATAATATGTCTGCAAGTTGAACCCTTGACAATAATCTTTAGACATGTAGAATGTGAATTTATTTATTTAATCCACAAATATTTATTAGGTATTTGTTACATATAGAAAAAGAGTTAGGTTGGGCTGGGGATTTAGGCCCCGCACCTGCCTCACAAGCACAAGGTCCTGGTACCAAACAAAAAAAGACTTAGAGAAATTAAATGAAGAAAATTGGTCTGCAATTCAGAAATTTTTAATCTAGTAGAAACAAACATGTGTGAGCCAAAACGATAGGCTCAATTAATGCAAAGAGTATTTGGGAGAGTTTTGCAATGAGTTGATATTTGAAATGGCCTTGAATTTTGTTCCCACTATGTATAGAATTGAGATAATTCAAAGTTGAGACAACACAACTTGCAAAATTACTGTTGCATAAGAACATAAGAGTGATGAGGAAATGGAAAGCAGTACAGGATATCTGTGTATTGAGAGCTGGAGGAATGAAGTGAAAGATAGGATTGATAGTTTGTGTTCTCCAGAAGCAAACCCTATGATGAGAATTTGTGTCCAAGAAACTTGTTATGTAAGTGCTTCCAGGAGAAACCATAAGACAAAGGAGAATCGGGGTAGAGAAAATGAAGAAGACATGCAAAATGAAGAAGACATGTCTGATTTCAGACAAAGTCCTACAAAGGAGAACTTTAGGCTTGCCTTCAGGGGTATTCTAGAATATGTCATTCTTAAGGATTGTCTGATCTAAATGCAAAGACCCAAGATTCCATATTTCTGCAGACATTAGCCCATTTGCCAAATATTACCCAGGAATTCCCAGTAACTTCTTTCTCTCTGTTTCACCAGCTCAAGAATCTACTTAAATTTGACAGTTCTCTGAAATAGTGTTGATGGTACAGGATTTTGGAGGCAAAATACACTAAAGCTGGACGAGGAGTGGTCAGAAATAGTAAAGGGAACTAAAGACATATAGGTTGGCATTGGCAGAAGAAACTATATAGTTTGGGTTAGTAATGAAGCAAAGAGGGGCCGGGGATTTAGCTCAGTGGTTCTGCCATCTGCCTCAAAAGCACAAGGTCCCGAGTTCGGTCCCTGATAAAAAAATAAAAGAAAAAAGAAAAAAAAAGAACCCAGGGCCTTTGCTCTGAGTAATGAAGCAAGGAGGTAGAGGAAGTTAGACAGATAGGTCACAGGTTCTGAACAGTTACCCTAAAGTAAACTAAAAGTTGGGGCTTAAGTGAATTAACTTACTAGAGGGCCCAAATAACTAACTTAAGCAAACTATCAGGGCCTAATGGAATGCAATGCACAAAGAATAGGCCCCTAAACAAATGGGAGAAGGCTTGAAGGAAGTGAAATGCAAAATAGGCAGCTTTCTAGACATCTAAGGCCTACCTGCAACCAGGAGTATCCGTGCTTTCTGTCACATACAGCAGTACCAAAAGCTGTATAAAAACCCCTAAGCCTGGATTTCCATGGTATCTGCCTTATGGAATCCCTTCCCAACAAGTGGGGAGCTTTTTCTTTTATCTTTTCTATTAAACATACACTTGTTCATTCCCTACTGCTTGCTGCATCCTGTTCAGTCAGCTTCAATCTTCATTGTCCCAAAATAAAGACCCAGATCACAGCACAGGAGGGAGCTCCTTAAAGTAAGATAGTCCAAGCTAGATTGTGAATGGTCATCAAAAACTTTTCATCACATGTGTGCTAAACTAGTTCTTAAAAATAATATGCACGCCCTCAGGAACCTTTTAGTTAGCATCTAAAATATTATTAATTTAATATTAGGCCAGCATTGCTTTTAAATCCAAGCCAAAGATGCTACAAAAAAGAAAAACTAAACAATAATTTCATAATCTAATAAAGGATGTCTAGAAGCTGGATGTAGTAGCACAGGCCTATAACCCCAGCACTCTGCAAGGCTGAAGCAGGAAGATCACAAATGTGAGCCCAGCCTGGGCAACTTAACAACTTAGCTACTCTAAATACAATTTTTTAAAGGGCTTGAGATATAGCTTGTGAAGGCCCTGGATTGAATTACAAGTAATGAAAAACAACTATACTTAATAGCTTTTTCATGAAAAAGACTAAATCCAATCCCTCTAAAATGAGAAAGCAAAGATAGTCTCTTCCATTGCTCCTATTCAAAAAAGTACTGGAAGGCCTAGCTAATGCACAAAGAGAAATGAAAAGCAAGCAGATTAGAAGGGAAGAAATAAAACCATTTTTTTGAGACAATATAATTGTCAATGAAAAAAAAAATCCTAAAACACCTACAAATAATTGCCCCTATTAACTGAATAGGAAGATCTGTTAACCTAGCAAAACTGCAGGATACAAAGTCCATTTAGTTGTATCTTTATATACCAGATGTTAAAAATTATAATTTAAAAAGTATTAGCATATATAATATTTTTTAAAATGAACTTATTGTTATAGCTTTTTAATGTGTCCACTTGCCTAGGCCACAGGGCCCAATTATTCCATCAATACAGATATTGCTATGAAAGGATTGTGCAGATAGAAATAAAGTCACTACTCAGTGGGTTTTAAATAAGGGAGAACTGTACATAGACAGTATGTTCTAATTGGTAAGTTTATTTCTCAAAGATGTGTGGATTCAAAGTTTGAGCACTTTATATACTATGATTGAATATACAAGTACATAAATGGTAGATAATGGAGTCATATTTCTCACTGTCAGAAGAAGTTACAAATAAACTTAGGGGGAAGACTAGAATGAACCCTATGGATTAGAGTTGGAAACAAAGATTATGAATTCATGCTTATCTTTACATAAAAAAGATACAGAATAATTATAGATGTGTATATACATTGGTTAGTGTATATTTCTTCTAAGAGGGCTTAGAAATAGTGATCTCCCTAGTAGTACAAGGCATAACAGTGGTCAGATTTTGGTTTTAATAAGAGGAACTAGGGCTTCTTGGAGAAATCGCCAATTCTAGGACTTGGGCAGGGATGAGCTGGAGCTTAAGAGTATTTTGTAGTGCCAGCAATTAAGGAAGTAGTCAAAGAAGCAAAAGAATGGGGGTATATCAAAGGAAAATAGGAGCAAAACTGAAAGAGATTTCAATAGCCCACACTGGAACAATGTGATTAAGAAAATAAATCACACACACACACACACTCATGCACGCACACATGCACACATGCACACATTAGGATTATAATCAAAGTATGAATTAAATATTATAGAAATAAATGAAGACCAACTAAATGAGAATAAGCAAAGGATATTTATTCAGTTTGCTACAGAAAAGGAGTGAACCATGATTGCTTGCATTTTGGCAAAGACTTAATAGGCAGGTAGAAGAGTGGGAAGGTTGTACGGTGGAAAAAAAAGGATGACTTCAAATATGCCTTAATTAGATGCTATTGGCATTGGGAGGCTGTAGCCAGGCTAACCAGAACAGGGTATCCTAGATTATTGGTTAGGGGTACATATTTGTATTTCTCTGGATGGTCCTAAATTGAAAGAGAGGGAAAAAATTAAGGAAGTTGACAGTTAGTAATAAAGTCCTATGTAATTTGGACTTGTAGTTACCAGGATTATTGTGTAGTTTCCTGAGTTGTTGTTAGAGATAGCAGCCAGACTTTCTACAAGTCTGACTTATGGATAGTGGGTTGATTTTCTTGGCTGGTTATTATAGCTTATGGGTCAGTTTCCTGGGCTGGTTGCTGCAATTTATGGGTAAGAGTTCTTTTTTTCTTTTTTTTTGTACCGGGGATCGAACTCGTGTCCTTGCGCTTGCGCAGCAGGCAGCGAAACCCACTGAGCTAAATCCCCGGCGCAGTTCTATTTTTATATACAGTCTGGCCATTGTTCATTTTTATGCTTACTCAATATATATGAGTCTGCCCTATTTAAATAAATGACTGAATAAATAAATACAGGGAATAGAGGGGACAAATTTCCTTGAAGAACACATGTAGATATCCCTGACTCCGTAAGTAGAGATAAATACCCTTCTCCTTGAGTGTGATTTGGACTTAGTGACTTCCTTCTAACTAATATGTGTACAGAAATGGAAACACAGTCACTTTATGATGGAGAAACTTTGCAAGTACTGCCTTGGTCAGATGACTACTGTTAACATCCCAACAATAATTTATGCTAAAAATATGGACTCCCTAATGTGATGTGATGAGCACAGTACCTCATTTTTGTGATCTTTCCCAACACTCATAACTTCCATATAATCAGGAGAAAAATATCAAACAAATTCAATTGAAGGACATTCTATGAAATACCCAACCAATAATTTTCCAAAACTATGAAGGTCATGAAAAACAAGAAGAAACTGAAAACCTTTCACAAACTAGAAAAGACCTAGGAGATATGGCAACTAAATGCAATATAGGATAGTAGATCAGGAAAATTAGAGAGTAGAGTTTAAAAAGAAAGAAAACAAAAAAAGAATTTAAAAATTAAAAAGGAAAAGGAAAAATTAAAATCTGAGAAAGTATAGAGTTAGTTATTCCTTTAATTGATGTTAAATTTTTAGTTTTAACAGGAATTCTCTATACTGTCTTTTTGACATTTCTGTAAGTTTGAAGGTATTTTAAAATAAAAAGTTTCCTATAAAAATATGTATCTCCTCAGGTAATTTTAAGTTGACATCTAAATGTTTTCATCACAAATTTAAGTATTTGCAAAGGATATCATTTCCAGGATATTGTAAATATCATTTTAAATTAAAACTGTCATATCACCTTTTAAAATATATTCAAAGGACTATAAATACCAAATCAATTTGAACCATGATCTTCAATTTAAAAACTACATGAACAAGCTCTTTTCTTACTTGTCAGAAACATTAAATTGTTACTATTTCTCCTTGAACTTATATTTCCAAATTACTTTCTCTACATAATTTTATCCTGTTGAGATATATATTTTATACTGTGAAATTCCATGGATTACCCTAGCATACTTCCCTATAATTAGAATGTATATATAAACTAAAATTTTAATTTTTAAAATTACCTGTGACCTAAAGGCTTAAGTGTTAATTATATTTCAATCCAAAAGAAATTTTTACTAGTACACACTTGATCAAAATGGAATATATCACAAAATTTGATAATTATCTAACTACAGAGCGATTATTTATTATACATGCATATCTCAGTAAGAAGGACAGAGGTTAGTTTTTCCTTAAGGAGGGCTTTTGATACCAGCATTTATAATTATCTCTGTCCATTACTCAGGAAGTATAACATAGGATTTTTATTGATAGATGACTTTCTTTTATAAAATAGAATAAAGGTGATTCTGAAATAAAAGTGAGGTGGGAAAATTCATCTTCACCTCACGAGTATTTTCACACAGAAAATAAAGAACAGAAATTTAGGATTATAAAATTATTCCTTTAAAACCATGCATGCCTGTGTCTTACTTGGCAAGGTTTCATGTATCCCTGAGAATACAAATTCTCTAGTCTACTTCACATAGCCCTGGGAGTACAAATATCCAGTCTGAAGGCTACCTTCATGATAATACTGAAAGAGTTGGAGTTTATCCCACACCAAAGGAGAACTGCCAATTGCCATGGTTTATCTCTAAAAGGAGAATCTGGGCCATTGTTTTCCAGGCAGATAAAAGAGTATTTGAATTAATGCAGTAGAGAAAATTTGCAAGAGTCCCTATGTATAAACACCAACTGTCTTCCTAAGCAAGTTCCTATTTATCAGACAATGAGATCCATTAACTGGCAAACATTTTTTCCAAGAAGCCATTTTCCCTAGTATTCTAATTCTCTAAGCATCAGGTACTTCTCATCCCAACAAGTTGAACCTATTCAGACAGAACAAAGAATATTATAAAACCATAGTCCTCATGAAGAAAACACAGCATAATGAGTTTAAAACCCCTTTGTCTGTGTGTATGAGGATGGAGACATTTTATCCTTAGCACTTTCCACCATACATTTTGGTCTCAAATTAAGGAATCCCTCTGCAGATAATCCCACTTAAGTGAACACAAGAAGAAAACCTGGGTCTTTGCAGAGGGAAATTTATGTCCCAACAGTCTGTATTAATAGTGTTTTTCTGAGATGACCAAGCCTGTGGAGCATTTATATAGAGCATGTCCAAACTTATATACTACAAAATATAAAATATTTAATATATTTAAAAATATTGCTCAGATTGTGGATAGATAAGAATATACTTTCCCTGGATTATACTGAAAATATGTTTCAAATGTTTGATACTCTAGGTTAAGGGAAAATAGTGTTGCTGTGTAAAATATCTTGAGAGATGTTATATAACCCAAGCCCTGGAATACCTAGTAAGTGCTAAAAAGGACCCCTGCCTTGATCAGACTTTCATCAGGCTCCTCTGAGATCTCTTCTTAATTATGGTAGGCTTTATCCATGGTCTGCTATCCTTGGACTGCCCAACCCAGCTCAGTTCAGCAAGAATCTTCTCAAGCCAGTTTAGCAAGAATTCAATCTCCCTTGATATTGAACCAAGTTCTCCTTAGTAATTTTCCATCAACTGATCCTCTCATCTCACCCATTGGCTATAAATTTCCAGTTGCCCGTGTTGTATTCCCTATTGCAATAGTCTTGAATAAAGTTTTCTTTCCCTGTTTAACTTGTCTGGTACAATTTCTCTTTAACAACTATAGGGACTTGAGGGGGAAAGTAGTACAAGAATGTGTGAGATCTAGCCCTCCATCCAAAAGCTTGCAGTCTCTAGGAGGGGCAGACTTTTCTCTCTACTTTCTGAGGGTTCAAAATTTGAGTCTATGAAATAAATGGATGGTAGAGAGATTAACAAGAGAAATGATATACTTATCACAAGCATGGGAGTATCACATGAAAGAAAAGTAAATACTCAAAACTCCAGCTATATTTAGTTCATATACCCGCTTCATAAAGGAGAGAGAAGGAAGGATATGGGCAACATGTGGGAGAGAAATGATTTTGGGTACAGATGAATGGGTTTTTAGAAAAACAGCCTGTGACAAGTCTGTCTGGGCATGGTGTCAGCCTCTTGTCTTCTTTCTTGTGACATGAGTCAATCTCTCTTGCTTGATGAGATTCCTGAGCATGGGATTCATGACAATTGTATCCTTTGGGAGAATCTGTCTTTAGCCAGATAAGGGAAAGAACAAGCTATGCTTTCAGTTTGAAGTAATCAATATACTAAATGGTATATTTGGGGGTGGCATGTCCTGGACTCTTTCACTTCTCCTGTCTAAAATCTCCCAGAGGGCCGGGGATTTAGCTCAGTGGTTCCACCGCTTGCCTCACAAGCACAAGGTCCCAAGTTTGACCCCTGGTACCAAAAAAATAAAAAATAAAACCTCCCAGAAGTTTCATACACTAAAAGCTGAGTTGATAGCTGTGGAGAACATCAGATTAGTAGCTGAGTGGTAAGAGACATGGGAATAGGTCATCCAATTAAACAATTTTGTTTTGTTTCAGATGGATTCCCACCAAAGTTTACATCTATGCAGTGCCAACAAACAGGTATTTAACCAGAGGCATTTCTATGGAAACAAAAGAAAAACAGAAGTTAATGTTTGGAGCAGTCTATTAACTAGTTTCTAAGTCTAAAGGGCAGCCAATGAAGGTTTCTAAGATACTGGGCTTGAAGCATCTTCAGTTGGAGAAGCAATTCCATTGAGTTGGGCATTAATCAAGGGCAGTTCATTCACAACATTTAACAACTTGACCTCTATCCTGTTAAAGGAGGCTCATAGTATATTTGAAGAAACAGGGCTGGGTCTGGACTTCTGAGGGTTTGCCTTCCTTGCCGATTCAGAGGGGAAAGAAAATGCATGGAATCTTGTCTTTGTTTCTTTGGTGAGAAAATGTGGGGTTTTAAGAACCAAGTAGGTTTAATTCTTGGTGCTCAACAGAGCAAAAAGGCAGATTATCAAGGAAACCCAGGGCATTTTTTTAACACAGGCATTCCTTCTAACTAGTTCTTTTTGCTCACATTTACAAGCTGCTTAGTGTATCTAATACCAAGGAACCCTGAAAACCAAATCACTGCTAACCATGCTCTACTCAGTCTGAGAGTCTGTCAGTTGGGTCCTTCAGGAAGTCGATGCTGAGACTAAGTTATGAGTATAAGAGGTTTGTTGGAAGACTAATTCCCTGAAAGAGAAAATTGGGTGGGGAGTACCTCAAATGATAAATCAGATGTGAGTCTTGGTCAGTTCAGTGGGGAGCTCTGGAGCAGACTGCCTGTTTGAGGAGCTTCATATTGTACAGAAATGGCCAGGCCCTAATAAACTGTACCTTGCCTGGTTTCTAGCTGGGGCTGCATAAAAGGAATTCAGCCTCTATTCAAAAGGTAAGGTAAACCCTGAAAGTATTGCAGATAAATGACAAGTTCATTTTTGAAGAGAGATTTGAGTGGAACAGCTTCATGACTGCCAAAAAGAGACATTGCAGAAGAATCAGGAAGTTTTCCTAAGAGGCAAATTGCCATGATGAATGGCTGGCCTTCCTTCCTTCTGAGTACTGAGTATAAGAATGGGCAAAACAATCACTTTGGGTCTTTTAACCTTTTAAGCTGTAAAATATAACACACATACAGAAAAACACCCCAAAACAAACATAGACAACTCAAGAGTTTCTCACATGAAAACTCATGTAACCATCATCCAGATAAAGAAATAGGATATTGCCAGAGTCCCAAAGGTCTTCCATGTTTGGCCGGCCCATCCCAAATGCTACCCTTCCTTCCCCAAAAAGGTAACCACTATTCTGATTTCACCATTGTGGCTTCCTAGGTGACATTCTGATTGCCTGAGCAAATAAGTTAAAGCAGGCTTCTGCCTAAACTCAGAATATTGAATTTGGTGGTCATCAGTATGGTTAATAATTCCATCAAATATAGGACTCCTTTCAATCTTAAGGTCCTTCTGGTAAATCACAAAAGTTGAGGGGCAGAAAGTGAAGATAAAGTATTAAAACCTTAACCAGTTTTGAATTCATGTGAAACTGAAAAAAATCCACGCAATATATATAACCCATATAATATCATAAGGCATGTAAACAGAGAATGAAGGTAGATGGTTAGGTATAGGTATTTTGATTCACCACTGGGTTTTCAGAAACACTTTTGGTACAGATCAAGGTGAACTTGTCAAGTCACACCATTGCCAAAGCCAAGGTTCCCTGAGAGACTCACAAGCTTGTATCCTCTAAAGAACCAGAATTGATCTTTCTCTAACTAAAACTACTCTAAAAGAAGTTGATTCTGGGTCCAGAAATCAGGATTCACCTCCCATGTGTCCTTTATTAATCTTTTCTGGAAAAGGATTTTAAAATAATATCTTATAAAATTAAAATTAGAACTATTATACAGGAGTAAAAAATGAAGTTTCTCTCTTAGGTTAGACTCCCCAAAAATTAAATCCTGAGATTAGGATTTGAGGACAAGTGGTTTATTTGGAAAGCCAAGGGAAACACTGAAGAATTATAGAATGTTATAAGAGAGAGTGTCAATAAAGGATGCATTGATAAATAGGTTGTTAGTACAGTTTGTGCTCAATTTCCCTGTGAAATTCTGGTAAATGGTATAAAATAGAAGTTGGCAAACTACAGCCCATGCAACAAATCTGGCCCACTGGCTATTTTATAGGTAATGTTTTAGTGAGATAGAGCCATGCCCTGTTTTTGTTTACATATTTGCTATGAGCTGAGTAATTACGACAGGCACTATTAACCTCAAAGCCTAAATTATTTATTCTTTGGTCTTATTAGAAAAAGTTTGCCAGGCCATGGGATAGAATATGCCTCAGGACTGTCTCACCTGAGAGTGAGGAACTAAAATATTTATCTATCATTCTTCATTGGTTGAAGACTGCCTGGGAGGTACTAACTTCTCAACCTTCAGATGACTCTGCACGGAAGCTAAGAACACTTCTATGTCCAGAGGAAGCCCCTCTGCAGAGTTGCATGGACTAGCAGTAAGAAACTACATACATGTACAAGAACAATGACTGCCAAGGAGATAGAAGCCAGACAGCAATAAAATCTCATACAATTCTTATCTAACATAGTAATCAATTCCAAATCCAGTAACTAATCACTTCATTATACAGTTTTCCAGTTATCTTTGCAGATGTTTCTCTATGCATATAGAACATGTCGCACACATTTGAGTGTATTAGTTTATTTGGTAGTTAATGCCAGCTCAGGCATGAAAGACCAGTGAGAGTGAAGGAAGGAGAAAAATCTAATAAAGGTTTACATTATGATAGTGGTAACTTTAGTGGGAAACTTGAGACTCACTTCATTTCCTTGTTGCTGGCTGAAGCTAAGGGTGTTAACTCACCCTTACTATGGGGCTACCCTCCACAAAAACTGAATATAAGCTTCCATGACTCTTGAAAAAAGCTAGAGCAATAAAGTAGTCATTTGATGAGATATATTTATAATATACATGGAAACTGTCCAATATATCTGCACTTGAAATCAAGGATAAGTCATATTGTGCCTAGAGGAACCAAGTTGGTTTGTTAACTATGTTCACATAGTTAATTTCTTATATGATTTTGATAAATCTAGCTAGATGAGAAAAAAGTCAGCTGTAGAAATGATGACTTATGATACTCTGAGATCGTAACTTGTCCACTCACTTGCCTGTGGACAGGCATACCTTTCAATCATCACAGCTAACCATTACAATAGATATCACATGACAGTCTTCTTTGTTCAGGTCTTTTTAAACCATCACGCTTTAAATGACATCTATACTTTCCCAGAACTCAAAACATTATGTATACTTATGGTTTTAATGTCATGTCATCATTCCTCTGCCTGAAAATAGTATACATGTGCATCTTTTTCATCAGTAACTCTCAATGTTATATACATTTGACCACTTTTCCCAGCTACAGATAAAATGAGTTGTAATGAATTCAGGTGATTTTTGCTTCACTAAAGATAAATTTCAAGAAAAGTTTGCATCAAAGTTTTATCTCTTTCTCTAATTCTAAACCTTTAGAGAGCACACATTGGATGTCACATTTTATCTAACACTGTGATTTGCTCTTAGAAAACACTCACCATCTACTACTACAACTATGGGTTAATTCCTTCACCAGTGTTTCATACCCAACTGTCACTTGACCAAACACATCATCCTGTGTGTCACGGGCCATCTATCTCTGTGTACTCCAAGTACCTAAGAAATACAAGGAATCAAGAATAAAATTCTTCCACGCAAAGCCACACTTTAGAAACACCACTGCAAAGAAGGTGAAAACATAATTCATATCACTTCATTTGTGATATGTGAAACTCAGAAGTCAGAACATGTTTGTATTTATTTTACCCATTGATCTGTCAGTACACATTAGAGTAACAGATCGCTACAAGAAAAGATGCAGTTGGGCCTATATCTAGTTAAAACATCTTGAACTTCATACCCCAGTATAAGATAAGAGCAGAAGAGCCAGGAACTCAGTATAGACCAGAAATAGGAGAGGCTTAGCCTTGGTTCAGAAAAAGGCCCATTTAGACAAGCAGCATAGAGACTTGATGATCATGAAGAATCTTGACCCAGAGAAGTAAGGCAGTACATCAAAGCAGCTCCTCTTGTATGCTAAGAGGAGCCTATCCCTGCTGAGGAAATTCATGAGTACCCCCTGTTAACTGTAGCCCTTGGAAGAAAGATGACTATGTGGTTATTTTGAAGGTGGGTGGTGGATGTCAAAGGTCTAGTTATAATTAGGCCAAGCTTAAAATAAATTTTTTTCAATAAAAAATTTAAACATAAAAGTCCTTGAAGGTAGAAGCAACTCATTTTAAATGAATCATAGCTATGAAGTCTAAGGATGTGACAAAAATAAATGAAAATTATACAACATGAAAATGACCAGGTGGGAAAAGCTGTGACTGGGTTTCACTTCAGCTCCATGGGAGGCCGGGAAATGACTTCTGGCCCAGTTGTCTTTAGCTTCCACAGATTCACAGGAGCAGGCACAGCTCCCCCCGCCCCCCGGTATAAATTCTAGAAATATGCTCCTTTCTTGTGACAAATAACAGAATGAATTACGTACTACACTATTTAGTTCATCTAAAATGCATGCCAAATATGAGAGCCATCTGTGACGGACTGAATCATAAATTACAGGTGAGTGTGCTATTAGGTGAATGTTTTGTAATGAAAAAAAAACCTTATAGATGGTGGTGCAAGCTGAGAACTGTGCACTATAGACAGCCTTCAAGGAATCAATTTTTATTCATCATCTCCACTGAAGATGCTTGGGGGTTGGTTTTAGCATATATAAAACTTAGGCTACAATTTAAAAGTATATGTAACATTAATTTACACTGCAATCCTCATGGCATTGGTTTCTCTTCTCCCTGATGGCATCAAGGTTGTCATGGGAACAAAGAATCAGTAGTTTAAAGCAGCAGCCCATTCTCCCTTCAAATACCCATCATAAGAGACAAAAAATAGAAAAATCTGAGGCAATAGAACTCAGTTTTGAGCATGGGAAAAATTCTGATGCCTCAGAAAGAAGGAAGGTCCATGAACAAAAGAGAATTAGATGGGAGAGATGGGAATGAGAATAGTTGCAAGCAAGAAATCGATATTTGGCAAACAAAAGTATTAAAAGATCACATTATTACACCTGACCTCTTTAATACAAACTAAAAGAATATCTGTTACCTCTCAACCTGATAATTAAAAACAAGAAAAGAAGTGATGTAGAACCATAGCAGAAACAAACAAACAATTAAGAAGAGAATTGTCTTGTGGTCTCAATTAGTGGCAAGGTGACCTAAGAGAGGTTCAGAGCAGAAGAAATACATAATGATTCTTTTAAAAATAAGCCAAGCATATTGTTTTAAATGAACCATTGGAAATAAGAAAATATGGATAACATATAAGCGAAAATTAAACTGCATGATGGAGTTCAAGTACAAATTACCATTTGTTTACTTTTCAGTCTCCTGTATAGGAAAGTCAGAGAACTCAATACTGTATTAAAATGCATTTTTTTTGGACTGGGGAGCAACTCGGGACATTGCGCATGCGAGGCAGGTGCCGGACCACTGAGCTAAATCCCGGCCCTTAAAATGCAATTTTTATGCCTGTGAGCTTAGTATTGTTGTTTATTAATAATCCTCTTTAAGTAGAAAAGATAAATCAGCCTATCTATGGGCTTCAGCACAATCAATGATAGTTTCATAAAAATCTCCAGCCTTCCTGAGGATTTTCCAGTCATTCTCTGCCTTTTTGCTTGGAAAAATGTACTAGTTAAAGAACATACCTGTTCCTTGGAGGAATGAGACTGTCCAAAGGCTGTTTCATTGGCTATTAATTCTAGGGATCATGTTTTAGATTCATGTTGGAGTAGAAGAAGGGGGAAAAGAAGAAAAAAAGGAAGTACAGTAAATGCCATTTTCTTCCCACTTAAGAATATAGTTAGTGGGTAGATTGACATTTTAATCATTGGTTTCAACTGGTTATGTTTTTGGATTAAACAAATGCCTTCACATCCTACCTGAGTATGAAATGAAAGAAGATATGAGTTGTAGTTTATTTTCAACCTTGCTTATTTATTTCTAGGTAACAGAAAGGTGAATTTTGGCTAGCTGTTACAATGTACAGAAAATTAAATCAACATAACCCGTCATCACAGTGAAGAAAGGGACTGTATCCATAACAGTGTGAAATTTATAACTGAAATATTTTTAAGTTCAATGATTCGTGAAAGTGTCTATCAAAAATGACTCCATAGAAAGTAAAACTAGGCAAGGATTTAGAAAACTTGTTTTGTAGGGGTTTCTGTCTTTTTATGAGTTTTCTATTACCAAAACAATTCTCTGTAATAAATCATGGTAAAGTTCAGTGGATTAAAACCACAATTGTTCATTTTCACTTCTACATCAGGGGGCTGTTGATCAAGGCTGTGCTTGGCTGAGCGGTCCTATTTCCATCTGTGGCTTGAGCCTGGGTTGGCCCCTTGTTGCAGGGCGCAGCTCTGACACAGAAGTGCTCACTGTGAAACCCAGCTGCCAGGACAGCAGCTAGCCAACACAACGGCAGAGTTGGCAAAAGAGGAACCCAACTGGCCAAGTGCATTTCACTTCTCTTCTTCCATAAATCCATTACCACATCCTTAGCTAAGGCAAAGCACATGGTCAAGCCCAAAGAAAAGGAACAGAGAGTAGTTATCCCACTCTGAGACCAAAGTATGTCACATGGATGAGCCCAAAGTCAGTGTTTCAGGGAAAAATGTTCTCTGCATGAATGTGACAGGTAGGGAGTAAATTTTTTGAATAATACTCTCCTTCAATTCTAACTACCTGTATGACTATGGTCATATCATTTAACCTCTATTGGCTAAAATTTCTTCAATAGAAAAAGCGATGATAAAGATGCCCATGATATAAAGGGAAAACATGAACATTGGAATTATATAGACCTTGTGAAAATGTCTGGTTTGTGAAGGACTACCTAGAGCTCTTGAGCAAATCACTAAATTTGATTCTCAGATTTTTTTCCTTGTACTTACCAATGGGGAAAATATTATCTATTGTAGCAAACCACCCCAAAATTCAGTGACTTAACACAATAAAAGTTTATTTGGGATTACAGGCACATGCCTGGCTCTCATTTCTGATACAATTTGATGCAGTCTTTATATCTATCCTGGGCAGCTTTCCTTTAAATCAGGGATTAGCAACCCACAGGTCAAATCTAGCTAGCTTCTGTGATTTTTTTTTTTAGTAAACTTTATTGGAACACATCCACACCCATTCATTTATGCATTATCTATGGCTATCATGCAGATGTTATAATAGAGATAGTATGGCCAACAAGCCAAATATATTATCTGGCACCTTACAGACAGTGTTTGGTGGATCTTGTTTAGATCATGGTCCCACCATAATGAAGTCTTTCACCTTCAGCTACTCAGAGAAGAGAATGTAGATCTACTTCACTGCCTTCACCCAGAAGTGAAATATATATCACTTCTTATAGTTCTCACAGAATAGAACCAGTTACATGGCCAGTGAAGGTGCAAGGCAAGTTGGGAAATTTGGAGGATATTTTTAAAGTTTCTATTAAATGAGCGAGATAAAATTAAAATGAAGAATTTCTTAGAAAATAATAATCCTATTGCAGTTGAATGGGCTGATAATAGTTCAGGTTCTTGTGTACAATGAGGAAAGAATCGCCAAGTACATACCAGGTAGCAAGTAGTAAGCAGCTGCATTTATTGAAGATCACAGGAAGTTGTGCTCAAGGCCAGTCTTGCAAACAAAGGTATAACATTCACCAAGAAAGGAGCCAAGGAGACAGAAAAGCACTGCACACGGGTCAAAAGAAGCAACTGCAGCAAAAAAAGGGGGCTGTTAACTCAGGCTTTCAGTATGTAAGGTCAGATGCCTCTGCTTTAAGTGCCTCTCACTGAATCGCTAGGTGTTTCTGACAGGAATGATTCACAGGGTGCTGAGTCATTTCAGAGGCTCTTAGCACACATATTCATCTGGGAATTCACTAATTTAACTTATATTTATGAGATGTAGGGCATGTTTAGGAGCCTGTAAAGAGGTGGAAGTAGGGTAAAGGTGACCAGAGCTCTGGCTAGAGGATCCAATTTGCATGTGTATCAGAATCTCCTAAACTTTTGTTATTTTATTTACTACCTCTCTTAGAACACTGGAAGCAGGAATAACCAATAACCATAGGGTGCTGTTTTGAACTGAATGGAGGGAAGGGAGTGACTACTCATCTCCACTGTTTCTAACTGTACTAATCCTACATAACATTAATAATAGGAATTTTCAGAGCCTGAAATACTAAAATTGATAAAAGTAAAACCATGAAAATGATTTAAACATTCAACTGAAGAATTAAGAAAGGAGGCTGGGATTTTAGCTCAGTGATAAAGCACTTGCTTAGCATAAATCAGGCTCTGGGTTTGATCCTAGCACTACAAGAAAAAAAAAGTAAGAAAAAATTTAACAGAGCAGAAAGAAGATTTTAAATATAAAGTAAAATTTATGGGTTAGGAAGAACAGCAGAATTAATATATAAATAATGAGCTTGTTCTTGAAAAATAAAAAACTATGATCTAAGCTAGTGAAAAGGAAAAAAGGAAAAAGCACAAATACAAAGAAATGAAAGACAAGGTAAAAGCAACCACTGAAACAGGAATCTTTTTAAAGATCATAATGTATTGAGCTGCAAAAATTCTACAAAAAAGAAATTTGAAAAGCCAGGTGAATTGGTTAAATTTCTAGAAAACTTTAATTTATAAAAATTATCACAATATAGATAAAAAGTTTAAATAGACCAACTGCCACAGAAGAAATACAGCAAGTTACCTAAGGGCTGTCCCCCAATAAAGCATTAGGCCCAGATATTTTTATAGGAGAATTCAACCAAACTTTTAAGGAATAGAAAATCCCAATGGTTCTTTAAAAGTTTCACAACACAGAAAAAAGAGGACTTAATAAAGAAGTATTTGAAACCTTTCCATCAAATTTTGATACCTAAACGTGATGATGATTTGTGGTGGTGCACACCTGCAATCCCAGCACTCAGGAGGCTGAGGCAGGAGGATTCCCATGGGTTTGAGGCCAGCCTAGGATACATAGTGATTTCAAGGCCAGCCTGAACTGCATAGCAAGACCTTGTGTCAAAAAAAACACAACAAAAAACCAAAAAAGGCTGCAGTTTGGGCAAGTGGGAGCTAAAGTTCTCTGTGAGCCTCAAATCATATTTGACAGGTTGTAGTTTGCTGCACAAGTCTCTCAGTCTTTATCTCCCAGTTAAAGAATGCTGTTTGGAAAGAATGTGCTTGTAAGTCTATATATGTCAACAGCTTCCAACCACAGGACTTCTGCTGACTTGCTCACTGTTTTAAAAGACTTATTGCTTACTGATGACCCTTTTGTATTAGTCCCCTAGCCACCAATGTATAGCTTAATGTATGAACAGACTCCAGCATCCATCTAAAATTACTCAAAATCCAGTAACTTGGATAACTAACAGGACCAATTAAAATTGTTCAAAACAAGTTACTTTACATTAACCCATCATCTTCTATTTTCCCTTTAAAAACCCAGTCCTCTTTATCCTCGATGCTGAGCAAACTTGGGCCAAAGAAGAGAGGAAAGGAGAAAAGCAAACTAAAAGTACACCCTGGTCTGGAAGACACAGGCTAGGCTACTTTGAAGTCATGATAGAGAGCTCCTCATAGCATCTGTGTCCTTATATGTCCTCCACATCTCATGGGGACCCATAAGAAGTTCTACGTATGGGGTCCTGGAAATTATTTGGCACTCTACTGAGATCTTGTAATTAACAGGTCCCACTTATTTCCTCAGCCAGGAATGTCCAGGCCATACTTCCTATCCAACACTACCTTAAAAATTAGATGCCATGACTAGTAGGTTTATTCAGGATAGACAGAATGGCCCAATGTTAAAAAATCCATTGATATAATTCAGTATATCAAAGAAACCAAAGAAGAAAATGTATTCAAACGTCACAGGACACTAAAATTGTACTTTAAAAGTTTGATAGTTATGCAAAAAAGGTTGAATAAAATAGGGTTTGATGCTCTCTTGATGTAATATATCAGCTCCAAAGGTAAGCAGCTTTAAACTGGAGAAACACTGGGCTATTGTCACTGAAATGAAAAACAAGGCCCACTCTCTTCTTTTCTCTTCAATGAGTTGGAAATTTTTTTCAACACTTTGAGACTTGAGAAAACAATTAGAAGTATAAGAAATTGAAAGATTAAAATAATCTCTATTTGAAGATGGTATTATACTTTTTCAATCCCTACAGAATCACTAAAATATTCAAACAATAAAAATTCAGTAAGGTAGAAAGATATAAAATGAACATATAGAAATCAAATACAGAGGTACACATATACATACACATTCAAATAGCAGTCAGAAGATAAAATGAATGAGAAAGCCACATTAATAGCAAATCAAAATACAGAAAAACTTAAGCAATTTGCAAAACATTCATGAAAGATAAAGGAAACATAAACAAATGAAAAAAGCATGTTATGCTCTTAGAATGATTCATTATACAAATGTCAACTCTTTTTTTTTATATGTAGAGTTCCCCCTGACTTAGGCACTGCAGACCTCTCTCCACCCCATGCCTGGGGAAAGGGAAGACAGGGTTGTGGGCACAACCTGGTCTTGAGAGGTCTCTTCCCATTGGTGTTTCTGGCTCACTCTTTTTTTTCCCCCATTAAGTTTATTGGTACATTTTAGGTATACAATACAGTTACATTCATCATTGGGATCTTGTACCTTTACATGAGTATCTTGGTTCTTATTTTTTTCCCCTTCCCCTGCCCTCCCTTCACCCCCTCCACCCTTCGCTATTTGCAAAGACTTTGTTTCCATTTTTTTCCTTTTCTCATATTTTTTCTTTTCCCTTTTTTCCTTTCCCCTACCCCTCTCACTTCCCCTACTCCTTTAGACCTTTTCTTCCCGTTACACAATATCAATTATACATTTTTAAAATTAGAGTATCAAGATCTAGGAGACATTACTACAGATTTTACAGAATTTAAAAGGATATAGAAAGTATATTACAAAAATCTTGGGCCGGGGATTTAGCTCAGTGGTTCCGGCGCCTGCCTTGCAAGCGCAAGGTCCCAAGTTTGAGTTTGATCCCCGGTACCAAAAAAAACAAAAACAAAAAAAACACAAAAATCTGTTTTGAAATAAATTTGACAACTTTTAAGAAGTACCTTGGAAGACAAATTAATGAAACTAACTCTGGAGGAAATATAAAATTTGAATAGAAGAAAGTATATTCCTAGTTTGAAAACCTACCTATATGACAACAGCAGGCTCATATACATTTTAACTGATAAATTATATCAAACAATTAAAGCAGAAAAAAGAAGGAACACTTCTTCCCTCATTTTAGGAACTCAACATTGTGCTAATCCTAAAACTGGATAAAGATAATAGAAGAAAAAAGTATGAACATAGATAGAAATTTGTTTAACAAAACAAACTATTAGAAGTCAGATCTGGCAGTATGTAGAAAGTGGTTTTGTTACAGGGATGGCAGTGTTGGTTCAGCATTGGAAGATCCACCCCTAAAAGTCAGCATTTTAACAGAGGAAAGGGAAAAGCCATATGATCCTGTCACTAGTTGGAGAAAAAGTATTGGACCAAATTCTACAGCTGTTCATGGTAAAAGCTATCAGGAGACTAGAAGTAGAACAGAATCTTCTCAACAGATTAAAGACATGTACTCCGTACTTCCAATGAGAACGCCTTATATGAATGGAGAAGATACGATGCTTTCTCCTTAAGGTGGGGAACAAGGGCAGATATGCTTACTCTTTATCTGTCCATTAAACTTTGAAACCTAGGCCCAACCAAAATAGTCTGGCAATAAAATGACACAATTAGGATAGGATTGACAGGGTAGAAGCAAAATCCTTATATGTAGATGAAATGATCATCTACAGAGAAAATACTAAGGAATCTCTAGGAGCCCCCAGAACTTGCATTTGAATTTAGCAGGATTAGAAAACACAAAGTATATATAAAAATTCAGGTCTGTGTATACTTGTTATAAATGAAGAATTGGATACTGAAATTTAAAAGTTATGTAGGAATACAAAGGACCTAGAAAAGTTAAAAAAAAACAGTGTTGGAAGATGTTTAGTACCTAATTTTAAGACTTCTTCTAAAGCTACAGTAATCAAGGCAGTGTTGGTATAAGGAAAGACATATAGATCATTGGAATAAAACAGAGAATCTAGAAATAGAACCACACATATATGGTCCACTGAGTATTGAAAGAGTATTTAACATTAGCATTTTATAGAATATAAACTCAATTCAAGAGCCGAGGAAGAGATAGTGTCTTCAGCAAAGAGCACTAGAATACCTGGTATCCGTATATAAAAAATTAACCTCAACCCTTTATTTCCATACATGAAAATAACTTGAAGGGATCTATGAACCTAAATATGAAAGCCTAAAAGTATAAAACTTTAAGAAGGAATTATAAGGGAAAATGTTTATGAATTCAGGGTAGGCAAGAACTACCTAGGATACAAAAGACATGATGTGTAAAAGAAAAAAATTGATAAATGAGATTCCATCAAAATTTAGAATGTTAAATGACATCATTAAAATGAAAAGTAGTCCTTAAACAGACCATATTTACAATGCATATAACCTATGACCAGAATATATAAAGAATTCTTAGAGCTCATTAATAGACAACCCAATTAAAAAGTAGACATAAGAAGATGATAAATAGCCAGTATAGCACAAGGAAAGGTGTGCAACTCTAGAATCAGAAAAATACTAATCAGTACAATAACAAGATTGAATTATACACTCGTTAGGGAGATGAAGTTAAAAGTTTTAAAAGCCTTGTCATGACTTTTTCTTTTGGCTGGATTCTCCCCCTTTGCGTTTAATTGGTCACACCCAATGGATTCATTCTGCTGGGTTTCCTGGGATTGTAATCCTCATTGTCTTTTCCTAGGGTATTGTCTAAAATTTTTTGGAGTGCCAGACTGATATTCATGAAGTTCCTAAGGTGCTCTTTATCATGAAAGTATCTTATTTCTCCCTCAATTTTGAAAGATAGTTTTGCAGGGTACATCAGTCTGGGTTAGAGGCTGTTTTCCTTTAGGGCTTGAAATACATCACTCAAAGCTCTTCTTGCTTTGAGGGTTTGCATTGAGAAGTCTGCTGTGATTCTGATGTGCTTTCCTTTGTATGTGATTGGTTTCTTTTCTCTCACTGCTAGTAGAATTTTGTTCTTCTGTTGGATTGTTGGAATCCTAACTATTATATGTCTAGGTGTAGATATTTTTTTGATCAAGGCTCTTTGGAGTCCTATATGCCTCACTTACCTGTATGTCAAGTTCTTTTCCCCTCCTTGGGAAGTTTTCTGCCATCACTTCTGTGAACAGACTTTTTATGTCATCTGCACTCTGTCCTCTTTCTTCATTGACTCCAATCAGTCTTATGTTATTCTCCTTTGCATTATCTAGCAGCTGCTGGATTGATTTCTCATGTTACTTTGCAATTTTAAAGCAATTTTTCTTTTCCTGGTCACTAAGTGTAATCTTGTCTTCTATTTGTGAAATTCTATCCTCACATTGGTTCATTCTGCTGTGCAGACTTTCAATGGAGTTTTTAATCTCCTAGAAATCTGTTTGCATCTGTTTTATGGATTCCATTTGTTTCCTATGTTGGGATTCCATCATTTTCCACAGAGCCTCAATTTTATTATCTGTGTCCTCTCTAGATTTATTAATCATGTCATGCACCATGAGCAAAATCTTTGCTGTTACCTGAGTAATTATTTCTGATTTCATTTTTCCCAGATGCTCTTTGTTGCCAGTTCAGAGAGTCCAGGTGGTTGAGTATCAGATTGTTCCATCTCTTTTCCCTTTGGGGTTGCTGTAGGTGATCCAAAAGTCTGTTTTTGAGGCTTGTTTACGTGTCTTCTCATTTCCATGGGGGGGGGAGTTGGTTTGCTTCTGGTGCCTGCGCGGCTCAGCTTCCCTGTCCTAGAAGCTTGGGATGACAGCGGGAGAGCTCCCTTCCGGGTGCTGGGATTGGCTCAGTTTCTGTGCCCTAGGAGTTTGGGATGGCGGCGGGGGAGCTTCCTTCTGGGTGCTGGGACCAGCTCAGCTTCTCTGCCCTAGGAGCTTGGGATGGTGGCGGGGGAGCTTCCTTCCGGGTGCTGGGACCAGCTCAGCCTCTCTGCCCTGGGAGCTTGGGGTGGAGGAGGGGGAACTTCCTTCTGGGTGCTGGGACCAGCTCAGCCTCTCTGCCCTAGGAGCTTGGGATGGCGGCGGGGGAGCTTCCTTCCAGGTGCTGGGACCAGCTCACCTTCTCTGCCCCCAAATGTCAATTCTCACACAGTTTAATATTAGTTGAAACCACAGGAAATTACTAATTTTTGATATACCAAATGGTTACCTCATGATTCAACCTACACACTTAACCAAAGAAAGGAGAAGTAAGTATTCATTTATAATTTGTTTTTAAAATCCAGAACAATAGGGCCGTGTGTTTAGCTTAGTGGTTCTGCTGCTTGCCTTGCAAACGCAAAGTCCCGAGTTTGATCCCCGATACAAAAAAAAAAAAAAAAAAAAACAGAAAAATAACTCAAAGTAATTTTCTAAATGGCTACCTATGGAGAGGAGGGAAAAGGAGCACTGATAAAAGGGAAGAAAACGAGTCTTGTCTGTATAATTTTAAAATAATATTTTGCTTTTATCAAAAAGAGAAAGTTAACAAAACTTAAAAGTGAGCACAGATTGGAACAGACAAACCTAATTTTATATAAAATTAGTAATGATCACACAATAAAAAGTTACTTGAAGTGATTTTTGCAGATGTCTATATATCCTTAGATGTTTACAAAGAATATACAGTTACAGGTGTATTTGTTAAATAGTTAAGACAAAAAAGGAAAACAGAGAAATCTTAAACTTGACTCAGTTGTTGAAATAGTGGAAATATTGCTATTGTAATTTTGGTATGTATGTACATTATAACATAAACAGGAAGGTAAATAATCAGTACCTTAGGGCCCAACATTTAAGGTGTTAGAGAAAAGAAACACAAATATAAATTCAGATAAGAATCCTGTAGTTATTAAGTTTGAACTGGAATTAATTTTAAACAATCTAGTTCATATTAATATATGCTAGCTCTGCCCCTGAAAGGTACTAGAACCAATAACATCTGATCTAACACTCAGATCTTGATGTGTATAACCCATTTTCCTCTAGAATGGACCTACATGGAGAAAACACCTGAATCCACACCTGAATGGTTCTGTTAGAAAGCAAGGAAGGCCTCAAAGAATAAAGAGGATATGGCAAAAGAATACAGGAGCCAGTGTGAAAGGGCTTACACTGGCCAAGTAGGGGACAATTTGAACACCAAAACAAAAGACTCTTGATAGAACATTGAAAAATTTAAATGCATAAACCAAGAATAAAATATAATTTTTCTTAAGCTGCTGTTTTTGGACGATCTGTAGTTCATTTCCAGCTAATAAGAGAATTGTTTTTTTCAGTGCTGGCTATGGAACCCAGGGCCTTGTCCATGCACTCTGAACTACAACCCTCACCAAGAAAACTCTTCTTTAAATAAAATGACATAATTATAAAGCCAGCATTCTGCAACATCCAGTGAAATATTTGACACCACAAGTATCACAGGTCATTAACAATAGCTAGAGTCAGGCAAAAGGGCTGAACATTTTAAGGCAACCTTTAAGGAGCACCCCAACATCTAAGGGCATAAGATCAAAGTTAAGTTACCATTAAAAAGAAACACTTGCAAGGCTAGGCAGGTTGTCAGGACTCCAGTCAGGCTGTTAGTGTCCTGGGAAGTAAGTCAAGTCAGGAGTGAGATAGCAGAAGCCTAGGCCTGCAGCCTAAGTTGGTGGGAGAAATGAAAATAAGTTATATCAGTTGCAGCTCACATAGGTGTTGCAGCTATCACAAAATTGAACAGCTATAAAGCCCACTACTATTGAGTCTGGGGCTCATCAGGACTCATGGTGAATCTTGATTCTCATCAGCAAGATTTTCTAGCAAGACATGATGGAGCTCTTCTTTATAGTTCAGAAATATTCTATAAATGCTCACCATATATTTACTAATGCTTTTCCCCTCTTTTGAGAAAGGACTGATGTGGCACTATATCACTCATAGTGGCATCAAAGGACCAGCAGCATTAGCATCTGGGGAGTGTAGTTCAGTTGTAGGGCACTTGTCTTGTATGCACAAGGCCTGGGGTTTCGTCCCTAGCACTGAAAAAGAAAAAAGGCATAGATTCCCCACTCCCTCAGATTCCTGCTGGCTCTGACTTTTCAGTTTAACAATATCCTTTGAGGAATTTAGGGGAAAATGGTGGGGTGGGCCAACGGGATGTCAGAGCTACGGAGAATGGTTTCTGGCACATCTCAGAATCCTCCATCAAGTGGGCACAATCCATATTAGCAATTTGGGAACAGATGCTTCCCATTTGTGAGGACATGAGAAGAATTCAGGTGGAGCTTGGGGGTGGGATAAAAGGAGGAAAATTTGTTAAGAGAAAAACCATTACCCTGATGATAGATAAGGAAAAGGACTGGTAGATATGAAAAAGGGGACAAATAATTGCTACAGCAGAGATAGAAGATGGATTTCACATTGCTCCCTCATCGTAGTTACTTTCTCATTGCTGAGACAAAATACCCAACACCCAAAGTTAAAGGAGAAAAGCTCATAGTTTGTAGAGATTTCAGTCCATAGTCAGCTGGCTCCAAAGCAGGGTGGCATGTCAGGCAGGAAGCAGTCGGCAGTGAGCCTTCCATTCCCTTTTTTATTCCACTCTGCTATAAACCTATTGGTTGGTACCACCCACACCCAGGTTGAGTCTTCCCATTATCCGCACCCGGAACTATGCTAAACCAATCTAATCCAGTTATCACACCTTGTAGGAACCAGCCTATGAGTTTATCCCTGACCAGGGGGTGACAAAGGATAAAAGACAAAAGACACAAAACTGATTTGGAATGAAGGACCAGCTTTGTTAATGACCACACCAGGACTTGGAGAGCAGTTTAATCAAAGGTTAACCATGATTTCATTCATTACACTGCAGGGCAAGTCTCCAGGCTGGGTTTCCTGGACTAAACTAGCATCTTTAACTCTGATGTTTACACCAGTCGATGAGAGCTATCATCAAAGCCACACAAAACAAGGAGAAGGGAAAAGTTAATGATTATGATTGGAAGTGAGAGCAAGGGTGAGACAAAAACAGAGAACTGCAGTGTGCTATGGTAAATAAACCTGTGAGCTTTAAAATCAAACAGACCTGGATGACAGAGCTATGTGACCCTGCTAAACACTTTCATCTCCTTGAAGGTTTGATTTCCTCATCTCTAAAGTGGGGATAATACCATCCACCTTAAAAAGATTTTGTGAGAGTTCCAGGAGACAACCTATGTATTCATTTAGAGCTTCACAGACAGTGGCCACCCAATATATGGTAGTTGAATTTTTTAGGACATGTCACATAATATCAGACTTTAAACGAGCTAAAAGCCACACAACTCTGTAATCTCATAGCAAAATGGTGCGGAAGCTGCATATAAAGCCAGTGCTTTTATTTACTGAAAACCATACTTGTTATAAGTAATATTTGATAGGTCTCACACTACCTCAGCAGCTATTATGTATAGTTGCTGCCCTCTTCCTATGGTGCCTTGCCCCTTCCCCTGTGTGACGTCATGCCAAGATGGTTGCTCCCACCAAAGAATAAACCCTTCTTCCCAGCACACCCCGTTCCCACCTAGAAAGTAACCTAATACTCGCTCACCTCCTACCACCTAGTGACATCACCGGCTCCTCCATTCCCTAGTCACTACCTCACTCAACCCCACCTCAGCCCCTACAAACCCCACCCCAGTCTCTATAAAAGACTGTCCCTGCCCCGGCCATATTTATTTTTTCTCTCCTTTGTTCAGAGACAGCCCGGCAGATCTATTCCCCTAATCAAGGCTTGTTGTGGCCTGGTCTGGTCTTGGTCTTCGGCCTTTTACCTGACAATATTTACATATTCCCATTTTTTGTGCTACCTGCTCCTTATTTACAGAGCAAATGAATAGGGAAATAAAAATCTCCACTTGAAGAGCTTCTAGTCAGCTAAACAGCACAGATACAAACCTGAGAAAAATTACATTGTGCATAACCAAATACAAAGAAAAGCCTTTCTGAAAAAGGCTTAAGATCAGGGATGAAAGAGTGATCTGAGCTTGAATTCTGGCTTTATATTGTATATATGTACATTGTTATTCTTTTGTCATTTCAGATAATACTAATGACTACAAGTATAATGTCTAGCATGTTTTAAACATGAGGTAAGTGCTTCATATTTCTTAGCTTGGTACTATAATAACCATATGATGGTCATTATATTGTGCCCTTTTCAGATAAAGATACTGAGACACAGAGAAGTAAAGTATTTTACCCAGGGTTGCACAGCTAGTGAGAGATAAGCTGGGATTCAGCACCAGGAATTCTGCAGAGTCCAGGTCTTAGCCTGATGTGATCCCATATCAGATGTTAAATCCATTTCTTGTCACAAAGACCACCTGCATATATACATAAAATTAAGTGTTAAGGTATTTGGGTTTTTTCTATTTGTCAAATATAAAGTATTATATCTAACTTGGAGACAGTGCTGGAAAGATAATGGTTCCAAGTTTACTCCATTTACCACGCAGTGTTTTACAGCTGTTGAGTTCTCTCTCTGTTTCCACATGGCCCCGGGAGAACTTAAAGCATCTATGGATATGCTATTTTGTACTGTTCTTCAAGCCTGGAATAGCAGCTCTCAGGCTCATCAAGCCAGCTGCTAAGTGTAGCTAATCAATTACAGCAGCCGGAAATAGTATATATTCATGAGGATAGCAGTGGCCTTTAACCCACAGAGCAAGACCATTTGCAGAGGATAGGAAACCAAACCTCGCAGCTCAACCTCAACTTTCACCCTGATTTCCCATCCTCAGCGGCCCCAAAGAAGCAATTTTCAGCTTAGTCTCTCACTGATAGCCATCTGCGTCATGAATCTATTACCCACCATGCACCTTACTACTAACTCAATGTGTTCTGAGGCTGATAACTGAACCTGCTGAGGAGTCACTCCCAGACTGGAGTTAATAGAGAGACTCAATTGTATTTCACCTGAGAGGGGGCTGCTTACAGGTCGGTACTGAGACAATCTGCCAAGCGGCTTATGCCTCTGCAGCCCCTGCTGCTGCCACTGGTTGTTTCATAACCTGGGAAAAATCAAACATATTTACTGACAAATGAAAGTGACAACTGAAATGCTAAGAAAATCATCTTTTTATTTTCTTAATCAAAATTAGGCAAAAAGAATGACATTTCGGGTAGGGGAAAGGAAAGAAGGGAAAAGAAAAAATATGAGAAAAGGAAAAAAGTGGAAACAAAGTCTTTGTAAATAGGGAAGGGTGGAGGGGGTGAAGGGAGGGCAGGGGAATGGGGAAAAAATAAGAACCAAGATATATCATATAAAGGTACAAGATCCCAATGATGAATGTAACTATATTGTATACCCAAAATGTACCAGTAAACTTAATGGGAAAAAAATGATATCTCTCTAAGCATGGTTTTGTTTTTCCTTACAATTCCTCCTCCCAAGTATTTTATGTTAGATCTCAGTCTTTGAAGCTGAGAATATTAAGTCAACAACAGCTTTCCCAGCCTCAGATAAACATGGCTTGAACTGCAATTGAAAATACCAGTGACAATAAGGACTAACTGACTAAGAGAAGAAAAATTTGATCCATGTTTTTGTACAGAATTAATGTCTTAAACTTATTTCTTGTTGATCTGATACAGTTAGAAATGGAGGGGCTGACTAAGCCACTCTCTTCCCTTCATTCAGCTGTGGGCACAGCAACGCCTTAGTGATTATCCATGTTAAAGCTTAGGAGGTTTCGATGCCTAAGCAGCCAGATCATTGACACCAGTGAGGAATGGAATGGGAGCCACCTGGATTAGAGGCATGTGATCACAATGGGAGTCACTTGTAGTCAGAGGTGGCAGACCCTTTAAACACAGGAAGCCTGAGTTGTGTTAGTGCTCATCGAGGGTTTCTCTTCCTCCTCCTCGTTCCTGCTGCCCTTCTGCCTGTTTCTGCTACTGTTCCATGATCTTCAGTAAAAATAGTTATGTACTATGGAATTTACACTTGGCAATTCTTTCTGTATCATGCACAAGAACCTGGACTATTTTTTGCCCATCAACTGTAACAAATCCAGGAAGTTTTTAATCGAACTATTATGTAAACAGTTTTATACCAGATATTGTGGTTCATACAGAATATATCTTTGTAAAATATAATACCTGATACGGTACACTAAACATTCAAGTAAATAAGCCATGATCTTGCCATCGTGGGTCTTGACTGTCAGCTACATACTTCTCTGCCATCTGACCTTCAATCTCACCTAGGATCATAGATGTGACACAAAAATAGTTACTACTCCCGGTGGCAGATCCCTCAAAGAGAAAGAGGAAAGATATCAAAATATCAAAGTTCCTCCTCTTTTTTCTCTTTGTTCAAGGGAAGAAGAAATAAAAGGATGGTATGCTTTTCATTCTACTATGAGGCCAAAACATCAGAAAAAATGGTTTAGATATAATCTTATCATTAAATATTTTTAAGAATGGAGTGGCTTGATTTCCTTAAGAAGTATTTTAGACAACTGAATCTGTAAAACATGCATAATTGAAAAAAAAAGCATTACAAATAGAAAAACTAGTTTTTTTAAATGTGAAATATTATTAGGGAATACTAGTTGGATGTAGCTGGAAGGAAACATCTGCTTTGCATCTGCATCTGGCCAACATGGAGTGATGGAAAGATACTGACCCTTCAATATGAAAAAAGTAAAATATCAGACAAAATATATGACATAAGGGTCCCATGACACTTGCTATCAGACACTATCAATGATTCTTATGAAAAGGAGAAATAAATAAGCCCTCTTATTGCACCAGCATACTGTCAACAGTATGTCACCATACTGTCCAGACCACTGAACAGGTAGGGGAAACAGAGGAGCTCAACTCTCTCCCTCGGTTATTTCGATGGAATTGAGAGTCTGGGAAAGTCAAGCTAGCTATTGTTTGTAGGGCAGGGTAACAGAATTGAAGCACACTAAAAAGCAGGGCCCCAGAGATCTGCAGAGGGTTTACCTTAAGTGTTTAGCTGAGAGCTGATCAGCACAATAGTGCAAGAAGGAAACTACCTGACATTTTGGACAAAACCATCCAAAGTTCCTGAAGAGCAACTTGCATAGCATGTGTTTTCACCAATCACAATGGGAAAGCCCTGTAATTAACAGGACAGCGGTACTCAGAGTATGCAGAAAAGGATAGTCTCAGGAGTGAGGAAGAAATTAGTTCTAGATTATAAATCTGGTCCCACTTAATAAAGTGAAAACAAGCCATGAAAGGATTAAATTGTTTTCAAGTAAGCTACCTACATCCAAGTACAAAGCAGAGCAATGTCTATAGGAATACAAAATTACCTGGCACTGAAAAGAGTAAAATTCATAATGTCTGACATTCAATAAAAAATTACTAGGTGTGCAAGGAACCAGGAAGAGGAAAATGATAATGGGGAGAAAGTCAATCAATAGAAGTAAATGCAGATGTGACACAGATGTTAGAATTCATACATAAAGCCATTAAAACATATCTTAACTATATTTGATATGCTCAAGAAGGCAGAAAAATTATTGAGCATGTTGGAGACATATAAACTGATAAAACACACACTCACACAAACACAGAAAGACACGCACTCTGGATGGAGTTAATAGCCAAATATATACTAGAGAAAAAAATTACTAAGTCTAAAACCCTAGCAATAGAGTTATCACAAATGAAATATACAGAGAAAAAAACTAAAAATGAATAATTATTCAGTTGTAGGACAATTTCAAGTGGCCTAACATACATGCAATTGGAGTCCACAAAAGAACAGAAAAAATATTTGAAGAAATAATAGCTGAAATTTTTCTAATTTGATAAAAACTACCATCCATAGATCTCAAAAGTTCAATGATTCCTAATCACAAGAAATATGAAGAAAACATCAAGATACATTGTATGTAATTACTAAACAAAGGATGAAAAGAAAATGAAAACATTGCTAGAGGGAAAAAGATGTATTAGGTAGAGTTACAAAGTTAAGCAGATAGCAGACTTTTCATTAGAAATAAGCCAAGCCAAAAGACAGTGGAGCAACATATTTAAAGTATAGTCACCCTTGCATATCCATGGGTTTCCCATCCACAGAGTCAACCAACTGTAGATTAAAAATACTTGAGGAAAAATTTGCATCATAATAAATACATACAGATGTTTTCCTTGTCATTATTGACTAAAAATAATTATCACTTACATAGGATTTACATTGTATTGTTTTATAAGTAATCTAGAGATGATTTACAGTGTAGTAGAGAGTGTGAGTAGGTTCTATGTAAATACTACAACATTTTATATATGGTACATGAGTATAAGTGGATTTTGGTACCTGTGGGGGTCCTGGAAAAAAATTCCTTGCTGACATCAAAGAGTGACTATACTGAAGGACAAAAAAATAAATAAAAACTCACATGGACTACTATACCTAATGACAATATCTTTTGAAAGTGGTGAAATTTTTTATACATACAAAAGCTGGGAGAATTCATTATCAATAGACCTGCACTACAAGAAGTACTAAAGAAAGATCTTCGGGTGGATAAAAAGGATCTATGTGAGGACTGAAAAGCACCAGAAATGATAAACAAATGGATAAATATAAAAGTTTTATTAATAGGTAACTATTGAAAGAAAAAGCTACCAATGTATTATGGGTTTTTAAACACATATATGAATGCACAAAATCAATGAAATAAACGCTAGGGTGGGGAGCTGAAAATATACTGTTAAAAAGTTTTCACACTATACATGAAGCAATATTATTTAAAGGTAAACTTTGATAAATTAAAGATTTATATTATAAACTCTAAATAAATCTATTTTAATTTATTGTAAGATAGCATCCTCCCTTGCAAAGATGGAAGGGAAGAAGGAAGGAAGGGATGGAAAGAGGAAGGAAGAAAGGAAGGAAAGAAGGAAGGAGATTAAACACTGGCCAGACTAATCAGAAAAAAAAAGAAAGATGACCAAAAATGACCAATATCAGGAAGAGAGAGGTAACCTAATTATGACTTACAGATATTAAAAGAAAAGTGCTTTAATTATCTATTACTGAATACTTTGTAAGCTTAACCTAGCAAACATTTATTATCTCACAGTTTCTGCAGGTCAGAAATTAGATTTCTTCAAAGATTCCATCTTTCCCTAGCTCCTTTCCTTGATGTCTTTCCAGGTTGTGCTCACTTCTTGTTATGGATTGGGTCTAGATATCCCCACAAAGCCTCATAGGTGGCTGAATCTAGAGTGTATGATGCTGGGATTAAGGGTGTGTGATTACTAAATCAGAATGCTGATTGGTTTGGCACCACCCTTATCCTGGTAGTCTGGATAAGATAAAAGGGGCAGAAAGACCCTGTTAAGGTCCCCTTGTTGCTTTTGTTACCTTCTGGCCACCATGAACTGTTTCTCCTCTGCAAGTCCTGTCTGCCACACTACCCTGCCTTGGAGCCAGCTAGTTATGGACTGAAACCTCTAGGAATTGTAAGCTAAATAAACCTTACACCCTTAACTTTGGATGTCGGGTATTTTGCCTCAGCAATGAAAGAAAAGTAACTAAGACACTTCTGAATTCTAAAACTACTGTACTTCCACTTTTTAGGTTTTTGCTATAGCAGTATTCCATTCTCAGAATCCAAATTTATATTAGTCTTCCTTTGCTGTATAACAAATCACCCACAAACTAAATGCTTAAAAAGCAAACACTTATCATATTGTATACTTTATTTTGTTTTTTGGGGGTTTTTTTGGTACCGGGGATTGAACTTAATACCTTGCGCTTGCGAGGCAGGCGCCAGAACCACTGAGCTAAATCCCTGGCCCACAAATTGTATACTTTAAATATGTGCTATCTATTGTATGTCAGTCATACCTCAAAAAAGCTATTTTAAAAATAAAAAGATTTGTTCAGTAAAATACCACTGTCATTAGCATAAAATGGAATGTTAGCATAAAAAAGAACACCTAAATGCTGCTGAGAGCTACAGTCAATGAACTCACTTCTAAGCCAAGTTGTAACAAGGATAAAATTTTGAGCTAAACTGAGGAAGAATAAAAAGTATGCTATGATAAGAGAGCTTTGGAATTAATATGGAATTATTAATAGGTATGGAGGGGCATCTCTTGGAATGAATTTGTTGAGGTGTCTACAACTAGGCTGTCCCTATTCACCGTCTATACTGGTGGACAGCACCATTGTGGTCATCACAGACTTAGAATGTGAGCGTTCTGGAGTAAGTGCATCAGCATTAAGAGTGTTCTGGGGCCAGGGTTTGATAAGGGAGGAAGTGGGAATTTCTTTTTTTTTCCATTAAATTTATTGGTACATTTTAGGTATACAATACAGTTACATTCATCATTGGGATCTTGTACCTTTATATGATGTATCTTGTTTCTTATTTTTTCCCCATTCCCCTGCTCTCCCTTCACCCCCTCCACCCTTCCCTATTTACAAAGACTTTGTTTCCATTTTTTTCCTTTTCTCATATTTTTTCTTTTCCCTTCTTTCCTTTCCCCTACCCCTCAGAAGTGGGAATTTCTGTGGTAGGATGATCATGTAGGAAGTTTTGACCAGGAATTTAATTAGGAAGATCCTTTTTCTGAAACAACACTTTGTCTTTATTTTTTCTATTCATTAAGTTTATTGGTACACTTTAGGTATACAATATGATGACATTCATTATTGGGAATTTGTACCTTTACTTGATATATCTTGGTTCTTATTTTTTCCCCATTCCCCTGACCCCCCAACCCCTCCACTCCTCCCTATTTTTGTAAAACAAGCAAGGAAACAACACATACCAAAGAGGGATTAACTTCTGTGTTCTTAATATTTGTCCCAAAAGGTAACTATAGTTGGTCTTTTGTGTATGCACATTTTGCCAACACTTATTTATAATATATATATATACTTTTAAATTTCATTTTTAGTTTTACACCAATAAGATCTTAACTATATTTTTTTGCAAATTGCTTTATTCACTAACCAGCATATCAAGGACAGCCTTCTTCTTACCAATTCATATAAACCTATTTTATTCTTCGAACAAAATACATTAATTTCATATTATTAATGTAACAACTTTTTAACCATTCCTTTACTGATACAGATTTTAATTGCTTGAAATTTATATGCTTACTAGTAGCTCTATAATTCCATTAAAATCTTGAGTACTTGTGCATATGCATGAAATTGAATTTTGCTTTATAAGATATTTATTCACATTTTCTCCAACTTTATGAGTACTCATTTCTCCATAGTTATGTAAACACTGCATTGTATCTGTCTTAATTTTTTCTAATATGATACATATATTAATTTTCTACGTGGACATAATAAAGTCCCACAAACTGATGGCTTAAACAACAGAAATGTATTATCTCACAATTCTGGAAGTTGGAATTCTGACATCACTGTGTTGGTGAGGTTAATTCCTTCTTAAGAATATGAGAGAGAATCTGCTCCAAGTCCCTCTGCTAGCTCCCTGATAGCTGTGGGAAATTTTTGCCATTCCTTGACTTATAGAATCACCACCTTATCTTTGCTTTCATCTTCATACTATATTTTAATGTCTGTGTCTATCTCTAAATTTCCCCCTTTTCATAAGAATACCAATTATATTGGATTAGGAACTTTCCACCATATTCCAATAATCCCACATTTTAACTAATTATATCTCCAAGTATCCTACTTTTAAATAAGGTTACATTCTGAGGCACTGGGGGTTAGGACTTCCCAATGAATTTTAGAGAGTACTAACACTGTATACGTATTAAGTGTTCAGTAGACATAAAATAACATTTTAATTTTTATGTTTATTAGTATATGTTTGTTGTACATAATGATTACACTCATTATAGATGGAATGTGTATAGCTCATGTGTCTAACACATCTCAATTCTTTGTACTTACCCTTCTCTCCCTTCTCTTTCCCTTTCCTCCATCTCTAGATCCCTTATTTGCAAAGCATCTATCTCCCTATTTTGTATTATCTATCTTTTATTTTCCTCTTTAAATTATTTATCCTTTGAGTTTCTCATGTAAAAGAAACCATGTAATATTTATGCTTATGTGTCTGATTTATTTCCCTTAACATTATGATCTCAAGTGCATCCATTTTTCTACAAATGACTCAAATGTATCATTCTTTACAATTGAATAGTATTCCATTGTGTATATACATCAAATGTTCTTTATTCATCTGGTTTTTTTAATTTAAAAAATTGTATTTACGTAGATGCATTCAGAATGTCAAAACAGCTGCAATCGTTTTTTTGCTATTACATAATGATATTTAGTTAACAGAACAATTATTTTGTATAAGGTGCATCAGAGACAACTGAAAACGAGAAACTACCATCCCCATATATAATTAATTTGTACTGAGCACTGACAAGAACCTGCTTTAAATTTCCATGCCAATTTACAACCCTCCTACTGTATCAGGCAAGATTAGTGGCCACTGAAAATACAACCAGGACAGGGCTAAAGACACATTCGGTAATGTGTTAACTATACAAAAGAAGACACTGTACAGTTTAAAAACAAATCTTACACTGTGTTACATTTTAATGTTTTAATTTAAAAGGAGTGCAGTATGTTCAGGGGTGTTAAAGGCTTTATAGACAAGAAAAAAACTGTGCTAGAACCAACTTTATTCATCATTATCTCCTTCTTCATTGTCCTCGTCTTCTTCCTCCTCCTCATCTCTTTATCTTCCTCATCTTCCTCCTCTTCCTTCTTTTTCTTTTTTTTTCAGCCTTGACAACTCCCTTTTTATGCCACATCAGGTTTTCCTTAGCTCAGTAGGTAGTGATATCCTTTTTGTATTTTTCCTTCAGATTAGCAGCCTTCTTCTGATAAGGCTGCTTGTCCTCTGCCACAGTATTATTTCACATCTCTCCCAGTTTCTTTGTGAGGTCACCAATGGATAAGCCAGGATGTTCTCCTTTGATTTTGGGGTGACACTAAGAACAGAACAAGAAGGCCAAAGGAGGCCTCTTGGGTGCATTGAGATTCTTGAACAACATCTTTGTTTTTGATAGATTTCCCTCCAATTTAGGGTGGCTGCTGTATATAATAGCTACCTTCTTTCCAACATGCCCCTACTCCCACCAAAAGAGTAACCTAATACTTGCTCTCCTCCTAGCAAATAGTGACGTCACAGGCTCCTCCAGTCCCTAGCCACTACCTCACTCAACCCCACCTCAGTTCCTACAAGCCCCACCCCCGCTCCTATGAAAGGCACTTCCTGTCCTGGCCATATTGCTTTTGTCTCTCCTTTGTTCAGAGACAGCCAGGCAGATTGTCTCTACAATAAAGGCTTCTTGTGGCCTGGTCTGGTCTTGGTTTTCAGCCTTTTACCTGACAGTTTTCCCTTTGGGAGGGATATAGGTTTTCATATCTCTTTCATAATGGGCCTTGTCTGCCTTTGCCATGTCTTCAAATTTTCCTTTCTCTTTAGGAGACATTGTCTTCCACGCCTCTGAGAACTTCTTAGAAAACTCTGAGAAGCTGATGGAAGAATCCGGTGTCTCTTCTTGTGCTCCTCCTGGCAAGTTTACACAAAGAATGTGTATGATGACATTTTGCCTCTCAGCTTCTTAGGATCTTCTTTTGCCCAGGTTTACTTGTCTGCCTCAGCCAGTTACAGTCACCCAGAGCCAGTCTGGCTCTCACTTGTGCCAGTGCTGTCTCTATGAAGCTCAATGTACTGCTTCATCTGTTTTTATTATTGTTAAAATGTTATATTAGTCTCCAAAGAAACAGAATAGGATATATGTGTGTCTCCTAAATCTCCATACACACATAGCACATTTTAATTCCTTTTATGTACCCTTTCCTTCCCTTCTCTTCCTCCTTCCTCCTTGTTCAGGTCTTCAATTGATTGGAAGAGGCCCACCTGCCTTAGGGGGAACAATCTGCTTCATTCAATCTACTGATTCAAATGTTAATATCATCCACAAATACTCTCATAGACATACCCAAATATTTGGTCAAATGTTGGGCACTGCATAACCCAGTCAATTGGACACATAAAATTAACAATCACAAATTTGTACTTTAACATAAATAAAATTGTGTAATTTTGATATGTTTATTAATATTTTTCTTCTTTTGTGAATTTCTTGCTCATATATATCCTTTGCCCTTTTCCTATTGGAGAACCCATTTTAAAGTTCTGTGTTTGTTTAATTAAAATACCATATAACAATTGATAAGCATATTGAGAACTGATACAAGCACTCATAATTCAAAACTATTTTTATTTTCAAATATCACCTTCCAGTGATTTTTCATTATAGAAGCTCATTGTTGCATAATACCAGCCATAATATATAATCTTATGTTATGGTTTTAAAAATTTATGTTGCATCAAATATTAAAATATCACTTAATATCCTATCCTAAAATAAAAGTAGGGATGAGAAGGCAGTTTGACAGGAGGGCATTTGGTGAAATACAACTTAAAGTGAAAGAAAGCTCTTACAGTTTTACTATATTTCTTTCACCTATTTACTTCCTAGGTTATGTCTCTCATACTACTTTCCTATTCACTCCAGAAATGGCCCATAGAGGTCCAAGATTAAATAACAGCAAAATCACCAGCTTGGACTCTTTCAGTAAGTACTCACAAGGCACAGGGAAGACACATACTGGAAAAATAGAAACAGGGCACCATGTTGGCCCCTTGGCAATGCTGACATTATGTAAACTTTGAGAAGGCCAGGCAGATTTTCTTCTCAGATATAACTTAGCAAATCTTACTATGAATGAGTGCTCCTAACAATGCCCCACCTCCTAACAGCACATTTCATTATGAACTCATCAATGGGTTAATTCTTTGATGAGTATAGTGATCCTATGATACTCCCCACAGTCTCACATGTGAACACATGAAACTTTGAGGGAACATTTTAAATCTAAGCCATAACATTCTGTCCCCAGTTCCCAAAAGACTCATATTCATCTCATTATATAAAATGTGTTTAGTTCATCTCCCTTCAACAAGGCCCTGCCTCCTAGCAGCACATTCCATTATGAAATCATCAGTGGATTAATTCACTGATGAGTATGGCATACCCATAATCCAATCATCTTCCAAAAACTCTACCTGGCTAGGCATGGATTTTAAATTCTGCTATTCAGCCCCCAAAAGTTATCATTCTTTCTGCTGAACTGTCTATTCTGGTTAATATTGTTTGGCTTTGTAAACTGTCAAGTCAGCCACAGAGAGAAATAGCCCTCTGGTCATCCTTGTAGCAAAAGTATAAAGTCAAGATTACAATATCAGTCCATCCAAGTTAAAGGATATTATAAATTGGTGGTATACTCAGATGAAGCTTTAAGACTAGCATAGGTTTCTCAGTGACATGAATTCTGTTTTTATGGGAGATAGCAATGAGATTATTATTTCCTAATCTCCTACAGGCCATTTGCCTGCTGGCCTTTCATATATGGGCCACTTCTGAGTTCTCATAGACCTTGCCTCATGAAGAGGTAGTAGAATATGACCTACAGCTTTATTAAGCCTTAAAATAATTTTTTTCCTCAGGGCACAGAGAATTGAGCTACATTCATTCATCATGCAGATATCGTCTAATGACATTACTACCCATAGTATTTGGATACTTCCTGGCTCTGTCATGAACGATGGTTTTCTTCTCACTCTGAGAGTTATCTTGATTTTGGCCTTCTGCCCATATAATCCCTGATTTCAGGATTCCTCTAACATATTTTTTTTAATTTATTTTTTTCTTTTTCCTCTAACATATTTTGGGGGTTAATGAAAGAGGGTGGTTTGGGAACATACTACTTAACAATCACATTAAAATATGATTTTAGCTCTTTTTGTTTTGCATAGAAATTTGAAGAATTTCTCACAGATTGGTACATGGGTCACTTACATGTAGATTACCTGGGTATTTGGATCTTAAGTTAAAGTTACTTACTTATAAATGGAACCTAAGACAAAAGAGTGATTTTGGGGAAGTAAACTCAGATAGCAGGAGTAGGAAATTGAAGAAATGAAAGGGAAGGTGAACGAAAAGAAACAAGAAGGTATTATAAAGTTAGCCACTCCTATCAGTGACTGGTATTTGATTTGCATGAGTTCTCTGACGACCTTAATGGAATGAGTTTTGGATCTGTTTACCTGGGGATGAGAGAGGGAATTTTTTATCCATTGAACCTCATCCCCCTTTGGTCAAGGGTCACCTATGAGGTTTTAACTTCCTCACATTCTGAGTTACTCATATGTCACTGCTGAGTGGGCTATAACAGGCATTATGCCAGAGAAACCTGGGACAAGAAGCAAGAAATACAAGGGCTTAACTTGGGGTAAGAGGATATTCAGTTGTATCTATGCGAAATGGAACAAAATATGTTTAGAACTGGTTCACATCAAGGGTACTGGAATCCACGAAGGGGACAAAACTATAAGCAGAAGCCCAATATGTTTGATATAGCACATAAAAATTCCAGTTCCTTGGTAATCATCTGTTGCTATGAATCAAATTGTGTTATCCCCAAAACTCATACATTGAAGTCCTAACCCCCAGTATCTTAGAACTTGATATAAGTTAAAAATATGGTCATTTAAAATGTAATTAGTGAAATAATTCTTAACTTAAATGGAAATAGGTGACCCCTAATGCAACAAGACTGGTGTCCTTATAAAAAAGAAATTTAAACATACACACATACAGGTAGAACACCATGTAAAAATTGGAGTTATGCTGCCACAAGTCAAGGAACTACCAGAAGTTAGGTAGTAGGACTGGAACAGATCTTTCCTTAGCACTTTCTGAAGGATAGTTACCCTGTCAAGGCTTCGATCTTGGGCTTCCAGCCTCTTACAAAACTGTGAGACAGTAACCTTTTGCTGTTGAAGCTGCTTGTTGGTGGTAACTTGTTACATTAGCCCTAGGAAACTAATATACCTATGATCTATCATTTTATAAACACAGATTGGTTGTTCTATACTCCCATATCTTCAATACTGTGCTTAGTACTGAGACAGGATATGATATTGAACTCTGAATTTTGGTTAGACCTGCCAATGGCTTCTTCCAACAACCTGTAGTTTATCATATGCCCACCTACCCTAGCATCAGTACCAACCTGAGTGAATGAAATCCACCATTCCTTAGGAATTTTGCCTTGACCTCTGATTTGAAAAGGCCATCGATATTCAAATAAACTTTCAAAGAATGATCAAATAGGTGAATGGGTACGGCATAAAAGAGCATCTGTCATATGAACACCCATTTTTACGATGAGGCTAATGTAGGCTGGAAAAGAAACGTTACCTCTTGAGATTTTAAACTTTTTCAAAGCACTTTCATATAAATTACTAGATACCAAGGCACATGCAAACTGAAAGTAAATATAAGTAGAAAATAGAAGCCTTAAAATGAAGCCTGCCTATACAGTGGAGAGGGGAATTGATTTGCAGGAATACACAGAAAATTGAAACCATTTACATTTTTTTCTCATGAGCAGTAGGTATGAGGAGAAAGGCTGAGGGGAAAAGAGAGAAGTATAATAGAAAGTCAAAAAAGTAGTTGCTTGATAGATTTTCAACACTCAAGAAGGACTCCTTAAAGTCTTTTAAAAATTGAGTGACCTTTTACTGATACTGAATGATTCATGACTAAGAGAAATAGTTATTAATAGAATGTAGGCTCAATGAGGACAGGGATATTTTCTATTTATTTACATCAAATATAGCCTGGTGCAAAATAAGGCCTCAATGGAGACATGTACAGATTTAGAGACATGGGTCAAACAAAAGATAATTTTGTAATCTCCTTGCCCTTCAGCTGAAATTTAAGGGGTTTCTAACTATAGAAAAGGTGTACCAGGATGTTTTCCATTTGCCCCTTCAAGATCTATGCTGCGTCCTGTTCTCTGCCTTGAGAGCCTACTCTGTATAAGCTATATTAATGTGTTCCTTGTTCTTAAATTCCAGTTTGGCTTACCTAATGAAGACTCTTGGTGGTCTTAGAGAGAAAATAAAATGAAGGTAGAGTATTTATTTCCAACTCTCCCTCCCCACAGTTTGTCTTCAGCTGGGTTGGTTCTTCAACCAAAAGCAACCTTTTCTACAAGATTTCTGTCTTATGGATCTCTTTGATCCAGGCAATAGTAACATCTTTGTAGTTACCAGCACTAAGTTCCATGGCTCCTGCAATACCTTTTCTAGTTCCCTTATACCCCACCCACACCTTTATAAATAGAGCCTTTATTAATCCCTCCTTAAATTCTTCTAATTCAAGAGCATCATGTTTCCTGTTGGGTACTGACTAATATAGAGAAAATTTAAATTAGCTTTTTTTCTAAAATAATACCTCTCACGTGCACCTTAGCCTCTAAAAATTATAGCTCCTTAAAAATAATTTTGCATTTGAGATGATCTAAGGGGTGAAAGAGACAAATACTCATTGGAAAGAGAATGTTTTGTCTAAGAAATTGTTCAGCAGATGTATATGATAGCTACACCAAAGACAAACCAGTGACATATTTCTGCAAATGGTTCGTTTTGCATGCATGATCAATCTGTCCATAACATGCTATCTGAAGACCACCACTAAAAATAGCTCAGCTTGTTCTTTGCATGGAACCATCTGTAACATTTTTTTTCTTACTGTGTTTGGAATGAGTATATGGTGTAAAGGGTAGAGGAACCTGAAAAATATTCCCCACTCAGAATTGCTTGTTTTTGTATCTGCTTAAAATAGAATGATTGTTTAATTATCTTGTATAGATGTATTTGAGTGAATAGAATTTTTGGTTTCTATACCTCAAGGAACCCTGTTGCCTTGAAGGAACATAAGAGGGTTTTCAAGCAAATGAGCAATACCAGTTCCCAGAAAAAGACATCAACAGACAGGGTTTGCCCTCTGAACATGGCTGAGGCTGTTCTTGGCCAATTAGCAAGGCTAAATTTGCTGGGGCTTGGATGTTAGCTAGACACTGAGGCAAAGATCAAGTTTGTCTTGTTTATATCATTATGGCAAGTATCATGTAGAAGGCATTTGAAAAGTATTTGTTGGAAAAATCAGTGTGTAAAAGGAAAAAAATCCAATGATTTAGCTTAGCGATCTTAATTGACTTTATTTCAGATTCTGCAATTCAAGCGCCACTTTGTTTCATAGAATAGAAGAAATATTCTGATAGGCTGAGCAAAGGAAGTTGACTTTATCAATAGAGAAAAGTTAAGAAGGCAGAAACAAAAGAACAAAAACCAATTTGGCCTTTTCAAAGTTATTTTCCTTAAAAGGGAAGGACAGGGAGACAAAACAATAGAAAAATAGCTTACTGGTTAACATTAGATTACTTCAGGTTCCTTTCTTTGTGTGTAAGGATTAAAGAAGAGGAAACTTCACATTGCCAATCGAAACTAGCCTGTTTGGGAAATTTGGCTGCTATCACTCTAACCCTGAGTCTCAGTAGGTCAGATAAACAGCTTAGTTTCAGCTTGGTGACTTGGAACTTTAGCGTGAGTAACTCCATTTTGAATTTTAGCTTGGTCTTTGCGGCCCAGTGCAGGAGTTTAATCCAAAACAATGGCTCCTGTAATTCTTATTTAACAAGTGATTGATCACTAAACTATTAGAGAAGAAGGATGTAGAAGTGAGAAAAATGTAAAAATACGAGGCTTCCTGTCTCTAGTTTTTCTTTAAAACAAGATAGTTCTTTGGCTAGACATGACAAAGTGGGCCAGTGAAGTTTGTTTTAATTTTGCCAGTACTAAATAATAACAGAGAAACAGAAAGAATGACCTTTACCTTCACAGAGCATACAGGATTTCGTAGTTCATTATCTTGGATTTCTCCTTTTATGTTCTCTTTAATGGCCTCAAGATACTTTGAAGAACTATTTTGACAGGCTAGACGGCAACGGTTCTCATATCTTTTCTGTACCACAAGTCACTCACTCCTCCAAAATATGACCTCAAGTGGTTGTCAAATTTATCTAATGACTTGTTTTTATGTTTTATTTCTTTATTATCTTTTACATCTTTATTACCTTGACATCATTACACAATGAGTGGGCGATGAACACACCTAAAGTTGAGAACAAAGAGGAACTGTTGGGGAATGTGCAGATTGTCCCAGTGCAAAAGATTTGTTTCCCTTGTCCCTACTAGTTTGTCTCTTCTTGTCCTTAGAGTTAATAGGGACAAGGGAAAGGAAAGCTTGGCACCCCAGAACTGTGACTGTGTACTAGAGGTGCTACATAACTGGCACAGGCCTCAGCAGTTTTGCCAGCAAAGTACACTTTGAAAGTAATTTCAAAAAAGAGTTACTAAAAGGTTGGAGCAGGGGAAGAATGTCAGGGACATTCAAAAGTTTGCTTCAGCCTTGATATCTGGCCAAAATCCAATACTCCTCTTATAAGTCAACCTTTGAAAGACCGAACAGCCAAACACCCAGATCAACATCATTTATGTCTCTTTGAATAACAGTAATAATTTTTAAAAGGCATGGCATTCTTCCAGACTTGTCATTAATATCTGAGTATTTGCTTTCAAATATATGTAAATATTCTATAATCTGGAATGAAAATCTACTTCTGAGATGTATATGTTACAATTCTGTCAAAGTACATATGTAGGGCCGAGGATTTAGCTCAGTGGTTCCGGCGCCTGCCTTGCAAGCGCAAGGTCCCGAGTTTGATCCCAGGTACCAAAAACAACAACAACAACAACAACAACAAATGTATACTTATTATTGTAAGATATAATTTTTAAAAGATTTCATTGTTGTTCTTTATTGCAACTATAAAACTGTTGTCCCCAAAATAGTATGTTTTGTCTAGTCATTATTTTTGCCCACTTATTATTTTCTCATTAAATACCTTGGGCTAATAGGAGGACTAATCTGGAGAAGATAAAATATGACTAGAATATTGTGAATCTTGGGGAAGAACAGAGCTCCATTGATAAGAACTGAGGAAGTATTGACCCTGGGTCTGAGTCGGCTTAGAACAAGACTTCCAACTTAAGAAAGACAAGGCTCAGAACATGGTATGACAGTCCTGCAGCTATTCTATGATGGCTTGGGTTGGTCTCTTGTCCTTTGAGAATAGGATAATTTGGAATTTTAAAGTCCTTTCCCATAGAGAATCAAGGATCAATTAGTCTGACATCAGTCTTCTTTCCCAGGTGACAGATTTAGATGCCAGTAAGTTATATGACCCATTTATTAATTGGCATAGAGCTAAATTAAGTCTAAGTATAGCATCTTTAAGAAATAGGAGAGAATTAAATTAGGAGAAACTGATCTCTGGTATGCAAATCTATTTAATTAAAAATATATTTGAGTTAGATAACTATAGATGGAGCTGTGTCCCAGTGGTACATTTAGAACAGCACACTGGATAGGCATGACTTTAATAAGTCATTAATCCTTCCAATTAATAATGTATAACCTTCAGGAATAATTAGAACCCCAAGCCTTTTGAAAATAAACCCTCATCCTCCATTTAGCTTATAATTTCCTATGCCAGAGGCCAAACATTGGATGATTTGCGTCTCTCTAAATTTAAGACCACTGAATCTTTTCTGACAGGTAGATACAATCTGAGAGTAGAAATTAACCTGAAATTTTTCTCCTTAAAAAATCTATTACTTAATTTAAGGACATTATAAGTGAAGGTAAATAAGCATTCTATACCTTTCTTTCATAGTCATTTACTCTCTATCATCAACAAGTAAAACAAAAATATCGATCAGCACCTTCTTTCATACCTTTTTTCCATGAATGTGATTCAAGAGGTCTACAGCTTGTCTATTATAGAACCACTACTAGCAAGGGTGGAGAGGGTAGGTGAGATAAAAGAAGCACTTTCTCAATTTAAGTGATCTAACAGAACCTGAAGTATGGATTAAAACACTGTTTCTATATTTCATGCAAGTCCATAATAGTGAATGTGAGGAAGAAAAGGGGCAATGAGGCCAGTAAAGATAAGTGATGTAATCTATTACCTTACTGGCCACAGCTTCATCAGAAGCCAAGAAATTAGATAACAGGCCATTTAGTATATGACTCTCCATACTAGGATTCCTCTGGAAGGCGTAAGGAGAAACCACATGTCAGAGCAGTACGAAGAAGGGAGAAAGGAGGAAATATTTATGCAATTAGCTTCTTTATGTCTCTGTTTTCTTTCCATTGGCCAAAAGTTAGCCCCACAGATACCTAACTCCCTTTTACTTCTAGATTATGCCATACAGCCCTTTGTCAGATATTTGGAGAGCCAGATGCCCCAGAGAGTGGGGTTTCACCTAACACTGAGAATAGTGATAGTGCAGGGGAGGGTATTGGACTGGATCAGCTCAGCATGTGTTGTATGGATCATGCAGGAGGGTGCCAGGATATAACCTGACCCTAGGGCACCTGGACAGCTCAGCAAAGACTGAGATAGAAAAGCCTGAAAAGCAAGTGGCATGTCAAAAAGGGAGAGGCAATCGAGGGACTCTGAGGAAGCACACAAGATTAATGCCTAAAGTGGGTGTTTAACAGACACTTCTGATACATCATGCCACAAAACCTCATTCCATTCAATGTAAGTATAGGTGAATAATCTCCTGTATATTATCATCATCCTATACTCATATGGGTATTGATTTGCTGCCTCAGTGCTTTGTCTCTCGCCAAGAGAGGCTAATCAGCTCTATAGAGGCACAACTGGGAAATATGAGGGTATGAATGCTTCCTATGGATAAACTTTACCCTATCAAGGACAAAACTCAACAAATACCCCAGACATAAGGTCTCCAAGAGACAGAGCTTCAGTTGCCCATAAAAATCCCCAGCTCATTCATATATATCTTTTTTTTTTTTTTTTTGGTACTGAGGATCGAACTCAGGACCTTGCGCTTGCGAGGCAGGTGGCAGAACCACTGAGCTAAATCCCCGGCGCTCATTTATATATATCTTATTGACTTTTTCCTTCCTCTCTTTGTCATTTGCCCTGTTCCCTTCTTGGGCACTAAACCACCTGTTTCTCTATTTTTGCCTCATGTTCTAACACAAATTAATAATGGGTTAAGAGGTAATAAAAGGGCTTTGAGTCCTATTGATAAGGATTATGATTTACAGTCCCTGAGAGAGAGGTAGAAGCAAGTACTTGAGGTGACTATGGAAATTGGAGAAGCACATGGGGTAAAGACTCAGCCCTATCTGACTCCTCTTTATAGACCCAAAAGTGTGTTCTACAGTCATGAGAAAACTAGTCAGGCTGTCTGTAAGTGATGGTCAGTAGGATGGGCCTCTCTGGGCCCAGCCAGTGTTGAATGACCAACCAGTGATAAAATCAGGTAATGATGGTATCCACTGTGAACTGAAGATCCAGTCTCTCCAGTGGATTAGTAACACCACATTAACCAGAACACTGTTTGTTTTATATACACAGCTAGAGTTTGGGGAGATTTAGTAACACAGAAGATTAAATTTTTTGCCAACCAAGTGAGCAGAATTATGAATATATGAAATTTAATTTGAAGAAATAAAACAATTGATATTTCCTATAACTGAGGGTTACAGAATAAACTCATCACTAAGACATATACATGTGGTAAAAGCCTATGTTTTTTCTAAAAGGAGCAGCTAAGACTTGCAGAAGAAGCTTGTCTAAAGGGGATCTGAAGGCCACAAAGGTATATCTTTGCCTAATAATCATTCTTTTCAAGTTTTACTGACCTGCATATTATAACCACTACATTGTCCAGATCAGGCTGCTGTTCAGTTATATAGTATACCTTATTTTCCCATCTCTAAAAGCAAGCACATCTTTTTGTCCATTGTAGCAGATGCTGTTAGTGATTCACCAATATTCTTGCCATTTTCATCATTCCTGTACATATTAATATCTTTTTAATGCAAAGGGGTTTTCTATGGCTACAGGATCAGGCTTCAACTGCAAGCAAGACTGGTTAGAAGTTCCAGGCCCCTCCTCCACCCCGCCTCTGACCTTCTGGCTGTGCAGCTACTTAGATCCACACTGCAGAGGCACAAGGGGACATAAAAGCCATTGTCCTGAGCTGCAGAAGTGACCAACAGAGAGAGGCCCTCTCTCAGGCTCCCTGATGAAAACAAGCACACTGGAAAGTGAAGAGAATCTCTGCAATAAAGGCACACCATACCACCATGCTTGGTAAGTTGGAGGAATCACCAGCTCCCATCAGAACCTGGACTTTCCTCAGGGGAAAGGCAGCTGAAACCTGCAATAGAACATTGCAGAGTGAAACCCTGCAGGAGGACAGGGAGCTCAACTTGGGACTTGCAACCAGAAATCTGCCTGAATCTCACGGGTCTGGGACTACCTTACTGAGACTCATTGACTTATAACTGCACAATGCTGCCCACATTGTCTATTGTAACAGCAGAGACATACCCTGAAGGAGGCCCTTCATTTTTAACGGTGATAGATTAATAACTACCACAAATTGTCATTCTCTTAGAGGTATTTGATGCTATGGTGTTGCTGACTGTATCACTTGGGCTAAGGTGTTGTGATTGACCTAATCAGTTGTCCTTCCTGGTATAATGAAAATGAGATAGCCTCAGAGCCATTAGAGGCTCAAAACCTAAAGACCAGCTATACCTGGAAGACACCTCTGAGAAGCAGTCATTCCATAAGGGTTCTAAATACATCAACAAAAATACTTACAATAAGCAACTTCAAAATATCAACCCAGGAACTAAACCAAGGACAGTACCAAAAACAAAAATGAGAAGACATTTAAGCAAGTCACAAACCCAAAAGGCAAATTCTGGGGGAAATGAGGTGGAAAAGTCTGATAATCAACCACCTGGACACCCTGAACTGATAGCACAGGAAGTAACAAAACAGATGAATGAGGCTCTAGAAAAATTCAAAGCAGAAATAATCTCCCAGATAACTACAGAGATGGTGAACAGAGTGAAATACATGCTTAGAGGCTCTAGAACAGAAACTAACAAAAAAAAAAAAATAGATGAGCTCAGAAACATGCTGGAAGCCATGAATGCCAGCATAAGAAAGAAATGGAAACCATGATTGCCCAACATAAGAAAGAAATGGAATCCATGAAATAGATTGAAACAGATATTCAGGAGATTAAAAACTCCATTGAAAGCATGCAGAGCAGATTAAGAGAATCTGAAGATAGAATATCAGATATAGAAGACAGGACAGCAGTGAAGGACCATGAAAACAGAGATTTCTTAAAAATAGTAAGGGACTATGAGAAATCAATTCAACAGCTGCTAGCTGATGCAAAGAAGAAGAAGATAAGACTGATAGGAGTCCACGAAAAAACAGGAGAAAGTACAATTGACATAAAAAATCTGTTATTGGTTGATTTCATGATAGCAGCCATTCTTTCTGGAGTGAAGTGGAATCTCAGCTTTGTTTTCATTTGCATCTCTCGAATGACCAGTGATGTTGAACATTTTTTCATGTATTGATTTGCTGTTTCTACTTTTTTGTCTGAGAAATGTCTGTTCATTTCAGATGCCCATTTTCGGATTGGGTCTTTAAATTTGGGAGGTCTGATCTTTTGAAGTTCTTTATAGATTCGAGATAGTAGACCTTTGTCTGAGGAAGAGCAGGTGAAGATTTTTTCCCACATTGTGGGTTGTCTCTTCACACTGCTGGTGGTTTCTCTTGCTGTGCAGAAGCTTTTTAATAAGAAGAGATCCCACTTGTTGATTGTTTGTGCTAGTTCACAGGCAACTGAGGTTCTGTTCATAAAATCTTTTCCTACATCGATGTCTTCAAGAGTTCTACCTAACCTCTGTTCCAACTGGCTCAGGGTTTCTATTTTAATATTTAGATCTTTAATCCATTCTGATTTTAGTTTAGTGCATGGTGAGAGATATAGGTCTAGTTTTAATCTTTGGCAAGTTGAAGCCCAATTTTTCCAGCACCATTTATTAAAGAGGCTAGCTTTCCTCCAGGGAGGGTGTTTGGCTCCTTTATCGAAGATGAGATGGCTGAGTATGTCTGGCGTGGTTTCTGCATCTTCTAATCTGTTCCACTGGTCCTCAGGTCTGTTTCTTTGCCAGTACCATGCTGTTGTTATCACAGTAGCTTTGTAGTAGAGTTGTAGGTTGGGGATTGTGATACCCCCTGCCATGTCTCTGTTACCTAGAATTGCTTTTGCTATTCTGGGTCTCTTCTTGTTCCAAATGAATTTTTGGATTGTTTTCTCAAGGTCCATGAAGGATGTGGCTGGGATTTCAATTGGAATTGCATTAAATCTATATAGCAGTTTTGGAAGTATGGCCATTTTCACTATATTAATCCTGCCTACCCAGGAGCAGGGGATGTCTGTCCATTTTCTGATATCATCTTCAATTTCTCTTTTCAGAGTGCTATAGTTTTCAGAGAAGAGGTCTTTGATTTCTTTCGTTAGCTTGATTCCTAGGTATTTCAGTTTTTTGGATGCTATTGTGAAAGGAATTATTTGCCCTATTTCTCTCTCAGTGAGTCTGTCATTGGTGTAGAGGAAAGCTATTGATTTTTGTGTGTTGACCTTGTAACCAGCTACTTGACTGAATTTGGTTATTAAGTCTAGAAGACTTTTGGTGGAGTTCTTGGGGTCTTCTATATAAAATATCATGTCATCTGCAAATAATGACAATCTGACTTCTTTATTACCTATCTTTGTTCCTTTTATTTCTTTCTCTTGTCTAATTGCTGTGGCTAATGTTTCCAGAACTATATTGAACAAGATTGGTGAGAGTGGACATCCTTGTCTTGTTCCTGATTTTAGTGTGAAGGATTTCAGTTTTTGACCATTTAGTCTGATATTGGCTGTTGGTTTTTCATAGATGGCTTCTATCAGTTTGAGGTAGAGACCATCTATTCCAATTTTTTGTAGGGTTTTTATCATAAATGCATGTTGGATTTTGTCAAATGTTTTTTCTGTGTCTATGGAGATAATCATATGGTTTTTGTCCTTGGCTCTATTGATATAGTATATTACATTGATTGATTTGTGTATATTGGACCCTCCCTGCATCCCTGGGATGAATCCCACTTGATCAGGGTGTATGATCTTCTTGATGATCTTCTGCATTCTGTTTGCCATTATCTCATTAAGGATTTTTGCATCTATGTTCATTAGTGAGATTGGCCTATAGTTCTCTTTTTCGGTTGGGTCTTTCTCTGCTTTAGGGATCAAGGTGATGCTTGCTTCCAGGACTGAATTTGGGAGTATTGCTTCCCTTTCAATTTCATTGAAGAGTTTAAACAGTAGTGGCAGCAGTTCCTCTCTAAATGTCTTGTAGAATTCAGCAGTGAAGCCATCGGGGCCCAGGAATTTCTTAGTTGATAAGTTTTTAATTACATTTTCAATTTCATTGGTTGATATTGGGTTGTTCAGAATTTTTAGGTCTTCTTCGTTCAACTTTGGTAATTCATATGTATCCAGGAATCTGTCCATTTCTTCTGTATTGTCCATCTTATTGGCGTATAGGTTCTGGAAGTAGGTATTGATGATCCTCTGGATTTCTGCTGGGTCTGTTGTGATTTCAACCTTTTCATTCCTAATTGCATGGATTTGGGCCTTTTCTTTCCTTTTTCTGACAAGGTTGGCTAAGGATTTGTCAATTTTGTTGAGTCTTTCGAAGAACCAACTCTTGGCTTCATTGATTTTTTGTATCATTCTCTTAGTATCCATAGCATTGATTTCTCCTCTGATCTTTATAATTTCCTCCCTTGTATGAGCTTTGGAGTTGTACTGTTCTTCTTTTTCTAGAAGCTTGAGGTTCAGCATCAGGCTGTTTAATTGGGCTCATTCTGTTTTCCTAATATGTGTATTCACTGCTATGAATTTCCCTTGTAAGATTTCTTTCATTGTGTCCCATAGATTCCATTATGTTGTATTGTCATTGTCATTTAATTGAAGGAACTGTCTGATTTCTTCTTTAATTTCCTCTGTGACCCATTGGTTATTCAGAAGTGTGTTGTTCAATTTCCACGTATTTAGGAAATTTTTTGAGTTTCTTTTGCTATGGATCTCCAATTTCATCGCACTATGATCTGATAATATACAAGGGATAACTTCAATTCCTTTGCACTTACTTAAACATGTTCTATGTGTGAGTATGTGGTCTATTTTGGAGAATGACCCATGTGCAGCTGAGAAGAATGTGTATTCTGATTTTGTGGAGTGGAAGACTCTGTAAACATCTGTTAAGTTCATTTGTTCAAGAGTTCAATTGAATTCTAGTATTTCATTACTTATTTTTTGTCTAGTTGATCTATCTATTTGTGACAGTGGGTTGTTGAGGTCCCCCACTACAATTGTATTAGTGCATATATGACTTTTCATGTCTGTTAGTATTTGTTTTATATAGTTGGGTACACTAGTGTTTGGTGCATAGATATTTGTGATAGTCATCTCGTCCTCTTGGATTCTTCCCTTTACAAGGATGTAGTGTCCTTCTTCGTCACTCTTCATCAGTGTTGGTTTGAAATCTACTTGATCTGCAAAGAGGATAGCTACTCCTGCTTTTTTTCAGGTTCTTGTTTCATGGAGTATTGTTTTCCACCCTTTAACTTTCAGTCTATGAGTTTCATTTTGAATTAAGTGTGTTTCTTGTATGCAGCATATTGTTGGATTTTGCTTCTTGACCCATTCTGCCAGTCTATTTCTTTTGATTGGTGAATTGAGACCATTAACATTGATGGTTATAACTGAAAAGTATTGACTTGTCATTGCCATGACTTTTTCTTTTTGTTGGGTTCTCCCCCTTTACCTTTAATTTCTTGTCATGCCACATGGGTTCATTCTGCTTTGCTTCCTGGGGTTGTGATCCTCAATGTCTGTTCCTAGGATATTGTCTAAAATTCTTTGGAGTGCTGGTTTGGTATTCATGAAGTTCCTAATGTGCTCTTTGTCATGAAAGTATCTTATTTCTCCATCCATTTTGAAAGATAGTTTTTCAGGGTACATCAATCTGGGTTGGAGGCTGTTTTCTTTTAGGGCTTGGAATATGTCACTCCAAGCTCTTCTTGCCTTGATGGTTTGTGTTGAGAAGTCTGCTGTGATTCTGATGGGCTTTCCTTTGTTTGTGATTTGTTTCTTTTCTCTAACTGCTTGTAGAACTTTGTTCTTCTGTTGAGTTTCTGGAATCTTAACAATTATATGCCTATGTGTAGATTTTTTTTGATCAAGGCTAGTTGGAGTCCTATATGCCTCCCTTATCTGTATGTCAAGCTCTTTTCCCCTGCTTGGGAAGTTTTCTGCCATTATTTCTGTGAGGAGATCTTTTATATCATCTGCACGCTCTCCTATTTCTTCATTGACTCCAATCAGTCTTATGTTATTCTTCTTTGCATCATCTAGCAGCTGCTGGATTGATTTCTCATGTTCCCTTATAATTTTGAAGCAATTTTTCTTTTCCTGGTCACTAATTGCAATCTTATCTTCTATATCTGATATTCCATCCTCACATTGGCTCATCCTGCTGTGTAGACTTTCAATGGAGTTTTTCATGTCCTGGAAATCTATTTGCATCTGTTTTATGGATTCCATTTGTTTCCTATGTTGGGATTCCATCATGTTCCTGAGCTCCTCTCTAGATTTATTAATCATGTCTTCCACTAGGGGCATAATTTCTCCTGTTATCTGAGAAATTATTTCTGATTTCATTTTTCCCAGATCCCTTTTTGTTGCCAGTTCAGTGGGTCCAGGTGGTTGAGTATCAGAGTGTTCCATCTCATTTCCCTTTGAGGTTGCTATAGGTGATCTGGGAGTCTGATTTTGAGACTTATTTATGTGTTTTCTCATTTTGACTGGGGAGGGGGGGTCTGTTAGCACCTGCATGGATTAGGTCCTCTGAGCTGGGAGAGGTGGGAGAGGGGCTGGGAGCAGTGGTAGAGATGGTGGCCCAAAAGCCCTTTCCTGTGGGCTGGGAGCAGTGGGAGGTATGGTGGCTGGGAAGCCCCTTCCTCTGGTCCAGGAGCAGTGGGATGGTGGCTCTGAAGCCCATACCTCTGGGCCAGGAGTGGTGGGAGGGATGGTGGCCCGGAAGCCCCTTCCTCTGGGACAGGAGCAGCAGGACAGAAAGTGGCCCAAAAGCCCTTTCCTCTTGGCTGGTTGCAGTGGGAGCAATGGTGGCCTGGAAGCCCCTTCCTCTGGGCCAGGAGAGGTGGGACAGAAGGTGGCCCAAAAGCCCTTTCCTGTGGGCTGGGAGCAGCAGGAGGGATGCTGGCCAGGAAGCTCCTTCCTCTGGACCAGGAGCAGTGTGACAGCAGCTCAGAAGCCCCTACCTCTGGGCCGGGAACAGCGGGACTCAGTATTGTGATCTGGTGGTCCGGTGTCCTCTGTGTCTTTGTAGTGTGGAACCAGGTGGCTGTACAGAGGAGAAGGGGGTGGGGGGTCCAGTGGATTGTTGCCGGGGCGTGGGCTGATTCAGCATCTTCTGTGTGACTCAGGACCTCGGTAGGGCATGCCTACAAAATAAATATTAATGGACATGAAAAATCAAATAAGCACTAATACAATTGTAGTGGGGGACCTCAATACCCCAATCACAAATAGACAGATCATCTAGACAAAAAATTCACAATGAAATTCTAGAACTGAACCAAGCTATTGAACAAATGGACTTAAAAGATATTTACAGAATGTTCCACCTCACAAAATCAGAATACACATTCTTTTCAGCTGCACACAGGTCATTCTCCAAAACAGACCACATGCTATCTCATAGGACATGTCTAAGTCAATGTAAAAGAATTGAAATTACCCCCTGTATATTATCAGACCATAGTGCAATAAAATTGGAGATCAATAACATGAGAAACTGCAAAACTCCCACAAACACCTGGAAATTGAATAACACCCTCATGAACAACCAATGGGTGACAGAGGAAATTAAAGAAGAAATTAGACAGTTTCTACAGGTAAATGATAATGCTAGTACAACATACAGGAATCTATGGGACACAGTGAAAGCAGTTCTATGTGGGAAATTCATAGCAGTGAATGCCCATATTAGGAAAACAGAGAGAACTCAGATAAATAACCTAATGCAGAACCTCAAACTCCTAGAAAAAGAAGAGAATAACAAACCCAAAGCTCACACAAGAGAGAAAATTATAAAGATCAGAGCAGAAATCAATGCAATGGAGACTAAGAGAATGATACAAAACATTAATGAATCAGAGTTGATTTTTTGAAAGAAGAAATAAAGTCAATAATCCTTTGGCCAACCTTATCAAAAAACAGAAAGAAAAGGCTCAAATCCATGCAATTAAGAACAAAAAAGGGGATGTCACAACAGAACCAGCAGAAATCCAGAGGATCAGCAATACCTACTTTGAGAACCTGGACTGTAATAAAATGGAAAACACAGAAGAAATGGACAGATTCCTACATACATATGAATTGCCAAAGTTAAATGAAGAAGATATAGAAATTCTAAACACCCCAATTACAATGAGTGAAATTGAAAATGTAATAAAATATTTACCAACAAAGAAAAGCGCTGGTCCGGATGGCTTCACTGCCGAATTCTACAAGACATTTAAAGAATTATCACCATAACTCTTCAAACTCATCAAGGAAATTGAAAGGGAAGCAAGGCTTCCAAATTCATTCCTGGAAGCAAGTGTTACTTTGATTCCAAACCAGGGAAAGACCCAACCCAAAATGAAAACAACAGGCCAATCTCCCTAATGAACATAGGTGCAAAAATCCTCAACAAGATACTGGCAAACAGAACACAGAGGGTCATCAAGAAGATCATACACCCTGACCAAGTCGGATTTATCCCAGGGATGCAAGGATGGTTCCACATACATAAAGCAACAAATGTAATACACTATATTAACAGAGTCAAACACAAAAATCATATGATCATCTCAATAGATGCAGAAAAGGCATTCGACAAAATCCAACACCCATTCATGATAAAAACCCTACAGAAAATTGGAATAGAAGGTCTTTATCTCAACCTGATTAAGGCTATCTATGAAAAACCAACAGGCAACATCATACTAAATGGTCAAAAACTGAAAACTTTCACGCTAAAATCAGGAACAAGACAAGGATGCCCACTATCACCACTCCTGTTCAATACAGTTCTGGAAACATTAGCCACAGCAATTTGAAAAGAGAAAGAAAAAAAAGGAATAAAGATAGGAAAGGAAGAATTTAAACTGTCATTATTTGCTGATGATATGATACTTTACATAGAAGACCCAAAAAACTCTACCAAAAGACTTCTAGACTTAATTGACAGATACAGTAGAGTAGCTGGATATAAGGTCAACACTCAAAAAACAATAGCCTTCTTATACACAAATAGCAGACTCACTGAAAGAGAAATTGGGGAAACAATTCCTTTTACAATAGCATCCAAAAAATGAAATATCTAGGAATCAATCTAACAAAGGAAGCAAAAGACCTCTACACTGAAAACTATAGCACTCTGAAAAAGGAGATCGAAGAGGATATAAACAAATGGAAAGATGTCCCTTGTTCCTGGGTAGGAAGAACCAATATAGTGAAAATGACCATACTTCCAAAACTACTATATAGATTTAATGCAATGCCAATTGAAATTCCAACAATATACTTCACTGAAGTAGAGAAAACAATCCAAAAATTCATTTGGAATCAGAAGAGACCTAGAATAGCAAAAGCAATTCTAGGCAACAGAGACATAGCTGGGGGTATCACAATCCCCAACTTGAAGCTATACCACAAAGCTACTGTGATAAAAATAGCATGTCACTGGCAAAGAAACAGACCAAAGGATCAGCAGAATAGATTAGAAGATGCAGAAACAACTCCAGACATACTCAGGCACCTCATATTTGACAAAGGAGCCAACCACCCTCATTGGAGGAAAGATACCCTATATAATAAATAGTGTTGGAAAAACTGGATTTCAACCACCAGAGATTAAAACTAGACCCATATCTATCACCATGCACTAAACTAAGATCAAAGTGGATTAAAGATCTAAATATTAAGACAGAAATACTAAACTTGCTGGAAGATAAGTTAGGTAGAACTCTTGAAGACTTTGGCATAGGAAAAGACTTTATGAACAAAACCTCAATAGCACAGGAACTAGCATAAAGCATCAACAACTGGGATCTCATCTTATTAAAAAGCTTCTGCACTGCAAGAGAAACCACCAACAGAGCTAACAGACAACCTACAATGTGGGAAAAATTTTTTAGCAGCCGTACCTCAGACAAAGGGCTACTATCTAGAATATATAAACAACTGAAAAAAATCAGACCCCCCAAATTCAAAGACCCAATTCAAAAATGGGCATCTGAAATGAACAGACATTTCTCAGACAAAGAAGTAAAAGCAGCAAATAAACATATGGAAAACTTCAACATCACTCATCATTTGAGAGATCCAGATGAAAACAACACTGAGATTCCACCTCACCCAAGAAAGAGTGGCTGCTATCAAGAAATCAACCAACAGCAAATGTTGGTGGGGTTGTGGAGAGAAAGGAACCCTTCTCCATTGTTGGTGGGCGTGCAGGCTGGTGCGACCACTATGGAAATCAGTGTGGAGATACCTCAAAGAACTAGGGCTAGAGGTCTCATTTGACCCAGCTATTCCCCTGCTGAGTATTTTCCCAAAAGAATTAAAAGAATCATACCACAGAGATATATGTGCACCCATGTTTATAGCAGCACAGTTTGTAATAGCTAAAGCTTGGAAACAGCCCAAGTGCTCATCAACTGGAAACTGGATAAAGAAGATGTGGGGTTTTTTTATAAAATGGAGTACTACTCAGCCATAAAAAATGAGAAACTAGAGTCACTTTTAGCTAAATGGATGCATATTGAGGCCATACTCTTAAGTGAAATAAATAGGACACACGTGTAAATACCCAATAGTTTCTCTAGTGTGAGAAACTGAGAGTGTAAATAAGGATTAAAAGGATTAATAACTAATAATTTATACTTTGAAATAGAAAAAGGTCCAAAGGGGTAGGGGTGGTGGGAGGGGAAGGGGAAAGGGAAGAAAGGAAAGGAAAAATTATGAGAAAAGAAAAAAAAAAGGAAACAAAGTCTATGTAAATAGGGAAGAGTAGAGCGGTGAAGGGCGCACAAATAATGGGGAAAAAATAAGGACCAAGATACATCATGTACAGGTACAACACCCAATGATAAATGTAAACATATTGTATACCTAAAATGTACCAATAAAAGAATTTAAGAAAAAAAAATAGAAGTTCCAAGAAGCTCCAAGCCCTTGTGAACAGACCTCGCTCAATGACAGGATAGGAGCTGGGGGTACATAACCAACTTCCTTGTACCTCAGGCAAAACTAATCTGAAGCATGCCCTGCACAGCTTCTCAGAGGTCCCCAGTGGGTTTAGAGTCTCACCCCTTAGGGCAATAAGCTACTCATTGCTACACCTTGTACTGGTTTTCTTTTATTCCATTCTCTCCACCAATGGTATTTCCTATGGTCAGTTCTCAAATAAACCAGATCTTTGTCTCAGGGTCTGCTTTTGGGGAAGCACAAACTAAGACACTCCTTTTCTCTGAGTATCACCAGAGTCAACTTAATTCAGTGCAACCTGATGCTCCTAACTTAGATGTGGAGTCTAGTGCCATGTCTTCTGTGACTTCTTCTCAACTTTGTTCTGAATGAATATACTTATAGATGAGTCACATTTTCTCTAACAGAATTTGTGTTTGTAGGATGTATTTACTCCACATAAGGCCTACATGTCTATATCACATTCCTCCTGTTATGATGTACTAAGAAGTAATAACATTCACTCACATTCTTATTCTACTCCTGAGAAAACAAGCAGGCAGACCAGAATTAAGGGACATTCAGTGATGTGCTAGAGATAGCTCATATATATTATCTCACATGAGCTGGCTGTGCACAGTTCTTTCTATTGGCACATTCAGCAACATCACATTAGTAGCTTAGCATCAGCCATGGTGGAAATATTTAACCTAGGGAAATTTGTAACTCCATAGCCAGACTTTTTTTCCACAGAGGCGTTTGTTAAACATTTACCAGCACACTGTTATATATTCTACAAAATAATTGGCCTATATGCTTTGAAAATGTAAGTGTCTCAAGAGACAAAACTGCTGGGAAAATGTTCCATGTTAAAGGAAATTACAAAAGGATGACAACTAAATGTATGCATAATCTTGGATTGGTTCTTGGACAGGAAAAAGATATTATTGAAACAATTTGTAAAACTGGAATATGAAATGTAAATTAGATAAAATTTAAAAGCACATTCCCCAAAGAAAAAGGATATTTTCTTATAATAACAATGGCATAATTATCAAATTCTGAAAATTTAATGTAATATAACATTAACAATGGGTAAAATAGCATGTTGTATTCACCATATTCTCAAATGGTACAAGAGAATGGTAGAACAATTTGGTAAGAAGTTGCCAATTGGTTCATTAGGATTCAGGTATACAGAGATCCTTGTACCCTTCCTGTAATCTCTCTGTATATATTTCTCATATGTATCTTTTAGTTTTGAGATTACTTTAAACATCTGGGCCAGGCATTTAGCTCAGTGGTTTCACCACCTGCCACACAAAAGCAAAGACCTGAGTTCGATCCCTGGTACCAAAAAAAAACCTGTGGGGAACCCACTAAATTTTACTAATCTTTAAGCAAAAATTTGATAAAACATCCAAGTCTCATTTTATACCGAGTGAAAGAATTATTCAAAATGATAACATTGGTAAGTGCAATAGAAATGTCTGGTGAATTATAAATTGCCAGACATTTTGGAAAACAATTCAGGAATATCTCAAATACTGTCTAAATATTCTTACTTTTTTGACCAAGTAGTTCCGTCTTTTCAATTCTGAGACTGTTCTGTAATGCAAAAATTAGAAACTAGCCCAATTTCATATAGGAATAAAATTGAGTAAATCATGGCACATAAGCCCATGAAAATTACAATTATTAAGACTATATGAAAAAATGGAAAATATTTTATAGGAAAAATCAAAATATAAAATATCCATGTTACCACTGCAATTATTTAAATATGTATTAGGACAAATATTTGAAAGGAACACAAAAATTGAAACAACTACTTTATTAATATAGTAGACTTGAGGAAGAGATAATTTCAATTTGAGATATTTTTAGCTTGTGATTTATGGTTAATATTATAATATTTAATTTAAAAAGAAATAAGTTCAGGATAGGATTTGAACTCCACAATATGGACTCCACCACACAAGTTTCCTGTAGCCTCAAGTTTCATGAGAAAGTAGGAAGGGGTGATCATTTCAGACCATTGATAAGCTTTTCCTCCTTTTTTGATACACTTCTTTGTAATCCTCCTCATCTCAGGTGCACGCCCAATATTCTCAAATATCCAAGGAAAGAATGTGTCATATGTAGTTATTCCCCACTAGACATGAAATGCCTTGTTTCCACTCCTAAGAGGATTCACACTTCCAAAACAATCAAAAAGCGTTGATAGAATGCAGAAAAAGCCCATCTTTGTGCTAGATGTGGTAAGCTTCAAAATACAATCATAGGAGAAAGGATTCATAATGAAGTAATTTCTAACTGAGAAATTGCAGAAATACTTGGGGATATGGGAAGGAGACAGGATAGGAACAATTCTCTTTCTCTCTCTCTCTCTCTCTCTCACTGCTCCCCTACAAAGCCGAAGGATGACAGTTATGAAAAGAGGATGTGGGACAAGATGTTTTGATGAGCACAGTTGTAAAGGAGATGTTCATTGTAGTCATAAAGAAACTGTGTTGGAAGTTGGAAGTTTTCCTCTGAAATAGTTTAGGAAACAAAGAATACTTAATGCAATCATATAGTTTACAGTGAATTTGTAATATGTGGGGGTATAAATACTGCTCTATATATTCTCTGATTACATATGAAATTGCACATCTGAAAAATATAGAGACCTGATCATTTGAGTGGGAAAATACCCACTAAAATTGGATTGTTCATTATAGAGGCTGGCCAGGTCTCTTCTAGTTACCCAGAAAGCTAACCCTAGGATGAAGCATCCTTATCAATTTTATTGCCTTATTATACCTAACACCCTCCATCTTTCTATCTCCTATTTTTAGTGGGTCTTGTGAACAATCAAGATCCCACTTTAAAATGAAATGATTCTTTTCCCAACCACTGAGTATGTTACTAGATATAGCTAGCCCTTGGCTTCTAGTCCCTACAGGGATTTCTTGAGTGAAAAAGAGTCCTCTTATCTAAGATCATAGTCTTACCCTTCCTATTAAATAATTAGCCAACACTTCTTCCACTCACAATGTTATGAGATGATTCTGAAGGGCCATTTCACCTTTACAGTTCCATATGGGGTTGGCTGAGACTTTTGTTGAGAGTGCATTGCAATACAACTTCTCCCTCTGCTCAATTCTGTTCCATGCCTTTCCTTCCCTGGATATAATAAATATAACATATGTTAATCTTTCTTCTAGTTCACTTCCCAGAGAATTCAGAGTAAAACACTACTCTAGAGGTTTCAAGCAAAATTGGGATTGCATACAGAGAATTAATTTACAAATGTGTTGGAAAAGCAGGGATAAAAAAACCCAGGAGGATGCTATCACCTACAGGTCAGAAGAAGCCTCTACTGATCAGATAGGGCTCAAGAGTTATGTTCATTTAATCTAGGGAAAAGATCATATATAGAGCAACTGTTGAAATGAGAGTCAACATTCAATTAATTATATAAGTATCCACAGTCATTCCCAAGACTCAGGTGCTTTCTACAGAAGACAAATAGGCAAATTAAATGGGGGTGTAATGTGAATAATCTTTCCCAATTTTTCATGGCAGTACCGTATTATGTTTTAGATCAAGAATATCCACCCAAAGTCACACATGTCCAGAGGTGGGATTTTTGGAAAGTGGCTGGATCATGGTGGTGCTATAGTTGACTTGCTGCTAGGAGGTGGGGCCTGGTTGCAAGTATGTTGTGGGGAAAGTGACCTGGAAGAGTATATTTTCCTCCCTGGCTTCTCCCTTCTCTCTCTGCTTCCTTTCTTCCATGAGTTGAGCAGCTTTCCTAGAGGGCAGACCTTTCCACCATATTGTTTCTGCATTTGAGCCTCCCAATCATGGACTGAAATTTCTGAAGATGTGAGATAAATAAAATTGTACTCCTTTAAGTTGTAGGTGCCAGGTATTTTGTTCCAGAGATAAGGAAATTAACTAAGACAGATTTTGGCTCCAGGAGTGGAAACATTATCATGGCATTACCATGTGATTCTGAAGCCTTTGGAACTGAGTTACAGGAATAGTTTAAAAAGGTTTGGATTTGCTAGCTAGAGAAGCCCTAGAATGCTGAAAGCCCAGTTTGATGGTAGATTCTAGCCAGAGCTTAGAAGACCAGAATGCTGATAGAAATGTGTACAGCAAGGGCCAGGCTCAGAAGGTTTCATTTGGGAACATTGGCAGTTGGACTTAAGGCTATGCGTGTTATGCTCTAGCAGAAAATTTGCCTACATTTTGCCCATGTCCTGAGACTTTGTGGGAGACTGAGATTTAGGGCAGTGGACTAGTTAATATGGTAGAGGACATTTCAAAGCAGCCCAACTTTCAGACTGTGGCATGGGTACCACTAGCTGCTTTTATCCATATGTACTGTGAGAATCAGGACCAAAAAACAGAGCTGAATAATTTTTAATGCTTGGTTGATGAAAAGGTTAGCATTAAAAAGAAGCCAAGCATTTTTCATCAGGACAACAGGAAAGATTCCTAAAGGGCATATCAAGAATAAGTAAGACCCCCACCCTTCATAGGCTTAAAGGTGCAAAAGTGAAAGATTTTACTTTGAGAAGAGAGCCCCAGGGAGCCTAGCTCATTCAGAGCCAACTAGGAAAGAGTTTCCCCAAACTCAGCCATGCAGGCACTCAGAGGCTGCTATAGCCATGATCCAAGGGGGGCTGGCTACTGTGTTAGCTGTGGGTGGACCATGGAATTATCCAATGGTGATGGTTTTATGGGCATGAAGAATGCAAGAGTTGTGGAGTTAGGGAGGCTTCCACATAGATTTCAGAATAAGGCCTGGGAGGCCAGGCATTGTGTCCCTGAGAGAGTAGTACACAAAGCAGTCAGAGAGAAGCCAAGAGTGTAGTGGAGACAGCAGGAAGTTGGAGAAGCCAGGAATGTAGAACATCTGAGGAAAGCTGTACACAGTGAGCACAGCCAACCCAAGAGAGAAGCCATGAGAGCTGCAACCAGCAATGCCTTGGGGGCAGAGCCACCCAAGCTCCTTGGATTTACATATCATCACAACTTTCCCTGGTTGCTGGCCATAGAGGCACAAGATTTAATGTTTGCCTTGCTGGGTTTCAGTCTTGCTTTGGTCTCATTCCTATTTATCTCCTTATCTCTCCCTTTTGGAATGGGAATTTTACCCTGTGTCATTGTATGTTGGAAGTATTTAACATTTTTTTTATTTTTACAGGGGTTCACAGCAAAGAATTTGCCTTGGGTCTCAGAAGATACTTAGGACTTGGACTTTTCAGCAATGCTAGAACTGTTAGGACTTTGGCAGCTCTTAGAGATGGACTAAATGTATTTTGCATAAAGAGATGGACATTAGTCTTTGGGGGACAGGAGTGGAATGTTATGGTTTAGGTAATGTCCCCCAAAATGCCTCACATGTCCAGAGGTGGTGCTTTAGGAAATTGATTGGCAGTGCTATAGCTAACTTACTGCTAGGAGGGAGGACCTGGTTCAAGATGGGTCACTGGGGGCACAACCTAGAAGGGTATATCTCCCTCTCCACTTCCTTCCTTCTCTCTCTGCTTCCTGATTGCCATGACATGAGCAGCTTTCCCCTGTAGCAGGCCCTTCTATCATGCTGTTTCTGTATTTGAGCCTACCAACTGAAATTTCAGGAACTGTGAATCAAAATACACCTCTTCTTTAAATTGGGCATGGTGATTATTTTGTCCCAGTGACAAGGAAAGTGACTGAGACACACCAATATTTGTAGTTATATTAGAAATTCATATTGATTTTGGTTTATTATCCTGGAAGGGAAGGAAATTTCCAAGGGGTTTCACTTGGTCCTTCCTACTGTAATGAGTAGGGGCCTGTGTGAGTCCAGGAGCTAAGGAGGTGGGAGTGCTACCAGATTTTGAGTATAGTCATCCCAGCCAAGATTCTAGATATGGAGAAATAATCATAGACTCACCCTAAAACTCTATAACTCACCTAATCTTTAGCCACCATTCTGATTTCTGAGTCTAAGTGGCATTTGAGATCTCCAGGGTTAGCATGAATTCTGACCTCTATTTCATAATCCTTGATGTAGCTATTTTCTACTCCCTAACTAATGGTCACTGATAAATGGCTCAAATTTGCTTTGAAGATGCTTTGGAGGGAAATTTACAGTATAGTTTTATTGCAATGTCACAGGGGTTCTTTGTCCAGGGAACCCAATATCTCCCTTATTCAAGGAATTCTGATTTTGCAAGTTGGCTTGTATCAGGAGCAGGGTAAGAAATCATGATTTTCTTTGTTAACAGTTGAATTCAGATCTTTCTTTACAAGATCTAGACTCTCCTCATTATATAGATCCTATAAGACTGCTGTAGGAGTGTGGGTACTTTGCATACTTCTCCAAAATTCATTCCCTTTCATTTAAGATTAAGGAACTCATCTCTCCAGTTGTTGAGAGCTTTGCGAATAATGGTTCCCAGTTAAGTTCTTCTTTGGAGCTTACCTGAGCCTGAAGGAAAAACTTCTTTGCCTAAGATCATGCCTCTTTCTCATGGCAGTATATAGTCAATGACCACTCAGTGCAGGGGCATAAATGCCAGGCATCTTTCCTACAAAGCACATTACTCTGCAAGTTCATCTTGGCTTACTCTGCCTAATCCTGCTTTCTTCAATCCCCAATGGACATCAATCCCAAGATCTTCCTTCACTACTCAGTAAAATTTCTTAAAGCAAATCTTGTCACAGTGTTTGGTCTTGAAGCTGCACTGTGACAAAAGTCTAATAACTTACTTCAGTCTTGGGAACAATAAGATCAATAAACTATCCTCAAAGATCCCTACATGAGAAAACCTATTGTCATTCTGGCTTGGCTGCCTATTTCAGTAATTGAATCCACTTTGTTTCACTGGTTAAATTCTTTCCCTTATCCTCTACCATTTGGGATCCTTATAACTCCCAATGAAATGAGGAAGCCCACTTTAATGGCAGCATCTCCTACTATCATTGCTAACATGAGGAAAGTAGTCATGACAGCTTTTGAGGCTTTCCCACCCATGCATCTCTCAGTGCCTTGAGAAAAAAGGAACATATCATCTATATCTTGCCAGTGTATATAGTGGCAGATGAGCACACATGATAAATTCACTCCAGCATTACTTCATTCTAATACTCTTATCTCTCTCGGCCCATGGATTCCTTCAGGTTACTACCGGCATCTCAGCTTAGTGAATGTAGGCATCTTATTGAATATAAGTCACTCCCAAGCCCAGGTTTTAGTCAACTACTCCCAATTCTTTCAGGTTATACATGTTCTCTAGTCTGTCTGGACTGTCCAGATTTTTGAGTTTCTGGATAAAATAAGAGGTATACTTAGCCAAGATTAAATTTCATCCTCAGTGTAATACCTTTAAAATTCATTCTCAAACATATTTCCCAGACTTTTGCTGGCATGATTTAGCAAAACCTTTGTCATTTTACCAATATTTAAGGTAATCCCTCCACTCTCAATCTTTTCACATGTCCCTCACTGGCCATACTATGACATGACAGCAGCTATGGGTCTGGAAGCATTGAAAGGTAGTAACAGTGAGTTTTGATGAGACTTGGCATTTACTTGTAAAGTAACCTTCCCCAAAGAAGTAGATACAAGGTTTTACAGCAAGGGAAGAGCCACATCTGCCCTGAGAGAAATGCTTCAATGTCTTTGCTCAGGTCTATATTCATTGTCTGATGGTTCTCATTCTGAATGCAAAGTGTGGTTCTCACTTCATTTAACCACACTGCACAGTGCATGCTCACATATCCATACAGAGGCATGCTGTCCTTTCATTATTTCATAGGATTTCTCTTTAACCTTGTCATTAGGTAAAATCCCTTTTATTCCTTCATTTTTATCTAGATTTACTCAAGTTTAAAAGTATACACTAGAGATGATCTTGGATTATATAGCACATGGGTTCTTCATGTCAAAAGACAGACAAAATTGCATAATCAGAGCACAAGACCAGAGGTCACTCACTTTACCCTGCAATGCTTTATTCATCCTTGTAAAGATGGTTTGATTATGGATATATATGGTATTATAAAAAGTATAGTGAATTTTTTAAAAATTTAAAATTTAGCACAGTAAAAGATATATTGCCATTAACCCTTCTCAAAATACTCCCCCTTTCTTCAAAAACTTATCATTCTTGCCACTTTCTTGAAACAGTTCTGAAAGTCCTCTTTTGTGAATGTCTTTAGTTTTGCTGTCATTGCTACCTCAATGTCCTGAATCAATTCAAAACATTTACTTTTCATGATCGTTTTGACTTTGAGTAAGAGCCAGAAGTACCATGGTGCCATATCTAGTGAATAAGGTGTATAATGGCACACTATAATGCCTTTATGAGAGGACCTTTCTGCTGGATGGTACTAGGCAGTATCATTTACTGATTTTTTATCACACCTCATAAAGACACTCACAAAAGTGGACCTCCAGAACTTCTTCAGAAAGTGGCAAGAATGATAGAATAAGTGTGTTGGAAGTGATGGGATTATGTCAAGGGGGGTTACTGGCAATATGTCTTCTACTGTAATGAATTATTTTAATTTAAATATATACCATATGTGTTAATTATACCTCCAATATACATTACTTCCCTGTCTTTGTATATATGCCATCTTTTTACTTTTCCCCGTTAACTTTATTTTTATTAATATGTGTTTGCAGTACTTAATGTTTACACTCATCTTAGGGAGTAGGTACATATACTTAACATATATAAATTCTTTTTACTCCCCTCCCTCTCCCTTCCCACCCTACTCCCTCCATCTCAAGATCCTCTTCCCATCTGTGAAACATATACTCCCTATTTCCAATTCTCCTTTACTTGGTTTTCTAAAATTATCTATACTTTGGGTTTCTCATATTAGAGAAGTTGTGCAGTATTTAAGCTTGTGTGTCTGATTTGTTTCGCTTAATAATATGGTCTTAAAATGCAACCATTTTCCTACAAATGACTCAATGTTACCCTTGCTTATGGAAAAGTAGTACTCCATTATCTATAAATTCCATGTTTTCTTTATCCATTCATCTGTTAATGGATATAGAGGCCACATATAACATTTACCTATTAAGAGTTGTGCTGTTATAAACATAGGTATGCATGTACCATTAGAGTATGGTATCTTTAACTCTTTGGGGAAGATACTTAGAAAGATAAGAGCTGGGTCAAATGGAATTTTTAGTTTTAGTTCTTTAAGGAGTCTCTATACTGATTTCTATAGTATAGTAGTTGTACCAGTTTACATTCCCAGCAACAATGTAGAAGAGTGCCTTTTTCCCCCACAGTCTTGCTGCATTTGTTATTATTTGATTTTTTTTGATAATAGCCATTCTTTCTAGAGTAAAATGGGATATTGTTTTAATTTACATTTCTCTGATGGCCAGAGATGTTTAGCATTTTTTCATGTATTTATTAGCCATTTTTACTTCTGACAAATGCCTACACATTTCAACTGCCAATTTTTTGATTAGGTCTTTTATTTGGGGGGAATAAATTTTTTGAATTCTTTATATATTTAGATACAGGTATTAGTCCTCTGAGAAATACCTGGCAAAAAATATTCCCCATCCTATATGTTGTCTTTTCACTCTCTCTTCACTCTCTTGCATGTGAATAGCCAGTTTTCCCAGGATAATTTGTTGAAGAGACTGTCTTTCCTCCAGTCTATGCTTCCCATTCCTTTGTCAAAGATCAGATCACTTAATGTGCCTGGGGTTGTTTCTACAACTTCTACTCTGTTTTGTTGATCTGCATGTCTGTTTTTGTGCCAGAGCCATGATGTTTTTATCATAGTAGCTTTGTAACATAACTTCAAATCTAGGATTGTGATGCCTCCTGTCTTCCTCTTCTTGCCTAGGATTGCTTTTGTCATTCTGAGTCTCTTCTGGTTCCATTCAAATTTTAGGATCATTTCTTTTCTAGTTCTGTGATGAATGCTGGTGGTATTTTGTTGGAATTTTATCAAATCTATATATCACTTTTGAAAGTATGGCAATTTTGATAACATTGGTTCTGCCTATCCATGAACAAGGAATATGTTTCCATTTTCTGATGTTGTCTTTGATCTCCTTTTTCAGAGTACTGTAGTTTTCATTATAAAAGTCTTTCACCTTCTTAGTTAGGTCATGTGTTAGTTACTTTTCTCTCATTGCTGAGACAAAATACCCTACATCCAAAGTTAAAAGGGAAGGGGTTGATTTGGCTTAAAGTTTGTAGAAGTTTCAGTCCATAATTGGCCGACTCCAATGCAGGGATGACAAACAGGCATGGCAGAGGAGAAATAATATGACACCCACAAGATAGCAAAGGTAACAAGAGGGTTTAACAGCATCTTTCTGCCCCTCTGATCTTATTCAGACTTCCAGGACTAGGGCAGTGCCAAACTAATCAATCACATGTAGTGGTTTAGTAACGACACACCCTTAACCCCAGCATCTTCACACATTCCGGATGCAACTACCTCTGAAAAAGAAAGTTCCACCTCATCTTCATGAGGCTTTGAGAGGGACATCTAAACACAAACTATAACAGGTCAATTCTCAAGTATTTAATTTTTCTTGATGCTATTGTAAATGGTATTGTTTTCCTAATTTCTTTATCAGCGAATCCATTATTGGTGCTCAGGAACACTCTTACATTTTGTGAGTTGATTTTGTATCCTGCTACATTAATGAATTTGATTATTAATTCTAGGAGTCTTTGTGTAGAATTTTTTGTATATCTATGGAAAGGATCATGTCATCTGAAAGTAAGGATAATTTGACTTCTTCCTTCCCTATAGTTCTTCCTTTCCTTTCTTTCTTTCTCTTTTATTGGTACTAGGGATCTTGAAGGCAGGAGGCAAAACCACTGAGCTAAATCCCTGGCCCTTCCTTTCTTTTTCTTGCCTGACTGTTCTGGCTAATGTTTCAAATACTATGTTGAACTGGAGTGATGATAGTGGACATCTTTGTCTTGTTCTTAATTTTAGATGAAAAGCTTTCAGTTTTCCCCATTTAATATGGTGTTAACAGTAGGTTTGCCACAAATGGCTTTTATCAGAGAGAGACGAAGTCCTTCCATACCTATTTTCTTCAGGTTTTTTTTTTAATCACAAATGAATGTTGTCTTTCTTCAAAGGCTTTTCCTGTGTCTATTGAGATGAGACAATTATGTAATTTTTGTCCTTATCTCTGTTTATGTGGTGTATTACATTTCTTCGTTTGCATATGTTGAACCATCTTTGCATCTCTGTGATGAAGCCTACTTGGTTATGATGTTTTTGATGATTTGTTGCATTCCATTTGCCAGTATCTTGTTGAAGATTTTTGCATCTCTGTTCATTAAAGAAATTGGCCTATAGTTTTCCTTTACACATCAGTTCTTGTTTAGTTTTGGAATCAGGATATTGCTAGCTTCCAGAAATGAGTTTGGAAGTACACCTTCCCTTTACTTCCATTAAAGAGCTTGAACAATATTGGCATTTTGGCACTAGGTAATCCCTGAAGTTCTTGTAGAATTAAGAGATGAAAGCCTATCAGGACCCAGGCTTTTCTGAGTTGATAGGCTTTTTGTTTAAACTACTGCCTCAATTTCATTGATTCTTATTGTACTGTTCAGAGTTTTTATGTCTTTTTTGTTGAGTTTTGGTAGCTCATATTTCTAGGACTCTATCCAATTCTTCTGGTATCTCCAATTTTGGGGGGTATAAGTTTTCATAGTACTTACTAATGAACTTCTGGAGTCTGGCAGTGTCCATTGTGATTTTGAATTTTTCATTTTTCTTCCTTAAATTCTTTTATTGGAATATTTTAGGTGTACAATACAATTACATTTATCATTGGGTACTTGTACCTGTACATGATGTATCTTGGTTATTTGTCCCCATTCCCAGTCCTCCATTCAGCCCCTCCATTCATCCCTATTTACAAAGACTTTGTTTCCATTTTTTCCTTTTCTCATAATTTTTCCTTTCCCTTCTTTCCTTTCCCCTTCCCCTCCCACTTCCCCTACACTTTTGGACCTTTTCTTCCTATTTCAAATTATCAATTGTTTGTTTAATCATTTTAATCCTTATTTACACTTTAATTTTCTCACACCAGAGAAACTATTCAGCATTTACATATGTGGGTCCTATTTATTTCACTTAAGAGTATGGCCTCAATAGGCATCCATTTAGCTATACATGTCTCCAGTTTCTCATTCTTTATGGCTGAGTAGTACTCCATTTTATAAAAAACATACACATCTTTATCCACTTTCCAGTTGATGAGCACTTAGGCTGTTTCCAAGCTTTAGCTATTACACACTGTGCCACTATAAACATGGGTGCACATATATCACTGTGGTATGATTCTTTTAATTCTTTTGGGAAGATACCCAGCAGGGCAATACCTGGGTCAAATGGGACCTCTAGTCCTAGTTCTATGAGGTATCTCCATACTGATTTCCACAGTGGTTGCATCAGTCTGCACTCCCACCAACAATGGAGAAGGGTTCCTTTCTCCCCACAACCCCACCAACATTTGCTGTTGGTTGATTTCTTGATAGCAGCCATTCTTTCTGGGGTGAAGTGGAATCTCAGTGCTGTGTTCATCTGCATCTCTCAAATGACCAGTGATGTTGAACATTTTTTCATATGTTTATTTTCTACTTCTTTGTCTGAGAAATGTCTGTTCATTTCAGATGCCCCTTTTTGAATTGGGTCTTTAAATTTGGGGGGTCTGATTTTTTAAGTTCTTTATAGATTCTAGATAGTAGATCTTTGTCTGAGATACAGCTGCTAAAATTTTTTTCCCACATTGTGGGTTGTCTCTTAGCTCTGTTGGTGGTTTCTCTTGCAGTGCAGAAGTTTTTATTAAGATGAGATCCCAGTTGTTGATTCTTTATGCTAGTTCCCATGCTACTGAGGTTTTGTTCATAAAGTCTTTTCCTATGCCAATGTCTTCAACAGTTCTACCTAACTTATCATCCAGCAAGTTTAGTGTTTCTGTGTTAATATTTAGATCTTTAATCTACTTTGATCTTAGTTTAGTGCATGGTGATAGGTAGGGGTCTAGTTTTAATCTTTGTCAGGTTGAAATCCAGCTTTTCCAGCACCATTTATTAAAGAGGCTATCTTTCCTCCAGTGAGGATGGTTGGCTCCTTTGTCAAAGATGATGTGGCTGAGTATGTCTGGAGTTGTTTCTGCATCTTCTAATCTATTCTACTGATCCTCAGGTCTGTTTCTTTGCCAGTACCATGCTGTTTTTATCACAGTAGTTTTGTAGTATAGTTTCAAGTTGGGGATTGTGATACCCACTGCCATGTCTCTGTTGCCTAGAATTGCTTTTGCTATTCTAGGTCTCTCCTTGTTCCAAATGAATTTTTGGATTGTTTTCTCTAGTTCTGTAAAATATATTGTTGGAATTTCAATCGGCATTGCACTAAATCTATATAGTAGTTTTAGAAGTATGGCCATTTTCTTTATATTGGTTCTTCCTATCCAGGAATAAGGGATGTCTTTCCATTTTTTCATGTCCTATTCGATCTCTTTTTTCGAAGTGCTATAGTTTTCATTGTAGAGTTCTTTTGCTTCCTTTGTTAGACTGATTCCTAGATATTTCATTTTTTGGATGCTATTGTAAAAGAAATTGTTCCCCAATGTCTCTCTCAGTGAGTCTTTTATTTGTGTACAAGAAGGCTACTGTTTTTTGAGTGCTGACCTTGTATCCAACTACTCTACTGAATCTTTCAATTAAATCTAGAAGTCTTTTGGCGGAGTTTTTTGGATCTTCTATGTAAAGTATCATATTGTCAGCAAATAATGACAGTTTAACTTCTTACTTTCCTATCTTTATTCCTTTTATTTCTTTCTCTTTTCTAATTCCTGTGGCTAATGTTTCCAGAACTATATTAAACAGGAGTGGTGATAGTGGGCATCCTTGTCTTGTTCCTGATTTTGGCATGAAAGTTTTCAGTTTTTGACCATTTAATATGATGTTGGCTGTTGGTTTTTCAGAGATAGCCTTAATCAGGTTGAGATAAAGACCTTCTATTCCAATTTTCTGTAGGGTTTTTTTTTATCATAAATGCTTTTGGATTTTGTCGAATGCTTTTTCTGCATCAATTGAGATGATCCTTGGCTTGAGGTTTTTGTACTTGGCTCTGTTAATATAGTGTATTACATTTATTGATTAACATATGTTGAACCATCCTTGCATCTCTGGGATAAATCCAACTTTGTCAGGGTATATGATCTTCTTGATGACCCTCTGTATTCTGTGATGCTGAGATGCTCCAGGACAAGATAACACCAGCTGAAGACATCCTGGGAAGAAAAAAATCTTCATCTGCATAGTTCCTCATTGATCTAGGAATTCCTCTGCTCTCCAGTCATCTGTTACATTTGTTTCTCCTGATGTACTGAACTCTCTGCCTGATGTACTGAACTCTCTCACCTGAGTCATTTGTTACATTTGTTTCTCTCGATGTATTGAATAAAAGGTGCTGCAAGCTCTGGGGCTTTGGTCTCTGTGGCCTAGAGCAGCACTGATCAGGCCCAAAGCTCAGCTTCTTCTCAAAGTCTTACTTTTTCTACCTTTCTTGTATAATAACTCATTTTACCTTGTGTTGTCATGTTTTGCAGGAGACTAGGACTTACTGCAGAGGTCCTAGGTAACATCCCCTTTCCCTGTTCCCTACATCTGGCACCCAATGTGGAAGTGAATTGGACCCATGGGTGAACTCATCTGTGAGGCAAACTCAGAGTTTAAGAGACAGCATATGGATCTCCCAGGACGATTTCCAGGCTCAGACGAGGGACACTCATGGTAAGTGTGTCCAGCTGGGGCTAATTTTCTATCTTTGCTGAGTTACAAATATGGGTCATTCTCTGTCATCAGAGCACCATAACTTTGCCAAATTGCTTAAGTTGCTGTTAAAGCAAGCTATATTTCTGTTACTGAAGGATGCTGTGATAGATTTGTTAAAAGACATACAAATGTACGTCCCATCTTTTCCCCAGGAAGGGACAACTAACTTAATAGCATGGGAACATGTAGGTACTATTCTCTGTGAGGTCTGGGGAAGGGGTGATCGATCATCTTTCCCCCCAAATGCTCCCCACTTGGGCCTTAGTCCACTCTGCTCTCAAATTCTCTCAGTCAATTCAAGAGACCTTAGCTACACCTCTCCCTACTCACCCTTTTGTCCAGGCTTCCCCTTGTTCAGCTTCTTCACCTGTTTGCTTTCATCTCACTGTGGCTTCTGCTGCATCACTGCAGCAGGCTGAGAAGGACTCTAATTCAATAGCTCCTCAGCCTTAGGTGTCTCGCAAAGGTCTAGCTGCCCCTCTTGTGAAGCCTACTTCTGGGGCCATTCCCTATTGCCATACCCTACGTAAGGCTGTGACATCAAGCAAGGCGGTTGGAGACACTTTGTGCTTTCCTATCTCAATTTTGCCTGATCCTGACAACTCAGGGGTGGACATTTATGTTCATACCTCATTTGATTTTAACATCCTAAAGGAGCTCAGGCAGAATGTGCTAACTAATGGTGTCCAAAGCCCCTATACAGTGGGTTTGTTGGACAATGTACTTCAGACTTATTCTCTGGTTCCACATGATGTTTTTCACCTGGCAAAAACATGCCTGTCCCCCACTCAGTATCTCCACTTTGAGGTGGAACTTCATTCATTAATCAGGGAACAGGCTCATAAGAATGCTCAGGGAGATGCTCAGTGGAGAGAAGTTACTATTGATATGTTATTGCGTACAGGTGACTTTTCAGGTTTAAGCAGGCAAGCCTACTGCCCAGCGTTACTCTTTCACCAGCTAGAGGACCTCCTGTCAAGGGCTAGGGCATCTGTGCCAGCTGATGGTATGCAATCTTTTACACAAATCATGCAAGGGCCATTGGAAAGTTACACAGAATTTGTAGCAAGATTACAACAAACTATTAGGAGACAGATTTCTAATTCCCGGGCAGCAGATATCCTGATTTTACAGCTAGCCTATGAAAATGCTAATATGGATTGCAAACAGGCAATAAATCCGGTTCACTCCTCTAAAGATCTTGGAGCATATATTAAGGCATGCCAAAATATTTGGTCTCTTTATATAATTCAGCTCTGATGGCTCAAGCCATCTCCCAACATTTACGCAGTACACCCAGTAATTTAAAATGTTTTAGTTGTGGAAAAATGGGGCATCTCAGAAAAAACTGAAAAATGAAAGTGGCTTTACAAGCTGACCCAGAGCCAATGAGTCAGGCATCCAGTGAAAATAAGTTACCACCTGGCCTTTGTCCTCGATGCTGAAAAGGCATTCACTGGGCTCAGTATTGCCCCTCCAAATATGATAGGGATGTAGCATTGCTCCCAACAAGCAACACCATAGCATCAAGCACAGCTTAGGAAGTAACAATTTGTGGTAGTTATTAATCTATCACCTTTAACTGTGTGAATTAAATCAAAATTGAGGACCAGCCTAACATATGTTTATAGTGAATAAACTCTTCAATATAGCAACTTTACCCTTTGGGACAGGGAATTAGAAGGATTTGGGGAGGGAGGGTTAGATAGGGGAAGGTTAGCAGTAAGGCCAGAGGACACAGGCAAGAGAAGGAAAAAGAGAAGAAAAGAAAAATAAAGAAATCCAAATTAGGGCCAGAACAGGAACAAAAAGAGAGATGAAGAACAATGTGGGACAGCAAGAGAGTGAGAGTGAGAGAGAGAGAAAGAAAAGAGAAAAGTAAGAAAGAAAAGAAGAGAAAAATAAAAATTTGAAAAGAGTAGGAAAAAAATTTAAAATAAGAGCAAAAAAATAATAATTTTGAAAATAACAAATAAAAAAAAAATGAAGGGCCTCCTTCAGGGTATGTCTCTGCTGTCACAATAGACAATGTGGGCAGCAGTGTGCAGATATAAGTCAATGAGTCTCAGCAAGCCAGTAGCAGACCTGTGAGATTCAGGCAGATTTCTGGCTGCAAGTTCCAAGTTGAGCTCCCTGTCCTCCTGCAGAGTTGAACTCTGCAAGATTCTACTGCAGGTTCCAGCTGCCCTTCCCCTGAAGATAGTGCAGGTTACGATGGCAGGTGATGGTCCCTCCAACTTACCAAGTATGGTAGTCTGGTGTGCCTTTATTGTAGAAATTCTCTTCACTTTTCCAGTGGGCTTCAGTTTTCATCAAGGAGCCTGAGGCCCTCTTTCTGTTGTTCACTTCTGCTGTATCTTCTGGAGCTCAGGACAATGGCCTTTATGACCCCCTGTGCCTCTGTAGTGTGGAACCAGGTACCAGCACAGCCAGGAGGCCAGAGGCAGAGGTGGGGGGGGTGCTTGTCACTGGGGGGCTGGGCACGAGCCAGAGGGAGCCCAGCTCCATGCAGTCAAGGCCCTCACCGTCAGCTGGCTCTGAATTTTTCATTTTTAACTTCATTGATATGGATCTTTTTCTTTCATTTTTCGGAAAGTTTGGCTAAGTTTTGTCTATTTTTTATTTTTAAGAACCAGCTCTTTGATTCATTGACTATATTGTAATTTTAGTCTCAATTTCATTAATTTTGCTCTGATATTAATGATTTCCTTCCTTGACTAGGTTTGGATTTGGACTGTTCTTGTTTTCTAGGACCTTAATGTCAATCATTAAGTTATTTATTTGAGCTCATGGTTTTTCTAATGTGGACATTCACAACTATAAACTTCCCTCTTGGGACTGCTTTCATTTTGTCCCATGGATTCAGCTATGCTGTACTGGCATTATCATTTGATTCTAGAAATTGTTTAATTTCTTCCTTGATTTCTTCTGTGACCCCTTGAGTATTCAGAAGTGTGTTATCTAATGTCCAGGTGTTTGTCATATTTCTGAGGTTGCTTTTTCTAGTTTCAATGTTCTATGATCTAGTAGCATATATGGATAATTTCAATTATTTTGTATTTATTTAAGTAAGCTTTATGGGCTAGTCTGTGGTCTATTTTGGAGAAAGTTCCATGTACTGCTGAGAAGGGTGTGTATTCTATTGTAGTATAGGGTAGAACATTCTGTAGATATCTATTAAGTTAATTTGTTTGAAGGTATGGTTCAGTTCTGATATTTCTTTGTTGATTTTTTGGCAAGTTGATCTGTATATTTGTGAAAGTAGGGTATTGAGTTTTCCCACTATGATTGTGTTGATGTTTATTTGGTATTTTATGTCAAGAAATGTTTATTTTATGAAGTTGAGTGAACAAGTATTTTGTACATACATATTTACAACTGTTATCTCCTTCTGTTGAATTTTTCTTTTAACTAATATATAGTGGCCTCCTTTACTTCTTCTGATTAGTTTTAGCTTGAAGTCCACTTTTAGCGTGAAATCTACTTTGTGTAAGAATAAGATCGCTGCTACTCCTGCTTGCTTTTATGGTCCTCACGCATGGAATATTGGTTTCCACCACTTGATTTTTAGCCTATTAATTTCTTTTGGGATTAGATGTGCCTCTTGTAGCAGTAAACTGTTAAGTTTAATTTTTTGATCCAGTCTGTTAATACGTGTCTTCTAAGTGGGGAGTTGAGACCATTTACATTAAGAGTTATTATGGAAATGTACTGACTTGTTCTTATCTTTGCATTATTTTTCTGGTTTTTATTACTTTATTTTTCCTTCTTTGTTTAACTGCTTACCCCACATGATGTATTCATTTCATTAGACTTTTGTACTTTGTTGACGTCACTGTCTCTGTCTAGGACAGTGCTGGTGAACCTTCTAGAGCTTTCAGTGTTAACAGCCCACTGCCGCATGTGGGCTATAGGTTCACCACCACTAGTCTAAGATATCCTTGAAAATTTTTTTGAGTGCTGCTTTGGTTGTCATGAATTTCTTAAGGTGTTCTTTTTCATGAAATGTACTTATATCTCCATCAATTTTGAAAGATATTTTTCTAGGATATATTAGTCTTGGCTGAAAGTTTTCTTTTTGCTCTTGAAACACTTCATTCTAAATTCTCCTGGCCTTTAAAGTTTGTGTTGAAAAGTCTGCTGTAATCCTAATGGGTTTACCCTTATAGGTGATTTTTTTTTTCTCTAACAGCTTTTAAGATTCTGTCCTTTTGTTGGACTCCTGGGATTTTGACTATGGCATGTCACGGGAGCTTCTGCTCTCATCACAATTCTTTGGAGTTGTATGTATATGTATTACTTTTCTGTAGATTGAGTCCTTTCCCCATATTTGGAAAGTTTTCTATGATTTCTGGTAAACATATTTTTATTCCGTATGTGCTGCGCCCTACTTTTTCTGTAACCACAGCTATTCTTAGGTTAGTCTTCTTAATATCATCTAGTAGCTGTTGGATCAATTTTTCTTGCTTCCTTGTTTTTTTAAATTTTTTTCTGAGTATATTGTCATGTGCTTCTGATCTGTCCTCGAGATCTGACACTTTCTCTTCATGTTGGTCACTTCCGTTATTCATACATTCAATAGGACTGTTTATCTCTGGGATTTCTCTTTGGCATCTTTTTATGGACTCTATTTCTTGGGTAAATTTGTCATTCATGTTTGAATGGTTTTGGGTAGGTCTTCTACTTTTTTATTTGACTCTTCTTTAACTACATTGTTTGATTTGTTTGTAAATTTCACTACCTGATTGGTTATATCATCATTGAGCACACTGGGGTTCTTTATTTCTCTTTGATCATTTCATACAGCTCAGCTATTTGGCGTTTGATTTCCTTTCCATCAGAGCCCCTTGGATCTGCTTTGGAAGACTTAGGGGTCTTTGGTGGTAATTTGTAGCCTTATTTTTTCATGGTGTGTGTGTATGTGTGTGTACACTGATGGTTGAGGTCAAACAGAGTAAAGAGACTGTGCTGTTGGTATGAAGATCTCTTTAGTTAGGCTATGTTTTCCCTTCGCTTTATGCATCAAGAAATATTGTCTTCATTTCACCCTATTCACTTTAACTGGGTTGGACCCAGTCACTCTGTTGTAAGGAGATAATTCCTACTGGTTATAATGGTATACACAGATTCAAACATACATCAATTGTGAACATTAATTTTTTTTGATAATTTAATCCTTTTATCAATACCCTTCACAGATATGCCATATTGCTATTACTGGTTAGTTTGGAATCTGAAGGGAAGACAGAAGGAAAGATGATGGGGAAAAGGAAGGGGATAAGTCAATAAGAAGAGAGGAAAATAAGAGAATGTCAGTAAGTGAAAAATAGGTCAGACTATGTTGGAGGTATTTTTATAACTGGAATATGGTTAGTGTTGATGAAGTGCCCTAGTTACTTTTTCTTGCTGCTGAGACAAAATACCTGACATCCAAAGTTAAAGAAGAAAATGTTTATTTCAGCTCACAGTTTGTAAGGTTATAGTCATGATTGGCTGGCTCCAAGGCAAGGAGGCATGGCAGAGGGAGATCACAGGAGAAACAGCTTATGACATAGCAGGGTAGACAGAAGGCAGCAAGTAGCACCAAGAAGCAGCAGCAATGTCAGCAGCAGCAGCAACAGCAGCAACAGTCAAAAGAGCCTTCTCTCTCTTCCTTTATAATTTATCTTGGCTTAAACCTGTTGATTGGTGCCACCCACACCCAGGGTAGGAGACCCCAAATCCTAGTATCACACTCTTAATCTACATTTACAGACCCTAATGCAGCCACCTTCAAAACTCACCTCCTATGACCACATGAGGCTTTGAAGGGACATCTAGATACAAGCCATAATAAGGAGTTTGAGAGAATATTTGTGGAGGCAGCAGGATGGACACTGACAGAGGGAAATGTAATTAGGAATTGAGGGAAGCTATGAGATTGTCAGAACCTGTTACTACATCTGTAGTTTTCTTCAGATCCTTTTAAGGATAATTTTGTTAAGGGTTTTGTTAAGGATACTTTTGTTAAGGTTGACATGACCATGAATGGTACCATCCAAGTTAAAGTACTGGTCTATTCTTACTCTCTTTTGCACATATACAGGCACCTGCTATATATCACATGAAATATGGAGAAGTTGAGAGGAAAGTCAAGGACATAGGAAAAGTGAGAAAGAATAAAGAAAAAGAACAAGGAGGAAAGAAAGTTAAAAAGAGAGGAGAGAAGAAAGAATGAGAGAATGGAATAAAGAAAAAAACTTTAAAAATAAAAAGATAATATTGATAAAGAAGAAAGAATGGAAGAAAAAAATCCCAAAGAGAACTCAGAACAGACAATCAAACAAGGAAACAAACAAACAAAAATACACATAGTTGCTATACCAAATAGTTACAGAGTCCACACAGTTCCCTTCATGCTAAAGTCATAGTATGATTGCAAGAAGCCAAGCCAATTCCCAATTGTGGACTACTGTCTGCCTGGGAGTGGTGAGGGCTGTTAATCCCACTGGACCCACCTCCTGGCTTCCAGCCATAGTTTGAGCATAGCCAATTGCAGACCTTTGGCTGTCCCAAGATTCAACCACCTCAATAATTTGAGAATAGGATGTAGTTTACCCAACACCTGGTCCTCCATTGAATTCTGCCAGTGACCTCCTACTTCCACTCCTTCACTGCAGAGCAAATTGCATGGTCTTCATGCTTTCCTTGCGTAGGCCCTCTGCCTAACATACCACCACAAGCCCTCTGCCTCAACAGAGTCTTTATTCTTTTGCACTCAGACATTTATCCATTCCTGGTCCCTGTATAAAGGGCTCTGCCTTCCAACCCATGGAATTTGGTGCAGTCCCCAGGCTTGGCAAAGTGCTTCCTTTGCCCACATGGGATAATGGGCGGTAGACAGTATATCCCACTGTCTCAGATGTTTCCAGTCTAAGGAAACAATAGGAAAGCACCCACTTTGGTCCAGTTCTGTTGAATCTTTCCCTGTCCCTTGTATCTCCAGAGATGGTATCTGTGGGTCATTGCCAGGGACCTTGCCACCACCCATAGTTGGGGGTGTCTAGCCTCTCTCTGCCTAGGGCAGGGGCCTTTCTTCATTGATGCTGGAGAGTGGGTAAGGTGCTATAGGGACACAATGTTCCTGGGTTTGGGGGAGGATCATGGAAGGGGAAGGATTGCCTGTTTTTGTGCTGCTGGTACTCCCTTTTTCTGGTTGCAGTCCATGGATTCCCTGGGGCCCTTATTGCAGTTAAGATCCACACTAGTTTTCCTCTTCCAGGTGAGAGGGAGAGCATGTAAGGATCCTATCCCAGGAATCTGGCCTCTGCAGCTCTGTCTCTTTCCCTTGGGATGTTAGAACTGTTCCCAAGATGGTGTGCTCACTGGATAGAGGGTGTGGGAGAGCTGCAGATTAGCGGTTGCCTGCTTCCCTTTTTCATCAACCCAGATATTTGGTTCAGACTAGAAGATGCATCTTTCTGGTTAATTTTCTATGTCTGGGTATATTTGCCTCCCTCTTTTCAGAATATTGTACCTGCATTATCCAGGGTTCATCCTCTGAGCTTCTCCAACACACCTCTTCTTCTAATGCTCCATCTGTTTTGTGTTTTTCTTTCTTTCCTTTTTTTTTTATACCGGGCATTGAACTCAGGACCTTATGCTTGTGAGGCAGGTGCAATGCCACTGAGCTAAGTCCCCGGCCCTTGTTTTGTTTTGTTTTAAAGAGGAAGTCTAGAGCTCTCTTCTAGGACTTACATAATGCACTAAAATCAACACAGAACAGATACACTGGGGATGAATAAAAACATTAAATTCCTTGTAAATAGTAATAAGATACCAAATACAAGCCCCAAATTCTAGAATGATTCAGCTGAGGTCACACATTTAGTAAAGGTGGGCTGTGTCCCCAGATCGAATACATCTATCTGCCATTTTGGTGCCTGATCTAGAGAGAAAGAGGTATATCATATGTATGGCCAAAATAAGGTTAAGCAGGAAAATCCTCATACATAGTAACAATAATCATAGTGGAAAACTCCATTTAGTTTCTATTTAAAAAGCAAGAATCAGCAACTGAGAGGCAGCATAAAGTGCATAGTTATTGATCACTATTCATTTTCTCAGGAACACTTAAAATTAAACCATATAGTTCAGTATTCCAAGACTTCATCATTTGATTAGGGAATAAGAATTAAATCTTAAGGACTTTGGAGTGTAGACATATGCACACGCATGGTACTGTGCTTTAGGAATTAAGCATATACAATCATGCACCACATAGCATTTTGGCCAAGAATGGACTGCATATATGACAATGGTCTCATAAGATTATATTGCCTAGTTATGTCATAGCCATCTTAGTTTCACTAAGTACACCCTATGATATTCACACAAAGATGGAATCCATCAGCAATACATTTCTGAGAACATATCTTCATCATTAAGCAATGTATAACTATTTGTGATAAAACTGTCATGAATACAACTTTTTTCTAATCAAGTTCATTAGATTCAACTTAAATGATTTCAAAAGAAACAAATCTTAAACAAAGCACCCACTTCATAATCACAACATGAAATAAGATAATTCTTGTCCATGTTTCTGCTTGAAATTGGGAATTCATTCTTAGTACAGTAGGAAAAAAATTCCATAGCCCAATGCAAAACAAAATCATGTAAAAGCAGACAGAGTTCTTTTTTCCCTCAATTCATTTGCAATTCTAATGTTCACTCATATATTTTAGGCACTGATGTATGATGAAGCTGTTTATTTTCTGGAGTCAAATGTAGCATGATTTTTTTTTTCTTCTCTCTGTCTCATTCTCTCAGGGGCACTTAAAATCGAACAGTCTAGTTCACCATCAATTTCACTCTCACATTTTCTTTGCAATCATTGCAAGTTCAAAATTTACTATAACAGCAGGCCACTTCCCACTGTTTTTTTCTGGCTTTAATCATGTAAAGATATTAACAAGTATAATGAATACAATGGCTATTGATGACCTCTCATTTATGTAAAGTATAATAAAAAGAGTCAAGAAAAATTCACTTGGTCTTAGAAAATTCTGCCAACTCCAAATGTGAATAAATAAAATCTATTTGTTGGTATGGTAGTATGGTTAGTATGGTAGTGTGTCATTGAAAGACTCTTTTCCTAGAAAACACGTAACTGAGGATGCTAACAGTGTCAGACACTCTATCAAGGAAATACATACATTCCTAAATTTTCATTGGTGCTTTAGAGTTCCCTAATTGTATAGCAAACACTGTGGCCTTCTATCAAAAACATTTTGCCAACTCTGAAAAAAGAGATTGAAGAGGATATCAGAAAACAGAAAGACATCCCTTGTTCCTGGGTAGGAAGAATCAACATAGTGAAACAATGTGGGAAAAATTTTTCACCTGCCGTTCCTCAGACAAAGGTCTACTATCTAGAATATATGAAGAACTTAAAAAAATCAGACCTCCCAAATTTAAAGACTCAATCCAAAAATGGGCATCTGTAATAAACAGACACTTCTCACACAAAGAAGTAAAAGCAGCAAATAAACATATGAAAAAATGTTCAATATCACTGGTCACTTGAGAGATGCAAATGAAAACAACATTGAGATTCCACCTCATCCCAGAAAGAATGGTGCTATCATGAAATCGACCAATGACAAATGCTGGCAGGGCTGTGGGGAAAGAGAAACACTTCTCCACTGCTGGTGGGAGTGTAGACAGCTGCAACCACTGTGGAAATCAGTATGGAGATACCTCAAAGAACTAGGATTGGAAGTCCCATTTGATACAGTTATTCTCCTGCTGGGTATCTTCCCCAAAGAATTAAAAGAATCATACCACAGTGATATATGTGCACCCATGCTCATAGCAGCACAATTTGTAATAGCTAAAACTTGGAAACAACCCAATTGCCCATCAACTGGAGACTGGATAAAGAAAATGTGGTTTGTTTTTATAAAATGGAGTATTACTCAGCCATAAAGAATGAGAAACTAGAGACATTTATAGCTAAATGGATGCACATTGAGGCAATACTCTTAAGTGAAATAAATAGGACACATGTGTAAATACCGAATAGTTTCTGTAGTGTAAGAAACTGAAAATGTGAATAAGGACTAAAAGGTATAATAGATAATGTGAAATAGGAAGGAAAGGGGCAAAGGGGAAGGGGTAGTGGGAGGGGTAGGGGAAAAGAAAGAAGGGAATAGAATTAATATGAGAAAAAGAAAAAATGGAAACAAAGTCTGTAGATAGGGAGGGATGGAGGGGTTGAAGGGAGGGCAGGGGAATGGGGAAAAAATAAGAACCAAGATGGATTATGTAAAGGTGCAAATTTCCAATGATGAATGTCATTATATTGTATACCTTAAATGTGCCAATAAAATTAATTTAAAAAAGGAAACATTTTGTCAAGAATTATTATTTCAAAGTGGTGTCACTAATGGTTTTTCTGAAGAAAGAATGTCATATAAGGACTCCCTGCCACAACTTTTTATAATTACTCAACAGGTCTACAGCCTTTCAGTGGCCCAGAGGTAGTAGAAAAACCAGCTGGGCCTACAATAAGGAAAAGAAATACAAACAGTAGAGCACAGAGGCAGGAACCCACACTTGCCCTGAATCTCCACAGAGGATTTCAGATCTGTGCACAGATTAAGCCTTTCATAACATAGACTAAAAAATACCTATTTTTTGTTTTTCGCAGTGCTGGAGATTGAATCCAGGGCCTCATAGGCAAGGACCTGTACCACTGAGGTAAACCTCAGGCCTTCCTTAGCCTGTTTTGTTTTAAAGGTTAAAATTATATTATGTTTATAAGAATTGAGAAACCTTACTCAACTAGATAAGTAAATAAATACAAATAGTTTTGTTATAGCAAAGTCACTCCAGTATAAGTTGTATGCTCAAATTCAAATACTGTGTAGCTATAACATCAGAAATAATAAATATTTAATAAGAAATAGTTTAGTTGATAATTCAGTTAGGTCATCCTTCAAACTACTTGGAAACAAAGGAATTGAGAAACATGATTTATAAAAGAATATGTTGTCTTGTCAATTCCATTATTCTCTTCTGCCTTTTCTGAGGGGAAATGTAAAAAAAAGACTTTCCTAAAATTGTAAAATGGAAATTCAGTTCTGTTACTCTTCTACTTAGAGGCACCATTTTTAATATTATATACACAGGAAGGGTTGGGAAAGTTGAAATATTGTTCCATTTTTATACACTGTTTTTATCTTATGTAATTTAAATATTTCAGTAAAACCTTGAAAATAAAAATAGACATTAAGACAGGGATAAATGAAATTTTTCATTACCGAGTATGTTGAAAGTCCAGAAGAAATGTGAAAGGGCCGCCGAAAGGAAGGGGCACACATATGTTCAAGCAGCAAGCTTTATTGGGGCGGCAGTCTGCAGCCTGCTGGGACTGACTCACAAAATGGAGACCAGCCATCGCATGAGCTGAGCTGGAGGCTTATATGGGGTCTTTGCATGTGGGAGAGCATGTAGTCCTTTGATGGGGGTGGGTGATTGCAGTTAGGGCATATAGCTACAAATTCTGGTTGGGGGACAGAGAAACAGCTCCAGGAAGTCCCTGTCTCATGGGAGTATCTGGTGGGATGAAGTGACAATCTCCAGGAAGTCTCTGTCTTACTGGGACATTTGGTGGGAGAAGTGACAAGATCCAGGAGGTCCCTATCTTAAGGGAACATTTGGTCAGGAATCCAGTGGGGCAGAAAAGTCCTTAACTCCGTAGGAGGTCATTAACTAGGAGGGGTCAAGCCTTAGTTGTGTAGAGAGTCCCTGTTCCCCTGTTCGCCTTTAGGGAGGAGGACAGGGAGAAGGGGGAGGGAGCTTGTTCTGTGGGGGCTTTGGAATACCTAATAAAATGAGCTTAGTAAAAAGTTGAAGTTTCCAATAATTCTTTAAATTCTTTTTATATTCATATTCTCTGACAAAGTAGGAATCCTTGTTATGAATAGTCATATGGGTGAAATAAGGCATGGAATTATCATTTTCTTCAGCTTTGATTAAGGGAAGATTGCGTCTGTCTAATGACTAATTGTCTATATGGTCATGCCCAGGGTGTTTTTACATCTTAGAACATTGCATCTCAGTAAAATTCAGCAGAATGAGAGGCAGGTCTGTGTTTTGTAAAGTCAGAAAATAGTAGCTATGCCTGAAGTTGAAAGAAGAATCTTCATAACACTTGACTACAAGTATATTCTCACTTTCAGCAAATACTGCATAGCAGAATTGAGTCTACAAATTGATTCTCATAAAACTATGTCCATGTACCTTGCTATAGACTGAACTATGGTCTCTCAAAATTCATATATTGAAACCCTAGCCTTCACTCTGACCATATGTGGAGAGAGAATCTTTAAAGAAGTAATTAAAGTTAAATGAAGTCATAAGAGCAGGACCTCTATCTGACTGTTGTCCTTATAAAAAGTAAAAGACACTAGATGCATGTATGCACAAAGAAAAGGCCATGTGAGGACACAGCAAGAAGACAGCCATAAATGCAAGCCAAAAAAGAGAAGCCTCTCCAGAAGCCAATCCTGCTGGTACCTTAGTCCTAGACTTCTACCTTCCAGAACCATGAAACAATAAATTTCTGTTGTTCAAACCACCCAGTCTGTGATATACTCTTAAGGCAGCCCAAGCAGACTAATAGATACCTCTCAGGAAGTCTTGATATATCTTTAGGGGTTGCACACCAAATTTTTACTGTACTGCTTCACAAGCAGAGCCTAATTTGCTGTTCCTGGTACTCTGTCCCCACTACATGGTGTAACTATTAAATTCTACCATTGCTCAAATAGCTAAAGCAAAGGCTACAGTTCATGCCAAACACAGGGAAGTCACAGAGTTATAGCTCTCTAAGTTGTACTAATTCACCTTAGCACACACTTCTAATGCCCATGTCACAACCACTGGCCCACATTTGATTTTGCCAACAGCTACCATAGACATTGCTATGCAAGCTCAAGGGTTCCACCTTAGGCTTTCCTGAGTTATCTCTCAACTTTGTGCCTGGGGTCTTTTTCAGATGCCTTGGGAGCCTGCTTTATGTAGGGGCAACAAGAGCCCAACCAAGAAATATGGAGGAAGGAACAGTTTCCAGGTTCCAACATTCAACCAATAGGAGATTGAAAGCAGGAAATAAATGTTTTAGGCTCCCTGCCCTCAGGCAGACAATCCTGGGGTGAGATTTGGGGGGTGGGTTGTATGTTTTCCAGAAAGTCCTGAGAGACTAATAGTCCTGTTCCCTCACAAAGGCAGCTTCCATAATGCATCCTTAGGTCTTGATCCTGTCCTCAGAAACAGACCCTGAGATGAAGATTTGTGTGTGAGTGATTTATTCAGGAAGTGTATTTGTTGGCTTTCCCACTGCTGGGACCAAATATCTTAAAAGTATCAGATACTCTATCAAGGAAATTTAAAGAAGGAAAGATTCATTTGTGTTCATGGTTTCAGGGAATTTAGTTCATAGTCAGCTGGGCAGAAACATTATGGTAGAAAGCCATGGTAGAACAAACCGCTCACTTCATGGTGACCAAGAAGCAGAATAGGGCAACAACACCAGTGAGGAGGGCCCAGGGACTATATACAGTACCCAACCAAGGTCGTGCCTTTATGAGCACCCAGATGCACCCAGAAGTGTGCTTTACTAATCCTCTCGGTGTCTCTCAAGCCAATGGGGTTGACAATGCAGCTTAATTTTCACAGTAAATGTGCCTAGGAGAGAGCAGTAAGACAGTGGGGAAAGCAAAGCTGAACAGGGATGGGGGGAAAAAGCAGCAGGGAGAGGTTTCAGGTGAATCCCAACATTGAAAGAATTGTGGAATATAAACCACAGGGTTTGTCCTACCTGGAGGCAAGGATGATGGGCTTTCATACTCCTGTACAAGTCATTGGCTAAGAGCCACCCTGGATCATGGGGGACCAAGGCAGTATAAACTTCCAGGAACTCCTGGTTCTCCATGTCTCCAGATAAGGCAACTTTAACAGTTAAAGGGTACTTCTATAATGAAAGCTTGAACTATTAAAAGCAAAACACACAGAAGCTGGGAGACTGGGAAAACAGAGTCAATATTGGGATTTTAGAGAACAGCAGTAATATCAACCACTACATCTTACATCAGTTCATTTTCCATCTCTGTCTTTCTCCTTATTCCTTCATGCCTGCTTCCTAAGATCCCTTCCCAAATAAACACCGTGCACCAAACACCTTGTCTCAGATTCTGCTTTCTAGGGAACACAAATGAATTAGCTTTAAGAACAGCAGCTGTCTGCCTCCCTGGAGCCAATTCTTCTCACATGAGTTTGAACTCAGCATGCAGGGGGTGATGAGGAAAGAACACTTTGTCAGTAGAAAAAAAAAAGATTGTGTGACATTCTGTTCAGAATAATAGGCATAAACTCACATTTACACACCTAAGAGGAACACCTTGCAGGCTCTTCCTCAACCAAGATTGGCTATCTACACTAGACATGTCCAGAGCAGTGGCTTCTCCTTCTAAAGAGAAATTTTATTTACTGAGTACCATTTTACCATTTACCTCACCACATACAGAGAAAGAAACTCTTATGTAATTAGTATTACACAAGTGCTATTTCCACTGGCAGGAATCTCCCCTTAGGAGGGAACTCAAAGTTTCACAATCAAGTTTGTTGTAATTTGCTGCATTTATTTTTGCTAATTCTATATCAGTGCCATAGCAATAGAAGCAGAAATATGTGTCAATCTTCCTGGACACACTCCTTGGAGGTATAGTTAGGCTACTCCAGTTTTCCCTACCTTGGTCATTCCTTTCTTGACCCACTCCCAAAACCTAGGAATGGAGGGGCTGGGGATTTAGATCAGTGGTTCCACCGCTGCCTCACAAGTGCAAGGTCCCAAGTTCGATCCCTAGTACCAAACAAACAAACAAACAAACACAACAACAAAATAACATAGGCATGGAGTTGAGATTACTATAACTCGTTCTTAAAAATAATTCTTAAAAAGATACCTGACAAACTGGAAGATAATATATGCAAAATACATAACTGACAAAGGACTTGTACCTAGGATACAAGGAACTCTCAAAATTCAACAAGACAAACAACCCAATTTTTTTAAGTAGACAGATTTGAACAGACATTTCACCAAAGAAGAGATATAGGTGGCAAATAAGCACATGTAAAGATGTTTCACATCATTAGGTATTATGGGAATGCAAATTTAAACCACAATGAGGTACTACACACACTCTAAAAGGGCTAAATATTTTAAATAAAATAACAATACCGAGTGCTAATGAGCATGTGGAGTAACTGGAACTCCCATATGTTACTCATGGCAGTGCAAAATCATAAAGCCACTTTGCAAAAGCAGTTTGCAATTTTTTTCTCCCCTTTTCTGAGGGAGCTCACTTCCAATGGTTCATCAATACAGTGGTATAAATACGCAGACCCTTTGCCCGACTTGGTACATCTCTTAAGGACCAAGCCATCTCCAAAACACTGCCATAGGATTGGCTGGGTTGCTTTTTGAGAATACACTGCAGCCCAACTTCTCCATCTGCTCTGTGGAACTTTTGTTCAGCATTGCATGGGAGAATCTCCTACATGAAGGACCCAAGGAGAAATGGGACCACCTTGCTTTTAAAATAAGATCTAAGTCTCTGAAGAGTTAAGGAGTGTTCCTTCTGCAAGAAAAGATAGTGTGCTGTCTAATGGAATTCTGAGTTAGCCCTGGTCTGCGATATTCTAGAAAGTAATTACAATTAATTCTACTGCAAATGTACAGTTCCATGCCCAGGCTCTTCTGTTAACCCCATGAATTGCTCTGTGTGACAAGCTGGGTTTACTTGGAAACAGATTTTGAGATGGTTATTTGTGTGCAGGAAGTTTACTAGGTCATACTTGTAAGATGAATACCTATGGAAAAGTGAGGGATCCAGGATTGAGCACAAGAAGAAATTGGTCTGTGCTGCAGCTGCAACAAAGGTAGAATAGGCAGAATAATGACAACCAGCCACTCACCATGTCCTAATCCCTGGATCCTGTGCACCTTAGATGACAAAATGGACTTTGTAGATATGATTAAGGATATTGTGAAAGGAGAGTGCTATATCCTGGATTATTGGGGTGGGGGGACTCAATGTAATCATAAGGAAAAAGAAAAGAAGGCATCTTTTCTCATCAGAGTCAGAGAGAAAGATACAAGAATGGAAGCAGAAGTCAGAGAGGAGACCAGATGCTCTGTTTCTGGGGTTTTGCTTGTGGTTTGTTTTTGTTTTTGAGACAAGGTCTCTCTATATAGGTCAGGCTGGCCTTGAACTCATTATGTAACTCAGGTTGGCTTTGAACTCATGGCATCCTCCTGCCACAGCCTCAGGAGCACTTGGGATCACAAACGTGCACCACTGCAACTGGCTTTGTTTTATTTTTTGACAAGGGGTCTCCCAATGTTTCCCAGCCTGGTCTCAAATTTCTGGGTTTATGTGATTCTCTCATCTCAGCCTCCTGAGTGCTGTGACTGCAGGCACACTACCACAACCAATTTCTGCTGCTGGGTTTTAAAGAAGGAGGAAAGCTCCACCACTCCCAGGGCAGAGGAGGTGAGCCATGTGGGCACCAGCAGCACCACCCCCCCTCCCGTTAAAATGAGAAGACACATAAACAAGCCTCAAAAACAGACTTCCAGATAACCTACAGCAACTCCAAAGAGAAACGAAATGGAACAACCTGATACTCAACCACCTGGACTCACTGAACTAGCAATGAAAGAGGATCTGGAAAAAATGAAATCAGAAATAATTTCTCAGATAACAGCAGAGATTGTGCTCATAGTGCAAGACATGATTAATAAATCTAGAGAGAACACAGATAAAAAAAATAGAGGCGCTGAGGAACATGATGGAATCTCAACATAGGAAACAAATGGAATCCGTAAAACAGATGCAAACAGATATCCAGGAGATTAAAAGCTCCATTGAAAGTTTACACAGCAGAATGAACCAATGTGAGGACAGAATTTCAGATATAGAAGGTAAAATTGCAATTAGTGACCAAGAAAAGAAAAATTGCTTTAAAATTATAAGGGACCATGAGAAATCAATCCAGCAGCTGCTAGATAATGCAAAGAAGAATAACATAAGACTGATTGGAGTCAATGAAGAAACAGGAGAGAGTGCAGATGACATAAAAAATCTCTTCACAGAAGTGATGGCAGAAAACTTCCCAAGGAGGGGAAAAGAACTTGACATACAGATAAGTGAGGCACACAGGACTCCAACTAGCCTTGATCAAAAAAAATCTACACCTAGGCATATAATAGGATTCCAGAAACTCAACAAAAGAATAAAATTCTACAAGCAGTTAGACAAAAAAAAACAAATCACATACAAAGGAAAGCCCATCAGAATCACAGCAGACTTCTCAATGCAAACCCTCAAGGCAAGAAGCACTTGGAGTGATGTATTTCGAGCCCTAAAGGAAAACAGCCTCCAACCCAGATTGATGTACCCTGCAAAACTATCTTTCAAAATGGATGGAGAAATAAGTTACTTTCATGATAAAGAGCACCTCAGGAACTTCATGAATACCAAACCAGCACTCCAAAAAATTTTAGACAATATCCTAGGAAAAGACAATGAGGATCACAACCCCAGGAAACCCAGCAGAATGAATTTGTTGGGTATGAGAAATTAAACATAAAGGGGGAGAATCCAACAAAAAGAAAAAGTCATGACAAGGCTTTTAACACTTTTAACTTCATCTCCCTAATGAGTGCATAATTCAATCTTGTTATTGTACTGATTAGTATTTTTCTGATTCTAGAGTTGCACACCTTTCCTTGTGCTGTACTGGCTATTTATCATCTTCTTATGTCTACTTTTTAATTGGGTTGTCTATTAATGAGCTGTAAGAGTTCTTTATATATTCTGGTCATAGGTTATATGCATTGTAAATATGGCCTGTTTAAGGACTACTTTCCATTTTAATGATGTCATTTAAAGTTCTAAATTTTGATGGAATGTCATTTATCAATTTTTTTCTTTTATACAACATGTTTTTTGTATCCTAGGAAGTTCCTGCTTATCCTAAATTCATAAACACTTTCCCTTATAATTTCTTCTTAAAGTTTTATAGTTTTAGTCTTTCATATTTAGGTTTATAGATCCTTTCAAGTTATTTTCATGTATGGAAATAAAGGGTTGAGGTTAATTTAAAAAAAAAAGGAGGAGGAAAGGTCATAAGCCAAGGAATATGGGATGGCCTCTAGAAAGTAGAAAGAACAAAGCAATATATTTTCCCCAAGATCCTCCAGAAAGAATGGCATTCTGCTGACATGTTACTTTAGACCAGTGAGATTCATTTCAAACTGCTTACCCCAAGAACATTAAGATTAAAAGTTGGTGTTGTTTTAAGCCACACCTTATGGTTATTTGTTACAACAACCAGGAGCAGGAAACTCACACAAGAGGCCTCAGTCAATTCCAGTGAATTGTTCTGAAGCTGGAGTAGCCCTTTAGAACTGTCCCAAACTGGTGAATGGGCTAGGCATTTATATTCTCAAATAGACCATCCACTGGATATAGGTGGGTCCCAAAAACATTGTGACCTTCAGAAAAGTAGCTTTTCTCAGCCAAGGGTAGTTCCCAGAGAGGGCTAATAAGCTCTCTCAGAGGCTGAGACAATCAGTGCTTTAAGTCCTGAAAGGATGAGGAGATGGACCTGAATAGTATACCATCTCATCCACTATAGTCACCCATCTGTTTCCATGGGTTCCATATCCATGAATTCCATGTCCATGGATTTAACCGAGGATCAAAAATATTTTTTAAAAATTGTGTCTGTTCTGAACATGTACTGACTTTTTTCTTTGACATTATTCCCCCAAAATATGGTCTAATAAATTTTTATACGGCAATTACATTGTGTTAAGTATTATAAGTAAACTAAGATGATTTAAAGTATTTAATAGGATTGTACAGGTTCTATGCAAATATTATGCCATTTGGTATAAGGAGCTTGACCACGTGAGGAATTTGATATCCATAGGAGGGTCCTGGAACCAAGCTCCTAAGGACATAACTCCAATAGATCTATTTTCCCTATCCTCACTTCCAGTTCTCCCAGTATCAATATGTAGTCCCAATAGGGAAAACAAATTTAGTTAGACGTGCCTTTACTAAGCAAATTAAACTCTTTTATGCTATGCTCACGTTAGCATTCTTGAGCTTATCTGCTTTGTTTAAAGAGAGGTGGAGAGTGTTACATTAAAGTTTTCTAGGCTTCAGTTCCTCTGAGTCTCTAAAGTTAAGAAAAGCTTCAGAATACAGATTTTTCTCAGAAACTACTCAAGGAGCAAGATCAATACAATTATTTTGAAACATGCTAAAAGTGAAACTTTAACTGAGGACTCCAGAAATTAGGAAATCATTTTAGGAAACATATTTTGAAAGATTAGGTTCTAGAGCAATTTGCCAAATGATGCAATTCTAATTTCACACATGCTATCAATGACATTTGTTGAATTATAAGAAACTATTAAATGAATGTCTAAAGGAGGTGAAGAGTTAATCCATTTTTAATCCAGCATGAGTGACATTTTGCCCACCGTATTTGTTTTTTACTAGAATCTCTCATCACACATTGCTTATTAGCACATGAAAATACAACTATTCCTCAGCATATGCTACCTTCTAATGTTAGATATCTAAATTATGTATAAAGTGTGAAATAGTTCCATTTTATCATGTTTGTACACTCATAATACCTTGCTTGAACTAATTCAATCATCACTTGTCTTTCTGCTCTTGGTCACCACACCAATCCATTCTGGACACTGTAGCCAGATGACCCCCTCTGGATTACATTTCAGATTCTGTCATACTTTTATTCAAACCCTTTCAGCATCTCCTCAAGACCAGTTACAAATTTGCATCCCTGGTATTAAAAGCCCTCTGCATTATGTCTCTAAAATACCTTTCTAGCTTTGTCACTAATGAATGTCTCCCTAAACACCACCACAGCTACTCTGTGATTCTGTCAAAGTGAAACGCTTTTTGCTGTCTGAAAACTCTGTGTTAGTCTGCGTTTTTTAAACTGCTCTTCCACCGACCAGAAATACTGTATACATCGTATACTTTAAATCATTATCCATTTGAAGAAGCAAGTATTATAAGCCATATTTAAAGACTTCATTGATTCAACTAACTAGATGTGATCATTCATACTTCAATTTGTCATAAAATTCCTATACTAGTTAGGAATTGTTTTATTATAGGTAGTAGAAATTCATTTAAATAATTTAAATAAAAAAGAGGGATTTGTAAGAAACATAAGTAGGTATATTTTTCCCTTAGATTCTTTTATTGGTACATTTTAGGTATACAATACATTTGCATTTATCATCAGGCACTTGCACCTTTACATGATATATCATGGTTCTTATTTTTTCCCCATTTCCTGTCCTCCCTTCACCCCCTCCACCCTTCCTTATTTACAAAGACTTTGTTTCCATTTTTTCCTTTTCTCATAATTTTTCCTTTTCCTTCTTTCTTTTCCCCTACCCCTCCCACTTCCCCTACTCCTTTGAACCTTTTCTTCCTATTTCCCATTATCAATTATTCATTTTCATCATTAGTTACACTTTCAGTTTCTCACACCAGAGAAACTATTCAGTATTTACATATGTGCATCCTATTTATTTCACTTAAGAGTATGGCCTCAATAGGCATCCATTTAGCTATAAATGTCTCTAGATTCTCATTCTTTATGGCTGAGTAATACTCCATTTTATTAAAAAAAAAAACCCACATCTTCTTTATCCAGTTTCCAGTTGATGAGCACTTGGGCTGTTTCCAAGCTTGTGCTATTACAAATTGTGCTGCTATAAACATGGGTACACATATATCGCTGTGGTATGATCCTTTAAATTCTTTAGGGAAGATACCCAGCAGGGGAATACCTGGGTCAAATGGGACCTCTAGTCCTAGTTCTATGAGGTATCTCCATACTGATTTCCACAGTGGTTGTACCAGTGTGCACCCCACCAAAAATGAAGAAGGGTTCCTTTCTCCCCACAACCCCACCAACATTTGCTGTTGGTTGATTTCTTGATAGCAGCCATTCTTTCTGGGGTGAAGTGGAATCTCAGTGCTGTGTTCATCTGCATCTTTCAAATGACCAGTGATGTTGAACATTTTTTCATATGTTTATTTTCTACTTCTTTGTCTGAGAAATGTCTGTTCATTTCAGATGCCCCTTTTTGAATTGGGTCTTTAAATTTGGGGGGTCTGATTTTTTAAGTTCTTTATAGATTCTAGATAGTAGATCTTTGTCTGAGATACAGCTGCTAAAATTTTTTTCCCACATTGTGGATTGTCTCTTAGCTCTGTTGGTGGTTTCTCTTGCAGTGCAGAAGTTTTTATTAAGATGAGATCCCAGTTGTTGATTCTTTATGCTAGTTCCCATGCTACTGAGGTTTTGTTCATAAAGTCTTTTCCTATGCCAATGTCTTCAACAGTTCTACCTAACTTATCATCCAGCAAGTTTAGTGTTTCTGTGTTAATATTTAGATCTTTAATCTACTTTGATCTTAGTTTAGTGCGTGGTGATAGGTAGGGGTCTAGTTTTAATCTTTGTCAGGTTGAAATCCAGCTTTTCCAGCACCATTTATTAAAGAGGCTATCTTTCCTCCAGTGAGGATGGTTGGCTCCTTTGTCAAAGATGAGGTGGCTGAGTATGTCTGGAGTTGTTTCTGCATCTTCTAATCTATTCTACTGATCCTCAGGTCTGTTTCTTTGCCAGTACCATGCTGTTTTTATCACAGTAGTTTTGTAGTATAGTTTCAAGTTGGGGATTGTGATACCCACTGCCATGTCTCTGTTGCCTAGAATTGCTTTTGCTATTCTAGGTCTCTCCTTGTTCCAAATGAATTTTTGGATTGTTTTCTCTAGTTCTGTAAAATATATTGTTGGAATTTCAATCGGCATTGCACTAAATCTATATAGTAGTTTTGGAAGTATGGCCATTTTCTTTATATTGGTTCTTCCTATCCAGGAATAAGGGATGTCGTTCCATTTTTTCATGTCCTATTCGATCTCTTTTTTCAAAGTGCTATAGTTTTCATTGTAGAGGTCTTTTGCTTCCTTTGTTAGACTGCTTCCTAGATATTTCATTTTTTTGGATGCTATTGCTAAAGGAATTGTTCCCTAATTTCTCTCTCAGTGAGTCTTATTTGTGTACAAGAAGGCTATTGTTTTTTGAGTGTTGACCTTGTATCCAGCTACTCTACTGAATCTATCAATTAAGTCTAGAAGTCTTTTGGCAGAGTTTTTTGGGTCTTCTATGTAGAGTATCATGTCATCAGCTAATAATGACAGTTTAACTTCTTCCTTTCCTATCTTTACTCCTTTTATTTCTTTCTCTTGTCTAATTGCTGTGGCTAATGTTTCCAGAACTATATTGAACAGGAGTGGTGATAGTGGACATCCTTGTCTTGTTCCTGATTTTAGCATGAAAGTTTTCAGTTTTTGACCATTTAGTATGATGTTGGCTGCCAGTTTTTCATATATAGCCTTAATCAGGTTCAGATAAAGACCTTCTATTTCAATTTTCTGTAGGGTTTTTATCATGAATGGGTGTTGGATTTTGTCAAATTCTTTTTCTGCATCTATTGAGATGACCATATGGTTTTTGTCTTTGGCCCTGTTAATATAGTGTATTACTTTTATTGATTTATGTATGTGGAACCATCCTTGCATCCCTGGGATAAATCTGACTTGGTCAGGGTGTATGATTTTCTTGATAACCATCTGTATTGTTTGCCAGTACCTTGTTGAGGATTTTTGCATCTATGTTCATTAGGGAGATTGGCCTGTAGTTCTCTTTTTTGGTTGGGCCTTTTCCTGGTTTTGGAATCAAAGTAACACTTGCTTCCAGGAATGAATTTGGAAGCCTTGCCTCCCTTTCAATTTTACTGAAGAGTTTACAGAGTAAAGACAATAGTTCTTCTCTAAATGTCTTATAGAATTCAGCAGTGAAGCCATCAGGACCTGGGCTTTTCTTTGTTCATAAATTTTTAATTGCATTTCCAATTTCACTGATTGTAATTGAGGTGTTTAGAATTTCTATATCTTCTTCATTTAACTTTGGCAATTTGTATGTATCTAGGAATCTGTCTATTTCTTCTGTGTTTTCCATTTTATTAGAGTACAGGTTCTTGAAGTAGGTATTGATGATCTTCTGGATTTCTGCTGGATCTGTTGTGACTTCACCTGTTTCATTCTTAATTGCATGGATTTGAGCCTTTTCTTTCCTTTTTTTTATAAGGTTGGCTAAAGGATTATTGATTTTATTTATTCTTTCAAAAAAACCAACTCTTTGATTCATTGATTTTTTTTATCATTCTCTTAGTCTCCATTGCTTTGATTTCTGCTCTGATCTGTATAATTTCCTCTCTTCTATGAGCTTTGGGTTTATCATGCTCTTTTTTTTTCTAGGAGCTTGAGGTTCAGCATTAGGTTGTTTACTTGAGCCTCTGTTTTTCTAATATGGGCATTCACTGCTACGCATTTACCTTGTAGAACTGCTTTCATTGTGTCCCATAGATTCCTGTATGTTGTACTGGCATTATCATTTACCTGTAGAAACTGTCTAATTTCTTCTTTAATTTCCTCTGTGACCCACTGGTTGTTTAGGAGAATGTTATTCAATTTCCATGTTTTTGTGGGGTTTTGCAGTTTCTTTTTTTTTTTTGGTACCGGGGATCGAACTCAGGTCCTTGCACTTGCACAGCAGGCGGCGAAACCACAGAGCTAAATCCCCGGCCCCACGGTTTCTTATGCTATTGATCTCCAATTTTACTGCACTATAGTCTGATAATATACAAGGGGTAACTTCAATTCTTTTGCATTTACTTAAACATGCCCTATGATCTAGTATGTGGTCTATGTTGGAGAATGACCCGTGTGCAGCCAAAAAGTATGTATATTCTGGTTTTGTGGGGGTGGAACCTCTATTAAGTCATCTATTAAGTAGACATCTATTATTATTATTATATCTGCTATTATTATTATGTAGATATCTATTAAGTTCCTTTGTTGAAAAGCTTGGTTCAGTTCTAGAATTTTGTTGATTTTTTGTCTAGATGATCTGTCTATTAGTGACAATGGGGTATTGAGGTCCCCCACTACAATTGTATTAGTGCTTATTTGGTTTTTCATGTCCATTAATATTTATTTTGTATAGTTGGGGGCATTCATATTTGCTGCATATATTTTTATGATTGTCATCTCTTCCTCTTGGATTGTTCCTTTCACAAGGATATAGTGATGATCTTTTTCTCTCTTAATTAGTTTTGGCTTGAAATCTATTTTGTCTGCAAATAAGATTGCTACCCCTGCTTTTTTCTAGGTTCCTGTCACATGGAGAACTGTTTTCCATCCTTTTACTTTCAGTCTATGAATGTCTTTGTGAATTAGCTGTGTTTCTTGTATACAGCATATTGCTGGATTTTGCTTCTTAATCCATTCTGCCAGTCTATTTCTTTTGATTGGTTGAGACAATTAACATCGAAGGTTATAATTGATAGTTATTGACTCATCCTTGTCATGATGTTTTACTGTTGTTGGCTCTTTTATTTTTTATTTTTCCCCCCTTTCCCTTTAGTTTCTTGCCTTGCCTGGTGGCTTCGTTCTGTTGGGCCTCATGCAGTTGTGACCTTCATTGTCTTTTTCTAGGATATTGTTTAGAATTGTTTGGATGGTTTGGTGTTCATGAAGTTTCTCAGGTGTTCTTTGTCATCAAAGTATCTAATTTCCCCATCAATTTTTTTTTTGGTCCCAGGGATTGAACTCAGGTCTTTGTGCTTATGCAGCAGGCGGCGAAACCACTGAGCTAAATCCCCAGTCCTTCCCCATCAATTTTTAAAGATAATTTCGCAAGATACAACAGTCTAGGTTGAAAGTGATTTTCTTTTAGGGCTTGAAATACTTCACTCCAAGCTCTCCTTAACTTGATGCTTTGTGTTGCGAAGTCTGCTGTGATTCTGATGGGCTTTCCTTTGTATGTGATTTGTTTCTTTTCTCTAACTGCTTGTAGGATTTTGTTCTTCTGCTGAGTTTCTGGGATCTTGACTATTACATGCCTGGGTATAGAGTTTTTTTTTTATCGTGGCTAATTGGAGTTCTATATGCCTCACTTATCTGTATGTCCAATTCTCTACCTCTGTCTGGGAAGTTTTGTACTATTACTTATGTGAACAGTATTTTATGTCATTTGTACCTTCTCCTGCTTTTTTGTGAACTCCTATCAGTCTTATGTTATTCTTCTTTGCATCATCTAGCAGCTGCTGGATTGATTTCTCATGGTCCCTTGCTATTTTGAAGAAATCTCTGTTTTCATGGTCACTAACCACAATCCTGTCTTCTATGTCTGATATTCTATCTTCACATTCACTCAATCTGCTGTGAATACTTTCAGTGGAGTTTTTAATCTCCTGAATATCTGTTTGAATCTGTTTCATGGATTCCATTTCTGTCCTATGTTGGGCTATCATGGTTTACATTTCTTTCTTATGCTGGCCATTCATGGCTTCCAGCATGGTTCTGAGCTCATCTATTTTTTTATGTTTCTGTTCTAGAGCCTTTAATCATGTCTTTCACTCTGCTTACCATCTCTGTAGTTATCTGGGAAATTATTTCTGTTTTGAATTCTTCTAAAGCCTCATTCAACTGTTTTGTTACTTTCTGTGCTATCAGTTCAGGATGTCCAGGTGGTGGATTGTCATATTTTTCCACCTCATTTTCCCCAGAATTTGCCTTTGGTGAGCTGGAAGTCTGTGTTTGTGTCCTGCCAAGGTGTCTTCTCATTTTTAATTCTGTTGTTGGTGCTGTGTTTTGCTTTAATTCCTGGCCTGATACTCCAATATTTCTTGAGTATCTTTATTACTGGTGTTTTGAGCCCCTATGAAGTGATTGCTTCTCAGAGATATCTTCCAGGTATAGCTGAACTTTTTAGGCTTTGAGTCTCTAATGACTCTTGGACCATCTCATTTTCGGTATACCATGGAGGACAACTGATTAGATCAATCACAACACCTTAGCCCAATTGAAACAATCAGCAACACAGCTTAGAAAATGACAATTTGTGGTAGCAGTTAATCTGTCACTTTATCCGTGCCAACTAGATCAAAACCTAGGGCCAGCCCAAAATATGTTTGTATTAAGTAAACCCTTTAATATGGCAAATTTACCCTTTGGGATAAGGATTTAGCAGGGGTTGGGGAGGGAGGGGTAGAGAGATAGAGGGAGAGGAAAAAATTAGAGGTGAGGCTAGAGGACATGGGAAGATCACGCAAATTGTGGGGATCTATTGAAGACAGGAGGAGAAGACAGAGTGAAAAAACAGAGACAAGTACAGAACAAACTAACAATGGGGAAGCTAGAAATTTTATTCACCTTCCTATAGAAGTGACAATTGAGAGGGCAGAGAGAGGGAAAAATTCAGAATGGGACAGGAAAGGAACAAAGAGGGTGAGAAATATAGAGCCAGAAAGTAGAGAGAGAGAAAAAAAGAAAAGAAAAAAAAAAGTATATATATATATATATAACAAAACAAACAAACAAAGGTCTCCCTCAGGATATGTCTCTGCTATCCTGGTAAGCAGTGTGCGGGTCTAAGTTGATTAGTCTCAGGAAGCCAGCTGTAGTCTACTGAGATTCAGACTGATTTCTGGCTGCAAGGTCCAAGTTGAAGTCCCTGACCTCCTGCAGGATTAAACTCTGCAAGGTTCTACTGCAGCTTCCAGCTGTCCGCCCCCCTATGTGAGTCCGGGTTTTCTATGAAGACCCTCTCTGGTGTTCACTTCTGCTCTATCTTCTGGGGCTTGTAACCATGGCCTTTATGTTCCCCCAAGCACCTCTGCTGTGCAGATTCAGATGCAGCCCGTGACGCATGTCCCCCCAACGTGGTCTCTGGCGGGGTGGGCAAGCTGCTGGCATCTGTGTAGCATGGTCTCCGGCGGGGTGTGCCATAAGTAGATATCTTAACACCTAAAGTCCCAAATGGCAGCCACAGTCCATGAGATTAAAAAGAAAAACTCACCCAGAAATGTAAAACATGTTACTATGGAAAAAGATGAAATCAGTTCTTAGAAGTTGAAAACATTGTTTATGACATTAAAAAATAGGTTGAATAGTGGAGTGGCTATAGTTGAAGAAATTATCTGAGTGAGGCACTGCCTGATCTTCCAGTTCATTAATGAGTTTAGCAAAAGAGATGTGGGAAGAGTAAAGATTAAAAAATGAAAGAGATTATCCAAAATATATAAGGAAGTCAACTCTATAGAAAGAAAATAGTAATTTATTTTAAAATGGTCAAGAGGACTACATACACATTTCTCAAAAGAAAAATACACAAATGGACAACAGGCATGTGCAGACATTCTCATCACCAATCATTAGGGAAATGAATTTAAAACACAATAAGATATAACCTACATAACAGAATAGCTATTATTATTCTACATTGTATTCATACATTATAATATCATTGTACTACATAATATATAATTATATATTGTCAATATAAAACTAAAGATAAAATATTTGTAAAAGAAAATGAAAGCAGATTAAAGACAGGAGGTTATTGATTCTTCAATATATATGTTGATAGAAAATATTAATTTATAACAAAAATGTTTCATGTTAATAGCAAGTACTAGCATGGATATAAGATATATAGCTTCCATAACACTAGAAGTGTCATGGAACAAGAGGTAGAAGGAGTGGGGAATCTAGGAATCTTTTTCATTCATTTCTGTTAAGTTTTGACAAGACAATAGGTGCCAAGGGATCTTATATTTCTTTTCCTTTGCATTTTCTGCATTATTAGTGAGGTTACTCATGTTTTCATACATTTACTGAATATTCATATTTCTTCTGTAAATTGCCTTTATATATATTTTCCCATGTCTCTTGGGCTCATTTTTTTATTAATATATAGCACTCTAATATGTTATAAATATTAAAATTTTATCTCATGAACTAGGAGGAAACAAAGAACATATTTCTTGTCTTTAAACTTTTTTTTTCCACAGCACCTTTTTAGTTAGAGAAATATGCTAGAAGAAAAGATAGGTAACGGATAATGGTATTAAGGTCAAAGTGTCTGTTTTTTTATCCTTTTCTTTATTCTTCTTTAAAGAAAAAACAAAAGAAAATCTAGGCACATCAAACTACATGACAATTTAAGGCTCCTACATGGCAAACAATGAGGCTGACATCATGATAATAATATAATAGGTATTATACTAGGTATTACAATAGGTATTATATGCCAGGCACTATTCTAAGGGTTTAATATAGATTAACTTATTCAGTTCACATGACTATTTTATCAGATATATATTATAATTTTCCTCATCTGACAAATGAGAAAACTAAAACCTAGAGAGGTTAAATGCTTTCCTAAGGCCACAGAGTAAGTAACAGGCAAAAACAGGATTTGAACCTAGGCAGTCTGGCTCCTAGGCCCATACTTTTAAGTACTGTGCTGAAATTCTGCCTCTCAGATAGATGAACTCTGTAGAAAAATGTCTTTACAGAGCAAAAAGAATTTGGATGCAGACATATTGTTCCCTCACACTTGGGTACCGACCCTGGTCTTTTTCCTATGATGATGCTGTCTTGGAGGTGCTGAACTCAACTCAAGAGCCAGAAGACTCCAATATTTGTGAAAATTACTATAAACTGAACTGTTCAGATTCTTGGGGTAGGTTTTTCTAGAAGAGTTATATTAGGTACCATATAAAAAGTTTCTAACATAGCAACAAATAAACTGCTTTATCAATTCCATATCCTCTTGGGGTACCCATTGCCTGTAACAGAATTTGTGGGAGTCCATACCAAGCTATGCAGCATCTGTCTCTTCTCTGTGTAGTACTTACCTCACTTCCAGTAAATTCTGAATCCTAGATAAGTACATTGAGCATAATAAAAGGACTATAGGTGTGTATATAAATGTGAGACTAGAAAAAGATAAAAAGTTAAACATACCCATATTTTCATAATCAAAACAAGTCCAAATCTCCTAGTCTATGTGAAAAACAAATAAAGGAAAAAGTCCTGTTGTGAATCATGAAACTACACTTAATGGGATAAATAATAAATGTAATATCCCGTGCCAGTCAGGGTCCCAGCAGGAAACAGATGGTAAACTCAAATTAGGATAATTTAAAGAGGAACTGTTACAGGTAAAACCCCAGGGGAAGCAGACTTTGTGCTGGAGATTAACAAATTGGAAGTTTATTGTGCACTGCTCTCAGGCACTAAACTTGAGGGGAAAAAAAAAGCAGAATTGGGTAGAGAGAGAAGTTGAACTGGTAATGATATCTCATCCAATATCTCTAACAGGAGCACTCAAACTGGGATGATCCTTCAGAGTTGCCCCAAGCTGGGCTGAGGCCAGGCCTTTACACCTCTTGCTTTGACCAGACACTAGATAGTAGCCATCTTTATCTCCTTGGGCAAGGCAGTTCTTTCAGCAGAGGGCAATTCCCAGAAAGGACAAGACTGCCACCAAAGGCCAGATTGTGAAGTAAGTTCTCCCATCCTGAAGAGGGATCTTGACAACATAGCACACCATCTGCTTCAATGTTTATCAAAGGAACTACGTCTGAAAGTATATGCAGGATGTATAAAAACTCCTAATTAAAGGCAACTTCATTCATAAAAGAGATATGAAGAGTTGTATTTCTCAACTGAAAGACTAAAAATGTAAATAGACAATGGCCAGACCATATATAGATATAAACTCTGACCCACAAACTGCAGCAACCAGCCCAGAAAACCAACCCATAATCTACAGTAAGCTAACCTAATATCTCTAAGTCAGATTTGTAGAAAATCAAGCCATTATCTCTAATAACAATTCAAGAAGCTAGACAATAATCCTGGCAACAATCAGGTGAAAATTGGCCAATAACTGATGGCTGCCCTAATTTTGTTCCCTTTTCCACCTTAAGACCAACCAGAAACAGTCAAATATGCACCTCTAACCAATCACATGAGATACTCTATTTTATTGAGCCTGTCTACAGGTTTCTCATGCCAAAAGCCTCTACTCAGGGCATACGTGAGGCCATTTCCCTTTTCCAATATAAAGCATTTCCCTTCATCTGCCTGCCTTTGAGTCTCTACTAAGACACAGGTGATGATAACTGACTCCTTTAATATAGAAAGCTCTGGATAAATAGCATTTGCTTGCCCTCATACATGTAGTCTTCATTTATTTTGATAGAGCAAAACCTTTACTGAGAAGATAATCTCAGGATCAATTTTAACAGGACAATTTAACTGGTCCTGAGGCATTGGTACCAAATTTTGAGTTTCTAAAAACTATCCAAGACTTTTCTTGACAGAATAAGCATTCAAAATCATGAAGAGATCAACTTGTTTTTGAGACATATCTAGGTGGAAAGCAGGTCCTGAAGGAGGAGCAAGTCTGAGGTAAAGTATACTAAAAAGATTTTTTAAAGATCTTCCAATATACAGTTGAAAACAGACTCCACTTTTAACAGTCCAGTTAACAAGTTATATTCTCAGTCATTCCAAACATTTCACATGAGAATATGCCCTGGGGTAAGGTACTTTGAAAATGCTCCAGATTTAACATGAATAGGCTACTTTGGAAGCATTGAGCTTCAGAGGTGAGGAAAAAAAGGAAAGTTACTTAAATACCAAGGAGATACTTTCTGTGTTTTCTTCCCACCCTAAATCACCATGTCCATGGAAATCAAATTTAGTAAATTTTGCCCGAACAAGGATTTTTCTTAAGATCTCCTTGTTGCTCCAGCACATCCTTACTTAAGAACTTTCATGGCATATATTTATTAGATTATTAACCCAAATAAGTGACTCATCCTGGATATTTTCAGAGTTATAGCAGACCAATGGGAATGGTCATGTGGAAAAGAATAAAAAATATGCCATAAAACAATTAGTAGTCAGCTAACTATATGATCTTTAGCAGGGTCTGGATGAAACTAACTCATTAACCCTTCTTAACACCTCAACAGGCCTTAATGTACAATATTAGCTGAATTTAGAACAAAGCCCCCTAGAAAAGGAACTCCAGATGAGTTCACTTTAAATGTAAGTGATCTCTGGGAGCCCTGAGCTTACCATGAAAATCCTAATAAATGGAACACAAAGCATGTGCTTAATGTTGGTGGAGAAAGAGATTGGAAAGCAAAACAGAGGACTATAAAGAAAATCAACTCTTTCTAAGGCTGACTCAGACCTTTAGCTTGACTAGGTCATAAGCTGATTGTGTGTGAACATATTTAGAACATAGCCATATTATTAATGAATACTATGGTTTGGGTAGGAGGAATGGCCATGAGAGGTTATTTAGTAAACCATCATTCTTTATCTGCCTTATCTATCCTTATCTGTTATCAGTTGTACCAGCCACACCCTCTCACCACCAACCCACTCTAAACCTGATGATAAATGAAAAGTCTTCAGTGAAGCTAGGATTTGCCCATCTTTGCTTCTGTGACTATTGGTTGGAGAAGGCACTCTAATTCTCCAGTGGTCCCCAAAGACCATGTATGTACTTCAGAGCCTGTCCCTCTATTTCACTGAATAAGAACAATTTACAAAATGTCTACTATACTTAATTCTTATACCAACCCTATGAATTTCTTACTTTACATGGAAGAGTATCAAAATGTGCCTCCTCAAATTATATACCATGTTGGCATAAGGATTATTTTGCACTAAAGGCAATTAGGAAACAGCAGGCACAAGAGGAACTCTTGGCCCTCCTCCTTTCTGCCTAAAAGCAGGGCAAAAATTTCCCTTTGTGAAAGTGTCCCTCTTTTCCTCCCTCATATCAGGAAGAAGAAAATGGCTTAACCACAAGAAACAACAATGGAGAGGCCACTGGCTTGAGTCTGCATAAAGGCCTTACTAAATGCCCTTATCTTCCTTTAGATTCTCTCATATATTTACCCTCCCACAGTTTACTGCCCCTGTAAGTCACTTCTACTGTAAGTCACTACTGCCCCTTCACAGTCACTTCTCCACAATTTATTGCCCTTTGTTAATATGATATATAAGCCATTAAGACTCACCACTTTTTTAGATTTTTACTTCTTTTCTGTAAAACCTCTGTGTGAATGTATAATAAACAATTTCTCTGGTTAAATTCTCTTTTGCTGGTTTAATTTGCAGAACTTAACTAATGAACCTGAGAGTAAAGGTTTTTTTCCTTTCCTACAGCATAAACCCCACTTTACAGATGAGAAACTGAATCAGAGAAACTGTGGCCAAAATAGCCAGTAGCTAGTGCCAGAAATTAAAACCAAGCAGTCTGATTCTAGTACTTAGGCTCTTTCTTAACTACTCCACTACATCTTCGGTTTAGAGAAACAAATTTCTCCCATTCATCCCAGTTGCACATAGGGGCTTCACTGTATCCAAAACAATTACTGAGGCTTTAAATACTAGAATCATTTCCAGTGAAGTAAGAAACACTGCAAGAGCATAATATGAATGCAGCCTGGAATCTGCTATCCCCACAGGAAAGTATCAATCTGGGATACATGGCCATTGAGTGAATATAGGCAGAATTTCTTGAAGTGTTTAAATCTGTCCTTATTGTGAATGGTCACTATGAGGAGATGATCGATGTGCAACATGATTTCTTGCCAAACAGATTCCCTTTAGGTTCACAATGTTTAAAGAAGGAGAGAATAACATGAACATATTTCACAGGGAATATACTCAGTAGATGAGGTATATTAACCACATAGTGAGCTCCAAAATTATTAAATTCTAGTTGCTCAATTAAGATGAAAGCAAGGCTCTCTGAAAAGTAGTCTAATTAAAATTTGAGTATTTTAAAAACATTTCAGAAGCAGTTAATCAGGGTCGATAGCATAGAACACAGCAAAGATCTAAGGTGACAGGTAAAGTCTGTCAATGCTAGAGAGTGGTACCATGCTGACAGATGAAGAAACAAAGCTCAAAGGCATCTTTGTGAAGGAAAAGAACTAATAGAATGACTTAAACAACTCTAAGGAAAGAAGATGTCATAAGGAAATCCTCTAAGGAGGATTTGAGAAGATGAGGAGGCTTGTAACACTATTTTTGCTATAAGAAAACCCATTCCGGTTAGAAAAGGTCCAAGGAACTGTTGACCTGATCTTAGTGACATTTCTAATCCTTCCCAGAAGCACTAATTGACAGAAAGTAGATTTTATTCAAAAGGGCAAGGAGAAAAGGAAAAGACATCAGTCATCAGGTGCTGTTTATCATTTTGACTCCCACTTGGCACTGAACCGAAGGTTGCAAACAACAGACAGAACACACAGAAATAAATGTGGGAAAGTTCCCAGGGTTTCTGGTGGTGCTGCAATACAGATCTGACAGAAGCAGGGGTCCCAGGAGCAGCCACTGAATACTGCAGAAAAAGGCCACTCAGACTCTGCAGTCAGCTGCCTTCAGAGGGTTATAACAGGTGGTATTTCTTTCAGTATTTTCTGTAAAGTGGTGGGATATCTGGTTTATTTTTGCTGAGAATATTGTCAGAGAATCACAAAAGTAAAGTGGATAAATAAACTTTAAGTTAAGTGTGGTGGTGTGGGCCTGGAGTTCCAGTTACTCAGGAGGTGAATGAGGCAAGAGGATCACTTGAACCCAGGAGTTTGAAGATAGTCTAAGCAGCACAGCAAGACCTTGTCTCTAAAAAATATAAGATAAAAACTAAAATTTAGAAGCTTATTACCAAAATTGTAGTCTGAGGACCAGCAGCAGGAGCAAATGGGAGCCAGCTAGAAACACAGAATGCTGGCCCTACCCCAGAACCTGCATATTAAAAAAATCCCCAGGGGATTCATGTACAGATGAAAGTTTGAGTAGCCCTATTTAAGAAAAAAAATGGTATGCTAACACTTCAAGTATTTATTTATTGAAGGCCTTAGTTCTGTCTGAGATCAGTAGTGCTTACCTGGGCCTGACCTTATAACTGACAGTGCAACTTCCATCCCCTTCTTCATCCCATGGCCACAGCAGATGTTCCTAATTGATTAACCAACAGTGGACACTGGGAGCATTGTCCAGAACTGTGAAGCCAAAAGTGATTTGGGTTGACATTCTGTTGTGTGGTGTGAGTGTACACATATGCATGCCTTTGTCAAACATTCTTAAGCTAAAGCATGTGTGAGAATTTTCTAGAATACTTACCAAAACACAGATTCTTGAACCCCAGCCTCACAGTTTCTGAATCAAGTAGGTCTAGGTTGGGCCCTGAGAATTTGCATTTCTAACCCATTTTAAATGTGGATGATGCCAGTCCAGAGATCACACTTTGAGAACCACTGCTCTCTATCCTTCCCCTACCGCTCTTCCTCATAGAAAAGGCATTGTTCTCTATCCCCTCCCTATAGAACCTTGTGCTCTGCAAGATAAGGGGTAGTAGCTTATGTTGGAGCAGATATCAGCTACTTAACCTGTTACAGGTTGAGTGCCCTGTAAGCAAAATTTTGGGTCTAGAAGTGTTTCAGATATCAGAGTTTTTCCAATATTGGAATACCTGTACCTACTGAGCCCCTCTAACCCAAAAATCCAGAATCAGAAATGCTCCAAAATCCAAAGTTTTTTGAGCATCATGTCAGCACATGGTCAGATTTAGAAGCATTTAGATTACCAGATCTGTGATGTCTAATTTGTAGACTTCAAACAACAGAAGTTTATGAATATTATAAAAGAAACTCATAAGGGCAGGGGATTTAGCTCAGTGGTTTCATCACCTGCTGCGCAAGTGCAAGGACCCAAGTTCGATCCCCAGTACCAAAAAAAAAAAAGAAACTCATAAGGATACTGTTAAAGATGGTATGAGTCATGTGTTGGGAGAAGGTGTTGTTTGGAGGCAGGCAAAGAGCCATGCCATGTCCCCCTGGCACCATCACCTACACATTTGCCTACCTAGACCTACCAAACAGGAGTAGGAGTTAGCTCCTGCGAATCTTGCCAGCCAGGTATAGTTACTCTGCCACAGGGTGACATTTAAATTATCATTTAAATTATTGTTGGGCTTGGTGGTGCACACCTGTAATCCCAGCACTCTGGGAGGCTGAGGCAGGAAAACTGCAGCAACTTTGAGGCCATCTTGGGCTACACAGTGAATTCTTGTCTCAAAATAAGGTAAGATAAAATTTAAAAAAAGAGAAGGGGAAAAAAACTACTAAAAAGGAGAGGGGAAGGCTGTCCCAAAGCATCATTGAAAGACAAACAGGTTAACTTATTTTCAAATGTGAATCCATCGTTATTTGTGAGAATATAAGGAGCACTAGAGACAGGAAGTCAAATAAGACATGATTCACAGATCCAAATATAAGATTGCAGAATATTTTGGCTAATGTAGCATAAGAACTAAATGCCATAGAAAGAGAAGAAGAGAGGCCAATTCAGCCCAGATATTAAGAGAGATTCTCAGAATTTGAGATAGCTAAGCTGATTATTAAATAATGATGAAGAGTTACTTTAAGCAGGAGAATAACATGATAGATGCACTTACTAGAACTACTACACTGGTAGCTTTGTGGAGGAAGTATCAGAAGAATCAAGTCTTGGTGTGGAGACTGGTTAGAAGATGGTTGCCATAGTCTATAGAGACTTAAACTGGAAAGTGGCAGCAGGGCAGGGAAGAGACCGGCAGTCAAGAGCCAGTAAAGAAATAGAAGACAGTCAAGCCAAATGCAGTGACACACACAGCTACTTTGGAGGGTGGTGAGTTCAAGCCCATCAGGTTCTGACAATTCTAGCTATGAATCATCTTTATGTACACCCATGCTTCTCAAGGTTGACACTTAGAAATGTGACCATCACTCATGTATCTTTGCCTTCTAGAGAGAACTCTGTTATATTTCAACCCTATACTACCACTGCCATACCCTTTACCTTGTATTTCACTGATTTCCCTAGAACTGATCAGAATGTCACTTTAATCTTGTTTCCAACAATCCTAAATGAACAGAACTCCTTATGGATAATGTCAAGTTTATGTAACTCCCTAGTGTTTGTCCTACTTCTACTTCCACTTCCAGTTATGAAACTTGGCTAGCAGACCCTCTACAGATCTGACTAGTACCTGGCCTCCTGGTGAACCAACTCTAGCCCAAAGCCACTTGCTGAACTGAGTCTTGCTATGGTCTGCCTTCTTGTAATCCCTGCTAGTCTAGTCATGCTCCTATTTCAATAAAGTGATGGTTTTCTTTCTGAATCAAGACTTTTACCTGCCAGATAAATCTGTAGCCCTATCTGCCTCAGGAATTTTCATCCCTGTTCTGATCTGCCATTGAAGCATTTCTATTTGGCACAAGAGGTGTCTCAATATCCACTATATGGCCACTGTAGCAGATGCCTCTGGTACCCTAGTCCTACCCCCTAGGTCCTTCTCTCATTTCAGCCATAGCTATGATGGGAGACAGGCATGATGGCACATCCTAGCTACTCAGGAAGATGAAGCAAGAGAATCAAAACTTTAAGGCCAGTCTGGGCAACTTAGTGAGACCTTGTCTCAAAATAAAAATTTTTAAGAGACTGGAAATGTAGCTCTACACTGGAACACTTGTCTGGCATGCATAAAGCCCTGGTTCAAGTGCCAGTACTAAAAATAAAATAAAATAACAGCTGTGATTATGATAGACAGTTCTGTGTAAAGACGTACTTGCCTTCATTCCACCCCCACATCCCTTGTAGTTTTCTACCCTAGCACCTTCTCCAATGTATTAGCAGTTTCCTCTGCATGCACATAGCACAGCCCAAAAGTATTAGAAAGTAATGCCCTCAGGGAGATTCTCAAAGAGTAAGAAATGATGGATAAAATCTCTGGCCTGTTCCTCATGACAATTATTACAATTATGTGTCTTTATATGTATTAGGTTTTCCACCTTTCCTATCTCACTTTTCACTTCTCTACTTTTGCTTCATGAAATCATCTTCCAAATAAGCTACCTACATTGAAGTCCTTGTTGAAATTTGGGCTCCCTAAAGGCAAAATCTAAAATAGTCATATTGCATGTTTCATTCTCTCTCTTCTAAAATTATTCTATTTATAGAAAATGCCAAACAATATACAACTTGAATATCTCTAAACCAAACATCAAAAATGCTCCAAAATCCAAAACTTTTTGAGCACTGATATAACACCACAAGTGGAAAATTCTGCACCTTCTCCTTCAGTGTGGGTTGGAATTAGTAACGTGCTTCTAACAAAAAAGGAATGTGGCAAAATTAGTTTATGGTTTGTGACTGATAATACTAGGTCATAAATGTCATTGTGGCTTCCTCTTTACACTTCCTGTGACCTCATGTGAAAGGTCACAGTCAAAACAAGATGCACTAAAAATATTGCATAAAATGATCTTCAAGCTATGCATTAAGGTATATAGAAAATATAAATGAGTTTCATGTTCAACTTGGACTCTATCTCCAAAATAGCTTATTATATATATTTGTAAATATTCCAAAATACAAAAACACTCAAAATTCATACTTCTGTCCTAAACATCATTGATAAAGATACTGAATCTGTGTAACATCTAAGAGGAAGAAGGAAGGGTTATAGAGATTTGTGAGGTAAAGAGAATAAAGGTAGTAGTAGTAAGGAAGAGAAGTGATGATATGAGCCACAACAAGGAATTACATATACACAAAAAGTCTGAGAACCAGGCTGCCAACATCCTTTGAATTAAATGACCAATCTTCAAGCAGATTACATGTACAAACTTAGCGCTCTTAGGCAAAGGAATGCTATGTAACCAAATTTTCTAGCATCACAACCTTTAGATTACAATGCGGGGGTGCCGCCACAGTAGTGCAATATAGAGACTCTGACTTGTACAAGTAATTTGTTTGAGATCCCCTAGTGTTCCGGCAAAAATAATTCTCGGCCTTTTGTGGGGCAACAAGGAGGAGAAGGAAGAAGAGAGTCAGGAAGAGAACACTCATATGTTTGGGAATGGGAGAAAATGACTGTTAAAAGGCAGTTGAAAGATTACTTATCCTTAGTATCTTCCAGGAATTACAAGAACCCACAATGGAGACAAGTAGACATAGAAAATATAGATCCATTATTAGCAGATGCTATTGGTGCCCAGTCCCTATCCTATCATACTCATTGTAGTGGTTCAAAAACATACCCACAAATTCTTCGACACATCTACTTTCTTATTTTTTTTATTTCATTAAGTTTATTGGTACATTTTAGGTATACATTATGATTATATTCATCATTCGGAATTTGTACCTGTACGTGATATATCTTGGTTCTTCTTTTTTCACCATTCCCCTTCCTTCCCTTCCACTCATCCACCCCTCCCTATTTACAAAAACTTTCTTTCCTTTTCCTTCTTTTCTCACATTTTTCCTTCCCTTTTATCCTTTCCCCCACCCCATCCCTAATTCCCCTTCCCTTATGGACCTTTTCTTCCTATTTTACATTATCTACTATACATGTTGGTCCTCATTTACTCTTTTGATTCTCACACCCAGAGAAACTATTGCGTGTTTACACATGTGTGTCCTATTTATTTCACTTAAGGGTATGGCCTCAATGTGCATACTTTTAGCTATAAATTTCTCTAATTTCTCATTCTTTATGGCCGAGTAATACTCCGTTTTATTTTTTAAAAGCCACATCTTCTTTATCCAGCCACCAGTTGATGGATATTTGGGCTGTTTCCAAGATTTAGCTATTACAAACTGTGCTACTATAAACATGGGTGCACATATATTGCTGTGGTATGATGCTTTTAAATCTTTTGGGAAGATACCCAGCAGCGGAATAGCTGGGTCAAGTGGGACCTCTAATCCTAGTTGTTTCAGGAATCTCCACACTGATTTTCACAGTGGTTGTACCAGTCTACAGTCCCACCAACAGTGGAGAAGGGTTCCTTTCTCCCCATGGGCCCAAAAGCATTTGTTATTAGTTGATTTCTTGATAGAAGCCATTCTTTCTGAAGTGAGATAAAATCTCAGTGTTCTCAACTACATCTCTCAAATGACCAGTGATGTTGAACATTTTTTCATATGTTTATTTGCTGATTCTAGTTCTTTGTCTGAGAAATGTCTGTTCATTTCAGATGCCCATTTTTGGATTGGGTCTTTAAATTTGATGGGTCTGATTTTTTTTAAGTTTTTTTATATATTCTAGATAGTAGTACTTTGTCTGAGGAACAGCTGGTGAAAATGTTTTCCCAAAATGGAAATAAAGTCTTTGTAAATAGGGAAGGGTGGAGGGGGTGAAGGGAGGGCTAGGAATTGGGAAAAAATAAGAACCAAGATGCATTATGTAAAGGTACAATTCCCAATGAGAAATGTAATTGTGTTGTATACCTAAAATGTACCAATAAAAGAATTTAACCAAAAAAAAGAAAAGAAAATGTTTTCCCACATTGTAGACTCTCTCTTCACTCTGTTGGTGGTTTCTGTTGCTATGAAAAAGCTTTTCAATAAGACAAGACCCCAGTTGCTGATTCTTTGTGCTAGTTTCCATGTGATGGAGGTTTTGTTCATAGAGACTTTTCTTACACCAATGTCCTGAAGAGTTCTACTTAACCTAACTTCCTGCAGGTTTAGTATTTCTGTTTTAATATTTAGATCTTTGATCCATTTTGATTTTAGTTTAGTGCATGATGAAAGATATTCGTTCAATTTTAATCTTTGGAAAGTTGAAACCCAGTTTTTCTAGCACAATTTATTAAAGAGGCTGCCTTTCCTCTAATGAGGGTGGTTGGCTCCTTTGTCAAAGATGAAGTTGCTTAGTATGTCCGGAGTTATTTCTGCATCTTCTAATCTGCTCAATTGATCCTCAGGTCTGTTTCTTTGCCAGTACCATGCTGTTTTTATCACAGTGGCTTTGTAGTATAGGTTCAAGTTGGAGATTGTGATACCTCCTGCCTTGTCTTTGTTGTCTAGAATTGCTTTTGTTATACTGGGTCTTTTCTGGTTCCAAATGAATTTTTGGAGTGCTTTCTCTAGTTTTGTGAAATATGCTATTGGGATTTCAATTGGGACTGCTTTGAATCTATATAGCAGTTTTGGAAGTATGGCCATTTTCACTATATTGGTTCTTCCTACCCAGGAGCAAGGAATGTCTTTCCATTTTCTGATATTGTCTTCAATCTCTTTTCAGAGTGCTGTAGTTTTCAAAGTAGAGCTCTTTTACTTCTTTTATTAGATTGATTCGTAGATAATTTATTTTTTTTCTTGGAAGCTATTATGAAAGGAGTTGTTTCTCCAGTTCCTCTCTCAGTGAGTCTATTGTTCGTACACAAGAAGGCTATTGATTTTTGAGTGTTGACCTTGTAGCCAGCTACTCTACTGAACCTCCTTATTAAGTCTAGGAGTCTTTTGGTCAAGTTTTTGGGATCTTCTATATAGAGTAGCATGACATACACAAGTCATGACAGTTTCAATTCTTCCTTTTCTATCTTTATTTCTTTTTCTTGTCTAATTGCTATTGCTAATGTTTCCAGGACTATATTGAACAGGAGTGGTGACAGTGCACATCATTATCTTGTTCCTGATTTTAATGTGAGAGATTTCAGTTTTTGACCATTTAGTGTGATGTTGGCTGTTGGTTTTTCATATATGGCTTTTATCAGGTTGAGAAAAAGACCATCTGTTCTAATTTTCTATAGGTGTTTTATCATGAATCGGTGTTAGATTTTGTGAAACAATTTTTCTGCATCTACTGAAATGTTCATATTTTGTCTTAGACTCTGTTAATAAACTGTATTACATTTATTGATTACCTATGTTGAAACAACCTTGCATTCCTGGGATGAATCCCACTTGGTCAGGGTGTATGATCTTCTTGGCGATCCTCTGTATTTTGCTTGTCAGTCTTATTGAGGATTTTTGCAACTATGTTCATTAGGGAGATTGACCTGTAGTTCTCTTTCTTGGCTGGGTCTATCTCTGCCTTTGGGATCAAGGTAATGTTTGCCTTCAGGAATGAATTTGGGAGTATGGCTTTCCTTTCAATTTTATTAAAGAGTTTGAGAAGTAGTGGCATTAGCTCTTCCCTGAATTTCTTGGAGAATTCAGCAGTAAAGCCATCAGGATCTGGGCTTTTCTTTGTTGGTAAGTTTTTAATTACATTTTCAATTTCATTGATTTATATTGGGTTGTTTAGAATTTTTGTCTTCTTGGTTCAACTTTGGTAATTTATATGTATCTAGGAATCTGTCCATTTCTTCTGTGTTTTCCATCTTATTGGAGTACAGGTTCTCAAAGTAGAAATTGATGATCCTATGGATTTCTGCTGGGTCAGTTGTGATCTGACCTTTTCATTCATAATTGCATGGATTTGAGCCTTTTTTTCCTTTTTTTTGATAAGGTTGGCTAAGCGTTTGTGAATTTTATTTATTCTTTTGAAGAACTGACTCTTCAATCGATTGATTTTTTTTGTATCATTCTCTTGGTCTCCATTGCATTAATTTCTGCTCTGATTTTTATTTCTGCTCTGATCTTTCCTCCCTGTATGAGCTTTGGGTTTGTCTTGCTCTTCTTTTCTAGGAGCTTGAGGTTCAGCATTAGGTTGTTTATTTGAGCTTGCTTTGTTCTGCTAATACGGGCTTTAATTGCTACGAATTTCCTTTGTAGGACTGCTTTCATTGTGTCCCATAAATTCCAGTATGTTGCATTGGCATTATCATTTAATTATAGACACTGTCTAATTTCTTCTTTAACTTCATCTGTGATCCATTGGTTGTTCAGGAGGGTGTTATTCAACTTCCACGTTTTTGTGAAGTTCTTGTGGATTCTTTTGCTATTAATCTCCAATTTCATGTGCTATGACCTGATAATATACAAGGGATAACTTCAATTCCTTTGCATTTACTCAGGCATGTTCTATGAGCTACCATGTGGTCTATTTTGTAGAATGACTATGGGCAGCCGAGAAGAATGTGTATTTTGCTTTTGTGGGGTAGAACACTCTGTAGCTATCTATTAGGCCCATTTGTTCAAAAGTTTGGTTCAGTTCTAGTATTTCCTTGTTTATTTTCTGTTGAGTTGATCTATTTGTGACAGTGGGGTATTGAAGCCCTCCACTGCTATTGTTTTAGTGCTTATTTGATTTTTCATATCCATTAATATTTCTTTTATATACTTGTGTGCACTATTATTTGGTGCATATATATTTATGATTGTCATCACTTACTCTTGGATTGTTCCCTTTACAAGGATGTAGTGGCCTTGTCTCTCTTAATTACTTTTGGTTTGAAGTCAACTTTGTCTGAAAAATAGGATAGCTACCCCTGCTTTTTTTCAGGCTCTTGTCACATGTAGTATTGTTTTCCATCCTTTGACTTTAAGTCTATGAAACACTTTTTGAATTGTATGTTTCTTTTATACAGCATATTGTTGGATCATGCTTCTTGATCCATTCTGTCAGTCTATTTCTTTTGATTGGTGAATTGAGGCCATTGCAATTGATGGTTATAACTGATATGTATTGACTTATCTTTGTCATGACACTTTCCTGCTATTGGCTCTTTTATTTGTTTTTCTCCCCTTTCCATTTAATTTCTTGCCTTGTCTGATGGCTTCATTCTGTTGGGCTTCATAGAGTTGTGACACTCATTGTCTTTTACTAGGGGATTGTTGAGAATTTTTTTGAGTGCTGGTTTGATTATCATGAAATTCCTCAGGTGTTCTTTGTTGTGAAAGTATCTTATTTCTCCATTGATTTTGAAAGATAATTTTGCAGGGTACATCAGTCTGGGTTGGAGGGTTTTTTTCCTTTTAGGGCTTGAAATATTTCACTCCAGGCTCTTCTTGACTTCAGGGTTTGTGTTAAGAAGTCTGCTGTGATTCTGATGGACTTTCTTTTGTATGTGATTTGCTTCTTTTCTCTAACTGCTTTCAATATTTTGTTATTCTGTTGGATTTCTGGAAATTTCTTTTGTACTGGGGACCAAACTCAGGAACTTGTTCTTGTGAGGCAGGCACAGAACCACTGAGCTAAATCCCCAGCCTCTGAAATCTTGACTATTATATGCCTAGGTGTGGATATTTTTTGATCATGGCTAGCTGGAGACCTATATGCCTCACTTATCTGTATGGCAAATTCTTTTCCCCTGCTTGGGAAATTTTCTGCCATTACTTCTGTGAACAGTTTTTTATGTTGTTTGCACTATCTCCTGCTTTTTTTATTGACTCCAATCAGTCTTATATTCTTCTTTGCATCATCTAGTAGCTGCTGGATTGTTTTCTCATGGTCCCTTGCTATTTTTATGAAATCTTTCTTTTCCTGGTCACTAACCACAATCCTGTCTTCTATATCTGATATTCTATCCTCACATTGGCTCATTCTACTGGGCATACTTTCAATTGAATTTTTAATCTCCTAAATATCTGTTTGAATCTGTTTTATGGATTCCATTTCTTTCCTATTCTGGGCCTTCATGGATTCCATCATGTTCCTGAGCTCCTCTACTTTTTTATCCATGTGTGCTCTAGAGTTATTAATCATGTCTTTCACTGTGGTCACTATCTCTGTGGTTAACTGAGAAATTATTTCTGATTTCATTTTTTCCAGGTCTTCTTTCATTTCCAGTTCAGAGAATTCAAGTGGTTGAGTTTTGGGTTATCCCAACTCATTGACCCCTAGATTTCCTTTTGGTGATCTGGGTTTGTGTCTTGTTTATGTGTCTTCTCATTTCTATTTTTTTGTTCTTGATGTTTTTGGTTTAATTCCTAGGTTGCTGCCTACAAAATGCTTATTGCAAGTATCTTTCTTGCTAGTATTTCGAACACTTAGAGAATGGCTATTTCCTGGATCTTACTTCAGGTATAGTTGGCCCTTGGATCTTGAGTCTGTAATGGTCCTTAAGCAATCTCAGTCCTGGAACATCAGGAAAGACACTTGAACAGAATAATCATGACACCTTGGCCAAAATAATACAATCAGCATTGACAACGGCATAAAACACTCCAGAAAATGACAAACTGTGGCAACCACTATTCTGACACCTTTAACAGCATGTACTAGACTTGTGGCCACATATCAAAATTAAGGACCAACAAGAAATATGTTTACAGTAAACAAGCCCTTTAATATAGTAGCCACACCATTTTGGAAGAAGACTTAGAAGGAGTTGTGGTGGGATAGAGAGATAAAAGGAGAGGGAGAGGTTAGAAATAGGGCTAGAGGACACAGGAAGATCATGCAAACCTTGGGAAACTGGTGAAGACAAGAAGAAAAGAGAGATGGAAGGAACAAATAAAAAACAGAACAAACTAACAACAGGAAAACTAGAAACTATATTCACTCTCCTATAAGAACAATCCTCTTAAGTGAAATAAACAGGACACACATATGTAAATACCGAATAGTTTCTCTTCTATGAAAAACTAAAAGTGTAAGTAAGGATCAAAATGTATACTTGATGTTGTGAAATAGGAAGAAAAGGTCTAAAGGAGTAGGGCAAGTGGGAGGGTTAGGGTAAATGGAACAAGGGGAAAGAAACAATATGAGAAAATGAATAAATGGAAACAAAGTCTTTGTAAATAGGGAATGGTGGAGGGGGTGAAGGGAAGGCAGGGGAATGGGGAAAAAATAAGAGTAAAGGTACAAGATCCCAATGATCAATGTAAATGTATTGTATACCTAAAATGTACCACAAAACTTAATGAAAAAAAAGAACAATCAAGAGAAAAAGAAGAAAATAAAAAAGAAGAGAAAAACAGGACAATAACAGGAACAAGAAAGGCAAGAAATGAATAAGAGAGGAGAAGGAAAAAAAAGAAAGAAAAAAAAGGGTCAAAGTGTGTCTCTGCTGTCACTGGTAGACAATGTGGGCAACAGCCTGCAGATCTAAGTCAGATAAGATCAGCAAGCCTGCTGCAGTCCACTGAGATTCAAGCTGATTTCTGGCTGCAAGAATGGATTTGAGCTCCCTGATCTCCTATGGGTTTGAACTCTGCACAGTTCTACTGCAGGTTTGAGCCACCCTTCCCCCGCAGGAAGTCTGGGTTCCAGTAGGAGGCCACGGTACCACCAACTCACCAACTGCTGTAGTCCACTTCTTCACTACAACTGTCTCTCTTAGCTTTCTCTGTGGGCTTCAACTTTCTCACTTCTGGGGTTGTGGTCTGGACCTTTCCTCAATCAGCAGTCTTCCCTATGTCTCTTGCCCAACTCTCCACTCTGTGATCCTATCCACGCAGCTCTCTCAGCTGCTGTGGTACTTTTTGTATGTGTCCACTGTCCAGTGTGTGTGTGTGTGTGTGTGTGTGTGTGTGTGTGTGTGTGTGTTGGGGGTGGTATTCCCTCCTGGTTGCCAGCGAAGGCCCCTTGTCCACCCTCCATGTTTGGTCTCAGAGCAGAGTGGTTGTCTCCAGCCCTTTGTAGTCAAGGCTCTAGGTGGTCCTGGGAGCAGAGCTTGGCTGGACCCATTCTCTACTTCACAAGATAAATTCCCTCGATCTGTTAACCAGCTGCCAGCAGTCCACTGCGGCTGTTTGTCTCTTTCCTTCTTTCTCTCAGGGCAGTAAAGCGGCCTATGGAAAAGGGACAAAAAATGGGGGGGGTGCCTCTATGTAAATGGCAGGCATGACCTGGCTGCCATTCACTTTGGGTCAGCCAGGTTTCTACTTTTTGACTTAAATTCCCTCTCTCCTTACCAGCTGCCAACAGTCCCAATCCAGTGTCTAGGCAGCTTTTCCCTTTTTTCTCTCTGGGCTACAGTGCAACCCTAAAGGTATGCAGTTCCTTTGGGCTATCAGAGTTCAAATTTACACCTCTGCCCCAAATAGGACCACATCCCAGTTGCTGATTGTGGGAGCTTCTCTTACCCAATCTTCTCTTCCTCTGGGGTGGACCTTCAAGGGAATATTGTCTGGTGATTTCATTGCTACCTCTGGTTGTACAGACCTCTCCCATTTCAAGTCCAGGACTCTTTTTTTCAGTGAGGAGCTGAGTTTTCTTGGATCCTGCTGGGGCAAGTGTACTGCCAATTTGCTGGGTTGAGTGACTTTGTTGTGCATGATTAATCTAATTCTTCTGTAGTAATGGATCCTATTTTTCTCTCCTCTGTCCATTCCCTTGATGTTCTTTCATGCTCTCTGCACTTAGGGGGGAGGTGGCTTCAGGTTGATGATTTCCAGGTATCAGACACTTTATCCTGGGAAAACTGTGCTAGTTGCACTCACTGTTCTGCCATTTTTCTCCCACTGACACATCTACTTTTGAAAGGTGAATACAGACAACCTTATCCTTGAGTGTGGGCTGGAATTAGTGATTTGCTTCTAACAAAAACAGAATGTGGCAGAATTAGGTTATGGTTTGTGACTGATAAGACTAGTTCATAAATGGTATTATGTCTTCCTCCTTGCACTTCCTCTTCGATTGTTCACTTAGAAAAACCCAGTTGCTATGCCTTGAAATACTCAAGTAACCCTAAAGAGGGGTCCACATGGAAAGGACATGAGCCTCTTGCCAACAGCTATGCAGTGAACCATCTTATGAGTGGACCCTCTAATCCCAGTCAAATCATCAGATGACTGCAGCCTAGCTGACATTTTAAATGCAACTTCATGACAAACCTTGTGCCAGTACCACCAACAAACTGATTTCCTGACAGAAACAGCAGCTTAGAAACAATGGGTTTTTTAAACTCTCAAAAAATGGGAGGGAGTGCTCGCTTTGGCAGCACATATACTAAAATTGGAATGAGACAGAGAAGATTAGCATGGCCCCTGTGCAAGGATGATATACAAATTCATGAAACATTCTATATTTTTTTAAAAAATGGGAGGGGGAAATTTGTTATACAGCAATAGATAAATAATATACTCACTATGCTAATGCATGCCAATCCAACAGCTACTACCCCATAACTTTGTATGTGAAGAGTTTCTTTGGCTGCTGGAGCCTACTCATTCATCATGTAAGGGTAAACCAGGGAGTCAACACCCCTAGAAGCAGTCCTCACTTAATGACTGAAGAGAGTTTGTTGGAAAAATATTCCAGCTTCCTTGTCCCTAAATGTAGAATATCAATTTCCAGAAGTCCCCAAAAGAACCAAGCTGCAGGTCCCTATATAGGTAAGTAACCGGCTCATTCATGCACATCTTATTGGCTTCTATTCTTTACCTATATTAATTTTTCACTCTCCTCCCCATAACTACTGGGATCATCTCCTAAACAAATCAATGTTATTCAAGTATTTCCCTTAGGTTCTGCTTCTGGGACCCCACCAAATAAGTGAATCTCTACTACAGTAGTACTATGGTTTGAAAGTGTTCCCCTACTTGCTCGGTTCAGCAGCACATATACTAAAATTAAATGTGTTCCCTGAGAAGTTCATGTGTTGGAAACCTAATCCTCAAATTTATATGTTAATGGTATTTGGAGGTAGGGCCTTTGGCAGGTAAGTATGATTAGATAATATCATTAGGGGCTGCTGCAGAACCATTTCATGGAGGCCAGTGCTGCCCTCAGAACATGTATAGCAGGCTTGCAGTATCTGAATCTGCACTGCAGAGGTACTGGGGGGCCATAAAAGCAATGGTTATGAGCTCCAGTAGATAGAACAGAAGTGAACAATAGAAAGATGACCTCTTTGAGGCTCCTTGGTGAAAATTGAAGCCCACTGGGAAATTGAAGAAAATCTCTGCAATAAAGGCACACTGCACCACTGTGGTTGATAAGTTGGTGGGATCAGCACCCCCCATAGGAACCTGGACTTGCTTCAGGGGAAGGGCAGCTGGAACCTGCAGTAGAAACCTTGCAGAGTTCAATCCTGTAGGTCAGGGACCTCAACTTAGGCCTTGCAGCTAGAAATCAGCCTGAATCTCAGTGGAATACAGCTAGCTTGCTGAGATTAATTGACTTAGATCTGCACACTGCTGCCCACATTGTCTACCAATACAGCAGAGACATACCCTGAAGGAGGCCCTTTTTAAAAAAATGTGTATATATATATTTTTTTCTTTCTCTCTCTCTCTTCTTGTTCTGCATTTCTCTCCCTTTGTTTCTGTTCCTGTCCTATTTCAGATTGTTTTTCTCTCTCTTTCCTTCTCTTGATTGTCATTATTCTTATAGGAAGGTGAATACAATTTCTAGCTTCGCTATGGAATTAGTTTGTTCTGTTCTTTCCTTTGCTCTGTCTTTTCTGCTTGTTTTCAACAGTTTCCCAAAATTTGCATGATTTCCTCTGACCTTTAGTCTCATTTCTAACCTTTTCCTCTCCTTCTACCTCTCTATCCCTCCCTCTCCAACTCCTTCTAAGTCCTCATCCTGAAGGGCAAATTTACTATATTGAAGAGTTTATTTACTACAAACACATTTTGGGCTGGTCCTCAATTTTGATCTAGCTCATGCCATTAGAGGTGACAGATTAATAGCTACCACAAATTGTCATTTTGAAAGCTGTGTTTGATTCTAATGTTGATGCTGATTGTATCACTTGGGCTAAGGTGTTGTGATTGATCTAATCAGTTGTCTTTCCTGGTATACTGAAAATGAGATTGCCTAAGAGTGATTAGAGACTCAAAGCCTAAAGACCAGCTATACCTGAAAGACGTCTGAAAAGATATCATTCCATAAGTTTCTAAATACAAACAATAAATATACTCACAATAAGGAATATTGAAGTATCAGCCCAGCAATTGAAACAAAAACATCACCAACAACAAAAATAAAAATGAGAAGACACCTAAACAAGGTGCAAACCAAGATTTCCAGCTCATCACAGGCAAATTCTGGGGGCAACAAAGTGAAAAAATCTGATAATCAACCACCTGGATACCCTGAACTGATAGCACAAGAAGTAACAAAAGAGATGAACAAGGCTCTAGAAAAATTCAAAACAGAAATAATTTCCCAGGTAACTACAGAGATGGTGACCAGAATGAAAGATATGATTAGAGACTCTAGAACAGAGACAGATAAAAAAATAGATGAGGTGAAGACCATGATGGAGGCCATGAATGCCCAGAATAGGAAAGAAATGGAATCCATGAAACAGATTCAAACATATCCAGGAGATTAAAAACTCAAAAGTATTGGCAACAGAATGAGCCAATGTGAAGATAGAATATTAGATATAGAAGACAGGATTGCGGTTAGTGACCATGAAAAGAGAGATTTCTTAAAAATATTAAGGGATCATGAGAAATTGATGCAGCAGCTGCTAGGTGATGAAACGAAAAATAACAGAAGACTGATAGGAGTCCAGGAAAAAGCAGGAGAAAGTACACATGACATAAAAACCTGTTCACAGAAGTAATGACAGAAAATTTCCCAAGCAGGGGAAAAAAACATGACATACGGATAAGTGGGGCATATAGAACTCCAACTAGCCATGATAAAAAAAAAACTACACCTAGACATATAATAGTCAAAATCCCAGAAACCCAACAGAAGAACAAAATCCTACACACAGTTAGAGAAAAGACATAAATCTTATACAAAAGGAAAGCCCATCAGAATCACAGCAGACTTTTCAACACAAACCCTTAAGTCCAGGACAGCCTGGACTAAAGTATTGCAAGGCCTAAAAAAAATTACCCCCAATCTAGATTGTTGTATCCAATAAAATTATCTTTCAAAATCCATGGGGAAATTGGAAACTTCCATGACAAAGAACACCTGAGAAACTTCATGAATAACAAACCAGCACTCCAAATAATTCTAAACAATATCCTAGATAAAGACAATGAGGGTCACAACTTGATGAGGGCCAACAGAGTGAAGCCATCAGACAAGGCAAGAAATTAAAGGGAAAGGGGGAAAAATAAAAATGAAAGAACCAACTATAGGAAAATATCATGACAACAATAAGTCAAATATATATCAATTATAGCCATCAATGTTAATGGACTCAATTTACCAGTCAAAAGAAATAGACTGGCAGAATGGATTAAGAATCAAAATCCAACAATATGCTGTATAAAAGAAACACACTTAATTCAAAAAGAAATACATAGACTGAAAGTAAAAGGATGGAAAACAATTCTCCATGTGAAAGGAGCATGGCAAAAAAAAGGGGTAGCTATTTTATTTGCAGACAAGGTAGATTTGAAACTACAACTAACTAAGAGAGACAAAGAAGGTCACTACATCCTTGTAAAGGGAAAAATCCAAGAGAAAGACATGACAATCATTAATATATATGCACCAAATACTATCGCTCCCAACTATATAAAACAAATATTAATGGACATGAAAAACCAAATAAGCACTAACACAATTGGAGCAGGGGACCTCAATACCCCATTGTCACAAACAGACAGATCATCTAGACAGAAAATCAGCAACAAAATACTAGAATTGAACCAAAATTTTGAACAAATGGACTTAACAGATGTCTACAGAGTATTCCACCCCACAAAATCAGAATATACATTCTTTTCAGCTGCACATGGGTAATTCTCCAAAATAGACAACATGGTAGCTCATAGATCACATTAAAGAAAATGCAAAGGAATTGAAGTTTTCCTCTGTATATTATCAGACCATAGTACAATTAAACTGGAGATCAATAGCATAAGAAACTGCAGGAACTTCACAAACATATGGAAATTGAATAACACCCTTCTGAAAAAACCATGGGTCAGAGAGGAAATTAAAGAAGGAATTAGGCAGTTTCTACAACTAAATGATAATGACAGTACAACATACAGGAAATTTTGGGACACAATGAAAGCAGTTCTACAAGGGAAATTCATAGCAGTAAATGTCCATATTAGGAAAACAGAGTGAGCTCAAATAAACAACATAATGCTGAACCTTAAACTCCTAGAAAAAGAAAAGCAAGACAAACCCAAAGCTCATCCAAGGGAGGAAATTATAAAGATCAGAGAAAAAACCAATGCAATGGAGACTAAGAGACTGATATAAAAAATCAATGATTTGAAAAGTTGGTTCTTTAAAGGACTAAATAAAATCCAAAATACCTTAGCCAATGTTATCAAAAAAGGAAAGAAATGGCTCAAATCCATGCAATTAGGAACAAAAGGGTGAAATCACAACAGATCCAGCAGAAATCCAGAGAATCATCAATACCTACGTCAAGAACCTATATTCCAATAAAATGGAAAACACAGAAGAAATGGTCAGATTTCTAGGTACGTTGTGTTTTTTAAAAATTTTTATTTTCTTGATACATTTTAGGTATACAATATAATGACATTCATCATTGGAAATTTGCACCTTTACATAAACTCTCTTGGTTCTTATTTTTCCCCCTTACCCTGCTCTCCCTTCAACCCCTACATCCCTCCCTATTTACAAAGACTTTGATTCCATTTTTATTTTCTCATATTAATTCCATTCTCTTATTTCCTTTCCCCTACCCATCCCACTTCTCCTCCCCCATTGTCCCTTTCCCTCCTATTTCACATTATCAATTATACCTTTTAGTCCTTATTTACATTTTCAATTTCTCACACTAGAGAAACTATTCAGTATTTACACATGGGTGTGCTACCTATTTCACTTAAGATTATCACCTCAATGTGCATCCATGTAGCTAGAAATGTCTCTAATTTCACATTTTTTATGGCTGAGTAGTACAAGATTTTATGAAAAAAGAAAACACATTTTCTTTATCCAGGCTCCGGTTGGTGGGCAATTGGGCTGCGTTGAAGTTTTAGCTATTACAAATTGTGCAGGTATGAACACAGGCACACATATATCTCTGTGGTATGATTCTTTTCATTCTTTGGGGAACGTACCCACCAGGGGAATAGCTGTGTCAAATGGGACTTCCAGTCCTAGTTCTTTGAGGTATCTTCAGACTGATTTCCACAGTGGTTGCACCAGTCTACACTCCCACCAGCAGTGGAGCAGGGTTCCTCTTTCCCCACAGCCCCGCCAGCATTTGTTATTGGTTGATTTCATGATAACAGCCATTCTTTCTGGAATAAGGTGGAATCTCAGCGTTGTTTTCATTTGCATCTCTCGAATGAAAACTGATGTTGAAAATTATTTCATATGTTTATTAGCTATTTCTACTTCTTTGAGAAATGTCTGTTCATTTCAGATGCCCATTTTAGGATTGGGTCTTAAATTTGGAAGGTCTGATTTTTTAAAGTTCTTTATAGATTCGAGATAGTAGAGCTTTGTCTGAGGAACACCAGGTGAAGATTTTTTCCCACATTGTGGATTGGCTCTTCACACTGTTGGGGGTTTCTCTTGCTGTGCAGAAGCTTTGTAATAAGAAGAAATCCTACTTGTTGATTGTTCATGGTAGTTCATGGGCAACTGAGGTTTTGTTCATAAAATCTTTTGCTACACCAAAGTATTCAAGAGTTCTACCTAACCACTGATCCAGCCAATTCAGTGTTTTTATTTTAATATTTAGATCTTTAATCCATTTCGATTTTAGATTAGTGCATGGTGAGAGATATAGGTAAAGTTTTAATCTTTGATGAAATGAAACCCAATTTTTCCAACACCATTAATTAAAGAGGCTATCTTTCCTCCAGTGAGGGTGTTTGGCTCCTTTGTCAAAGAGGAGGTGGCTGAGTATGTCTGGAGTTGTTTCTGCATCTTCTAATCTGTTCCACTGATCCTCAGGTCTGTTTCTTTGCCAGTACCATGCTGTTGTTATCACAGTAGCTTTGTAGTATAGTTTCAAGTTGGGAATTGTGATACCCCCTGCCATGTCTCTGTTACCTAGAATTGCTTTTGCTATTCTGGGTCTCTTCTTGTTCGAAATGAATTTTTGGATTGTTTTATCAAGGTCCATGAAGTATGCTGCTGGGATTTTATTTGGGATTGCATTGAATCTATATAGCAGTTTTGGAAGTATGGCCATTTTTACTCTATTGATCCTTCCTACCCAGGAGCAGGGGATGTCTGTCCATTTTCTGATATCATCTTCAATCTCTTTTCAGAGTGCTATAATTTTCTGAGAAGAGGTCTTTGATTTCTTTTGTTAGGTTGATTCCTAGGTATTTCAGTTTTTTTGGATGCTATTGTGAAAGGAATTATTTGCCCTACTTCTGTCTCAGTGAGTCTATTGTCCGTGTAGAGGAAAGCTACTGATTTTTGTGTGTTGACCTTGTATCCAGCTACTCTACTGAATTTGGTTATTAAGCCTAGAAGACTTTTGGTGGAGTTCTTGGGTTCTTCTATATAGAGTATCATGTCATCTGCAAATAATGACAATTTGACTTTTTCATTTCCTATCTTTATTCCTATTATTTCTTTCTCCTGTGTAATTGCCGTGGCTAATGTTTCCAAAACTATATTGAACAGGAGTGGTGACAATGGACATCATTGTCTTCTTCCTGATTTTACTGTGAAGGATTTCAGTTTTTGACCATTAATATGATATTGGCTGTTGGTTTTTCATAGATGGCTTTTATCACATTGAGGTAGAGACTGTGTATTCCAATTTTTTGTAGGGTTTTTATCATAAATATGTGTTGGATTTTGTCAAATGCTTTTTCAGCATTTATGGAAATGATTATATGGTTTCTGTCCTTGGCCCTATTGATATAGTGTATTATATTGATTGATTGGCATATGTTGAACCATCCCTGCGTCCCTGGGATGAATCCCACTTGGTCAGGGAGTATGATCTTCTTGATGATCTTCTGCATTCTATTTGCCAGTATCTTATTAAGGATTTTTGCATCTATGTTCATTAGTGAGATTGGCCTATAGTTCTCTTTTTCCATTGGGCCTTTCTCTGCTTTAGGGATCAAGGTGATGCTTGCTTCCAGGAATGAATTTGGGAGTATTGCTTCCTTTTCAATTTTGTCGAAGAGTTTAAACAGTAGTGGCAGTAGTTCCTCTCTAAATGTCTTGTAGAATTCAGCAGTGAAGTTATCAAGACCTGGACTTTTCTTAGTTTGTAAGTATTTAATTACATTTTCAATTTCATTGGTTAATATTGGGTCGTTTAGAATTTTTAGGTCTTTTTCGTTCAACTTTGGTAATTCCTGTGTATCTAGGAATCTGTCCATTACTTCTGTGTTTTCCATCTTATTGGCATGTAGGTTATGGAAGTAGGTATTGATCCTCTGGATTTCTGCTGGGTTTGTTGTAATTTCACCCTTTTCATTCCTAATTGCATGGATTTGGGCCTTTTCTTTCCTTTTTCTGATAAGTTTGGCTAAGAGTTTGTCAATTTTGTTTATTCTTTCAAAGAACCAACTCTTGGCCTCATCAATTTTTTGTGTTGTTCTTTTAGTCTCCATTGAATTGATTTCTGCTCTGATCTTTATAATTTCCTCCCTTGAATGAGCTTTAGATTTGTCCTGCTCTTCTATTTCTAGAACCTTGAGGTTCAGGATCAGGTTGTTTAATTGGGCTTGCTCTGTTTTCCTAATATAACTATTCACTGCTATGAATTTCCCTGTAAGACTGCTTTCATTGTGTCCCATAGATTCCCATATGTTGTATTGTCATTGTCATTTAATTGAAGGAACTGTCTGATTTCTTCTTTAATTTCTTCTGTGACCCATTGGTTATTCAGAAGTGTGTTGTTCAACTTCCATGTGTTTATGTAATTTTTCCAGTTTCTTTTGCTATTGATGTCCAATTTCACCACACTATGGTCTGATTATATACAAGGGATAACTTCAATTCATTTGCACTTACTTAAACATGTTCTATGTGCAAGTGTGTGGTCTATTTTGGAGAACGACCCATGTGCAGCTGAAAAGAATGTGCATTCTGATTTTGTGGGGTGGAACACTCTAAACATCTGTGAAGTTCATTTGTCCAAGAGTTTGATTGAGTTCTAGTATTTCAATTATTTCTTGTCTAGTTGATCTATTGGTGACAGTAGGGTATTGAGGTCCCCCACTACTATCGTATTAGTGCATATATGACTTTTCATGTCCATTATCTTTTGCTTTTTATAGTTGTGTACACTATCATTTGGTATATATATATATTTATGCTTGTCATCTCTTCCCCATGGAATGTTCCCTTTACAAGGACATAGTGTCCTTCTTTGTCTCTCTTAATCAGTGTTGGTTTGAAATTCACTTGATCTGCAAAGAGGATAGCTACTCCTGCTTTTTTTCAGGTTCCTGTCACATGGAGTATTGTTTTCCACCCTTTAACTTTGAGTCTATGAGTTTCTTTTTGAATTCAATGTGTTTCTTGTATGCACCACATTGTTGGATCTTGCTTCTTGACCCATTCTGCCAGTCTATTTCTTTCGATTGGTGGATTGAGATCATTAACATTGATGGTTATAACTGATATGTATTGACTTATCCTTGTCATGACTTTTTCTTGTTTTTTTTTTTTTATTCTCCCCCTTTATATTTAATTTCTTGTTGTGCCCAATGGATCCATTCTGCTGTGCTTCCTGATGTTGTGATCCTCATTGTCTTTTCCTAGGATATTGTCTAAAAATTTTTGGAGTGCTGGTTTGGTATTCATGAAGTTCCTAAGGTGCTCTTTGTCATGAAAATATGTTATTTCTCCATCCATTTTGAAAGGTAGTTTTGCAGGGTACATCAATCTGGGTTGGAGGCTGTTTTCCTTTAGGGCTTGGAATGCCTCACTCCAAGCTCTTCTTGCCTTGAGTGTTTGCATTGAGAAGTCTGCTGTAATTCTAATGGGCTTTCCTTTTATGTGATTTGTTTCTTTTCTCTAACTGCTTGTAGAACTTTGTTCTTCTGTTGGGTTTCTGGAATCTTAATAATTATATGCCTATGTGTAGATTTTTTTTGATCAAGGCTAATTGGAGTCCTATATGCCTCACTTATTTGTATGTCAAGTTCTTTTCTCCTGCTTCGTATGTTTTCTGCCAATACTTCTGTATACAGTTTTTTTATTTTATGTCATCTGCACTCTCTCCTGTTTCTTCGTTGACTCCAATCAGTCTTATGTTATTCTTCTTTGCATCATCTAGCAGCTGCTGGATTGATTTCTGATGGGCCCTTACAATTTTGGAGCAATTTTTCTTTTCCTGGTCACTAATTGCAATCTTATCTTCTATACCTGAAATTCTGTCCTCACATTGGCTCATTCTGCTGTGTAGACTTTCAATGGAGTTTTAATCTCCTGGAAATCTGGTTGCGTCTGTTTTACAGATTCCATTTGTTTCCTACGTTGGGATTACATCATGTTCCTCAGCTCCTCTCTAGATTTATTAATCATGTCTTGTACTATGGACACAATCTCTGCTGATATCTGAGAAACTATTTCAGATTTCAGTTTCTTCCAGATCCTCTTTTGTTGCCAGTTTAGGGAGTCCAAGGGGTTGAGTATTAGAGTGTTCCATCTCCTTTACCTTTGGGGTTGTTGTAGGTGATCTGGAAATGTGGTTTTGAGACTTATTTATGTGTCTTCTCATTTAGACGGGGTGGGGGGTGTGCTGTTGGTGCCCATGTGGCTCACCTCCTCTGCACTGGGAGCAGTGGTATGGCAGCCTGGAAGCCCCTTCCCCTGCACTGGGAGTGGTGGAACAGCAGCCCAGAAGCCTCTACCTCTGGGCTAGGAGTGGTGGAATGGCAGCCAGGGGGCCCATTCCTCTGCACCAGGAGGGGTGGAACAGCAGCCTGGAGGCCCCTACCACTGCACTGGGAGCAGTTGTAATTGTAGGTACATTTGAATCACCAAAGCTGAAAGAAGAAGATATAAAAATTTTAAAGACCCCAATTTCAATCAGTGACATTAAAACATAATTAAAAATTTGCAAACCAAAAGAGCCCAGATCCTGATGGCTTCAGCGCTGAATTCTACAAGAACTTTAGGGAAGAGCTAATGCCACTACTTCTTAAACTCTTTAATGAAATTGAAAGGGGAACAATACTCCCAAATTCATTCCTGAAAGCAAGCATTACTTAGATTCTGAAAGCAGAGAAAGACCCAACCAAAAAAGAGAAATACAGGCCAATCTCCATAGTGAACATAGATACAAAAATCCTCAATACGATATGGGTAAACAAAATATAGAGGGTCATCAAAATATCATACACCCTGACCCAGGGGAATTCATCCAAGGTATGCAGGGATGGTTCAACATATGTAAATCAATAAATGTAATACACTATATTAACAGACTCGACAAAAACGATATGATCATCTCAATAGATCTAGAAAAAGCATTTGACAAAATCAAACACCCATTCATGATAAAAACCCTAAAGAAAATTGGAATAGATATCTTTATCTCAATCTGATAAAGGCTATCTATGAAAAACCAACAGCCAACATCATACTAAATGGTCAAAAACTGAAAGTTTTCATGCTAAAATCAGGAACAAAACAAGGATGTACACTATCACCACTCCTATTCAAGATAGTTCTAGAAACATTAGCCACAGCAATTAGACAAGAGAAAGAAATAAAAGAAATAAAGATAGGAAATGAAGAACTTAAACTGTCATTATTTGGCGATGACATGATACTCTACATAGAAGACCCAAAAAATTCTGCTAAAAATCTCCTAGAATTAATTGACAGATTCAGTAGAGTAGCTGGATAAAAGGTTAACACTCAAAAATCAATAGCCTTCTTGTACAAAAATAACAGACTCACTGAGAGAGAAATTGGGGAAACAATTCCTTTCACAATAGCATCCAAGAAAATGAAATATCTAGGAATCAATCTAATGAAGGAAGCAAATGAACTCTACCTTGAAAACTACAGCACTCTGAAAAAAGAGACTGAAGAGGATATAACAAAATGGAAAGACGTCTCTTACTCCTGGGTAGGAAGAACCAATACAGTAAAAATGGCCATACTTCCAAAATTCCTATATAGATTTAATCAAATCCTGATTGAAATCCCAACAGTATATTTCACAGAACTGGAGAAAACAATAAAAAAATTCATTTGGAACCAGAAGAGACCTAGAATACCAAAAGCAATTCTAGGCAACAAAGATATCACAGGGTGTATCACAAACCCCAACATGAAACTATACTAAACAGCCACTGTGAAAAAAACAGTATGGTACTGACAAAGAAACAGACCCAAAGATCAGTGGACTAGATTAGAAGATGCAGAAACAACTTTAGACACACTCAACCACCTCATCTTTGACAAATGAGACAACCATCCTCACTGGAGGAAAGATAGCCTCTTTAATAAATGGCGTTCGAAAAACTGGATTTCAACGTGCCAAAGATTAAAACTAGACCCCTATCTTTCACCATGCACTGAACTAAAATTGAAGTGGAACAAGGATCTAAATATTAAAACAGAAACACTAAACTTGCTAGAAGATAGGTTAGGTAGAACTCTCAAAGACATTGGCATAGGAAAAGACTTTATGAACAAACCTCAGTAGCAAGGGCACTAGAAGAGAGAATCAACAGCTGGGACCTCATCCTATTAAAAAGCTTCTGCTCTGCAAGAGAAACCACCAACAGAGCTTAGAGATAACCTACATTGTGGGAAAAAATGTTTACCAACCCTACCAAGGTCACGAGTCACGCAGAACATGCCGAATCAGCCCACTGCAGATAGGCAGGTCTGCGCATGCCCTACGGAGGTCCTGAGTCACGTGGAACATGCCGAATCAGCCTGTGCCCTGGAAACAATCCACTGGACACCCCCCCCGCTCCTCTGCACAGCCACCTGGTTCCACACTACAAAGAAGAAGAGGACACCGGACCACCAGATGATGGTACTGAGTCGTGCCGCTCCCAGCCCAGAGGTAGGGGCATCTGAGCTGCCATCCTACTGCTCCTGGTCCAGAGGAAGGGGCTTCCCGGCCACCATCCCTCCCACTGCTCCCAGCCAAGAGGAAAGAGCTTTTGGGCCCACTTCTGTCTCGTCACTCCTGGCCCAGAGGAAGGGGCTTCCAGACCACCATTCTTCCCACAGCTCTCGGCCCAGAGGTAGGGGCTTCTGAGCCGCCAGCCCACTGCTCCTGGACCAGAGGAAGGGGCTTCCTGGCCACCATCCCTCCTGCTGCACCCAGCCCATAGGAAAGGGCTTTTGGGCCACCAACCCTACCACTGCTCCCAGCCCCTGTCCCACCTCTCCCAGCTCAGAGGAGGTAATCAGTGTAGGTGCCAACAGGCACACCCCCCCCCCAGTTGAAATGAGAAAACATGTAAATAAGTCTCAAAACCAGACTTCTAGATCACCTACAGTGACCCCAAAGGGAAATGAGATGGAACACTCTGATACTCAACCACCTGGACCCACTGAACTGGCAACAAAAGGGATCTGGAAAAAATGAAATCAGAAATAATTTCTCAGATAACAGGAGAAATTGTGCCCCTAGTGCAAGACATGATTAATAAATCTGGAGAGGAGCTCAGGAACATGATGGAATCCCAATATAAGAAACAAATGGAATCCATCAAACAGATGCAAATCGATTTCCAAGACATGAAAAACTCTATTGAAAGTCTACACAGCAGAATGAGCCAATGTGAGGACAGAATTTCAGATATAGAAGATAAGATTGCAATTAGTGACCAGGAAAAGAAAAATTGCTTCAAAATTATAAGGGAACATGAGAAATCAATGAAACAGCTGCTAGATGATGCAAAGAAGAATAACATAAGACTGATTGGAGTCAATGAAGAAAAAGGAGAGAGTGGAGATGACATAAAAAAATCTCTTCACAGAAATAATGGCAGAAAAATTCCCAAGCAGAGGAAAAGAACTTGACATACAGATAAGTGAGGCATATAGGACTCCAAATAGCCTTGATCAAAAAAAATCTACACATAGGCAGATAATTGTTAAGATTCCAGAAACTCAACAGAAGAACAAAGTTCTACAAGCAGTTAGAGAAAAGAAACAAATCACATACAAAGGAAAGCCCATCAGAATCACAGCAGACTTCTCAACACAAACCATCAAGGCAAGAAGAGTTTGGAGTGACATATTCCAAGCCCTAAAAGAAAACAGCCTCCAACCCAGATTGATGGACCCTGCAAAACTATCTTTCAAAATGGATGGAGAAATAAGATACTTTCATGACAAAGAGCACATTAGGAACTTCATGAATACCAAACCAGCACTTCAAAGAATTTTACACAATATTCTAGGAACAGACATTGAGGATCACAACCCCAGGAAGTAAAGGAGAATGAACCCATCTGGCATGACAAGAAATTAAAGGTAAAGGGGGAGAACCCAACAAAAAGAAAAAGTCATGGCAATGACAAGTCAATACGTTTCAGTTATAACCATCAATGTTAATGGTCTCAATTCACCAATCAAAAGAAATAGACTGGCAGAATGGGTCAAGAAGCAAAATCCAACAATATGCTGCATACAAGAAACACACTTAATTCAAAATGAAACTCATAGACTGAAAGTCAAAGGGTGGAAAACAATACTCCATGAGACAGGAACCCGAAAAAAAGCAGGAGTAGCTATCCCCTTTGCAGATCAAGTAGATTTCAAACCAACACTGATGAAGAGAGCCAAAGAAGGACACAACATGCTTGTAAAGGGAAGAATCCAAGAGAAAGAGATGACAATCCTAAATACAAGACATTTAGAGAGGAACTGCTGCCACTACTGTTTAAACTCTTCAATGAAATTGAAAGGGAAGCAACACTCCCAAATTCAGTCCTGGAAGAAAGCATCACCTTGATCCCCAAAGCAGAGAAAGACCCAATTGAAAAGGAGAACTATAGGCCAATCTCACTAATGAACATAGATGCAAAAATCCTTAATAAGATAATGGCAAACAGAATGCAGAAGATCATCAAGAAGATCATACACCCTGATCAAGTGGGATTCATCCCAGGGATGCAGGGATGGTTCAATATAAGCAAATCAATCAATGTAATACACTATATCAATAGAGCCAAGGATAAAAACCATATGATTATCTCCAGAGATGCAGAAAAACCATTTGACAAAATCCAACATGCATTTATGAAAAATACCCTACAAAAAATTGGAATAGATGGTCTCTACCTCAAACTGAGAGAAGCCATCTATGAAAAACCAACAGCCAATGTCAGACTAAATGGTCAAAAACTGAAATCCTTCACATTAAAACCAAGAACAAGACAAGGATGTCCACTATCACCACTCTTGTTCAATATAGTTCTGGAAACATTAGCCACAGCAATTAGACGAGAGAAAGAAATAAAAGGAATAAAGATAGGAAATGAAGAAATCAAATTGTCATTATTTGCAGATGACATGATACTCTATATAGAAGACCCCAAGAACTCCACCAAAAGTCTTCTAGACTTAATAACCAAATTCAGTCAAGTAGCGGGTTACAAGGTCAACACACAAAAATCAATAGCTTTCCTCTACACCAATGACAGACTCACTGAGAGAGAAATAGGGCAAATAATTCCTTTTACAATAGCATCCAAAAAACTGAAATACCTAGGAATCAACCTAACAAAAGAAATCAAAGACCTCTTCTCTGAAAACTATGGCACTCTGAAAAGAGAGATTGAAGATGATATCAGAAAATGGACAGACATCCCCTGCTCCTGGGTAGGAAGGATTAATATAGTGAAAATGGCCATACTTCCAAAACTGCTATATAGATTTAATGGAATTCCAATTGAGATCCCAGTAGCATACTTCATGGACCTTGAGAAAACAATCCAAAAATTCATTTGGAACAAGAAGAGACCCAGAAGAGCAAAAGCAATTCTAGGTAACAGAGACATGGCAGGGGGTATCACAATCCCCAACCTGCAACTCTACTACAAAGCTACTGTGATAAAAACAGGATGGTACTGGCAAAGAAACAGACCTGAGGACCAGTGGAACAGATTAGAAGGTGCAGAAACAATGCCAGACACACTCAGCCATCTCATCTTCGATAAAGGAGCCGAACACCCTCCCTGGAGGAAAGATAGCCTCTTTAATAAATGGTGCTGGAATAATTGGGCTTCAACTTGCCAAAGATTAAAACTAGATGTATGTCTCTCACCATGCACTAAACTAAAATCAGAATGGATTAAAGATCTAAATATTAAAATAGAAACTCTGAACCAGTTGGAACAGAGGTTAGGTAGAACCCTTGAAGACATCGGTGTAGGAAAAGATTTTATGAACAAAACCTCAGTTGCCCGTGAACTAGCACAAACAATCAACAAGTGGGATCTCTTCTTATTAAAAGGCTTCTGCACAGCAAGAGAAACCACCAGCAGTGTGAAGAGAAACCCACAATGTGGGAAAAAATCTTCACCTGCTCTTCCTCAGACAAAGGTCTTCTATCTCAAATCTATAAAGAACTTAAAAAGATCAGACCTCCCAAATTTAAAGACCCAATCCGAAAATGGGCATCTGAAATGAACAGACATTTCTCACACAAAGAAGTAGAAATAGCAAATCAATACATGAAAAAATGTTCAACATCACTGGTCATTCGAGAGATGCAAATGAAAACAAAGCTGAGATTCCACTTCACTCCAGAAAGAATGGCTGCTATCATGAAATCAACCAATAACAAATGCTGGCGGGGCTGTGGGGAAAGAGGAACCCTGCTCCACTGCTGATGGGAGTGTAGACTGGTGCAATCACTGTGGAAATCAGTATGGAGGTACCTCAAAGACCTAGGACTGGAAGTCCCATTTGACTCTACTATTCCACTGCTGGGGATCTTCCCCAAAGAATTAAAAGAATCATACCACAGTGATATATGTGTGCTCATGTTCATAGCACAGTTTGTAATAGCTAAAACTTGGAAACAGCCCAAATGCCCATCAACCGGAGACTGGATAAAGAAAATGTGGTTTTTTTATAAAATGGAGTACTACTCAGCCATAAAAAATGAGAAATTAGAGACATTTATAGCTAAGTGGATGCACATTGAGGCCATACTCTTAAGTGAAATAAATAGAACACACATGTAAATACCGAATAGTTTCTGTGGTGTGAGAAGCTGAAAGTGTAAATAAGGACTAAATGTATAATAGGTAATGTGAAATAGGAAGAAAAGGGGCAAAGGGGAAGGAAGTGGGAGGGCTAGGGGAAAGGATAGAAGGGAACGGGATTAATATGAGAAAATGGAAAAATAGGAAGAAAATCTTTGTAAATAGGGAGGAATGGAGGGGTTGAAGGGAGGGCTGGGCAAGGGTGAAAAATAAGAACCAAGAGAGACTATGTAAAGGTGCAAATTTCCAATGATGAATGTCATTATATTGTATACCTAAAATGTACCAATGATTAGAATGATAATGCAAAATAGGAAGAAAAGGTCCAAAGGGGTAGGGGTAGTGGGAGGGGCAGGGGAGAGGAAAGAAGGGAAAGGAAAAATGATGAGAAATGGAAAAAATGGAAATAAAGTCTTTGTAAATAGGGAAAGGTGGAGGGGTTGAAGGGAGGGCTAGCAATGGGGAAAAAATAAGAACCAAGATGCATTATGTAAAGGTACAATTCCCAATGAGAAATGTAATTGTGTTGTATACCTGCAGTATACCAATAAAAGAATTTAATAAAAAAAATGTTTACCAGCTATTCCTCAGACAAGGGACTACTATCTAGAATATATAAAGATCTTTAAAAAATCAGACCCCCCAAATTTAAAGACCCAATTCAAAAATGGGCATCTGAAATGAACAGACATTTCTCAGATAAAGAAGTAAAAGCAGCAAATAAACATATGAAAAAATGTCCAACATCACTGGTCATTGGACAGATGCAAATGAAAACAACACTGAGATTCCACCTCACCCCAGAAATAATGGCTATTAAGAAATCAACCAATTACAAACACTGGTGGGGTTGTGGGGAGAAATGAACCTTTCTCCATTGTTGGTGGGAGTGCAGACTTGTGCAACCATTGTGGTGCTCAATATGGTGATAACTCAAAAAAAGTAGGATTTAGAGGTCCCATTTGACCCAGCTATTCCCCTGCTGGGTAATTTCCCAAAAGAATTGAAAGAATCATACCACAGCGATATATGTGCACCCACGTTTATAGAGGTACAGTTTGTAATAGTTAAAACTTGGAAACAGCCCAATTGTCCATCAACTGGAGACTGAATATTGAACATGTGGATTTTATATAAAATGAAGTACTACTCAGACATAAAGAATGAGAAACTAGAGTCAATATCTTGTAAAGGTACAAATTCCCAATGATGAATGCCATCATATTGTATACCTAATACATATCAATAAATTTATTGAAAAAAATATCATAAGGGTGGGGCCCTCCTAATGGTATTAGTAGCTTTATAAGAGAAAGAGAGACCCAAATTTGTATGCTGTCTCACCAGGTAATGTCCCCTGTCCTGTTAGAATGCATCAAAAATATCTTCACCAGATGCCAGCATCATGCTCTTTAACTTCCCAGCCTCTAGAATCATGAGCCAAATAAAATTCCATTCTTTATGAATTACCCAGTTTCAAATATTTTGTTATAGCAATAGAAAATGGGTTAAGATATAAGCCTTTATTAAAACAGAAAGAAATTATGGGAGAAAAATGTATAGTGAAAAATTAAGGGAAATAAATTTAAGACGAAATGATTATTCTTTTTAAAATTAATGTTATTGGTACACTTGATATACATAATTCTTCATAGTAAATTTGTATCTGTACATACTATATGTTAATTATTTTTTCCCATTCCCCTCCCTTCCCTTCAATCCTTCTTCCTCTCTCCCTTTACAAAACTTTGTTTCTATTGTTTTTCTTCCATTTTTATTGTTTTATCCCTATTTTTGATCACACAATAGCTCCTAGTGTAACTGTGCCCCTCCCCACCACAAATTCTACAACTCATTGCTAAAATTAGGATAGGATGAGAAAAGTAAAATAAGGCTAGTGATACAGAAGCTATGACTGCTTCATCTCCAGTTTGATTTAGTGGAGACCTCTGGTCTGGGGTTCTGACCTTGATAAAAGTGATTCTGGGTAAACTACTATTCTTTTGATAAGCCCCTCTACCTTTCCCTCTTCTATCTGATTTCGGCAGGGTTTGCCCATAATGAGATTTTCTGAATTAGTATTAGTCTCTTAGTGGCTCTAGAATTCACTTATACATATTTCCTCAGCTTCATCAATAGAGAAGTAAGGGCTGTAAGAAGAAAGATAGCCTGAGAATAGATCTGAAACAAAGAGAGAACCACGTACTGAAGGTAAAGGGTGAGGAAGATTTGGTGGTATTTCAACCCCTGGTTCTGATTATTCTTGATCCATTAATATCTCTGGTCTTCTCACAGATTGCTTATATAATCCAATAAATTTCACCATTGCCTTATCTAATTTTGGATTGCAAGTGAAAGAAACCCAACATGTAAATACTGATTAATACATCTTATTTTTAACAATCCTAAAATAACTAGACACTTCTTGAACCTCCAGCTCCCAGACTAGTCTTAATCAGACTAATTGGACTTAATTTAAAGGTCAACTTTCACCTAAAAAGAGAAAGAGGGTGCACTAAAAAATTATTTCAGATGCTTTACAAAGAGGATTTTAAAAACTGTAATTTCACCCTCACAATGATCGTTCAATGATAATCATATATATCAGGAAACCAAGTCTCAGGAAAGTTAGGAAAGACTTTCCAAAGGTTACCCTACCAGAGGTGGTAGAACTACACATGGTCTCAAAGCAGTAAGCACTAGGCTAGAAAAGGAGACGGATCCAGGTCTTCAGGTTCCCCCATGTATCTTTCATCTCTAGCCCTGACCTTTTAGACCGTGAGATCATGTTTACCACACTGTAGTTACTTTTGTTTTTATGTATTGCCCCAGGGTAACCCTAAAATGAATGTATCTTGCATTCACAAAAAGATGGCACTAAATGTAGCATCCACAGAGGTGCACTTTTCAGATATCCCTTCAAGAAAAGACTCATCATTCAGCTCTAAGAAGTGCAGTTAGCTGACAGTTTCCCACTTTGGAGCTAAGAAGCCCCAGCTGATGACTGAGCACAGCAGGGCTCCTAGAGCCTGGTCATTTCTATCTAGAGTGTGACTCCTCTAATGAGCACTCTGGGCTCTGGGGCTCCCCACAGGGTTGTCCAAGACTTTGTCATATTTGCATGGCAGTCTGAAGCTCTTTTGTCTACTCTTGCTTTTTTTCCAGCTTTCCTCCGGTGTCAGATTAACACTGTGATGGTCTAAAGGCTATGCCTGCCCAGTCCTGCTCCTTCTCTGTTGTCTCTTTCATGGGCATTTACTCTCCACCACCCTCCTCCCCCACAACTAAGTGCTTACACTTTTGCCTCTCTCAGCTTGTTTCCTGGGAGATCCAAATGGCACTCTAAACAGTGAGTGAAGAGCAAGAGAAGTAGGATTTGAGGGGGAAAAAAAACATTCTTTTGCAAGACATAGTTTCCCACAGATAAGACAGCTGTGATTCTAGTTGAGTAAAGCAGATTTCACTGAATATGCCAAATGGCTTCTCTTAACTGGAGGAAGCACCTCCCTGAGACCTGTCAAGCACTAGGATTTATGGGACCATTTGTATCTTGGCAATCCAGTCCCTCTTTATGAGGATGATTGCTTTGCGACCCTGCCATAGGTATTTACCATCAGGATCATTATAGCCCACTGAGTCATCCAGGAGAGATATCCAAGTTGATAATTAACATCCTGAGAAAGGTAATTGTGAAACACTTAAGCATGGGACTATAACTTCTGGCTCAGTGTCAGAAAAGATAACCTGTAGGGCATATCTTACTTAATGAGTCAGTAGCTACCTAAGATGATTATAACAACTCAAAGTATTGTAGATAGGTAAGTTAATTACATTATCTTGCAGGCAGTTAGACAGGGTCACCCTCAAGAAGCCAGCCCTCAAGATGCCAACACAGCTAGGAGCCAACATGGAGAACAATGAAGCCACATTCATTGATTAGCATTATAAAAAAGAAAAGAGGTGCTACTGCTCCCTAGAGACAGATAACAGTGATTGATATTCTAAATGGGAAATTCCTTGTATATGATTTGTTTTCCCATTTTAATCCCCATTTAATTAATATTACCTGGGTGACTGTACTTGCAGTCTTATTCATTGGTCATAGTTTTGCCCCACCTCATGACCACCTTGTAATTTCCATTGGGTCTTATAGTTTTGTCCCACCTTGAATCCGCCTCACCTCATGGCTTTGCTCCATAAAAATCCCCTAGGAAATAGGGTCCCCTGTCAACCCACTTTCCGGTCCCCTTTCTGTTTCTCTTAGACAGAAGCTACCTTTCTCTCAATATGTTTTTCCTACTCTTAACCTTCCTTGTTCCTAAAGTTCATTCTTTGATTTTAGAGAATATAAACTCATGTTTTGGATATCTAGCAGGTTTGGGAGTTATATCTATTCCTCCTATATCAAAAGCATATTATATTTTTATCACTACATGCAGGAGCTGAAGATATGTCCTCTTGACCTATTTTGTGCTTTCATTCCCAGATAAATAATAACCATTTGGGAATGGAGGAAATAATTCTTCTCCTTATTATGGAATGTTACATGTCCACAGTACATTCTTCTAAAGAGGAAACTTTGCAGAGTAGGAGCTTTTCTCCTTTTCCTCATGGGTTAATTTTCTGTTTTAGCTATGAAAGTGATTCTCTTTGTTACTTTGGAGTTTGTGGAAAGTGATGGGAAAACACACATCAACCCATAGGCAGGACATTGCATTGATAATGAAAGGGATGGAAGCTAGGTGTAACCTTGTAAAGAAAAGCTCAAGCAGTACTCTTCAAGTAAAGAAGGAAACACATTCAGTGACAAGGCAACTACCCACCCAATAGTTCTTGAGTCTCCCTAAACTGCTCAGCTTGTTTCAAACACTGATGGTTTAAATATTAACTGGAGTTACTCACAGAAGGATGTTATTTTATCCACACTCATTTCTCATCTTTTCCTCTCCTTATCATCTATATTTCCATGCATGTACTCTAGTCACCATGTTCACAAAATGGGTGATATTTACCATAGAATAATGATATCAGTTCAGATCCTCTGGCAAGCAGAAACTGAGTATGAATTAGTAATGCAAGAACTATACTGGTATTATGGATTGTATTTAGATGTTCCCCCAAAGACTCATGCAAATGAGGTGAGGCTATTTTGGAGGTGGTTGAATTTAGATTGTGTGATGCTGGAATTAAGGGCATGTGATTACTGAGCCACTACGCATGAGTGATTGATTTGGCACTGCACTAATCCCAATAGTCTGAATAAGATAAAAGGGGCAGAAAGATGCTGTTAAAGTCCCTTGTTGTTTATACTGTCTTCTACCACCATGAACTGTTGCCCCTCTGCCACCCTGCCTTGGAGCCAGCCAATTATGGACTGAAACCTCTATGAACTGTAAGCCAAATAAACCTCTTCCCATTTAACTTTGGGTATTGGGTATTTTGTCTTAGTAATGAGAGAAAAGTAACCAAGATAACTGGGGAGTAATGCCTGTGAAAGATAAATTAGGAGAAAGCAGGATTAGGCAGAGAAAGACCTCAGACCACAATGCCAATCATTCTTTTGTGAAAATAAAAAAGGAAGTATAAGTCTGGCAGGCAGAGCCTCAGAATGCAATGCACATGTGACAAATCTAACCAACATGATGGAAAGCACTGAAGTGCAGGTTGTCCCTACACTGGAGAAACAGCCATGCCCTAGTGTATCCCCACCATGCTCAGGTTCATCATTGTCTGGAAGCTGTCCAAGGAAAATATATGGCTTTAGTGCAAATGTTACAGTGGATCCTGGTGAGCTGCAGCTGGAGGCTGCCAGTTAGCAGCCCTCCTCACCTCATAGTTGAGCAGCCAGTTCTTTTTTTTTTTTTTAAGCGAAACATTTATTGGTACATTTTAGTTATACACAGTGATAATATTCATCTAGGGAATTTGTACCTATACATGATATATTCTGCCCCTTCTCTTTTTTCCATTCCCCCCTTCTCCCAACCCCCCACCCTTTCCTATATACAAAAGCTTTGTTTCCATTATTTCCTATTTTCACTTTTTTTGTGTGTCGCTTTCTTCCTTCCCCCTCCCCACTCCCTTGTTCCCCTTCCCATTTGAGCATTTTCTTCCCATTTTCCCAAATCTATTATATATTTTAGTCCTCATTTCCACTTTCAGTTTTTCATACTAGAGAAACAATGTGGTATTTAAACATGTGTGTCTATTTCACTTAAGAGTATGGTCTCAAGGTGCATCCATTTAGCTATAAATGTCTCAAAATCGTTCTTCTTTATGGCAGAGTAGTACTCCATTGTATTTTAAAAAACCCAAATCTTCTTTATCCACTCATCGGTTGATGGGCATTTGGGTTATTTCCAAGATTTAGCTATTACAAACTGTGCTGCTATAAACATGGGTGTGTATATATTGCTGTAGCCAGGTCTTTATTGAAGAGAGATCCAAGCAGTATACCTCTCTTCCTGCCATGTTAACCTAGTCTATCAGGATTGTGATACTAAACAGTAAGTTTTATTTTTCAGTCACATTAAACATTCTCCACAGATTGACTGCAGTTTTATTCTATTCTATCTTCAAGTTCAAGACCCAAGCTAAGAGAGCAGCCATCATCTGGAGCATGTAGCTGTGGTAAAGGGATAGGTGTAGTAGGTTTCACACTAATAAGAGCTCAAATTTACTTGGCCAAAATGGAATACATGGTCCTACCCAATGATAGAGAGGCAAAAGTTCAAGCCTCTCATGCTTAGAAAGTAGAAACTGTCCTGGCATGGTGGTGCACATCTGTAATCCTAGCACCCAGGGAAGTGCAGGCAAAAGGATCACAAGTTTGAGCTCATCCTGGACAATTTAGTGACTGAGATTCTGTCTCAAAATAAAAAATAAAGAGCTGGGGATGTAGCTCATTATGAAGGCCCTGGTTTCAATCCCTAATGCCAACAGAGAGAGAGAGACAGAGAGAAAGAGAGAGAGAGAGAGAAGAAGGGAGGGAGGAAGGAAGGAAGGAAGAAAGAAAGAAAGAGAAAGAAAGAAAGAAAGAAAGAAAGAAAGAAAGAAAGAAAGAAAGAAAGAAAGAAAGAAAGAAAGAAAAAGAAAAAAGAGAGGACAGACTGAAACAAGCTATACCGTTGACTACAACAGTAAACAAATTGGTTAATCTGAAAAAGTCTCCTTTATATTCTACTTAAACAATAAAAGAACAATTTGTGGGGACTCAATAAAGCCAAAGTTTTGTGCTTTTTTTCTTCTGATAACTTACAAGTAATTGTTTCTTTAAGAATCCTTTCTACATATAGCAGTAGAGATATAAATTTCCTTGTTTTGCAAGGAATAAATCAAAGGTTTCCTTTTGGTTATTTGGAAGCAAAGCAAATAGGGACTCACTGTTGGCAGAAGAAGTGTTAGAGCTCTAGCTTTTTTGGTAGTTGGAGCAGAATCAGCCAGCCTCTACCACCACCCCATGACCATTTCCATTAATTGTGAAACTAAGTTTTCTGAGGAAAACTTACCTGGGACCTTTTGCCAGGGAAGATGTTGAGGCCAAAATCTAGTTCCAGAGATTCAAAATTATTGAAACCAATTTTGGTGGTTGGAGGTGTTTCTGGCTAAGGCCTGATGATGGAAAGGATAGTAACTCCATGATGATAAAACCTTCCAGGAAGTAGAAAAAACTGGGCCAAGATGCTGGTTTCACACCAGGATTTACATTGCTGAAAGGTAATATGGCCCTGGATTTGTGAAAAGGCCAACTGAAAACTCTATACCAAAGCTCCTCCTCATTGTGCAATTTAACCCCAGGGAAGTACATAACTGTGGAGATATTAACAAAGCCTTGTAGGTAAAGAACTGTAACTTGGAAACGTAAGTCTGGGATAGTATATAATGATGATCCCAATCATCAGGGGATCCCAAACAACACCAGGGGACCAAAAACACTACCTCAATTATCATAGGTCACTTGATAGAGACAGAATTAAACTGCATGGCAAGACAAAAGAGACCCCCTTGGGGAGCTCCCTTGGGGTTTGGTGTTTTTCCTCCTCTAGGTAGAGGAAGGGGGACCCATTAGAAGTACTACTCATTGGGAATAGCTAAAACTGTTCTTGTACTTGTTACAAAGAGGAGAACCCAGAGATAAAGGCTGAACTTTGTACTGATAGGGGGAAAAAATGAAGCTCAGGGCATTGTACTTTGGGATGTTATTTTCCTTGCATCTAATATGATCCAAAAAATGTTAACATATAAAGCTATGTTGTAACATCCAACAAGAACCTCTAAGGGCAAATTTCTCTAATGTTTTTCAGTCTGGGGATTGAATCCAGAGCCTTCACACTGAGCTATATCATCAGCCCATTTTTGTTTTTATTTTGAGACAGGCTCTCACTAAATTGCCAAGTTGTTTGGGTTGGGCTTCAACTTGTGATCTTTCTACCTCAGCCTTCCAGAGTACTGGGATTATAGGTGTATACCAATATGCATGGCTTGTAATTTGTTCTTATATGACTTTTCCTGATTTCTAATGATTTACTAGAGTTTGAATGTTGAATTCCCCCAAAGGTCCATGTGCTAGAGGCTTGATCCCCAGGGTGGCACTATTAGGAGACTGTAGAATCATTAAGAGATGGGATGCTAGGGGAGGTCCTTAGGGGCATGACTTTGAAGAGAATTGTGGGACACTAGCTCCCTCTTCCTCTCTTTTGCTTCCTGGTCACAAGGTGAATAGTTTTGCTCTACCAAACACTCCCTCTGTGATGTGCTGCCTTACCACAGGCCCAAGGCAACTGAGCCAACCAACTGTGGACCAGAACCTGCCAAGCTATGAACTAAAATAAAGCTTCTCTTCTCTTCTTCTTCTCCTCCTTCTTCCTCTCTCTCTCTCTCTCTCTCTCTCTCTCTCTCTCTCTCTCTCTCTCTCTCTCTCTCCCTCCTTCCCTCTCAGGATTGTGCCCAGGGCCTTGCACTGAAATATATCCCTTATCCCTCACCCTCTCACCCTTTTTTATTTTGAGAGGATCTCATGACCAACTTACTGAGTTATTCAGAGCTTTTGCTCCATCAGAAGTAATTAAAATTATTCTCCCTTAGGGTTTGTATTTTAAATGTCACTGTGGAAATAAAGCTACACTGCTTTAAATCTGAGTCCAGGCATTTCAATACAGCCATTCTGCCAGTATTTTCCCTATAGTTTTCTCACCCCAGGACTTGGGTAAGCATCAGTCAGTGGGGTTGGTTAAGCACAAGTCACGGTAATACTCAAAATCACCTCCACTCTAATCAAGACAGGCACTGTTATTAGCAAGGGTAGTTGATACAACTAACTATCCAAATTATTCTGAAGAATTATTTCCCAAGAGACTTCTTAGACTGTCACTGAAGGAAAGTCGGTTACTCTTAGCTCCACAGAGAAGAGGCATGAAGTTCACACGGAGACTCACTATGCATGCAGAGATGATTGCTATGGTTTGAATATGGTTTGACCCTGCAAAAATTTGTTAAATCTTAACCGCCCCCGTTGTAACAGTATTGAGGTGGTGGAGCATTTAAAACACATCTGAGGTCATGAAATGTCTGTCCTTATGAGTGGATTAACGTTTCTCTTGGGAGATTGGATTAGTTCTCTTAGAGTAGTTACAATGAGATCAGGTTGTTATGAAGCAAGTTTGGTTTACTCAGCTTACTTTCTAGGTCTCTCTCTCTCTCTCTCTCTCTGTCTCTGTCTCTTTCTCTTCCACTCCCTTTCCCTCTCCCTCTCTCTCCATGAGTGCTCTCTCTTGCACATGTTCTTGCCATGTGATGCTATTTTCCATACAGCCATCTCCAGAATCCTTATGCTGGTGTCATGCTTCAGAACATTGAGCTAAACAAACTTCCTTTCTTTATAAAGTACCAAGACTCAGGTATATTATTATAGTAACACAAAACAGGCAAAGATGTTTAGTGACATGCAGAGCTAGACAATGGGAGTAAAAAGTGAGCAAACACATCACTTGAGGGCAGGGGACAGGTGACTCTACTTCTCCCTAGCATTTAGACCAAATTCTCTCATATTATCTGAATGGCCTTAATTTTTTGTGACCACAAAATGCAAGGGGCAGAGATACAGGACAATGTCTTCTTTCAGATATGTGTACGGGGGATATATCATTAGCACAGGTGCTAAAAGTGGCAATTATGCTGGAAAGCACACTGACACATCAGCGTTAGTAAACAGGTATCTTCTTGTGGGTGCTATAAAATTCAGAAAAAGTTTGCAAACAGATGAGAGTAAAAGAAAATTTGGGTTATTATTTTAGAAACTGATTTTGAAAGAAAAACATTCATAAAAATGGCTTGTTACTAGAAGATACAAATGACCTCAGAAATAAGCAGATGCATCTTTACCACCAGGAGACAGTTTTAGAAGGGATTCTCCCTTGTTAGCTCAAGTTTATTCTTATCCCTAAGCACAAACTGCCTAGGGGATTTAGACACAGGCTGATTGCAGAATTGCATATGTTTAGAGCCAGAGCAGTATAACATGGAGAACATAGACTTTGCAACCAGTCTGCCTGGGTTGGCTGTGACATTTAACTAGCCATGTGCTAGTGGAAAATTTACTTAGTCCCTCTAAGTCTTAATTATCCCTATTCAACAGACAAGTAAAGACATCTAACTCATACAAGTGTGATAAGAATTACAGGGAGATATGTGAAGTCTGTTTAGCATACTTCTTGGCACATAATCACTCAAGAGAGGGTCATTTGCAACATTTCATTACCATCTCATTTTAAGACTGGCACAACAGAAATCAGAAATCTAATATTTAGATTTCTGGACTCAGCTTAACTTGCTTTGTAATTTTTGTCTAAAGAATAATATCATTTACTTAAATATGTTTTTACAAATTGTTTACACAAATGTTCCATGTAAGGAAGGGAAAAATAGTTTCCCACTACCCTTCTAAGGTTTCTTGGCTAGGCTATAAAAATTGAGTTGACATAACACAGATTAACAGAAGAAAAACCAGATTTAATCACTTTTGTGTGCCTAGGACTACTACAAAATATAAAACTCTAAGAACAGCCAGTTGATGGAAGCTTACATAGCATCCTTAACTACAGAAAGGAATAGGGACTCGGGGCTTCCAGAGGGTGATAGGTTCACAAGTTATAAGAGTCTGACAGGAAATGTAAGGTGAATAAGGATTGCCTTGAAATGCACATAAAAGTCTCTCTGGTAATAAAAGTTGTCTGGATCAGCCCTTCTCCTGATACAAATAATATTTGTAGATTTCATTTATAGAAGTACATTTCTTTTACAAAAGGACGGCTTTTCAAACGAATCCCCAGTGTCTATAGTTTCTCAAAATAACCCCCCCAAACAAGTATATTTTGGGGTGGCATATTCTGATCTCCTACAATCATATTTTGGGGGTGATGTCTTGAGCCTCAGCAGCAGAAACCCACAGTTATAGTGCTTAATGTGATTAAGACCCACCATCTTGACTCTTACAGAAAACAAGATCCCAGCAAAGCAGGACTCCAAGATTATGGTATAGTGCTGGCATCTGGTGGCAGCAAGCTCTAAAACATGGAATTAAAATTCCATTTACTACTTCTGGAAGAGAACAGGTCTATATACATCACAAGCTTTTGTTGGTCTACTATGATTTAAAACCCCTTCAAGATCTAAAATATCAATCAGTCTTAAGCTTTTTGTAGAAAACAAACTCCAAATGACTGCTAAATATATGAAGAGATGATTATTCCCTCACCAATAAAAAGAAATGAAAACTAAAACAATGGAATCATTTTATGCCCAACAGATTGTAAAATGATAAAAAGTCTAATATCAGTTGGTTACAAGAATGTGGAAAAGTGGGAACTCTAATACTGTCCAAATTGGAAGGGCTATTTTGCTCTAATAGTAGAAATTAATGGTATTAGCCGAAGTGAAGATGTGCATGGCCTATAACTCAGCAATTGTAATCCAGTGTATGTACCCTAGACCTCAGAAAATGTCTGTGCTCAAGAAAATGTGTTACTAGGATTCAAATGATACATGGCATGGATACAAATAATGCATAGCAGCATTGTTTACAAGAGCAAAAAATAATTTTTGAAATATCTCAAATGCTCAGTAATAAGAAGATGGATAATTTGTCATATGTATATATATATACTGCTTAAAACCATAAAGCAATAGGATTGAATGAACTAGAACTACATGTATCAATAGGGATAAATCTTGAAAGCAGAGTGAAAGACAAACTTTAAAATGGCACATACCGTAGGTTATTTGTGTGAATATTGAAAACAACAGAACAATCTATATTGTTTTTAAAAACTAAACATAATAAAATATTAAAATATACAATGTAAAGAACTCCAACTTCAAGGCAATGGTTGTCTTTGGGAAGGAAGGAAAGAGAAGGGGCCCTGGGCAGCTAGATAAAGGGAGTTAAGCTATACTCTTCAGTGTTTCATTTCTAAAAATTGATTATTTTTTCTGGCATTTTATGTAGATTGGTATTTATTATAGACTTTATTTTTCTGCATGTTTATATCCATACATTGAAATATTATTCAGCCACAAAAAATAGTGAAACTCTAAAACATAAAAAAATGATGAGGCTATTATGTTTAATGAAACAAGTCAGTCACAAAAGGATGAATGTTGCATTATTCCACTGATATGAGGAACCTAGACTAGGCAAATTCATAGAGACAGAAAGTAGAATAGAGGTTACCAGGGGCTGGAGGGCAGGGAGAATGGTAAGGTTTTTTTAAGATGATGAGAAATTTCTAGAGATAAATAGTAGTGATGGTTCCACTGCAATATGAATGTACTTAATACCATGGAATGATATACTTAAAAATGGTTAAAACAGTAAGTTTTCTGTTCTGCATATTTTACTACCAAAAAAATAAATTAAAAAAATCCATGAGCCAGTACCTGTCCTTTGGGAAATCACTCAAGTGTAGCAGAGAAGTATGATCTTTATTCATGCTTACAGTTAGAATACAGAAGTCACTGGAAAGATGAAGAGATAGCTATAGCTGGCATCTCAGAATTACTTTAGAATGATGGTAACAGGATAAAACCAAGATTTATGGTTTGATAATTAAAGACTGTAATTGTATTTTACTGCTTCTTGAAATACAGGTTGAGTTTCCCTTACCCAAAATGGGACCAAAATGTTTTGAAGTTTTTAAATTTTGGAATATTTTGAGGTATCTTGGGGTTGGACCCAAGTCTAAATACAAAATTTTTCCTACCCACCTACTGCTGCATAAAGAGGAGGAAGATTCCACCCACTCACTCCATTGAGCAAGTAAGAGCTCACCTGCCCACCAAGGGCATCAAACTGCCAACTGCCAGCCAGCTCGGCATCTTGGCTCACCTCAGCACCATAGAGGCAACTACCACATGACTGGCCTAATTGAGGACAAGGCCAACACCCCAGAAAAGAGGTAATCCTGGAAGAGTTGGCTTCTTTAGGGAGAGATAAGGGATAGGCTAATAACGCAAGCCCCGAGCAAAGTGCACAGTTGGTGTAAACTAAAACAAACAAAACAAAACAAAAAAACAGTGTGGGATTTTACCCCAAGAGTGACTTCTTGAGGTGAGATAGAGTTTGAGAAGAAACCCAGTGCAGTACCTGCCATATTGCCAGAGAGTTTAATCAGGCACCTTTTGGGGGGAAAGGTTGAATGTGTGGGATTGAGCCCAAGAACACCTATACTACAGCTTCATTCTAGGACTGAAGTGTTACCCTACCACAGAGACTGGGTAAGAGACAGCCACAAGAGACAAATGTAGAGAGGGTGAAGGCTAAACATAGATCCCCTGAGATCCCCTGAGAAGTTCAAGCTCAGGCCAGGAAGGGCCTGCATTCCATGGTGGGAGGCCACGTTCAGCCAGGGTGACTTTCAAGGGTGGCAGGATCTAAAGGTGATTACATTGAGTCCAGCAATCTACTTGAGTCCTTGCCCCACTGCCTACATCCAGTGGAGACCAATGGTCTAATTGCTTCTCCCTGTACCAACATGAGCAAAGATGTATCTCAACTTGCACAATTACTACAGTCATGGGGTTTATAGATAGAGCAATTTCTTGAGCAGAGAGGTTACCTCATGTGGAGAGGATTGTGACTTGCTGTATTCCAAAGACTGCAGGTCCTGAAAGGAAAATACTCATTTGGAAATATATAGGATTTTTAATCTTTTAATCTGTGAACTCATTATATCACCCAGGCTTACCTCAATCTCACTGCAATCTTCCTACCTCAGCCTTCAGAGTACTGAGATTACAGATGTGCACCACCATGCCAGGCTTTGAAGGTAATTTTATATAATATTTTTATTTTAATGTGCCTGCATGTTGACTGTGATCTTTCACATGAGAACATGTGGAATTTTCCACTTATGGCATTTTCCACTTTAGTACACAAAAGTTTTAAATTTTAGATTTTCAGATTAGAAATATTCAAGCAGTACTAGGTTTTCCTGCCCTCTGACCAATAGGAGACTAGGGTTATTTGGGCCTGCTGATTTTTTACTTTGTCCACTCCTCACCCCCAATCCCCACCTTCAACCTTCCCAGGGGAGATGTGACTTCATTCAATATCCTGAGTAGTCTAGTTTGTGGTGACAGGATGCCAGAAGGTGGCAGCAAAAGACTATCTAGTGGGAAAGTCCTTCAGCCAGATGCCTGGAGAACAGAGAGAAGGCCTAAATCAGCTGTAATTGCTAAGTTCCCACCTCAATTCAGGACTGAGGCTAGGGTAGTAACACTGCCCAGGGCCCAGAGACACACACCAAACAGAAAATATTGAAGAGCCAATTCCATAGTGGGCACTTCTAAGGGAAAAAGGAAGGATAATGAAAGGAAAGGGTGAACCTGGCCAGTTAAATGCACTGAATATTTACTATATTCTAGGCCAGAGGTGCCAAATCTAAGGCACACATGCCACAGCCAGCTGTTTGTTATCATTGAAGGCTCTAAACATTTTGCCATCACTGATACACTCTGTGCATCCAAAGTTGGGCAAAGCAATGACTTCCCCTGAGATACTATCTAGTAGAAGAGAAAAGTTAGATGCTCCTCCTTGAAGAAAAACAAAGGGATGACCAAGACCCAAGGCTCTTGGAATGAGGCTTGTGGTAATATTTTCCTTTGTCATTCAGATCCATTTTCTATAATTTTCCTTATTGCTTCCTGCCCCCAGAGGCTGTGTAGATTGGAAGCTAGATAACAAAGGAGCCTCAGGTGGGGAAATCATAAGGAAAAAGGTGAGTGTACTCAGGCCCTTATTCCCAGAGAGGTGGTCTTGGCCCAGCCCTGTTGCAGAAGGCCCTTGTTCTGCCCAAGGGGTCTGTTATACAAAATTATTTTTCATTCTCATTGCAACAGCTCCTTCCCTTCATTTCTTCTGTTTAATGGTGGTGACAGCTGCTTCTAGTCTTTTTTTTTTTTGTACTGTCTCTTGTCAGTAGTCTTTTTCATCCAGCTTATGTTCTATTTAAACCCATTGCAAATAACCCTTCCTCAAGTGATCCTAATTGCAATGTGCCATCTGTTGCTTTTGGGGCCCTGCCTGATATAAGAACTGACTAAATTATATTTACCCCCTAAGACTGAGCTCAGCTAAAGAAAGATGAGCAGCGGAGGCACGCCATTCCATCAGTGAGCATATGCAGCTCCCAGGGAGCAACTGTGTGGCCCAGACCAGCATGGCTGCAGGCAGATCCCAGCTGGGGGTCCCCATCAATACCAGAAGCTCCAGCACCCCCCACCCAGGCCAGGAGCCTGCCCAGAGAGGAGGTACATGGGCATGCGGGCTCCCACTGGAGGCCTGCCATTCCATCTGTAAGTGCGGGCAGATCCTGGGGAGCAGCTGTGTGGCCAGGACCAGAGCGGCTGTGGGCAGATCCCAGCCGGGGCTCTGCCCTGAACCCAGAGGCTCAGGCATACCCACCCAAGCCAAAGGCCCACCCAGAAAGGGGCTACATGGGCACGCAGGCTTCAGCCAGAGGCTCGCCATACTATCAGCCACAGCCAGGGACCCAACTGGAGAAGAGCTGTAGAGGCACACAAGCAATACCCAGAGGCTTGCCTTGATACCATTGATAAGTGCAAGGAGACCCTAGCCAAAGCCTGCGCAGACAACAGAAACTGGGGTGCACAGCCCCCAGCTAAAGGCCCTTCCAGACAATAGCTACCTAGGGGCCCCAGTGAGAGGCATGCATAGATACCATCCTAAGTGTGCTCAGGCCCCAGCCAGAAGCCTGCCCAGAAAACAGGTCAGCTCAGGGATCTAGAAGGCCACCACTCTGAACCCAGGAATTGGTGTACTGGTGAGCAGCAGAGTAAAGGCTACTCAGTGGCTTGCTGAGAATTCAAGACCACTGGTTGAGCAAAAAGTCACCTCAACAAGGACACAGCAGGATGCAAATGATGAAATGAGAAGACATGTAAATAAGTCCCAAAACCAGACTGCCAGGTCACTTAAGGCAACCCCAAAGGGTAACAAGATGGAATAATTAGATACTCAACCACCTGGACTTCCTGAAATGACAACAAAAGGGGACCTGGGAAAAATGAAATCAGAAATAATTTCTCAGATAACAGCAGAGATTGTGCCCATAGTGCAAGACATGATTAATAAATCTAGAGTGGGCACAGATAAAAATATAGAGGAGCTGAGCAATATGACAGAATCCCAACATAGGAAACAAATGGAATCCATAAAACAGATGCAAAGATTTCCAGGAGATTAAAAATTCCATTGAAAATTTAGACAGCAGAATGAGCCAATGTGAGGAGAGAATTTCAGATATAGAAGATAAGATTGCAATTAGTGACGAGGAAAAGAAAAATTTCTTCAAAATAGTAAGGGACCACGAGAAATCAATCCAGCAGCTGCTATATGATGCAAAGATGAATAACATCAGAGTGACTGGAGTCAAGAAAGAAACAGGCGATGCCTGCATCACAAGTGCAAGGTCCCAAGTTTGATACCCGGTACCAAAAAAAGAAAGAAAGAAAGAAACAGGAGAGAGTGCAGATGACATAAAAAAATTGTTCACAGAAGTGATGGCAGAAAACGTCCCAAATAGGGGAAAAGAACTTTACATAGAGATAAGTGAGGCATATAGGACCCCAACTAGCTGTGGTAAAAAATACACAGAGGCATATAATAGTTAAGATTCCAGAAAACCAACAGAAGAACAAAATTCTACAAGGAGTTAGAGAAAAGAAACAAATCTCATACAATAGAAAGCCCATCAGAATCATAGCAGACTTCTCAATGCAAACCCACAAGGCAAGAAGAGTGTGGAGCAATGTATTTCAAGACCTAAAGGAAAATAGCCTCCAACCCAGATTGATGTACCCTGCAAAACTATCTTTCAATCTTGATGGAGAAATAAGATACTTTCATGACAAAGAGCACATTAGGAACTTTGTGAATACCAAACTGGCACTCCAAAATATTTTAGATAATATCCTAGGGACAGAAAATGAGGATCACAACCCCAGGAAGCCCTGCAGAATGAATCCATCAGGCACAAAAAGAAATTAAATGCAAAGGGGGGAGAATATATAAAAAAAGAAAAAATCATGACAATGATAAGTCAATACATATCAGTTATAGCCATCAATATTAATGGTCTCAATTCACCAATTAAAAGAAATAGACTGGCAGAATGGGTCAAGAAGCAAGATTCAACAATATGTCACATACAAGAAACACACTTAATTCAAAAGGAAACTCATAGACTGAAAGTTAAAGGGTGGAAAACAATACTCCATGCCACAGGAACCTGAAAAAAGGCAGGAGTAGCTATCCTCTTTGCAGATCAAATGGATTTCAAAGCAAAACTGATTAAGAGAGACAAAGAAGGACACTACATCCTTGTAAAGGGAAGAATCTAAGAGGAAGAGATAACAATCATTAATATATATGTACCAAACACTAGTGTGCCCAACTATATAAAACAAATACTAATGGACATGAAAAATCATATAAGCACTAATACAATAGTAGTGAGGGACCTCAATACCCCACTCTTATGAGTAGGTAGATCAACTAGACAAAAAATAAACAACGAAATACTAGAACTCAAAGTCTTGAATAAATGAACTTAACAGATGTTCACAGAGTGTTGCACCCCACAAAATCACAATACACATTCTTTTCAGCTGCACATGGGTTGTTCTCTAAAATAGACCACATACTTGCTCATTCAACATGTGTGAGTAAGTGCAAAGGAATTGAAGTTATCCCCTGTATATTGTCAGACGAAACAGTGCAATGAAATTGGATAGCAATAGCAAAAGAAACCACAAGAATTTCATAAACACATGGAAACTGCACAACACGCTTCTGAATAACAAATGGGTCACAGAGGAAATTAAAGAAGAAATCAGACAGTTCCTACAACTAAATGGCAATGCCAATATGACATATCGGAATCTATGGGACACAATGAAAGCAGTCTTATGAGGAAAATTCATAGCAGTGATTACTCACATTAGGAAAACAGAATGAGCTCAATTACACAACCTGATGCTGAACCTCAAGCTTCTAGAGAAAGAAGAGCAAGACAAACCCAAAGCCCACAGAAGGGAGGAAATTATAAAGATCAGAGCAGAAATCAATTCAATGGAGACTAAGAGAACGATACAAAAAAATCAATGAAGCCAAGGGTTGGTTCTTCGAAAGAATAAACAAAATTGACAAACCCTTAGTCAACTTTATCAAAAAAAGGAAAGAAAAGGCCCAAATCCATGCAACTAAGAATGAAAAGGGTGAAATTACAATGGACCCAGCAGAATTCTAGAGGATCATCAATACCTACTTTGAGAAGCTATACGCCAATAAGATGGAAAACATAGAAGAAATGGACAGATTCCAAGATACGTATGAATTACCAAAGTTGAACGAAGATGACCTAAAAATTCTAAATGACCCAGTATCAATCTATAAGATTGAAAATGTAATTAAAAACTTACCAACTAAGAAAATCCCGTGTCCTGATGGCTTCAGTGATGAATTCTATAAGACATTTAGAGAGGAACTACTGCCACTGCTGTTGAAACTCTTCAATGAAATTGAAAAGGAAGCAATACTCCCAAATTCAGTCCTGGAAGCACTTTGATCCCCAAAGCAGAGAAAGACTCAATGGAAAAAGAGAACTATAGGCCAATCTCACTAATGAACATAGATGCAAAAATCCTTAATAAGATACTGGCAAATAGAATGCAGAAGATCATCAAGAAGATCATACACCCTGACCAAGTGGGACTTAACCCAGGGATGCAGGGATGGTTTAACATATGCGAATCTATAAATGTAATACACTATATTAATAGAAGCAAGGACAAAAACCATATGATCATCTCAATAGATGGAGAAAAAGCATTTGACAAAATCCAACATGCATTTATGATAAAAACCCTACAAAGTATTGGAATAGATGGACTCTACCTCAATCTGATAAAAGCCATCTATGAAAAACCAACAGCTAATATCATACTAAATGGGCAAAAAAACTGAAACCCTTCACACTAAAATCAGGAACAAGACAAGGATGTCCACTATCATCACTCCTATTCAATATAGTTTTGGAAACATTAGCCATGGCAATTAAACAAGAGAAAGAAAGAAAAGAAATAAAAATAGGAAATGAAGTCAAATTGTCATCATTTCCAGATGACATAATAAACTATATAGAAGACCTCAAGAACTCCACCAAAAGTCATCTAGATTTAATAACCAAATTCAGTAAAGTAGCTGGATACAAAGTCAACACACAAAAATCAATAGCTTTCCTCTACATGAACAAGACTCACTGAGAAATAGGGGAAATAATTCCTTTCACAATAGCATCCAAGAAAACTGAAATACCTAGGAATAAACCTGTCAAATGAAATCAAAGACCTCTACTCTGTAAACTACAGCACTCTGAAAAGGGAGATTGAAGATGATATCAGAAAATGGACAGACATCCCCTGTTTCTGGGTAGGAAGGATCAACATAGTGAAAATGGCCATACTTCCAAAACTGCTATATAGATTCAATGGAGTCCCAATTGAAATACCAGCAGCATACTTCACAGACCTGGAGAAAACAATCCAAAAATTCATTTGGAACAAGAAGAGACCCAGAATAGCAAAAGAAATTCTAGGCAACAGCGATACGGCAGCGGGTATCACAATCCCCAACTTGAAACTATACTACAAAGCTACTGGGATAAAAACAGCATGGTACTGGCAAAGAAACAGATCTGGGGACCAGTGGAACAGATTAGAAGATGCAGAAACAACTCCAGACATACCCAGCCACCTCCTCTTTGCCAAAGGAGCCAAACACCCTCACTAGAGGAAAGATAGCCTCTTTAATAAATGGTGCTGGAAAAATTGGGTTTCAACTCTTCAAAGATTAAAACTAGACCTATATCTCTCACCACACACTAATCCAAAATCAAAATGGATTGAAGATCAAAATATTAAAACAGAAACACTAAACTGGCTAGAAGAGAGGTTAGGTAGAACTCTTGAAGTCATTCTTGTAGGAAAAGATTTTATGAACAAAACCTCGGTTGCCAGTGAACTAGCACAAACAATCAACAAGTGGGATCTCTTCTTACTAAACAGCTACTGCACAGCAAGAGAAACCACCAACAGAGCTAAGAGACAACACACAATGTGGGAAAAAAATGTTCACCAGCTGTTCCTCAGACAAAGGTCTACCATCTAGAATATATAAAGGACTTAAAAAAGCCAGACCTCCCAAATTTAAAGACCCAATCCGAAAATGGGCATCTGAAATGAACAGACATTTCTCAGACAAAGAAGTAGAAATAGCAAATCAATACATGAAAAAATGTTCAACATCACTGGTCATTCGAGAGATGCAGATGAAAAGAACGTTGAGATTCCACTTCACTCCAGAAAGAATGGCTGCTATCATGAAATCAACCAATAACAAATGCTGGCGGGGCTGTGGGGAAAGAGGAACCATGCTCCACTGCTGGTGGGAGTGTAGACTGGTGCAACCACTGTGGAAATCAGTATGGAGATACCTCAAAGAACTAGGACTAGAGGTCTCATTTGATCCAGCTATTCCACTGCTGGGGATCTTCCCCAAAGAATTAAAAGAATCATACCACAGTGATATATGTGTGCCCATGTTCATAGCAGCACAGTTTGTAATAGGTAAAACTTGGAAACAGCCCAAATGCCCATCAACTGGAGACTGGATAAAAAAAATGTGGGTTTTTAAAAAAATAAAATGGAGTATTACTCAGCCATAAAGAATGAGATACTAGAGACATTTATAGCTAAATGGATGCACTTTGAGGCAATATTATTAAGTGAAATAAATAGGATGCACATGTGTAAATACCAAATAGTTTCTCTAGTGTGAGAAACTGAAAGTGTAAATAAGGACTAAAAGGTATAATAGATAATGTGAAATAGGAAGAAAAGGGGCAAAGGGGCTGGGGAAATGGGAGGGGTAGGGGAAAAGAAAGAAGGGAATGGAATTAATATGAGATAAAGAAAAAATGGAAACAAAGTCTTTGTAGATAGGGAGGGGTGGAGGGGTTGAAGGGAGGGCAGGGGAATGGGGAAAAATAAAGGACCAAGGATGGATTATGTAAAGGTGCAAATTTCCAATGATGAATGCCATTATATTGTATACCTTAAATGTACCAATATAATTAATAAAAAGAAAGATGAGGAACAGCAGGAATAGCTACATGGAGGACTATGAGTAATTGATTATCACCAAAAATTAAAATAAGTATAGACATGACAGTTCATTTGAAATTAAGAGGGACATGATATACAGGGTTCTCTTGAGTTGGCATTCAACTTCTTGTAGTCTTGTCTGATAAAGAAAGGCAGTTTGTGGAGGGCATTGATTAGTAATTGTAATTCTTAAGATCTTGACTATAACTTTTACCCAACACAGGGAGTTGGGACAGAGGATAAGACAGAAAGTTAGCAATATGGAAATCAAGGAAAGTTTGCTAGAATCTAGGCAAGAGATAAGATTGCAACTAGGTTAATGGTATTTGGGATGAATCTAACAAATATTAAAGAGATAAAAATCAACAGAAACTGTATTATTAGTATCAAAGAATGAAATATAAACCACCAAAGGCTAAAAAGTTATAACATTGAGCTAGGCACAGTGCCACACATCTGTAATCCCACCTACTCTGTAGGCTGAAGCAGGAAGATCTAATGTTCAAGGCCAACCTGGACAATTTAGCAAGATCCTGTATCAAAATAAAAGTTTTAAAAGGAGTGAAGAGCTGGGGTTGTGGCTCAGTGGTAGAGTGCTTGCCTAGCTAGGTTCAATCTCTCATAATGCAAAAAAAAAAAAGTTATGAAATTGAGTCTATTAACCTGTGAGGCAATGGATAGCATGCCAGTAAAGAAATGGAACAATTTGTTCCCTGAAAGAAAAATACAGGAATTTATAAAGAGCCACAAAGGGGTTTTGTAGTGGCTATGCTAAATAAGAATTTTAAAACCAGAACTTTAGATAAAAGAGAATGAATCCATAGGTCTGGCAATATTGGTTTACTCAATTCCTACCATTTATTGGTGAATAAAGTTAGATACATTGAGTATCTGGCTTATCAAGGGCACTCAAAAAGCATTGTCTCTGTGACCATTAATCCTGATACATCAAATTCATTGTATTAGGAAATACCTAGTAGATTAGTAAAGCATCCTCCTGTGTAAGTTTGCGTGGGTCCTGGAGGCAGGACCTTGGGTACTATATATGGTTTCTTGCCTGTTCCTCTCTGGCACTGATTTCCTGCTCTACTCCTCTACCACCATGAACTAAGCAGCTTTTCTTCACCACACCCTTCTGCCATGATGTTTTTTGAGGCCAGCTGACATGGGCTGAATTCCCCCAAACATAAGCTGAATTAAACCTTTCTCCCTTAAATTGTGTCAGATATTGTATAAAGCAACAGGAAACCTGACTAATACAGTCTGTTATCAGCTTCGGCTGGTTAGATACAGTTGCAATGACAACATTTAGTTTGGATATTTCTTAGGCAACCACACTATAAGTAGAACATCCTCCTTTGGTGCTGCTGGGGTCTGGTAGGAGTAAGGAGCACAGGAGGTGATGAAAGAATTGAGGATTCTCTCAGGTTACTAGCTTTCAGAAGGAATTGGGTAAGCATATGATTAACTGTGATCCTGAACAAAAGAAAAGGTTAGAAAGGAAGCTAGCAAGAAAAAAGTTGGGTGTCTGGGCCATAGTGAATTTAAAGGACCGGGGGATGGACAAATCTGTAATACTGTATAGTGCTTTGGAGCAAGGCTCCAGATAAAGTTCTGGGAGACATCTGTGAGTAGTTTAGGTTGGGAAAATCTTGGAGGAAAAAATGGAAGAGGAGGACCAAGGGAAGAGAAGAGTAGGAGGCAAAGAGGTATTTCCATGGTTAGTTTTATGTGTCAACTTGGGGGAACCACAAAGCCCAGATATTTGATCAAACATTATTCTTTTTTTATTAATAAATTCTTTTATTGGTACATTGTAGGTATACAACACAATTACATTTCTCATTGGGAATTGTACCTTTACATAATGCATCTTGGTTCTTATTTATTCCCCATTCCTAGCCCTCCCTTAACCCCCTCCACCCTTCCCTATTTACAAAGACTTTATTTCCATTTGTTCCATTTCTCATCGTTTTTCATTTCCCTTCTTTCCTTTCCCCTGACCCTCCCACTACCCCTACCCCTTTGGACCTTTTCTTCCTATTTTACATTATCAATTATTCATTCTAATCATTAGTACATTTAAGGTATACAATATAATGACATTCATCATTGGAAATTTGCACCTTTACATAGCCTCTCTTGGTTCTTACTTTTCACCCTTGCCCAGCCCTCCATTCCTCCCTATTTACAAAGATTTTGTTCCTATTTTTCCATTTTCTCATATTAATCCCATTCCCTTCTATCTTTTCCCCTAGCCCTCCCACTTCTTTCCCCTTTTCTTCCTATTTCACATTACCTATTATACATTTAGTCCTTATTTACACTTTCGGTTTCTCACACCAGAGAAACTATTTGGTATTTATACATGTGTGTTCTATTTATTTCACTTAAGAGTATTGCCTCAATGTGCATCCACTTAGCTATAAATGTCTCTAATTTCTCATTTTTTATGGCTGAGGAGTACTCCATTTTATTAAAAACACATTTTCTTTATCCAGTCTCCAGTTGATGGGCATTTGGGCTGTTTCCAAGTTTTACCTATTACAAACTGTGCTGCTATGAACATGGGTGCAAATATATCACTGTGCGATGATTCTTTTAATTCTTTGGGGAAGATCCCCAGCAGTGGAATAGCGGGGTCAAATGGGACTTCCAGTTCTAGTTCTTTGAGGTATCTCCATACTGATTTCCACAGTGCTTGCACCAGTCTACACTCCCACCAGCAGTGGGGCAGGGTTCCTCTTTCCCCACAGCCCCACCAGCATTTGTTATTGGTTGATTTCATGATAGCAGCCATTCTTTCTAGAGTGAGGTGGAATCTCAACGTTCTTTTCATTTACATCTCTCGAATGACCAGTGATGTTGAACACTTTTTCATGTATTGATTTGCTATTTCTACTTCTTTGTGTGAGAAATGTCTGTTCATTTCAGATGCCCATTTTCTGATTGGGTCTTTAAATTTGGGAGGTCTGATCTTTTTAAGTTCTTTATAGATTTGAGATAGAAGACCTTTGTCTGAGGAAGAGCAGGTGAAGATTTTTTCCCACATTGTGGGTTTCTCTTCACACTGCTGGTGGTTTCTCTTGCTGTGCAGAAGCCTTTTAATAAGAAGAGATCCCACCTGTTGATTGTTTGTGCTAGTTCATGGGCAACTGAGGTTTTGTTCATAAAATCTTTTCCTACACCGATGTCTTCAAGGGTTCTACCTAACCTCTGTTCCAACTAGTTCAGAGTTTCTATTTTAATATTTAGATCTTTAATCCATTCTGATTTTAGTTTAGTGCATGGTGAGAGACATACATCTAGTTTTAATCTTTGGCAAGTTGAAGCCCAATTATTCCAGCACCATTTATTAAAAAGGCTATCTTTCCTCCAGGGAGGGTGTTCGGCTTCTTTATCGAAGATGAGATGGTTGAGTGTGTCTGGCATTGTTTCTGCACCTTCTAATCTGTTCCACTGGTCCTCAGGTCTGTTTCTTTGCCAGTACCATCCTGTTTTTATCACAGTAGCTTTGTAGTAGAGTTGCAGGTTGGGGATTGTGATACCCCCTGCCATGTCTCTGTTACCTAGAATTGCTTTTGCTATTCTGGGTCAATTCTTGTTCCAAATGAATTTTTGGATTGTTTTCTCAAGGTCCATGAAGTATGCTACTGGGATCTCAATTGGAATTGCATTAAATCTATATAGCAGTTTTGGAAGTATGGCCATTTTCACTATATTAATCCTTCCTACCCAGGAGCAGGGGATGTCTGTCCATTTTCTGATATCATCTTCAATCTCTCTTTTCAGAGTGCCATAGTTTTCAGAGAAGAGGTCTTTGATTTCTTTTGTTAGCTTGATTCCTAGGTATTTCAGTTTTTTGGATGCTATTGTAAAAGGAATTATTTGCCCTATTTCTCTCTCAGTGAGTCTGTCATTGGTGTAGAGGAAAGCTATTGATTTTTGTGTGTTGACCTTGTAACCAGATACTTGACTGAATTTGGTTATTAAGTCCAGAAGATTTTTGGTGGAGTTCTTGGGGTCTTCTATATAGAGTATCATGTCATCTGCAAATAATGACAATTTGACTTTTTCATTTCCTGTCTTTATTCCTTTTATTTCTTTCTCTCGTCTAATTGCTGTGGCTGTTTCCAGAACTATATTGAACAAGAGTGGTGATAGTGGACATCCTTGTCTTGTTCCTGATTTTAGTGTGAAGGATTTCAGGTTTTGACCATTTAGTCTGATATTGGCTGTTGGTTTTTCATAGATGGCTTCTATCAGTTTGAGGCAGAGACCATCTATTCCAATTTTTGTAGGGTGTTTATCATAAATGCACGTTGGATTTTGTCAAATGCTTTTTCTGTGTCTATGGAGATAATCATATGGTTTTTGTCCTTGGCTCTATTGATATAGTGTATTACATTGATTGATTTGTGTATATTGAACCATCCCTTCATCCCTGGGATGAATCCCACTTGATCAGGTTGTATGATCTTCTTGATGATCTTCTGCATTCTGTTTGCCATTATCTTATTAAGGATTTTTGCATCTATGTTCATTAGTGAGACTGGCCTATAGTTCTCTTTTTCAGTTGAGTCTTTCTCTGCTTTGGGGATCAAGGTGATGCTTGCTTCCAGGAATGAATTTGGGAGTATTGCTTCCCTTTCAATTTCATTGAAGAGTTTAAACAGTAGTGGCAGCAGTTCCTCTCTAAATGTCTTGTAGAATTCAGCAGTGAAGCCATCAGGGCCCGGGTTTTTCTTGGTTGGTAAGTTTTTAATTACATTTTCAATTTCATTGATTGATATTGGGTTGTTCAGAATTTTTAGGTCTTCTTCGTTCAACCTTGGTAATTCATATGTATCTAGGAATCTGTCCATTTCTTCTGTGTTGTCCATCTTATTGGCATATAGGTTCTGGAAGTAGGTATTGATGATCCTCTGGATTTCTGCTGGGTCTGTTTGGATTTCACCCTTTTCATTCCTAATTGCATGGATTTGGGCCTTTTGTTTCCTTTTTCTGACAAGGTTGGCTAAGGGTTTGTCAATTTTGTTGATTCTTTCGAAGAACCAACTCTTGGCTTCATTGATTTTTTGTATCATTCTCTTAGTATCCATAGCATTGATTTCTCCTCTGATCTTTATAATTTCTTCCCTTGTATGAGATTTGGGGTTGTCCTGCTCTTCTTTTTCTAGAAGCTTGAGGTTCAGCATCAGGTTGTTTAACTGGGCTCGTTCTGTTTTCCCAATATGCGTATTCACTGCTATGAATTTCCCTAGTAAGACAGCTTTCATTGTGTCCCCATAGATTCCGATATGTTGTATTGTCATTGTCATTTAATTGAAGGAACTGTCTGATTTCTTCTTTAATTTCCTCTGTGACCCATTGGTTATTCAGAAGTGTGTTGTTCAATTTCCACGTGTTTATGAAATTTTTCGAGTTTCTTTTGCTATGGATCTCCAATTTCATCACACTATGGTCTGATAATATACAGGGGATAACTTCAATTCCTTTGCACTTAGTTAAACATGTTCTATGTGTGAGTATGTGGTCTATTTTGGAGAATGACCCATGTGCAGCTGAGAAGAATGTGTATTCTGATTTTGTGGAGTGGAAGACTCTGTAAACATCTGTTAAGTTCATTTGTTCAAGAGTTCGATTGAGATCTAGTATTTCATTACTTATTTTTAGTCTAGTTGATCTATCTATTTGTGACAGTGCGGTGTTGAGGTCCCCCAGTACAATTCTATTAGTGCATATATGACTTTTCATGTCCGTTTGTATTTGTTTTATATCGTTGGGCACACTAGTGTTTGGTGCATAGATATTTACGATTGTCATCTCTTCCTGTTGGATTCTTCCCTTTCCAAGGATGTAGTGTCCTTCTTCGTCTCTCTTAATCAGTGTTGGTTTGAAATCTACTTGATCTGCAAAGAGGATAGCTACTCCTGTTCCTGTCGCATGCAGTATTGTTTTCCACCCTTTAACTTTCAGTCTATGAGTTTCATTTTGAATTAAGTGTGTTTCTTGTATGCAGCATATTGTTGGATTTTGCTTCTTGACCCATTCTGCCAGTCTATTTCTTCTGACTGGTGAATTGAGACCATTAACATTGATGGTTATAACTGAAACGTATTGACTTGTCATTGCCATGACTTTTTCTTTTTGTTGGGTTCTCCCCCTTTACATTTAATTTCTTGTCATGCCAGATGGGTTCATTCTGCTTTGCTTCCTGGGGTTGTGATCCTCAATGTCTGTTCCTAGGATATTGTGTAAAATTCTTTGGAGTGTTGGTTTGGTATTCACGAAGTTCCTAAGGTGCTCTTTGTCATGAAAGTATCTTATTTCTCCATCCATTTTGAAAGATAGTTTTGCAGGGTCCATCAATCTGGGTTGGAGGCTGTTTTCTTTTAGGGCTTGGAATATGTCACTCCAAGCTCTTCTTGCCTTGATGGTTTGTGTTGAGAAGTCTGCTGTGATTCTGATGGGCTTTCCTTTGTATGTGATTTGTTTCTTTTCTCTAACTGCTTGTAGAACTTTGTTCTTCTGTTGAGTTTCTGGAATCTTAACAATTATATGCCTATGTGTAGATTTTTTTTGATCAAGGCTATTTGGAGTCCTATATGCCTCACTTATCTGTATGGCAAGCTCTTTTCCCCTGCTTGGGAATTTTTCTGCCATTATTTCTGTGAAGAGATTTTTTATGTCATCTGCACTCTCTCCTCTTTCTTCATTGAGCCCAATCGGTCTTATGTTATTCTCCTTTGCATCACCTAGCAGCTGCTGGATTGATTTCTGATGGTCCCTTACAATTTTGAAGCAATTTTTCTTTTCCTGGTCACTAATTGCAATCTTATCTTCTATATCTGAAATTCTGTCCTCACATTGGCTCATTCTGCTGTGTAGACTTTCAATGGAGTTTTTCATGTCCTGGAAATCTATTTGCATCTGTTTTATGGATTCCATTTGTTTCCTATGTTGGAATTCCATCATGTTCCTGAGCTCCTCTCTAAATTTATTAATCATGTCTTGCACTAGGGGTACAATTTCTCCTGTTATCTGAGAAATTATTTCTGATTTCATTTTTTCCAGATCCCCTTTTGTTGCCAGTTCAGTGGGTCCAGGTGGTTGAGTATCAGAGTGTTCCATCTCATTTCCCTTTGGGGTTGCTGCAGGTGATCTGGAAGTCTGGTTTTGAGACTTATTTATGTATTTTCTCATTTCGACTGGGGCGGGGGGCTGCTTGTGCCTGCACGGATTACCTCCTCTGAGCTGGGAGAGGTGAGACAGGGGCCAGGAGCAGCAGTAGGGATTGTGACCCAAAAGCCCTTTCCTGTAGGCTGGGAGCAGCGGGAGGCATAGTGGCCGGGATGCCCCTTCCTCTGAACCAGGAGCAGTAGGATGGCGGCTCAGAAGCCCCTACCTCTGGGCCGGGAGTGGTGGGAGTGATGGTGGCCCAGAAGCCCCTTCCTCTGGGCCAGGAGCAACAGGACAGAAGGTGACCCAAAAGCCCTTTCCTCTGGGCTGGGTGCAGTGGGAGGGATGGTGACTGGCAAGCCCCTTCCTCTGGACCAGGAGCAGTGGGACGGCAGCTCAGAAGCTCCTACTTCTGGGCCGGGAGCAGCGGGACTCAGTACCATGGTCTGGTGGTCTGGCGTCCTCTGCGTCTTTGTAGTGTGGATCCAGGTGGCTGCCTGTCTGCAGTGGGGTGATTTGGCCTGTTCTGTGTGACTCAGGACCTCGGTAGGGCATCGGCAGACCTGCCTGTCTCCACCTTCTTAATATTTAAAAGACTATTGGGCCAGGGATTTAGCTCGGCAGCACCACACCTGCACGGTCCTGAGTTCCATCCCCAGTACCAAAAATATATATAGAGAGAGAGATAAATAGTCTTTTCAATATATATCTCTATAGTTTTATCTCCTGTCTTCATTCTGTGTTTCTTCAGGAAAATAATATCCGAAAATACATTAGGTTTTCCAGCAAAGGAAAGAGACAGACGAGACACCAAGAGCAGCAGTCTTCCTTCTGTAGTCTCCTTCTCGGGTTTGGACAAACCTCCAATGGTGAGCGGATCTCTGTGTCCTTTTGGGGAGCCTAGGAAATTAGTCCCAAGGGTGCACCTTTCCTCTTGAGGAGACAGAGACCGGCTCCCTCCGGTGGGGTTCGGGTGGATGCCCAAAAGGGCTATTTTATTCCTGATTCCTGGCCAACGCACCAAATGTTGCAGAAATCTCGGAAAGAAATACACAGAGACACAGAATTCAGATAAAATAAAATTTCTTGTGAGTGGAAGAGAACAACCAGAAACCAGTCTGGTCAGTATCTGCGCCCGCTTTCTCAAACATTATTCTTGAAGTTTCTCTGAAGATGCTTTAGGCTGACATCAATACTTAAACTGATGAACTTTTTTTTTTGGTACCAGGGATCGAACTCAGGTCCTTGCGCTTGTGAGGCAGGCACCGGAACCATTGAGCTAAATGCCCAGCCCTTGATGAACTTTTGAGTAAAGCATACAGCTCTCTATAAAGTAAGTGGACTTTGTAAGGTTACAGAGGCACAATTGAGACCACTAAGGCAGGCAAAGTCTAAGCAACATGCGATGAGTTTATTGCCATCTGGGTCCAGATGGGCCAAGGCTGAGAAGGCCGTTGGCACTGAGAGGAGGGTGCTCATGGTTAATATAGGGCATTTGGGGGGGGCACTGATCAAGAGGGTTGAAAATTTTAGAGTCCCATGGGTGATGGGGCTGGGGCTGGCTGATAAGCAGGGGGGTAGTGAGAGCAGCAGGGTGGCTGCTGGTCTCTTGTTGTCTCTGTGCTCCTGTGGATGCAGATAGCCAGTCTGCTTGGGTGGGGGTCCTACTTGGGGGACCTGTCAGACTTCATCAGTTTAGGGTCCTCATAGAATAAAAGACTGACTCCTCCAACCAAGAAGTAATTCTTCCCACTTGATAACCTTTGGACTTGAACTACACACACACACACACACACACACACACACACACACACACACAAAGATTATGAACATTTAAGGGCTGGGGATTTAGCTCAGTGGTTCCAGTGCCTGCCTCACAAGCGCAAGGTCCTGAGTTCGATCCCTGGTACCAAAAAAAAAAAAAGATGATGGACTTGAACTACGAATTTTGGATTTTCCAACCTCAAGAATCACATGAGCTCCACTTGAAGCTAAATCTCTATAAATGCACATATCCTATCAGATCAGTTTCTCTGGAGCAATATCGGATATCCTTCATTCAGGTCTTTTATTATCTCCATTAAATAGAAAGATAATATTATTCAAGTGGGATGAAAACTTTCTTCTCCTAAAAGGAATAGAAATCCTTCACAGCAAAAAAGTCAATCAAGCTTAAGCCACTTGCCCCCAACTCCACCATTCTGCCCTCCATCCAGGAAAGGGAGAACTAGTTTTCTGCCATGAACAATTTTAGTGTTGAAGGCACTAGACAATGACTCTGGTGATAGGACCCTTAAGGCTCCTCCTGATTGGTCATTGGGACTTGTGTGAGGAAGAGGAGACTCTAAATGAATTGTGGAAGGAAAACAGGGCTTGCTTCTCCACAAAAGTAAGGCTCTTACAAAAATAAAGCATAGTTCAGGACCCTGTCCTCCCGACAAGAGACTGTATCACCTCTGGAATCACTTTATCTCGCTAGGAATCTTTCCTTCTGAAATTAGGCAACAGGCTGCATATGGTGCAATGGAAGCTTCTGAGTATCACTGTTCCCTTGGAAGAGTTGTCTCCTGTGAACACATTTACCTTGGGGGGCCTTGTGGGTAAGAATTGCTAGTTGAGAACTAGACTCTTGTCCATCAGAAGAAAAGAAGTTATGATCATACTAAGTCAGAAACTCTCTGTGTCTTGTCAGAAGTATTTTTCATAGCTTTGAAACTAGATATACGGGAGCCTGGCTGTTACATGCTTGGCCTCACCCTCTTCAGCCTGCAATGTGCAATTAATCTCAGTCAGAGACTCTGAAGAGCTAAAGCAAACTCATTGTTGGAAGGTATCAGGTATCATTTGTGGCAAGTTCACTTCCCCCTGGCTCTCTCTATTGCTTTCCATCAGTGCTATAACTGAGAGTAGGAGAGGTTTCTCTCTATATACTCATTCTCCAGTTATATCTTTTTCTCACTAATCAGTTTGCCTTAGCAGCAACAGTCTGCCCTGGCCCCAACCTGTATCCTTGGTCCCATCAATTCCAGATCCAACCTCTATTATGTTTGAAATTACCTCACCAACCTACAGCTTTGCTTATTGTTTATGAGATGATAGGAATTTGGAAAACTGATTGTCGTAAACCCACCTCCAGAGAAATGTGCTTTGGGAAGGAAGCAGCAGGGAGTACAGCTGCTGGCATGGGGCTGGCAGGAGTCAAGGTGGTGGGAGCCAGTGCTCAGAGTGGGTGTACCAGGGGCTGACAGCAAAGACAAAGGCAATTGTCTCTCTTGTGTAGTCCAGGCTGCCTCAAACTTAGATCAGCCTCTGTAGTGCTAGGATTATAGGGTCTGGGAATGTTAACAGTACCAGCAAACAATACCAAGAGGCAAACCAAAAGTGTAGTGAGTCTTAACAGTGTCACAACTGGCTAAATTGTTGTCCAGATAGGGCCAGTTTAGAGTTTGTAGATATTTTGAATGAAACCTAGAACCCAAATGGGAGGAAATCTTCAAGGAACAACTTCTGATAATGAGTCTGTGGAGTCATCTGTATGCATATTATGGAGTGTTCTCAACCCAGACAAAACTGAATGGGTGGCTCTACTGATGGAGTGACTACCCACTGTAGGCCTGGGTTCAAGACAGCAGTTTTATACCTTCCAGCTGGTTCAGAAAGGAGTTTACAGAACCAGAAGCAAAGCAAGGAAGCAATTTCTTTAAATTAACTATATATACTTGACTTCCAAGAACAAAAATACAGTGAAATAAAATCATTCTTTTAATTGGGCATTCACCGTATTGAAGACCATACCTTGAAGAACTTTCTGAAGTGAGATTTGGAACTTTCCTTGGTGCTCATTTACACCTTGAACTGTAAGCATGAGTGGATTCTGGTTGTGTTTCAACTGCTGTATTGCAGAGCGGCCTCAGTTTGTAAGTATAAAATAAGGTTTGTATACCATGAACGGATACTTATTAAACACACCATGGTATTCCACATTGACAGTGGGGACCCCAGCAGTGATTGCAGGGCAGTTCTAGGAATGTTACAAAGAACAGTTAAAAGGAATTCTGAACATATGTTTTTAAAAAGTTTAATGGGTTTTGAGTAAATATTGTGTATGAAGAGCTATGTTAGACTGTTGTGGATGACAGAAGATTGTGCTGATCTATCACATAAATAACTTCTGGAGGAACAGTGAGGGGGAAAAAAAGACAATAACCCATGGTGAAACAGCCATGTCAGCCTTAGAAATCAGTGGATGGAAGAGGTAGCAGCCAGATTCCCTTCACATCCTTCTCAACTTACCATCTCATTTTCCTCACAGCAACCCTCTGAGGAAGATACTGTTATCCTTATTTTTTAGTGGAAACAGGTTCAGTTTTGAGAAGGCATGGTCACATAGATAGTAAGTGGTCTTGGCTACTTCTTTGTACATGCCTCACTTGTGTGCCTTTAACAAATTGCTACCTCTATGAAAGTCTTGCCTGCCAACCTCCTAGTTTTTGTTCATCTTTGAAGATGTCTAAATCAAAAGTCACCATTATAAAATCTTCCCTAGGTTTCTCCTGACTAAGATAATATCTTGGTATTCCCAAAGCTCTTTAGCTTATTTTTCTGCAACAGCATAGTAAAGAGTAAATACTTGTTGTATACTTTGTCCCACCACATTTGGAAATTCATTAGGACCTAACATATTTCTCTCTTCAGAATCAAGCACATAGTAAGAATGTAAGTGTGCATGCTGGCTGGCTGAATAGTGAATTTGTATATTTTATTCAGTTTTGTAACAGAAAGAAGATGAGGGTTAAATTAAAATATAACTATACATATAATATACTTTCAGTTTTTTGAGAAAGAGTCTTGCTATGTAGTCCAGGCTAGCCTTGAATTCACTGTGTAGCCTATGCTGGCCTCAAACTTCTGGTGATCCTCCTGCCTCAGCCTTCCACAAATTAATATTTATTATAAAAATTCACACAGTATAGATAAAAAATTTTAAATGAAAGTAATTCTTTCTGCTCTCTTTCCCAATCTCACTAATTCCCAGGTGAAATCACTTTCAGTTTGGTGTTTATCACTCTAGACATCTGTCAGTTATATACAGACATATTTATACAGGTTTTATTACTATTTTTTTGAGATAGGGTCTCATTATGTAGTTCAAGCTGGCCTTGAACTCACTATGTAGCCCAGACTGGCCTAGAACTCATGGCGATCCTCCTGCCTCATCCTCCCAAGTACTAGGATTACAGGCATGTGCCACCATGCCCTGAGAGACCAAGAGTCTGAGGCTAGCCTGAGAAACATAATAATATCCTGTCTCAGAAAGAAAGAAAAGTTAAAAAAATAAAGTAAAATCACTCACAATTCCCCCACTCAAAGATAATTTATATTCGATTTCCTCTGATAATTTTCTTAGGGCCATTACTTTCTTTCCTTTTTAAAAAACTAGGATGATGATATACAACAATGTTGTTAAGTATTTTTTGAATTCTAAAACAGTTTTCAGAAGGATTACATGATTAAAACTGAACATTGAAGCCAGGTGAGGTGGTGCACACCTATAACCCCACCACCTAGGAGGCTGAAGCAGGAGGATCCGCATGAGTTCCAGGCCGGCCTGGGCTACATAGTGAGACCCTGTCAAATAAAATAAAATGAGAAATAAAATAAAATAAAATATTGACTACAAGGCTTATGGTGCAAATAAACAAGATTTTCTCTCATATTTCTAAACTTTAATATTTGATAAATTTATCACAGAATTTAGTACTCTTACGTGATGTCGATCTCCTTCTCTCCTAATATGCTATTGATTCATGGTTAAAATAGTGTTTAATACATCCACAGAGGGTGGGAGAATGATTGGTTGGTTCTATGACCCCCAGAGATACCAGAATTCAGGAATGCTCAAGTCCATCATATGTAATGGTGTAGGAATTACATAGAAACTACACATACCTTCCCTATGTTTTAAATAACCTCTGGATTACTTTTACAGCTACAATGTAAATGCTATGTAAATAGTTGTTACACTGTGTTTAGGGAACAATGGCAAGTAGAGAATAATAAGAAAAAATCTGTATATGTTTAATACAGATGTAATTTTAGAAATGTTTTTGATCTGTGGTTGCTTGACTCCATGAATGTGGAACCCATGGATATAGAAGGCGATTTACATTACTATGCTTACTATGAGTCACTGCTAAGCCAAGTCATATAACATTTATGATTCCTTATTAGTACTCATCTGCCTTATTCCTGGAATGCATCTGCCTTAATTTTCATCTTTTGGAAAGTTAACTATTTGCATAAGATCAAAGGAAATAATTTGGGAATCCAATGTGTATTATATAAGACTTCCAATTTAGTTATTAGTAACTTATAGAGGAAAATCCCTTTGAATTAAAAAACAATGTTCTTCAGCTTTATGTGTTGAGAGTCTCCTAAACATTCTGTTTTCCCCAAAACTGTTAAGTCCTCAAACATATTCTTTGATGATGTATAATACACACTTCAAAGTCATATTTCTCTTATGTTTAATGTCTAAAATTAGGCATATTTTCAGAAGATACTAACGATGTGCTCTGTTGATGATGAGGAGGAACAGAAAAGAGGAAGGAAAGACAGATAGGCCTGTTTTATCCTTGTCATTTATCATTTGCAACATTTCACTTTTGTCTCATGAGAGAATTTCTATATTCAACTTCTCATAATGGCTGATGTAAACATTCTGAGCACCCAAGTGGAGATGTCAGTTTCTCTGTCCCTTCAAATCTAAGTGTCAGCCAGAACTGCTCATTACTGAGTCACTTCCTTGGGTTTATCAGTATTTTCTACATTTTCCTTCTGAGACCCAAAATCTGAGTGCTAAAATGTGAAGGTTATCTTAAGCTTTTTTGTGTATCTTTTTGTGCTTCTACCTCAAATAGAACATCAATACTGGAACCACACAAGCCAAATGTCTGACTCAGACTGTGGTTTCATTTTTCCATTTCTGATCAACTTTCCATCACTTCTCATCTTTGACATTTGCAAATATTGATCCCACAGTTATGGCATGAAAAAGGGGTTGTGTAGACATTTGCAAATGTCAAAGAAGGGAGAGAAGAGGAAGAGAGGGAGAGGGATTTGTTTATTTTAGCTCAGAATTTTGGAGGTTGTTTTGGGCCTGTGGTAAAGCACCATATCATAGGTGGGGGTGGATGGTGGAGCAAAACTACCCACCTCATGGTCAAGAAGCAAAAAAGAGGAAAAGGAAGGTGGGGACCCAATATCTTATTCTAAGTCATGCCACCAATGACCTAAAACCTCTCACTAGGCCCTTCCTCTTAAAGTTTCCACCACTTACCAACAGTGCTATAGGCTAGGAACCTTCACAGAATTGTTCCTTTCAATATGGCTGTGTCTTTCAACTCCTACTGTTTGATAGCCTGGAATTCAGAGCTTCTCTGATACAATGCATCCTCAGAATAAGCTGTAGCTTCCAGTGCTATTCTAGGAAGAGTGTTCTTTAGGATTGGGGGGTGGCTGCTTAACAGTTCATTGTACAAACTTCTAGAACAACTCCCTTATTTTTAGCACCACTTCTCGGCTCTTCTGAGGTACAGTACTTCATCCTGAGCATTTCCTTATTAACAGCCCAAATCAGAAGAATTTTCATGGCATTTTGTCTATCAGCACTTGATATTAGAAAGGAGGAAGGGAGGTGATCACATTTGTTTCCTATCTTCTAAAGATGTGCTAATATTTTTTCATGGTTGTCCTCTCTCCCATCTTCTTTCTGCCTGTTTCTTTAAAACAACAAGTTAAAATAAGATTTCCTTAAAAGGTATTAGTACCTAAAGACAAATATTTCTTGTCTAACATGTTTAAGCAGAAATCTACTGATCCTCCCTCAGTTTTTATAAATTTTTATCCAGTAACACTAACTACTTTAATTTAAATTTATACTTAGAAAAACAAACTGCTTTACATTTGCTTGTCAAATTAGTATATTTACTGTTCATCCCCCTTTTCCTTCAGCCATCTGATTTTTATTGATTATCTTGTCCTTTGTAGATTTAACAACATAAAATTGAATACATAAACACAATTACAGCAAATAATGTGACTTCTCAGCTATAAAGGGAGGAAGTCAGCACAATTATAAGCTCTAACAATGTAGAAATTATATTTGCTTTCCAGCACCTTTCTACTTTTGTTATAAAACAGAATGTGAATGCCATAATGTATTTTAATCAACCATACATTTAAGTATATTTTGTTTGATGAGTACTTTTACCATAGATTTTTTGTTTAGTAATTTGACCTGATTAAAAAGCTTAATAGCTTCTAAGAAAATGGTTACTTTCCTGAGATTTAGAATATTCAATCAAAACTATTTGTAGAGCAAATAAAGTACTCCAAGAAAAAAAGTATGACCCAATAGTCTTATTCTTTAAGAGATAATGAATATTGAAGGGTGAAGAAAATATTGTTTTAGAAAGTTTTTAAATTAGAAGGCTAAGGCTGGGGTTATGGTTCAGTGGTAGAGCCCTTGTCTAACATATACAAGGCCCTGAGAATAGGGGAGGTAGGCAAAAAAGAAGGGCCACACCAGGACATAGAAAGAGACAATCTTAGAAAAGAGCCCTAAGATAAAGTGACAATTACAGTTAGAAACTTCAACATTCTATACTCTCAACAACTGATAGAACTATTAGACAAAAATCAGGAGAGTTCATCAGCATAATATACCAAAAGGATCAAATTGACATACAAAACACATCACTCAACAACAGTGGAATGCATGTTTCCTAATGCTCAAGGAGTATAAACAGACAAAATGCTTGGCAATAAAACAAATTTAAAAGAACTGAAGTCATATAGAACATTGTTCTCCAACCATAATAGAATGGAACAAAAACAAAAAAAAGACATAAATGTTCCTAAATATGTGGAAAATAACACACTTCTAAATCTGAGGTCAAATATTAACTCCATTGAAAGTCTACACAGCAGAATGAGCCAATGTGAGGACAGAATTTCAGATATAGAAGATAAGATTGCAATTAGTGACCAGGAAAAGAAAAATTGCTTCAAAATTGTAAGGGATTATCAGAAATCAATCCAGCAGCTGCTAGATGATGCAAAGAAGAATAACATAAGACTGATTGGAGTCAACGAAGAAACAGGAGAGAGTGCAGATGACATAAAAAAAAACTGTTAACAGAAGTAATGACAGAAAATTTCCCAAGTAGGGGAAAAGAAATTGACATGCAGATAAGTGAGGCATATAGGACTCCAAATAGCCTTGATCAAAAAAAATCTATACATAGGCATATAATAGTTAAAATTCCAGAAACCAAACAGAAGAACAAAGTTCTACAAGCAGTTAGAGAAAATAAACAAATCACATAAAAGGAAAGCCCATCAGAATTGCAGCAGACTTCTCAATGCAAACACTCAAGGCAAGAAGAGCTTGGAGTGAGGCATTCCAAGCCCTAAAGGAAAACAGCCTCCAACCCAGATTGATGTACCCTGCAAAACTATCTTTCAAAATGGATGGAGAAATAACATATTTTCATGACAAAGAGCACCTTAGGAACTTCATGACTACCAAACCAGCACTCCAAAAATTTTTAGACAATATCCTAGGAAAAGACAATGAGGATCACAACATCAGGAAGCACAGCAGAATGGATCCATTGGGCACAACAAGAAATTAAATATAAAGGGGGAGAATAAAAAAAAAAAAGTCATGACAAGGATAAGTCAATACATGTCAGTTATAGCCATCAATGTTAATGATCTCAATCCACCAATCGAAAGAAATAGACTGGCAGAATGGGTCAAGAAGCAAGATCCAACAATGTGGTGCATACAAGAAACACATTGAATTCAAAAAGAAACTCATAGACTGAAAGTTAAAGGGTGGAAAACAATACTCCATGTGACAGGAACCCGAAAAAAAGCAGAAGTAGCTATCCTCTTTGCTGATCAAGTGCATTTCAAACCAACACTGATTAAGAGACAAAGAAGGACACTATGTCCTTTTAAGGGATCATTCCAAGGGGAAGAGATGACAAGCATAAATATATATATATATATATATATATATATATATATATATACACACACACACACACACATATATATATACCAAATGGTAGTGTACAAAACTATAAAAAACAAAAACTAATGGATATGAAAAGTCATATATGCACTAATACAATAGTAGTGGGGGACCTCAATACCCTACTGTCACCAATAGATCAACTAGACAAGAAATAATTGAAATACTAGAACTCAATCAAACTCTTGGACAAATGAACTTCACAGATGTTTACAGAGTGTTCCACCCCACAAAATCAGAATACACATTCTTTTCAGCTGCACATGGGTAGTTCTCCAAAATAGACCACACACTCGCACACAGAACATGTTTAAGTAAGTGCAAATGAATTGAAGTTATCCCTTGTATATAATCAGACCATAGTGTGGTGAAATTGGACATCAATAGCAAAAGAAACTGGAAAAATTACATAAACACATGGAAGTTGAACAACACACTTCTGAATAACCAATGGGTCACAGAAGAAATTAAAGAAGAAATCAGACAGTTCCTTCAATTAAATGACAATGACAATACAACATATGGGAATCTATGGGACACAATGAAAGCAGTCTTACAGGGAAATTCATAGCAGTGAATAGTCATATTAGGAAAACAGAGCAAGCCCAATTAAACAACCGGATGCTAAACCTCAAGGTTCTAGAAATAGAAGAGCAGGACAAACCTAAAGCTCATTCAAGGGAGGAAATTATAAAGATCAGAGCAGAAATCAATTCAATAGAGACTAAGAAAACAACACAAAAAATTGATGAAGCCAAGAGTTGGTTCTTTGAAAGAATAAACAAAATTGACAAACCCTTAGCCAAACTTGTCAGAAAAAGGAATAAAAAGGGTGAAATTACAACAAACCCAGCAGAAATCCAGAGGATCTTCAATACCTACTTCCATAACCTATATGCCAATAAGATGGAAAACACAGAAGTAATGGACAGATTCCTAGATACACAGGAATTACCAAAGTTGAACCAAAAAGACCTAAAAATTCTAAACGACCCAATATTAACCAATGAAATTGAAAATGTAATTAAAGACTTACAAACTAAGAAAAGTCCAGGTCCTGATAACTTCACTGCTGAATTCTACAAGACATTTAGAGAGGAACTACTGCCACTACTGTTTAAACTCTTCGACAAAATTGAAAAGGAAGCAATACTCCCAAATTCATTCCTGGAAGCAAGCATCACCTTGATCCCTAAAGCAGAGAAAGACCCAATGGAAAAAGAGAACTATAGGCCAATCTCACTAATGAACATAGATGCAAAAATCCTTAATAAGATACTGGCAAATAGAATGCAGAAGATCATCAAGAAGATCATGCACCCTGACCAAGTGGGATTCATCCCAGGGACGCAGGGATGGTTCCACATATGCCAATCAATCAATATAATACACTATATCAATAGGGCCAAGGACAGAAACCATATAATCATCTCCATAAATGCTGAAAAAGCATTTGACAAAATCCAACACATATTTATGATAAAAACCCTACAAAAAATTGGAATACACGGTCTCTACCTCAATCTGATAAAAGCCATCTATGAAAAACCAAAAGCCAATATAAGACTAAATGGTCAAAAACTGAAATCTTTCACAGTAAAATCAGGAAGAATACAATGATGTCCACTGTCACCACTCCTGTTCAATATAGTTTTGGAAAACTTAGCCATGGCAATTACACAGGAGAAAGAAATAAAAGGAATAAAGATAGGAAATGAAGAAGTCAAATTGTCATTATTTGCAGATGACATGATACTCTATATAGAAGACCCCAAGAACTCCACCAAAAGTCTTCTAGACTTAGTAACCAAATTCAGTAGAGTAGCTGGATACAAGGTCAACACTCAAATATCAGTAGCTTTCCTCTACATGAACAATAGACTCACTGAGACAGAAATAGGGCAAACAATTCCTTTCACAATAGCATCCAAGAAAACTGAAATACCTAGGAATCAACCTAACAAAAGAAATCAAAGACCTCTTCTCAGAAAACTATAGCACTCTGAAAAGAGTTTGAAGATGATATCAGAAAATGCAAAGACATCCCCTGCTCCTGGGTAGGAAGGATCAATAGAGTAAGAATGGCCATACTTCCAAAACTGCTATATAGATTCAATGCAATCCCAATTGAAATACCAGCAGCATACTTCATAGACCTCCAGAAAACAAACCAAAAATTCATTTGGAAGAAGAAGAGACCCAGAATAGCAAAAGCAATTCTAGGTAACAGAGACATGGCAGGGGGTATCACAATCCCCAACCTGCAACTCTACTACAAACTACTGGGATAAAAACATCAAGGTACTGGCAAAGAAACAGACCTGAGGACCAGTGGAACAGAGTAGAAGATGCCGAAATGACTCCAAACACACTTAGACACCTCATCTTCGACAAAGAAGCCAAAAACCCTTACTGGAGGAAAGATAGCCTCTTTAAAAAATGGTGCTGGAGAAATTGGGTTTCAACTTGCCAAAGATTAAAACTAGACCTGTATCTCTCACCATGCACTAAACTAAAATCAAAATGGATTAAAGATCTAAATATTAAAATAGAAATGCTGAATCGCCTGGAATAGAGATTAGGTAGAACTCTTGAAGCCATTTTTGTAGGAAAAGATTTTATGAACACAACCTCAGTTGCCCGTGAACTAGCACAAACAATCAACAAGTGGGATCTCTTCTGATTACAAAGCTTCTGCACAGCAAGAGAAACCACCAGCAGTGTGAAGAGACAACCCACAATGTGGGAAAAAATCTTCACCTGCTCTTCCTCAGACAAAGGTCTACTATCTTGAATCTATAAAGAACTTAAAAAGATCAGACCTCCCAAATTTAAAGACCCAATCCGAAAATGGGCATCTGAAATGAACAGACATTTCTCAGACAAAGAAGTAGAAATAGCAAATAAATACATGAAAAAATGTTCAACATCACTGGTCATTCGAGAGATGCAAATGAAAACAAAGCTGAGATTCCACTTCACTCCAGAAAGAATGGCTGCTATCATGAAATCAACCAATAACAAATGCTGGTGGGGCTGTGGGGAAAGAGGAACCCTGCTCCACTGCTGGTGGGAGTGTAGACTGGTGCAAGCACTGTGGAAATCAGTATGGAGATACCTCAAAGAACTAGGACTGGAAGTCCCATTTGACCCTCCTATTCCACTGCTGGGGATCTTCCCCAAAGAATTAAAAGAATCATACCACAGTGATATATGTGTGCCCATGTTCATAGCAGCACAGTCTGTAATAGCTAAAAATGCCCATCAACTGGAGACTGGATAAAGAAAATGTGGTTTTTTTATAAAATGGAGTACTCCTCAGCCATAAAAAATGAGAAATTAGAGACATTTATAGCTAAGTGGATACACATTGAGGCAATACTCTTGAGTGAAATAAATAGGACACACATGTGTAAATACCAAATAGTTTCTCTGGTGTGAGAAACTGAAAGTGTAAATAAGGACTAAATGTATAATAGGTAATGTGAAATAGGAAGAAAAGGGGCAAAGGGGAAGGAAGTGAGAGGTCTAGGGGAAAGGATAGAAGGGAATGGGATTAATAGGAGAAAATGGAAAAATAGGAACAAAATCTTTGTAAACAGGGAGGACTGGAGGCATTGATGGGAGGTCTGGGCAATGGTGAAAAATAAGAACCAAGAGAGACTATGTAAAGGTGCAAATTTCCAATGATGAATGTCATTATATTGTATACCTAAAATGTACCAATGATTAGAATGAATAATTGATAATGTAAAATAGGAAGAAAAGGTCCAAAGGGGTAGGGGTAGTGGGAGGGGCAGGGGAAAGGAAAAAAGGGAAAGGAAAAAATGATGAGAAATGGACAAAATGGAAATAAAGTCTTTGTAAATAGGGAAGGGTGGAGGGCATGAAGAGAGGGCTTGGAATGGGGAAAAAAGAAGAAACAAGATGCATTATATAAAGGTACAATTCCCAATGAGAAATGTAATTGTGTTGTATACCTACAATGTACCAATAAATGAATTTAATACAAAAAAAAGAAAGAAGTCATTTCATGCCCATTAGTAGTCATTACCTTTTACCTGGCTCCTGGAACCTACTATGTTTCTAGGGATTTGTTTATTCTAGACATTTCAGTGAAACGGAATCATATTTTCAAGCTTCATCCCTTTTATTACTAAATAATAGTCCCATCATACAGCTATATCAAATTTTGCTTACCCACTCGGGGATAGACATTTGTGTTTTCCCTTTTTGGCTCATAGGAATAATATTGTTATGAATGTCTATGTAAAGTTTTTTGTGCAGACATGGTTTAACTTCTTTCACTATAAACCTAGGACTGGAATTGCTGGGTCATATGCAATTATATATTTAACATTTTAAGGAATGTCATACTGTTTTTCACAGCAGTGACATCATTTCATATTCCCACTAGCAATATATGAAGGTCCAGTTCTCCACGTCCTCGCTACCACTTGTTGTTTTTTTATTATAGTCAACCAAGTGGGTGTGAAATGATTCCTTTTGAAACATTCTATTTGAGAAATTGAGATTTTTCAATGCTTGTGAACTGATTGCATGTGTAATATGACATACATATTGTCTTGTGCAGTGACCACCCCCAGTTTGAAGTTCTGTCTGATTCAAGCTAAGCAGTCTTCACACTGATGTCTTTAAACTTTAACTTACCTGTGATTTAAATTTGTTGGCTTGTTATTTACTGCATTAACACACATATTTTTATATCACAAATTTGTTTTAAAATCGATACCTTTCAAATTCCTTTGTTTGAAAGATGTGTTTTATTTTAGACCTCTATACATATTATTCTGAACTGCCTACAAACTACTAATGTGGTCCATAGGAAAACAAAGAAAAATAGCCTTTGCTGCAACTATAGAGAATCATCTTCCAAAGGGCAGAAACAATCACTGTAGTGTTTTTTTTTAATTCTACAGAAATATAAAGCCAGTGCAGTGAGCCTCTGGCTTTTTCCTATGTCAGTCTAATGATACACATTGAAATGGCCAATATTGTTCAATTGATTGGGAGCAAAATGGCAAGATGAGGCCTTTAGCTTTTCTATATAAAAAGCCATTAACAAAGGTGCAAACAAATCAATATTTGAGAGATAGCTTATTTGTAATTATTATAATCAAATTTGTAAAGATTTTATACTATCCCATAATCCAATGTCTGCATATTACAGACAAGACTCTCAGCTTTCTTTAGCAGTATCATTGTGGGTAGCAGAGTTGATGCTGGTTTGCACATCTTCACCATCATCTTTAGAATGTGCAACATATGTTTGCCCAACTCAGTCAGATGGTAGAAATACAAGTCAAAGTCACTGGGATCTAAGGCATCAAACTCAATGTCCTGGGGCAGGGATTTAGCTCAGTGGCACCGTGCCTGCTTTGAAAGTGCGAGGTCCTAGGTTCGATCCCTGGTACCAAAAAAGCCAAAAAACCAAAAATACTGAATGTCCTTACCTTCGTGAAAACCTTCTAGGGAAGAGTATGACAGACCTCATTTGCTCTGTCCCTAAGGCAGCTAGGAGTTGCAGATGGGTTCTGTGGGAAGCCCCAGAATCTAGACTCCTGCACACAATATGTAGATGTTTCAATATAGTGAAGAGGAGATGTGGCTCTATGATTTAATTGACAAAGTCCTCATTTGTCTCAGACAAGGAGAATGACTCACAGAGAATAAAAACTAAATATTCAGGACACAAATGATGGGGCAGCTTCTACTGAAGGAATAATGAGATCTCTACTAAATTCTCTAGCTCTAATTTTAGCTTTTTTTAAAAGTAGTATTTCAATCCATTTCAACTACTTGAGTACCTGCTGTGTATCAGATGCTAGACGGGAGATAAAAAGATAAATGACTGTTCTTGACCTCAAGTATTTGCAGCCTGGAATTGGGCATATTAAGGTATATAAAACTCAACATTGCCAACACAGAACTCTTCAGGGTCCCCATGCAGTAACAATTCCTACCCCTGTTTTAGTCAGTGTCATGATCTCCACTCAGCTGTTTGGGCAAAAAGTTTATGTCATCCTCAATTTACTCTTGTCTCATAGTCAATTCAACAATCTTCAAGCAAGTTCAAAATTCAACGTTTTCAAAATTAGATCCACTTCTCATTACCTCCTATCATCTCTACTTGAGCCACTATCACCTCGTACACTAATGCCAAATCTTCATTGGCCCTGCTCCATTTTTACTCCTACACAAATCAAGGTAAGTTTTCTACCATATATGTCAAAGATCATGACTTAAAATTTTCCAATGACATTAAAAACAAACTTTATCCCAGCATTCAGGGAGGCTGAGGCAGGAGGTTCCCAAATTCAAGCCCAGCCTGAGCAGCTTAGTAACTTAGAAGACTCTGTCTCAAAATAAAAAAGGGCTGGGGATGTAGCACAGTGTGAAGGCCCCAGGATCAATCTCCAGTACCACAAAATAATAATAATAATAATAATAATAATAATAATAATAATGATACCATAATGCTAAGTGAAATAAATTAGACATAGAAAGTTAAATATCACATGATTTGTCTTATAGGTATATGGGAAATGGGAAGAAAATGTTCAAATGAGAAGGAGAACAAAGGAGAGGGGAGGGGAAAAGGAAAGAAGAAACACAAAAAGAAAATAGAAGGAAAAAAATGGAAACAAGGAGGGGAGGGGGTTAAAGGGAGGGAAGGGCAATGGGAAAAAAAGAAGCAAGATGTATCATGTACAGGTAGAAATTTCCTTATGATGAATGTTATCATTATGTGTATCTAAAATGTACCAGTAAGATAAAAATTTTAAAAACCTAAAATATAAATAAATAAATGAGTAAAATAAAGGAGAGATGGTAGAAAGCCACAAGGTAAACTTTTGGAGATGGGAAAAAGGATCAGTGAAGGGAGAGATAAGGGGAAAGGGGGTAAAGTGATTGAAAATGATCAAGATATGTTATATGCATGTACCAATTCACCAAAACAAACATTACTATTATGTATTGCAAACTAACACTAATAGAAGAAAAGAGTTAAATTAAAAAAAATAGTTTAAAAATAGTTTTTAAAAGTTTCCAATTCTTCACCATGGCCTATAAGGCTCTACATAATCTAGCCCCTGTCTGCCTTTCTTCCCACTTTTACTATTACAAACTCTTCAGCCACATTTGTCAGTTCTGCTAAAAAAGGGAAAAAAAAACAAGAATACCTATTTTCCCCAAGGTATTCATTCTGGGGCTTCTGAGAAAAGTACAGAAATAAACCAGTCTCCAGGCCAACGTGACAGTCACTTAAAGAGAACTGGCAGATTTGTGAACCAAGCCTTGGTCTAAGAGACCAGCAGCAACTATAAGTCACTTGTTAGTTAGTGGATAGTCCCTATGAGGGGTAGAGCACCCTATCCACAGACTATGCCTGTGTAGCTACTACAGATAATCAGACATCTGTTTCATTTTCTAACTTTACTGAGTCTTTGGCATTAGGGTTCTTCTAGTTATTATCCTCATCAGTATAAGATCCACCCATTATTTTCTCAGCTGTAGCACTAGGGTCCCACAGTTCCCCATGTTTAGGACTCCATGTGCTTCATCTCTAGGAATATTTAAAAAACAGAGACAAATGAGTTGCTTCTACACATTAGCTAGTTCCCAGAAACTACAGCAAAAAGAGACTTGCTTTTGGAAGATAAATGCACTAAATTTGTTGACACTAACTTACAGTGGGGATTGTTCCAGGACTTGGCTAGCAGTGATTCAATGTCTTCCACATGGCCAAGAACAGAATGTTGTTCATTCCTAATTGTTATTGATTCTTCACATTAGAAGGTCAATAAGAGGACTAGATTGCAAAGTAGCTCCCATGTCCTTTGGGCCTAGGATAGATGTGGAATGTTGCATTCAAGAAGGGCTTTCAGGGCCAGGAATTTAGCTCAGTGGCACCGCGTCTGCCTCACAAGCACAAAGTCCTGAGTTCGATCCCCAGTACAAAAAAAAAAAATTAAAGAAGCCAGTTATTGCAAGAAAAAAAAAAGAAGAAGAGCTTTCAGCTGTTACTAAAGCTGGAGAAAACAATCTGGCTCAGACAATAAATGGAAACCCACACACAGACAGGACAAAATCCAAGGTTATGAATGAAGTTAAGGTAGTTTACCTGAGTATTATCTCCTTGGGGGGCTTTAATTCATCTCTTCCTTTGGACATACCTAGAATGCAAAGATCTGTTATTATTCTTGACCAAATAGGTAACCTTCAAGAAGCTCCTTGCAATACCTGAATTGGGCTTGGAACAAGGTATTAAGAGTGTGAAAAGCTTTCATTCTTTAAAGCTTTGAACATCTTTGGATTTTGTGTAAGTATTCCTATGACTTATAAAACTACCATGGGGAACACACTCAAAGAAATGTATCTTTCAGAATTAACACAGATAGCACATTTACTCCAGCCACCACTTTTTGAACAAAATTTAACTTCACAGACCAAACCATTTTATTTCCAACCAAACCACATTTTGAGGATAAGTGCAAGGCCTTTAAATTTGTATCTATTTCTTATCCCTATCACTCTCAGGCATCTAGGCACATCAGTGGGGTTTGAGGAATAGCCATGCTGATTTATTTCCTACAAATGATATCAATGTTGAACCTACTTTACTTTAGCAAGCAATTGTCTGTCCCCAAATTAGTTCCATACCAACTACAGCCTCTAACTCTCCAATATCCACCCCCGAATGCTCAGGAAATAGACAGTATCTGGGTGATATGACCCCTCCCCAATATCATAGGACCTAGAGGTCTCCAGCTGCCACTAAGCATTTGGCCTCCTCACATCAAAAGGCCCTGTTGCTCAGGACTTTCTAGCATTTTGGACTAATTACCCTGGTGAACAGAATGGATTATCCTCAGGGCTGGGGTATATAGCTCAGTGGAAGAGCATTTTTATTCCCCCATACCGAAAAAGAATGAACTATATTCCCATTTGGCAACTTTTATATTTATTTATTTTTGTGGCACCGGGTATTGAACCGAGGAACCCAGGGCCTTCACATCAAGCTACATCTCCAAGAATTTTGTTGTTTAAACAGTGTTTTGCTAAGCAATTCAGGCTGAGCTTGACCATATATCATCCTCCCAAAGTGCTGGGATTACAGATGCATATCACTATGCTTGGCTGATTGATTGATTGATCGATCAATCATAATAGAGTTCCACTGTATTTCTCAGGTTGGAATTGAAGACCTCTGCTTAAGCAATACTTCTGCTTCACCTTCCCCAGTGGCTGCCACAGGGCTGGCTATTTTATTTTTCTAGTACTGGAATGGAACCCTGGGGCATCTTCCCACTGAACTATCACCTCAGCCCTTTTTATTGCTAAGACTGGCCCTAAATTTGTGATCTTCCTGCTTCAGCCTCCCAAGTAGCTGTGACTACAGATGCATATGCCACCACACCCAGGTAAACTTAAATTCTGATTTGCCCCTTTAAGATTTCTTATATATGAGTTTGAAACAGAATGAAGCATTTCTGCTTTCTAATCCAGGCCTCCCTCAGCTTCCAAGGGCATCTGTGGAGTCCTCCTATAGAGCCTCTCTGACTTAACATTCTCCCTCAGCTCTCTATATAAAGAGCTTTTCCACATCATTCCTGTTATCTCACTCAATAGTTGTCTTTCACTCCTAGGAGGCCACACTAGTTCTAGTCCCCAAGAATTATCACAACTTGGCCTCCACTAAGATGAGCCCCAGCCCTGAGAAAACACAACCAAATGAGTATCTGAAAGAGCAGCCTTCTGGGGATGCCCAGTAAGAATTAAATAAAACTAAAACTATGCAGTGCCCCTACATGATAAGGAGTAATGGTGCAGCTGGATAAATCTTGGCAAAATAAAACTGACTCACAGCCACAGAGACCTTTCTATAAACCAAGTGGGAAAAGTCTGCAAAATATCAAGATTGGTCATAATTTATGTACACAGAATAAAACAAGCTATCTTTTCATGGACTGTGAAACTGAGAAAGAAAAAGACATATACAAGGTAGCACAGCAAGTTACAGGCAAAATCAAGGTCCTTGAAGGCCACATCAAGCCCCTAGCTCAAAGGATATGACTTAATGACATTTAGTCTCAATTTTTCTACCCAGCTAGTTTCTTAGGCATTTTAAAACAATATAGAGGTGTTTAAGAGGTAGATGTCATCATTCATGGGTAAAAAGTAAAGTCTGAATGAGAATCAGAAAGTTTCCTTTAAAGATAAATGCAAGGTTCTTAAGTTGGCATCCATTTCTTATTCTCCATCACTCAGTTTGTTCACAGACCTAAAATGAAAAATAAGCCCAAACAAGAAAGAAATAGAAAATCAAAGGGATTGCCAGCAGTAAGATATAGCTTTTTAACTGTCACTGACATGGAGCACAAGTGGTGTGTGGCCAAGGGAAGACTGTTGGGTCTAAAATCAGGCCTGGCTGCTTTTCATAAGTCCTCTATGTCATTAGTGAAGCTATCTCTCCAAAGACTAACTCATTTGACTTCTGAAAGTCCTCATCAGATTATGGCCACAACTGAGCAGTGTGTTGAAGAATGATTTGTTCTAAGAGAAATGTATGTCTGGAAGCCAGCACAAAGTTATTTGAATTTCTTCCTCGTTTTCAACTGGAAAATTTAGCCAGTAGTACATCAGGATGGGCAACTTAGAAATCAACCCAAAACAATGACATCCAACAGACTCAGCTCTTTCTTGCAGAAAAATTCATACACTGGTGCTTTCTGTATGAATAATTTTTTCAGAAGAACAAATACCTTGTTGGCCATCTTTCTTAATTCAAACAGCCTAAAAGCACCAACAACAAACCTGTTTGTTGACTTGCTGCAAAAGGAAGACTGGACAACAGAGGAGTTAGGCAGCAAGTTTCACCACATAAAGGACAAGGTAGTTATTATAGGATTGGGTGGAAGTGAAATTCAGATAAATGACAGCCTCAAAGCAAAGCAGATCAGTATGTAAAGGGGTCAACATGAGGATTAGACTGCAAAGCAGCCCCAAGCTCCTGTGTCCTTGGGGGTCCAGGGTAATTTGTGGAATGTTCTGCTTCTTGGTATCACAGTGACTCAGATCCTCCAATCAAGAGTAGCAGATTTCATATTACTAATATATGTGTTTTAGAGGACAGCATTTCTCAGTGAGTAAAAAGGTGCTGTTAAGAAAATATATTTTTTGACACTTCACAGCTGCAATGACCAGGACAGAAATATTCTTGTCTAATAATTTGCAACTGGTTTTATTTGTGTCTATTGAACCAACTTTATGAATGGCAGGGTAGAATTTTAGCACCTCAATCTAAGCTAATTTTTACAACCTCATATCCAAATAGGGCTTTTCAATTGCATATCTTCCAAGAGTTTCATTAATTATTTGTCCAACTTTCATTAGGTCTAAAAATGTTCTAATACTCCTACAAGCAGGAAAGCCTGAGATTATTAGTGCTTTGCAAAAAGAGATCCCAAGTCAAAAACTTTCTCTTGAGTCCTAACCCTATTAGAAAGGCAAACTCATATGTAAACAAAAGTTAGATGAGGGAAAAGCTCTCAAGGCAACTGATTGAGCAAGAGTCTAGGAAAGGCAGGGCTAGTCAGAATAAAACAAAACTAGATGTGTAGTTATTCTGCAGCAGTAAAAACTCTAGTGTAAACAGCCAAAGTAAAAAATACAGATAAACCCTTGCTAATATTTTGAAAAAGTCTTTTGTATTGCCTTTTTTGTGATTTGATTAAATAAAGAGGACCTCACACTATTAGATTAATTTTGGCCAAATGATTTCAGGGCCAAAGCCAAATTACATTTAAAAGTAATGACATTTGAGTGTTATGTGAGGCATTTTCCACTGTTAGAGAGAAACAGACACACCTGGAACCAGAGCGGATGACAGGCCTGCTGTGTCTTATGCTGGTTTTGAGTTAATGCCAAGAACCTCCTTGGCTAGGGAAATAAAGCTAGAATCTCTTCCAAACTCGGTCACTTAATAATTCTGTCCTTTGGCAACTGCACATACAAAGCTTCAATTATGTCATGCTATATAGATCTGAAATACCTAAAAACAAAATGAGAACAAAAATGGGAAAGTGTGAGAGCTGCAGAGAACTGAACATAGTGTCAAGTACAAGGTCAGCACTCTGGTCTATTTAAGGTCAGTATTAAAGCCAAGAAGAAAGCAGGGAGCACCAATTCTGAGATAAATCCCATGACAAGGATAATCCAATGGTAGATCCCTAGGATTTCCCCCCCTTAACTCTCTGGTCACATAATACAAGATCACTTTTTAGAAGTTGTTAGAATGTCTTCTGAAAAATCCTCTTAACTAAATTCACAGCTCCATCATTGAAAGTTATTTGTATTCAGAAGAAAAGTAACACATGAGAGAACCAAAAAGAGAGGCAAACAAGAATGTAAAGCTTGTCGCAAATACATGACCTATGGTTGTCTCCTAGAGTCTGAGTCCCTGAAAATATAAGGCACCTCAAATAGGATTTTAATGTCTAGTTTTTCATCTGGCCCAAGTAGTTGAGTTAATTGGGCAAAGCTTTCTAGTTTAGAACCAAATTACAGACACCAGTTTGAGATTTAGAAACTTAATTACATTAAAGAATAAAATAGTTTAGAGTAGGGGAAAGTCAAAGGTGCCTGGATTAAGTTTCTTTCTGCTAAATCATTGTCCTAGCACAATACATGCTTCCAATTATTTGCTGTTTCCCATGCCTTGAATGCACTTCAAAAGTCTCATGTTTCATCTTAACTAAAGACAAAGTAAAATTAGACTGCTGCTCTAACTCACGGTTAACAAACCACTTTGTTACTCAATCGAACTGTCAGTTCCCAAAGTCCAGGTGTTGGAAGAAGAAAACAGCAAATTTTAAAAAGTGATCTAGGGAAAAAGGCATAGCACCTAACTACAAGACCAAAGTGATTTAGAAGGAAGAAGTGATTTACCTCCCAGATATTCAGAAGTTGCAAAAGAAGTTTAGCCTCTCTACGTAAATCGACTTAACTAGCTGGTTGACACCTGGACCTCATTATCGCCCTTTTCATGCAGGTGTTGTTAGTTCCATGGTATTCCTATTAGAAGATTATGGCCATCAAAAGCATTCTACAGGAAAAACTGATGAAACCCCACTAGAATCTATATATTATACCAATATTGATTTCTTAGTTTTTATAAATGTACCATGGTTAATATGTAAGATAGCTACTATTAGGGATAGCTAAAGGGTATACAGGAACTCTGTCTTATCTTAAAATTATTTCAACATAAAATTTTACTATGCAAGAAAGCCTACTGTATTGCCAGCACTGTGCTCTATAAAGCAGTGGTTAGCCTCCAACAGCTGGATACTGCCTCAGTCTGCTATGTAGCTTCTACAGTCAATTCAGGAATATAAGGGAGCTTCTTAGTAGCACCAACCACAGACTTCATTGATAAACAGGAGGAGTATTTCTAGAAACAGATCTATCCACAATGGAAGGGAATGAGGGGTTCCACAGAGGGCTTGCCATTGCCTGCTGGTGTCATTGCTAGCACCAGAGTTGACTGGATTCTGGACTTTACCTAGAAGGCCTCAAGAGGAATGTGACTGTCAAGGAAACATTCACTATGGACATGATCAAGCCATAATATAGGTATGTAAATGTCTAAAGTGAAACCCATTTGTGCAATTAATGTGTGCTAATAATAAAAAGGAAATCTTCACTACTGGGAAGTCTGTTGGAAATTTCATCTTGCAATGATTCTTTCAAAAAAAGATAATCTGCTATTCCATTGACATGTGGGATGAATGCTGACAATTTATAGGCAGGAAGTTCTCTTTTGACACATTTACGGTCTGTGTGGTTTTGTTTTTTTTTTTGTACTGGGGATTGAACTCATGGCGGTCTATTATGATGATGAGACTACCTGCTTAGGCAACATCCTTGACACCATTCATTGAAGCACTCCTGCTGAGGATTTATAGTGATGATACAAAAAGAGGACCCCTATAGAATACCTTGGTGGGTATTTTGCTGCATGGGAGTACTTTGTATTCAATGACCTTTCTGCTATTTATTTCCTTAAAGAGGGTAGAGTACCACTTCTTTGTTCTGCTTCATATTTGGGCTGCATTAGAGCTAACATTCTCTGTGTCCTTCCTCAATATATTCTGAAGCTTTTCTTGATGTTTAGAGGAATTTTTACCGGGGTGTGGTGATTACACCTGCAATTACAGCACTCTGGGAGGCTGAAGCAGGAGGATTGAAAGTTCCAGACCAGCCTGAGTTATATAGCAACTTGGCAAGACTCTGACTTAAAATTTAAAAAATAAAAATAAAAAGGACTGGGGATATAGTTCGTTGCAAAGACCCAGTACTGCAAAAACATAAAATGTCACACATGCAGAAGAAAAGCAGGTCACTGAGATAGGGAATACAGTGGAAGAAAAGGGAATCCCACCTTGGAATGGGATGTTAGGAAAACTTCACTGGGAAGATATCATTTGAGCTGAAACCTAAAGAAAGAAGGAACTAGCCTCATAAAGATTGGAAATGTTTTGCAGGTAGAAGAGGGAGCTTTTATAAATCCTTGAGATGGGAAACCTGGGCATGTTGCAATAAGTGAAAACTAGTGGGGTTGCAGCCCACTAAGCAAAGGGGAAGTGGTCCAGAATTGGACAGGAGAGATGGTCAGGGGCAAGGTGATATAAGGCCTTGTAGGTCATGGGAAGCAAGTTAGATTTTGCTCCAAGTATGGAGAGAAGCCATGGAAAAGCTTTAAGTTAGGAAGTAACATAATCTGTTTTAGACTTTGAGAAGATTACTTTTGTTGCTATTTGGAATGACCCACTAGAGCAAGTCAAGAATGGAATAGGAAAGCCAGTTTGAGGCTGTCACAGTGGTTCAAACCAGGATTAGGAAGGTACCAATGAAATGATAAAAGTGAGTGGACTCATATGTCTTGGAAAAAGAAAGTACTAGGCTCTAAAGGGCTAGATGTATGGGGTGAAGGAAAGAAAGGAGACTAACTTTCAATAATAACTTGAATAACAGGATCTATTTTCTTTTTTTTTTTTGGTACCAGGGAACGAACTCGGTTCCTTGCGCTTGCACAGTAGGCGGCGAAACCACTGAGCTAAATCCCTGGCCCACCATTTTCTTGATTTTAAACAACCATAAGCTCCATTCTTAAAAAATAAAGGTTTATGTCTTTAATTTTTCAAACTTTGATGTACATTATAATCCCCTAAAGACTTTTTAAATCTTTGCTTTACAGATGCCTGGCTCCTACCCCAGTCCTACTGAATCCAATTGGAATAACATAGGGCCCAAACATCTGTTTTATAATAAGCCCTTCGGGGGGAAAAGCATGAGATGGATAGATACAATAATTTAGTTATAGATAATGGATCAGTTTTACCTAGAAGTTCATTGAAATCACTGTTTCTGGCTAATACAGAAATGGTAGATAACAATGATAAAGAACTCATGAATATTGTAACAAAATGTGTTTCTAAAAGATAAGGTGAGTGACTGGGAAAGAGGAAAGGCAAGTACATAACAGTTTCTAAAGGAAACAATTATCTCTACTCCTATGATTCTCTATCTGAACCCACTTGTTTAGTGTTTGTAAAGGTATACTAGGTGGGATAATTATACAGAGAGAGAAAGAGAGAGTGGGGGGAGAGAAATTTGAATAGTCTATACCATGTATTTCAACCACAATTTGTAGAACTTTAAAGTGTTAAGGAAATAATAATGAATTCAGTAATCACTGACAAGCACTAGAGCAGGCCCCATGGAATGTTATGCAATATGGGTTGGAGGCATGAATGATGATTTATACTTGCACTGATAAAGGCATGAAAGAAAATGGTATCTACTATGTGACAGATTCTTAGCAAACAATATTTCACTGAATCTTTATATAAGGACACAGTGAGAAGGAAGTCAGTATGTTCATTTTAGACGTGAGGATACTAAACCTCCAGGATATTATGTATTGTGCTGAATCACACTGCTAGCAACCAGCAGAACCAGAATTTAAACTATAGCTATCTGTTTCTAAACTCTGAGCATTTTTTTTGTGGGTGCACTGATGGAGCAAATCAAGTTCCACACTCATCCTTCAAAAGCCAGTCCTTGATGGAAAGGTAGGACAGTGAAATAATGGCTGAAAGCTACAATGTTTCTTTCTGCTAACATGTGGGACTCTTTATCAAGTCTACCAGGAATAAATGAATGACGGCATGATCACAGGACATGTAGTGGTAACAAGAATGCATTTACTGAATTGCATTGTTTAATCACTCTGCTGCAGCACTGTGACTCACAGTTCTGTAAGAATTGAATTGTTGAGCTTTCCTACAACAAGGCTTAAGCAAGTCTAATACCAAATTAAGTAAACTTATTTTTCCATCAGACAGGAAAGGTAGGTTTGGATTTGGGCATGTTAAATACAATGTTAGATTAAATATAAGTTTGCAGAGCCATGATAAGGCATTAAATCCATATGAGGCTTTTGCTTCTGAGAAGGCACTGACTCCCTTGGTGATATCATTCATCATTCTAATACAGAAAGGGCAAAACAAATTATTCCAAGTCTTTTTAATATCATAAAGGTGGCATAGCCCTATGAAAATTAAACAATTTTAAATGCAAGATTTCCTACAATTCTTTCAAAAAACCCCTAGAAATATTGATTCTTTATTCTCTACAAATTACTGGTTTCCTTCCTCTCTGAATGTCACAAGATGAAGTCAGATATTTGGAAAAAATGAAAGCCCCTGTTCTTGTGAATATTCATATGGAAGGACTCCTCATCCTTGATAACCCATCATGATAGATCATTGATTTGGTTACCTACAACTTGCCCCAAAATTTAAGGCCCCAAACAACAAATATTTATCTAAAAGTTTCTGTGGACCAAATATTTGAGAATGGGTTAATGAGTAATTCTTATTCAGTCTGTCATGGGGTTATAATCAAGGTGCTGGGTAGGGCTATAGTCATCTAAAGGTTTGACTAGTATTCTAGGATCCAACTTTAAGCTCATTCGAGTGGCTGTTGGATAGAAGCCTCAGTTCTTCACCAGATGGTTCATGTCTCAGGGCTGCTTGAGTGTTCTCACATGACAGCTGGTTTTCCCCCAGAGGAAATGATCCAAGACAAAGGGAAGCAGGGAAGAAGTCATCATACCAATATGACTTACTCCTGGAAGTTATACATCATAGCTTCTGCTACATGCTATGCATGAGAAATGATTCTCTAACTTCTGCTCATACTCAAAAAGAAGGAAATTAATCACCACCTCTAGAAAGGAAGAGCATGAAAGAATTTCTTAAATTATGTTAAAATCATCATAACTATTGAAGTGAAAAATTAGTGTGCTTTTTACTACTAAATTCTCATGATTGCCAGTTAAAAATGATGAGTTGCATAGTAGAAAACAATGGTGTCATATGAAACCCATTTTATATAATGGTGGCCATCTGGATCATTGTCAGATGAGCTATCCCAGAGGTTATGAGACAGAAAGTTTGCAGAACAAATTATGATCTTTGAATCACACATGGTTGTTAAATCAATTTAAAACATGGAATGAGAAACAGAATTAAAGGGGTAGTGTAGTCTAATAAACATATGATAGTGTACATACAGGATAAAAGAAAATATCGAGGAAATACCAAAACTTAGTTATGTCTATAGATTAGCAAACATTGCCTTCTAAGAAAGAGTGAGGGACCCAACAAACTCCTGATTTGCTTAAAAACTTCCCATATAAGGGTTATTTTCGGTACTGGGGATTGAACCCAGGACCTTTGTACTGAACTATAGCCCCATCCATTTTTTGAGACAGGGTCTTGCATCACTTCTCAGCCTTTTGGCTAAGATCAAGTGAAGTGGAGACAGGTTCTTGCTAAGTTGCCCAGGCTGGGCTCAGACTTGTGATCCTCCTACTCCAGCCTCTCAGAGTGCTGATATTATAGCCATACACCACTATTCTTGGCTGTAGTGTTTTTCCAAAACATTTACCTAGGGTCAACCTAAAAGGCAAGTTGAGACACACTAAGTAGGAAAACAAAGTTTCTGATCCAGTATGAGGATGACTGCCTGGGGGGAATGAATTCAAACCACCTAAAAGTAGCACTCCCTAATTGCATCTCAGGGATGTGGGGATTTTTATAGGTTTTTTTTAAAACAAGAACAAAGAAGGAGATTAGAGCAAACCAGTTTTTACAATTGCATTTGGTGACAAGAACAACCCAGGATGTGATTGGTGGTCACTTATGGTATACCTGCCAGGTGAGAATTGCAGTAAGAGGGCAAAGGCCTTCACTGAGGATATTTGCTATCTTTATGGTACAAGGGAGTCTGCAGAAACCTCTATGCTAGGTCAGACAGACCTAAGTTACTGCAATCTCATGTCTCACATTTTCCTAAAGAATTTTGTGACCTCATTTTAAATATATGTGTGTATGTGTGTGACACTTTAAATTCTTTCTCACTATAAGCCAGAATATATTTCTAGCCTAGGTTCTGAATTTTTCAGTTTGGTCACAGGCTCCTAACAATAGTGGATGCATTAGTTGGGAAATAGTAACAAACTCTACAATCTCAATGGCTTATATAACAAGTTTATTTCTCACTCACATTACATGATCAGCACAGTAAATGAGATTGTGTTGCACAATCAACAATCCAAGTCACATTATTGGAGGCTATACATTCAGAAACCATGGTCTCTGCCCACTTTTATACACAACTCATTATCCAGAATCCAGTTATACGCCTGCAATCTCAATGCAAAGGAATTCAAGGACTGTAACCTCCCGATGTATCCCAAGAATAGCAAATGAAATGAGGTTGAGTGAGCACATGGCAATGTCTCTGACACAATGATGAACACCTGTCTGGTTGTGCAGAAAAGCCTGGTGAACCTTAACAAACCCTGTTTCAGTTGCTCTTTTTTCTCTCTGGTAATAGAGATCAAAACCAAGGCTTCGCTACCTGGAAAAAAGCTGCACAGGCACACAAGCGACAGCCAGAGGCCCATCCATATTCCATCCCTAAATGCATTCAGATCCTAGCAAGAAGCCTGCAGGACCAAAGTAGATTAGGTGCAAGCAGGTCCCAGCCAGGGCCCTTCCCTGACCCCAGCAGCTTGGACCCACAGGTCCCAGTCAAAGGCCTACCTGGAAAAGAGCTGCACAGGCACACTAGCAACAGACAGACGCCTACCCTGATACCATTGGAAAGTGCATGCAGACCCCATCCAGAAGCCTGCTCATACACCAGCGACTGGGGTATACAGCCCCCAGCCAAAGTCCCTCCCAGACAACAGCCACATAGGGGGGCAGGCCCCAGCCAGAGGCATGCCCAGATACCATTCCAAATGTGCATAGGTCCCAGTCAGAATCCAGCCTGGACAACAGGGCACCACAGGGATCCAGAAGGCTACCATTCTGAACACAGGAATTGGTGCAGTGGTGAGAAACAGAGAAAAGGCTGCTTGGTAGCTTGTGAGAATTGAAGACCACTGGGTGAGGAAAAATTCTCCTCAACAAAGGCACAGCAGGCTGCATATGCTCAAATGAGAAGACATGAAAACTAGTCTCAATAACAGACTTCCAGATCACCTAAGGCAACCCCAAAGGGCAATGAGATGAAACAATCTGATACTCAACCACCTGGACTCCCTGAACTGGCAAAAAAAGAGGACCTGAAAAAGATAAAATCTGAAATAATTTCTCAGAAAACAACAGAGATTGTGTCCATAGTGCAAGATATGATTAATAAATACAGAAGAGACACAGATAAAAATAGAGGAGCTGAGAAACATAATGGAATCCCAACAGAGGAAACAAATGGAATCCATAAAACAGATGCAAACAGATTTCCAGTAGATTAAAAACTCCATTGAAAGTTCGTGCAGCAGAATGAGCCAATGTGAGAACAGAATTTCAGATACAGAGGCAGGATTGCAATTAGTGACTAGGAAAAGAAAAATTTCTTAAAAATAGTAAGGGACCATGAGAAATCAATCCAGCAGCTGCTAGATGATGCAAAGAAGAATAACATAAGACTGGTTGGAGTTAACGAAGAAATAGGAGAGAGTGCAAATGACATAAAAAAACTGTTCACAGAAGTAATGGTACAAAAATTCCCAAGCAGGGGAAAGACTTTAACATACAAATGAATGAGACATATAGGACTCCAACTAGCTGTGACCAAAAACAATCTACATCTAGGCATATAATAGTTAAGTTTCTAGAAGCCCAATAGAAGAAAAGAATTCTACAAGTAGTTAGAGAAAAGAAACAAATCACATACAAAGGAAAGCCCATCAGAATCACAACCAACTTCTCAACACAAAGCCTCAAGGCAAGAAGATCCTAGAGTGAAGTATGACAAACCCAAAAGGAAAACAGCCTCCAACACAGACTGATTTATCCTGCAAAACTATCTTTCAAAAATGATGGAGAAATAAGATACTTTCATGAAAAAGAGCACATTAGGAACTTCATGAATACCAAACCAGCACTCCAAAAAATTTTAGACAATAACCTAGGAATAGAAAAGGAGGATCAGAACCCCAGGAAGCCCAGCAGAATGAATCCATCAGGCATTAAAAGAAATTAAATGCAAAGGGGGAGAATCCAACAATAAGAAAAAGTCATGACAAGGATAAGTCAATACATATCAGTTATAACCATCAATGTTAATGGTCTCAATTCACCAATTAAAAGAAATAGACTGGTAGAATGGGTCAAGAAGCAAGATCCAACAATATCCTGCATACAAGAAACACACATAATTCAAAAAGAAACTCAGACTGAAAGTTAAAGGGTGGAAAACAATACTCCATGCAACAGGAACCCGAAAAAAAGGAAGAGCAGCTATCCTCTTTGCAAATTAAATCAAACCAACACTGATTAAGAGAGATAAAGAAGGACACTACATCATTGTAAAGCAAAAAATTCAAGAGGAAGAGATGACAATCATAAATATATATGCACCAAATACTAGTGCACTCAACTACATAAAACAAATACTAACAGACAAGAAAAATCAAATAAGCACTAATACAATAGTAGTGGGGGACCTCAATACCCCAGTAACACAAATAGATAAATCAAGTAGACAGAAAATAAAGAAATACTAGAACTCGATCAAACTCTTGAACAAATGAACTTAACATGTTTATAGAGTGTTCCACCCCACAAAAATCAGAATACACATTCTTTTCAGCTGCACACAGGTCATTCTCCAAAATAGACCACATACTTGGTCATAGAACATGTTTAAGTAAGTGCAAAGGAATTAAAGTTATCCCCTGTATATTATCAGACCATAGTGCATTGAAATTGGAGTTCAATAGCAAAAGAAACTGCAAGAATTTCATAAACACATGGAAATTGAACAACACACTTCTGAATAACCAATGGGTCACAGAGGAAATTACAGAAGAAATCAGTTTCTACAATTAAATGAAAATGTCAATACAACATAGTGGAAGTTATGGGACACAGTGAAAGCAGTCTTACAAGGGAAATTAATAGCAGTGAATACTCATATTAGGAAAACAGAGCAAGCTCAACTAAACAACCTGATGCTGAACCTCAAGATTCTAGAAAAAGAAGAGCAGAACAGACCCAAAGCTCATACAAGGAAGGAAATTATAAAGATCAGAGCAGAAATCAATGCAGTGGAGACTAAGAGAATGATATAAAAAATCATTGAAGAAAAGAGTTGGTTCCTCAAAAAAATAAAGATAATTGTAGACAACCCTTAGCCAACCTTATCAAAAAAGGAAAGAAAAGGCCCAAATCCATGCAATTGGGAAGGAAAGGGTGACATTACAATGGATCCAGCAGAAAATACCTACTTCCAGAACCTATACGCCAATAAGATGGAAAACACAGAAGAAATGGACAGATTCCTAGATATGTATGAATTAACAAAGTTATATGAAAAAGACATAAAAATTCTAAACAACCCAATATCAATCAATGAAATTGAAAACATAATTAAAACCTTACCAACTAAGAAAAGCCCAGGCCTTGATGGCTTCATTGCTGAATTCTACAAGACATTTAGAGAGGAACTACTGCCACTACTGTTTAAACTCTTCAATGAAATTGAAAGGGAAGCAATACTCCCAAATTCATTCCTGGAAGCAAGCATCACCTTGATCCCCAAAGCAGAGAAAGACCCAACTGAAAAAGAGAACTATAGGCCAATCTCACTAATGAACATAGATGCAAAAATCCTCACTAAGATCCTGGCAAAAGGAATGCAGAAGATCATCAAGAAGATCATACACCCTGACCAAGTGGGATTCATCCCAGGTATGCAGGGATGGTTCAACATATGCAAATCAATAAATGTAATATAGTATATTAATAGAGCCAAGGATAAAACCATATGATCATCTCAATAGATGCAGGAAAAACATTCACCAAAATCCAAAATGCATTCATGATAAAAACCCTATCGAAAAATGGAATAGATGGCCTCTATCTCAACCTGATAAAAGCCATCTATGAAAAAGCAGCAGCCAATATCATACTAAATGGTCAAAAACTAAAATCCTTCACACTAAAATCAGGAAAAAGATAAGGATGTCCACTATCACCACTCCTGTTCAATATAGTTTTGGGACTATTAGCCACAGCAATTAGAAAAGAGAAAGAAATAAAAGGAATAAAGATAGGAAATGAAGAAGTCAAATTGTCATTATCTGCAGATGACATGATACTCTATATAGAAGACCCAACTCCACCAAAAGTCTTCTAGACTTAATAAACCAAATTCAGTAAAGAAACTGGATACAAGGTCAACACACAAAAATCAATAGCTTTCCCATCAACAACAGACTCACTGAGAGAGAAATGGGGCAAACAATTCCTTTCACAATAGCATTGAAAAAATTGAAATACCTAGGAATCAACCTAATGAAATTAAAGACCTCTACTCTGAAAACTATAGCACTCTGAAATGAGAGATTGAAGATGCTATCACAAAATGGAAAGACATCCCTTGCTCCTGGGTAAGAAGAACCAATATATTGAAAATGGCCATACTTCCAAAACTGGTACATAGATTCAATGCAATCCAATTGAAATTCCAGTGGCATCCTTCATGGACCTTGAGGAAACAATCCAAAAATTCATTTGGAACCAGAAGAGACCTAGAATAGCAAAAGCATTTCTAGGCAACAAAGACAAGGTAGGGGGTATCACAATCTCCAACTTGGAACTATACTGCAAACCTACTGTGATAAAAACAGCATGGTACTGGCAAAGAAATAGACCTGAGGATCAGTGGAACAGATTAGAAGATGCAGAAACAACTCCAGATACACTCAGCCACCTCATCTTTGACAAAGAAGCCAAACACCCTCACTGGAGGAAAGATAGCCCCTTTAATAAATGGTGCTGGTAAAACTGAGTTTCAACTTGACAAATATTAAAACTACACCTATATTTCTCACCATGCACTAAACTAAAATCAAAATGGATTAAAGATCTAAATATTAAAACAGAAACCCTAAACCCACTGGAAGAGAGGTTAGGTAGAACTCTTGAAGACATTGGCATAGGAAAAGATTTCATGAACAAAACCTCAGTTGCACGTGAACTACCAGAAAGAAACAGCAAGTGGGATTTCTTCTTATTAAAAAACTTCCACTCAGCAAGAGAAACCACCAACAGAGTGAAGAGACAACCCACAATGTGGGAAAAAAATTGTACCAGCTGTTCCTCAGACCAAGGTTTATTATTTAGAATATATAAAGAACTTAAAAAAATCAGACCTCCCAAATTTAAAGATCCAGTCCAAAAAGGGGCATCTGAAATGAACAGACATTTTTCAGACAAAGAAGTAGAAATAGCAAATAAACATATAAAAATGTTCAACATCACTGGTCACTTAAGACTTGCAAATGAAAACAACACTGAGACTCCACTTCACCCCAGAAAGAATGGCTGCCATCATGAAAACAACCAATAATAAATGCTGGCAGGGCTTTGGGGAAAAAGGAACACTTCTCCACTCTTGGTAGGAGTACAGACTGGTGCAAGCACTGTGGAAATCAGTATGGAGATACCTCACAGAAGTAGGATTAGAGATCCTTTTCAACCCAGCTATTCCCTTGCTGGGTATCTTCCCAAAAGAATTAAAAGAATCATACCACATCGATATATGTGCACCCATGTTTATAGCGGCACAGTTTGTAATAGCTAAAACTTGGAAACAGCCCAATTGCTCATCAACTGGAGACTGTGTAAATAAAATGTGTTTTTTTTAATAAAATGCAGTACTACTCAGCCATAAAGAATGAAAAATTAGAGACATTTATAGCTAAATGCATGCACATTGAGGCCATACTCTTAAGTGAAATAAATAGGAAACACATGTGTAGATACAGAATAGTTTCTCTGGTGTAAGAAACTGAAAGTGTAAATAAGGATCAAAAGATGTAACAGAGCCGGGGATTTAGCTCAGTGGTGCCACCACCTGCCTTGCAAGTGCAAGGTCCTGAGTTCGATCCCTGGAAAAAAAAGAAAAGGTACAGTAGATAATGTGAAATAAGAACAAAAGTTTCAAAGGGGAAGGGGAAGTGGAAGGGGTAGAGGAAAGGAAAGAAGGGAATGGAGTTAATATGAGAAAATAAAAATATAGAAACAAAATCTTTGTAAATAAGGAGGGGTGGAGGGGTTGAAGGGAGGACAGGGGAAAGGGTGAAAAATAAGAATCAGGATATATTTTGTAAAGGTAGAAATTTCCAATGATGAATGTCAATATATTGCATAACTAAAATGTACCAATAAAATTAATTAAAAAGATAACCAAGGCTTCATCCATGCTAGGCAAGTCCTCTACCACTGAGCCACATCTTGCTCTTATTTATATCTGGTTGAACAGTCCTAGATTTGGAACTGAATACTGGCAACAGAGAATTGTTTTGGGAAAAGAACATTAAATTCCACTTTTAGGACAAATTGGTACCCCAAGGGTATTGCTTTAGCTTACTTCTAAATCTTGAAACTGCTGGGATATAAAAATGATAAATACAACTGAAAAACTGAACACATTAACATGTGTTCAGGGTCTAACATTTTAGAAATAGTCTTCACAACTGTAAGACAGTCAAAATCAATAAAGGACTGGTGTCTTAGCCAAACAATCGCAAGCAAGATAAGCATATTCTCCCTGGGAGAGTAAAATAAAATAGCTACTTGAGGTTTTCTGTGGGTTATTTCTTTTTTAAAAGTATAAACAAACAGAATGTTTTCAGGATATTCATGACATTTAAACTCATGATTAAATATGGCATTTGAATATCTTTTATTCATTCCATCTCCTTCTTAATTCAATAAAACTATGATTCATTATCAGGCAAGGACTGAAGTTTGTCTTCTTGAAATGAGTAGATGATTTACTTTCCCTCTACAAATACTTCATGAAGACATATCATGTGTGATGTAGTTTTCTCTAGAGATATAACAGTGATCCCAACAGAAAGTATCCCTGCCCACTTAGAGCTTATACTATAATAGATAAAGACAAATAATTCAGTAGAATAAACAGCACATCAAAAAGTTGTATTTGCTATAGAGAAAAACAGAGCAAAGAAGAAGGATGGAACTTGACATGACATGTGTCACTTTTCAGAGAAATAATTGGAAATTGGGGTCTGAGGGAATAGAAAAAAAGTGATGGGCTTATTATGGATACTGCCATGAACAGAAATAAAGGTCATAATGAGATTATTCTTCACCCAGAGCAGATAGTGATAAGAGTGGAGATGGTGCCAGAAACATGCAGGGATCAGGTGTCCCTTTTCAATCCTGCCAGTGGTAGTGCAGAGACTGAGGGATAGATGGTTGTAACCAGAGAATGTAGAGCTCGGGGACTTTTGTAGTTGTGTTCTCCATTAATTTGTCTGTTTTTTTTCCCCATGAAATATAAATTCCTTGAACATAGAAATTGACCTCTTACCTATTGGATTGATTGAATAAATGTTGCATGAATATCTCTCTTTGGAGTATACTTTTAGTACATGTGCTGCCGGAGCGAGCACTGAAGTATACTTTTAAATGTTATACTAGCAACCGATGAGAGTAGTTAGCCAAGTTGACTAGGCTGAACTACATTTTCCAGAATTCCATTTCTTGTACTATCAGATTAGAGTCATGCAAGAGAGATTTTTCAGAGGTTTGGAACACAGAATGGAAGCAGTAGCCACTTTATAGCTCATACATGTGGCTGATCTGCTGACTAACTCATTGGTGTGAGGTATGTCAAAATAACTCATCTTCAAAGGAAATAATTGTTTATTCTGAGCCAAATATGAGTGATCATGGCCCAGGCACATGATTCAAGTTACCCTGAATGTCATATTCTGAAGTTAAAGAGGTTACATAGGGGTGGGGATGTAGCCCAGTGGCACCGCGCCTGCCTGGCAAGTGCAAGGTCCTGAGTTTGATCCCTGGTACAAAGCAAAAAAAAGAGTTTACATAAACTTTTATGGCTAAAGTACAAAGAAAGTAAAAAAATCAATACATTAAAAAATTCATTGTACTCTAGGAAGATGAAGCAAAATAACAAGTTTGAGTCCAGTTTGGGCAACTTAGCGACTTAAGTGAGATCCTGTTTCAAAATAATAATTGCTAGGGCTGGAGCTCAATGGTAGAGCAGCTCTAGGTTTAATCTCCAGTACTGCAAAAAAAGAAAAAAGTAAATGGCTGTTTTTCCTAAGGGCTTAAGACAGCCTAAGATTATTCTGGCTGTGGACATGCAACATTCTATCTCTTCACAATCACAGTGTTTTGGTCAACTGAGATCAAAGAGTCTGTAGGATCTTTAATATAAGTACATCTTTGTATTATTTTTCCACTGCTGTGAAAAAATACCTGAGGAAATTGACTTAAAGGAGAAAGGACTTATTTCGTATCACGGATTTAAAGGTTTCAATTCATGGTCAGCTGATTCCATTGCTTTTAATCCTATGCTGAGGCAGAACATCATAGTGGGGAGAACATGGTGGGGATCATAATATCCCCTTCAAGGCCACAGCCCCAATGACCTACTTACTCTAACTGTGCCATACCTCCTAAAGTTTTCCACCTCCCAATAGCACCATCACAGGCTGGAGACCAAGCAAGCCTTTAGCACACGGCCTTTGGGGGACATTTACAGTCCAAACTTTACAGGCAGTAGTTAAACCTGCAACTCTACTTTACCCTGGATTTTCCTTCAGTTTTTCCAATTCTTGAGGCAGGTATGTGTATTTAACCCCATGATAAAGCAGAATATCCACACCACCAAGGTTAAGGGCAACAAAACCTGATATGGATTTCAGTCTGTCCCCATGGGGTAACAGTCTGAATTTTTTCTTCTCCATTTTACAAATATCTTCTCTTCCCAACAGCCTGCCTTGTTGGCTTCACATTCTAGTAACAGATACAAAGATTGTACACATACACTCACACCTCCTCTATATTACTTAACTACTTAGGCAGTGATAGTTCAAGAAATTGGTCACTTGATGTTGTTTGAAGCTATTTTTTTTCCTTTCCTGAATGAGTATGAGAGGAAGAATGCTGAAGAAATGTCTAACAATAAATAATAAATGGCAATATCTTTTTCTTCCTTCTCTTCAATCACTTGAGAGAAAGTTCATGCAGGGCTGAGAATGTGGTTCAGTGGTAGAGCACTTGCCTGGCATACTGAAAGCCCTAGGCTCCATCCCCAGCACTACACACACAGAAAAGTTCATGCACCAAATTCTATGTAGCTCACTCATACTGGTGAGCTCTGAATTATCACCCTGACTTTATGTATGTACAACTCTAACATATTTCATTCATTAAACAAATATTTATTGAGCATCCCCTTGAGTCTTACATTGAATGGAGTATATAGAAAATTAAACAAGTGATTATAATAAAATATTCTAAGTACGATTTTAGAGAAATATCTAGGGAGAATATAGCTCCCAATAAAAAATTTGAACGTGTGGACTTATCAGGGAGACCTAAACTAGTGAAGGCAATAAGGTTCTCTACAGGAAGTAATAATTTAGCCAGATAGAAGATGATGTCACTTACTGAGATAATGGAAGAGGGGCTGGGGATGTAGCTCAGTTGTAGGGTATTGCTTAGCAAGTACTGTATAAGTCCCTGGATTTAATCTCCAGTACCATGTACATATAGACAAAAAAAGGACAATGGATGAGGAGTAGTTATGCAGGTATAAGGGAAAGAAAAATATTTTTTTTTCTTCAATACTCATAAGTTCTTAGAATGGGCTCACGTAACAAAAGTCAGACTGGGGGCTGGGGATTTGGCTCAGTGGCACTGCGCCTGCCTTGCAAGTGCAAGGTCCTGAGTTTGATCCCTGGTGCCAAAAAAAAAGTCAGACTAACAAGAGAAAAAGAAACAAGCTTATAAAGGTATATTCCATGTATGTATAGGTAACACCCAAATATAGTGGTACCTTGGTACTCATCATTAGTTGGTTCTAGGAGGCACAATTTGTACAGAAAACAAGTAACAAACTGTTATGGCTGGAAAGGGTAGCAAGTTATGAGGCAATTAACAGCAACAAGTTCTGGCTTGCATGTTGAGTACCAAACAATGAGTCCTGGACTGGGACAAAATTTTTGCATCAAAATGCATTGAGTACCAAACTTGGTGAGTTTCAAAGGAGTAACAAGGTATGATTGTAGTTCTCAAAGAGATAGCTTTGGTTTTTTGTTTTGTTTGCTAGTATATTTTATTTTTTTTATTTTAAAAACATTTTAAAATTTTATTAGTACATGATTGCAGTACGTAATTATATTTCAAAAAGATGTCTTTGAATTCCAGCTGACACAGCCTCAATAAAAAACAGCACATTTTTAGAGAAGTGAGAAGATTAAAAACAACAATAACAAAGATTTTGAACTTGAAGAACTTGAAGAAAGTCAAATGGCTGGCAAACCAAAGCTAGTTGTTAATCTAGATTTCTCTGGTATCATCTCCAGATCAGTAAGAATCTGAAGTTGCTTTCAATGGTTAACGTTTGTTCTCTTATACAGGAGGGGCAGAATACCTTTAGTCTTTGTAAATTTATATCCTGCTTTTTGGCAAATGGAGGGCAGAAATCTCTCCTGTATCTATCTGCTTTCTCTCAACCTGTATCTGTCTTTAGCTCAACTATCATTCATATATAGGGGAGGCAATATTCTGGTCTCCCACATAAGATTAATTTTATTCTAGGCCTATTGAGTGGTCTTATGGTACCTATACACAAGTGATCATATTTTGATGACATTCCAATGTATGTATCTTTGTCTGGCACTCACAAGAGAGGTCTGTTTTCAAAGTAGACAGTGTAGAAGAAAGGAAAGTTTCTCCTTTGCCTGAGGAATGCTTGCTGGAATGAACTGACAATAGACAGACTACATAGGACAAAAATCACAAATTCATTAACATGCACAGGAGAAAATCACAGCACACGAGTCATACATAAAGTACTGTCACCAAACTCAAGGCCATCTGCTCACCATTCAAAAGGCAGTACTCAAGAAAAAAAGAGTTGTATGAAGTAAATCAGCTTTATTCAAGGACCAGTACCCTGAGAAGATGAGGGGCAGATATCATCCCCTAAAGTGACCATCTAGGGAAATCCAGATGTATGAAAGGAGGTACAGGAGTGCAGCAGCATATTGGGAAGAAAAGCTATATATTGACTGTGGTTTTTATTATCCAGGGTATGTGTCCTTTTTTCTTTGGCCAAAACATTACAACCAACATTGACCTCCTAGGGGTAGTTCCTATAATTTTTTTAGACACACACATTAATTTTTGCAAGTTAAGCATCATTTTACACACATTCTGATATAATCTAAAGGTCACTAGATATTCTGGGTTCTGTAAATCTAGAGAAAGATTATTTGCCAGTTAATATTTTGATCATGTAAGTGCAGCTTTTCTTTATAATTTAGAATGCTAGGCAAAGGGAGAGAAAGTAAATCTGAAAAGAACAACTCACTAAGAAGTAGCTACTGTTACATTATGAGACGCAGAGGAAGGCTAGAAAGTTGAAGCTTATATACCTTTCTTCATAGGTGAGAAGGAGCTCTTGAGGGATTTTAAATGATTAAGTGAACAAATGGACCTGAGATAGAAATTAGTTTGTGAAATGAGTCTCTTTGGGATTTGAATGAGCCAAAGGGACTGACATTACATTGTTTTTTTAAAAAGTCTGTCTAGGTATGAAGTCATCAGTTTTATTTTCTGAAATATTGAGACTTCAAGGTGGGGATAGGAGGCAGTTTTATTCCCTTTTGTGAGTATGGTCTTAGTGCATATTAAAGAATTCCAGAGAGAGCCTCTTCCTGTGCTTGGGGGGAGAAGAAAAAAGAAAAGGTCAGAAGGACCTTGAATCTGAGGCAGTTTCTGAGGCCTCTCAAGCACATAAAAGTATTTGCACAATATTTGGGGTATCATTTGCTGAGTACCAGCATTAGTAAAGGAAACCAGAAGACTGAATGAGTTCACCCAGTCAGAACACGTAGTGAGAAGAAAGAACTCTGAAAGCAGAATCCTGATAAAAAATGTCCCAAACAGGTAGAAGGAGTCAGAGAGGGCTTCTAGAAAAGCAGGAAAGAACCCAAGAATGCAGTGTGCCAGAAAGGAAGGGAAAAGAGAACTTCAAGGAGAAAGGGAACATCCAGTGCTGATGAAAGCCAAATAAAATGACAACTGAGAAAAGATAATTAGATTAGCAACAAGCAGTTCACTGATAAACCTGGCAAAGCCACTTGGAGGAGGAACGGTAGAGACAGTACAGATTGCTAAGGAGTAGGAGCTAAATTAGAAGAAAAATCTTATAGGACTCAAGAAGTTTGGATGTGAAAGGAAGTTGAGAAAGCTAAGAGAATGAGAATAAGAAAATGAGGACACCCTACCGAGGTACCGAGTTGTGCAGAAGATTCCGAATCAGTTTTGGAAGTGTGGCAATTTTCACTATATTAATCCTTCCTAGCCAGGAGCAGGGGATGCCTGTCCATTTTCTGATATCATCTTCAATCTCCCTTTTCAGAGTGCCATAGTTTTCAGAGAAGAGGTCTTTGATTTCTTTCGCTAGGTTGATTCCTAGGTATTTCAGTTTTTTGGATGCTATTGTGAAAGGAATTATTAGCTCTATTTCTCTCTAAGTGAGTCACTCTCAGTGTGTAGAGGAAAGCTATTGATTTTTATGCGTTGACATTGTAACTAGCTACTTGACTGAATTTGATTATTAAGTCCAGAAGACTTTTGGTGGAGTTCTTGGGGTCTTCTATATACAGTATCATGTCATCTGCAAATAATGACAATTTGACTTCATTACCTATCTTTATTTCTTTTATTTTTTTCTCTTGTCTAATTACCGTGGCTAATGTTTCCAGAACTATATTGAACAAGAGTGGTGATAGTGGATGTCCTTGTCTTGTTCCTGATTTTAGTGTGAAGGATTTCAGGTTTTGACCATTTAGTCTGATATTGGCTGTTGGTTTTTCATAGATGGCTTCTCTCAGTTTGAGGTAGAGACCATCTATTCCAACTTTTTGTAGGGTTTTTATCATAAATGCATGTTGGATTTTGTCAAATGGTTTTTCTGCATCTCTGGAGATAATCATATGGTTTTTGTCCTTGGCTCTACTGATATAGTGTATTACATTGATTGATTTGCTTATATTGAACCATCCCTGCATCCCTGGGATGAATCCCACTTGATCAGGGTGTATGATCTTCTTGGTGATCTTCTGCATTCTGTTTGCCATTAACTTATTAAGGATTTTTGCATCTATGTTCATTAGTGAGATTGGCCTATAGTTCTCTTTTGGTTGGGTCTTTCTCTGCTTTGGGGATCAAGGTGATGCTTGCTTCCAGGAATGAATTTGGGAGTATTGCATCCCTTTCAACTTCATTGAAGAGTTTAAACAGTAGTGGCAGCAGTTCCTCAATAAAACTGCTATATAGATTTAATGCAATTCCAATTGAGATCCCAGCAGCATACTTCATGGACCTTGAGAAAACAATCCAAAAATTCATTTGGAACAAGAAGAGACTCAGAATAGCAAAAGCAATTCTAGGTAACAGAGACATGGCAGGGGGTATCACAATCCCCAACCTGCAACTATGCTACAAAGCTACTGTGATAAAAACAGCATGGTACTGGCAAAGAAACAGACCTGAGGACCAGTCAAACAGATTACAAGATGCACAAACAAAGCCAGACACACTCAGCCATCTCATCTTTTATAAAGGAGCCAAACACCCTCACTGGAGGAAAGATAGCCTCTTTAATAAATGGTGGTGGAAAAATTGGGCTTCAACTTGCCAAAGATTAAAACTAGACCTATATCTCTCACCATGCACGAAACTAAAATCAAAATGGATTAAAGATCTAAATATTAAAATAGAAACTCTGAACCAGTTGGAACAGAGGTTAGATAGAACCCTTGAAGACATCGGTGTAGGAAAAGATTTTATGAACAAAACCTCAGTTGCCCGTGAACTAGCACAAACAATCAACAAGTGGGATCTCTTCTTAATAAAAGGCATCTGCACAGCAAGAGAAACCACCAGCAGTGTGAAGAGACAACCCACAATGTGAGAAAAAATCTTCACCTGCTCTTCCTCAGACAAAGGTCTACTATCTTGAATCTATAAAGAACTTCAAAAGATCAGACCTCCCAAATTTAAAGACCCAATCCGAAAATGGGCATCTGAAATGAACAGACATTTCTCACACAAAGAAGTAGAAATAGCAAATCAATACATGAAAAAATATTCAACACCACTGGTCATTCGAGAGATGCAAATGAAACCAATGCTGAGATTCCACTTCACTCCAGAAAGAATGGCTGCTATCATGAAATCAACCAATAACAAATGCTGGCGGGGCTGTGGGGAAAGAGGAACCCTGCTCCACTGCTGGTAGGAGTGTAGAGTGGTGCAACCACTGTGGAAATCAGTATGGAGATACCTCAAAGATCCAGGACTGGAAGTCCCATTTGACCCCGCTATTCCACTGCTGGGGATCTTCCCCACAGAATTAAAAGAATCATACCACAGTGATATATGTGTGGCCATGTTCATAGCAGCACAGTTTGTGATAGCTAAAACTTGGAAACAGCCCAAATGCCCATCAACTGGAGACTGGATAAAGAAAATGTGGGTTTTTTATAAAATGGAGTACTACTCAGCCATAAAAAATGATAAATTAGAGACATTTATAGCTAAGTGGAGCCACATTGAGGCCATACTCTTAAGTGAAATAAATAGGACACACATGAATAAATTCTGAATAGTTTCTGTGGTGTGAGAAACTGAAAGTGTAAATAAGGACTAAATGTATAATAGGTAATGTGAAATAGGAAGAAAAGGGGCAAATGGGAAGGAAGTGGGAGTGCTAGGGGAAAGGATAGAAGGAAATGGGATTAACATGAGGAAATGGAAAAATAGGAACAAAATCTTTGTAAATAGGGAGGAATGGAGGGGTTGAAGCGAGGGCTGGGCAAGGGTGAAAAATAAGAACCAAGAGAGACTATGTAAAGGTGCCAATCTCCAATGATGAATGTCATTATATTGTATACCTAAAATGTACCCATGATTAGAATGAATAATCGAAAATGTAAAATAGGAAGAAAAGGTCTAAAGAGTTAGGGATAGTGGGAGGGGCAGGGGAAAGGAAAGAAGGGAAAGGAAAAATGATGAGAAATGGACAAAATGGAAATAAAATCTTTGTAAATAGGGAAGGGTGGAGAGGGTGAAGGGAGGGCTAGGAATGGGGAAAAAAGAAGAACCAAGATGCATTATGTAAAGGTACAATTCCCAATGAGAAATGTAATTGTGTTGTATACCTACAATGTACCAATAAAAGAATTAAAAAAAAAAAAAGATTGTGAATCAGCCCACTGCAGACAGGCAGATCTGCGCACACCCTACCGAGGTCCCGAGTCCCCCAGAACATACTGAATCAGCCCACTGCAGACAGGCAAGTGTGTGCACACCCTACCCACGTGCCGAATAGTGCAGAAGATGCCGAATCACCCCGCTGCAGACAGGCAGCCACCTGGTTACACACTACAAAGATGCAGAGGACACCAGACCACCAGACCATGGTACTGAGTCCCGCTGCTCCCGGCACAGAGGTAGGGGCTTCTGAGCCGCCAGCCCACTGCTCCTGGTCCAGAAGAAGGGGCTTGCCAGCCATAATCCCTCCCGCTGCTCCCAGCCCACAGGAAAGGGCTTTTGGGCCACCATCCCTACCACTGCTCCTGGCCTCTGTCCCACCTCTCCCAGCTCAGAGGAGGTAATCCATGCAGGGGCAAACAGCCCCTCGCCCAAGTTGAAATGAGAAAACACGTAAATAAGTCTCAAAACCAGACTTCCAGATCGCCTACAGCAACCACAAAGGGAAATGAGATGGAACACTCTGATACTCAACCACCTGGACCCACTCAACTGGCAACAAAAGGGGATCTGGAAAAAATGAAATCAGAAATAATTTCTCAGATAACAGCAAAGATTGCGCCCATAGTGCAAGACATGATTAATAAATTTAGAGAGGAGCTCAGGAACATGATGGAATTCCAACATAGGAAACAAATGGAATCCATAAAACAGATGCAAATAGATTTCCAGGACATGAAAAACTCCATTGAAAGTCTACACAGCAGAATGAGCCAATGTGAGGACAGAATTTCAGATATAGAAGATAAGATTGCAATTAGTGACCAGGAAAAGAAAAATTGCTTCAAAATTGTAAGGGACCATCAGAAATCAATCCAGCAGCTGCTAGACGATGCAAAGAAGAATGACATAAGACTGATTGGAGTCAATGAAGAAAAAGGAGAGAGTGCAGATGACATAAAAAAAAAAAACTGTTCACAGAAGTAATGACAGAAAATTTCCCAAGTAGGGGAAAAGAAATTGACATGCAGATAAGTGAGGCATATAGAACTCCAAATAGCCTTGATCAAAAAAAAATCTACACATAGGCATATAATAGTTAAAATTCCAGAAACCAAACAGAAGAACAAAGTTCTACAAGCAGTTAGAGAAAAGAAACAACTCACATAAAAGGAAAGCCCATCAGAATTACAGCAGACTTCTCAATGCAAACCCTCAAGGCAAGAAGAGCTTGGAGTGATGCATTCCAAACACTAAAGGAAAACAGCCTCCAACCCAGATTGATGTACCCTGCAAAACTATCTTTCAAAATTGATGGAGAAATAACATATTTTCATGACAAAAAACACCTTAGGAACTTCGTGAATACCAAACCAGCACTCCAAAGAATTTTACACAATATCCTAGGAACAGACATTGAGGATCACAACCCCAGGAAGCAAAGCAGAATGAACCCATGTGGCATGACAAGAAATTAAATGTGAAGGGGGAGAACCCAACAAAAAGAAAAAGTCATGGCAATGACAACTCAGTACGTTTCAGTTATGACCATCAATGTTAATGGTCTCAATTCACCAATCAAAAGAAATAGACTGGCAGAATGGGTCTAGAAGCAAAATCCATCAATATGCTATATACAAGAAACACACTTAATTCAAAAGAAACTCATAGACTGAAAGTAAAATGGTGGAAAACAATACTCCATGAGAAAGGAACCCGAAAAAAAGCAGGAGTAGCTATCCTCTTTGCAGATCAAGTAGATTTCACACCAAAACTGATTAAGAGAGAGGAAGAAGGACACTACATCCTTGGAAAGGGAAGAATCCAACAGGAAGAGATGACAATCATAAATATCTATGCACCAAACACTAGTGGGCCCAACTATATAAAACAAATACTAACGGACATGAAAAGTCATATATGCACTAATAGAATTGTACTGGGGGACCTCAACACCCCACTGTCACAAATAGATAGATCAACTAGACTAAAAATAAGTAATGAAATACTAGAACTCAATCAAACTCTTGAACAAATGAACTTAACAGATGTTTACAGAGTCTTCCACTCCACAAAATCAGAATGCACATTCTTCTCAGCTGCACATGGGTCATTCTCCAAAATAGACCACATACTCACATATAGAACATGTTTAAGTAAGTGCAAAGGAATTGAAGTTATCCCCTGTATATTATCAGACCATAGTGCCATGAAACTGGAGATCCATACCAAAAGAAACTCAAAAAATTTCATAAACACGTGGAAATTGAACAACACACTTCTGAATAACCAATGGGTCACAGAGGAAATTAAAGAAGAAAACAGACAGTTCCTTCAATTAAATGGCAATGACAATACAACATATCGGAATCTATGGGACACAATGAAAGCAGTCTTGCGAGGGAAATTCATAGCAGTGAATATGCATATTAGGAAAACAGAACGAGCCCAATTAAACAGCCTGATGCTGAACCTCAAGCTTCTAGAAAAAGAAGAGCAGGACAAACCCAAGCTCATACTAGGGAGAAAATTATAAAGATCAGAGGAGAAATCAATACAATGGAGATTAAGAGAACGATACAAAAAAATCAATGAAGCCAAGAGTTGGTTGTTCTAAAGAATCAACAAAATTGACAGACCCTTAGCCAAACTTATCAGAAAAAGGAAAGAAAAGGCCCAAATCCATGCAACTAGGAATGAAAAGGGTGAAATCACAACAGACCCAGCAGAAATCCAGAGGATCATCAATACCTACTTCCTGAACCTATACACCAATAAGATGGACAACACAGAAGAAATGGACAGATTCCTAGATACATATGAATTACCAAAGTTGAACGAAGAATACCTAAAAATTCTGAACAACCCAATATCAAGCAATGAAATTGAAAATGTAATTAAAAACTTACCAACTGAGAAAATCCTGGGCCCTGATGGCTTCACTGCTGAATTTTACAAGACATTTAGAGGGGAATTGTTGCCACTACTGTTTAAACTCTTCAATGAAATTGAAAGGGAAGCAATACTCCCAAATTCATTCCTGGAAGCAAGCATCACCTTGATCCCCAAAAGCAGAGAAAGACCCAAATGAAAAAAAGATCTATAGGCCAATCTCACTAATGAACATAGATGCAAAAATCCTTAATAAGATAATGGCAAACAGAATGCAGAAGATCATATACCCTGATCAAGTGGGATTCATCCCAGGGATGCAGGGATGGTTCAATATATGCAAATCAATCAATGTAATACACTATATCAATAGAGCCAAGGATAAAAACCATATGATTATCTCCATAGAGGCAGAAAAAGCATTTGACAAAATCCAACATGCATTTATGATAAAAACCCTACAAAAAATTGGAATAGATGGTCTCTACCTCAAACTGAGAGAAGCCATCTATGAAAAACCAGCAGCCAATATCAGACTAAATTGTCAAAACCTGAAATCCTTTACACTAAAATCAGGAACAAGACAAGGACATCCACTATCACCACTCTTGTTCAATATAATTCTGGAAACATTAGCCACGGCAATTAGACAAGAGAAAGAAATAAAAGGAATAAAGATAGGTAATGAAGAAGTCAAATTATCATTATTTGCAGATGACATGATACTGTATATAGAAGACCCCAAGAACTCCACCAAAAGTCTTCCAGACTTAATAACCAAATTCAGTCAAGTAGCTGGTTACAAGGTCAACACACAAAAATCAATAGCTTTCCTCTACACCAATGACAGACTCACTGAGAGAGAAATAGGGCAAATAATTCCTTTCACAATAGCATCCCAAAAAACTGAAATACCTAGGAATCAACCTAATGAAGGAAATCAAAGACCTCTTCTCTGAAAACTATGGCACTCTGAAAAGAGAGATTGAAGATGATATCAGAAAATGGACAGACATCCCCTGCTCCTGGGTAGGAAGGATTAATATAGTGAAAATGGCCATACTTCCAAAACTGCTATATAGATTCAATGCAATTCCAATTGAGATCCCAGCAGCATACTTCATGGACCTTGAGAAAACAATCCAAGAACTCATTTGGAACAAGAAGAAACCCAGAATAGCAAAAGCAATTCTAGGTAACAGAGACATGGCAGGGGGTATCACAATCCCCAATCTGCAACTCTACTACAAAGCTACTGTAATAAAAAGAGCATGGTACTGGCAAAGAAACAGACCTGAGGACAAGTGGAACAGATTAGAAGATGCAGAAACAACTCCAGAAACACTCAGCCATCTCATCTTTGACAAAGGAGCCAAACACCCTCACTGGAGGAAAGATAGCCTCTTTAATAAATGGTGGTGGAAAAATTGGGCTTCAACTTGCCAAAGATTAAAACTAGACCTATATCTCTCACCATGCACGAAACTAAAATCAAAATGGATTAAAGATCTAAATATTAAAATAGAAACTCTGAACCAGTTGGAACAGAGGTTAGGTAGAACCCTTGAAGACATCGGTGTAGGAAAAGATTTTATGAACAAAACCTCAGTTGCCCGTGAACTAGCACAAACAATCAACAAGTGGGATCTCTTCTTAATAAAAGGCATCTGCACAGCAAGAGAAACCACCAGCAGTGTGAAGAGACAACCCACAATGTGGGAAAAAATCTTCACCTGCTCTTCCTCAGACAAAGGTCTACTATCTTGAATCTATAAAGAACTTCAAAAGATCAGACCTCCCAAATTTAAAGACCCAATCTGAAAATGGGCATCTGAAATGAACAGACATTTCTCACACAAAGAAGTAGAAATAGCAAATCAATACATGAAAAAATGTTCAACACCACTGGTCATTCGAGAGATGCAAATGAAACCAATGCTGAGATTCCACTTCACTCCAGAAAGAATGGCTGCTATCATGAAATCAACCAATAACAAATGCTGGCGGGGCTGTGGGGAAAGAGGAACCCTGCTCCACTGCTGGTAGGAGTGTAGAGTGGTGCAACCACTGTGGAAATCAGTATGGAGATACCTCAAAGATCCAGGACTGGAAGTCCCATTTGACCCCGCTATTCCACTGCTGGGGATCTTCCCCACAGAATTAAAAGAATCATACCACAGTGATATATGTGTGGCCATGTTCATAGCAGCACAGTTTGTGATAGCTAAAACTTGGAAACAGCCCAAATGCCCATCAACTGGAGACTGGATAAAGAAAATGTGGGTTTTTTATAAAATGGAGTACTACTCAGCCATAAAAAATGATAAATTAGAGACATTTATAGCTAAGTGGAGCCACATTGAGGCCATACTCTTAAGTGAAATAAATAGGACACACATGAATAAATTCTGAATAGTTTCTGTGGTGTGAGAAACTGAAAGTGTAAATAAGGACTAAATGTATAATAGGTAATGTGAAATAGGAAGAAAAGGGGCAAATGGGAAGGAAGTGGGAGTGCTAGGGGAAAGGATAGAAGGAAATGGGATTAACATGAGGAAATGGAAAAATAGGAACAAAATCTTTGTAAATAGGGAGGAATGGAGGGGTTGAAGCGAGGGCTGGGCAAGGGTGAAAAATAAGAACCAAGAGAGACTATGTAAAGGTGCCAATCTCCAATGATGAATGTCATTATATTGTATACCTAAAATGTACCAATGATTAAAATGAATAATCGATAATGCAAAATAGGAAGAAAAGATCCAAAGGGGTAGGGGTAGTGGGAGGGGCAGGGGAAAGGAAAGAAGGGAAAGGAAAAATGATGAGAAATGGACAAAATGGAAATAAAGTCTTTGTAAATAGGGAAGGGTGGAGGGAGTGAAGGGAGGGCTAGGAACGAGGAAAAAATAAGAACCAAGATGCATTATGTAAAGGTACAATTCCCAATGAGAAATGTAATTGTGTTGTATACCTACAATGTACCAATAAAAGAATTGAATTAAAAAAAGAAAATAAGAATGACTTGAATAAACAATACCATCCATCTGTATCTGTCCATCTGTGTCCATGTCTGTCCATCCATGTCCATCTGTCTGTTCATCCATGTCTGTCTGTGTCCATATGGCTGTCCATCTGTTTGTCTCTGTCTGTGTCTGTCCATCTGTGTCTGTCTGTGTCCGTGTCTGTCCATCCCAGTCCATCTGTCAATCTGTGTCTGTATGTCTGTCCATCCATGTCTGTCTTTGTCCATCTGTCTATCCATCCATCTGGGTCCATCTGTCCATCCATATGTGTCTATCTGTCTGTCTGTCCTTCTGTGTCCATCTTTCTGATTATGAGTATCTGTCTGTGTCCATCTGTTTGTCCGTTTGTCTGTGTCCATCTGTCCATCCTTCTGTGTCCATTTGTCTGATACTGTCTGTCTTTCCAACTGTTTGTGGTTCTCTGTGTCTGTCTCCAATCTGTACATCTGTCTATCCGTCCATCTTTGTCTATCCATCCATCTGTGTCGGTATGTCTGCCCATCTATCTATGTTTGCCTGTCCGTGTCCATCTATCGGTCCAGTTTTGTCCATCTGTCTGTCTGTATATCTGTACCTGTGTCTGTCTCTCTGTCCGTGTCCATCTATTGGTCCTTGTCTGTGTCCATCTGGCCACATGTCTATGTCCATCTGTCTGTCCCTCTGTGTCTGTCTGTCCATCCATTCTGTCTGTTCATCCATCTATGTCTATCCATCCATCTCTGAATGTTCATCTGTGTCTTTCTGTCCATCATCTGTGTCCATCTGTATCCATCTGTCTGTCCATCTGCCTCTGTCTATCCATTCCTGTTTGTCTGCCTGTCTGTGTCCATCTGTCTGTCCACCCACCTGTGTCTGTCTGTCCATCTGTCTGCCCAGTCTTCTGTCTGTGTCTCTGCCTGTCCATTTGTGTCTATCTTTCCTTGTCTGCATGCATCTGTCCATCTGTCTGTGTCCATCTCTCTCCATCTGTCCGTCTGTGTCTCTGTCCATCCATTCTGTCTCCGTCACATCTGTCCATCACTCTGTGTCCATCTGTCTATCCATCTATGTCTGTCCATTCATCTGTGTTTGTATGTCTGTCCATCTGTGTCCATCTGTTTGTCAGTCCTTCAGTGTCTATCCATTTGTGTCTGTTCATCCTTGTCCAACTGTCTGTCTATCTGTCTGTGTTTATCTCTCTGTTGTCTGTCCATTCATCCATCTGTCACTGTCCGTTGTCTGTCCATTCATCTGTGTCCATCTGTGTTTGTGTCCATCTGTCTGTTCGTCTATGTCTCTCTGCATCTGTCTGTCCTTGTCTGTGTCCATCTTTCTGTCCATCTATGTCCACCCATTCATCCATGTCCATCTGTGTCTGTCCATCTGTGTCCATCTCTGTCTTTGTGTCTGTCCCTCTATCTGTCCATCTGTTCAACCTTGTCCATCTATCCATCCATCTCTGTGGTCCAACTGTCTCCTTTCTCTCTGTCTGTCTCTGTCTGTCCATTTGTCTGTCTCTGTCTCTTTCTGTCTATGTTGGGCTGTCTGCCTGTCTCTGCTGGTCTGTCTGTTGGTCTCCACCCATCTGTTTTTGTCTCTCTCCGTCTGTCAGTCTCTGTTTCTCTGTCCATCTGTCTCCGTCTCTGTGTTCATCTCTGTCTCTGTTTCTGTCTCTCTGTCCATCTGTCTCTGTCTTTCTGTCCTTTTGTCTGTCCATCTGTCCATCTCTTTCTGTCCATCTGTCCACTTCTTTTGGTCCATATGTCTGTCTACTTGTCTGTCTCTGTCTCTCCATCCATCGGTCTCCATCCATCTGTGTCCATTCATGTCTGTCCATCTGTGTCTATCTGTCCATTCATCTCTGTCCATTCGTTTGTCAGTCCATCCATCTGTCCATACATTCCTGCCTGTCTGTCCATTTGTCCACCCATCCATCCCTGTCTGTCCATTCATTTGTCCCTGTCTGTCCATCTGTCCCTTTGTTTCTGTCTGTCCCTGTCTGTACATCCCACTGTCCATCTCTCTGTCTCTGTCTGTTTTTCTTTTTCTCTCACTCTTTCTCTCTGTCTGTGCGTGTATCTCTCTCCCTCCCTCTTTCCTCCTCCCCCTCCTGTTTTGTCTTAATGAGAGAAACTTGAGCAAAGTTACATTTTAGTGGGAAGTCTAGAAAAAAAAGGAATTATAAAAACAGGAGTTAGTGGAAGGTAGTGAGAAGAAAATGAAAATAGACAGAAAAGATAGAAATGCTAAAGGAGATATGATCCAGAGCATAGTTTCTACTGCACCTAGAAAAAATGAGCAGAAAAGATTGCTGCAGATACTGACAACAATTCACAGATTTAATTGCAGGTAGTTGAGAGAATTTTCTAACCATTTCTCAGGCTTCATAAGATCAAAAATAAGAAATTTGAAGGCGTGGACTCATTAGAGTCAAGTACATTGACAGTAATACAAGTAATAATTGATCATAGAGTAAATTTACTTCATTAATTTGACATTCATCTAGTGCTTTAGCAAGTTTTACAAGGATATTTCAAGGACGATGCTTAATTTTATAAACAATGAGAAACGGTAAGCTTTCTGCCCCCCTCAGGAAATGATGACCCCAACATTCATTAGTTGCTCCTAGAAAAAAACTCTGGGATCAAACTTATTCCCTCCTTTCCCTCACCTATCCCCTACTATCCTTGGCCTCCCATCTCCATCCCTTCTATCAAATTCCTTATCTAATTCACTGAAAAGCTGTATCTATATAATACTTCCAAACAGGTCTAGAATTGGTTATTTCCATTTATACTGCTTCACTTTGGACCTATGACACTAGTCCTTTTTTCCAGTGCTGCAATCGAACTCAGGGCCTCACTCATGCTAGGCAAGCATAGCCACGGGACCTCAAGGCACTAGTGCCTTTTATCTGGATGAATACAGTAGCCTTCTAATTTTCTCCCCCTCTCCCTTTCAGTCTACAATCCATATAGCAACTACAGCATAGATCAGATCAGAATAGTCTCTTACTTCAAAACTTCAAATGATTTCCAACTGCTCAGAAACAAAATTCAAAATCCCAACCATACACTGCAAGATCCACCATGAAGATTCTTTTGCCTACCTGAAAAGGGGGGAGGTGTAAATTTTTTCTTTGAGTTCTTCACGAGTTTTTAGTTGGAATGGACCCCTGTAACAAAAGACAGATTAATAAGAGAAAAATAAACAAATTTATAAATACAGGTAGTGTATATCTCTTAGTAGAAACCTCAATGAAAACTAACTCAAACCAGTGGTTTAGAAGTCTGCTTATATAGCATCTTCAACAAAGAACAATAAATTTGTAGAAAACCAACAGAACAAAGGAAAGAGATTTTAGGATTTCAAGGGCAAGAAATTGTAGGAGAATAAATATATGGGAAGAAACTAATGAAAGAAGCTTTGTTTGTAGATTCTTCTGGTACCATTTCTGGACTGATAATGTTCTAGAGTTGTTTTTAAAAATGAGATTTCATTATTATATATATATATTACTACTAAATACATTACTGTCTTTAGGCAGAAAAGGGGAAGAATAAAGAGAACTCTTCCTCCATTTGCTACTTCTTTTTAAACTAAATTTGTTCAGTTTATTTGGTAATGTTGGAGATGGAACCTAGAGTTGCAAATGCTAGGCAAGCACTCTACCACTGACTTTTATACCTAACCCCAAATTTATTTTTTCATTGGTAAATATAAACATAAAACATGTACATATTAATGGCATTTTTGATGTTTTGATACATGTATATCATTCGCTGCTTCTTAATTGCCTTCAGCTCAAAAATGATTTTTATGTCAAAGAGGTATATTTTGAGGTGATAGATTCCGATTTCCTTCATACCCCTCCAAATTCATTCATGGTATAGTTCCTTGTTCAAAACCCTTCCTTCAGATGGGATCTATTTTAGTTCCTAGGTTAGGCCAAGTTCTATATCAATCCAGGGCCTCTAACCTTGCTGTTTCTCTGCCTATAACCTGCTTCCCCTAGCTTTTTGCATGACTAGCTCTTATTCAATGTCAATGTCATTCCTGGGAAAGGTCTTCCTTGGCAAGTCTACTATAAGTGCTTCAGTTCACTATCATAGTATTTGGGGGGAGTTATTCTATACATTTAATATGTTATCTTTACCCAAAGGAACCACATGAGTGACTGAGTAGAGATTACATAAATGTACAAATATGTTACTTTTAAACTTGTTTTTAAGATCTGTAAGCAGCTATTCTTTAAACCTTAAAACACATAATTCTTTTTTTGGTATTTTTGAGACAAGGTCTCCCTATGTAGTCTAGGCTGGCCTTGAATTCAGTATATAGCCCTGGCTGGCCTCCAACTTATGGTGAGAAACCTTATGTATGTAAGCAATGTGGGAAAGCTTTCAGCACATGTGGTGTTTGTCAAACACATGAACACACACACTGGGGAGAAACCCAATGTATGTAAGCAATGTGGGAAAGCTTTCAGCACACATAGCAGTTATCAAATACATGAAAGGACTCACACTGGGGAGAACCTCTATGTATGTAAGCAATGTGAGAAAGCTTTCAGCACAAACAGTAATTGTCAAACACATGAAAGGACTCATACTGGGGAGAAATACTATGCATGTAAGCAGTGTGGGAAAGCTTTCAGCTCACATGGTTATTATCACAGTATTTTAATGATTCCCATCGTAACATGTAGTATAATTTGTGATAAATTTATGTATTTACTTTTTTTGTGTTAGTGAGGATTGAACCCTGGAGCTCATATGTGCTAGGCAAGTGAGCTGTACCCCACTGAACTACATTCCCAGCTCTTTTTATTTTTTATTTTGAGGCAGGTTCTAACTAAGTTGCCCAGACTGGCCTCAAACTTGAAATCCTTCTGCCTCAGCCTCTGGAGTAGCTGGGATTACAGACATGCCACTGCACCAAGCTATGTGCTTACTTTTATTATATATCTTTCCCTCTAGAATTTAAATTCCATGAGGGTAGGACTCATGTTTGTTGACCTTATCACCAATTCCTAAAACAGTATCTAGTATTTTAAAATGTAGCTTAAGTAAATAAATTAATTAAAAACAACAAATAAGGCAGAATTAAAGAGTATTGAAATACATATAAAGCCAGGCATGGTGGTACATGCTTGTAATCCCAGAACTTGGGAGGCTTAGGCAGGAGGATCACTGCAAGTTCAAGGCCAGCCTAGACTCTACAGTGAGTTCAAGGCCAGCCTGAACTGCATAGTGAGACCTTGTTTCAAAAAAAAAAAAAAGAAATACACATAAGGTGAAGGCTATGAGAAATAAATAAGAAGGGATGATTAATTTTCCTTATTAAATAAAAGTAATTACAGTGAGAAAGAGTGTAAGATGAAACTAAGCTATGTTGTCAGAAATGAGGATGATAGTTTCTCTGGGTCCTGCAGGTAGTGACTAGAAGGAAACATGAATCAGATTTCTCAGAGAGGCAGGTAATGTTCTATTTCTTTATTTGGATGTAGATTATCCAAGTGGACTCACTTCATGTCCATATACTTATCTGCACTCTTCTGGATGTATAATGTTCAATACAAAAATAAAGATGGATAGAACAGTTTATATGAACCATATTGCATCAAAACATAATAACTGACATTTATGATGATTGTCTAAATCATCAAAAAGATTGAGCTTAGTGTTACCATTTTCAAAAACTTCAATTGTATAATATAGCTTTTTAAATATTTCTACTAAAAACAGTTAACTTTAAGCCATCCATACGTGTCTATCATTCAAAAATTAGACAAAAGTAGAATACCTCATTTTAATAACTCTCTTGAAATAAGGTATTAATACATCAATGCAATTAGAACAACCAGACCAGGATTATTGGCCATTTTGCAGAGGAGGAACTTCGGGTAGGTTACCTGATTTCTTCATAGCTGCACAGAAAAGTGGTTGCTCCAAGCCCTAGAGTCCAGTCACTCTGACTTTAAGAGCAGTACAATATGAATTTTGCTACTTGTTGTATGAGTAAGTGGTGATCTACAAGAAAAGAGACAGAACAAATGGGGTTAAGCTATCTCAGGAAGAAGGCTCTGTTAAGAAAATACACAATGAGTGGCCCTCCATCTTCAAAATAACCCCTAATATCTCTTATTCCTCTTCTTATCTCCTTTGAGTGGCACTAGGCATCTTTTTAAGCAATGAAAATGTTTGATTCTATAACAAGTAGTCATTTATTAGGCTCTGAGTAGAGCCATCTTTTATTTCTAAAGGCCTTTGTGTAACTGTTCTCTAGTAGTAGACAGTAACAAATACGCACAGAAATGATCCTGTAAAATGATTATATTCTGCTGGGATCTCAGAGCAGATAGAAGCACTTAAGCCAATGCACAGAGAACCACTTCAACATTCAAGTTTAAGAGTAGATTGACAGGGCCGGAGATTTAGCTCAGTGGTTCCGGCGCCTGCCTCGAAAGCACAAGGTCCCGAGTTCGATCCCCAGTACAAAAAAAAAAAAGAGTAGATTGACATATGACCCAATCAAGGACTATCAGGTCCACATTGAGTGAGAAATGGGTTGTTACAGGAGAAGGAAGAAGTAAGTCCACTCTGGTATATACAGCTTCTGAGAAGGGTAGGTTTACCAGAGTCCCATCACATCTGGAAGGCTTGGTACAGGCCTCTTCTTGGGCCAACATAATGAATATGTGTACATCACAAAAAGCCCACATATCCAGAGAATCCCATAAGCCCCAGAGAAAACAGTTCTATATCCCCAGAAGAGCCTGAACTTGATCCAAAATTCTAATGTAAAGCTCTAGATAAGACCCCAAATTGAAAGAAGACCCAAGAACAGATTATGTGAAAAAAGCCACACTCACCCACCCAAACCAATAGAATACCAGACACTATATGGCACAGCAGTCACTTCCCCCAGAGAACTACAAGTTTTTACAGTGTTTTCAACCCTGTAGCAGATGCTGAGGTCTCTCATCCTAGACTCGATTTTCATGTCTGAGACATTCATTACCCCAGTTGCCAGGTGTACTGGTGGCTAGTAGCCTTCTGCTAAATCTCTGTGAAGGCATTACTATACCCAAAAAAGAGCCAAGTGCCTTAAGGTAATGCTCTCTGTCTATGGGTTGACCTCACCTGAAGAATGGTCAAGGCTGAAGTTGAAAGCTTGATCCCTATATCTTCAAGTAAGATAACTCTGAAGGGCCATCCTAACTTCAGAGCTCTCATATGGCTCACTTCTGCCCAGTCCTACTTTTCTATACCTCTAATACTTCAGATGTTCACTTCAACTCTTTCAGATGTTGATTGTGAAGATGATCCTTAATTTACTTCCAATACATTAAGCTGTGGTTCAGAGTCAGTTTTCTGGGAATCAGGAAATCTGACCTCAAACAATTCCTTATAAAGCTAGGTATAGTTACACATGCCTGTAATGCCAGCACTCTGGGAGTCTGAGATAGGAGGATAACAAATTCCAGTCAAGTCTGAACAATTTAGCAACTTAGTAAGACTCTGTCTCAAAATAAAGAATAAAAAAGGCAAAAGCCCTGGATTCAATTTCCAGCACAGTCAATCGATGGATGAATAGATGGATGGATAGATGGATGGATACATGGGTGGTGTGATAAGTTAGGTAAACAGAAAGACTATGAGTACAAATAGCTAAAATATGAATGCAGAAAGCATGAGGAGGACTTCCAGGAAAATGACAGAATGGTAAGCCTCTCTAAGACTCAGAAACCAGACAATGGAAAATAACAACTTGGGGAAGAAAAATTAAAAAGAGGGTAGTAGATCCCCAGGAACCAGGAAGGATCTGACAGGACAATTAAAACCTACACAGAAATTAAAGAGGTAGAACATAATAGAGAGAAGGAAAGAGACAATCTTCACTTTCTCCATGGCTCCTGGCTTATGAGAAAGGAAGACCAAATCTACAAAGTGACAGCAGGGGATTCCAGAGGCCTTCAGGGAGAAACACATTAGTGGAATGGACCAGCAAATTCTGTGACCTATCACAGCTAGTGAGTGACTCCAGTCCAAGAGGCTGTCATACTCCCTGGAGAGAGCTCTAGGTCAGAAGTCATTACATGGAGGAATTGACTGAGCATGGAACTTAGAGGAGCTGAGGGATGACTTCAATTCAGGGCTTCCAGTGTAAAGTTCCCACAGTGACTGGGTGAGGGACAACCACAGGAGACATCTGTGATTAGGGAACTATGGTCAAGCTGGCAAGAGACCTCCAGAGGGGTTTAATCTAAAGGATACAGGCCCCACCCTCATATCCAGAGGTCAGGCTCAGCCTGAATCACTCTGGATTTCAAAGTCCCAAAATTGGTGCCCTCACTCTAATCCTACTGTCTACTGGGCCTGAATCCAGCACTTATTCAGGTTCTGACTGCATTTTTATCTACCAGCATGAATAAGAACACATCTTAACTTGGACACTGCTCCAAAGAATTAGAGTCCATGAAAAGGTTTCAACCAGAAATCCAGATTAAAAATCATATCAAAAAAACATCATATTGAAAGTATGGGCAGTAGAACTGACCAATGTGGGAATAGAATTTTAGAACTAGAAGACATTGATGCCTTCAAAGACCAACTATTCAAACATACCTTAAAAACAAGAGTGACCAGACATGGTGGCACATGCCTATAGTTCCAGCACTTGGAAGGCAGAGGCAGGAGTATCACTGTGAGTTTGAGTCCAGCTTGGGCTACATAGTCAGTTCAAGGCTGAACTACATAGTGAGAGCTTGTCTCAAAAAAGAAAAGAGAGAGAGAACATGAAAAATGGATCCAACAGCTGCTAGACGACACAAACAAGATTAATCTAAGAATAACTGGAATAAGTGAACAAATGGCATAAAAAATGTTCACAAAAATAATGTCAGAATACTTCCCAAATATAGAAAAAGAAATAATCATACAGGTAAGTGAGGCATAGAAGACCCCAAATAGTCATGACCAAAAGAAGAGCTCTCCATTCGACATTATACTAAAAGTATCAGAAGACCATCACAGGGACAGGTCTTAAAAGTTGTTTGAGAAAGACAATGAATCACGTTCAAATTACCACAGACTTCTCTACACAAATCTTATAAGCCAGGAGAGCTTGGGGTGAAGTGTTTCAAGCCCTAAAAGATAACAACTCTCAACCCCAACTTAGGTATCCTGCAAAACATTCCTTCAAAACTCATGGTAAAATAAGGTATTTCAATGACGTAGAGCACCTCAAGAAAGTCGTGACTACCAAATCATCTTACAAAAAATTCTCAAGGATATTCTAGATAAAGACAACGAAGCGAATAGTGCCAACAGTAAAAAAATGAATACATTTGGTGGCATGAGCAGCTAAGCAAAAGGAAAAAATATAAGGAAATCATAACAGAAAAAAATGGAATGACAGGAATATGTCAATACCTACCAGTAAAAACTATCAATATGAATAGTCTCATTTCCTCAATCAAAAGACAAACTGGCAGAATGACTCCAAAGACAAAACATAATTATATGCGATATACAATAAACACATTTAATTCAAAAAGAAACTCACAGGGCCAGAGATTTAGCTCAGTGGCAGTACACCTGCCTTGCAAGCACAAGATCCTGAGTTTGATCCCCAGTACCAAAAAAAAAAAAAACCCCAAAAACTCACAGAATAAAAATCAAAGGATGTAAAACAATATTCCATGCTTCAGGAACTCAGGAAAAAAGCAGAAGTTGCTATCCTAGTGTCAAAGTGGATTTCAAGCCAAGACTGATCAGAAGAGATAAGAAGGTCACTACATATTAGTTAAGGAAGTAGTTCAACAGGAAGAGATAATCATTATCATCATCAAACACACCAAATACTAGGGCACCCAACTTCATAAAACAAACACTAATGGACATGAAAAATTAGATAAGCACCAAAACAATTGTAATGGGGGACCTCAATACCCCCCTGTCACAAATGGACAGATCAACTAGACCAAAAAAAATTAAATTCATTAAAGAAATAGAGTTGAACCAAACTTTCAAACAAATGGACCTAATAGATATCTAGATAGCATTCCATCCAAAAACAGAGTACATGTTCTTTTCAGTACCACATGGGATGTTCTCCAAAATACATCACATACTAGCTCATAAAGCATGCTTAAGTGAATGCAAAGGAATCAAATTATCCCATGCATATTATCAAATCATGGTACAGTGAAACTAGAAATCAACAGCAAAAGACACCACAGAAACTATGCAATCAGAGGGAAATTAAATAATACCTTCTTGAATAATCAATGGGTCACAGATGAAATTAAAGAGGAAATTAGTCCCTACAAAGCCAGGACAACATACCAGAACCTATGGGGCACAATAAAAGCAGTTCTAAGAGGAAAGTTTATAACAATGAATACCCATATCAGGAAAGCAGAGTGAGCTCAAATAAATAACCTAATGATGCATCTCAAGGTCGTACAAAAACCCAAAGCATATAGTAGGAAGAAAATTATAAAAATCAGAGCAGAAATTGATGACATTGAGACTAAAATGTCAATACAAAGTATCAATAAATCAAGGAGTTAATTCTCTGAAAGACTAAATAGACAAACCTTTAGCCAATCTTACCAGGAAAGAAAAGACTCAAATTCACACAATTAAGAATGAAAGAGGCAAAATCATGCAGATTCTGCCAAAATCCAGAAAAGATCATCAGTAACTATTTTAGAACCTGTACTCTAATGGAAAATTCAGAAGAAATGAATAAATTCCTAGATACATCTGAACTACTAAAGCTGAACCAAGAAGATGTAAAAATTATGAATACCCCAATATCAGTCAATGAAAGTGACAAAGTAATAAAAAAGACCAACTAAGAAAAGCCTAGGTCCCAATGGTTTCACTGCCAAGTAATACAAGAACTTTAGAGAAGAAAAAACATCATGAAGATATTCAAGGCTGGGGCTGGAGCTCAGGGACTCTGAACCTACAGTCACCAATTATGGCCTGAGTGAGCCAGGTGTGGTCCTGCTGCATGTAATCCCAGCACCGGGGGACACTGATGTTCCAGGACAGCAAGTTGACACCAGTCCTGGCAGTTAGTGACTTATAGAAGCTCTGTCTGCAGATACAAAACAAAATGTGTTTATAATATGTGATAAAGGCTGCCTGTGGTCATGCATACCTGTAATCCCAGCACTCAGGAGACTGAGGCAGGAGGATTGCAGCAAGTTTGAGGCCAACCAGCACCACACAGTGAGTTCAAGATTGCATCCTGGGGCCGGGGATTTAGCTCAGTGTTTCCACTGCCTGCCTTGCAAGTGCAAGGTCCCGAGTTTGATCCCCGGTACCAAAAAAAAAAAAGAAGATTGCATTCTGGAGACTTCTGGGAAGATGGCAGAGTAGTGAACAGCAGAGGAAGAGGCTCTCCAAGGTTTGGTGTCCTAACTCTGGAATATAGCAGCATGAGGAGGAGGAGGAGGGAAGTAGGTCCCTGGGAACCAGGAAGGATCTGAAGTGAGAATTGAAGTCCACAGGGTGAGTGAAGAGAGACCTGTCAGTGAATAGGAGGGAGATAGCAAGTAGTGCTTGCTTTATGAGCCTGGACTCACGGTGTGGAAACAGCAGGTCGAACCTGCAGATGCATGACTACTTCCAACCTCAGAGGCCTCCATGGAGAAACACATCAGTGGAAAGGGGCAGTGAACACAGCAGACTGCAGTGGCTGGCCACTGGGTTCCGATGTCACCAAAGAGAGGGTGATTGGCCAGTAGCCATCTTGGAGAGGGGCCAACTGAGCTTGGAACTCAGAACAGCTACAAGGCAACTCCGTCTAGTAGATTTCAGTTATCTCGGTGAGGGTGCAAAGTCCAACTCAGCAGGAAGTAAGAGCAGAGTTCAAGTTGGCAGGAGCCATATGGACAGTTACAGGCTCCAAAAATCCAGTTCTAGTGCCATAGCCAGAAACAAGCCTGAACTTCAGTGGAACTAAAGGTTTAGGCCAGCTGGGATTATCCACTACCATGCTGTAAAGCTATGGTTGGCTTGCTAGGATTAATCAGTTCATCTCTGGACTCTGTCTATCCACATTGTCTACCACTGACAGCAGACACATGCCTTGAATTGGACTGTTTTTCTTCTTTTTCTTTTTTTTCCTCTTTTCTCGTTCTTGTTTTGTTTTGATTTTTTCTTGATTGGTTGAACATAATTTCTAGTATTTTGTTGTTGTTATTGTTCTGTTCTGGTTTTTATTTCTTCCTTTCTCTTTCCCTCCTGTCTTCACCATTTTCCCAAAGTTTGTATGAACTTCCTTGGTCCTCCACCCTTGCTTCTAATCTCTTCATCTTCTTCTATTTTTCTATTTTTCCCCGACCCTTTTAAAATCTTCTCTCCTAAGGGTAAAATCACCATATTAAGGGGTTATTTATTGCATACAATTTTCTGGTTTATTTTAGATCTTGTTAGATAACCACAAATCTAGTTTATATGGTTAAAGGTGGCAAATTAAGTTACCACAGTTTGTCATTTTCTAGGCTGTATTTGATGCTACTGTTACTGCTGATTATACTACTCTACCCAAGGTGACATAACTGTGCTAATCAGCTGCTATTTCTGGTTGACCAAGACTAAGAGTGCCTAAGGGTCTTTAAAAAAAAACTATAGACCAATGGCAAAGGACCAGTGGCTTGGCCAAGTAGGCAGAAACTCCTCATCCACAATAAATTGAAAAGGTAAGATCTTGCAACAGACTGAAAACCCAAAAGCCAGATACACCTGGAAGACACCTCTGAGAAGTAGTCATTTCCTAAGGGTTCTGAAAGTGTACTTTTTTTTTTTTGTACCGGGGATCAAACTCCAGACCTTGCGCTTGCGAGGCAGGTGCCAGAACCACTGAGCTAAATTCTCGGCCCTTTCTAAGGGTTCTGAATACTGCATTAAAGCTACTCATCATAAACAATTTACAAGCATCAAGCCAGGAATTAAACTTTTAAAAATAGAAAATGAGAAAACACCTAAACAAGGTGCAATTTCCCTAGACTTCCAGCTCACCAAAGGCAAACCCAGGGGTCAATGAGATGGGACAATCCAAAAGCCATTCACCTGGGTTTTCCTGATATGAACTTGGCTGTTCTTATTGTCAGAGGAGCTCGGGTCCTCACTGTCACTGGGGATGGCTGCTGTTTTCTTCAGAGGAGCTCTGGCCTTTGCCTTAAGTGTCACTTCTGGGCTCCAGTGCACATCCCTCACCCTAGTGGCACAGTCTCTTCACTCCACTGGCACAGACTTTCTAGCTTCCACCACTGGCTCTTGGGCCTTTCCGGTGCAGATCCTTGATATGGACTTGCCTGAGATATTCCTATGGGCTCTAGGCCCCTGACTGTACTCATGGAGGACATTGACATGGGCTTTAGGCTTTTGACTGGACTCGTGGGGAACATTGCTATGGGATCCAGGCCCAGCTGGATTCTTTGGCTCTCTAGTTCATGGACAGATCTCTTGCACTCCTCTGCATTTGACTTTTTGGGTGAATATTATAAAATACTCCTATAAATTTTGTGTCCTCTATTAAATCTATTCCCTTTCAAACCTTGACTACAACAGGGCCAAATCCTTTCACTGGAGGAAAGATAGCCTCTTTAATAAATGGTGCTGAGAAAACTGCTTATCCACATTCTCAAGATAAAACCTAGACCCATCTCTCTCACTAAACTAAAATCAAAATGGATCAAAGATCTAAATATTAAAACAGAAACAATCTGCTGGAAAAGAATAGATAAAGCTCTGGAAGACATAGGCATAGGCAGACTTTCTAAACAGAACCCAGGTTGCACGAGAAATAATACCAAAAATCAATAAACGGGATCAAATTCAAGTTTTCTGCACAACAAAGGAAACCACAAAAAGAGTGAAGAGACAACCTACAGAATTGGAGAAAATTATTGTGAGCTACTCCGCAGGCAAAGGATTAATATCTAGAATATATAAAAAACTCAAAAATTAGACCCCCCAATTTAAAGACCCAATCAAAAAATGGACATCTGAAATGAATAGACACCTCTCAGGTGAAGAAGTACAAATAGCCGATAAATATATGAAATGTTTGACATTGCTGGCCAGTCAAGAAATACAAATTAAAATAACACTGAGATTTTTTATCTCACCTCAGAAATAGTGATAATTAAGAAATCAAACAATAACAGATGCTACAGAGGCAAAGGAGCCCTTCTTCATTGTTGGTGGGAGTGTAAACTGGTACAACTACTATGGAAATCAGTATGGAGATTCCTCAAAAAACTAAAAATACAAATTCCATTTGACCCAGGTATACCCCTTTTAGGCATCTTCCCAAAAGAGTTAAAAGACATCATACCACAATGATGTATGCATACCCATGTTTATAGCAGCATAATCTAGCCTACATGTCCATCAACAGATGAATTGATAAAGAAAATTTGGTATTTATACACAATGGAATATTACTCTGCCATAAAGAAGGATAAACTTGAGTCATTTGTAGCAAAATGAATGTACCTTGAGACCATAATGTTAAGTGAAGTAAGACACACAAGCTTAACTATCACATGGTTTGTCTTGTATGAGAAACTCAATATGTAAATAAAATACAAAATAAAAGACAGACAAGAGGAAAAAAATAGAAAAAAGTTATTATAATCCAGCATAGCAATGTATCTAAAAGTGGACCTCGATTTAGTATAATTGTATTATATGTTTTATAAGTTTTTGTGGCCTGTTAGTCTGGCTGTTAATCTGTATGTATAATAATTAACTTTATAAGGACTTATAAAATAAATAAATGAAACTGATCCTGGCAACAGTAAGGGAATATAAAGGAATATGAAAAAAAGAATTGAGATGTGTTATGTACATGTATCAATTGCCCAAAATGAATGAAATCATTATGTACTACAAATATGTACTAATAAAAATTTTAAAATAAAAAAAATATGAATGCAGACCAGGGATATAGCTCAGTGGCACAGGCCCTGCCTGGCATGCTCAAGGCCCTAAGGGTTCAATTCCTGGTACCAAAAAAAAAAAAAAATGAATGCAGCAGGGAATACCTCTCTTAGAACATTTTTTTTAAAGTAGAAAACTGGAAAACTTTGAAAATAAGTCAATATAAAACATTTTATGAAAAAGATTTAGTTCGGGCACAGATTTAGCTCAGTGGCACCACACCTGCCTCACAAGCACAAGGTCCTGAGTTCAATTCCCGGTACCAAAAGAAAAAAGATTTAGTTCAGACTGCCGGGGATTTAGCTCAGTGGTTCCATCACCTGCTTCGCAAGTGCAAGGACCCGAGTTCAATCCCCGGTACCAAAAAAAAAAAAAAAAAAAAAAAAGATTTAGTTCAGACTTAGCAATGTTTGAACTTATAGTTATTTTAAAACTGGAGATTAAGGCAGAAGTGCTGAATTTTCATTTGTGGTGAATTTTGCGTGGATAGGCCAAGGACTGATATTTTCAATGTCTAAGAGGTTCATATACATCACTAAATAAAAACAGGAATACTTCAACAGATACAAATATTTAATGACGTGAGCAGACAACTCAAAACAAAATAATAAGAACAATCTCTAGTAATAAAAAGTAATTAAGACAAAGCAATATTTCCCTATTAAGTTAGCAAGCATTAAAAAATTATAAAGTGGGCCAGGGATTTAGCTCAGTGGCACCATGCCTGCCTCACAAGTACAAGGTCCTGAGTTTGATCCCCGGTACTGGAAAAGAAAAATAAAATTAAAAAATTAAACTATAAAGTGCCTAACCTTGGTGAGGTTTCAATGAACCTTTCTTTCAGTGGAGTAAAACTTGGCATAGTCTTTTCATATTAAAGAAACATTTGTTTTTATTAAAACTAAAGTAATATTTTTGTTAAAGCAATACCATTTCTTACAACCTATCCTAAAGAAACAATTCCAAATATGAGAAAACTCTTCTACAAATTTTTATCACATCATTAATTCAAGATGCAAAAACACAAAATCACTAAGTCTGAGATTTGAGACTTGTTTTGAAAAAGTCAATATATGAATTTGATGATGTATTATGCAATCATAAAAACTGACTGCAAGTTCATAAAAATTTGGAGAATGTTCATAATTTAATCTTGAAGAAAGATACATACATTTTCTAAAAGAAAAAACACTTTTTTCTCAATAATTTTATATATTGAAAAGATTCTATATCAGTTTTACTTAGTTTTAAGATAATACTTAGGTTGGATATCATTCATTCATATCAGTGTATCTAGGAATTAGAATGGTTCATTGAAATTTTGATTGGAATATAATATAGTATCAGTTTAAAACATTGTTCCACTGTGCAATAGTTTCCAAGAATATAAGGACTTTCAAATAATCCAAAGCTCTGGATCATTGCTCTAATTCTATTTGCTCCAGAAAATGCAGTAAAAAGATTTATTGAACTACTGAAGAGATTTTGCCTCAAGTTCACTTGACCCATAAAGTCATCAACAGTAAAGCCCAAGGACCCTCAGGCAGAGTTAGTTGTGTACTTATCATTAACTGGTTGGTCCCCATATTGTTTGAGCAGCATGTAGCCAGCAATGAAGGTGATGGTTTTGTTGTGTACAAGTGTTTTAAAGTAAAACTCCCAGTGAGTTACTCAAAACACAGAAATGCTTCTATTTCATTTCAAAAATAGCAATTCGTGAGGGAAGAAATAGTCATTAGACAGCTTGGTCTATGACTTACTTCCTTAACCTCATTCCCCTGGATGAGTTGACACTAATAAAAGTCAATTCCCTTCTGCAGCAGTACATGAAGTCACTTACATATCACCAAGAAATGTGTTAATTATCGAATACTTTCAATGTTTGGGTTTTTAAATATTTTAACCAAAAATATGGTGAGAAATGTGTAAGTTGTCCTGTTGCCATGTAACTGCAAATTTTTTCCTTATTAAAATATCTTAGCTATAGACATGGCTAAGTTAATGGTTTCTTTAGTTTTTATACTTGAACTTTATTGCTTTTCTTCTGAGTAAGATTTTTATAGAAGTCTAATATAAGTCTGAACTTTAAGAGCCGGTAATATTTTTCAGAACAGTAAAATTATTTGCCCAAACAATTGTTTGTCTGCACTCTTGTATGCAAAAGGGGTGGAAAGCCTTTCACTTTAGGTACAATTACAGCAGGCCCACTTCACCAAAAGACACTCTTAACATTCAGTAGAATATGGGCAGGATGTAGAAGAACTAGAACTCTCATAGATTGTTAAGCGGAAAGTAAAGTATTATTACCACTTTTGAAAACAGTGTGGCAGTTTCTTAAAATGTAAAGTTTTGAAAGGAACCAGAACATGACGTCCCAAAATATGCCCTTTTAACATAAAGATTTTTTTTGAAGTAAAGGCAATTAAGCAGCAGCAAGAGGAGGAGGAGCTCTCTCCCTCTCTCTTTTCTGCCTAAAGACAGAACACGAATTCTTCTTTCCTGGAGACAGCTCTGACTGACAGACAGCACAGAAGAAGCTACAAACCAACCCTGTTCCTCATATATTTACCTTTCCACACTTTCCTATCCTTGGAAGCCTAAAACCTCTTTTCTTTGTCCTGTCATTTCCCCACATCTTTACTGTTCTTTTGTGAAGAAGCTATACTTGTACAACTCACTGCCTTGAATTGCTTTTCATTGAAATTTCTCCTATGTGATGTGCATTGCATGTATCAATAAAATTGCTTATTTTTCTCCTATTAATCTGTCTTTTATTACAGGAGTCTGTCCCAACTATGAATTTATGAAGGAAGACTAGGGAGACATTGTATTTGCTCCCTGACAACAAATACAGTACCTACTGTATGATGCAGCCATTCTATTTGTAGATGTTTATTCAAGAGAAGTGAAAGATGAGTAAAAACTGTTCTACTCTAACAACCCAAACTGGAGTCAATCAAATGTCCATCAGAAAGGGAATGGATAAAACATTCTGCTACATTCTCAATTGTTCAATAGCCACAAATATTCAATATCAGCAATAAGAATAAATTATTGATAAATACAATGGTTGTTTTAAATTTCAAAATAATTATGCCAAGTGAAAAAATCAGATAAAAATGAATATGCTCTGTTTGATTTCATGTGTATAAAATTCTAAAACTAGCGTGGTACATGCCTGTAATCCCAGCGTTCAGGGAGGCCAAGGCAGGAAGGTCGTGAGTTAAAGCACAAACTTGGTAATTTAGTTACTTAAATGAGACCGTCTCAAAATTTTAAAAAGGCAGAGGGTATGGCTCATTGTAAAGGCCCTGGGCTCAATCCCCAGTACCAAAAGTAATTACTTAATTAATTAAAATTCTAGAAAATGCAAGCTAAAAAAGATCAGTGGTTTCTTGGGAATTAGATATAGGGGCTATGTCACAAAGGGGCTCAAAGAAACAGGGCTGATGGATATGTTCATTTCATTAAGTGTGGTTATGGTTTCAGCTATGTATACATGTGCCAAAACACAAAATTATATTAAAGTATATATATGTGTGTGTGTGTGTGTGTACACGTGTGTGTACAAATATACAAAAATTTAAAAGGACTAGGAATATAGATCAGTATGAAAGCCCTGGGTTCAATTCTCCAGTACCACAAGCAAAAATTGCTACATAAGGACTAGCAATAGAGGTAGAAGGGAAATCACCAAGTGACTAGCCCTCTAGGTCATCGCCCATGTAATAATACTTCTAGGACAGATAGAAACACTATTTTAAACTAGCAACAACACAACAATCAGAGGTTGGGGGGGTGAAGAAAAGTAGACTACTGAGAAAATCGTTCTGGTCCAAATGTAATCTAAAACTATCTCAGAGAGAGGAATATAAACAGTTAAAGATGCCTAGAATTCACAGAGGGCACTCTCCTAGCAAATTATAGGTCATTACATAGTCCAGAAATGTGGTTGAGAATGCATGTAAAGACACATATTGTTCTGCAAACTTGGCCAATTTATCCAAGTATACATTAGCATTTAAAACTTAAACTCAATTCAAAGATTTTACATTTTACTGGAGAATCCAGTGGGGAATGTGTGTATGAGAGAGAGAGAGAGAGAGAGAGAGAGAGAGAGAGAGAGAGAGAGGAAGAAGAGGAAGAAGAAGGAGGAGGAAGAGGAAGAGAAAGAAGAAGAGGAAGGGGAAGAAGAGGAAGAGGAAGAAGAAGAAAGAGAAGGAGGAGGAGGGTGATGCAAGTGAGTGAGAGAGCAAGAAACCAAGCAAAGAAAATTAGAAGCCTGGGGTCTGCCATCCCTTATTTGATGTGCCAGGAAGCAAATATCCTAAGTGAGTTAAGTTTATTGGATCTGCTCTCTTCCTTGAAGCAAAGGAATAATCCTATTGAATATCTGTCCCCTCTCTGGTTGCTTTGGAGATTCTGACTCACCTTAAATCTTCTGTGGATGTTCTTGGCAAAAGACTTTTAAGATGATATAATAAAAATGGGCTTTTGCTCTTACTTTTAATGATCTTCATGTAAACAGTATGATATGCTTTCACTTAAAAGTTCTAACATGGAGAGTGACAATTTTAGGAAGTATTCCAACTATGAAATAAGTAAGACAATGAGTTGAAAAACAAAGAACATAATAGATGAGAGGAGGGAAAAAAGACCCTAATTATGATTATTTGAGAATAAGGGAAAGAAAACTAAATTGCCTAGAAAAGCAGATCCTTGGAATCAGTGGGATCCCGCAACATTTACTGATAAAGCTTCATAAGGAGTAATGATTACTTTAGTCTTGAATGAAGATCATATCTTTTAAAGAAGGAGAATAAAACTCAGGTAGGGGAACAAATGAAGGGGTGAGAAGTCATCATAGCAAGTTCTTATTGGAGTCTCCTTTTATACTGTTCAAATCTCAAGGAAATCTGGGAGAACTTCTACATAAAGGTTCTGAGAGGTGGTGCTGGGATCCATGTCTCAGGCTGATGTCAGGTCTAGGCCATCCTATTGAAAACCTGCTCAAGTTCTCAGAAGTCAGTGTGCCAGGCTTTGGGAATATGTTTTGCACATGTGTTCCTGGATCTTGTACTTAACAGGTCTTGCCTACTTCCCCAGCCAGCTTTGCCACGACCTAATCTCTTAGTTTAAGAGGTTTTATTTTATAGTTGGCTTGTTCCATTGTTTCTGGGCCTGTGGTGAGGCAGCACATTATGGCAAAAGGGCATGGTTTCCCTAGAGGCAGCATCTACTTTTATTTTCGTTTTTATCCTCTTTTTGTCTTATTCTCCCCAAGTTTGCTCTGCAGAGCTGGCTTCTCCCATAGCCCTTCACCCCTCACTTCTCAAATAAACTTTTAGCACTGTTTTTCGCTTGGCTTCTCCAATTCTTTGAGATAAGAGCCTGGACTCTAACTGCAGAGAGAGGCAAGCAACCCAGAACCCGGTAACCTTTTGTTGGCAAGTCACTTTTAAAAACAGGCTACCAGATAAAAACCATGAGCTAAAACAAATCTTTCTTCCTTTAAATTGTTTTTCTCAGATATTGTGACAAAGAAACACACCATCATTTTGTAAAAGAAAGAAAGATGTGAGAACAGCTGTTTATGAAGAGATACCCAAGAAAAGCATGGTAAACAAGGGTAAGATTTCTTACATAGATTTAAATCTGTGCCTTTGCCATTGATAAGAGATTCTAGTGATTAAACGTCCTTTTCTTCTTGGTACTAGGAGGGAGACAGCCTTACAAATGGAGATATCCTTTATAAATTTAAATTTCCCTTACAGAAAGGTAACTTCTCTGTTTTCAGAATTTCACCTATGGATGTTATTTCTCAAAAAGTAAACAGCTCCAAATAATGCTTATGCCAAAGAGGTATATTTTGGTATGGCATATTCTAGAGTCCTGCAGTCATAATATGTAGGCATATTTTGGCCTCCTACACTGGACAATGCAAAGAAGAGATACGCTATCCAAGTTGTTAATAAAAGTTCAGGCTGGAAGCAGTCCTGCCAGAACAACTGGAAACTTGCTTGCAGTGGTTGACTTTATGTAACTCAAATATAATAGGGCAGACAATAAATTTAGATCAGTATCTTGAAAGGGCTGATTCTGCTAAGACAGCAGGCATTATCAGCAAACAATATTTTGACCTATTAAACATGGCAGTTTTGTAACAGTGACCACTCCCTTAGGAGCTGTCCCTTTCTTTGTCAGTTGTCCTTTGACATCTCCTCCCTTTGCCTGGTCTTCTAAATTCTAAATGTTTATGTTAACTGATAAATAATCTTTGTGTAGGTTTATAGAATCTATAATATCTAATGGCTTTCAGGTGATATCAGAGTGCATAATGCCTCTCCTTAGTCTTTAATCCTGTGCAGTGACTAACACAAAGCCATGTAAATTGCTATAAGGTTTAACTTGCAAAAAAGTAATATGTTTGTCTAAAGAAACAGGAACTAGCCTCAGGAAATTAAGAGTGATTACATGTTGGGGGGGGGCTGGATGATGAAGAACTCTCTCATCACAGAGCCTTCCTACCTCCATTGCCCCCTGCACGTTCTTTCCCTCCCTATAACAGCCTTCTCAAACACCTGAGTTACCTATGGGCCTCAGAAGCAATAGGCTCCCCTCATCTTCTCAGGATTCCAGCCCTTGAATAAAAGCAATGTCCTTCCCTCCTTTTCCTTCTATTGAGTCTTCTCAGTAGACGCCAAACAACTATTCTGATCATTAAAAGGGAGGGCAAGGGAATGGGGAAAAAATAAGAATCAAGATATATCATGTAAAGGTACAAATTCTCAATAATGAATGTCATCATATTGCATACCTAAAATGTACCAATAAACTTAATGAATATAAAAACGGTAATGACTAAAGTGGTCATTGGGATTTAAAAATCAATAAAGACTAAAAACATTTCAATAATTTGAGTCAGGGCTGGTTAAGGCAGATGCTCTTAAAAACTTTGTGCCCTGATTCCTTCAGTAGTCTGTATGTTTCTCAAAGAATAAGAGACATGGGGCCAGGGATTTAGCTCAGTGGTTTTGCCGCCTGCTGCACAAGCGCAAGGACCTGAGTTCGATCTCCGGTACCAAAAAAAAAAAAAAAGAATAAGAGACATAAGACTACAAAAGAAACCAGTTACATTGGAACACAGTTGTCAAAGTATTAAAAATTTTATAGGACAATAATATGAGTGATTCTTATTAGTGCATTAAATAGGAAGGTCTAGCAGTGGGCTTTTTGTTAAATTCTGAAGAATTGTGCCAATCATAAAAGATTTTCAAGGCATCTATAACAATTGCTATATAGTATGATGATGGTTGAGATTTTTGTTGGTGACAGTTATAGGTACAGCCAATACTGTAGAGGCTTATTGCCTACAATTATTGTCAAAAGATGTTAATTTCAGTTGGAAGTTAGTAAAAATGAAGATGTAATCTTTCTTTTCAAGATACTGTAATAAATCCCAAAACCGGGTGCCATGGTGCACACCTATAATCCCAGCACTCAGGAGGCTGAGGCAGGAGGTTTGAGGCCAGCCTGGGCTACACAGTGAGTTCAAGACCAACCTGGACTTCAGGTGAGATGTTGTCTCAACAAACAAATAAAGATCACAGACTCTGAATTCTTTTAGTTGGTTTTATGTTAAGAACCTCTAGTTTAGGGTGAGGAGTATAATTCAGTCGTAGAGCACTTATCTACCATGCATGAGGCCTTGGGTTACATCTCCAGCAGTAGAAAAAAAAGAAAAACTCCCAAAACAAAACAGAACAAAAACCCTTCAGGGGTCTTAATATATACCTTTCCATACTGAGTCTGCTAGTGTCCTGAGAAAATACTCTTTATACATGAAATTCATGCTCACAAATGGTTAAGGCTTTCTAGACTCACCTTCTCAAATCATAGAAAAGTGATCCAGTGTATGCAGGGCATGTCAACTTTGCTACTTGAATAGTATCTGTTTATGTCTTTTTATTTATAAATCTCTCTGCTTGCCCCATCTCTGATGTCCCTAAGGCATTCCTGGTTTTCATTTGTTTTTTATCACAGGAATCGTGATTTCAGCTTTTAGTTCTCACCAGGCAAAATTTGTTTAAAATTTACCTTAGTATATCATAGATGTAAGCTAGGCACAGTGTCATATGTCTGCAATCCCAGCACTTGGAAGGCTGAAGCAGGAAGATTGTGAGTTTGAGACCAACCTGTGTGACTTAGCAAGACCTTGTTTCAAAAAACAAACAAAAATCACAGATGTAAACTAGAAAAGATTTCCATAAACATGGGTGCTCTATACTTTGGTAAGAGGTATTAGCTCCAAATGTTCATTCCAAACATGAAAGCAATTGAAAATAACAAGAGATTGGCCCATGCTCATATTTACCAATCTAAACTGTTCTCAAGAATTTTCACCTCCAAAAAGATCCTTCATTTTCTCTTTTTTTAAACATTCCTTCCCAGCTCAACAAGTCTAGAATAGTATATTCAGGATACATATATACTGTCACTACATTAGTTTTGAAATATTTTTAGGGGCTCAGTGGACATAGTACCAAAGCCTTGTTTATCAGCTGCCCTGGTAGATCATATTGACATTGCTGACCATCAAGCAGGGTCAACTGGGATAAGAAACACATAACAAACTCACCTGAGATTTCTGATAGACTTTTCAAGAAGGGAATATTTACAAAGGTACTGTATGGGCTGGGTTAAGGAAACTGACAAAAGATAGTGAAGTTCCCAGGGATTAGCCACTATTCAGCTTGACAGGATGCGGAGACGAAATAGTGTCAAGGGATATGAACTGAGAACTAGAGCAGAGTAAGATGCAGAAGCTATAGTTACAGGGAAGCAGCCTTAGCCATGACTCAGCTAAATGAAGGTAAGGTTAGGGTGCAGAGGGCTGGTTGATAGTGATGGAATAAACAACCTGACCTTTCTCTCCTGCCCTTTAATCTCTTGCTGGCACCTACTCTCAGGGCCCAACCCATCCAGAATCCTAAAGTCTGGAGCCCAAGGAGATGCATTCCAAGGGGGTCAAAGCAGAGCAAAGAAGGGTGGAAAGTCAGTGTCGAGGAGGGGAAAATGGGGAATAACCAGCACAGGCCCTGGCCCTTTTGATTAGTGTATATACAAAAACAGGTTAAGGAAATTGAAGGCATTTATCTGTTTTATAATTCAAGTCGCTCTCTAAGAGGATGCTTTTAAGGAAGATCTTGTTTGCCAAATGTTCCATATTGATCAAATTGTGTAGATAATTGTTTGTTTACCTTACCATTTTACTGTGCCTTCCAGCTCCCAGTCAGTGGGAATGCCTGGAGCTCCAATCTCTTAAGTGAAGGTGATTTAAACTTAATTGCGTATTTGTTCAAAGGAGAGCAGTGCCTGGCTTTAAAAAAAAATCCCTCTTGTTGTTCAAATCGTGTCTTCAAATATTGAAAGTTAAAGGAATGATTTGAAGAAGAGCCTGGACTTAAAATTGCCTAGAGCTGCATGATTCAGAGGATTCTGACTTTTGTCCTTTTAGGTGAAGAAAAGAGTGAACATGTTTATAAATGTCAGACATGGCCCCTATAGGCGCTGCTGGCGCAGACAGCCAGAGCCAGCATTTAAAAATTATCCAAAGGGCTTGATTCAATATCAGTGCTGACTAGGCTTCTGGGAAAGAGCTGATGTTGATATACTTGGAAAGCTCTACATTTCTCTGATCCCCTGTCCCTGAGCACAAGAATTTCTTTGAAGAACCAGAAGCTCTTCCAGTTTTAGGCTACACATTTTACCTTTTGCTACTGACCAGATGAAATGATCTATCTTCTACCTCAGCACTGCAAACCTAGTGCCTCATTCTGAACTCAAGTTACCTGCCATTTATTAAGGAAATCTATCACATATTTATATTTCTTGTACCTAGGATATTCTTCTGAGAATTCAATACAGTCAATATATCTTTGTGGTACCATTACTGTTTTTCATCATGGTAACCAGTAAGGCTCCTTCCTACAATGCATTATATTTCAAAGTATTTGTCTGTTGTTTTTTTTTTCCTGTTTCCTCTTTTCCCCTCTTCATTGTCACTGATAGGCTAAGGACCAGTTTCGCTCTTCCAGTCTACACTGAAGATCAAATAAAGATACAGTAAGTCCTGACTTACCAACGAGTTCTGTTCCAGAAGAATGTTAAGTTGGACTCATTCGTAATCCTGTTAAATGGGCCAAAAATAGTCCAGGCTCTTGTGTACCACGAGGAAAGAATTGTCAAACAAACACCTTGTGGTATGTAGTAAGCAGCTATGTTTATTGAAGATCACAGAATGGTAGCAGCAGAAACAGGCAAAACAGGAAAGGAAAAAAGAGGAGAAAGAGGAACAACAACAACCCCATAACTCAGGCTTCCAGCATTTAAAGGGTCAGACACCTCTAATCTCAGGTGCCTCCCATTGTGGTTAGAGGCCTCTGACTGCAGGTGGTTCCCATTTCGTCCCTCACTGGTGTCCACCATCTGCCTCCTCAGGCATCACTACCTCCTAAGCCTGAACATGGATAGGGTGGTGTTGTGTTAATAGTTGAATGAAGGGAAGGGAGTGGCTCCCTCAACTTTCCTATGAAATTTCTAACTGTACTAATCTGACAAAGTGAGTGTTATACAGTACACCTATGAAAGTTTGCAACATGAATGCCATAAGTTGAAGACTTACTGTACATAAAAATATTCAAAGAAACTTTTTCTTTCTTAGAGATTAAATGAGACAGAGCATAGGCAAAGTGGAAAGAGATGGCAAAGTAGAGAGAAGAGGAGGGACAGAAGAATGGAAGGAAGGAACTTTCTGTGACAAGTAGACAACTGAATAAAAAGGATTAAAAGGAGGGGCTGTCTCAGAATGCATATTTCTCTTCCCCCACTCCTACTATTACCTAGTACTGGGGTGCCCAGGAGTCCCTTCCAGGCTCGTAGTGTCTTGTTCAAAGAATTGGACAAATAGCCGGGTGTGGTGATGCATGCCTGTAATCCCAGCACTCTGGAGGCTGAGGCAGGAGGATCGCTGGGAGTTCGAGGCCACCCTGGGCTACATAGTGAGTTCAGGGCCACCCTGAACTACAAAGGGAGACCCTGCCTCACCCCCCGCCCCCGAAAAAAGAATTGGACAAGTGAAAAACAGGTTTTACATTTAATAAAGATAAAAGTAGGCAAAAAAGAAGGGAGAAAAGAAGGGAGAAGTAGTACTCTGAAAAGAAGTGCTCTGCACAGTGAGCCATGGGCCAGTTAAAGTAGGAAAAGAAGTCTATAAGCCCTGCGGAGGCCAGGGTGGGTAGAAGAAAAAGCTCACAGCATGGGCTGGGGATTTAGCTCAGTGGTTCCGCTGCCTGCCTCCCAAGCGCAAGGTCCCGAGTTGGATCCCCCGTACCAAAAAAAAAAAAAAAAGAAAGAAAGAAAAAGCTCACAGCAGCCAGGAGCTTAATGGACACTCTCATTTATATCCCCATTCTGACATCAGATTTAGGCTGTCCCATCAAAACTCACTTGATCTTGTGCCAGAAGAATTGAAAAACACCATTCCCCAATTGGTATCAGGTGGAGAGTGTGATAATTGTTCTGCCCATGTGTTCTTAAGCTTTGTGTTCAATAGGTCTTCATGATTGACAGGTCATGCTCAATTGCCCAGCTGCCTTGCCACCCCCCAATCTCCTGCCTCACAACCAATTCATATCCTATGGACAATTCACCTTTCAAGTAATATCATAATAGAGCTGGGCATGTGGCTAGTGGTAGAGTGCTTGCTTAGCATGTGTTAGGCCCTGAGTTCAATTCCAAGCCCTGGAAAAAAACAATTGGACATTTGTAAATCTTCTCTACCCACTCCTACCCCTATCCTTGACCAAAAGGTGGAGATGGGACACATGAAGGAGAACGTCAGTTCTTGGTGAGACAGAATGAACAGGACCAGTTGGGAGTATCTTTGTTGAGGGAGGCAACAGTTGACAAACATTTACTGTTCCTCATTCATTCATTCATTCATTTATGTTGATTTTTTGAGAGAGTCTTGCTCTGTAATTCAGCCTGGCCTTGAACTCACTATGTAGACCAGGCTGGCTTCAAATTCACAGTGATCCTCCTGCCTCAGCCTCCCAAGTGCTGGGATTACAGACATGTGCCACCACACCTGGCAAGTTCCACATTTATTTAAAGAACTATATAAGTAGGATTAAGTTCAGCAACTTGTGACTGAAAAACTCAAATAATAGTGGCTTGAAAAGAAAGTTCATCTTTCATGTAATAGAAGTCTACAAATGCACATATTCTTTCTAATTACTCTGCCAGCCTCCTTCTATATCATGGTCTCAGAATTCTAGCCTCCTGTCTACATTCCAGGAACAGAAAGCAGGAAGGAAAGAAGAGAGAACAGTCCTTCCCTCTATGAAAATGTCCTAACATTTTCTATTATAACATTTCATATTATATCTGTTGACCACATTTTAGTCTTACTTAGCTGCAAAGGAGGCAGGAAGATTGTACTCTTTACTCTGAGAAGCAAAAGCTGTATGTTCTATTTCTAAGGAAGAAAGGGAAAACAGATATTGAGGGGTGATTTTAACATACAACAGAGGAGGGGATGGGTGGAAGATTAGAGGGAGAAAGATAGAACAGAAGAAATACACAAATTCTTGGCATTTATACTTCTTAAGGGTGGAAATATGCTAAAATAAAATTAGTACTCCATAATGTGGCCAAAGGCATGTGGACGGGTAACTTTAATATATTTGTACTATATCCAGTAAAAGATGGAACACTCATAGTAAGGCCAGGGGATAGACAGTAATTCAGAACTAGAATCTGGTCATGGAGGGTTGTGGTAAGAGCCAGCTACACAATTTGCATAGCCTAGCACAAAATAAAAATGTAGAACTCCTTGTTCAAAAAGAGCACTCCTAACACTATATACAAATGAGACATCCTTGGGAGTGACAAGAAGCAGTATATGCATGTCATACCTATCACCTCAGCTCACTCACATACTCCATTCCCCAATAAATTCCCACTGGGCTTCATTTACAGAATGCAAGTTCAAAGAGAAAATTATTAGGAATTTCAAGACAGTGACAAGAAGGCATGAAACCAAGGGCAAGGTCCTTCTGAGCATGAGGCCCTGTGTGACTGCGCAGGTAACATGCTCATGAAGCCAGCCCTGGAGATGTTGGACCTTGTCCCCAAATTAGATTAGCGACGAACTCTCAAAGAATGACACAGTCCTGGGATCTTACTGGAGAACTTTATTTTCCAGCTGGGACCCATGTACACTCCAACCAAGTCAGAGGACAAAGGCCCCAACTGAAATGAGGACTGCATATTTAAAGGGAAAAAAACACAGAAAAAGTCTCTCCTCCCATTCCCCTGGGTTACGGATTGTTGCAGAAGCTGGTTACAGAAGCCAGGATAAGCACAGTTAGTTCCTCCCATTCCCCTGGGTAACAGTTTGTTGCAGATCACCTGAAACACAGTTTCTGTTTATTTTACCTTGTGGTTACATGCATCAGTTAGGGGTGGGGTTTTCTCCCAGGAGACAGAGTGCAGTTGGAAGTCAGACATTTGCAAAATGGAGAAGAATGTTCTCAACATGGTGCTGGTATTGCTAAGTTGCTAAGTTGGGTCTCACAATGTGCCATTCATATCCTTCTTCCAGAGAATACTGACCAGATGTGAGGAATATGGTTAGCTGACAGCCTCCAGTTGTGATTTACTTCAGGATTAGCCTCAGCTGTATTGTTACTGGAGTTTTTAGGGTAAAAGCCTCAGCTCCAGGGGATCCCAACAGTCCAGGCCTAGCCATTTGTTCTGTAATGCTAATCAAGCAGATGAACAGTGGTGTAGGACAGGAAAAGAGCTTTAGTGAGCATAGCTATTCTGGAAAGCACAGAGAAGTTCAAGATCTGTCTTCAAGGGGCTAACAAAAACTTTGGTGTTTTATAAAAAAGGGAAAAATGCAAAGGATAGATATTTACATAACTGGGTGGTTGCATAGCTGGCAGCATGGGTAATCCTCAAGTTGTGGTCTGGTTGATCAGTGTCTCAGGACTGATTCTGTGAGGTCCCAGTAGAGCCATTATCCCTGGAGGGGCATCATGAGATGATGGCTCCTGCTTAGGGAGTAGCCCAGGTCCATCATGGGCTAATTGTTCCCACGTGGGGGGGTGTGACCTCATCATAGAGTAGTCTGTAAGACTCTGCTTTTCCTGGAATCTCAGGTGGCTGAAGGTTTAAGAGAATGACTCAAAGCTTCTAGGCATCACTCCAGGGGGTCTGGAACTGGGCTTTGTAAAAACTGGCAATTGGATGTCCTTGAAAATCCTGAAATTATTTTAGTTACACTTATCTTGTTCTCAGTCTTAAATGGAGATTAAATAGGCAGTAAACTTAGGGCCAAGAAAGTTTGCATTATAGACTTTCCTTAAGTGATTAACATGCCTAAGTGCAGAGCTAAGCAGGGATCTGACCCAAAGTTTCAAGGCAATCAAAGTATCAGCCTGCTTCTAGTTAAACTTTGGCCATTTGCAGGCCCAGCCTCTAGGTCCCTGTTACAACATCACTAACTTTACAATATTCTTGGGGAAGCACAAGCCAATGACTAAGCAAAACAATCTTCTTGGATAAACCTCTAATGAATAACTGAGCAAGGCTGTGGTACTTGAGACCAGCCATTTATATCCAACTTGAGGCTCATTTGATGGGCACAGTTTACTTAAAGCTCCCACTAGGCTGGCAGCAACTTTGCAGATCTGCAGCCCCCCACTCCTCCAGGGCTCCCCTTGCCCAGTCCTGCTTCCTTCCCATCCCCTTTCATGGGTGCTATTCCCAATAAAACTTTTGCACTCCTAGCTCCGTCTCAGTGTCAGTTTCCCAGAGAACCCAAGTTGTGACAAATTCATAAGAAGGTAATTATTTAATCTAGAAGAATAAAATTCAAGCCAGGCTTAGTGGCCTGTAATCCTAGCACTCAGGAGGCTGAAGCAGGAGGATTGCTGTAAGTTCGAGGCCTGGGCTATGTAGTGAGTTCAAGGTCAGCCTAAACTACATAGGGAAACCCTGTCTCAAAAAAAATTTTTTTAATTAAAAAAATTCACATATAGGGAGAATGAAGCCCAGGAAGCAACACAAGTCAAGGGGGATGTAATAAAACAAAAATATTGTATTGCTGTGGCTGGTGCACACAATCTATCAGGGAGAGAATGGGGGACCAAATCAGGAAATTGACATTCGTATAATACTAGTAACTTGACTATGAATATTTCCTAGATTATACCAAATAACAATATTTTAAGAGTTGAAGTGTTAGCATTTCAGCAGTGATATGTATATAAGTCAAGTATAATTGTTAATGCCTTACGTGGACTATCATTCTGAAATAGTTTCAGTGATGCTTGTGAGCATAGACAAACCTATATAAGTGCATTTCCTAGTTGTGTCTTACGTTATTTAACCTTTGCAGGAAGCCAGATGAAGAATACACGGGATCTCTGCAATATTTTTGCAAATTTCTATGAATTTATAATTATTTCAAAATAAAAACTTAAAATTAAACCTTTGTATTTCAGTGATGCTCTCTAGTCCTATAGATTTTGCTTTATACAATTGAGACATACTCCAGTTAAATTTTTATTATACTGTTTTTGTTCATTCAGTATCATATAGTCATTTTCCTATGCCATGATTACATTTGAATACCTCCACTTCTACTACTCAGTTTTAAGCCACTGTCCTCTCTCACCTGGTATTTTAGTTACTATTCCTGCATAACACATTATACCAAATCATAGTATGCAAAAACAACCACTTCATCTCATTCACGGTTTTTTTGTGTCAAGAGTTCAGGAAGGACTTGGCTAAATGATTCTTGCTTGGAATTTCTCATGGCATTGTAGTTAGGTGTCATCCAGGGCTGTAGTCACCTAAAGGCTCAGGTAGGCTGGATGTCCAAGATATTGCATTCAAAAACATGACAGTTAATGGTGGCTTTCAGCTGTGAGTTTATCTCCAGCTGTTGACCAGAGTACCTAACACATGGCTCCTCCAGCATAGGGATCTCAGTCAAACTTCTACATGATGAGCAACATCTACCATAGCAAGCATCCCAAGGGAGTCAGGTGGAAAGTTTATGAACTTTTATGACTACCTTAGTCTGTTTTGGTTATTACGACAAATACCTTAGACTGGGTCATTTATAAACAACAGAAATGTATTATTCACAGTTCTGATGGCTGAGACGTCCAAGATCAAGATGCCAGCTGAATCAGTGTCTGCTGAGGGACATTCCTTTTCTTTGTGTGTTCATATGGTGGAAGTGGCAGAAAGGCCAAACAGGCTCCCTCAAGCCTCTTCCATAAGGACTCTAAGTGGAGCATTCATGACCCAATCACCTCCCAAAGGTATCACCTCTTAATACCATCACCACCAGGATTAGGTTCAACATATCAATTTTGAGGGTACACTAATATTCAGGCCATAGCAATACCTAACCTCAGAAGTCACATAGCAACACTTCTACCAAACTCTATTGTTTGACACAGTTCCACAATTCAAAAGCAAAGCCCTCTACAGTCTACTCACAACAAAGCAACCAGGACTATTCTTCTAAAATTAAGGTCAAATTATTAGACTCTTCTGTTCAAAACCTCAAATGGCTTCTCATCTCTCTCAAAAAAAATCCAAAGTACTTAGCATAGTCCATAGGCCTATTAAGATCTGCCCTACTCTTTCCCCTACTTCCCCCATTGTTCATTTCACTTCAACTTGTGGGTTTCTGTGCTGTTCCTCGAACAAACCAAGCATAATTCTAACTTTATTTCTTTGCATTTGCTGTTTTTTGTTGTGGTTTGCCAAGAATGCTGTTTTCCCAGATATCTTCCTAGTTTTCAGTCTCATTTTTCTGGAGTGTGTCCTAAAGTTTCCTTTCATTAAAAAAAAAAAAATTATTTATTTATTTTTGTTTTTTGAGACAGGGTCTCACTATGCACTTCATTCAGGCTGGTCTTGAACTCACTATGTAGCCCAGACTGGTCTCTAACTCGCAGTGATCCTCCTGCCTCAGTCTCCTGAGTGCTGAAATCACAGGTGTGGGCCACCACATCTGGCTTCAAGTTTCCTTTCAGAAAGAGAGATAAACTTTCTTATCTTGCTTGTATAAAAATAAATTTCTAAAATAAATAAATAAATAAATAAATTTCTTTTGCCTTCATCTCTTATCTAAAGAATTTGACTCAGAATATTTTCTCCTCTGAACTTTTGTCCCCCAATATTTAATACTGAAACAATTTCAAACTGAAAAATAGTTAAAAGGATACTTTGTTCCACACCAATACACTCTTCACATAGATCCGCTAATTGTTTTATACATATACTTATATATAGCCACATTTTTTATTATTTGTTTGGGGTTTTCAGAATTATTTGAAAATAAGTTAAAGCATTCATGATATTTCACCTCAAATAACTTCAACCTGCATCTTGTAAGAACAAGAACGTTCTCCTCCATAACAAGTATATTATCACATCTAGAAAAATTAACATTAATCAACAATATCAAATGTACAGTTCATAGTCAATCTTCTTCAATTGTCATAATGTCTATAGTTTTTTAATTTTTCAGCCCAGAATACAATCAAGTTTAACACATAGTCTTTGGCCATGATTTTTTATTGTCTTAATTCTTGGGTGCTGGAAAATCAAGCCCAGCATCTTATGTATGCTAGAGAAGTGTTTTGCCACTGAGCTATAATCTGGTCTTATTGTCTTAATCTTGAACAGGCCTCTTAGATAGAGCCTTTTAGTTTTTCACAACACTGACTTTTTTTTTTTTTTTTTTTTGGTACCAGAGATCGAACTCGGGACCTCGCGCTTGTGAGGCACCCGGGGGAACCACTGAGCTAAATCTCTGGCCCAACATTGCCTTTTTTGAAGGATCTAGGAGAACTATTTTTTAATGTTCTATTCTCTAGAATTGTTTGTTTCTTCATGATTAGGTTCAAGTTAAACATTTCTAGTAAGAGTATTGTATATGTGAGATTGTGTACTTATTGCACCATATCAGAGGACATAGATTAGTAATGATTAGTGAACTGAAGTTTAATCATTTGGTTCAGGTGCTGGTTGCTAGATAACTGTAAATGAATGGATTTTTTTTCCTTAATAGTTAATAAAATAATCTGTAGACTGATACTTGGAGGCCATGTGAATAAACTATTTCCCAATAATCTTTCCCTCAAAGGTTTTAGCATCTGCTGAGATCCTTGCTTGAATCAATTATCATAAAAGTTCAAAGTGGTGGGTTTTTAGTAATTCTTTCTGGCTACCTGATGTTTTTCTATAAAAAAAAGAGCTTTCTACTTTTAATCCCTCTCTCTGTATGCTTTATTACTCATTTATTTTGATATAACACAATGGACCGATTGTTTTTTACTAATGTTTTTCTTAATTATCATCACAATTTTTGATGTTTGAATTGTTGCAGTTTTATTAAGAAATACTACTTACAGAAAAATGTGCCCTTTGATTCGTAAATAGTATCTGGCTTGGTAGACACTATATATAAATTATAAATAATTGGTATCACTATAACCTTAGACTTTCTTTAGTGTGGTGACTGTTACTGTGGTCTCATGCCAGGAAACCTGTGGAATTATTACAGAAGTTATTATTCCTGTAAGGCATAAGGTTGCTAATTCATTAGATTCCAAACCTGTCTGATGGGAAATCATGTTTGCTTATACTTAAACTACCAGTTGGGAGATGTTATGGCTTGTATCTAGATGTCCCCCCAAAGCCTCGTGCAGTCATAGGTGGGTTTTTTTTCAGAGGTGGCTAAATCTAGACTAATTGACTCATGTAAATCTAGGTGGCTAAATCTAGAGTAATTGACTCATGGTACAATCTAGAGTAATTGACTCATGGTACAATTCTAGAATGAAGGGTGCTAGGATTAAGAGTGGGTGATTACTAAATCATTCCACTGATTGGTTTGGCACTGCCCTAATCCTGGTAGACTGGATACAATAGAAGGGACAGAAAGAGGCTTGTCTTGCTCCTTCCTTGCTTTGCTACCTTTGGCTTGCCATGAACTATTTCTCCTCTGCAGTGCCTGTCTGCCATGCCACACTGGCTTGGAGCCAGCTGACTATGGACTGAAATCTCTTCAAGCTATAAGCCAAATAAACCTTTCCCCCCTTAACTTTGAGCATCAGGTATTTTGGCTCAGTCAGGAGAAATGTAACTATGACAGGAGACCAAAGTGAATAGCTTCAGTCCAGCTATTTGGACTGCTCCATCATCCGCTGCAAGGACTTCCATGGAAGGAAAACACTGAAAGCTGTCCTACTGGAGAGTGGTAAATTGTATTTTGTATCCCTTTGAGAAGCATATAGATACGGATATTTTTATGTGTCTGAATGTTTAATTAAACCCATGAAGACTCCCTAATGGAAAATGCACTATAAAAAGAATGCTCAGGGAAATCTTATTTCTTTCCCTAGCATTTGCATCCTATTCTCATCCATTTATGATTTATCCTTAACATTTCTTTTTAAAAATATAAGTATTTTTCTCACATAAAGATACAAAGCCTAAAGCTCCCAGCACAGAGGAGGCCTCCGGGTAGGTGTGCCATGGTTCCCAGCATGGGGGAGGCTTCTGGGTCAGCATGCCAAAGCTCCCAGCACAGAGGAGGCTTCTAGGTCTGCGTGCCATGGCTCCCAGCCCAGAGGAGGCTTCCGGGTCAGTGTGCCACAGCTTCCAGCCCAGAGGAGGCTTCCAGGTAGGCATGCCACAGCTCCCAGCACAGAGGAGGTGAGCCGGGCGGGCATCAGCAGCAACCCACCCCCATGTCGAAATGAGAAGACATGTAAACAAAACTCCAAACCAGACTTCCAGATCACCTACAGCAACCCCAAAGGGAAAGGAGATGGAACACTCTGATACTCAACCACCTGGACTCCCTGAACTAGCAACGAAAGAGGATCTGGAAAAAATGAAATCAGAAATAATTTCTCACATAAGAGCAGAGATTGTGCCCATAGTGTAAGACATGATTAATAAATCTAGAGAGGACACAGATAAAAAAATTGAGGAGCTGAGGAACATGATAAAATCCCAACATAGGAAACAAATGGAATCCATAAAACAGATGCAAGCAGATTTTGAGGAGATTAAAAACTCCATTGAAAGTCTATGCAGCAGAATGAGCCAATGTGAAGACAGAATTTCAGATATAGAAGATGATTGCAATTAATGACCAGGAAAAGAAAAAATTCTTTAAAATTGTAAGGGACCATGAGAAATCAATCCAGCAGCTGCTAGACGATGCAAAGAAGAATAACATAAGACTGATTGGAGTCAATGAAGAAACAGGAGAGAGTCCAAATGACATAAGAACACTGTTCACAGAAGTGATGGCAGAAAACTTCCCAAGCAGGGGAAAACATCTTGACATACAGATAAGCGAGGCATACAGTAATCCAACTAGCCTTGATCAAAAAACATCTACACATAGGCATATAATTGTTAAGATTCCAGAAACCGAACAGAAGAACAAAATTCTACAAGTAGTTAGATAAAAGAAACAAATCACATACAAAGGAAAGCCCATAAGAATCACAGCACAATTCTCAACGCAAGCACTCAAGGCAAGAAGAGCTTGGAGTAATGTATTTCAAGCCCTAAAGGAAAACAGCCTTCAACCCAGATTGATACACCCTGCAAAACTATCTTTAAAAATTGATGGTGAAATAAGATACTTTCATGACAAAGAGCAACTTAGGAACTTCATGAATACCAAACCAGTGCTCCAAAAAATTTTAGACAAAATCCTAGGAAAAGACAACAAGGATCACAACCCCAGGAAGCCCAGCAGAATGAATCCACTGGGCACGACAAGGAATTAAAAGAAAAAGTCATGACAATGATAATGCAGTACATATCAGTTATAACCATCAATGTTAATGGTCTCAACTCACCAATCAAAAGAAAAAGACGGGCAGAATGGGTCAAGAAGCAAGATCCAACAATATGCTACATACAAGAAATACACTTAATTCAAAAAGAAACTCATAGACTGAAAGTTAAAGGGTGGAAAACAATACTCCGTGCAACGGGAACCCCCAAAAAAGCAGGAGTAGCTATCCTATTTGCAGACCAAGTGGCTTTCAAACCGACATTGATTAAGAGACAAAGAAGGACATTAAATCCTTGTAAAGGGAACAATCCAAGAGGAAGAGATGACAATCATAAATATCTATGCACCAAACACTAGTGCACACAACTATATAAAAAAATACTAATGGACATGAAAAGTCATATATGCACTAATACAATGGTAGTGGGGGACCTCAATACCCCACTGTCACAAATAGATAGATCAACTAGACTAAAAATAAGTAATGAAATAGTAGAACTCAATTGAACTCTTGAACAAATGAACTTAACAGATGTTTACAGAGTGTTCCACCCCACCAAATCAGAATACACATTGTTTTCAGCTGCACATGGGTCATTCTCCAAAATAGACCACATACTCACTCACAGAACATGCTTAAGTAAGTGCAAAGGAATTGAAGTTATCCCCTGTATATTATCAGACCATAGTGTGATGAAATTGGAGATCCATAGCAAAAGAAACTCAAAAAATTTCATAAGCACGTGGAAATTGAACAACACACTTCTGAATAACCAATGGGTCACAGAGGAAATTAAAGAAGAAATCAGATAGTTCCTTCAATTAAATGACAATGACAATACAACATATTGGAATCTATGGGACACAATGAAAGCAGTCTTATGAGGGAAATTCATAGCAGTGAATACTCATATTAGGAAAACAGAGCGAGCCCAATTAAACACTCTGATGCTGAACCTCAAGCTTCTAGAAAGAGAAGAGCAGGACAAACCCAAAGCTCATACAAGGGAGGAAATTATAAAGATCAGGGCAAAAATTAATTCAATGGAGACTAAGAAAACAATACAAAAAAATCAATGAAGCCAAGAGTTGGTTCTTCGAAAGACTCAACAAAATTGACAAACCCTTAGCCAACCTTGTCAGAAAAAGGAAAGAAAAGCCCCAAATCCATGCAATTAGGAATGAAAAGGGTGAAATTACAACAGACCCAGCAGAAATCCAGAGGATCATCAATACCTACTTCCAGAACCTATACGCCAATAAGATGGAAAACACAGAAGAAATGGACAGATTCCTAGATATGTATGAATTACCAAAGTTGCACGAAGAAGACCTAAAAATTCTAAACAACCCAATATCAACCAATGAAATTGAAAATGTAATTAAAAACTTAACAACTAAGAAAAGCCTGGGTCCTGATGGCTTCACCACAGAATTCTACAAGACATTGAGATAGGAACTGCTGCCACTACTGTTTAAACTCTTCAATGAAATTGAAAGGGAAGCAATACTCCCAAATTCATTCCTGGAAGAAAGCATCACCTTGATCCCCAAAGCAGAGAAAGACCCAAATGAAAAAAAGATCTATAGGCCAATCTCACTAATGAACATAGATGCAAAAATCCTTAATAAGATACTGGCAAATAGAATGCAGAAGATCATCAAAAAGGTCATGCACCCTGACCAAGTGGGATTCATCCCAGGGACGCAGGGATGGTTCAACATAGGCAAATCAATCAATGTAATACACTATATCAATAGAGCCAGGGACAAAAACCATATGATCATCTCAATAGATGCAGAAAAAGTATTTGACAAAATCCAACATGCATTTATGATAAAAACCCTACCAAATATTAGAATAGATGGTCTCTACCTCAAACTGAGAGAAGCCATCTATGAAAAACCAACAGCCAATATCATACTAAATGGTCAAAAACTGAAATCCTTCACACTAAAATCAGGAACAAGACAAGGATTTCCACTATCACCACTCCTGTTCAATATAGTTTTGGAAACATAAGCTACAGCAATGAGACAAGAGAAAGAAATAAAAGGAATAAAGACAGGAAATGAAGAAGTCAAATTGTCATTATTTGCAGATGATATGATACTCTATTTCAAAGACCCCAAGAACTCCACCAAAAGTCTTCTAGACTTAAAACAAAATTCAGTAAAGTAGCTGGATACAAAGTCAACACACAAAAATCAATAGCTTTCCTCTACATGAACAACAGACTCACTGAGAGAGAAATAGGGCAAACAATTCCTTTCACAATAGCATCCAAAAAACTGAAATACCTAGGAATCAACCTAATGAAAGAAATCAAAGACCTCTTCTCTGAAAACCATAGCACTTTGAAAAAAGAGATTGAAGAGGATGTCAGAAAACGGAAAGACATCCCCTGCTCCTGGGTTGGAAGGATCAACATAGTGAAAATGGCCATACTCCCAAAATTGCTATATAGATTCTATGTAATCCAAATTGAAATCCCAGCAGCATACTTCATGGAACTTGAGAAAACAATACAAAAATTCATTTGGAAAAAGAAGAGACCCAGAATAACAAAAGCAATTCTAGGTAACAGAGACATGGCAGGGGGTATTACAACCCCCAACTGGAAACTATACTACAAAGCTACTGTGATAAAAATAGCATGGTACTGGCAAAGAAACAGACCTGAGGACCAGTGGAACAGATTAGAAGATGCAGAAACAACGCCAGACACACTCAGCCACCTCATCTTTGACAAAGGAGCCAAACACCCTCACTGGAAGAAAGATAGCTTCTTTAACAAATGGTGCCAGAGAAATTGGGTTTCAATTTGTGAAAGACTAAAACTAGACCTATATCTCTCACCATGCACTAAACTAAAATCAAAATGGATTAAAGATCTAAATATTAAAACAGAAACGCTGAACCGGCTGGAACAGAGGTTAGGTAGAACTCTTGAAGCCATTTTTGTAGGAAAAGACTTTATGAACAAAACCTCAGTTTCCCGTGAAGGAGCACAAACAATCAACAAGTGGGATCTCTTCTTATTAAAAGGCTTCTGCACAGCAAGAGAAACCACCAGCAGTGTGAAGAGACAACCCACAATGTGGGAAAAAATCTTCACCTGCTTTTCCTCAGACAAATGTCTATTATCTCGAATCTATAAAGAACTTTAAAAGATCAGACCTCCCAAATTTAAAGACCCAATCTGAAAATGGGCATCTGAAATGAACAGACATTTCTCACACAAAGAAGTAGAAATAGCAAATCAATACATGAAAAAATGTTCAACATCACTGGTCATTCGAGAGATGTAAATGAAAAGAACGTTGAGATTCCACCTCACTCCAGAAAGAATGGCTGCTATCATGAAATCAACCAATAACAAATGCTGGAGGGGCTGTGGGGAAAGAGGAACCCTGCTCCATTGCTGGTGGGAGTGTAGACTGGTGCAAGCACTGTGGAAATCAGTATGGAGATACCTCAAAGAACTAGGACTGGAAGTCCCATTTGACCCAGCTAGTCCTCTGCTGGGTATCTTCCCCAAAGAATTAAAAGAATCATACCAGAGTAATATATGTGCACCCATGTTCATAGCAGCACAGTTTGTAATAGCTAAAACTTGGAAACAGCCCAAATGCCCATCAACTGGAGACTAGATCAAGAAAATGTGGGGGGTTTTTTTTGATAAAATGGAGTACTTCTCAGCCATCAAAAATGAGATATTAGGGACATTTATTGCTAAATGGATGCACATTGAAGCAATACTCTTAAGTGAAATAAATAGGACACACATGTGTAAATACTGAATACTTTCTCTAGTGTGAAAAACTGAAAGTGTAAATTAGGACTAAAAGGTATAATAGATAATGTGAAATAGGAAGAAAAAGGGCAAAGGGGAAGGGGAAGTGGGAGGGGTAGGGGAAAGGAAAGAAGGGAATGGAATTAACATGAGAAAATGAAAAAAGTAAACAAAGTCTTTGTAAATAGGGATGGAGGGGTTGAAGGGAGGGCAGGGGAAGTGGGAAAAAGTAAGAACCAAGAGAGCATGTAAAGGTGCATATCTCCAATGATGAATGTCATTATATTGTACACCTAAAATGTACCAATAAAAGGATATTAAGAAAATAGAAATCCACACACATATACACACAAATGTATTTCTGATAATCCTGAAATTCCAATATCCTGAATATCCTGAAAACCACTCCCTATTAATTCACAGGGATCTTCTTCATTTTTAATGGCTACACAGTGTTTTATTGAGTAGATAAATCAAAGTTCCTGCAACCAGTCTCCTATGAATAGACATGTAGATTGTTTTGAATAGGTAGATATCAAAAATGATTTCAAGCCAGGTGTGGTATCCTCAAGAGGCTGAGGCAGGAGGATCACAAGTTCAAGACCAGCTTGGGCTACATATTGAGTTCAAGGCCAGCCTGCACTACACAGTAAGACTGGGTTTTGAAAACAATTATAATTATTTCAGAAGCAGGGTATGCTGGTTCATGCCTGTAGGTCCAAATAGTAGGGAAGCTAAGACAGGAGCATTGCCTCAGTCCAGGAGTTGAAAGCCGGGCTGGGCAATTTAGGAAGACTTTATCTCTGAAATAAAAATGTCCACAATAAATAAGCTTATGCATATGCTTTTCCCACTTGTGGAAGTATATCATTAGGATACATGCTAAGGGTAAATAAATAAATGGATTTGTTAGATATTACCAAATTCCTCACCACAGGGGTTGTACCATTTTGCATTTGAGCCAGCAATGTATGAATGTGCAATACATGTCTGTAGGTAGGGAATAAAATTTTCAAAACTAGGTGATGTTATCCCCCCAAAATACATAAAACTATATTTCGATGAAACAAAATCACAATATCATATGGCAAAAATATTCTGAAATATCCATGGCATAAATGAAAATTAAGTTGGCTAAAACCAGAATTTAAAGTAAAAAACAAAGCAAAGCAAAAACCTAAAATGAAATGACATAGTTAAAATTCTGCATTAGTAGCAGTACAAGCAGAATTAGAAATGCAGAAAACTACATAAGTAAAATGAGGAATAAATTTACTTAGCCCTTTCAGATACAAGAGAAGATAAGGACAGATATGAAAATAATGATAAAAGACAGAAAGGTGCTCTAATAGGGTAATTGTGATAGTCAGTTTTCTGACTCTGTGACAAAATACCTGAGACGATCAAGTTACAAGAAGGAAAGATTTATTTTGGTTCATGGTGTAATAGGTTTCAGTCCATGCTCACCTTGCTCCATTGCTTTTAGAGCAACATCATAGTGGAAGTGTATGGCAGAGGTGCCATGAGGTGGTCAGGAAGTTACCAGATAGGAAGAGGCCATGGTCCCCCTATCCCCTTCAAGGGAAAATCCACAATAACCTATCTTCCTCCAACTAATCCTCACCTCTTAAAGGTTTCCCCACCTCTTAAAAGCTCCACAAGCTGGTGACCAAGTTTTCAAAGGATGAGCCTTTAGGAGACATTTAAGAGCCAAACCATAACAGTTATAGGTATTTTTCAGGAAGAAATCAAACATTTAATAATACAGGCAATAATCCAAGTTAGAGTAGAAGAAAACTGTTCTATCATAAGGATCAATAAAAACCCCAGATTTCAAATTCACAGACTGTACCAGGCATGGTGGTACATGCCATCATTTTACCTACTAGGGAAGCTGAGGCAGGAAGATTGAAAGTTCAAGGCCAATCTGGCCAATGTAGTGCGACTCTGTGTGTAAAAAAAAAAAAGCAAAAATTCACAGACTAAAAGGATGTATGCTACCATTCACACATACAAACACCATCACAAAATTTTTAATTTCAGGGAAAAATAAAACAATTTCCTATAAGAATTCTGGAGGTGAACACCTCTTTAAGAAGATATTAAGTGAAGCTACCAAATATAAATTTCCCAAGTTAATGTTTAGAAAATACCATCATCTCAATTAAATTAACCAAGAGAGTTCTTCATAGATTAAATAAATCCAAAATTCATTTAAAGATATAAGACTGCATTAATGGAAGGAATGTACAAATATTACAAATAATTTGGAAAAAAAACTATTGGGAAGAGACTAATTCTTCCATTTGGTAAAATCTACAATGATGCAACAATGAATAAATCAATGTGCCACTGATGTCAATATGGCAAGAATAAGCAGTCAATATAACTGAAGAGACAATTCCAAAACAGACCTTAGTTTTTATATTATATGAGATAAAATTAATCAGTGGAGTATGGAAATATTTTTCAGTGGACCATCTGTTATGAATTATTAACTACATGTGGGGAGAGACTACTTAGATAATCGCCCTTTCTAACATAACAAAATATATACTTTGAGATCAAGTTTTAAAATATCAAACCACCAAAAAACGAGAAGGAAACAGATTTTTGTCCTTCAGATCTTAGAAGGACAGAAGGGAGATGAGGGCAATGGAGAAAAAGAATCAAGATGTATCATTTACAGGTACAAATTCCCTATGATGAATGTGATCATTATGTATATCTAAAATGTACCAATAAAATTAATTAATTAAAAAAGTGGAAAATCAAAGGAGAAGCACCCTCTTAGTTTAAAGCAGTGGAGGGCTGGGGATGTAGTCCAATGGTAGAGCATGTGCTTAGCATGCACAAGATCCTGGGTTCAATCCCCAGCACAACCAAATAAATAAATTGTAATGGAAAAATTACTAAAGAATAGAATATTAGCATGGAAATTTTAAATTTCTGCATATCTAAAATATCATAAACAATACCAGGATATATAATTAGAATAAAGTATTTTTGGTGAAAATAACAGATGAAAGGTATCATATGGAGTACAGAAATCAGCTACAGAAAGGTGTGAACTGATTCACAATAAAAGAAATTGAAATGGCTAATATATGGACAAAGTAGTCATCAATAATCAAAGAAACACTGATTTAAACAGCAATCCCATGCTGACTTTTTACTTTTCAAGTTATTATAAACAGTTAAGATGTTAACTTGCTTAATGTTGGGGTTGGTGCAATAAGAAGTCAGACTTTCTTAGACATTACTGATGAAATATAAATTTCTACAATCTCTTGGGTAATTTGGTAATTTCTCTCAAAAAACCTTTAAAAATGCTCCTATGTTTTTACCCCCATAATCTTATTTTTAGTACTTTTTTTGAGGAAATTCTAAGAAATAGATACAATATTTTATGCACAGAACATTCATCCCCGTGTTATATATTATATTAAAAATTGGAAAGTACTAAATGCTTAATGTTAGAAGACAATGGTTGAATAAATTATAGTACATGACTTGAATGTACTGTATAATGTAGTTTTTAAAAAGTTAAAATATCTATATATATATTAAGTAATTATTATGTAAAGTACTACACTGTTTTATATTCATTTGCTCATTTAGCACTCACTTCAACCCTTCCAAGTGATGTCTGCCCCTCTTTTCTGTCCTCTGATGGCCAACCTGTATGGCCAATCTCCATAGGCTTTCTTGCCAGCTAGCTTCTGTTTGGGTTAGGTCTACGTGTTGCCAATAAGTTGAGGGTTCAGATAAAAATCATGACTCAGCAAAGTGTAGTTCTGCTAGTAGTCCTGATGCCACTGGACCACACCAGATAATGCTGAATACTGTCACTTGACACAGCTGTCTGCTGGTCTCTGCTGCTGCTTGCTGGTGTCATTTGATGCTAGCTTATGCTGAACACAGTGGGTCAATCGTGTTGGGTGCTGGTCTCAGTTGCTGATCTTCACTAGCTGAGCTCTTCAGGGCTAAAAGTCCCTAGTGTTTATTACTCCTTCTTTGAAAGTGACTGCTTTGCTCATACTACTCAGGAATCCTGCGTAGATTTACAGGGCCTTCTAAGCCCACACTACCTGAGAAATTACAAGAAGATTTAAAGGACCAACAGAGTGAAGCTTTACTTTAACAGGACCTGTGCAGCAGCACATCAGTACAGATGGAACCCTCTGAGACCAACCCAAGAAATGTTGGCCAGGCGTGGTGGCACACACTTGTAGTCCCAGCACTTGGGAGGCTGAGGCAGGAGGATTACCACTAGTTCAAGGCCAGCCTGGGGCTACATAGTGATTTCAAGGCTAGTTTGGACTACATAGCAAGACCCTGTCTCAAAAAAAAAGAAGAAAGAAAGAAAGTAAGTAAGAAAGAAAGAAAGAAAGAGAGAGAAAGAAAGAGAGAAAGAGAGCAAGCAAGGAAGCAAGAAAGAAACGTGAGGGGTGCACTCCTTATATAGCAGCAGGAACCTTGTGACTGGTCCAAGGATAAGCTTATGCTTGTCTCAATTCAGACCTCCTAATTAGTCCAAGTGTAGTTCAAATGTATGAGTGGTGGCTGGGGGTGTCCAGGACAACTGCAGCTGCCATGGCAGTGATTCAGTGAGAGGGCAGGGCAGTGAGAGCTGTTTGATTAATGGCTGTTGCATCTCCATGAGAAGTGGTGGGACTGAAACCAGGAAATCTTTGGGAGGGTCAATTATGTTCATTGCAGCTTACTGGTGTTTGGAGAGGTCACAGAGCAACCTGAGGGGAGCCAGGATGATACTGGATACTGAGGCAAGTTGTCCAAGTTCATTTTAGGGGGAGAGAGAGCAAAGGGAAGCAAGGGGAGGGACATAACAGCTATTTCTCAAACTCAGGACCTTCTCGCTGGCACAGGAAAAAAAAAAGAGAGTCGGGGGCTTCTCTGCCTCATATGGAGAGTAGCAGCAGAAGACCAGAAGGAGGGAGATTAGAAAGTTTGAGTATTTATTCTCCTGGCTCTCTCCCTGCTGGCTCTCTGTGAGCTGGCTGCCTTGATGGGTCAGGCAGCTCTTTCCAAACAGCTCCTTAGTCTAAAACACTCTCATCACTTTCTTTGAAGAATTCATAACTTTGGTATCCCTGTATTTATCTACTCTTGCTCCCTTCAGCCCATTATTCCCATGGCAGGCAGGCAGACCTTTTCAAAATGCAACAAAGGCTTATTGCCTCTTGCTTAAGATACTTGCAGTGGACACCAGTGCTTTTAGGATAAAGACCAAGATTTTATTTTTTTATTTACAGAGCTGGAGATCAAATATCAGGGCCTTGTACATGTTGGGCAAGGGCATCCTAACCCTGAGCTATATCTCCAGTTTAAGGCCAAGGATCTGATTTTGGCCCTGCTTACTTCAGCAGCCTTGTCTCCTATGCGTCTCACTTTACCATGGCTCTACTGCCTGCCTTTCAGTTGCTCCCAGTGAACCATGTTTCTTTCTACCACAAGGCTGTTGATTACATTTTTGTGGTACTGGGGATTGACCCAGGAGATTCCCACTGAGCTACATTCCCAGCCTCCTCCCCCGACAGGGATCTTGCTAAGTTGCCCAAGTGGGATTTGAACTTGGAATCCTCCTGCCTCAGCCTCCCAAATTGCTCCCTCTTTCTGGAATATGTTATACTCCCTCTCCCAAAGGTAACCTTTAAAGTGGTCAGACCACTTGTCAAATAAAATATGTGAGAGGCCATGTATTTGGACCCAGCACCTCACACTGGGTACAAACCAAACCAATGTAGAGTTAAATCACAGTGGCTGGCCTTTGGTCTGTTGCAGGAGGCCGTGTAGCCAGTTAACCAGTTAAGCTGTAACCAACTCATTTCTTTATATTTCACTTCCATTTTTCAATAGATGCTGTCTGATCTCATTGTTGACTGGAGCTTTAAGAACCTGCTCTGGTTTTGGGAAGTGCAGGAATCATTTTTTGTTGGTTTGTTTAACTTTGTTTTGTGTTTTTGTTTCTATTTTGCTCAGATAAACTCCTTGACATAATTGGCCTGAGGAATTTTCCTCACTAAGGATCTTTCCAACATAATTTTGGTCAGGGTTTGTATTTACCCATGGAATATGTGGTTGTCTATTGCTTCTAGACTATGTTCAATGAAGATAGTCTCTGTCATGCATTGCCTGTGTATCTCTAGTACCCTGCTATGTCTACCACATAGTGTGATATGAACTATCTGAGTGAAAATGAAAGCAATGGTAATAAGGAGAAAGGTAGGCAGAATCATATTAGAAAGAGCTGAATTCTTTCTGTTATGTATTTCCTCTCTATATGCTTCAAAATCTACCGTGATGAAAATGATTCCAACTTAATCCAGTCTCAAGTTCTTTTCTAAGAAGTAAAAACTATTAAAACTGGATAAAACTCCATCTATATTTCTTTACAGCTTACCCAATAAGATGTTTTATACAGAATGCAGTTGGGCAGACACGAGAAATATTTTAGAGTGAGAAAAGATATCTAGTTAACTTCCTGGAGTTCTCATCACTTTGGATTCCTGTTATAAGTTCGGACGTTTACTTATTTATTTATTTTTGAGACAAAGTCTCGCTGTGCTGTTCAGGCTGGCTTCAAACTCGTGGTGATCCTCCAGCCTCAGCCTCCAGAGTGCTGGGATTACAGGCGCATGCCAACATGCCCAGCTAGGGATCTATTTTTGAGGGTTCCGGTGATGACAAATTCAGCTTTAGGAAGCTAAGAATAAAAGTGGAAATTTAAGGAAGGGATAAAAGTAGCAAGACTGAAGGCTGGCTGCACAGTTAAGTGTCGGCACTAAATATAGCTCGCTCAGTAGGATAGGGAAACACGTTTTGTTTTGTTTTGTCTTGGCACCTTTGCCATCTTTTGACCTTCACGTTTAAATTGTGACGCCACTTAATCTGTGATATGTGGGCGATTTTTTTCTTGCTTACTTGCTTCAATTTTCATTAAGCACCTGACCTTCAAAAACCCTACTGAGAGCTAGTAACTACACCAACTCACCCAATGGACTCCACCCACTCCAACCCGCCCCTTGCCCAGGACCGCGCCCAGCTGCACAGACCTCTCCCACCCAATGTGACGTTCAAGCGGCCTAGACCATGTGTAGCCAGGGAGGTGGTCCCGCGAGCCTTCGGGTTCATTTCCTTCAAATATTTGCGGCTGTATATCCCTTGCAGTCAAAATACCTTCCAGATAAAATGTAGTAATGAATGTTCCAGGTAAAGCACCAGTGGACATATGCACACCCGCTCATCCATTCTCGCCTGGCCACTGTCCTCCCTCTTGTAGTGGTATCTCCCGGCTAAAACCGGCGCGAAGTTTTTTTTCCTACTGCGCATACGCACGCACCGCCTACACGCAAAGAAGGCGGAGTTAGGTTTCGCTAAAATGTTTTTTCCGCGCCTCAGAGTGGGCCGGGCGCTCAGCTGCGCCTCTGAGGTAACAATTCAAGACAGCAGGGTCAGAAGGGCTTTCGCCAGTAGGGGAGAGTTGGGGTACAGAAAGTCTCTCTTAGCGACCCGAAAGCTAAAAAACCATGACTTTACACAGGTTTACCTTCTATCCCAGAGACCGCCGTGGCCGCAGCAGGGGAAGAGGGCGTGAGGCGATGCAGGGTTCCCAAACCCCGGATTCCGATAACCAGGACCAGAGCCTGGCCCCCGCTGTGGGCGCGGCTTCGACCCTCTGGTCGGGGCGGAACGTCTTACCAGACAGGCAGACCTTCTTCTACCCTCCTTCCACCAGCCGACCAAACACGTCCACCTCAGACCCGAACTCTGACGTGTCCCCCAGCACTAATTCTGCCCGGGGCTCTAACCCCAACTCCAGGACTGGCTCCAGAGGCTTTGGTGCCCAAGGCCGGAGAGGGCTGAACCCAATACCAGCCACTCCCTCGAGTGCCTCAGTTGGGGCCACCCCAGCCTCCAGTCCTGACCGTGACGCTGACAACCGCAGGGTAGCGGGACCTGGCTCGCCCTTGAGCTCCTCCGCACTGTCGCTCTACGGCCCTTCGGAGTCTTCTCTACCTAGCTTTGCCTACGAGTCCACACTAAGTTCCTCCCCAACCTCAGTTTCCAGCACACCCCGAGGGTCTCTACAAGAACTCACCCCGAACTTAACGTCTCGCCCCCCTCGCCTGTGGGCCCCAGAACTCCCAACATCCAGTAACTCTTCCCACCTGTCCGTACAGGTACAGGTTCCTCCTACACCAAGTATCCCCCCACCACCCTCAGCACAAGAGCCCCTCACGTCCTCCCCGCCTAGCTCCCGTTGGATATCGGTACCACTGCCTTCTGTACGCTATTGTAGCCATTCCCAAGTGTCGGTATAGGGGACTCCTTTACCCAGTAACATCCCCGGAGTGTCAGGACAATCGCGCGCCCGGGTCTTAAGAGTCTGGCTTCCCCGGGGGAGCTCTAGCAGGATCAGCCCCGCCCACGGGCGGTCCCAGAGTGTCAGCAAGAGGGTCCGCCCCAATCTTAGGGCCCCGTCCCACCCGGGTATTAGTAGGAAGATTAGCTCCGCCCTCGAACGCCAGGCGGGGATCAGTTGAAGAGATCGCCCCGCCCTTAGCTGGCCCTACTCTTATATCCACGCCTCAGAAGAATCTCAACCAAAGCATGGCGAGTCCAGAGAAAGCAAGTACTGCAGGCCTCATGTTCGACGTAGTGGTGATAGGAGGCGGCATTTCAGGTTAGTGTGGACCATAGTGGTGGCCTGAGCGATCCTGGCTGGCCCAGGGACAGGGACTTGTAATATTGCCATGGTGTTTCGAGGGGTCTCTCCTGCAAATGAGAGTGTGACAGTGGCCAGGCTCCAGATCTTGCAAAGTGGGAGTGGAGGTTGGATCAGTTTTGCTGGTGGTGTGAAGGGGGGGCTGGGGGTGGGAAATAATTTTACTCTTACTATTAAATACTAATATTTGATTAGGTTTTGCTGGGCGGTTACATTTAACACATTATGTGGATTTTCTCAATCCCCAACAATCCTGTGAGATGGTATCACACCCTCCCACCTTTTTTTTTTTTTTTTTTTTTTTTTTTAACAAAAGCGACCAGCCGAAGTCTGAGGAGTTTCAGTAACTCTTCTGAGGTCAAATTGACTAGCTGGGAAGTACCTGAACAATTTTCTTCCATTTAAGACCCTGACTCCTAAAGCCAGAGGTGGCTGCTTTGCCTCACTGACTTCCCGTCTCTTTCCCTGGATCGAACATCAGCATAAGATTTTTGTAGTACTGAAGTAGTAATAATATTAATCTAATTCTGCTGTTCTCTAAGTACTTTTCCTTGGAAAATTTGGTAGGTGAAAAGCAAGGAGGTAGAATCCTTTAGTGAAAAGTAAAATTTTAAAAAATGAGAGAAGGGTGAGCTCTTCGGTTCTGCTGACTCCTGCCAGTTTTCTCAGGATCTTCAGGAAGGCGTAAGGCGTTTTTGCCCCGGAGTAATCCTTTTATGAAGCAAGAGCTGTGGGCGAGTTAGGGAGTGCCCTGTTTTGTCCTTTCTCTAAGAACACCTGCATATTGTCTGCTGGTCTTGGCTTGGGTTTGTAGCTGACAATGGTATGTGAAGCCTTTCAGTATCTTTCTGAAGCCTCATCATGATTGATACATTAAATTGCCACTTATGTTGTGATAATAGCCAAAATGTTTGAAATTTAGTAACTACGTTGTGTTTCGGCCCTCCTTAGAATCACATACTGATCTATCCCTTTCTCTCCAGGTATTAATAATTTTAGAGATATCCCTGCAGGATCTGATTTAACAAGAGAAAGAAGAGGGAAAAAGTAAATAGGGTGGCTCAACAGGAGTTATTTTTATATATGATCCTTTTGAAGAAACTCTGAATATGTTTATAAATTGATTTTGAAAGCAGTTTTTTATTTGTCCTGTGCATGATAAACAGTCTTTAACCACCAGAGAAAAGATTGGCATGGACTGCTGGCTTTGACAATTTCAACCAGTGCCACCAAAAACAAGAACAACCTGGTGGAGAGTAAGAAAATGGAGCAATTCTCTTGTTTCCCTTCTTTCATTTATTTACGTATTCCTTTCACAAACACTTGTTGCATGCCTGCAATGTAGTGGACTGGTGTTTACAAAAACCTGGTTCTTCTAGGCAGAAGCCTAGGAGCAGTTTGATTATTGATCACTGGAACATAAATATGGTCGTGTGTAGTGTAAATTATTAAGAGTTCCATCTCCTCTCATCACTATGCCACAATTCAGGGGTCTTTCTGGGGTTTTATTCTTGTCTTTTCCTTAGTTTGTCTCTGGTATTCCTTAATGAGTTTTGTCATTTATTTTGCTTCTGCCTGATTACCTGCTCTTTTTCCTTTCTAGTACTTGACTCCTAATACTTGGTCATTAGCAGAGGTTGATTTAGTATGTAGCAATGAACATTATGCTTTATGGCTTTACAACTTTAGGCCCCTTCTGGTTCTCATTCTAAATAAATAACTAGTTCCACACTGAATTTTGTATTCACAGTTTTGCTTTCTTCTATCTTAAAGAGGACATCCAAATTACATAAGGACTCACAAAACCTAGATCTGTCCATGTTCATTATTAATTATTATTTGTTCATTTCCATTTGGAAGAAATAGAGGACATTTTCTGCGTGGTAGTGTGCACTGTTCTTCCAAAAGCCTGTGTCCAATATATCAGTGGCAGTGGAAAAAGCGCTTGACTGCCTAATGTCCTATCAGTCAGATCTGAGTGATTTTAATACCAACTGACTAGAAACACTGCTTTCTGTCTGTGATGCCTTCCCAGCTGGCTTACAACTAAAAGTAGATGCAAATGTGTCTCATGTTAGGTCCTAGACATAAACTAGGTGTTTCCAGAGTGGGTGATAGCCATTATTTCTCAAACATTCTTGGGAAGAATCAGTTTTGTGTGTGCTTTGCCATATCCCATGAGTTACTTAATAATCCAGTTTTAAATGCTTTTGGATATTGCTTAGAATGTTTTGTCAGGAATTGCACACTTTGATATATTACCCACACATTTATAATGTATGGCCAGTACTTTGCATCTGCAGTGTTATTGCTATAATACACCTCCCAAAGAGAACATTCTAAATGACATGATTCAAAATCAATTGACAATAGAATTATAACTATCTTTGCACAAAGAATAGCAGTGTTTTGATATGTCTCCTTTTTGTCATTAAAAACAGAAAACAGCACACACTCAGAAAGCTTTTTTCTGTCCTCTGGCCAATTAAATAATTTTATATATAGTTGAGAGGGGAAACAACCCTGCTTATTTATTAGTATAGCAGTTTCTTTATCATACCTTGTCTCCTATCCATCATCATCCATCATCACCCAAAAAGATTTTTTTTTTCAAAAAGATTTTTTTGAAATCTTTTCATGCTTTCTGTGACACTATTGGATCCAGAATTTTTGTCCTGTACTCATTGTTCCTTTTCCATTCCTTTCACTGAGCTCATATTTCTAGTTTTGAAATGGCCTTAAGGTTTTCCTGTTCATCAATTTTGGGCTTTTTAGAATTCTCTGTCTTTCTTTTTTTGTTTTTTTTGGTACTGGAGATCGAACTCAGGACCTTGTGCTTGTGAGGCAGGCGGTGGAATCACTGAGCTAAATCCCCAGTCCTCTCCCTCTCTTTCTTATTCTAGAACTTTAGTGTTCCTTTATCTGTAGAAAGTTCTCAAGGCTCTAATTCAAATCTCTTTCTCTGAATTCCTGTCCTGTAACTTATCTGCTCCTAGCTATTTCACACTATTTCACACTGCAGATTTAACATGTCTAAAACCTTCTCTTTCCCAGTTGCTTGACCCTTTCCTTGGCATGATCAACATTTCCATCATTTTTAACACATCTTTTTCTCTCATCTTCTATCCTCCTCTGCTTTTTTGTAGTGCTAGCGATCAAACCCAGTGCCTTGTACATGCTAAGCACATATTCTATCACTGAGCTACATCCCCAGCTCTCCTTCGCCCTTTTAACAGATCCTTCTACTTCCTCTTTTTGAGCTGTTCTACCTCCCCACTGACTACTCCCCTGCTCCCATGCCCAAGACAGATTCTGACCTCTGATTATGACACTTTCCTAGTGGCCCCCTTTTATATTAGTGGCTTTCCATCACATCCATCCTGCATGCAATATTCTCCCAGACTTGATTTACCTTGAATATTTCTTTCCTTACCTCACTCTTCTGCTCAGGACCTTCAGTGGTATCCTATTACCTGACTCTCAAGCCCCCTCTCCATCCTCCCAGTTTGTTGGACAAGTAGCATTTCTCACTCTTCCCCAACATGGACTTGAGCTTTACTCACAATACTTCTTGTCCTAGTGCTGCACTATGTTTATTTTGTCCTTCAGGCCTTCTCTTTTTTCATCTTTCTTAACATGGAAGTGCTCCTCTCTGACCATTTAGTTAATCCTGAAATACCTACATGAAGATCCTTTCCTTAATCATTCTGGCTCCCACTGATTTGTCTGCCCTCTTGTAGAGCTCATAATAACTACTTTACAATTTGTACTTATTTTCTACCTATTTCTTGATTTTCTTTTAAGGACGGTGGTTGAACCACTAACTTTAGATGCTACTTTTTTCTCATAAGCTGCCACAAATAGAACAAATGACAGAAAACCCATGTTGAAAGATTTTAATATCTGTTCTTAACTGAGAATTCTGAAATGGCTCTCTCTTTAGAGAGATATATAAGAAAAAAAGAAGCCCATCTCCAAGGTAAAATGCATACATCCTTCTTGGGACTGTTTGGAATTCCAGAGTCTTTGGTCAAAGGGATTTTGAAAGGCAATCTGGTCTATTTACCTAAGATTTTAATCCTCCTGACAGTATCTCCTTAGTGGTTATCTGACTGTAGCTCTGAACACATCTGGGGAAGGAATGCTTTATCCCTCAAAGCAGCTCATAATGAGTAGAGATAGCTCTAGCTTCTGGATTTTCTAAAGCATTTCAGAGTCTCTACCATATGTTAGGCAGTGGCTAGATCATAGGGATAAGGTATATAAAGATGAATAGGTAGCATCCCTGTCCAGAAGAAGCTTCTATCCTCTTGGAAAAAGTGGGCAAGTAATTGACATGAATATAGTGAGATAAATATTAACATTATGTTTATGAACAATGTGCTGGGACCTTGAGAGAGAATTAGGATTTTAAAAGGTAGGTGTAACAGGATGGAAAACAGATACAGCAAACATAAGAGAGCAAAGGAACACTAATGCAGTGTCAGGAGGGTGTAAGCCAGATAGGAGCAGTACTTAATTTAAACTCATGGCAGAAGTGCCAGGGAAGGAAAATAGTTGCCTCCTGTGCCTCTAGCGATATGATCCTGGTAGCTATTGAAATGACACTGGTGTGTCATATCTGCCCATGATTTTGTGCCTGTGTGAACCCTTAATGCACAATGAAAAACCCTTAGTCATAGTGCTGGATAGTCCTAGGTGAATAAAAAGTTTTTCCATGTTTTGAAATTACATTTCAAGTATCATGTAGAAAGTCGTCTTAGTGTCCAACAGTGTCTAAGAAATAGAATTACCCCTTATTTTTGTCTATGAGCTGAGCTCTACTAAAAAGAATTATGAGTTCTTGCTGCCCAGAACTCAGTGCTGTATTACAGCAAGGATTGAATTTTTCTCATCATCTGAGACAAAAAAGCCATTCTTTGCCAGAAGAATGACTAATGTTCTGAGTTCCAGCAATTGAATACACAACATACTACAATTTCTCCTCTTGCTGAAATACATCACCCATGAGAATCATTTCTGTAAGGACCATTTTAAACTATTTTAACCCAGAGCTTGGCAGCACATACTGTGTGGCTTTGCAGCGATTGAGAAACGCTTGCATTTTTTAAAAGATACTTATTTTTATGGCTTTGTTATTTGGATTCTCTAAGGTTCATTGCAGGCTAAAATTTAATTTGTGCCCCCCTCCTTGGTACTGGGGTTCAAACTCAGGACCTTATGCTTGTGAGACAGGCACAGTGCCACTGAGCTAAATCCCCAGCCCTAATTTGGGGCCTTTTAGGACACTTCTTTGCCCCAGTTTTGTATGTTTTTTCCGTAAAAAATAAACTAGGATATTTTAGTGTGTACACTTTCCATACTGAACAAAAAATGTAAGAATTACATTTATCTGGATTATGATCTTCAAAAATCTTCATAGTTAAATGAGCTGTTGAATGGATCTGATATTTAATGGGCAAGTTTAGTGTTTAGTCAATACTAATTGATTTAAATTTACACATAATCCTCAACTAATGTGAAAAATGTTTTTAACAATAGATCTTAGTATAATTTCATAAATCATAGAGACCAGTAATAGAGAAAAATAAATTTGTAAACCCATTATTGTTGAATATTGAGTCATATAATCTGTGCAGATGTGGCATAGTAATATTTTAACATAGGAAAAATTTTGCATTATTTGGATTCAAGTGTACCCAGAAGCACAGGCTGTTTTGTAGTTTTATATCACATACAGGGGCTTGCAAGAGTGCCTAGCCCTGTGATTTCAAAATTGTAGATAGCCAACTACTTGTTTAAAATATGTTTGTGTATATGAGATGGATAGATTTAGGTTTGAGTGATTAAAACTTTACAAAATACTTCAAAAATTTTTTAAAATGTCATGTTTGAGAGCTGGTCATGGTGGTGCCCACCTGTAATTCCAGCACTTGGGAGACTGAGGCAGGAGGATTGGAAGTTTAAGGCCAGCCTGGACTACATAGTGAGACCTTTTCTCAAAACAAAACAAAACAAAACAATTTTGTATTTGAGATAAGTTGATTGTTAGGACTGTTTTCCCCCTTTATTGTGATATGTTTTTACCAGCAGTTTGTGTTTTCCTTCGGGTGACCTATTCCCTATTATGTTGTCATCTAGTATTGCATTTTAGAGAAATTTTAAGTCTTTGATGGTTTTGTCACCTAAGTAATTGGATTAAGTTATATGTAGTATGTTTTTCAGTATTTTTTTTGTATTTAGTCAGCTTCATGAAGATCAATATATTAGCTTTCTTTTCCAGACCCTTCCTCAATACTTTTTACTACATGCTTTATTCTGGAAATAGTTTGTATCATCTCACATACTGACATCCTCCACTAACTTAAATCAATACCTGGGTCTCTTCACAGGTGTTTATTCACACCTTCCCCATGGTCTCTCTGAGTCTTTGTTTAAAAGCCCTTTTCTAGTTGATGCTAGGGAAAAGTAAACAAAGTTCTACTTATTAACGATATTTAATTGATTGATGAGGTAAGAGAGTCAATAAAAATTTAAAAACCAAATGATAAGCTTCGATAGTTGAGTTAATTACATATTAACTATGTCTAAGATCGCAGGATGATTGCCCATATGAGTTCAAAAGGACCAAAACAGAAGCTCAGAAGGTAATTACCAAATGCTACAAAAATCTTTAGTGACATAACTTGGCCTTGAACCCCTAAAATAGTGACCCCCATTTTTTCCTTTTCTCATATTTATTCCTTTCCCTTCCTTTACCCCTCCCACTCCCCTTTTCCCCTTTGGGCCTTATCTTCCTATTTCACATTATCTATTCTACATTTTGATTCTTATTTACACTTTCAGTTTCTCAAACCAGAGAAACTATTTGGTATTTACACATGTGTGTCCTATTTATTTCACTTAAGAGTATGGACTCAATGTGCATCCATTTAGGAGGGGTGGAAGGGAAGGCAGGGGAATGGGGAAAAAAATAAGAACCAAGATTTATCATGTAAAAGTACAACGATGAATTTATCATGTAAAGGTACAATATGATGAATGTCATCATATTCTATACCTAAAATGTACCAATAAACTTAGTGAATTAAAAAAAAAAATAGTGACCGTGCTTTTTTTATTCCCCGCCTCACTGGACTTGCACTATAGGTTTATCCATAGGTAATGCATTACATTTTATTATTTAAAATTGTGGTTTGATGCTCTAAAACCAAATAATTGTTCTTGATAGTAATGTTTGTATTACATGAAATAATACTGCTTTTTGAACATTTCAATTTAAGAATATAGGGCATCCATCATATATAATGACTTATGTGATGAATTTATTTACTTTTTTATATTTTAAAAAACTGTTGTGAATTTAGGATAGTGTGTAGAGATCAGTTTTGATCAGTGATTCTCATCCTTTTGAACCTAATCTAATGAAAGTTATTGGACCTTTTCACTAAAAATGCATACTTTTGCTTATAGACTTTTCTCCTCCTACACCAAGCCAATATCCTATGCTCTGAAAACCTCTTCAGTGTAATTTAGTAATACATCTTCAGTGTAATACAATGTAACTTAGGCTGATACTGACACTTCACAGGAAAATTAAAAATTAAAAGACTTATTATATCATTATGCAGTTACCAATAATGAATTTGGAAATAGACCATATAGAAATAGTCAAAATATAGGCTGAAAACTAAGAAACCTAGATGTTCAATCTTTTTCTTTTTAAGAGTAGGAAAAACTTATTGAGTGAAAGAAAGCTTCTGTCTAAGAGAGACAGAAGAGGGACCAGAAAGTGAGTTGCCCCACTACATGTTCAATCTTAAGCCCAAAAATCTGACATGTTTTGAAAAGAAAGAATTTTGGGAGAAAATACTGGTGAAGGTAAAAAGCTGTAGTAGTTGATATGATTACTGTTGGAAGTTTTACAAGATTTGGATTTAAAGTTCTTACGTATTGAAGTAAAGCCATTGATAGTAAAGCATTTATTATTTAATATGCATTTATAATGACTTATAAAGATCATTGGCTATTGATACTATACTTGATCTTAGCCAAAAGGCTGAGAAGCGATGATCATTGGCTATTGAAAGCATTTGATAAAATTTGGACCCATACAAAAGAGAGAAGGTTTGGTCAGAGGGTGTTAGGGTGTTCTCTGGTTTATCTGTCAGCCTGTTTGTCTATCCAGGGACTTAGAAGTTAGACATAGGATCCCTCTATGAGCTATGAGCCTGAAGTGTTGTTGGTACAGGTTGAGAATCCCTAATCTGAAGATCCAAAATCCAAAATATTCCAAAATCTGTAACTTTTTTCAGTATCAACATGATGTCAATAGTGGAAAATTCCACACCTGACTTATGTGATGGGTTATAGTAAAAAAGCAGACACACTAGAAATACTGTATTTAACTACTTTAAGGCTATGTGTACAAAGTATGTATGAAACATAAATAAAACTTTTGTTTAGACTTCAGTCCCACCTCCAAGATATCTCATTATGTATATGCAAATATAACAAAATCTGAAAAATTCTGCAATCTGGAACAATTCTAATCGCAAGCATTTTGCTTAAGGGGGATTCAACCTGTACTTAAGATTGCTTCACAGGTCCACTGAGGGTTCAGAGAAGAGAGCAGTTAATTCTACCTGGAGGAAATGACAAATTACATGGAGAAAGTAATGCTTGACAGAATTGTCATGGAATTTCCAAATTAAATTAATTAGCTGTGAGCCATACCTTAAATTAAAGCCCCTTTTCTTATGTGCCGGCATTCATTTATTCATTACTTGTCAGTTGAGTAGTTGCTATATACCTTGAATAAAATTTGTGCATTTGCTCTCTCCTTTCTTGCTTTAGGAATATTGCCTTGAAAACTTCAGTGTGAGTTGATGTTTGACTATGCTTTTTATTGTCCTTTGAATGTTCAGTCCAAGAGTCCAAACATCCAGTTATGTAAGAATTTTGTTGGCCAGGGACTGCATCACTAAATAGTAAAGAGTTAACTTAAAAGTGTATTATACAGTGTACTCTGTGCACATTCTTGAGTGGTGGTGAATGTTAAAGTTAAAGAAAAATGTTACTTTTAGGAATAAATAACTACATGAGGTGGCAGAGCATAAGGTAGAGCTACGCCAAAGCTTTGCTCCAACACACAGCTTGTGTTTTAGGCATTGTTCAACTAGGACCCTGCCTATGGGAATTTGTTACTGCAAATATTTGAACAATCTTATAAGAGATGAAACTGGATTTTCCAGAGTTTGTTTGAAGGTATAGATTTTGGTTTTTTTTAATGACAGAGGGTGGAGAAAAGTTGAGTTAAACAGGATTTTTGCTGCACAATTTCTGAGGATTTTTAATATGCCAGTATTTTCTGGGAATATCTCAGAAGGAGAAATCGTATAAAGTGTCCCAATTTCCATGGACAGTAGTACTTTTGCTGGAGTATCTTGCTTGAGGACTAGTGTTCCATAAAACACTTTGGGAACTATGGCTTTAAACTTCAGTCTGGTCTAGGGTCCAGAATCTGAGGGCAGCCATGTGAAACACTTGGCAAATAATGAATTAAGAGATAATTGCATTTCCTAACTTGGGTGAGATCTGTTTATTTAAAGTGAAGATGAACACTGAAGGGTAATCAAATAAATTGGGACTGTCTAGACAACCAGTCTGTTAAATTCAGGGAAAATTGAAATTAATTGTTAGCTTTCTTCTATTTATCATCTGAGATAGCCTTATCTTTTTAACTTATCAAAAATGAAGGAAGTATATGATCTGACCTTTGCAAAAACAGAGAATATTTATCTGAAAGGAAGCACGATATATGGATGGATATATGTTTAGATTAGATAATTGCCCCATTGTACACAAGTTTGTGTGTACATTGATAGTTTCTGTTTGCTTCTTCCAGCAAGCACAATTTTCAGAAGTACATTTTTCAGAAAATGTACTAGTAATATTTACAATCTACTGACTTACTTAGTCATAAAGGTTAAAATGACTTGACAACCTATTCTTATCAATCTTTCTTACTTTCTTGAGATAAAGATGATCTAAATAGCATTAGAAGCTTCCCTATTGCCCTGATCCACACAAATATGGTTTTGTTTTCTTAGTATATGATTCTTCCTTTTGTTTCAACAAGCATTTGAGCACCTGAGACATGGCAGGCTCTATTCTAAGGATGCAAAGATATATAATATATTTCTGTTCCCAAGAAGTTTATAACACGTTTAGCTCGTGAAATAATACTGCTATAGTAGGACACTTGCTATTTCTCCAGACCTCATTTTGCCCTGGCTGTTTCTCACTTAGTAAGTGGCATCATCGTTTTTCAAGTTGCTCTGATCAAAAATCTTGGAGCAATTCTTGACTCCTTTCTTTTTGTCATACACCACAGCCGTTTAAATGGCATGTTCTATTAGCTTAGCCTCAAAATACATACTGAATTTGACAACTTCTCTCACTGCAGTGATAGCCACCCTCATCTAAATCATTGTGATTATTTGTCTTGTCCAAGCCACCATAATTTCTTACCCTTGAAATTTGTCTATTATTTGAGATCTGTCTATTTGTCTTTTTCCTTGCTTCCCTCCTGCTTTTTCTTTACAGTCAGCTTTCCTCGCAGAAACCAAAATGATCTTTTTAAAAGTTAAAATAAGATTAATCTCTTATACTTATAATCTCAGTGGCTCCCCCACTACACTTAGACCAAAACTGCAATCTTTGCTGTAGTGTAAAAGCAACTACGTAATTTCATCTCTTCTTAGAGACTTGGTCTGGTTCTCATCTTCTCCTCACTCATTGCCCTTGGGCTACACTAACCTCATTGTTCTTCTTTGAGCACATAAGTCTTGTTCCCATCTTCTCCAGATACTTGCATGGCTCCTTTTATTTCACTAAATTGTCTGTTTTAATGTCACCTTTGAAATGCTTTCACTAATGACTCTTTTTTTTTAAATTAAATTCTTTATTGGTACATTGTAGGTATACAACACAATTACATTTCTCATTGGGAATTGTACCTTTACATAATACATCTTGGTTCTTATTTTTTCCCCATTCCTAGCCCTCCCTTCACCCCCTCCACCCTTCCCTATTTACAAAGACTTTATTTCCATTTTTTCCATTTCTCAGCATTTTTCCTTTCCCTTCTTTCCTTTACCCTGCCCCTCCCACTACCCCTACTCCTTTGGACCTTTTCTTCCTATTTTGCATTATCAATTATTCATTTTAATCATTGGTACATTTTAGGTATACAATATAATGACATTCATCATTGGAAATTTGCACCTTTACATAGCCTCTCTTGGTTCTTGTTTTTCACCCTTACCCAGCCCTCCCTTCAACCCCTCCATTCCTCCCTATTTACAAAGATTTTGTTCCTATTTTTCCATTTTCTCATATTAATCCCATTCCCTTCTATCCTTTCCCCTAGCCCTCCCACTTCCTTCCCATTTGCCCCTTTTCTTCCTATTTCACATTACCTATTATACATTTTAGTCCTTATTTACACTTTCAGTTTCTCACACCAGAGAAACTACTCGGTATTTATACATGTGTGTCCTATTTATTTCACTTAAGAGTATTGCCTCAATGTGCATCCACTTAGCTATAAATGTCTCTAATTTCTCATTTTTTATGGCTGAGTGGTACTCCATTTTATAAAAAAACCACATTTTCTTTATCCAGTCTCCAGTTGATGGGCATTTGGGCTGTTTCCAAGTTTTACCTATTACAAACTGTGCTGCTATGAACATGGGCACACATATATCACTGTGGTATGATTCTTTTAATTCTTTGGGGAAGATCCCCAGCAGTGGAATAGCTGGATCAAATGAGACCTCTAGTCCTAGTTCTTTGAGGTATCTCCATACTGATTTCCACAGTGGTTGCACCAGTCTACACTCCCACCAGCAGTGGAGCAGGGTTCCTCTTTCCCCACAGCCCCGCCAGCATTTGTTATTGGTTGATTTCATGATAGCAGCCATTCTTTCTGGAGTAAGGTGGAATCTCAGCATTGTTTTCATTTGCATCTCTCGAATGACTGGTGATGTTGAACATTTTTTCATGTATTGATTTGCTATTTCTACTTCTTTGTGTGAGAAATGTCTGTTCATTTCAGATGCCCATTTTCGGATTGGGTCTTTAAATTTGGGAGGTCTGATCTTTTTAAGTTCTTTATAGATTCAAGATAGTAGACCTTTGTCTGAGGAAGAGCAGGTGAAGATTTTTTCCCACATTGTGGGTTGTTTCTTCACACAGCTGGTGGTTTCTCTTGCTGTGCAGAAGCCTTTTAATAAGAAGAGATTCCACTTGTTGATTGTTTGTGCTAGTTCACGGGCAACTGAGGTTTTGTTCATAAAATCTTTTCCTACACCAATGTCTTCAAGGGTTCTACCTAACCTCTGTTCCAGCCGGTTCAGGGTTTCTATTTTAATATTTAGATCTTTAATCCATTCTGATTTTAGTTTAGTGCATGGTGAGAGATATAGGTCTAGTTTTAATCTTTGGCAAGTTGAAGCCCAATTTTTCCAGCACCATTTATTAAAGAGGCTATCTTTCCTCCAGTGAAGGTGTTTGGCTGCTTTATCAATATGAGATGGCTGAGTGTGTCTGTTGTTGTTTCTGCATCTTCTAATCTCTTCCACTTTTCCTCAGGTCTGTTTCTTTGCCAGTACCATGCTGTTTTTATCATGGTAGCTTTGTAGTATAGTTGCAGATTGGGGATTGTGATACCCCCTGCTATGTCTCTGTTACCTAGAATTGCTTTTGCTATTCTGGGTCTCTTCTTGTTCCAAATGAATTTTTGGATTGTTTCTCAACATCCATGAAGTATGCTGCTGGGATCTCAATTGGAATTGCATTAAATCTATATAGCAGTTTTGGAAGTATGGCCATTTTCACTATATTAATCCTTCCTACCCAGGAGCAGGGTATGTCTCTCCATTTTCTGATATCATCTTCAATCTCTCTTTTCAGAGTGCCATAGTTTTCAGAGAAGAGGTCTTTGATTTCCTTCATTAGGTTGATTCCTAGGTATTTCAGTTTTTTGGATGCTATTGTGAAAGGAATTATTTACTCTATTTCTCTCTCAGTGAGTCTGTCATTTGTGTAGAGGAAAGCTATTGATTTTTGTGTGTTGACCTTGTAACCATGTACTTGACTGAATTTGGTTATTAAGTCTAGAAGACTTTTGGTGGAGTTCTTGGGGTCTTCTATATAAAATATCATGTCATCTGCAAATAATGACAATTTGACTTCTTCATTTCCTATCTTCATTGTTTTTATTTCTTTCTCTTGTCTAATTGCCGTGGCTAATGTTTCCAGGACTATATTGAACAAGAGTGGTGATAGTGGACATCCTTGTCTTGTTCCTGATTTTAGTGTGAAGGATTTCAGTTTTTGACCATTTAGGATGATATTAGCTGTTGGTTTTTCATAGATGGCTGCTATCAGTTTGAGGTAGAGACCATCTATTCCAATTTTTTGTAGGGTTTTTATCATAAATGCATGTTGGATTTTGTCAAATGCTTTTTCTGCCTCTATGGAGATAATCATATGGTTTTTGTCCTTGGCTCTATTGATATAGTGTATTACATTGATTGATTTTCGTATATTGAACTGTCCCTGCATCCCTGGGATGAATCCCACTTGATCAGGTTGTATGATCTTCTTGATGATCATCTGCATTCTGTTTGCCATTATCTTATTAAGGATTTTTGCATCTATGTTCATTACACTAATGACTCTCAAAAGCACTCCCCATCTCCCATACCTTTTCTCTCTGTAGTCTACTTTACTTCATAGTATATAATATTTCCATAATATTTTATAACACAACACTTACTTCTTTATGCATTTGTCTATCTTCCTACTAGAAGGTAAATTTTATGAGGACTTGCTTATATTCACTTCTGTATCATAATACCTAGGACAGTGCTTGTCACCTAGTAGGTGCAAAATATTGTTTATTAGCTGAATGGATGAAGGAATAAGTTTAGCTAAGTTTATAGTACTTGTGAAGGTATAAAAATAAGTAATTGGTTAGTACTTACCATATAATGCTAAGTAAAATTGGTAGTGGTGGACATTACTACCACTACCTCATTTCTTTTTCTTTTTTTTTTCCCGGTACTGAGCATCAAACTCAGGACCTTGCACTTGCAAGGCAAGCACAGTGCCACTGAGCTAAATCCCCACACCCCATTTCTGACTTTAATGCTACTATGATATCACCATTAAGCACAGTATCAAACTAGCTACTTCAAAAGTTCTGGAAGCCTTCCCAAATCACAGGCAAGCTGGCTTAAGTGCCTTCATAGCACTATTTGCGTGCCATTATTATAGTGTGAAGCAACAGTGAACTTGATAATGTGCTTATTTTACTGAACAACCCTGAGAAATCCTGTGTACATCTCAAAGCAGTACTTTTGCAAAGAATACCCTTTGGAAAATACTGAATTTGAGAAATCAGGACCAAGGAGTAATGATTTTTTCCTCTGATGAGTAATGTGAATGTGCTTAAAGAAGTAAGCCAAAGCAAAAGTGAGGTAGAACATGCAGTGATGAATGTTGAAGCTAGGTTCCATTGTGACAGGATACCTGAGATTTCAAGGATCATTTCCTTGAAAGCTTCATCACAGATGTTACTAACTCCGAAAATGTGCTATGTAGGTAAAATCATTTCCTATACCATTTCTCTGGGAATAGTAACCATTCTGGGATATTGGAAGCACTGCAAAATCTGTGGGAACACAGCTTTCCCAAGTAGTGGCTTTACCAAGCTGTAGCCTGGTTTGAGGTTGCCATAGCAACACCACTGCTGGCTGGTTACAACCTTTCCAGGGTCTCCTCATCTAATAGCTAGGAAGAACATGCTTGAACTCTCAAATGAGATGTGCTTTTAGCAGACTTGCTTTGTTGTTGCTGTTGTTGTTAGCCTCTCTAATAAATCCATTAATCTATTTTATTTTGGTCCCTATAAAACCCAAATGATTGAAGAACCATGAGGAAAAGAATTCTGTTGTTTTAAACTCATCATCGCTGTTTAAAATACTGCAACATGATTAAAATTTTTCTTGTGCCATGACCCACTATTTTCCTATTTTTAGTTTTTGAAAGTGATCAGATTGTTTTATTCCGTAACACATAGATCTTAACAGATTCCTTGTGAGTGTAGTTTGTCTGGGCTTTCTATGCTCATTGCTCTCATAGAAAACTACAGAACACTTGGAGGAGGGAGGCTGTACTTGTTTCTTCCTAGTGAGCTCTGTGTGCTGTAGTTTGGGAGAGGAAGAGCTTTGGGTATAAGGAATGGTAGATTTTGCCAGTGCCCTCTTAGACTTCTTCCTTCAAAAACATTGGTGGGAAAATTAGAGCCTTTTGACAATAGAACACTTTAGAGTATGGTCCAACAGGCCCCTTTCAATGGTGGCCTCTCAGCAACTAATATGGTAAATATTTGCTCATTTAATAGACAATCATGTTGTAGCCTAAAATCACTGCAGTAGTTTGAAATCCACTGTGTGTGTGTGTGTGTCGATAAAAAGGTGAACATTTAGTATTTTTAAAAAACATTATAGTAAATGACACATTGCCAGAACAATGGGATAAATATATTTGAAGCAAGGGGGAGTATTTTGAAGGGGATCAATGGCAATGTGTCTTTTACTGTAATACATTTTAAAATTCAAACATTCATCCTATCTTTCGATCACCCCCTGTAAACTGTGGAAATCCAAATGCCACAAATAGGTGCTTCTTTATGCTATTGGTTGTTAATAATTTACAGGTATTCATTTATCAGTTTCCTTATGGTGGGCCTGGTTCTCTGAATTCCTTGTGGCCATTAAATGAAAATGAAAGAATCAAGGAAGTATAATGCACAATGCTCTTAGTTTTGGCTTAGCAATCTGTAGTACTTTGGAATATGATAAAATAAGAGGTTTAAGATAAGATTTTCTCCTTTCATAATAAATATGAATATAAAAAATTGACAATAAAATCTATTTTTGTAGTCACATTTTATATGGTGACTTGCTTTCAGACTTACGAACCTTTTAGAAATCAAATAATAACATTCTGTTGAGGCTGCACATGAAAAAGGAACCTTTCTACATTGTTGGTGGGAATGTAAACTAGTACAACCACTATAAAAATCAGTATGGAGATTTCTCAAAAAACTAAAAATAGAAATTCCATCTGACCTAGCTGTTCTCCTTCTAGGTATCTTCTTGAAATAGTTGAAGACATATTACAGTGATCCATGCATACAATGCTTATAGCAGCACAATTCATAAAAGCTAAATCTTGGAAGCAGCGTATATGGCTGAAATAAATGGATACAGAAAATGTGGTATTTGTATACCATGGAGCACTACTGGGTCATAAAGGATAAATTCAAGTCATTTGTAGGAAAATGGATGCACTTTTAGACTATAATGTTAAGGGAAATAAATCAGACACACGAGCTTAAATATCACATGATTTCTCTTATGAGAAACTCAAATTGTAAATAAAGAACAAAATAAAGGAGAGATAATAGGAAGGAAGTACAGAAATATCTTTCTCAAATGGGAAGGGGATCAAGAGATAGAGGGAAGGGAGGGAAAGGCAATTAAAAAAGGAATTAAGGGCCGGGGATTTAGCCCAGTGGTTCCGTCGCTAGTTTGATCCCCGGTACCAAAATAAAAGGAATTAAAATGTACATGCACCAACTCCCCACAAGGAATGTAAACGTTATGTACTACATACATGTACTAATTAAAAATAAATGGTAAAAAAGAACCTTTTCTAGTAATTTTTTCCTATTTATCAAAAAGGCTAAGTAAATACTTTAAAAGATTGTGCAAGAGCCCTTAATCTAATTTGTGGAGTTGACAATCAAGGTATAATTTTTTTCTACAAGTGATTGTTGAATTTTATGGTGATGAAGGGAAGATAGAATGTATAATGATATAAAAAATAAATACAGTATGGAGATACCTCAAAGAACTAGGACTGGAAGTCCCATTTGACCCAGCTATTCCCCTGCTGGGAATCTTCCCCAAAGAATTAAAAGAATCATACCACAGTGGTATATGTGCACCCATGTTCATAGCAGCTCAGTTTGTAATAGCTAAAACTTGGAAACAGCCCAAATCCCCATCAACTGGAGACTAGATCAAGAAAATGTGGGTTTTGGTGGGTTTTTTTGATAAAATGGAGTACTTCTCAGCCATCAAAAATGAGATATTAGGGACATTTATTGCTAAATGTATGCACATTGAGGCAATACTCTTAAGTGAAATAAACAGGATGCACATGTGTAAATACTGAATACTTTCTCTAGTGTGAGAAACTGAAAGTTTAAATAAGGACTAAAAGGTATAAGAGATAATTTGAAATAGGAAGAAAAAGGGCAAAGCGGAAGGGGAAGTGGGAGGGGTAGGGGAAAGGAAAGAAGGGAATGGAATTAATATGAGAAAATGAAAAAATGAAAAGTCTTTGTAAATAGGGAGGGATGGAGAGGTTGAAAGGAGGGCAGGGGAAGTGGGAAAAAATAAGAACCAAGAGAGTATGTAAAGGTGCATGTCTCCAATGATGAATGTCATTATATTGTACACCTAAAATACACCAATAAAAGGGTATACAAAAAAAACCACCCACACACACAAAAATAAATAAATACAGACAATAATTAAAGAGGCATCATCTTTAGTTTTTCCCATTCAGGTCAACAGCCACAGTTAGAAAAGTTTAACTGGATGTGGTGGAGCACACTATACCATCACTTTGGGAGGCTGAGGTAGGAATATTGCAAGTTCAAGTCCTGTCTAGGCACTTTAATGAGACCCTGTCTCAAAAACAAAAAATAAAAAAAGGGCTGGAGATGTAGCTTAGTGTGAAGGTGTTGGATTCAATCTCTGGGACCAAAAAAAGAAAAACTTTTCTGTACTGCAAGTGTTTGCCTGTGCTTTATTTATGACCTACTGACCATTAAAAATTACTATTGTATATTTTTAACCTATCAATTATCAGTGTCTTTTTCACAATAAATATGCAAATTGAAACATTAGCACCCATTTATTTAACATCTTAGAAGAAATATACTTTGCATATACAGTCATCTTTCAGTGTCTGAGCAGCATTGGTTCCAGGACCCCTGTGGATAACAAAATTTGAGGCTGTTCAAGGTTTTTATATAACATCTGTAGCAGGTAGCATTTGCATAAAGCCTACGCAATCTTCCTATATACCTTAGATCATCTGTACATTACTTATAATGCCAAATACAATGTAAATGCTATGTAAATAATAGCTGTTATAGTATACTGTTTAGGGAATAATGACAAGAAAAAGTCTGTACGTATTTCAGTACAAAGACAACTTTTAAAAGTATTTTCAACTTATAAGTGCCTAAATCTGAGGATGCAGAGCCCACAGATATGGAGGGCTGATTCTAGTGAATTTCCTAAATAAATTAAATCTTTTCCCTTCAAATTCTGAGACTTTTTAAATACCATTTTCTGAAACCTTTTAAAAATATTTTAAACATATTCCTTATTCCTTAAACTAAAAGTTCAAACTCTCCTTGCTGAGATAGGGTTAATCATTTTCCTATAATGTATAAACAACCACTTTTGTCAGAATTTAAATTTTATTTGATTCTATCTTTAATTATCAAGCTACAAAAAGGCCTTTGTCACTGGTCTGGTGTGGTGATTGTACAGATTCAAGTAAGCCCTACTCCCCTTTCTTCCTTCAGTCTCCTGAGTAGTTTTATTATTAGCCCTGAACCCCACTCACCTAACCTGTTGGAGCTGCATGCTAGATTAGATTTTATGAAGGCTCTAAATGAGGGTGTGAGGAGTCAGACTTGCATGTGTTCCTAATGGCCACTTTGTTTTCTCATCTGGAATATAGGAATAATGAAATCTACTCCAAGGAATGGGTATGACAGGCATGGAAGAAGCCAACTGAAATGGGCCTCTGTGCTGCCACTGTGAGATGCCTTTGTGGCCACAGTTGCTGCAGGTCCTACTGATACATGCTAGATTCTTTTATTTATCATTTTTCAAAATGATATATTGATTTCTTAGTACTTTCCAAAGGTGAATAAAGAGAATTTGTGTGTGTGTATGTGTGTGTGTGTGTGTGTGTGTGGTATTGTTATGAACTCATGGATTTAAGCCATTGCAGTTATCTTTATTTGATGATCAAATTTTTCCATCTCTGGCCAGTGAGAGTTTATATACAGTAGGTAGGCCCTTGAGTCTTTTTGATAGAATTCTATTAATCTCTGAGAGCCTCCTTGTTTTCTGGTATGATTCAATGTTCCATCCTCATCTTATACATTTTCTGCCTCAAATATGAAAGAGATCAAAAGCCATGGTTCACCAGAGTAGAAATTCAAAGTTTAGAAATCATGATCTGGGTGTTTAGAATGCTCATTGCTACTAGGTAGATTCTTCTAAGCCTTTTCATTGAACAGGGCAAAGAAATATTTTTTGAGATAAGACTATATCCAGAGATCATACCAATAATTCCAACTCATATTTAGGACTACAGAGTTTTTATATAATCTTTCTTATATTTGTATACCTTTATCCCCATGCCAAAAGTTCTGCTTTTCAATGACACGAGCCTGATTACTCAATTGCTTTATCCCATACTACATATGTAATAACTTCAGGATAACAGCACTAGTACTAGCACCAACTAAAAGATTGTTTTAAAAATATGTTTGCATTTCTTGTTGTCTTTAGGATATATACCATTAAAAGTGAACTATCAAATTTCAGGGTTTTAAAATCATTCTGAATAGTTTTTTTCTTCAACCACTTGTATATATATCTAGATATCATTTGTTTCATATTACTAATCATATCCTTGTGCTATTTTCATTCACACTAATATTCTAATTAGCATTCTACCTTGGTTTAATATTTCTTTCTGTAGTCTGCTTTATTTTATTTATTTATTTATTTATTTTTTTGGTACCGGGGATTGAACTCGGGTCCTTGCACTTGCGCAGCAGGCTGCGAAACCACTGAGCTAAATCCCCGGCCCGAGTCTGCTTTATTTTTTAATAATGAGAAATATAAAAATAGTTACTAAGATAACATTTGAAGTAAAAAAAGTATAGATTTAAAAATAGATGTATACACGCATATATTTCTATACTCTGGAAGCTGAGAGATCCTAGAAACAATAACATTCCAGTAGCAATGAGCCCACATAGTGCTAGGTCTTGGTTTCTAATATCATTCCCTAATAAAAGGGACCAAGGCTTTTTGGGGAAATGGTTGGTTCGAAGGCTGGGCCAGAGGAAGAAAAGATGAGCCTAGAGCATTTTATAGTAATCAGATAGTAAAGAAGTGCTCAAACACTCACATATATATGCATGCACACACCCACACACAGTGGTGGGGGGATGTGAAGGGGAACAGGAACTAACTGAAATAGCTACCAATAATCATAGCTAGAATAATTTGACCAACAAAATAAATAACATAGTATTGTCCTTATGTCAGAAATGATAAAATATATCTATGAGTACACACTGATATGAATAATAAATAAATGGGGATAATAAACAAATCTACAGTGCAGAATTCCAATTAATATAGATACTCTACCCTCAGAAAAGTAGAACAAAACTTCTTACACCTTAGATGTAGGCTATGCATAACCTTCCTTCCAATAAGTACAGTATGGAAAGAGGAGTGAAAGAGTAACTTTATAGTGGAGAAACCTGACAAACACCTCCTCACCTAAGGGATCAGATCAAGATCAGTGATCAGTCATGTTGTGTGTGATGACCTACACACATTTTATGAATAGACCTGGTTAAATATCGGATGTCTGTACTTAGATATTAATAATTCTTTTCTTGTGATTTCCTACAGGGTTGGCTGCTGCCAAATTATTGTCTGAACATGATCTTAGTGTTTTGGTTTTAGAAGCCAGGGACAGAGTTGGAGGAAGAACATACACTGTGAGGGTAAGTGATTTTACTATTTATATACAATATCTGACTCAAAGCTACAGTTAGGGCCCCTGGAAGTCACAGCACTGGATATTTTAAGCATCCAAGCAGTTAAGCCATTTGTTCTCCATAACCCTAACATATACCATCAAGTAAATGATCATTCTCTTCAACAAGCACTCACTGAAGAGAGGCAGCCTCTGATCATCAGTTGCTTACATTCTAATGAAAACAACAAATGAGAGTAAAAACCTTCAATATGGTGTCATTATTTCTGAAGTAGAGACCTAAGTCAAATGTATATATGGCTTGAGGGTTATGCCTGGGCTATATTGGAAGTGACTGTATACCCCCAGCACACACACACACACACACACACACACACACACACATGCACATGTATATGCATACACATTTGTTGTGGATTCCTTGTTCTTATCCAACAGTACATGGCTTGAAAGAAATGTGGCCACAGGAATCAGGAGCATATGTTTATGCAATTTTCCTTTGTCCTCTTTGCTCAGGTCAGGTATCACTAGATATGAGAAGGAAGTGAATTCTTGCTACATCATTGCTTTGTTATACTTGGGTTTATATCACAGTTCTGGAAAAATGCATGCTAATTATCCTTTACTACTAATGTGTTTGCAGGTGAATCTCTGGGAGGATGAAAGTACACAGGAAGAGCATGTAGGGTGGGAAGGAAATAGAACCAAAGATGAAAGTTTGGGAAGCCTGCAGATGAAAGGGAGACAGAGGCAGAAGGAGCCAGAGAGAAGCCATAGAGGGAGAAAAGGAGGACCAAAGTAAAGTAGTGTTATGCCAGTCAGTGGAGGAAAGAGGAAGGGTCAAATGGCACAGGACAAAGGCAGAAAAGACACCCCTGTGTTCAGTAGTTAGGAAGTCACTAACGAGACCCTTTGATAGAGCATGCAGAAAGAACGACAAAGGCTGAGAATTGGAAATAAAAATCTAGACAGTTGAAGTGGCTGGAAGGAGAAAACAGCTATATAAGATGTTTTGGTTAGAACAGTAACAGAATAGCCTAGGCAATGATAATAACAATGGCATAGGCCATTTACTCATTAGAAAATTTCACAGAAAAAGTCTGGTGGTAGATAGTCCAGGCTGGTGCAGAGCTTCATCTTTGTCCTCAAAGTTTCAGGCTCTTGCTATCTTGCTGTGCTATTCTTTGCATGTTATCTTATTGCCTTCTGTTAATAAGATGAATGCTGTTATTCTGAGCATCCAGTCTTCATTCAAGGCAGGAAGAATGAAGGAGCAGCATCAACCTCATTTGTGAAAAAGATTTCGTTTACCAGAAGACTGGCAGATATTTGCTTTTCTCCCATTGGGCAGATTTGAGTCACATACTACCCTAAACTGGAAGGGAATCTGGGAAAGCAAGTATTTAACGTTTCCAGGCTGCAGAGTAGAAGCAGGCATGGGAAAGAGAATCTGATATTGCAATAGCCAACTAACAACACCTAGTATAGTGTACTAGCTCTTTCAGTCATACCATGGCAGGCACACTTTCTATCATTTGCATTCTACCTTGTCATATATATGAGGTCTTAAGCCTATTTCCACTTTTCTCAGCTCTAAGAGTATTCTACAGCCGTGCTACTCAATTATAATCTATGCACCTACAGCTTTAGAAACACCTGGGAACTTGATAGAAATGCAGAATGTAGACACTGTCCCAGACTGGCGGAATTTGAATTTCCAGTTTAACAAGATCCTCAAGGGGAAAACACAGAAATGTTACTTTGTGATGTATGCATATCTGCTTGCTTTAATTTAATGTCAATTCAGATTAAATTTATTCAGGTAATTTCTGTGTGCTTTCTTGGATGTATTCTGCAATTGGTCTGGGAGTGAGGAGACTGGTATTTTAACCCCTGTACTGGCCTGACACACTGTCTTGGGTAAGTGCTACTAGCACTTCACATCCCAGTTCTCATTTGAGTAGTAAGATACAGTTCAAATGCCCTCCAAGAAACTCTCTCCATTCAAATTCCAATTGAAGGCATTGTGTGGTGTTACACCAAGAAGGGTTGCATGGTCCACTTATATGCCTTTAGTAGGTTTGATTCTTATGTCATTTTCTGAAAATTTTTAGAAATACTTATCCCTTCATTTTGGACATAGTTATTAAGTTGTCCCTTAGCCCTATTCTTCTTATCTCTAAAACCTTTTGCTCATTGAATGGGAGCATCAGTCATGTTGCAGATTTCCAGTTAATAACAAGTTTTTTTGTGTAAGGGAAATTAGAATTCCATCATGCTTATCCTAATCTATGTTATTGGCTTAGGCTACTTAGCCATGCCGCATCGTTTATACATGTCAGCACTAGACAGGAACGATTACCGGTTAGTGTATATTCAGCATGATATTAAACACTCCTTAGGTATATGAGAAAAGGATCTTAGAAATGAGCACTTAGCATTTATATTTCAAATGAGTAGAAGGAGAAAAAGAAGGCTTTAAGAAGAAACAAAAATAACATTAGTAAGAAGCTACATTAGTCAGCTTACCCATTGCTGGAACAGAACACCTTGACACCCACAACTTCAGGAGGTCAGCTTTATTTTGGCTCATGTTATGAGAGGGTCTATTCCATGATAGGCTGTCTCCCAGGCAGGAAAAGCATGGTGGAAAGGCCTGGCGTAGGAAAGGTACTCAACCCATGGCAGTGAGCCAGGAAGCAGAAGGCAAGGGGAAAGAGCTGGGGACAGGAATACACCCTTCCAGGTCACACCCCCAGTGACCCATCTCTTCCAACCAGGCCCCACCTCCTAACAGTACATTCAGCTATGAACTTATCAATGGATTAGGGAATCCACTGATACGTGTAGTACCCCCATAATCCAATCACCTTCCAAAAGCCCCACCTCTGAACACGTGAGACTGGGGTGGGGGTACATTTTAGACTTAAACTGTAACAGAAGTGTAACCAAATATTGTTAGAGGTGCTTCTAGAAGCATAATTAATTAGAATAACTTTTGGAGGAGATGCCACAAAAGCTATTCTGGATCTCTAAGTACCAAAATGTCAAATTTGGTATTGTCACCTGACAGCTGTTCAGATGGATCTTTCATTAGTTCACAACTCCCCGATTTTTCCTAATGTGATCTATCCATAATGCTTCAGATTCAAATTAATAAGTAAAAATGTCCACAGGACCACCACAAAGTTGGTATATTTGTTTCCTAATATAGTTGCATGTCTGTGGACTTTTTGAAAACTGAGTAATGAGATCTAAATAAAGGACCTAAAGAATGAGAAACAGCATAGCAGTCTTAAACTTCTAGTATCTTCACACTGAATCTAAGGCACCTCATTTAGAATATTTCTGCTTTGAAAAGAAACAATCTGTATAATCCTTCACTGTTTTTACTGCAACCTCATGAGTGTCATTTTTCTAAATACATCACGCTTGGAAACTCTCTCAAGAGTCCTCTTGGTGTCTTTGTTAGAAAGCCTAGAAATTTATCAGAGAACTGGCTCCAGTTTTGCTCTCAATCTTAAAATGGATGTTGGAAATTACAGGATGTTTGGAGGGTAATATTGATGATTAATAAAAGAGAGCATTAGGATTATGATGGACAGATTAAAGAAATCAAAGAAACACTTCATTTCTGCTATTATGGAAGAACAGAAACCCTGAATAACTATCCCCATTGAAATAAGTAAACTGCTGATTAAATAGACTATACTGAACTGAGAGAGAAGTTAGAAATTTGTAGATCTTCTAGATGTTTAAAAGACATCTTAAACTCAACCATCTCAAACTAAACTTTTGATCTTCCTCACTGACTCCACTGCTCCAGCAGCCTTCCCCAAAGTAGAGGATGGCAACTCCTAAAACATTTGGGATCATGCTCAGCACAAGGCCCATGTTCTTTCTGTCAGGAAATTCTGTTGGCTTTGTCTTCAAAACATACTCAGAATTCTGTACTTCTCACCGCTTCTACCGCTACCTTCTGTTGGGATCCACTGTCATCCATAGGCCAAATTAGTTCAATATTCTCATGATTTCCCTATTTTCGTACTTGATCCCTATAATCTATTCTTATTTCAGCAGCAGCAGCAATAGCAAAAGTGAGCCTTTCAAATCTAAGTCAGACTTTAAAACTTACCTGCTCAATACCTTCCAAAGGCTCCCCTTCTCACTCACAGTAAAAGCCAGTGTCCTTACAATGCCCCATCAGATTTTACCTGACCTGTCCCCCTGTCACTCATGGCCTCTCTAACCTCATCGCCAATTCTATTTTCCTTGCTCACTTTGTTCTAACTACATTGGCCTCATTGCTATTTCTTGGGCATGTCAGGTACACTTCTGCCTTATTCTTTGTATGGGCTCTTCCTTCTGCCAGGAGTTCTCATTTTCCAGAGTGGATAAATTGTACTGAAATACAGAGATTACACAAATTGCACTGTGTGTGCATTTACACATACACACACACACACACACACACACCCACCCCATATCTTCAAAGCATCAGAGAACCTGAAAGCTGACAAGGTAGTGAAGAATCATTGAGCCAGTATCCAGAAAGGATTGACCTATCTTTCCTTGGGCGGTAGGAGGTTGCTGACCATTGAAGAAGCTGCCGAGAGCTGAGCAGCATTCTTAATAGTCTTGGAATGCTAGGCTGATAGAAGGTCAAATCCATAGCCTGGCAAAGTGTGTGTATGCAGGAGATTTTGGTCAACTCCCTGATTTGGGTTGGGCTGCATTTTAGGATTAACAGTGAACTGCAAGAGGGCTCAGTCACATGTGCATTTTAGCCCAGCTTCAAATTATCTCAGTCACTGTAAAGGAATAAATTTACCAGTAGTATCGTTAATGTCCCAGGTGCTAGGCAGAGGCAAACAAATTTTCTCTGAGAAAGGTATCTCCTAGGATCCAAATTATTTCTACATTTTTTCAAGTACAATGAGTTCCACACAATAAAAAAATAATCAGACAAGCAAGGAGAAAAGGCAACATGCACACACAAGAACTGATATAAATAGAAAAAATAGAAATATACTCATTATAAGCTGGGTGTGGTGGCACATGCCTGTAATACCAGTAGTCTGGGGGGGTGCAGCAAGAGGATTTCAAGTCTGAGCCCAGCTTGGGCAATTTAGCAACTTAATGAAACCTTGTCTCAAAATAAAAAATAAAATAAAATTTAAAAATCAAGCGTTAGGGATGTTGCTCAGTGTGAAGACCCTGGGTTCAAACCCTAGTACCACAAAAATAAATAAAAAGTTATTACAAAAATATGGAAGAGTTGTAACTCACCAGTATTTAATTAAACGTGTTTAATAGAAAAGAAAAAAGTTGAGAACTATGTTTAAGAGGGGGAAGAGAATAATTTTATTTTTAGACAGTGTCTTGTTTTGGGTTCAAGTGATTCTCTTGCCTCAAACTCCCAAGAAACTGAGAATACAAGTCTGTACCACCATGCCTAGCTCAAGAAAATAATTCTAGTTTATGAAAGAGAATTTGCATATTTTTAAGTAATTTAATGGATGTATGATATTTTTGTATCTTTTAATATTCTTTTCCTATGAGGCATTCTTTTCTGGAAGTATTTTAAAATATTAAGAGCTCATCATTGCAGGGTGATTTAAGATTTTGTGTGATGGAAATCAGGGAGCTAGGCCTAATAAATCTCTGGATGGCTTCTCCAGCAATAACTCCAGAGAAAAATTATACATAATAATGTAAATATTGCAAAGGATCTAGATCAGCAGGATGTACTACAGTGCTCTTTATTCTTTATGTGTCCTATTGCTGAATTGGCCTCACTAATAGCTCTGCAAATGGAAGTGATTAGTGAAGTGATTAGTGAAGTGTCAGTCAGTGTTGTGCCCCAGTTCTTGAGGGAAGAAGAGATTGCTCTTTTCAGTTGCACTTGATAAGAAAGCTATAAGACACAGTTAAGTTTGCAAAACAGGGTCTATTTTTATAGGACATAGAGACATTTTGTTTCCAACTTTCAACTAGTCTTCTAACCATTTTTTCTTTTTCCAGAATGAACACGTTAATTGGGTAGATGTTGGTGGAGCCTATGTGGGACCGACCCAGAACAGAATCTTGCGCTTGTCTAAGGAGCTGGGCCTAGAAACTTACAAAGTGAACGTCAATGAGCGTTTTGTTCATTATGTCAAGGTAAGCCTGACTTTTTACCCAGCTGACTAGTATGGAAGCATTTTATTTGAGAAAGCATTTGGTTTGTTTTTAGTTATTGTGTTTTTCTGAAAGTAATTACAAAAACATTTTCTTGGCTTTAAAGTAGTATTCCACCTCGTTTTCTTGATTAATAAAAAATTCTAAGGACTTCTTGAATCTCTGGAGGATCTTATCTGGGCTTGATCCTCCTGTCTTTTTTTTGCCCACTATTGTTCTCACCAATTGTACCCCCACTTCCCTTCTTAATGCATTTGCAGGGCATAGGGGCTAGAGGTTCCTGCTGTGCATACACACACACACACACACACACACACACACACAAACACACACATCCCTAGCCCCAGGCAACCTGAGTCACCTATGAGACAATGCTAAGCTTCCAAAGAACACAATTGTTTGACACCACTTCTCTAGCCTTTGAACTGGTTCTTCCTCTTCATTCTTACCAGCATTTCTTTGAACACTTTGATCATTTCCTCTGTACCTGGCTTTGATTGTTGAGAAGTTTAGTGCAGTTGTGTGGTTTTTCTACTGTTTAAACAAGAGATTGTTTAAACTGGAGCTGCTCGTATCCATCTAAGAAACAGCAACTGTTACCACTGTTATTCTTTCTCGTGGAACCCAAACATGAAGTGGCTAGAGTCTGGAAACCTGCCTTAAGAAATCAAGTTTCCTATCTGTCATTGCAGTCCATTTCCTGGAATGAGTGTCACTAAGGCAGAGGCCATTTAGTCACTCTAATGGTAGGATTCTCATGCCACTAACCATAACACTTTTCAACAAAAACATCTCCCACTGATTCTACTGAAGGCAGCCACTGTAAGTCTGGAGGCTACAGGGCTTTTTGGAATATCCTAGGAGTTAAGGATACTTGTGATGCATGCATACTGATGTGATCAAGAAATCAGGAATCTTGGCAAACTCTGATAGCCATGTCATTCTCTATGCTTGGAAAGTGGCGGCTTGACACATATAAAAGCAAATCTGTAGCCTTTAGAAATACTATGGGCAGAGGTTAAAGGAGAAATGAAGAAAGTATAAAAATTAACTGGCCATAGTGTTGCATGTCTGTAATCCCAGTACTCTAGGAGGATGAGACACAGAGAATCACAAGTTTGAGCCTGGCTTTGGGCAGTTTAGCAATTTAGCTGAGACCTTGTCCCAGGATGGGGTAGAGTAAGGTAGAACAGGGTAAAGTAGGGTAGGATAGGAAAGATAGGATAGAATAGCACAGGATAGCATAGCATAGGATACCATAGGATAGGATAGCATAGCATGAGATAGGGTAGCATAGCATAGCATAGGATAGCATGTTATAGGATAGGGTAACATAGCATAGGACAGGATAGGATAGCATAGCATAGCTTAGCATAGATGGGCCCGGGATATAGCTCAGTGGGAAGACTCTGAGTTCAGTCCCCAGTACCTCAGGAAAAAAAGTGGCAACTTGGGGTATTTCTCAGTGGTACAACACTTGCTTAGTATACATGAGGCTCTGAGTTTGATCCCCAGCACTGCAAAAAATATATATACAAAGTGTTTAGGAATGTTGGCTTTCTTGTGCCATGATGAAAAAGGAAAAAACACTTTGCTTTCTCATTTTCTCTTTCTGCACAGCATAGTTTTTCTTTAGGCTAGTAAGGAATAACAGCAGTAAGAATAATAGCAGCTAACATTTAAATCATTTAATATTTTCATATTTAATTTGAAGAGGAAGACAAAATTCTTTGCAGTCAACTTCTAATTAAATGGTCATAGAAATTCACTCTCCACTCCTACTGAGAAGCAAAATGAGTATGATGATTATCCTGGAATCTGAGCAGACCCATGCTTACAATCAATTCATCCCCTAAAAGTCAGGCTTTATTTTACCTGAAAGCTAACAATAAACAACAGCTGAACACTATCATGCATGAATTCATTAAATTCTTACTTCTACCCCACTAGGCTGGCGGGATTATTCCTATGTATAGATGAAAAAACTGAGGTTCAAAGAGGTAAAGTGACATGGCAAGCCTATAAAACTAGTAGCAGTCTACTAACTCCTGAATGTGTATTCTTTATGATCCCAGTACATTGTCTATGAAATGAAATTGTAGGTCCTAAACAGAGGCATACTGGATCTCCAGTGTTTGACCAGACACATATCTATTTTAAGGTATCCCATTATTAATTTCACTGAAGCCCAGCTCATACAACGACCTTCTTACTCTTCTTCAAACTCTGTTTTTTATGCATATTTTGAAAACTGTGGAAAAATTGGAAATGTGTAGTATGACCTGCTAGTGTCCCAGCTATGCTCATTCAAAACATGATGCTAAGGTGAAAGGGGCACATATAGGCAGCTTTGGTGAGTAATTCAACTCCTTGTTCTCAGTAGAGGCAAGGTGGGATTAAAATGAATAAGTGCTATTTGAGAATGTTTACTTTGCCTGAAATTTATCAAAAGATCATGGCATCTTGTCCAACTTCCCTGACAGGATCTTAAGATCTTATCTTAATTTTCATTAGTTAAGTAGTGCGCTTTCTGATGTCTGTGGAATTTTCTGGGCTTCATGAAAAACCCTGCTTTCTACAAATTCAGGTGTGAACATTTTGTACTTTAAGAGGGGCTTGCTTCCAGCTTTTGTAGGGAGTGAACTGGCAGAAAGTCTTAAGAAAACATGATGTACTACATTAGGTGCCTAAGTTAAGGAAAGAGACATGTTAAGAGCATCATCTAGGATAACTTTCTTTGTTGCTGCTGCTGCTGTGTCTTTCTCTTAGTTAGGTCTGTACCATCCTTGATAGTCATATTTCTAAGAAAAAGCACAGTTTCACCTTTCTGGAGGTAGGAGCTACTCAACTCCTACCATACTTTTCTTTCATAAAAACACAAATGTGCATAAACTGTCACATATAACCTGCTGGGCAAAGGCATCTTGTAGTATTGGACTTGGTAGCCTGAGGCTGTTTTCAAGAATATAATGATTAAACCCCTGGCTCACTGCTATTGCATGGTCATGCACATCAACACAATAGTAATATTAGGTCATATTTATTTTGGGTTTTTTTTTTTAGATAGGGCCTTACTATGTAGCCCAGGCTGGCCTCAAACTTGCAGTGATCCTCTGCCTCAGCCTCCCAAGTGCTGGGATTACAGGCATGGGCTACCACATCTGGCAGGTCATAATTACTGAACATGTAGCATGTGAAAGGTTTGGTTCTAGGACTCATGCTTCACTTGTACTTGGAATAACAACTTTGAGGAGAAGGGTGTTGAGTCAGAGTCTCACTATATAATTCAAGCTAGCCTTGAACTCACTATGTAGCCCAGGTGGCCTCAAACTCATGGCAATGGTCCTGCCTCAGCCTCTCGAGTGCTGGGATTACAGACTTGTGGCACCACGCCCAGCTACAAATAATACTTTTAAACTTTTGCCACAGTTGATCCCTTGAAGTCAGTACCACTGTTGGAGTAATGATAAGGATAACTTTCCTTTACTGAGCTCCTAGTATGTTCCAGGACCTTTGCCAGGATCTTCACCTTCATTATCTTACTTAACTCTGTCAAGAACTCTAACGCAGGGTCCATGGCCCCATATCACAGAAAGGGTCTGAAGTTCAGAGGCTAAGTAACCTGCCAAACACATAAGTGCCACTGAACTAGAATTCAGATCAAGATCTTTCTGTTTTCCATGCTGACTCTTGCTGTTAGATTCCAGTGTCAGGGCCTATGGACTCCATGAAGGTTATAGTTTGTGCTTGTACTGGTCCTCTTTAGCAGTTCTCTTCTAAGTGTCATCCTGTGTCCTTCGTTGTGTCCTCATATGCAGTGTAGGTAATCGTCTTGCTTAGGCTTTTGGCTTGAAGCAATATTTCTGTTATAATACTTGGTGTAGTAGGTGTTTTTAGGGTGACCAGAAAACTATAAATAGAGGAGATGATATTAAGGAAAGGAGGAAGGTATTTAGTTCAGTGTTCCAGATAAGATTGTTAACAAATAGCATAGTTAAAAATTCATTTATTTAAAAATATCTCAACTCTCACTATTCGCTCCACTTCTTGGAGGAAATAAAGGATTTCTACAAAATGCTAGTATATTGGGTTAATAATACAAATTGTCTTTGTGACACTGTGTTCTGCCTTGTGACAGTCCTAGTTTCCATAATTTAATACAGTCACTGAAATGACTACAGTGAAGATTTTATGAATATTGTGATTATATATTATCTTTGAAATTAGTATAAATTTATCACGTCTTTACCTAAGAGGTGGATTTAAAATGGCATCAACTGAATAGGTTTAAAGCATTTTCAGTTGATTATTTTCTTTTGAGTGGTAAGGGAAGCAGCTGAGCCTACTGGATTTATTACTTGCAATAGTAAATAAGATGCTTCATCATTAAGTTTGTTCTATACATGAATTTCATTGAGTTGTGGTGACCTTTCGTTAAATTTCGTTGTGCCAAGTCTTGGAGAGTACGGAGGAAATGCTCAATCCTCTCTTTGAGTTCCTCAGATCGTAATGCATTTTGGATGAAGAGTGTGAAGAGGGAGAACCCAGCCAGAGATAGAACAAGGCTTTTTACAGGAACTGCTTTGAATGGGAAATTAGCGTAATCATGTATTCTTGCTGTTTTGTTCTTTTCACATCCTCTCTGACTAAAACTAGAGACTATAAATATGGATCACACATTTGTTTTTGGAGAGTTGTGATAAAGATTTATTTAAAACAACAGAGCTTTTCCTGATATGTAGTAACAGCTCAGCAACCATTTTTTCCTTAGTATTGGTTCTTTTCTGCCCACAGCCATTTAATCCAGGTTTCTATCCCATCGCCTGAAATAAAAGCTTTTCAGAATATGCGTGTTCTGGAATACTAAGTAAATTTTGTTGTTGCTATGAGATTGGTTTTAGCCAGTAGGTCAACCTTGAAGGTAGAGTATGTGTTTTTTGTTAGTTTGTTCCAATGCTCACCAGATATAACTGTGTGTTTGGCCCCTTTCTTAGAAATGTTTCTTTTGAATAAGTGACATTTAATTTTGAGCTTCTTTCAGCACCTTTTCTATATTAACACATGGATGGCATTTCTTTTGTCTCCAAAGAAAGTTATATTTTCACTTTCAGCCCCTTTCAGAAGGAAACCCAAGAAGCCAAAGGTGTTAAGCCTTTGCAGGGATGTTGTTTATCCTATCTTTGTCTCCTTTTAGTTCACCCTTCCTGATTTCATGCTACTATTCTTGTCTTCCATCTGCAATGTGCTTTTAAAATATTTTACTTCATTTGAATTCCCCAATAAGTAGGCAATAAGTAAGTTATTAAAAACAGAGAGGGTGAAAACATTTACATATTTTCTTTTCTTTGGGGGGGGGTACTGGGGATCGAACTTGGTTCCTTGCGCTTACGCAGCAGGCGGCAAAACCACTGAGCTAAATCCCCGGCCCCACATTTACATATTTTCAATTCAGTCTATCAAATATCCAATGTAAAGATGTATATGTATAGCTTATAAAAGTAATTTTAATAACCTCAATTATTTTTCCCCTCCATTTTGAAAAGACTTCATTTGCTACTTGTAGATTACCAATGACAGAATTACTCTTAAAGCCTACCTAGCATGCACAACCCCTGGCTTCTATCCCTAGCACTGAGAAGGAAAAACCCTGCTCTGCTTAAAGAACTAGTAAACAGTAGCCGTTTCTTCTAAGGGGCTCTTTTCCTTTTCCTGTTCTTTCAGGAATAAATCTCTGATTTCTTACTCACTGAAAGCAGCAGTTCAATATATAGCAAAATGAAGTTAGATATTAGATTTTTTTCTTTCATTTGTTACCTTTTTCAAAATATGTGGCAAATACAAATAGCAAAATTTACCAACTTCATTTTAGGTGGACAATTCAGTGACATTAAGTAAATTCACATGTTGTTCACCCATTACCACCATCCATCCACAGAATTCTTTTTTGCTTGCAGTGTATGGGGATCGAGCCCAATGCCTTAACCTACCACTGAGCAATACCAACAATTCCACAGAACCACAGAACCCTTTTAATCTTACTTCCATTCACTTTTAATAGGGGATAATTCACTACAGTAATTGTTTCTAATAGTCATTGAGAAGTAGTCCTAGAGTCACCCTCGTGCCTTGGACTAGCCTTCTCTGCAGCAGAGAAAGGAGGGGTGGGGGGATAGGTCTGGCACACAGAATTTCTCTCACACACAAGCTGTGGAACTTTGTGATCACCTCCTCGTGTGGGGCCTTAGCATTTAGGTTAATGGCCAAAAGAGCCTAGTAAATGGAATGAAACGTTGTACACCCAGATTCTCCAGGAAAAATCACTTTAGTCTGCAGGATAACCTAACTCCTGGATGTTCTGTTGTCATAGAATTTCATTTTATTCATTTATTTATTTGCTTTGTATTTGGTTTTCATGCAACTAGAAGAAAATTTTTATTGGAATCACAGAAAAGTTGAGTGTTAATTATCATTCAGTGTAATGAATGGTTTGATCCTGAAGATGGGAACTGAGTCTTCTTCATTTTGGAAGACTTTTCTCATGTCAAGTTTTTCAAACAAACACTTGGTGAACTCATCCATTTCCTTTCATTCTCATAGCTCTCTTGTAATTTGTCAGACTCAAATGACACACAGTGAACTGCAAGCTGAGATTTAATTTTGTGTGTTTGCCAAAGTACCCAGTGGCCTAGTTTCCACAGCCGTATCCCACAGATAAATGTCTCTGAAAAAAAATTATTAGGTTTCAGAGACAGTGGGAGGATATCACTCTGGTTCACACTTGCTGACCAGCATCAGGTGATAAAAATAAACCCCAAAGCACAGACCTGGGTACAGTTGCTAATACACATAATTATTTGGGCATCCACCAGCAGAATGGTACTGAATATCTGATTTTTCCCAATCAATAGATTTTTAAAAATACTTTTCTGATGTTCAGATGTGAGGAAGATTGTACTGAGAGTCAGATGGCTCCTGGCCCACTCTCCTTCCCACTTCATACCATCATCTTGTCTCTACCATCATGATCCTGGAGCCATGACTGAAGTGATTTCACTGAAGTGAGCCTGCAGAGGGCCAGGGCTACATCTGCCCCAGTCACTGGGATATATAATGTGGGTGAACTCAGTGAACAGCCTAGCTGGCATGCTCTGCTTTCCCCTTGGTTCTTTCTACCTTCTGTGACATACTTTTTCACTCCACTATCAAATGACAAAGGGGGAAGGGTCCAGGGCACAGGCTCAGCATGGAGACCATGAAGAACTTGCAGATCTAACTAGATGTGCAAGCAACATCATTTCATTTCTCCTGTTAAACTCAGTGTTATGGGATCATGTACCTTCTTGTCCAGAAGGGATACAGAGAAAAATGTTTTCCCATGGATAGCGTGTAGAAAATAAATATGTATTCTGGTTATACGACTCTTCTTTCATATCATGTTTTCCTGTATTATCTTGCACTTCTGCCTGTGCCAGCCAGAATGTGAAGAAAGAATACCTAGGGAAATACTTCCTGAGTGTTTTCTAAACAACATTAATTTCAAAAATGCTTTGCAAGAGAGAAGGTTTGGTGGTCAGATAAATTTTAGAAAGATACTATATTCTAACCCTGTCTTTGAGAGTCAAGTAACCCATTAGCAAATTAGGAGTCCTATGAAGCCTGGCAGTATAAAAGACTGTTTAATCATAAACCAAGAATTTTCAGATTTATGACTGTGCAATCCATTTTCATATACATCTGTAAAGATCAGAATAAGAAATGGTAATGTAGGAAATAATTTTAAAGATTTAGGTTCCCTAGGGAACTGAGTCGTTCATCTTTTTTTGTTCCCTTCAGTATCTTACACATAGTGAGTTCTAGTCAGATGGTAATACTGATTCTGGTCATTTTGGAAAAGTTTTGTGGAACTGATACTAAAAATCAGTGGTCAGGCCGGGGATTTAGCTCAGTGGTGCTGGTGCTGCCACCTGCCTCCCAAGCAGAAGGCCCTGAGTTCGATCCCCGGTACCAAAAAAAAAAAAAAAAAATCAGTGGTAAGTTGACATTCACCACAATATCTTATCTGAGGTAGAAAAGTGGGAGTGATTTCTGTAGAAAGTGATTGGACCCTTTTGGGGGCTTAGGGAAGCTAAATATGATACTACTTGGGCTATAAAAGGGAGAATTCCATTCCTCCCTTTATCCCTTTATTTTACAAACATTTTTTGGAAGCCTGCTATTCACAAGACAATATAGGAGATATAAACATATAGAAGATATAAGTGTCCATTTCCTCAGGTGCATTGGACTAATTAGAAAAGTTAGGCATGCACATAAATCAGTTTAATACAGTATCAAGACTAGTGAGGACCAGGGGCAATGAATAGGGTGCTCTTTTTCAGCAGAAGCAGAAGTGGTTTCTGATCTAGGAAGCCAGGTGGGGACCATGTCTATTTCAGGTCAGTATTCACTTATACCTACACCTTCCAGGCCTAGAAGCTCTTCAGCTCAGGGCCATGGCAGGTCTGATCTTCCTGATATGGAGACTGAAGCACAGATTGGGAACTTTGAGTATAAGAGAGTCTGAACCAAAAGCATGAAGACATGAACTCCATTCATGTTTCTGCCGGGAACCAACTGAGTTTAAACAAATTAACACATGCACACACGCATGTGTCCACCCCCAATCTGCACAAATATTAAACATGTAAATGCATATCTAAAGTAAACCTCTTATTATCTTCAAAGACATATAGTATTAAGCTTACTAAATTCATCCAAAGCTGCCCAAATTTATTACCTTATGCATGTCATGTATAATCATACAATGTTACATGGGAACAATGAAAAGCAAGAGAAATTGGACATGGAATTCCAAGCATAGTAAAATCAAGGATGTAAAGAAGAAGACTAATGTGACTGATTCTCTAAGCAAAAAAATGGGATAAAAAAAGAATTGAGGCATATTATGTACATGTATTAATTCCCCCGAGGAATGTAATAATTGTGTACTGCAACCATGTACCAGTAAAAATTTTAAAAGAAGAAAATATATATTAATGAAGGAAATGGATAACCATAACAAATAGAATCATTTCCTTTAGTACTTTTTGAAGTTTAATAACATAAAGATAAAAAAGAAATGGGTTCTAAGGTTAAGTATTTTTACCATTTTGACTTCATCATTCAAAGAATTTGACAATATGTTTAGCTGAATGAATGAGAGAAATTTTATACAAACACTATAATGTAGTAATTACCAAGCCTTAGTGAACATCAGAAAGACCTGGGATTGGTGAAAAAGTATATATTCCCTGACTCTGAACCACTGATTTAGTAGGTCTAATGACAGGGTCCCTATCCTCTCATTTAAACAAGCACTCAAAATAATTCTGACACAGGTTCTTCTCATACATACCTGCAATTCCAGCATCCTGTAAGAGTTACAAATATTTTTAATTGGTCCATACTTCATTAACCACTGTAATATGCCCTTATTCACAGAATTAGCTGGGTCAAACAGTGGACAGGGACACACAAGCTGTAAAAAGACTCATACCAGAGATAAGGTACTGGAGTAAGAGAAAATTGCTAAAAAAAGTTTTCCTGAATTATGGTCCTGAGAAGCCAAAAGGCCATAAATAACAGCAAAAAGAAATGTAGAGAAAAGAAGGGACAAAACAAGAAATGGGTGCAGTGGGAAGGGGGTAACAGGTGTAGGCTGAGATAGATTGCTCAGGATGGACTGTGAACCCTGGGTCCTAGGCCATGGGAGATGGGGGGAGGGATTCTTGTGAGTTAGTAATAAAAGCACATAGCTTCTCATCTCTGGTGTGCCTGTCTGTGTGTATGGGTACCAGTCTTGCAAGACTATAGATTGAAGCCTCACTTTTGCTGCCTCTGGAGTCCAACTTTTGGAGGTAAATTTACTTATTTACAAGTAAATTTATTTCTCACAATGCTGAGAGGCTGAGGCAGGATAATCACAAGCCCAGCCTGGACAACTCAGTTACTTAGCAAAACTCTGTCTCTGTCTCAAAATGAAAAACAAAAAGGGCTGGGATTTCAGCTTAGCTTGAAGACCTTGAGTTCAGTTCTCAGTACCACAAAAACAAAACAGCAATACTACAAATGGAAAAGGTTGGAGTCCAAAAGAGTTTATATATCTACTCACATTTGTACGTCACTCTAAAGCAGGATTTTTCATCGTTGGCATTGATATTTGGGACTGGATAATTCTTCATTGTAGGGGGCTTCCCTGTGCACTGTAGGATGTATAGCAACATTCCCTACCCAGATGTGACAACCAAAAATATTTGCAGACATTGGCAATTATACCATGGCAAGCAAAATCCTCCTTGATCGAAAACTACTACTCTGCAGGGATCAAAGCCCCCTTGGTCTCACTAGTTATAGTGATATTGATCTTTCTAGATCAAATCTGTTAATAGTGAAAACTACCTTTCCTAAAACTCTGGGTCCCCACAGAAAACTTTGAAATGGTTTGTCCATCTGTACTCTAATGTCTCAGCTGTTCCACTCAAGTACTGAACACCTGAGATTGCAATACCAACTTGTGTGTACCTTGGTATAAAAGAGATTCTCCCTCAAACCTTCTCTGTAAGATTATTTATCACTTAAAATGCCCAAAGGATCACAATATATTACAGTACTTTACCAGCCCCCAGATTTAGAACCTGAGGACAGTGTTATCAAAAGCCCCTGGTGCATCTTGAGTCTCTAGAGTATGGTAAAAGCATGCTGATTTGGGGGACAAGTCTTTCTAAAGTTAAGATAAGTCCTGAAAAATAATAATCCCATAAAGTAAAGTAGAATTTAGGCTGCCAATATGATGAATTCAGAGCAAAATGAAGTGAATTTTTAGTTTTCATCCTCATGTCATTTAAGACAACAGGGGTCTTGTTCATCTTTTAACCTGCTCCCTTGTATCCATTCTCCACCCTACTTCATGTCACTCATTTCTCAGGGGAAAAGAACCCTCTTTGGATGTTAGAAGCAACACAATCACACTTGGACATGCTGTTCCAGTGCATTTGCCCGTTAACTCATAAAGCTGCCATTTTTTGTTTGTTTGTTTGAGACAGGGTCTCGCTGTGTAGTTCAGGCTGCCCTCGAACTCATGACCAGTCTCCTGAGTTCTGGGATTGTAGGCATGTGCCTCCGTGTCTGGCACAAAGCTGCCATTTTAATGAGATTTAAAATAAGAAAGGGCTCTATAGCAGGTCCACGCTTTAGTGTGAGATCTTTTGCTATTTGGGATATTGACCCAGCAGAGCCAGTGAAATTGGAAGTGATATGGCAGACAGACCTCTAGTAGAAGAATTTGTGTAAGGGCCTCTTAGAATTTTAGAGTGAAACCATATATGTTCTTTTCTGTTAACAGCTACTCTTCATTTGGAAAGTTCCTTGCTTGTAGCTAGGTCCTGGTAAAGACTGAATAACTGACCATAGAAAACCAAGTGATCATAGATCCAAACTGTGAATTTGATTGAATCATAGATTTAAATTGTGCATATTTATGCTTAACTAAATTATGAAATTAGACATACACAGCATTCCATTATAACTTGGAAGTAATATCCATGAGCCCAATCCTGAGCAGGTCTAGGAAACACAACCAAACTATGTGAGCAGGAGGTAGTTCAAGCTCCAAAGATACCTACTTCTGCTTTGGTTCCGCTCCCTCAGTCTATATGTATAACCCTATGAGTAGTTGATGGAAGAGGATAAAAACATATGCCTAATTTTCAGAAGGATCTGTACCTTCCGTAGCTCCCAATGTAAGTGGATGACCACTGCATTTCAGCACTGTTCAGAGCTGGCCCCTAGTCAACACTGAACAGATACCCTCCCAAAGGCAGAAGAACTTCAGACAGTACATCTGCTGTCCAGCTAGTGCAGCTGGAGAGATAATTTGGTGCCTTAATTTGTTTTACCCACAAAACAAACCTGAGAGCATTGGTTGTGCCCCTAAAGCAGACCTAGAATCAGTTCCCAAGTAAACTAACTCCAGGGAAGGGAATATTACATTAATGAGTTTTTATATCTCTGGGCAACTGAAGTTCAATCCCCTTAGAGACTCCCTTAGGAACTATGTAGAATGTACCACAGAATTGCCCCACTAGGCAATACCCACTAGGTATTTTACCCATGTCCCCCATTGGCTGATGTTCCCCTGGTAAATGTCAGATTCCTACGATTTCCATACTGTCCTGCCCTTAGGCAGAAGAAAGCCCTCAGACAGATAAGTAGAAATACTAAGTTTCAGTTGCTTGAAGTGGGCAACTAACAGAGGCCTAGGAATACAGTATTGTACCATAGCTCAAGGTGAACTCAGAAGTAGAATGTTGGGCAGGCCATCAGCAGCATCTACTACAGTCTAAAGTATAGGTCCAAGTTAGTTATGAACAAATTTGAAGGACTCACACTTCTTTATGTCAAAATTTATTGTGCAGCTACCAAAACAATGTGGTATTGGCATAAAGAAATAAATATAGAACAGAATAGAGAATCCAGAAATAAACCCTTACTTTCAGGGTCAATTGATTTTTGACAAGGTGAGCAAGACAATTTTGTGAGGAAAAATTATCTTTTCAACAAGTGGTCCTGGGATGTAGCTCAGAAGAAGAGCACTTGCCTAGCATTCATGAGCCCCTAGGGCCCTAGGTTTGATCCTAGCACTACAAACAAACAAACAAATAAATAAACAAACAAACAAAAACAAAACCCTCAATAAATGCTGTTGGACTACTGCATGTCTATATACAAAAGCATGAAGTTGGACTAGTCCTTACACTACACACAAAAATTAAAATAGATTTTAGACAAATATGAGCGTTAACACTAAAAAGCTCTTAGAAGAAAAATAGGACTAAATCTTTTTGATCCGAGTTAGACAGTGATTTATTTGATGACACCAAAAGCCTGGGAAACAAAAGAAAAAGTGAATCTTGGACTTCATCAGAACATTTAAAAAATATTTTGTGATGTAGATCCCCCAAGAAACTGTAAAGGCAATTCACAGAAAGGAAGAAAATATTTGTAAATCATTTTGTATCCAAATATATAAAAAAATTCTTACAACTCAATAGTAAAATGCTAAACAACTCAATTGAAAAATAAGTAAAGGACTTGAATAGATACTTCCAAAGAAGATATGCAGATAACCAATAAGCACATGCAAAGATGATCAACATCATCAGTCAATATGGGAATCCAAGTCCAAACCACAATTAGGATTTGGGTAGTGGCACATGCCTACAGTCCCAGCTACTCAGGACGATTGCTTGAACCCAGGAATTTGAAGCTAGCCTGGCCAACACAGTGAAATCCTCTCTTAAAATTTTTTTTAAATTGAAGACCACAATGAGATGCCATTTCACACCCTCTGAAATAGCTATAGTCAGAAAGACAGAAATAACAAGTACTGTATTACAGAGGATAGGGGTGCACTGCAGCCTTCATACACTGCTAGTGGAAGTGTAAAATAGTACAGCCACTTTGGAAAATAGTTTAGAAATTCTTTAACATGGTGTGTAGAAAAATGACTAATGAGGAAAGATTTCTTCTTGGGGTGATGGTTGCACATTCTGTGAATACACTAAAACCATTCCATCATAACTTTAACTGGATAAATTATAGAATATATAAATGATATGTTAATAAAGCTGTTAAACAGACATTTATCCTTACAGTGTAACACTTTCATCTTTTTTTTCTAACTCTGTATTTCTTCTGAGTTAATGGCATTTGTGAAAAAGAAAAAATATTTTTAAACTCCTCTGCCAATGATGTTTAATTACCCAAGAGCCTCCAGAAGAATGTGTTTCTGTTTTAATTGCTTTGTTTTAAATTTGTCAATATAACTAAATCCCTTGAGAAAGATGCCATAATTATTCATTTAAAGACCTTCATTCTTGATGCTAGAACATCATTTATAACTGAATGTAATTTTTTTCCAGAACTGGGGCTGCACAACTTAGGTGCCCACTGTGTTAGCTGGTCACTGTGCAAGCCTTAAGACAGGCTGAGAATGTAATGCATTGTCCAGTCATGAACAAACATGCAAGAATGTGCTCACAGCCCTTGAAGTTATGTGAGAGATTATAGATAACAATTTGGTATTCATAAACATAGGGAGCAGAGATGTTAAAATACAAACCATAACACTGTGAAAATATAATAATAACAAAACCAGATTCTGGATAAGTTCTCCAGGGAAATGAGTGGGCAAAGGAAAAGGAAAAGTCTGAGGTTGAGACCCTGGAGGATTCAGTGGACCAGAGAAGGGAGGGTCTTGGGAACTAGCTGGAGACTTGGGAAAACCAGGACAATAAGATGAGGTACTATCAGATGCAGCCAAGAACTAAGGAGATGAATTAGATCTTTTCAGATCTGGCTATAAGGAGCTCATTGGTGACCTTAGAGAAAAGGAACCCACTGGATTTTTGAGAATACAGGTCAGGTTTTAGGAAATAAAAGAATATGAAGGAAATAGCGATATCATTTGAGTGTGACTGTTAAATGCAGGACTGGAGGTATGTAGTTTAGTGGCACAGCATATGCTTAGCACACATAAGGCCCTGGGTTCAATACTTATCATATAAAAAAGAAGAAAGAGAAGAAGATAGATAACAAAGAATGCAAAGAGCATGATAAATAAAAATCATAAATATTTTCAATGTTTCCATGGAGAGTATGAAGGCTTTTTCTAGGTAGAATGGAAGCTATGTTTGAAGAGAGCTTGGCTACCTGCATTTGGAAAGGGGAAGAAATTATTTTATTTTTTAATACAGCATAAAACTGCCACATTATTTAATGTGTCTCTTCTTAAAGGATTACTTTATTTAAAGAATTATAAATATAGAAACCATCAGAATATTTCTCTTACAGAATTTGCAACAAAACAATAGGACTAAACAAGTCTGAAGGAATTTATATGGATTGGGAAGGTATATTCCTAAAGCAATCCAGAATCTGTTTATTGCCATGATGATTAAACAAAGATAGTTGGCAGCTTTCCCAGTGACCTATGATACTATAACAGCACTCACTTTCTTTTGCTTGACTAAAATATAAAAGGACAGGGAGATAACTCTTCAATGTGCCAATCAGTAAATTTACTTGCATACTATAAAGTCTGCTTATCTTATAGGACCAACAATAAAGGGTGGTGTAGGTGCTCTAAACTGTGATCTCTTGTTAATAACCTCCTGTTATATGAACATTGGTAGATTAAAGACATAGTTTCTCAAAGAAACTTAAGTTTTTGAGGCACAATTTAGGGGAGATTGTGTTCTACTCAGCATCAACAGTTTCTTCTGTGTCAGTCAGTTAGAGATTAAAGGCCATTTTGGAAAGCAAATGGTTTCAGAGCACAAAATGAACTTCACTGTTATTCTAGTTTTTTTATTTCCTTTTATTTTTAAAGAGAAGTACTCATTTTGAAGTACCATTCCCAGAGCTCCTGCCTTGCATACTTAGGTAAGGAAGGAATTGCTTGCTGAAAAGTGCTTTAGGATTAGAAACTGCTGATGCCATGGTGATAAACTATAGAATCATGTTTAGAAGACCAAGAGGGTCCCTGCTCTCAGATAGTTCTTACTCAGCCAAAAGACATCCCCAGGCCCTCCTACTGCATTACTTTCGGGAGTTACACGTGAAAAAGTAGTCTCAAGTTGTCCAGCCTAGAAGTAGGCCATTGAGGAAGTAAGCCCTTCCAGTCACTTGTGAGAAAGGAGAAGCATCCTGTAGTTGCCAGTTCCCCACATACATGCATTTCTTTACTAGGTTTAGGTTTTCTGTGCAATGAGAACAGAGAAGCCAGAACTGATGAGGGTGAAACTAATGAAATCTTTATCAACAGGATAATCCTTTGTCAACAGGATAAAGGCTTAGGTTATAAAGGGCCTTTTAGAATATTCCATGGCTCCCATTTCTTAGGAAATTGCCAGGCCAGATTCTTCAATCTCCCAGAACCCTTCACTTCCAGCAACTTTGTGTATTTATTTAGGCTCAGATCACAGAGTCCTTAAGACCTTGTGTAAATACTTAACTTGGCATCATTCTGTGAAGAACTTCATTAGGACTATAGAACACATTTTGTTGAATTGTATTTATAACACCTAATGTCCCCAGATGGAGAATATTTAAGTTGAGACTGTTTCTTGAGAATAAATGCATTTTACAGAAGAAAATTTAGGCTGTTTTAGATTTCAATTTAGAAAAGAATTATAACAAGAATCAGCTGTTCTGAAGGCTGCCCAAACTATTACTTTACCCCAGCCTCTCTCTTCTTCGTAACTATTTTTTTCCCATTAAGTTTATTGGTACATTTTAGGTATAAAATACAGTTACATACATCATTGGGATCTTGTACCATTACATGAGTATCTTGGTTCTTTTTTTTCCCCTTCCCCTGCCCTCCCTTCACCCCCTCCACCCTTCCCTATTTGCAAAGATTTTGTTTCCCTTTTTTTCCTTTTCTCATATTTTTTCTTTTCCCTTTTTTCCTTTCCCCTACCCCTCCCACTTCCCCTGTTCCTTTAGACCTTTTCTCTCTGTTACACAATATCAATTATACATTTTAAAAATTACAATATCAAGATCTAGGAGACATTACCACAGATTTTACAGAATTTAAAAGGATATAAAAAGCATATTTCAGAAATCTGTTTTGAAATAAATTTGACAGTTTCTAAGAAGTACTTTGGAAGACAAATTAATGAAACTAACTCTGGAGGAAATATAAAATTTGAATAGCACCTATTAAAGAAAGTATATTCCTAGCTTGAAAGCCTACCTATATGACAACAGCAGGCTCATATACATTTTAACTAATAAATTATATCAAAAAATTTTGTGTTCTGTATAAAAGCATTTTCCAAAGTTGGCCATGTTTTCTCAGCAGTCATTTTTATACCCCTGGGACTTCTTCATCTCTATTTTTACTCCATACAAACAGAAAAGATTCATGTGGAAGATTTATAAGTTTTACATTTTAGTGTTCTCTTTCTTTTAGTGGGAAAGTTTCAAATGTCTTTAGAACAAACTTATCTCTATAGTTCATCAACCATATAGAAGAAAAGTGTGTTTTATTAACAAAGGCTTTGTGAGCAGGAAATTTCCCTTCAACTGTTTACTAGCTGCTGTCACTGGACCTTTTAGCTTCCTCATTTATAAAGTGGAACTATTAATAGTGCTTGCCTTCACAGGTTGGAGGGAGCACTACATGAGAGAGCGCATATGAAGAGCTTCAGCCAATGCTAGGCATGGAGAAAGATCACAATTAAGTGTTAGTGATGATGGTGGCAGTGATGATAAAGGATTTGGAGTGAAAAAGTTATATTGCAGCATTTCAACATAGCATTTTCAGATAAGAAATAAGATTACATAATCTACCAAGTTTATTTGAATTTTCTGCGTGGAAAGGAAATTCACTTCCTTGTCACTTAAGAAATGTGATATAGTCTTATTCTGTTGTGAGGTGGGTAGTCCCTCCACATTTTGTTTTGTCTTGTGTCCCTGCCTTGATGGTTAAGTTTTTCTTGATCCTTTTTGAATAATCTAACAACTTTTAATTTTGTGCATTGCATGCAATTAGACTTCATACAAATATTTATTCAATGAAAAAATCAAATTCTTACACAAAATTGTACTATTAGAAAATATTTTGACTTTATAAATATTGAGAAGAAATTTATTTTTAAAGTATAATTGTCTTTCAGTATCTGCAGGACCCCTTAGCTAGGAACCCCTGTAGAAACCAAGATCCAGGGTGCATAAAGTTAAAAAAGAAAACCATAGTATTTGCATATAACCTATGCACATCCTCCCACATACTTTAATCTCTAGATTGCTTATAATACCTAGGACTATATAAATGCTACATAAGTAGTGTTTGGACCATATTGTTTAGGGAATAGTAACAGCAAAGAAAGAACAGTCTGTACATGTTCAGTACAGATGCTACTTTTTAAAAAAATATTTTTGGTCGGCAGTTGAGTTGATCTATAGATGCAGAACATGCGGATACAGAGGGCTGACTATAAAAGGAATTAAATTTTCAAATAAGACCTTAGAAACTACTTAGTCCTTGTCTCTTTTCCTAAGGGTTCACCCTCCACTCACCCTTGCTTTTGCTTACCACAATATGTGACACATTATGAAATGAAGTAAATGGTTACTAATAATGAGTTATCTTCATGTTAGAGATATTGGTACCAAGCCATAGAAACAAACTTGGGTTAACAGAGAGAATTTACTAAAAGGAAATGAGAGAGCTCACAGAATCAATATGAGGCTGAAGAACAGTGCTTCATAATGAATAGAGAGCAGGAAAGCTCTGATAAGTTAGGAGTAGGAACAATAGCCATGGTCTTTGGAGCAGGAAGCATCTCCTCAGCATGATGTTCTGAGGAAAGAAAGGACACATTCCACTTTATTCTATACTTGGGTGATAGTCTCCAGAGGCAGAATGTGTGATTGACCAAGGTCAATTACTGGCTCACAGCTGGGCTCTATCAGGAAGTAGGAGTAAGGGGAGAGGAATCTAATCCATCACTTGTAATGGCAGCTTGTACACAAGACCATCCTCCCTACATAGTTGCACATACAGGAGTAGAGGCAATTTCCTGAAAAGAAGCTAGGGTATTACTTGGAAAGAATGAATACCAGACAGCCAAAAATGGCTAATGTGTATTATTCCACATTGCTAATATTCTTGATATCAGCTGTAGTCTGTGGTCTAGCCAGTTTTTATTTAGCCTGTATAGACTTTAAAATAATGATCTGAGTTCTTCCACTTTGCTGTATGGGGTTTGAAAACAGTCTTCCATGTCTTTATCCTGCACTTATGAGGAGCTAGGAATATTGTACCCCCAGCATCAGATACTAGGATGAGTTACCTTTACTTATCTTTATGTTTTTATTGTACATACTTGTACATAATAATTACATTCATTGCAGGGAGTTGGTACATGTATATAACATTTCTTAATTCTCTTTTTTAGCCCCCTTCCCTCCTCCTCCCTATATCTCTTGGACTCTTGGACCCCCTTCATTCATATATATATATATATATATATATATATATATATATTTGTAGTACATAATGATCACATTCCTCATAGGGACTTGGTGCATGTACACAGCACTTCAAGATCCCTCCTTTTTAAAATTTCATTTCCCTCTCATCCCTCCATCTCTTAATTCCCTTCCCTTATGCCAAAGATCCATCTTGCTATTTCCTGTTCTCTTTTATTTTGCACTTTATTTGTATATTGGGGTGCTAATATAAGAGAAACCATGCAATATTTAAGTTTCTGTGTCTGATTTGCTTCACTTAACATTATGGTCTCAAGGTACATCCACTTCCCTATGAATTACTCAAATTTATCCTTTATGACAAAGCAGCACTCCATTGTGTACAAATGCCACATTTTCTTTGTCTATTCATGTGTTGATGGAAATTTAGGCTACTTCCAAGATTTAGTTATTAATGAATTGTGCCACTATAAACATGGGTATGCCTGTGTCACTATTGTGTGATGCCTTTAAATCTTTCAGAAAGATACCTAAAAGGGGAATAGCTGGGTCAAATGGAATTTCTATTTTTAGTTTTTTTAGGAATATCCATACTTATTTCCATTGTGGTTGTACCAGTTTGCACTCCCATCAACAATAAAGAATGGTTCTTTTTTCCCCTCAGCCTCTCCAGCATTGGTTATTGTTTGATTTCATGAAAATAGCCATTTTGTCTGGACTGAGATAGAATCTTAGTGTTCTTTTAATTTGCATTTCTAAAATGGCCAGCGATGTTGGATATTTCTTCATGTATTTATGGCCATTTGTACTTCCTCACCTAAGACATGTCTATCACTTCAGATGGCCATTTTTTATTTGGTTTTTAAATTTGAGGGGTCTAATTTTTTTAGTTCTTTATGTATTCTAGATATTAGTCCTCTGATCAGTAGCCAGCAAAAAAATTTTTCTCCTTTTCTAGGTTGTCTCTTCACTCTGTTGGTGGTTTGCTCTGCTATCTAGAAACTTTTTAATTTGATATGATCCCATCTGATGATTCTTGTTATTATTTCTTGTACAACCAAGGTTCTGTTCAGAAAATCTTTCCCTATATCTATGTCTTCAAGAGTTTCACCTATTTTGTTTTCCAGCAGATTACATGTTTCTGTTTTAATATTTAGATTTTTGATCCATTTATATTGATTTTAGTTTAGTGGATGGTGAGAGATACAGGTCTAAGTTCAATCTTTGGCATGTGGATAGCCAGTTTTCCCAGAACTAATTGTTAAAGAGGTTCCAGTGAAAATATTTGGCACCTTTGTTAGAGATAACATAGCTGAGTGTACCTAGTGTTGTTTTTGCATCCTCTGTTATGTTCCATTGATCCACAAGTATTTTTTGCCACTACAATGCTGTTTTTATCATCATAGCTTTGTAGTATAACTTGAAGTCTGGCATTGTGATGCCTCCTGCCTTGCCCTTGTTGCCCAGGATTGCTTTTGCTGTTCTAGGTCTCTTCTGGTTCCATATAAATTTTAGCATTGTTTTCTCCAGTTCTGACAGGAATACTATTGATATTTTGATTGGGATTGTGTTAAATCTGTATAATATTTTTGGAAGTATAACTATTTTGACTATATTAGTTCTGCCTATCAAGGAACAGGGGATATTATTTCATTTTCTAATGCCTTCTTCAATCCTTTTTGAGAGTACTGTAGATTTCGTTGTAGTGGTCTTTCACTTTCATGGTTATATTGATTCCAAAGTATTTCACTTAACTTGATGCTATTGTAACAGATATTGTTTCCCTAATTTCTCTCTCAGCAGGTTTATTATTGATGTACAAGATTGCTATTAATTTTTGAGTGTTGACTTTATCTCTTGCATTCTACTGAATTTGGCTATTAATTCTAGGAATCTTTTGTTGGAATTTGGGGGGTCTTCTATGTAGAGGATCATGTTATCTGCAAATAATGGTAGTTGACTTCTTCATTTCCTATTCATATTCCTTTTATTTCTTCCTCTTATCTGATTGCTCTGGCTAGTGTTTTAAGAATTATATTGAAAAAAAGAACTATATTAAACAGGAATGGTGATAGTGGACATCCTTGTCTTGTTCCTGCTTTTAAAGGAAAAGCTTTTAGCTTTTCTCGATTTAGTGTGATGTTGGGTGTTGGTTTTTCATAGATAGATTTTACCAGATTGAGATAAAGACCTTCTATACCTATTTTCTTCAGTATTTTTGTCATGAATGGATGTTGGATTTTGTCAAATGCTTTTTCTGCATCTATTGAGATGATCATATGATTTCTGTCCTTGTTTCTGTTTATGTTGCATGTATCTTCTTGGTTCAGCTTCCATAGTTCATATGTATCTAGGAATCTATTCATTTCTTCTGAATTTTTCTTTTTATTAGAATTCAGGTTCTCAAAGTGGTTACCAATGATTTTCTGGATTTCAGCAGGATCCATTGTAATTTCACCTTTTTCACTTTTAATTACATGGGCTTGGGCCTTTTCTTGCATTATTTTAGTAAGATTGACTAAGGGATTGTCTGTTGTGTTTATTCTTTCAAAGAAACAGCCATTCAATTCATTGATTCCTTGTTTTTGTTGTCTAAATTTCATTAATTCCTGCTCTTATCTTTATAATTTCCTTCCTCATGCTAACTTTGGATTTAAATTATTCTTGTTTTTCTGTGACCTTGAAATACATCATTGTATTATTTATTTGAGTTTCCTCTATTTTTCCTGATGTGGGCATTCACTGCTATAAACTTCCCTCTTAGGACTACTTTCATGGTGTGCCATCAGTTCCAGTATGTTTTACAGGCATTACTAGTTGATTCTAGGAAGTAATTTTTTCTGAGACCCATCGATTATTCAAGAGGCTTGAATTTAGTTTCCATATGATTGCATAGTTTCTAGGGCGTTTTTTTCCCTTGATTCTAGTTTCATTGCACTATGATCTGATAATATGTATGGGATAATTTCAATTCTTTTATATTTACTTAAGCATGCTTTATAGGCTAGTAAGTGGTCTATTTTGGAGAAAGTCCCATGTGCTGCTGAGAAGGATATGTGCTCTGTTGTTGGATGGAATACTTTGTAGATATCTATTAAGTCCATTTTTTCCAAGGTTTGCTTCAACTCTGATATTTCTGTGTTGATTCTTTATCTATTTGATACGTCTATTTGTGACAGTGGGGTATTGAGGACCCCATTACAATTGTATTGCTGTTTGTCTGATTTTACATGTCCACTAGTGTTTGTTTTATGAAGTTGAACATGCCAGTGTTTAGTACATAAATGTATATAATCCTGTTTTGGGGGGGTTTTGGGGGGGTTTGGGGGGGGTGGTACTGGAGATTGAACTCAGGTCCTTGCGCTTGCGCAGCAGGCGACAAAACCACTGAGCTAAATCCCCAGCCATAAATGTATATAATTGTTATCTCTTCCTGTTCAATTTTTCCTTTAATGTTTAGTGAACTTCTTCGTTTCTCCTGATCAGTTTTGGCTTGAAGCCCACTTCTTCTGAACTTAGAATAGCTACTACAGATTTTTTCTGGCTTCTCATTGCATGGAATATTATTTTCCATCCTTTGATTTTTAACCTGTGAGTTTCTTTTTGAATTAAATGTGTTTCTTTATATATTGCATATCATTGAGTTTTGTTTTTTTATCCATTCTGTCGATTTGTATCTTTTGATTAGGGAATTGAGTCCATTCATATTGAGCTTTATTACTGAGAGATATTTACTTATTACTGTCATTGCATTGTTTTCTGTTGCTGATTTTTAAATTTTTTTCCTTTTGTTTAGCTGCTTATCCTGCCAAGTGTATTTATTCTTTTTGGTTAATTGGCCTTGTTGGCTGCATTGTCTCTTTCTTTGTTTTTTTGTTTTTTGTTTTTTGTTTTGGTACCAGGGATCGAACTCGGGTCCTTGCAGTTGCGAGGCAGGCCGTAGAACCACTGCATTGTCTCTTTCTAGGATATCCTTGAGAATTTTTTGTAATGCTGGTTTGGTGGTCATGAAATTATTAAGGTGCTCTATGTCATGGAAATACCTTATTTCTCCATCAATTTGAAAGGAGCATTTGCAGGATACATACGTTAGGATTAGAAATTGTTGCCTTTTCAGGCTTGAAAAACTTCACCCCAAACCCTCCTGGCTTTTAAGTTTTGTGTTGAGAAGTCTACTGTAATTCTAATAATTTACCTTTGTATGTGATTTATTGCTTTTCTCTAACAGCTTTTGAGATTCTGTCCCTGTAATAGACTTCTGGTACTTTGAGAATTATGTGGCATGGAGAGGTTCTCTTTTGGTCATGGCTATATGGGGTTCTATATGCCTCACTTATCTGAACAGGGGAATGTTTCTTTCCCTATATTTGGGAAATTTTCTACTATTATTTCTGTGAAAAAGTTTTATTATATTTGTGCTTTCTGATTTTTCACTTTTTCCAGTTGCTCCTAGATTATTCTTCATTGCTTCATCTAGCAGCTGTTGGATCCATTTTTCATGTTCTCTTATTGCTTTTAAGGTGTTTTTTGAGTAGTTTGTCTTTGAAGACATTATTGTTCTTCTAGTTCTGAAATTCTGTTCTCACATTGGTCCCTTCTGCTGCCCATACTTTTCAATAAAATTTTTAATCTCCTGAAATTCTGAATGAAGCCTTTTCATGGACTCTATTTCTTTTTTTTTTCATTAATTTTATTGGTACATTATAGGTATACAATAGGCTGACATTCATTATTGGGAATTTGTACCTTTACATAATATATCTTGGTTCTTATTTTTTCCCCATCCGCCTGCCCTCCCTTCAACCCCTCCACCCCTCCCTATTTACAAAGACTTTGTTTCCATATTTTCCTTTTCTCATATTTATTCCCTTCCCTTCTTTCCTTTCCCCTACCCCTCCCACTTCTCCTTCCCTTTTAGACCTTTTCTGTGGACTTTATTTCTTTGCTAAACTGGTCATTCATATTTTGTATCATTTTGTTTAGCTGGGTCAGCTTTGTATTAGTGTCTTCTGAAAGCTCCTGGATCATTTTGATTATTATTTTCCATAACCTGTTTAATTATACCTGCTGTGCTCCTCCTGAGTACCTCTTTTCTGTTTTCTAACCTCCTGTGTTATCCTTTCAAGTAATTTGGGTGTGTGGTTTATGCTGTTCTCCCCCTTGTTGCTTGACCCCAGATTGATGTTGGGGGAGTTGGGAGTTTTGGGAGGCATTTTGTTGCCTTATAGTCTCATGCTTCTATTGTTTTTATTAGTTGTTTGTTTTGTTTTGTGCTGAGATTTGTGGATCCTAATAGTGTAAAGACTGCTCCTAGTATAGAAATTTCTTTAGTCACTTTTCAGTGATATACTTTGGGCATGATTAACTATAGTACTTTGCCTCTGTCTCTAAATCCGAACACCTCAGTTCATTTGGGGGTAGGGATGCAGTGAAAGTGGCCCAACACCAAATTCTCTGGAAATGTACTCTAGTATTGTAATGTCACAAATGTAATCTGGGTGTTGGCTTGCAGAGAAAACCTATTAATAGCAACAGTTATATGACCCTAGTAATATCAAGCAAATAGCTACTGTAATATCATCCAAGGCAAATTGGATGTTAACATATCATAATAACTAATTATGTACCTTAACCCTAGAGAAGAAATCCACAATTATGGTGTAAACATCAAGAGAGCCCAGGTATTGACCTATAGCTTATATGTACTGTATGTGACAGCTATATCTCTGCTAATAGTAGACAAGAATTCAACAGTAATTTTGTAGAGTCAACTATCTAAAGACCAATAAAGCTTTACAGTTATACTATTAAAGATAATAACGGGTTCAGAACAGGAAAATGCAAGAAGAAAAATTTGAAACCTTAAACTATATAAGAATGAGGAGAGAGAAGGGGAAAATGATCCTATTAGGGAGTAGAAGGATATTTATAAAATTAGGTAAAAGTAACAGAAGAAATTGATGAGGAATAGAAATAAAAGAGAAAAAAATTATGTGGAGAATAAGAAAAATATTAAAGGGAGAAAAATTAAAAGGGAGGAGAGGAAAAAATAGAAAAAAAGAAGGAAAAGAGAAGAAAAATTAAGCAAAAGAAATACACCAAAATACACCAAACTTTAATAAATTAGTGTAGAAAAAAGGAAAGGAAAAAAAAAACACTCCAGAAAAGAAACAAAAGAAAAAAAAGAGAGAGATTTCCCTGTGATTTTAAAGGCATAGTTTTTCTTCCAGGATCCATAATTTTGAGGCAGCATCCAAGTTAAGATATGCCCTTGCTCATGCTGGTAGATAAAGAAGGCAGTCAAATCCCAGGTCCATACTGAATATAGACATCAGCAGGTAGTAGTGTGAGGGCACCAGTGCCCTCACACTTTTAAATCCAGAGCAACTCAGGCTGGGTCTGGCCTCTGGCATGGGGACAGAGCCTGTGTCCTTTAGCTCAAACCTTTCAGGGAGTCTCTTTCCAGCCTATTCTCTGACTGTGGCTGTCTCCTGTGGCTGTATCTTACCCAGTCACTGTGGGAATGTGATACTCGGAGCCCTAGAGTGGAGCTCTACACCTACTCTGGGTTCTGGGTTCAAACAATTAACTCTTCCCCAGGATGGCATCTGGCCAAGCACTTTCTCCAGGGATGTGGCAGGTGAGAGTCACTCACCAGCTGTTGCCTGTAGAATGATTCTTTATAGAGTCCCACACTGTCCCTGCAGATCACAGCAACCACCAGTCTGGTCCATGCTGCTGTTGCATTTCTCCCCAAGGCCTCCTGGGGTCCCAGCATTCACTGTAGGGTCAGTCTCCACAAGCTGGGAAGTGGAAAGAAAGTGCTGACAGCCTTTTCCCTTCTCCACATTGTTTTCTGTTTCTGCAGTTTCTCTGTACCTTTTAATTTTCCTATCAGATCCCTCCTGGTTCCTGGAGATCTACATCTTTTTTTCTTCTCCAAGTTGTTTTCCTGTGTCTAGATTCCGAATCTTGGAGAGTCTCTGATTTATTTTTAAAATAAGTGCTAGTTAATCAAAAGGTATGGTTTCCAGGCCCCAGGATTTAGCTCAGTGGTTTCGGCGCCTGCCTCACAAGTGCAAGGTCCTAAGTTCAATCCCCGGTACCAAAAAAGGTATGGTTTCTTTTAAATTAAAAACAGCTAACACAGAACTAGGGAAAGTATACTGATCTTATTAAAATTAGGCTTGTGTAGGTACAATATATTTACTTTCTACCAAAAGAAATGCTTCTGATACAGTAGAAGGATGCTGTTACTTTGAAAATGACTGTCTTCGGTTGGTTGGTTCTTATGTTTTTAGAATGCTATCCTAACTTTAGGTATTACCCTTTATAATTTATTCCCTTTTTCTTATGTTCCAGGGGAAAACTTATCCATTTCGGGGAGCATTTCCCCCTGTATGGAATCCTCTTGCATATTTGGATTACAACAATCTGTGGCGGACAATGGATGACATGGGAAAAGAGGTAAAATGTGTGTTCTGCTTGCACATAACCTATTATGAAAATAACAGTGGCAAATATTTATTATAGTTCTATGTGTGCAGGGAATCTTGCTCTGAACATTGATATACACCATTTCCAGTGCACTCAACCATTCTGCGGACCTAGTAGAATTTCCACTGACAAATGGAGAAAATGACTACCAAGTAGTTATATAACGTACCCAAGTCCACAGGAGAGAACCAAAGTTCAGACCTATCCTTGCTGATGATAATACCTATGTACTTTCAGTTGTATGCCATTGAGCATTTCTATGATACATTTTTGTCAAACACAGTAGTACCTCAGTTCACGAACTTAATTCTCTCCACGATTCTGGTCGCAAACCGAATTAGATGAAAACTGAATCAAATTTACCCTTAAGGTCAACATTGAACCTAACCATTGAATTTGATTCATTTCTCATCCAATTTGGTTTGCAACCAGAATCATAGAAAGAATTAAGTTTTTGAAGCACTGTATGTTTATTTACAATTATCTTGTCCATCTGTAATGGCACTTTAGGTAGTAAAAGAGCATTTGCTGCTCCAAAGTTTTTTACTTAGCCTTGAACAGTGGTACCTTGGTTCATGCATGCTTTTGTTTGCAAACAGTTTGGTTTGCAAACAGGAACATTTGGCCAATTTTGTTTTTGTTTGCAAACTACATCAGGTAACAAACATGACCATGACCATCTTCCTCGCACAAACACAAATGTGGCCATCTTTTCCAAAGTTGTAGAACAAATTAAGTTTATGAATCAAGGTACTCCTGTACTCTGAAATATCACTCTCTTAAATTTGAATCTGGCACCTTAAATGAATATTAGCTTTCACTAATAATAATGATGATGATATTGATAATAATTATCATCATCCTACTCGTAATTACATATAAATGTATACATGTTTTTATATGTAATTATGACTGTTATTATTCCTTTGTCAATAGTGTTAAGTCTGGAATCCAAAGAGCTGCCCCACCTCTACATAGAATTCTAAGCCAAACACACATTCTAACAGGGACTAAGAAATTAGTTTTCAGAGGTTCTCATAAAGGCCTCTCTGGTGAGTGGTGGTAGAAATTGTCATTGCAACTGAGTGTGGGACCTCCTTCCCTTGCAGATTCCAGCTGATGCACCCTGGGAGGCCCCACATGCCCAGGAGTGGGACAAGATGACCATGAAAGATCTCATCGATAAAATCTGCTGGACAAAGTATGCTTGGTTATTCAAAATTTACTTCTGTGTCTGTATTTCACTGGTATTAGGACCAGAGCCCTTGCACTGAGCTACCTCTTCAGCCTTTTTTTAAAGACAGGATCTAGCTGAGTTGCCCAGGCTGGGATTGAACATGTGATCCTCCTGCCTCAATCTCCCAGAGTGTTGAGATTACTTCCTTGTGCCAGCATGCTCAAATTAAAATTTACTTTTTATCTTTCCTTTTGATCCTTTCTATCGTGTCTGGAGATATAGTGCTTTTTTTAATAACCTATAGGAATAATGTTAAGAGGAATTCTAATAATCTTTCTATCAGTATCAACTTTGAGGGCATATTAGATACTTCAGAGCAGCCTTGAAAAGAAAATGAATCAAAAACCTAAGTACGTACGTAAAGTTAAACTTCTTTTAATGAAAGGGTCATATGATCTGTAATAAAAGCAGTAATTAGGTTTTTATGTTATATAAAGACTGCCTACAAAAGTAGTTTGCAAAGACATTTAAAAAGTAATTTCAGGGGCCAGGGATTTAGCTCAGTGTTTCCAGCGCCTACCTCGCAAGCGCAAGGTCCTGAGTTCGATCCCCGGTACCAAAAAAAAAAAAGTGACAAAAAGTAATTTCATACAGATATAGAATACTAGGAAATAGGAGAGAAGCTAGTCTATATTCCTGAAAAATATAAACTATATAATGGTTTCAACTAGAATCTGTTATTAGTTTAGTAATTTCTAATTCATTAGTATAATCATGACTTAATGATTTCACAAGGATTCCTTCTGAGAAATGCATTGTTAAATGATTTCATAGTTATATGAACATCCTAGAGTATACTTAGGCTAAGATAGCTATAACATCACTAGGCCATATAATCTTATGGGACCACCATCTTTTATGTGGTAGATCATGGACCAAAGTGTCATTATGCACAGGACTGTATATATTTTGCATGTATTTTATTTACTAATACATATATTTATGTATCTATTAGTGTGTATTTATTTTAACCTACTATGTGAAGGTACTGTACCAGGAACTGACTGAGGAATGGTAGTCAACTTGCTAGGATAAGTTTCTACCCTCATGGAGTTTATATTCATCTAACAAACAAGGCTAACATTGTATGAATAATTACATAATGCTGAGAGTGTCTGCAACAAGGGGAACCTTACCCAATCTGAGGGTAAAAGAATTCTTTGACAGTCTTTAACTGAAACTAAGGAGTCAGTGCATCAACTAAGAATGAGCACAGGGGCAGGGAGAGATGGAAAGATGGACAGTTTGGGAGGATGATTTTTTCCAAGAATGACCCAAAGGGCAAGAGAGATAGCAGGGTAGTTTGGTATTAGGTAAAATGGTATCTTCTAGGAATGACCTAAAGAGGATAAAAAGAAGCAGGGACAGGTGAATATCAGGGGGAGGAGTATTTTTTGTGAATGAGCCAATAAGGTGGGGGGTGATGATGTGGGAGAATAATATTACCCATTAATGAGCTACAGATGCTGAGAGAAGACGGGGAAGGGTGGCTGATATGTGTGTGTATGTGGGGTATGGTATGATATCTTCCAGGAATGACCCATAAAGTCATAAAGTGCCATAAAGCCATAAAGTGAAAGAAAGGAATTGTAAATGATGTAGAGTGAATGGTATCTTCCTGGAATGACCCACAAGGGCAAAGAGGAGAGGATTGGTAGATGGCGTGTCAGGAAGCTATTTTCCAGGAATGACTCATAGCAGGTTGGTGAAGAGAGAGAAAGGTAAATGAGGTGGGGATGTATATTCCAAGAATGACCCAAAGTGGCTGAGGGGAGACAGGAAGAGTTAGATGATATAGGGGGATGATATCTTCTAGGAATGACCTACAGAGAAGATGGAAGCAGGATGGAGGGTTTGTGTTGGAGGGAGGCTGTCTTTCAGGAATTATCCACTGAGTAGGGTCTGGAAAGCAGGAAGGGTGGATATTGATCATGGGCTTGTATTTTCCAAAAATGATCTAAGTTCTATCCAGAAAGAGTAAATGGAATGGCAGGGTGGTATCCCCAGGAGTGACCCACATAGGCAGAGGAGAGATGAAGGGTGGAAGATGTATGATAATATCTCCCAGGCATGTGTCTAGTCTGGAGAGAAAACAAAGAAGCTTGGATGTTGGAGGGAGGGGTAATATATTCCAGGAATGACTCACAGGTTCAGGAGGAGACAGAAAGGGTAGATGGTGTTGGGACAACCTTATCTGCCAGGAATGATCCACTGACTTGAGAACAAGACACAGGGAAGTTGTAGGGGTCGGGGGAGAGATCTTTCAGGAATGAGCCCACAGGGAGTACAGGGAAGACAGAGGGAATGGATAGTAGGGGAAAGGGGATAGGTAGGATCTTTTGAGATGGATGGATAGGAACTTCAGGAACTCAGGTAAGGGTTGATATGAACAAGATGGTATCTTCCAGGGATGAATAACAGTATCAGGAAGAGATAGTATAGGTATATTGTTCTGGGGATATTACATCTTCCATGAATGACCCAAAGGTATTGGGAAGAAAAAAAGATACTGGAGAGGGGGGAGATTGGGGGAAGTATCTTCCAGGAATAAGTCATAGAGACTGAGAAGAGGTACAGAAGGGGAAATGGGAGGTGGTATCTTCCCAGAAAGACCCACAGTGTCAGAGACAGACAAGATGAATTGAGTAGAGAGTGGTATCTTTCAAGAGTGACCCAATGATACAGGAAAGGTGGATTTTGTGGCAGGTTAGTATTTTCCAGAAATGACACAGAAAGGCTAGAAGGACAGAAGAAAAGTGTATGAATTAAGAGTGGGATGGTATCTTCCAGGAATAACGCACAGGAACAGTGGAGTAATGGGAAGGTGGATGGTGGGGAATGATGATACTGTATTCCAGGAATAGACAGCAGTGGCTAGGGGGAGATGTGGGGTATGCAGATGATATGTTCCAGGAATGACTCAAGAAGCATGAGGAAACAGGATAAATAGATTGTGATGAGAGGGGTAGTATCTTTTAGGAATGATCCACTGGACAGTATAGGGGGGAAAAAGGGGGTAGATGTTGTGAGTAGGATGGTATCTTCCAGGAATGGCCCATAGGGGTAGAGAGCACAAGAAGAATGAATGTTGTTATTGGCAGAATGTCTTCCTAGAATGATCGGGGGGGGGGGGGGTATGGAAGGTTTGAGAGGTTGATGGTATCTTCCAAGAATAAGCCAGGGTCATGAGGGAGATGGGAGGGAGGATGGCCTGAGAAAGTGTTATTTTGCAAAAAAGGGGTCCATGGGTCAAACAGGAAAAGTGGATGATTTGGCAAGGTAGTTTTGAGTAATAACTCAGAGTTGCAAGGGGGGACAGGAAAAGTTGGATGATGTAGGTAAGTGATTATGAGCCTTTCAGAGCTTTCAGTGATAGAAACAGCCTACTGTGGTACATATGCCATAGGTTTGCTGCCACTGCTGTTGGGGGTAATATTTCCCAGGAATTGCCCCATATGGGGTATAGGAGAGATAGGGAGGGTAGATATGTATTCCAGGAGTGACCCATAGTTGTAGAGCACTCAAGCACTTAGCCAGGCATGGTGGCACACACCTGTAATCCCAGCACCTAGGAGGCTGAGGCAGGAAGATCACTACAAGTTTGAGGCCAGCCTGGGCTACATAGTGAGTTCGAGACCAGCCTGAACTACATGGTGATACTCTGTCTCAAAAAACCAAACAAACAAACGAATAAACAGAATGTATATTCTAGGGCTGACCCAAGGGGCAGAGGAGACTTAGAGGGTGGATCATGGAGGATGTGGTATCTTCTAAGAATGTACCATAGGGGCTGGGAGCAGGAGCAAGTGAGGATATGTTCTATGGTATCTTCTGGGAATAATTCATTGAATCATGGTAGAAGACAGGAAAGGGGTACGGTGTGAGATGGGTGGCATCCTCCAGGAATGACATACAGGTGGAAGGGGAGACATGAGACATGGTAGGTGGGTTTTTTTGGGGAGAGTGATATCTTCCAAGAATGATCTATGGGGGCTGGGGGAGATAAGCCAAGTAGAACAATTTCAGGGCAAGGTATTTTCCAGGAATTGAACCATGGGGGCACAAAAAGCTCAGTAAGAGTGAATGCTGGAGCAGGATGGTATATTCCAAAAATGATTCCTCTTAAATCATCCAACTTTCCTTAACTCACCCCAATCCCTTGAGGTCATTCCTAGATTATACTATCCATACCAAATCTAAATTTCCATCTCTCCCCTTCAGTCCTCAGCCGAATGTCTGATGGATAGTATCCTGACAACCCAATACCCACACTGCTCTCCCTGCCATGGAATATATCATCCTGCCATACAATGCACTGTCTTCTCCCTGACCCTGGCTCTTTCTTGAAAGACATCACATTTTCCCATGCCAACCACCTTCTGTTCCCTTCCATGATCATGGCCTCTTGACTGCTGCCTGTTTTATTGACCCTCCCCCCTCTGTGAAATAGTTCCAACATCAGCCACCCATCCTGTTTCTCCCTGCCTCTGTTGCACATTCCCGGATTATGCCGTCTTTCCCCAGCAATGACCTTTCCTGAATTTCCTATGCCCTTGTGGGTCAATTAACAGGAAATGTAATCCCATGATGTAAGAGGATGGATGGTATCATCTACAAATGACCCATGGTAGGGGAGGAAAATTACACGATGTCAAGTTTATGGTATTTGTCACACAAACAATGGGGACAAGGTAGAAATAAGGAATGTGAATGCTAAATGAAAGGAACTTACTCTCAATGAGTTCTAGTATCTGGGCTGAGAGAGGAAGGATAGGTGGTGTGAGAAAATGGTATCTTTTAGGAAAGAACCAGGGAGGGGTGGTGTACAAAAGATTGTACCCTGTGGCAGAATAGTATCTTCCAGGAATGACCCACAAGATTGGGGGAAACAGGAAAAGTAGGGATGGTATCTTCTAGGAATCATCTACAGCCACAGAAGGTAGGATGGGAAGGAGGTGTCTTCCAGGAGTGACCCACAGGGTGGAAGGGGAGAGACAGAGATCAGTGAAAGACATGAGTGAATGTTATCATCCAGGCAGAGAGAACAAGGAACAGCTTTTTTGAAGGCTCTGCAATGGGAGGGAGATTGGCAGGTTTAAGCCACTGAATGGTCAGTATATGCCTGGACCACAGAGGTGACAAAGGCAGGTAGGATAAGGCAAGGTTCAAGTACCGGTGAAGCAATCTGTGACATAGTATGTACTGGCTACAACTCAAGATTTGAGTTTTCTCCGTTTTAGGCTATTGAAATATTTTAAGTGGAAGGGTTGGATTTTTTTGTTTTTTTGGTTTTTTTTTTTTTTGAGTTTTGCACCTTTAAAAAACCTCATTGTGTAAAGTATGGAAAAGGTACAAGAGGGATGCAGAATGACTAGGTAGTAGCTACCACTTTTGTGGTCCAGGTGAGGAACAGTAGAAGAAACAGAAAATAGATATGTTTGTTAAAATAGTTGAGAAGTATCCCTGTCGAGCATATTGACCCTTTAGTCAGAACCATGATTAGGCATATTTGGAGGTAACTAGGAAGTTTTTAATAGCAAGGGAAAACTTTATTTTCCTCAAGAGTTAAAAATACATTCCTTTGGAAATATAGCCCATGAGGGTATTTTTCCCCAAAGCCATAGAAATATGTTGTAACCATACTACATTGTTCTGAAAACAAGCATTTCTCTGACTCCTGTATGGATTGTCCCCTCCTGTGCTGTGAACAGGACTGCTAAGCAGTTTGCTACTCTGTTTGTGAATATCAATGTGACCTCTGAGCCCCATGAGGTCTCTGCTCTGTGGTTCCTGTGGTATGTGAAGCAGTGCGGTGGCACCACTCGGATATTCTCAATCACCAATGGAGGCCAGGTACGACATGTCTGTTTTGAAACTGCAACTTTATTTGTGATTTTGCCCTCACCTAGAGCATAGTCTTAATAATCACTTCGGCATTCTCAGCCATGAATAATTATCAGTATAAAATGAACTAAAAAAACATGTCTGAAAAATTTTCTCATTTCCTGTTTTTTTTATTTCTGAAAAGAAGTTCACAGCTAAAGAATGTTTTATTTTGAATTAACTAGATCCTGGGAATTAAGTTCCTTTCTTTAAGTGGTAGAAAAAATTGGCCTGTTTATATAGGAAAAGCTAAATTATTAAAATAAGTGAATTTGAAAAAATTCTAGTACTTGTACAGTTATGTTTAAAGTCATCTCTGTTCTAGACATAGGGTTTTTGTCCCATCTGTTTCTTTAATGTTATTCCATATGTTAACTGTTATAGAATGAAAATGACTGTTCTTCTGATCCACTTAAGTGATTTATGGTCACTCCATAGTAAATTCTACAGTTTGAACTCTGAATTTTTGTTGCTCACATGCATTTTCCTGGCTTCCATACCACTTTTATTACTGAGTGAACTCATTTGTTTCACTGGCTGGCTACTGGCAAACTGATGGGAAAGCCAGAATCTTAGTTCCCTGATTCCTCAGGCTCTGAGATTCTTTATTTCAAAGCCCTTCCAGATCAAGAGACAATGAGTGTGTTTTCTAGGAATGTTGTGTCTGGGTGGGATGAGGTTTAATTAATACCAGTTTACTTCTGACTTATGCTTTGTTCTCTGAGTCCTAGAATGCTGGGTGCATTGTACAAGGTGTAGAGTGTTCCTCCATTGCCTCTCTGTAGATCACCAGAAGTCCCTAAGTTGTTTTTGTCACACTAATAGCTATTGCTCATTGGACCCTTAGTTTGGACAAATGTGAGACAGTTGTATTTTTTGTGTCTTCACTTACAGAAGTCTCACATTACTCCTTTATAAACCCATGTTTTACTTTCTGAGGCATCTTGACTCATGCCTGTTACTTGGGTGCTGCACTCAGAGGAGGCAGTATACTTCTGGATAATCTCTACATGACCTTTTGGAAAATACAATTCTGATATCAATCTCAAGCTATTATAATATCTTTATAAAGAACTTAAGTTTACCTTTTAATAGTTTACTTCAACAACTATTAAACATAGAAAAGTAGATAGTGAACAAGATGGAAATAGTTCATGGTTTTTATACTAAAATTCAAAGCAACTCTTGGAAAATAGGTCAGATTATAAATTAAATGGCACCAATTTCTTGAGGAGAGATAAATCATGAAATTTTGTCTGAACCACTACAGGAATATTTTTATAAAGAATTTTGGTAATGTCATTAAAACAGTAGCCAGTTATAAAAGTACAAAAATTACATGGCTATTCATGATTGAGATACCTAATAGTCAGTGTTGGACTATGACTCATTCTATCAAAGTGTATTTCTAACCATTCAAGGAGTTTTCTACAACAGGCTAAAAATATTCTCTTAGTTATTAGCAAATGCATTATGTTAAGGACTTACCTTCTTAGGTTAATCTGGATGCATTTCCACAGTGAGGACAGCAGATCTCTGTGGGCAGAGTGCTCCTGGTCTTATAGGGCTTCTCAAGAGAACTACTGAATAATGTCTGAAGGAATAAGCATGCACTTAGCCTTCACCTAAAACTTTCAGTTTTATAAAAACTTGCTCAAGATCTGAGATTTGGATACCAAGAGAGCACCCCCAGCCTATTCTCTTGGAGTCGTGTCTATAACATGGCACCTCTTACATCCTTACCTACCCAGATAACCCCAGCCTACCTAGGACTACAAGAAGCCAAGGGAAATTGAAAACTATATCCCCAGGGACAAGTACAGCTACCTGCATCCCAACACTCCTTTTATGTACCATACTTTTGTGTATTTGAAGCCCACAGACTTTGTTTCCATGTGGTCAGGACAGCACTGGCAGAGGAGAACATTTTTTCTGGTCTGTAATTTTATGAACAAGTATAATAATGACTTTTCTTTTGCTGGGGGCTGTGCAAGGATAATTGAGGTGCTTTGACAGACTCTCCCTCTTTTGTAATCAGTTCTTCTAATAGTTAAGTGTGTAGAAGGTAGAAGCCTGGCTGTGACTTTCTGGAGATTTCCTAATCAATTGCAAATAGGACTTTCTGACCTTAGGCTTTTATAATATTTCCTTTCCTCCCTACTTCTTCTTGTAGGAACGGAAGTTTAAGGGTGGATCCGGTCAAGTATGTGAAAAGATAATGGGCCTCCTAGGTGATGGAGTGAAGCTGAGCCGTCCTGTCACCTATGTTGACCAATCAGGTGACAACGTCATTATAGAGACACTGAATCACGAACTCTATGAGGTAATTCATTTTAGTCAAAAGGAGCTGACAATAAATAGGCAGTGTGTCTTCTGCAACTTCTAACCTAATACCCAAGCAGTGGTATAATTAATGTGAACATGTTTCTTCTTCAGTCTCCCAAATTACTAGCCTCAGTTGACCTACCAAAATCAACATTGTTGCCTCACAGTTGCCTCATGTGTTGTGTTTTTACTGCTCAGTGTCATTCCCAATGATAAAGATAATGTTTTATACCCTGTGCAAAGACTGCAGCTCATGTTTGAGGTAATATTTTGCATATATGTATTTCAGTGCAGATATGTAATTAGTGCCATCCCTCCAACTTTAACTGCCAAGATCCACTTCAGACCAGAACTTCCGCCAGAGAGAACCCAATTAATCCAGCGCCTTCCAATGGGGTCTGTCATTAAGTGCATGATGTATTATAGGGAAGCCTTCTGGAAGAAAAAGGGTAGGCTGCTCTTATTCACATTTAAACTGTTTTCAAATTGGTAGAGAAAGGTTGAGAAATATGTTAATTTCTTCATAGCCCTTGGCAACACAAAATGACCCCAACAGCGCATATTGGAAGTGGGAGGGGAAGAAGGGCCCACTGAGAACACCACTTGTGATGCCACTGTTGCTCTGGTTCCTAGCATTGTCCTGCCACAACTTTTCATGAGCAGAGTGAGTTAAGGGGCTCTGTGTAAAGAGCTGTGCTTTGAAGACAGATATTCTTGGGCTTTACTTGCTTACTGGTATCAACCTGTAAGCATAAAATGGTAACAGTAATACCTAGGGTGTCTTGAGGATTTAATGAGGACGGTCTGGGAGTTAGGTTTCCCTGATATGGTGGCTATTGTTGATAAGCTTTCTTCTCATACTCACAGGATTCCTTCTTACAATTTCTTGGGTTGATATAGGTGATTTCTTCCAACATATCCCCTTTTCTTTTCCATGCATTCCAGCATCCAGGGCCATCTTACCATTTTTGTCATGTATTAGTCATAACTCTTTTATGTAAAGGTGATAGAAATGGGTCCTTGTGGAGAGGAAATAGACATCCCTGTATAGTCAGTGTGAGTATTAAAAAGAAATGGCCTCTAGAGTTGAGACAAATATCAATTGTGTAATATTTGCATTCTCTTAGCAAAATAGTTTATGTGTTTTATATGTGTGCTTCTCTAATGAGGCTAGTCTCAATTGCCTGTTGGTTTTCTCCTGGTTAAGATTACTGTGGCTGTATGATCATTGAGGATGAAGATGCCCCAATTTCAATAACCCTGGATGACACCAAACCAGATGGATCAGTGCCCGCCATCATGGGGTAAGTTAGAGCTGCATGTTCTGCATTTTCCAGATTGTGTTGGTGTAGATGCTGGCAAAGTATAATGCTTTGGAATTGAGCTAAAGAAATTATAAATAACGCTACAAAACTATCTTGTTTCCATGTATTAAAATATTTTTAGTAATAGTTTGTGTGTAGCACAAAAACACTGGGAAACTACTAAAATTTTTAACTTGTGTCCATATATTCCTTTCTCCTATAAAACTTACATGTTGAGGATGGAGTGTAAAAAGCAGTTTAGATAGGTAGTATGGTAGTCAACCTTGCCTGGAGGCAGAATATTCAAAATCATTTGGAAAGAAACTGCTCTATCTCATAAAACCTTCTGAATGCAGGATTTCAGGGCTTTGTCTTTTTCTCCATTCCATACACCTGCTGCATAACAATGTTAGCTGTTACCCTGAAATATAAGATGGCTGACTAATTAGGAGGCATAGTTCAGTCAAGCCAAACCTCGGATGGATGGCATAGAACTTTTTCCAGTTGATTACTCCACAATTATCCTTCATCATGGTACTTCCCTTACCCTTAGAAGTGCATGGATGATGTAGGGCATGATTCAATGTCCCAAAGAGGGGAGCTGTGTGGAGGGATGAGAGGAGAGGAGAAGAGCTCTCTTCTTTTGTGTCACCTGCCTTTTGGAGACTAACAGTCCAGAGAAGGAAATAGGAGCTCTGCAAAGGAAATGTAAAGGTGGGTCACAACTCCCAGTTGCCTACCTTTGGCCCTTCACAAAAATCATAAACTCTATCTTACCACACTCTAAAAACAGAACACCGTTTCAGAAGCAATAAAGTGACTTTTAGAGACCAGTGTATATATTTATGGAGTACAGTAATGGTGTTTCAGTACACATCTGCATTGTGAAATGATCAAATCAGGCTAATTAGCATATTCATCACCTTAAATAGTTATCATTTCTTTGTGGTAAAAACATTTACAGTCCTCTCTTTTAACTATTTTGAAATATACAATACATTATTATTACCTATAGTCACTCTACTATGCAAACAGATCACCAGAACTTATTCCTCCAGCCCAACTGAAACTTTGTACCTATAGACCAGAAAATATGTCCACGCAGTTGTTGAAGACAACTAAGATATAAGCTCTATGCTTTCTGTTTGCCTGAGAGCAGGACAGAGATTTACAGACCAAAGGTTTCTCTAGCCTTCCCCCATCCCCTCCTGAAGACAAGATGCAAATTTTCCTTTATTGGAAACAACCTGTAACCAGCTCAGAGACAGAGCCAGATGAATCTTCAAGCACATTTTCCTGCATTAATGTCTTCCCAAATACTCACACCTTCCTATAGTCTTCCACCTTTGGATGCCTAAAACTACTCTCCTTTGGCTCTAAAATTTGCCATTCTTTGTTGGATATACTATATAAGCCAGACTCATAAACCACTACCTTGAGTTACTTTTCAGCAAAGTGTTTTCCACATGACCTGCACCACACATGATAACAAACTTGGTTATTATTGTCTTGCTAAACTGTCTGATGTTACATAAGTCTATCCCAGCTCTGAATCTACGAAGGTATACCTATTGACCAGCTTCTCTCTTATTTTATCAAGACAATTACCTCCATCCTGTACTTTGTTCTTGATAATGAAAACTTTGAAGATATGTGGCCTCCACAATGCTCTTTGCACTTGTCCACGAAAGTCTCAAAGACAGAGGTGATAATTGCCCAGCACTAAATCTAATAACTATCACCTTTTAGAAACTGGAAAGGACCTTGCACTTTAGAACTGTAAAATGTCCCAACACAAAGCCAGCATTTTTAATTTCCACAATAAACTACCAAATAAAATTGAAGCACATTTCTTCATAGTTGAACCAAAGAGGTTATTTCATTCATGACCTGAGATTTGACAGAAATATCCAATACTATCTTATTGTTAGTAAGGAACTTATAGTTCCTTTGGAAAGGAACGTAAAAACCATACAAGATGAGTTGATTAAAAAGGTTGTTAGATAAATCATCTAATCTTTCATCAGATATTGCTGATTTTCTTTTAAATACTGTGTAAGTCTAAACTTAGTGATTCTTGCATAAGCCTAAAATGTAACTGAAATCATTAATAATGAGTGTTATTAAAGTGTTAAATAAAATTATGACTATATCCCATAAAGTTCAATAGTTCAAATTTCTTAAATAGACCTCGACTTCCTCTGAAATAACTATTCTCTAGGTTAACACACTTTGTAATTTTGCTTTCTAGAATGATCTCAAATCACAACCCTAAAGGAATTGCCAGTACAATTGAGGAACAGTTTAATTTGGGGGTGAAGAAAGGAGGAAATACTGTTTCAGCCCTAATATACTTTTCTTTTTGGTGTAGAACAGCAACAAAAAAAATACAATCTAAAAGCGTTTCTTTCTTTTCCGAGCTTGGAATGGAATCTAGGGCTTCATGCATGTGAGGCAAGCGCTTTTTTCCCCTGAGCTACATCCCCAGCTTCATAAAAACTTTTTTAAATGGAGAATTAACTACATTGTCCTTAGAGCATTTGGACTTTTTATTCCTGTGCTAAGCACAAGCACTACCACTGGGCTATACATCCCTAGCACTCATTTGGATTTTTGAAAGCTTTCTAATAATAGTTAAGAATTTTATGTCACAATTCAATTACTTAAAATATACATTCAGTTAGTAGTATTAATATAATAAGTAGAATCTATTTGATTTAAAGGAAACAGAATATAACCGAGTTTTACTGAATTAATTTTTTTGAGGACTGTGGTTAAGCCAGTTTCCCAGGAAGCTGACTCACAGATGGAGATTTAGTCACAGCAGGTTTATTTGGAAGTGGTCTGTGCATTATTGCCTGTAGGGGAGGGGAATGAATCAAGATCATGCTGAGGGAGAGTTGGGATTTAATGTTGTTCACTAAAGGCCTCAGCCACCCCCTAGAAAGCTCTGGAGCTAGGCTAGCCTTTCAGAGCTGTCCTGAACTGAGCTGAGGGGATTGGCCTTACCCCACCCCAGAGCTGATCATTTAGTGCCATTTGCCTGGCAGGAAAGGGTGGAACTTTTCCCCAGACATTTCTGCTGCTGCTGAGTATAATTGCTGGGGAGTTCACCTGTGAGTGAAGGGTACTGAATACTGGTCCTGAAGCGGGGGCTGGGGGGCCATCATAACATCCACTATGGACCCATATTAATATTTGGCCAGCTTTTATCAAATGTTTGGCAAAAGATAGCACTCATTGCCAGGATAATCATTTAATACATTAATTTACCCAACATTTGATTTCATACTGTATGCCTACTGCATTTAAGCTTTAGGAGTAAATTACTGTGTAGGAGGTGACCTGTTTAGGAGCTCATAGCCTAGCAGAGTTTTGGACATAGAGGGAGGTGGAAAACAATATAGCATTTAGTAGAGGGGGAGGGTTAGGTGGCAGTAAAAACACTTCAGAAAGAAGGAGCATCTCATAAGATAAATGACTATTACCTGATCATTCAAATCCCCCCTCTCTTTCCAGCTTCATACTTGCCCGGAAGGCTGATCGACTTGCTAAGCTCCATAAGGAAATAAGGTAAAGAATTTATATCTGGAAAATCTACAAAAAGTTAACTTTATACTGTTTATTACACTATAACAACAGTAGACTGGCATTAGTAAAAACACAGTACTTTACAAATATTCTGAACCCCAATAAATCATTCTTTCTGTATTTTGTTATGACCCCCATATCCCACCCTTTTGGCCATATGCATGTATTAATTTAATTTTACATATTTGTGTTTTTCGTACAGTGGTTGAGAGGTAGAGTTTTCCTGTAAGATGTTATGAAGAAAATCATAGAAAACAAACTGACCAAAGCTCTCCTGACTTTGGCATTACTAAAAAGTCCCACCTCTTAATACTATCACCTTGGGGATTAAGTTCTAACAAAAGAATTTTGGAGGAACATATACATTCAAACTACGGTAGCTAATTTTTAATAAAGTCAAGAATGACAGATAACACATACTTTTTTAATTACACCACACTAAGGTTGACATTTTCTTTTGGATTTCTTGCTTTCTTTCCTTATTAATAATAAATAAATACCAGCCTGAAGGTAGACATTTGGTTATGATTTCAAAACTTCTCAAAAGTTTTTGTAAGGCAGAAACAAATTTTCTTGACTAACCTGGAATTTAAATATCCACCTTATGTTGTGTGACGTCATCTCAGGGGTGACATTTGTTTGTGCCTTAAAACTTTCCATGGGTAAAGGGCATAGAAATAAGCAATATTTGTAATTCCGCCTCCTCCTTCTGACTTATTCCTCTATACCTATGAGATACAAGTTCTGAGGGTTTTATACATGGTGTGTATTTTGAATAGATTTATAAGCCTCCATTTTGTCCCACATTATCTAAGGAAATTGAGGTTATGTTTTAATATTTTCCAAAGTAATTGGCAACATAAATTATCTATTTTTAAATCTTTTTCTTTTGTTACTAGTAAGTTTGATCTCCCTCCACTACATACTGTATTTTTGACCATTTGTCTTGCTAGCTTTTAATGCTTATTTTAAAGAGTTGAATTAAACCTTTTGCCTTATTTTTTGACAAGTATTTTTCAGTTGCTTGTTAGCCTTTAACAAATATTTGGTCATTTTTGTGTTTTTAAACTATACAAAGATGAAAAAATTAAATATAAAAAGTGTTTCACTGGTTCAGTGTGAACCTATTCAAACAAATCCTGGCATAGAATCATTAATTTCTAAAATGGGCAACTTTAGCAAATCAGACCTTTAAAAAAAATTCACCAGGAGTGGTTGTGAGTTTAAAATGTATCTTCTTTCAAGAATAATTTAATTAAATGTGGCTAGTGATTTGTCAGACATAATATGTGCCATATTTTTTAGTCTTCATTTGTTTAAAGAATTATGATTGTAGCCAAAGGCCATGTTTGAGATAATGTCACACAACATATTGTGTGTACCCCCCAGATATCCTTTGGAGCACAGAATATCCTAGTCCACAGACCATTCTGTTCAAGTGACAGATTATGAGACTGAAATGACTATAACCCTCTTCTAGAATAGCACATCTTATGCTTAGAAGATTAAATGAGTTTTATAAGTTTGTAAATGTTTAAAACATAAAAATAGGATATACTGTTTTGTAAACTTATAAATGGAGTCAGTTCAGAATTCTGTAATTACAGAAAAGTGATGTACAATCAATTCCTGATATTAAATTTAATTTATTTCTTATTTTCCCTGTTTATCTCAGATATCATAGCAGGTAGTGAAAGAGGTGAAAATATTTTTTTTAAAAAGGAAGAAACATTTTATTGACTCTTTAAATCAAATAACCATATTAAGGCATAGAAAGTTAATCTAAATACAGAAACTCATTGATTTGTTTCTTTTGTATAGTTACAGAGAAAGCCTTTGAGTTTCATTTTTCTGTTGTAGATGTGGTTCGTTGTCAGGCACCCTAGAACCCACTGTATTTATTTTTACCCATAAGTTACTACTTAACAATCTTTTGGCTCTTTCTTATAGGAAGAGGAAAATCTGTGAGCTATATGCCAAAGTGTTGGGATCTCAAGAAGCTTTAGAAGTAAGAAACCCCGAGCTTTACTCCCTAGCAGACTCTTCTTTACTTCCTCCAAGTGATAAGCAAAGCAGATTCTGGTTTCCTGACATTCTTAAGAAGGGAATGGAAACAGATGACATTATCTGGAAGGATTAACTTTAGCAATCCTAAAAGACCATTAAAAACTGATGACAGGTGCATGAAATGTCAAGTACAGTTCCTTTGGGCTGGTTAAAGGTTCGCTGAATAACTGGCAGCCAATCGGAATCAGAGGCTGGAGCCGCAGGTAGTATGTCAAGGATGGATGAGTTTGGTTCCCAGCCCAGAACCTCTGCGCTCATGTCTGTGTTAACTGCCTGCAGGGAAGTAAAATCCTAACTATGTTATTATGTGGTGATGATGGCGCAGCAGCGTATACTGACAAAACAAGTTGAATATAGATTCTATGCCTAGGTCAAAGCCACACTAACTTATTTTTCCACATGGAGACTCAGTTCACAACTCATTTAGGAATTTCAGAGCTTTCAGTTCACCACTGAAGCAGTAAGGAGAAGGAAATTATTTCTGAAGAACTCACAAGAGGTGGGGGGTTTTGGGGGGAGTTATCTCTGAATTATTCACACAATAAACTTTCAGAATATAGTATTAGAGAAATAAGAGAAGATTCTCTTATATCCCCCAGGAAACATTTTTCATCTTAATCACCCCTTTTTAGCAAAACTCTCATCATGCACTTTTTCAGCTTAAGAAAGGGATTGTGACAGAAGCTTTTTTTAGGCATTATGCTTCTGCTTCCTCCCTCACAGCCTTTTCTCAGCAACAGTGGGTAGTGGGGCAGGAAAGGCTATTGTTTTAGAGACTCCAGAGATTAGAGAAAATCTTTCTACAAGCTGATTGTTGCTGAGATTTCCTGAAGACATAGCCCTATATTCTTGAGCATGTGAATGAAGATGTCTTCTCTCCCTGATGTTGGGATACTTCATGTGTCCCCTAGTCAAAAGGCTGAAAATAATCAAAGTATCCCTGATTTGCTACTTGGTACCTTACAGAAGATCATTACTTGGTACTATCATGTTTCCCCTTCAATGAGTTAGATAAAGTTTTCTTTTTAATATAAATATTTGAGCCTTTGTTGTTGGTTGGTAGCATTTCGGTTTTGTTTTCTCTTTGGAATCTTCTCCCCACAAACTGTAGCCGGTGCATTATGAAGAGAAGAACTGGTGTGAGGAGCAGTACTCTGGGGGCTGCTACACAGCCTACTTCCCCCCCGGCATCATGACCCAGTATGGAAGGTATTGTCCCCCTATTAATGCAAGACCTAGACCACATCTAAGAGAAACTGTTCAATGAGAATTCCAGAAGCAGCATTCCTATTTGTAACGTTCCAGACAGTTTGTACCTTTCCAGGTGTCCCTAGAAAAACAAAGATATCAACACCTAGAATAATAGCCAAGCACTGGCAAGGACTTCAGATGTCAGGAGTACTTGTGAGATGAAGCAAACTGTGCTGTCTTGCAAGGGCCTTTCTTGAGCTTAGCTTGACATTTAGTCTCACAGGATCACCCTAGCTCCTTGGTACCAGTCACACAGGGCAGTGGATGTGTTTTATGTGTCTTTCTGTCCAGCAGAAAGGCATGAGATAGTCTTCTTGTGGGGGTGGTTCTTGCTGTATGCGGCTAAGGGGTGAGGAGATGAGATACAAATAGGGCCAGGGGTTCACCTTGACTTAGAAGCTCCTTGCTCCATAGAAACCATCATCTCTGTGCCTCATAGGCATAGTGTCCAGAATCACTTGCTCAGTTATAAGAAACATTACACTCAAGGAAGCCCAAAGTGACCACTTCCTACCAGGTTTTTGCAATTCCTTCACAGTCCTTCTGGCCTGGATGTAGTTTATCTGTGTAAGTAGGAGAGGAGACATTTGTAGCATAGGCAGTGTGTGGCCCAGTCCCATAGGTGGTATTACACCTGCATCCTGGTTTCCAGAAGAACAAAGCTAGAATATTAACATAAGGTCCACTGAGAAAGAAGCACTTGTCAACCTTTCCTTTTGGGAGCTTTTTGTCTTTTTCTGTTTTAGGGAATACTGGGGATGGAACTTAGAACCTCACATATTTTAGGCAAGTGCTATACCATTGAGCTACAGTCCCAACTGTGTCTTTTTTCTTAACTCAATCAAACCAGTTTTGTTAGTAATAATGGGATTAGTTCTGGAATGATGATAGAAATCTAAAAGATAGGATAAGGATCAGGAATCGATAAAATTCAGGGCTCCTGATTGAAAACTGAGTGCCAGTGGGTAGAGTGAAGGCCTCTGGGATGGGATTGGGGTGTGCAGTAGGAGAATTCATAAAAGTGATTACAAGCTTGGCAGGAGTCAATTCTGAGAAGGTTGGAGAGGACAGTTGGCTATTTGGTCCAGCTCTGCCTTGATTCTCTTTGGTAGGACCTCTTTGTAAGAAGAGGCCCATTTCCTTGCCCTCAGCCAGTCCCCAAAAATGTTGAGAGAAACTATACAGAGGATGTCATTTAATGAGACACACCATATAATCCCTTGGGTGTTTCCTCTGCCAGAAATGACAGTCAATCTCTGACTTCCCACTTGCCATAACAGCCCCTACTAGAAGTGCCTGCATGGCTGTGTTCTGTGGTTGTGTGTGTGATCTCAAAAAGAATGGAGCCTTCAGAAAGACAGTGTAGGTAATAAAATGGACTGAAATCGGGAAGCACACAGCCAAGAGATCCAATTGTGGATTGGATGCATGTTTTCACATTCTGATTCTGGCTGGCTTGGAAAAGGTCAACATCACATTGAGTGACTGATGATCTGACAGCCTCAATCTCCCCGGCTTAAATGTTCAGATCCTTGTGTACAGTACCAGGAAGCAAGAGATAAGCTAGCCTTTTATCTTGGGCTGTGTAAAATGGGCATTTTGTGAATAATTTGAGTTTCCCTGTATTCTGCAGAGTAAATAAAGGTAGTGATTGGCTCATTTCCCCTCAGCACCTTCCCATATAATCTGTGTAACTTTTTTGTTCCCTTGAAGGGTGATTCGCCAGCCCGTGGGTAAGATTTACTTTGCTGGCACAGAGACTGCCACACAGTGGAGCGGTTACATGGAGGGAGCAGTCGAGGCTGGAGAACGGGCAGCTAGAGAGGTGAGCCAAGGCACTCTCACTCCTGAGTCATGGCAGCATTTTTGGTGTCTGGTTTTTTTTTAATGGCATTATAACATGTTTATGAGGCTGAATGTTTGGGATTTTTTCACTGACACATCATAATTGTACATATTTTTGGAATATGGTGTGATATATCAATACATGCATACAGTGTACAGTGATCAAATCAGGGTAAACATTTCCTTCACAGCAAGCATTTATCATTTATTTGGAACATTTAAGATCTGCTCTTATAGCTATCTTGAAATATGCAATGATTATTGTTAACTGTAGCCACCCTACTGTACTATAGTACACTAGAACTTATTCCTTCTTGAACTGTATTTTGGTACCCATTATCCATCTTCTCACTATCCTTACTCCCTCCTACCCTTTTTGGCCTCTGTTACACTCTCTACTTCTATGAGATTAACCTTAGCAGCTTTTTCATGTGAATAAGAACATTCATTATGTATCTTTCTGTGGCTAGTTTATTTTAGTTAATATCCTCTAAGTTTATCTATGCTGTCATATATGACAAGATTTCATTCTTCTTTATGGCTAATACATTTCTTTAGCCATTCATTCTTTATCTCTTGACATTGAATCTGTATATCTATTTCTCTGCCCCTCACTCATGGGGCTCTTCTATGAACATAGTACTTTGAATCTGTTAAAACTATACAGCCTTATTTCACAATACCATGGTCACTTTCTTTCAGGTTTTGAATGTTCTTGGGAAGGTGGCCAAGAAGGATATATGGGTACAAGAACCTGAGTGTAAGGTATGTCTGACTGCTCCATCTCCGTAGACTAGTAACAGGACATAAAATTCACATCTCCCTTCTTTTAGCCACTGATTTCATTATAGACGCACCTATTGAGGGGATATCCATGAACAATAGTACAGACTGGTTTTGTTTCTCCTTGTCGGAGCAAGAGTTTTCTGCTAATAAACATGTTCATTCATCTAGGATGTTCTATCGGTTGAGATCACCCATACCTTCTTGGAGAGGAACCTGCCTTCTGTGCCTGGCCTTCTGAAGATCATTGGGATTTCAACCTCTCTAACTGCCTTCTGGTTTGTGTTACATAAGTACAAGCTACTGCCACAGTCCTGAAGTTTCTGGCTTCCATCTTACTCGTTCTCAGCACCACCAATCACCATCAAAGGGAAAATGTAATTGAATTAAAGGCTGTGTTATTGGGCCATTTAAGTGCACTTGATTTAAACCCTCCTTAGTTTATTCTCAGTCTGTGTTAAAGTAAAAACAACTCAAAGAATTACCTAATTAATATCCGTAAGATCAAGTTCTATATTGTCTATGTAGGCTAATTCTTGTTAACTTTGTAGACTAAAACCTTGTGATTGCTCTGTTGATTTCAAGAAATGTTCAAGAGAAGCAACTTTCTTTCTCTTACCTTTAATGTAAAATATCTGATGATTTCAGAAACAAATTATTTGGTTTTCTCTCTGTAGAAGTGGAGTAAATTAAGACCTAGCCTGTGGCATCTTTAGGGACTGATGAAGTGTTGGTATAGAGCTCAGAGGCTTACAGCTTTCTAGAGTGACCAACTACCACTATGGACCAGGAAATTGTAAATGAAAACAGTGTAGGGACAGGGACCTGTACGCCCTCAGACCAGGATGGAGACATCTTGTGGGCTGCTGCCTCAGGAATCTCCTGACAACTTATAATTTCTGTGAATTTTCTAGACATCTAATCTCAGCACTATCTTATTTGTATGTTTTCCTCTCTTAGAGAGAAGAATGTTTACCAAGCTATAATGCTTAAATTGATTTTCTGTGACTTTCGTGCAGCTCCCTAGATGAGCAGAGTAAAATAGTGACAGGGCTGCTCCCTAGGAAGTCTCCTTGACTATCTCCAAGTAGATTAATGGCAATGGGTGTCTTCCTCCTTTTGGAATGTGGCTAGGCATCAGTCCATCCTTGTCAGTGAAGACTTTCTATGCTGATTTCAGGAAAACATTATTTTTTTCCACTTAGTCCCCAGCTATCTGAAGGCCTCTTAGGGGCATATATTGTTTTTTCTTATGTTCATAGAAGTAGATAGATCTCTTAACTTATATGACTTCAACATAGTTAAATGTTAGTGTGCCAGTTTATCTAAAGTACTGAAATATACATGAAAAATCCCCGATTAATACTTATTGAGACTGTCAAATGTAGAAAGGAAATTAAAGCTATATAACTTCACTTGCTTTAGTTTAGTTTTATAACATAAATGAAATTGAGTAATTTTATAATATGAAGACTAAGTTCTTTCTCTTAGGAATAAAGTGGGCCCAGAACAGTGCCCACCTCTTCTTTTTCACATTTGAAAGACTCAGGTTTTTAAAAGCCCCTTCCAAAGATTTCAAACATAAAACATTTCCTGTTAAAAATTTTTTTATTTAAGGAGAGTTAAATATTGCTAGAGGAAACCAGCCAACCCAAATCTATTAGAACACTAATTTTATCCTAAATGCAAACTTAAGTCTCTGGACACTGATGTGAAGACTTAAGGTTTTCCAATGTTTGCTTAATCCTAAGAGCAAAGAGCTGGATTTTTCTGCCACTTTTTATCTTGAAGTTCAAAGGCATTTTAGCTAACTTAAATTTTGAATATGTTCCAGTATATGTGGAATTGCTGTGTCATATCAAACTGCTGTGAGAAATCCAATCCCTAATCTCTTGCAGTTGTTTCTGTTCACTTACTGATTAACTCAGTCTTGACATGCCTTGAGAAACATCAGTTTAAACTTCTGAACCAACAACAGTTTTAACAGTAATCACATTGTTTTCATATTGAAGTCTTGGATTTTGGAGACCTCCTGAGGGTGCAGTTTCCCCTCTTCTCCAAGTTTTTAGAAAACCAATGAATTCATCCTAATTAGATCCCTCTTAAGCAAGATTTGGTATCAAAATGAATGCCAGTCCAGATGTACCTAGACATGAAATTAGAGCTCAGAACACCCACCATGTGTGAGCTTAACCCCCACAAAGATACCATAGGTCTTTTCTCTGAACCAGAGAAACAAAAGTCATCTTCAGAGGCTTATAGACTCTGGCTCTATTGAGGCATCTCCTTCACAGATCTGAAGTCTATGGCCCCATTCCACAGTTAGGTTGAGAATTAGATTTTTAAAACCCACCTATTTGTCACAATTAACTGCTAAGAAAGGTCTCATATTCCACTGAAGAAAAAACTTGAACAGTTGTGAAGTTTGTATCATTTGATTGTGAGCATAGTGCCTACTGTTCCATATCTGAAATTTGCCCCCGTGCTACATGTGGGAGTATGCATGTTTGTGTGATTTGCCATTGAAATAAAGATGTTGCCTTTGTGATACTGTTTTGTTTGTTAATAAAGTGCACTACTTCCCCTGATTCAGCCTCAGATCTTGTTTGGCTTATAGGTCTTTTTTTTTTTTTTTTTGTACCGGGGATCGAACTCGGGACTTTGCGCTTGTGAGGCAGGCGCCAGAACCACTGAGCTAAATCCCCAGCCCTGGCTTATAGGTCTATTTAGAAGGTTCAGTGGCTTCTTATAGCAGGAGGTTACACTGTGCCATTATCCTCTAGAGTATAGGCTTTAAAAACTACTTGGTATTGAGATTGCAAATTCTCAACACTGGGTTTGACTCTCGTGTTATTGAGGTTGCCTGGGAATGGAGTAAATCCTGGAATACTGTATTCAGCCTGAATGGGCCATGGGTGTGGATTCTGAGCCAAGGCTTCTCACCTAATTAGCTTATACCTTGAGCACATCACTTTGGTTCTCTGCCTCAGTCTCCTCGCCCTAAGGATTTTTCTCATGAGAGCAATATGTAATTTATACATTTTGTTGCTAATACTGTTTCTATTTTTGCCAGTTGGTATGGTAAGATATTTAGCCTTTCTGTGTCTTTGTTCACTCCTTGTCTTAAATTGGGTTCTCTGGAAACAGGTTTTGAGATGCAGAGCTAAGGCAGAAAGTTTATTAGAGACAGAGCTCAGGAAATACACATAAGGTGGTAAGGAAGGCAGAATTGGGCAGGAGGAGAGTGTCTATAATGCAGCAGCAATTGAGGCCTTGGGAAATCCTACCAGGGAGCAGGGAAAGCCCTTCAGCATTGTCCCCATTGAGGAAAGGAGGTCTTGCCTCTGTGTCCCTTTATCAGCCACCCTCTGGGAGAGGGTACTACTGTTGTTGAGGCAAGACCAGAGACAGTTCCTAGTGAGGAAGTAGAGCTGGGAGCTGAGATCAACTTGAATTCCAGCAGCTAGTATGTCCCAGGGTACAGAACCGCAGTATCTGCACCTTTAGTCCCCCAGAAAGTAGAAAATTGCCTTGTCACATGTAAGACATTGTGGACTTCAGCTCTTGTTTTATAGATGGAATGGAGCTATCTCTGAATTTATCCCCATTAGATACAGGGACATTTACAAGGTTGTATTTCTGTACCATACATGGAAAAAATTACCAGGATTCTAAGGAACCCTGGAAATGATTCAATTTCTATCTCATTAAAGGAGTACTATCTACATATTACTAACAAAGATTAAAGGGAAAATATGTCCAAACTCCATGGTCCTTAGAAGGCATATAGCTAAAAATGAATAGCAGCAGGCATGAAACTTGGAGTAGTGGGGAGTGAGGCTGGTGTAGGAAGTAACGTGCCCCTCTAAAGAGCACATATATTCCAATTCCTTTAAATGATTGCTGACCAATCAAAACATCTGGACATTTAGTTTAAGTGTCCAAATTGTTCTCAAGTCCCTAATAAATACAAAGTATCAAGTCCTTTGATAAATACAAATCACTTGAATGATAGATTCTTTTTAGATGCTTTTGATTTTCTTAAGCAACAACATTGGCAACCATTTTGTAAAACTACCTGGAGTGGGTAAGAGAGGCCTTGGTTGGAGGGGCAGAGAGGAAAAAGAAAGACACAAAAAAGCCCTTGTACATTGGCCCTCAAGAAATAACCCCCTCCCCCAGATCATATCTCCTTCTATGTCCACACATGATTGATGAGAATGATGCCAAACTTTATTGGAAAAAGCTCATCTTCGCAATGAGATAGAAATTGCCACTCTTCTGTCAACGTTTCGTCTGTGCTGGCTATGATATAATTCCAATAAACACGACATCAACTTTGAATGGGATAACTTTAAAACCATACTGTTTGCTATGTAGCCATAAAAATCAAGACATGTCCCTTAGCCAAAAGAAGTTACTGAGACGTTGAAGAAGATGAAAACAAAGGAAGGTAAGAGATAATACCAACAGTTCTCCTTCCTCTATCAGCACTCAGGGTTTTCCCTTCTTTGCCCAATGCCATTCTCTCCAGAGTTCAAAAGCAAAGGCAGGTCTAAAAGTGCCAGCTGGTGTGAGCTAGTTGTTTTAAACTAGCCAGATGTCTGAAAGTAGCTTTGGATCCCTCATGTAAAAACATTGGCTTTAAGGAATTTACTGTTCCTTCAAGATGTCCCATGAAACTTCCTAGTTAGACCTCCCTTAATGCACACATAATCCATAGATTATTACTTATTTACACTCCTTCACAGTCACACCTCAATGGAAATAAAGTGTTCCTATTTAGTGAGTGTCAGATATTTTCCGTGAACTGCTGGATTTATGGATAAAATTGGATGGACTGGAGTGGCATGGGTTTATGCTGGGGGAGAACAGAGTGGGGACAAGGAAAGAAGAGAATGGAAGAAGTGCTTAAATGTCCCCAGAGCAGCACACTAATGAGAATCTTGATGGGTTGATGCTACCAAAGTGAACACATGAACCTTGTGTCATTTACTATTCAGATGCTCTAGAGTCTGTAGTAAAAGTGAGATAACACAGGTAAGGGCTTAGCTTACCAAGCACTCAGTGTCAGCCAAACAGACAGAAAGCACTTTTTAAATGTTACTAGAAGTTACCACCTTGAATTTCTTACAATCATTCAACACAAACTTATTGAGTAACTACTATGTGCTAGGTAGGCACCATGCTGTGATTCAGCACAGTCAATTGTAGACACCAAGCAGTATATTCAGTGGGGTTCTGGTCAGTCCTGCTACACAAAAGCATAGTATGCTGTGAACATAGGCAAAGGAAATGAGATTTAAAGAGGGGTTACTCGGGTGTGACCTCAAATCTCCATAAGCATCTCCGTTTGCAGCAAATCAGAAAGGGTTCTATATAGGACAGAGAAAGTAAAAAAATAGATGGCATGGCTAACTGGTAAGGTGGACCACAACAAGCATCACCAATCAGTACTGAATGTTAAGTCTCCTTTGCCCTTTTGACCACAATTCATTCCATCAGTGTTTTATTGTCTCCTTTGTCTGCTCTGTCCTTCTTTGTACTTGGAGATCAACTAAGATTCAAGATCTTCCAGGCCCCCATCTTAGGGGGCTGCCTACATTTGTTTTAAAAGAGCACCATCTTCTGGCCAAATGCTGCTGTTTCCTTCCAATAGAACCAGGATTCAAAATAAGTCTCCTTGGAGAAACCAAGAGATGACACCTTCACCCTGAATTTCCTCCTGAATTTGCCTGTGATCACTTACTTTCTTGTCAGTTGTGACATGGGTCAAAAACGTTCATACTTAATATTTGCAACCTTTCCTCTGCCCTATTCTCCCAGGAAGATTGTTGTTAGAGCTGCTGGGCTCCTCACCCTCCATTGTGTCCATCTGGGCAAAGAGGAAAACTGACAGGAGCTCAGAGAGATGGAATTGCTTTCACCTTAGAAGGGCCAGGGAAGTAATTTGAGGAAATCAGGAGAAGGGAAAATTTCTTCTCTCCAGCAGCCTTGACCATGTAGAGAGACAGGAAGTAAGAAGGGAAGCCCAACTTCTTAAATTTGACCAACAACATGGTATACTGGAGATCTACATGACTCTTCAAGCTTTGTGAGCCAAAATTTTGTTTCTTTTTGACACTGTATTTCTTTTAGACACATTTGTTTCTCTTAGACCACCTTAAGAGGTTCCCAAAATACCCTGGATTATTGGGGGCTATAGAACTTTAAAAAAAACCATACAGCTGGTTGTGCTTGGTATCTTGAGCAGTGGCTGAGTCCCATGGGTTCCATTTATGAGATCTTTGTGGAATTAAAAAGAATCTTAGCAATTCTTCCCTTGGCGAAATCAACATCCTCATTGGTAAACTGTGTATTCCAGTCTAGGCATATACTAAATGTGTCTGGGAGTCTCTGAGATTTACATTAAGGAAATGTGCAAAATGGTCCACTTGCCTGTATATAAATTCCTCTGGCTCCCATGGCCCATGGTATCACATCAACCAGCAAACATAGGAAAGGAAGATATAAGGCCTTTAGATGGGCCCAGTGAGGAGCTGGTATTAGATTGGCCTGGTATTTTGACTGCAGAGCAAACCAGGCTGTGTATTCTAAAATACACTGGGAGATGGAGCCGATTCTGACAGTTCTTAAGAACTCAAAATTCTCAGTATTACTCAATACACTATATGCTACTAGTAAAGTTAGTAAAGTCAGCCAAAAGGAGTGGATGAGGGCAAAGGAGATATTCTCACGAACAGCCTGACCATCTTTGCTATGGCAGCCATTTGAATTTTATGGGCTTTATTGGTGTTTTATTGCCCCTGTAACACATTACCCTACATTTAATGGCTTAAAACAACACAAGCTTATTATTTTATAGTTGTGAAGATCGAAAGTCCAAAATGAGTCTCAGAAGGCTGGTTCCTTCTGGAGCCCCAGGGGAGAATCTATTCCTTGCCTTTCTCAATGTCTAGCGGCTGCCAACATTCCTTAGGTTGTAGCTGCATCATTCCCATCCCTTGTTTGCATAGGTGCATCATCCACTCCTCACATGGATCCTCCTGCCTGCCTCTTATGGGGACCCTTACGATTACACTGAGCCCAGCAGGATAATTTCCCTGTTTTATAATCTTTAACTTAATCATATATGCAGTGTTCTTTTGCCATATAAGATAACATATTCATTGGATCCAGGATTATGATGTGAGCTTCTTCAATGAGGCATCATTCAGCCTACCACATGGGGCTTGATGTTAGTTAAAAATGAAAGCTAAACACCAGCACTGGCCTGTCCTTAAATTCCTGCTATTCCAGGCACCTGAACGTGGAGCAAGAAATCGAACTTTTAACAATTTAGAACTTTTAGGATCTGCCCTGCTCCACTAAGGCCTAGTTTCCCTTTCATTATATCACCCAAGCAGGCCAAGTGATTTTTTAAAAATGCAAATGCAAATCTTTTATAAAATGGAGTACTACTCAGCCATAAAGAGTGAGAAACTAGAGACATTTATAGCTAAATGTATGCACATTGAGGCCATCCTCTTAAGTGAGATAAAGAGGACACACATGTCCAAATACTGAATAGTTTCTCTAGTGTGAGAAACTGAGAGTGTAAATAAGGATACACACGGATGAAATGGCCTAATAACATATTTCTCGGATTGTGTTTCCATCGCGTGTCATATGACTGTATCGAAATTTAAATTAGGGAAAAGCTTGGCTTATGTGGAGTCTGCTAGCTAACTGGAGTTTTTTTCCAGACCACTATTTGTTCAGTGTTGGTTTTGGGGATCTTTCTGAAACAAATCACATCCTCTGGTGTCTTGTTGGTGCTTGAGATGTTTTATTAAGTTATATGGAAAAATGTTTAAGTGCTTTTCAGCTTTGTTTTGGTTGAGTTCTACTGTTTTTCCCTTGCATTGTTCTTCTTTGAATGGTTTTAATTTTTGTATGTGTGTGTTTGATAATAAATTTATTTTTAAAAATTTTTTTAAAAATCCGAATCTGATCTTGTCAGTCCAGGCTCACATCCCTTTGCTAGCTGCTCACTGCACTTTGATCTGACACACCTCAGCTCAGCCTTGTATTCTCTGTTTCCTACCTGCTTCCTTTTTCTGGTCTCAAGCCACTCCCTTGTCCCTCAGAAGCTTCCAGCCAGCTAGTTCTTTTCATAAATCCTCAGAAATATCTAGGCTTTTCTGTCTCAGTTCCCTCTCCCTAGAAGATTTTCTCCATTCCCTGCTTGGCTAAATACTGATGAAACAGCACTTCCTCCCAAGATGCATTCCTGACGGACTTTTCCCCATAAATGATTTTCCATCCCAATCTGTTGCTGTTGCTTTTACTTCCCTCCATAAAGACATGAAATGGCATATTTGTTGAAATATTTCTTTAACATCTCTCCCAAATGATAGGTCCCTCTACAAATGGATTAAATGTGTGTGGAGATCTGGAGTCCACCAGCCCACCAAGCACAGGGGCAGGATTTTGAGTGGCCAACGTCCTGGGCTGCTCACTTTCAGGCACATGATGACTTTATCCATTTACCCAGAGTGCAATGCAAATACAATCATCCTTTTTCTGTGCAACAGGATGTGAAAAATTTTGGCAAGTACTGCGTTAAGCCAGTATTTTTGCGTATAGAGATATAAGCCAGCAAGAATCAAGGATCACCATTAATATTCAGGTTTTGCAATGAAACATCACTTGCATGCTAAAAATTAAAACCCACTGTCATTTCCCAGGACCACAATTTCATATGGTGCCCAGTATCTTAATGATAATGACATAGCTTCAAATGCATCCAACCACAAATTCAAGTTTGCTGCTCTTTAATTACTTTACTCCCATTGTAACCTGCCCTCAAAAGAAGGAATTTAATATTTTACCAAATAGGATGAGCTTGTCAACATATCTCATAGACTTAATCATCGGTAACCCAGTTACTTACCCTGTAATGACTGAGCGGGGTCCTCCCAGTCTATAGTGCTTCTCTTGGAGCCTTTGGAAGTTGTATTAAATTTCTCACACTTTTACTTTTTTCTTATTTTATTCTCAATTTAAATGGAGGCCAGTTATATAGTCCAGTGTCTTGTTTGGTTTTATTTAGCATTTAGAACTGGAGATCAAACCTAGGGCATCATGTGTGCTAGACAAGCACTCTATCACTGAGCTACATCCCTACTCCTTAATAGCTTTTATTTAGAAGATTCTAAGATCATGTTTTAGACTCTTAGCTTTGTAATCCCTGAAAAATACATTACTATATAATGTCATGGTAATTCTGTCCTAGTATATCACATAGAGAAAATTACTACTTGATGTACAATCCTAAAATTTTAATATTTTTATTGAAAATATCCCATGAGCCGGGGATTTAGCTCAGTGGCACTGTGCCTCCCTCACAAGTGCAAGGTCCTGATTTCGATTCCTGGTACCAGAAAAAAAGAAAATACCCTATGATTTGTGGAATTGATGAACAAGAATATTTAAAACTTTTTGATGTAGTACTCTATTTCCCTCATCTACAGAATAGAAAGTTTGAACTCTGAAATGTATATCCAAGTGAAAGAGAATAAGTAATTTTCCAGTTACTAAGATTATCTGGGAAAAAGAAGCTAGTTAAGTTCATATTTGGAAAAAACAAGCCCAAAGTTACTAAAAAGGAAATAAATATGATTTTCACTGTAAGTTATTGACATAAGATGCTTTATAATATAGATTTTGAAAATTGAGAAGAATATATAAAAACTAGATTTTAGAGCTGGGGATTTAGCTCAGTGGTGCCACTGCCTGCCTCACAAGCGTAAGGTCCTGAGTTCAATCCCTAGTACAAAAAAAAAACAAACTAGATTTTATTTTCTGAAACAGTGAATCATTTGGGGGATGGGGTATGATATTGCACTAAATATATCTATGAGGAATAGAGATAAGCATACTCTCACAGACTTTAAGCTAAGATAATCAAAATTTATAGTATTCCTTATTTTCTTTACACCTTTTTTTTTTTTTTTTTGGTACCAGGGATTGAACTCAGGTCCTTGAGCTTGCGGGGCAGGTGGCGGAACCACTGGGCTAAATCCCCGGCCCCACACATTTTTATTTTTCATTGTCACTTTTGCTCAACAGAATGTAGTGGCATATGGTATTTTAATTTGAAAAGTCCTCATCAAGACACATTAGCCAAAACCAATAATGATTCAACTTACACAGTGAGGTGCAATTGAGCCGGTCCTCATAGTGAGCTGAGGAATACTTTGTGGATGTTTCACTTTAGACTACTGAAGTTGAAACTTGTGTCACTGTGTTTATGGGAAGTTAAACCCTGTGTCAAATATAGTGACATCATAGTACTAGTTACCATTAAGGGTCATGGTTACATTTTTATTATAGAAAAAAATAGTTCCATGTTTTTGAAAATAGTCCTCTCAGAAATTCGAAACACTTAAGAGAATCTGAGTTTGGCAGTTCAGTAGAAAATGAGATTGCCCTAAAGTGTTCATAATGCTTTAGTTAAACTTCCTCTGTACAGGGCCCAGGCCAGTTCCAACTAATAATACCAAGCTTCCTGTGTATATACTAGTTTACAAAGAACTTAGTTCAGACCAAGGATTGGAAACAAAAACTTTAGTAAAAAAATTTTTTTAAACTTAAAATGTTTTTAGTTTGAAGTGACTGGCTTATAAAATCTATTTATTTCCTTTCTTTCTTAAATTGACAAATTTTGTGGTCAAGCCTGAAGTCCGGAGCTCACTTGTGATAATTTTTTGATAAAATCGCTGCTTAATTGTCTGAGGAGCTACAGTATCATGACCTTTATTAAACTGTCTTTTGTTTTCCCAAATACCAGTCTGAGTATCCAGATTTTATTTGATTAAATAAGTTAGAAAAGCATTCTGTAAGTGAATGTTCAATTTACCAAAGTACATCACCTGCTGAGGAAGGATACATCTTTCCTGCTCTAAGAGAAGCCCTTCATCTCCTGGATACACATTGTTCCCTTGGTATTACCAGAGGCTGTGTTCATGAGATGGGTAACCTTTTGTGCAGTTCTTAGAAACACCTGTTTTCTAGAGAGAACCTTTTCTATGATTAGGTTACGAGTGTGTTTTCTCTAGGAGATTTCTTTTTATTTCAATATCAATTTTCAAATTGACAGATGCTTTTTAAAGTCTCTCATACTGAGAGTCGTCCATTAAATTTTTGAAAGTTGCACTGTTTTTCATCTTTCAGGCACCTGAAATGAATGGCATTGAGTATTTGGAAGATCATAAACTTTACTCATTATCTTCCTTGTACAAAATGATGGCTTCTGATGCTTGTATTTCAAGGTATTTTTAAAAAACCAACAATCCCTGATAGAGTAACATTTTGTTTTGATCTAAATTCCCAATAATATATTTAATTATTCTCTTGTTACTGGTGACTCCTGTCGCATCAGATAGAGACTGCCTGCCTCTTTGTAGGGCACCCTTATGGCACCTTATGTCCAATTTGGAGGATAGTGTATGGCTTCTTTGTGCCTCTGCTATCTTTTCAAAAGCCATTTTACAAAAATCCTGGTTAGCCTATTTTAATATTTAAATATATATATTTGTGAAAGATACTTTTAGAACAAACTTTTTTTTACTTTATAATTCCTGTATCCCCATTTTTAAGAGTAAATTTATGCTTTACCAGGATTAGGAAGTATTCTTTTTCCAGAGCAGCATAATAAGAAAAGTCAAATTGAGATAATAGACCAGAATTCAGTGACAGAAGAAATTAATATTGGCTAAGGGAGATAGGTTTGAAAGGGAAAAATTGTTTTGATGTAACAGACATGGGTTTTTAAATAAATCATGTTTGTAATTTCATATTTGCTGCTATAAGTAGCTCAGTATTTTACAGGGCTAACGTATAAATCTGGCTCTATTTAAAAACGAGTCCATTTTAGTGCAAACAGCCTAGGTGGAGACTGCACCAGTCTCCCCAGGGTGCTGAGTGCTCTGTGTATCTAATGCATGCTTTAATATTCACCTGCAGTCTGGCAGCAAGGAAGTGTGGGGGCAACTTTTTACCCTGCCGGCTCTAGCATGATTTTGGAGGGGACTGGCATTTTACAAAACCCTCAAGGGATGTAATGCTAAGGAGGAAACATGAACTAAGTTACGCAGGTGGGTGTTTTTATGTCCTCTACTCCTCCCAGAATCAGTACAGCTATGCCAGTCCCCAGCTCCCCAGCGTTGTGTCCAGTCCTCATCTCAATCAACTATGGCTTTACTTGGTGACAGTGGCCATCGCTAAGTTACTTGGCATGTTTGATTTTGGACAATAACAAAAATGGTTTTGGAGTTTATTTCTTAAAAATATATACAATGTCAGAACTTCACATTTTATATACTAGTATCTGGCTATTAGTATTTTACAGGAACCATAGTTCTTGGTGACTACACACACATATATATATTTTTGTGACTTTTTTGTAAACTAAGTGCCGTTTCAATGTTACAATCATTTTTAGAGTTATTGCAATCAATGTGAATATTATGTTTTTCAAATCTGTTCTGAGCCTATATAGTGTTTGCTTTGTGGACATATGTGTATTGTATATAATCTGTATAGTTACATTGTATTGAAATATTAGCTTGTTTGATATAAGGAAAGTATGTATTGAGTACCTTTTTGCTAGCTTGATTGTTTAATCTTTTTAAAAAAGGTTTAAACTTTTATAAAAAAATCTTTAAATTGACCTTTATTACATGGTCACAAAATTGCAGTTGGAAGGGATGGACAGGGAAAAACTAGTCTTGAGTGTCTTTGGATAGAAACATGAGACTAAGACTTGTTTTTGTTTTGTTTTCTCCTCATTAAAATATCTTATTAATGCTTTATGGGAAAAAAAAGGAAGGAATTTAAATGAGTCAATTAGTAGCTGAAGGTCAGTCTGGAAGAAATAATTGATAGGATCAGTCCTCAGATCTCACCAGGGCTCCTTAGTTTTAAATTGGAATCCAAGAGAGAAGCATTTATTCATTATTTATTTCATTCGATCATTTATGACATGCTCAGTCTCTAAGGGAAGTTGGGTATCTGGATGAAATAAAAAATTAACAAATTAAACTTAACAAGCTCATAAAGGGGAAAAATTCCACCTTCAAACCAGCTCACAAGGGCTAGGACTGATGCCCGGCACACCCAGGAAGGGTGTCTCGGCTTCTCAGAGTCAGACCAACTTTCTTTACCTCCGTATTCTGACCCCCACCTCCACACATGAATCTATGGTAGAAATTTCTCATTAGGTAAGGAAGAAAGATGTACTGGAACCACATAAGTGTCTTTGGGCTTCAGATGGGTGCTTTGGAGCACGTAGCAGATAACACCCTCCATGGATTCATGTCCATGGAAACAGTGACTGAGACCGGGAAAGGGACCCACACCTGGCACGACACCTTCTCCTGGGTCAAAGACAACATGGTAGGATGGCCATAGTGGAAAAGGAAAGGAAAATAGCAGCCTCAGTGGTCAGGAAGGGCTCAGCGGGGAAGGTGGGGTTGTGCACCAGGATCCGGCTACCCTCATCTGGGGTTCAGACAAGTCTGAGGTATCTCAGGGCCTGGCAGAGGACAACAAGAGAGAATTCCGGTCAAGATGCACTTTTGAGCTCAGAAGGAGAGCCTCCCAAGCAAAAAGCAGAGGCTAGAGGGCTACTGAGGCTACTGGGCATGGTACCTCAGTCCCATCCTCTGATGCAGACCCATGTCTGGGACAGGATGGGCAATGGGCACTTTATTTCCTCTGTTGTCACTTGCTGGCCCCACATGGACCCTGCTGCCCTGCTATGCCACTCATCTGGGGCATCTAGTGTGGTTAGTACTGCCAGCCATAAGAATAGGGGAAGAGCCTCACTGGACTCAGCCCTCTCTCCTCTCTTTGGCTTCCCAAAGAAGGAAATTCTGGAGCTGAGTTGCTAAATACAGAATGTAGACATTCTCCAAGCTGAAAGCAACAGAGGGCACCTGTTATGGTGTAGGTGTAGATGTCCCCGCTAAGCCTCTTGTGGTCATAAGTGGAGGAACCTAGAGTGTGTGATGCTGGGATTAAGGGTGTATGATTACTAAATCAGTCCATTGATTGGTTTGGCACTGCCCTAATCCCAGTAGCCTGGATACAATATGAGGGACAGAAAGAGGCTTGTCCTCTCCCTTGTTACTTTTGCTACCATGTGGGCACCATGAATTGCTTCTCCTCTGTGATGCCCCTCTGCCATGTGTCACTCTGCCTTGGAGCCAGCTGATTATGAAGTGAAACCTTTACAAACTATGAGCTAAATAAACCTTTTCCCCTTTAATTTTGGCTGTCGGGTATTTTGTCTCAGCAACAAGAGAAAAAGAACTAAAATAGCACCCAAGGCTGAAGGAGTAGCAGGGCCTGCAGGTAAAAGTCCCAGGGAAAGGTTCCTGGGCCCCAGTCCACTGTATGGACAAAAAGCAGGAAGGAGGAGTCATTGAGACTCCCAACATCTTGCAGTTGTCTTATGTTGCTGTTGGCCAGAATTCCATTGTCTGAGAAGACTTTCTCCCAGGGTTGACCTCAGTTTGATGAAGTTCATTCACACTAGGCAGAGATCTGCCAGGAAGCTGCTTGGTGAGCCAAAGCTACATTTGAAAGGACTCCAATCCATGAGGTTTTCCTGATGTAATGTTTCAGACAGTGTGAGAAAATGGAATAGAAAAATTTTAGGCCTTGGTGAATGGATCCTTGCTAGAATCCCTCAGCTTCCCTACCTAGACTGCGATTGATTTTCCTCATATTCACCTGCTCATCTACCTTCTTCTCACCCACTTACTGCTCACACACTATCTCTCTTTGTTTTGTTCACTTTATGTTTACACATATTAATGGATGTTGTCTCAAATCTTCTGAGAAGTAGCAGACAATAAGCAAATACATAAACACAGCAGCAGATTGTTTAGCCAGGTGTTCAAACACCAGAAATATATAACAGAAATGATTCCTAAACTTTTAAAAATAATTACTTTTAGGGCTTAGTAGTGTAGCTCAGTGGTAGCGTGCTTGCCTAGCATGTGTGAGGTCCTGGATTTGATTCTTAGCGCCAAAAATAGACAATAACTTACTTTTTATTACCATCAAGTTATTATAATCATTGAAAAGCTGTAATAATGGAGATTATAATGAATGGTTGCAGTGAAATCATCATGGTCTGAGTATACATTTTGTGATAATTCTTAGCTTATGCTTCTTTTGAGAATTATAATTACTATTAATTGAGCAAATGCAGTTGTCCTTTAGTATCCATGGGAGACTGGTTCTAGGACCACTAAAATCTTTGGATGCTCAAGTCCCTTTATAAAAAGGTGTGGTATCTGCATATAACCTATACACATCCTCCTATATACTTAAATCATCTCTAGACTACTTATAATGCCTGATGCAATGTAAATGCTATGTAAATAGTTATAATGTATTGTTTAGAGAATAATGACAAGTAAAACCTCTGCATATATTCAATATAGATACAAAAATTTTTAACATTTTTGACCTGAGCTTGGTTAAATCTGTGGATATTGGACATTTCACATCTAACATTTGAGTTTTTCAGGGTTCATCCTCAGACACTTCTCTATTTATTCCCAGCCCCATGGCTTCTCAAATTATCTCACCAGCTGCAACCTCTTTTCTGAACTCCAATACATATAGTCAGCACCCTATTGAACATCTCTGCTTGGAAGTCCATGGATATCTCATAGTCGGAGTCTACCACACTAGATCAAGCCACCAGTCTCTGGCCTGAACAACTAACTGCCTTAGCCTCCCATCTAGTCTCTTGCTTCTTCTCTTACCACACAGCAGTCTGCTCTCCACAGGACAAATTGTATCATAGATTGGATTTCTTAGAAAATAGACTCAGATGGATATTTGCATAAAGGAAATTACCTGGAAAGTGCCCCTGCATTCAACACCTGTGAAGGAGTGAGGAAGCCAAACTCAGCAGAGAGTGAAGTTGAACTCCAAAGCAATTTTATTTATTTTTTTCTCTGGGACAGGGTCTCACTCTGTAGTTCAAACTAGCCTCAAACACTATGTAGCTCAGACTGGCCTTGAACTCGCGATGATCCTCCTGCCTCAGCCTCCTGAGTGCTGACTCCAAAGCAATTATAATAAAAGCTTCAGCTGGCTTCATGGGGAACTCTATCTCTGACACAGGGATAGTCCTTTGTAACCCCTTTATTGCCCATTCATTGGATGTGGGCCACCCTAGGAATGTATGTGTCTCTAAGCGGAAGAGCTTTCTTCAGCCCACAGAAAGGGACACCTCTATGAGCTGTCAGCCTCCCAGCTTCCAGCAGCTAGTAGCATAACTACATCACTTCCAAAGAGGGGATCTTGGCAGCATACTACAGTATTCACCACAGAGTAATTCTTGTAAACATTTGGCAACCTGTCTACTCTCCTACTAGAAACCCTCCAATAAATTTCCTTCACATTATGGCCTAACACTTTCCACATGATCCAGCCCCTGTCTAACTCTCCAATCTCATTTCTTACTGCTCATTTTCTGTTACTGTTGCTCCTGCCACACTAGCCACTACACTATTCCTTTTTTTATATATATATCCTTTTATTGGTACATTTTAGGTGTACAATATAATGACATTCATCATTGGAGATATGCACCTTTACATAGTCTCTCCTGGTTCTTATTTTTCCCCCCTTCCTCTGCCCTCCCTTCAACCCCTCCACCCCTCTCTATTACAAAGACTTTGTTTCCTTTTTTTCATTTTCTCATATTAGTTCCATTCCCTTCTTTCTTTTCCCCTACCCCTCCCACTTCCCCCTCCCCTTTGTCCCATTTCTTCCTATTTCACATTATCTATTATACCTTTTAGTCCCTATTTACACTTTCAGTTTCTCACACTAGAGAAACTATTAGGTATTTACACATGTGTGTCCTATTTATTTCACTTAAGAGTATCGCCTCAATGTGCATCCATTTAGCTATAAATGTCTGTAATTTCTTGTTTTTGATGGCTGAGTCACTACGCTATTCCTTTAACACTCCAAAGCATACTCTCACCTCTGGCTCTTGTATTTGCTATTTCTTTTGTCTGGAATGCACTTCGCCCAAATAGCATATTGGCTTATTCCCTTACTTCATCTAGGTCTCTGTTTAGAAAATTCTCTTAGTCAGGCCTAACCTGACCACCCAATCTACTATAGACATCCCCTACCACCAAATCACTTGCCGCTCACCTGCCTTGCTTATTTTTTCTTAATAACACTTCTCTCCACCTGAGAGTATACATTACATTGTATATTTTTTACTGACTATTTATTAGAATTTCAGTTTTATGAGGGAAGGAGTTTTTCAGTTTTATTCAAAACTATATTCTTAGCACCTAGAAAAATATCTGGAACAGAGAGTATTCAATATATATTTGCTGAGTTATTGGGGATGGCTATCATTTTTTATTCCTGTAAATAGAGTAGGCAAAAGACATAATATTCAGAAGATGTTTGGAGCTAGATTGAGGAGTAAGAGTAATAAACGTCTGTTTTGAAAATAAAATACCTAAGCTTTGAAGGTAGCAGTAATTCGGAAATGTCAGGTCTCAGGTATTCTGGATAATTGATCTTATAAAACTGACCCAGGAAGTAGAGACACCAGGAGAACACTCTCAGGTTTAGAAGATTTGAAATCCATCTCCATCTCTTACTAATCATGAGACCTTTTCTCCTAACATCTCTGAGACTCAGACTCTTCATCTATAAAATGAAGCAAATGAGAGTGATGTCAGAATAAAATAAGGCAATGTATAGTGTCTAATAAACAATACATATTTAATTACAGGCAGTGCTTGAAATAATGTACTTGTGCATTGCTTAACAATGGGGATATATTCCCACAAATGCATTATTTTGCAATTTTGCTATTGTACACATCTTACAGTGTACTTACATGAAGTAAGATGGCTACAATCTCACTAGGCAATTCTATCTTATGGGCCACCATTGTAATATGGTCTTTGGTTGACCAAAATGTCATTTTGTGGGGTTCATGACTATATAATTAATAATAATCATGATTATTATCCAAAGACAGACTTACAAGAATGACCTCCAATTTTGTCAAGTGTGGTGGATCTTTTAGTATGCTTTAGACTGTAACAGAAAATCTCCACTCAAGATTGCTGAAAATTTTCTTCCTATTTCACATTATCTATTACAGATTTTGATCCTTATTTACACTTTCAGTTTTTCATACCACAGAAACTATTCAGTGTTTACACATGTGTGTCCCATTTATTTTACTTAAGAGTATGGCCTCAGAGTGCATCAATTTAGCTATAAATGTCTCTAGTTTCTCATTCTTTATGGCTGAGTAGTACTCCATTTCATATTTTTTTAAAAACCCACATCTTTATCCAGTCTCCAGTTGATGGACAATTGGGCTGTTTCCAATGCCATTATAAACATGAGTGTGCATATATCACTGTGGTATGATTCTTTTAATTCTTTTGGGAAGATACCCAGCAGGGGAATAGCTGGGTCAAATGAGACCTCTAATACGAGTTTTTTGAGGTATCCCCATATTGATTTCCACAGGGGTTGAACCAGTCTACACTCCCGCTGAAAATTTTCTTTATATAATCAAACTTCCTGAGACAGGGTAGGATTTAAGTAGGGCACATCAGGGCTGCTCTTTTGTACTTTGTGAATTTTTTGGCCTTGACCTTCTCTATGTATGGACTGTAGCCTTGGCCTGAAAGTTAGGTGGCTGCAACAATTACAAGAGTCACATACAGACACATGTAATATCCAGAGGGAGGATGAGGTGGGACTTTCCCATTTCATTTGTTTGTTTTCAAGAATGAGGAGCCCTTCCCCCACAAACTCCAGCCCACCTCCCAAGAAGGCTTCTCCTTCTTGCCATTGGCTAGAATTATGTGACATACCCAGGCATTGACAGAAGAACAAGGTCCCCATGATTGCTTTAGACTAATCAGTAACCCCCTCTTGGGACTGAGAGTGTGGCTAGCCTCCCTCCTCTAAAGCACAGTGGTGGGTAAAGAGCTGAATGAAATCACAATTGTGTCAGGAAGGAGATGAAAAGATGGATATTGAGTAAATCTCATATCCAACCTTCTGTCCTACTTTGTGACTCAAAAACAAATGGTCATTGCCAATGGGAATGGCCTGAAATGCTTAGGTCCCTCTCTGTGGACCCTATTCTTATGCTGCTCCTTTCCATGGCAGGTTTCATCACCTGTATTGTCCTTTGCTTATGCACAGAACTGGGCACCTAAAAGGAAGGGGACTAGGGATACATGGAAAGGGAATACAGGAACTTGACAAGGAGGCTCTTATATTACTTAAGGATGCAAACTGTATGTACTAGTTTGAACATTTAATGACAGGTTTGACAAGATGTTAATTTGAAGATAATCTTGTCCTTGGTTCTAAAACATTAAGATGCATAGTCTGTCCGAGTTTGATCCCTGGTACAAAAAAAAAAAAATACATAGTCTGAAGGACCAACAGTCCCAGGGGAACTGGACTCCACAGTGAATTCTATTTATCCAAATCCAGCCTTCTCCAGTGAACTAAGAGGCTGAGCACTTGGCAACACTGGCCATAGAAAAGGAGATCAGGCTGAATACAATATTGAGGCAGAGAAGAGGGGTGGCTAGTAGGATGACAGTCTTATACTCCAAGCAGCCCCCATTCTCTTCTGAAACAGCTTGGATTCTTCTCTTTACTGCCCCCCCCACAAATCCACAACTCTCTCTTGGATTTTCTATAACCCAGAGATGACTCTGGTATTGAAAAGGTTTTTACAGCAGTGTAGGAGAAAGAAATATAACACAATGAAATGGCCTAGAGGTAGGTCAGGCAGATATGTCAAACTCAAGAGCAATAGCTGAATGCCACTCAGGAGTTTGCCTTATGGGGAAATGGATTTTCAAGGAGAATTAACTGAATCAGAATGCTTAAGGAAGAAATAATTAGGGATTAAAAATGTAAAGAAAGGTCAAAGAAGTGGTCAAGAGATCAGGGGCCAGAGGCCAAAATGTCATTCTGCTGGAGAGATATATGAATTGTCAGTGACTCGTCACATGGGCTCAGTAGAAATGACGCGAGCAATTACATCAAAAAGTAAAAGTCCAAAGTAAGGGCAGGATCACATTAAATTAGTTATTTCCAGTACAAGGGCTTGGCTTCCAGTGTCCATAGGCTGAAATGTCATTAAGATTACTCAGCAGAATTTTCAACTCAAATAAGTCCCCTTCAGCGCTTAAAAAATTAACAGGATGGAGCCAGGGATTTAGCTCAGTGGCACTGCTCCTGCCTCTCGAGTGCAAGGTCCTGAGTTTGATCCCTGGTACAAAAAAAAAAAAAAATTAACAGGAAACAACAGCAAAAATAGACTAACACATTTCACCAAGTTGTCTACTCAGGCCCTTAGGGTGCAGAATGTTGTAGATTATTCTGTTTAGTTACAAAGTTTGCTCCTTTGCTAAAATGAAGAGTGAGTGGGGAGAATACCCTTGCTTTCATATAAGATATGTCTTTCTTAGTTGGAGCCAAGGCTAAGAAGGAAGTAAAAGGATCTTAATAGATGCCCAAGAGACAAGATTCTAACGTGTAGGCAGTGCAGTTGCAAGAGAAACCACCAACAGAGCTAAGAGACGATCTACAATGTGGGAAAAAATTTTTACCAGTTGTTCCTCAGACAAAGGTCTACTATCTAGAATATATAAACAACTCAAAAAAATCAGACCCCTAAAATATAAAGACCCAATTCAAAAATGGGCATCTGAAATGAACAGGCATTTCTCAGACAAAGAAATAAAAGTAGCAAATAAACATATGAAAAAATGTTCAACATCACTGGTCATTTGAGAGATGCAGATGAAAACAATGCTGAGATTCCACCTCACCCCAGTAAGAATGGCAACTATCCATAAAGAACGAAAAACTAGAGTCATTTATAGCTAAATGGATGCATATTGAGGCCATACTCAAGTGAAATAAATAGGACACACATGTGTAAATATCAAATAGTTTCACTAGTGTGAGGAACTGATAGTGTAAACAAGGGTTAAAATGATTAAAATGAATAATTGATCATTTGAAATAGGAAAAAAGGTCCAAAGATGAAGGAGTGAAGGGAGGGGAAGGGGAAAGGAAAAGAGGGAAAGGAAAAACTATGAGAAAAGAAAAGAAAATGGAAATGAAATCTATGTAAATAGGGAAGGGTGGAAGGGGTGAAGGGCGCACAGGTAACAGGGAAAAAAATAAGAACCAAGATATATCATGTACAGATACAAACACCCAATGATAAATGTAAATGAATTGTATACCTAAAGTGTACCAATAAAATGTACCAATAAAAAAAAAGAAAGGCAACTATCAAGAAATCAATCAATAACAAACTCTGGCAGGGTTGTGGGGAGAAAGGAACCCTTCTCCATTGTTGGCGCGAGTGCAGACTGGTGCAACCACAGTGGAAATCAGTATGGAGATACCTCAAAGAACTAGGATTGGAAGTCACATTTGACCCAGCTATTCCCCTGCTGGGTGTCTTCCCAAAAGAACTAAAAAAATCATACCACAGGGATATATGTGCACCCATGTTCATAGCAGCACAGTTTGTAATAGCTAAAACTTGGAAACAGCCCAAATGCCCATCAACTGGAGACTGGATAAAGAAAATGTGGTTTTAAAAAAATAAAATGGAGTACTACTCACCCATAAAGAAGGAGAAACTAGAGACATTTATAGCTAAGTGGATGCACACTGAGGCCATACTCTTAAGTGAAATAAATAGGACACACATGTGTAAATACTGAATAGTTTCTTTGGTGTGAAAAACTAAAAGTGTAAATAAAGATCAAAATGTATAATTGATATTGTGAAATAGGAAGAAAAGGTCTAAAGGAGTAGGGGAAGTCAGAGGGGTAGGGGAAAGAAAAGAAGGGAAAAGAAAAAGTACAAGAAAAGAAAAAAAACGGAAACAAAGTCTTTGCAAATAGGGAAGGGTGGAAGGGTTGAAGGGAAGGCAGGGGAATGGGGAAAAAATAAGAGCCAAGATATATCATGTAAAGGTACAAGATCCCAATGATGAATGTAACTGTACTGTATATCTAAAATATACCAATAAAGTTAATGGAAAAAATAAAGTGTATGCAGTGCAGAGGACTAGATAATTGGTGACAGAGTTGAAGTTTGAAAGGAAGCAGAGAAGAGGACAGGGAATGTGTGCAGAGTAAAGATGCCTGTTAGGCAGGTACTGTGCACTGCATCCATAGAAAAACCACAAGCAGGGATGAAGTAAAGGAAATCATCCCCACGGTGCTTCCATCCAGTCTCCTGTCCTTGACCACTGGCTGTTGCTGTTGAGATGTCTTAGTAGGTCAAGTGACACAGCAATCATTCTACTTTCATCCTCCAGATTTGGGTATCATGCCTCTGTTCCTGTGACTTAGCCTTAGCTCTTCTGCGTCCCCTCTGTCTTTGCCACTGTCACAAAAAGATTTTGAGCCAGACCAATCCGTAGACCACTGGTCACTCGTGGAATGCTTTGACTCAGGAATCAACCCTTGTTCAATTGGTGGTAGTGGCTAGGTTAGCAGGATCAAAAATCCAGGTAACCTTTCTATTAGGATCTGATTCTAACTATTTTTATAAAGGGGGCCATGGGCATGGCAAGCACTCCATGTTCTGTCAGTACCTCTCTACCACAAGACCTTATAAATGGATGGGATTTATCCCATGTGGGATTTACCACAGTTGTGCAGCCTTAAAGATCCCAAATTGGGATATCCTCTTTAAAATATTCACGAGACTGTTATATAAAAATTGTTTTCCTAAGCACATCTTTTTCTTGGACAAAAGAAAAATGTCATATTGTGTTTCTCTCAATAGAACTCCTTTAAGTTGCTTATTGGCCCCTATATATGACAGTTCTTGGGCACCATTGCATCTTTTCCCTCCTGCCAGCACTGCAACAACCAGAGGTATAAGCTGACACCTGCACCTTCCTCAGTGGCTGTTCTGATATATGGACAAACCTGGAAGTGTAAGGAAGTTAATGTTCCTGGGAACACTTTGACCCATGGGAAATAAATATTCCCTTCTTTGGTATATCAGGTGATCTATTCTGAGGTACAATCTTCATGGCCCTTCGAAGGGTCCCCAGCAGACCTAAGCCCCAGTGACTCATAGCAGTGACCAGTTCCAAAACACAGCCAGGGAGCATCTCTCCCTCCTCCTCCGTTTAGCTCTTCCCACTCCCACTCTTGTTTCTGGGAGTAATTTCCTAGAGTGAACTTATACAAATATGTATAAAAATCTGGAGGGATTTTGAGGGGCATACAATCCAAGACATCCATGGCTTTCAATCAAGATATGTTTTCCTTATCCAAGTAGTTCTGTGATCCAAGAAACATGTCTGGCTCTTTAGCTTGTTAAATTAATGCTGTTCTTTCAGAGAGCAACACCATTTCCTTTTATTCAAAGTCATTTTCCAGCATCTTCTTTCCACCCCATTACAACTGGGCCGCTGGAAGAGAATGAAGGCAGAGCAGTAGTCCTAGAAGAAAGACTCAAGGCCAGATCTCCACGTTTTCCTGTATCTTCAAAGCATCAATCTTAGCCCTTGGTTAGACCTTCACAGAGAGAATCCCCTATAAACCTGTTATACTAAACTCTTCATTTGTTTAGGCACATGGGTCTTTCCAAAGCCCTGCAGTCATTGTGATGTGGAACCCCATTCAAGAAACACATAGGTAGACTTATCAATACAACCAGGAAGAACACTGTATCCAATAAGCTATTAGTGCTACCTCAACTAATATACTCAGGAAGACAATTAATACTTTCACAAGGAGTAAGACTAAAAGTGATAATTGAATCTTTGCAAAAAGAGGCAAGAGGCATTCCATTTGCTGGGTAAAAGCCACAGGATTATCGATCCAGAACTAAAATGAAAAATACAGGAATCTTATTGATTGATTTACTGGTTGGTTAATTTGAGATACCCTGATGGCTCAGGCAGAGGAGATGTGGAGAATGAAGATGAGTGGAAAACAGTCTCTCAAGAATAGATGCTATTAACTTAATCACTGCGTTGAGTGGGAAGAAACCACAGCTTAAATTTTTTAATCTTCTACTGTGCATTTCAGCCTGGTGAGTGAAGGAGGTCTCTCCTTTTCTTGTGTTTGGAACTCTGGCAAGTCTATGATCCTACCAATCACTTTTTAAAAAGAGACAATTCTATGGTTTCTTTAAGTCACAAACTGCAGTTTTAATGCAGTAATTTGGATGGGGAATAACAAATCTCTGAGCTGGACTTAGAGTCCGAGCTTCTCTTCTCTCCCAGTTAGGGGCCACTGTGCCATCTCACAGAGGTTAACTTTTTCATTCCTCCTGTACTCTTTGCTTAGCTTATTTGCTATATGCGGATTCTGGGACTTTCTGGGTTGGGCATAGAAAAGGTGGAAGAAAAGGGGTTTACTGAGCATTACCACTTCACTGGTCCTCTCATGAGATCTTTATGTGCTGCAGACCTGGCTGTTATGGGAACTGGCTCTGTTCTGTGGGGACACTTTTCGGATTCTTTTCAGAGACTTTCATGCTGACCCTGACTTTGACAACAATCCAAGGCAGTACCCCAGGATCCTCTGGTTAGCCAGTTTTGGTCCTTTTCAGCTTTTCTTTTCTGGAAATCTCTGTGGCATCCTTTCACTCTCTAGTCAAAGCTATCTTGAGAACGATCCAGGGTTTCAGTTTCTTCAGGGTTGTAGTGAGCTTCTGAAGGTGTCTCCCTGAAGCCACTCACTAGACTTGGAATGAGAAAGTAGCCCTGGTCTCTCTGCTTTGGGTGTGTTAGATTCGGAGCATGACATCTCACTCTAAAGAGATCTCTTCACAAATCTACTCCTTCAACAGCCCCCACTCCTTTTATAGCCTCAAAATTAAGAGGACTCAACAAGAAGAATATGGTTTTAAGGTTTTTCATTTGATGCTTCCCAGTTTTTTCTATTTCCAGACTCATCTTGGTAACTGATATCAAATATAACTTGATATTTCCAGTCACATCATATGATTTAAAAGATGGCATAAGTGTGATTTCATGGGGTTAAATGCAGGACAATGAGTCTATGCATGTGGCATTGAGAGAACAAAGAAAAGGGCCATGTCACCCAGCTGGAAGTCTAGGCAATAGAGGCAATTCCTTATCTGACTCCTTTTTAAATGGAGTTAGTAATGTCATGATTTTTTAAGAGGACTTTTTTGGAAGGATGTTGCTTGAGAAGACATTCCTATGCCACGTATATTATTTTTTCCTATTATTTATGCTGCTGAGAATGGAACCCAGGTCTCGTGTGCATACTACAAAAGCACTCTTCTGTTGAGCTTAACCCATACATTGCATCTTTAAATAAATTTTAAAAAGCCAAAATAAAACAAAAGTGTTAATGGATTCTTTAAATTCCTCAGTTAGTTTATAAAGTTCCTATAAATTCATGATCATGAATGTCACTGTAAATCAGAAACTATATTACTATTGATTAATCTTGGAGATTTCTTACATTTCACTTATGCTAAGAACAATCAGCTTCATTTTCTAAACCAGAACGTGAAAGTGGTCGTTTAGGGATTTAAAATACATCCTGATAAAAACTGACCTTGGAATTTGAGAGGTATGAATGCTTTGAAATGATGATCTCATTTGAAAAGTAGTTCAAATGGGATTTAATGGACTGTGAAGCTGTGGTTTTAAATTAATGAGTGTACCTAGTAAAAAGCTGTGCACTGATAAGGACTATGAAAGGTCAACTGAAATATTATAATTACCTTAATAGTTTAAGCATCTTGCTTATTAATATGTCGATTATTTTGACAGGTTTGGGGGGAGGGTGAAAGCAAGGAACTGTGTCTTTTAGTACCCTTTACCATATCATTATAAATCATTTACCAAGTGCTCACACATATGCTGCCAATGATGGATCACACAATCAAAATGTATGCATCATCCAGGCTTCCAGAAAATTCTGACTAAATATTTTCAAGTCACAATTATATGCCTAATACTCCATCTTGATTTAGTCTGTCAAAACCTTGAAAGTCATTACCCAAGAAGAAAAGACAGAAGACATCTGGTCAATCAGCTTTATTTTTAATTACCCAAGTATATACTGGCCTTTATATCTAGACATAATACAGAATATTACAGAAAGACAAAGATAAGATTACTGCTCTTGAAAAACTTAAAATCAGCTTGGAGACACTGCACAAGGTAACAAGACCTACGGATATAAACTGAGTAGCATTTGAGCAGCACAAGACTATTTAGTACAGAGTAAACACACACAGGGGACACCATGAGAACAATGACAAGGGGTGGAGGAGGGCAATTGGAGAATACATCCCAGGAGATTACAGGAGATGGAAAAGCATTGAACTTGTGTCCTAGCTGTCCATATACCAATGGCTTATTGTGGACCTTGGCTGATTAAGTTGTACCTTTGTGGGTTTTGGTTTACTCAACTCTAAAACGGAAGTTGAAGACTAGATGGTATCTAAGGTCTTCCAGCTATAACAATCCAGAATTTTAAAGACAAATGCAGAGAACCCAGGAAGTGAAGACAAGCACAAAGCCACAGAAGGGGGAGAAAACTGTGTGAGTGGGTAAGGTGCATTATGGGACAGCAAGGACCTTATGCCTATTTATTCTAAAGATTCTAAGGTCAGTAAACTTGGAAATGGCTGGGACAGAGTACTAAGTTAGATAAGAAAAGCTAGCCAGGGGTCAAAACAGAGAAAGAGATACTGTGTTTCCTGTGGTCTGACTTATCCTCATGATTCCTGTTGCATTCTTTATTTTGTCATGGAATTTCATGGCAACCCCTTCCCCAAACCCACATCTCAGAGTAAGAAGAAGGGGTAGTTACAGATGGCTTCTCTTTAGATCCGCACAAGTAGGCCCCTTTTGTGGGCCAGGAAGCCAAGTGCCATTGCTGAAACGATGGTGGTCAATCCAATCAGCCTCAGAAGGCCTGGCACGGAGGGCAAATGTCTCTCCAAGAAGGTCGTGGTGATGGGCTGCACAGGGACATCCTGGGTTCAGAGAACATTGGATGTTAGCACAGGGCTTGTACATTTCATTCTAGAAAATCTGTATTTCCTCTAGTTTTCTGAGAGTGGCATATCTCTAGGCCATTAAACATGACATGAAAGCACAGTTGTGCTCTTACTACAATGGTCCATGCCAAACACATGTGCCATAAATATTTGTTGAGCAAGTCTACTCCCTCTCAGCCCTACAATCTCTTCTCTAGCAAAAGCACTAGGAGAAAGACTTTGCAGTGTCAGGTCTTGGTCTCTTTGACTTCACACTTTAAAGGCTACAGGAATAACTTTCCTTCCTTCACTCCATCTTCTATGCATCCTTTCTAACCAGGAAAACTCCGTGAGTTTTATTAAAAATATGATGAGCATATTGAAAATGAACTTTTAATTTAAATATATTCCATCCATTTGTCCATGGATAGGAGATAAAATTCTTTCTTTTCCTACCTCCAATTGAGAATCATCAGGTCAGATACTTATGCAACAGACATTTATTGAGTTAAGGTTTTTTGTTGTTTTGTTTTGTTTTGTTTTTGCAGTGCAAGGATTGAACCCAAGACTTTGCATATGCTAAGCACATGCTGTACCACTGAGCTACACTCCTAACCCCTATTGCTTTCTTAATATCTAGAACTCTCTGTATACCTAAAATGTACCAATAAACTTAATGAATAAAAAATATATTTAGAACTCTCTGAGAAATGCCTCCTGTTATAAAAAATCTTATTTCCCCTAATAATTTGCAATTAATGTTGCAGCTACCAATGTATCAAAGTTCATTTGCATCTCTCACTTCTGTCCTACCCATAGTTAAACATTCAAGGGCTGGATCACTTAGGGAAAAGTATGTGGATATATACAAGTGTATACTTCTTGAAAATAATTGTTCTTAGAGGAAAGACATTTAAATTCATGAAATAAAATATAGCCTACCACAGACTCTGGTTCTGGCTGCCAAATTTCATCTTCTGGAATCTTCCCTATGGCATGCAAGACCTGAAATGAAAGAGCACTGTTAATGAACAGCAAAACTGACAGCATCTGTCTCTTAATCTGCTTTTTTAAATAAAGGACTAAGTGAATGTCTCTTGAGATAGCAATCCAAAACACCAAGATAAAGGCCAGAGCAGTCCACTTAACCTTTAAAAGTCTCTAAAAGGTCTTTCACTTATAGTAGAAAAAGTTCTGACCACCAGTCACATGGTAAATTTTCTGTAACCTCAGGTAACGTGTTAGATGATTTTGTAATTTTTGGGTTAAGGCATTTTCTTCACCTAAAACTGCTGTTATGATGGAGCTTCATGGATCTTCAGATGGAAGCTATTAGAAAGTTGGTCACAGGATCTCAGACATCTCCTATCTGCTTTTCAGGCCTATGAACTGCCTCCTTCCCCACAGCCCATAACCCTGGGCCTTACCTCTCTGGCTGCTCTCTCCCCAGCTTCCACAGCACCCTCCATGTAGCCACTCCAGTGTGTGGCAGTCTCAGTGCCTGCGAAGAAAACCCTGCCCACTGGCTGGCGTAGAACCCTGAGAAAAAAGCAAAGAGGTAAAAGTAATTGGCCACAGACAGCTGAAGATGAGTGTCCCTACAAGGACCAGGGCTCGTTTCCTCAAGCTCAAAACTCCAAGGGGGACACTGGCAATTTTTTAAAAAATGTTCATTAGGTTCCTCTAGCTTTTACAAGATCTCTGTCACAAACAAAATGGAACAAAAGCCAAAGTTCACTCCTTCACAAAGAGCTCACATTGAAATGATGTTGAACTGACACTGATGGAAACAAAATACATATTGGCTCCACCTTCACTCTCTTTATGGCTCACTACCTCTGGGCATGGTGACACATATCCCCAATTCTCTACCTTGTTATTCCACCAATGAACTTGGCAATCACTTCTCCTCATTGAGCTCTACCCTTTCCATTTCTAAAGGGGATGGCCTAATAATTTCTAAGATTATTTACATTAGTAACATTTAGCAAATTTGGGAGTCTTATGGCTCTATAATTTCCATTCATTGACAGAGCTGGTATTCAAACCCAAGAAATTTGACTCTGCAACCCAGTCTTGGCCACTTGGTTATACTATTTCTCTCTTCTGCATTATTCCTTCAATCTTTTAAAGAATTCTAGGACACAGTTATCATCATTATCTCTTTTTACACAAGAGGAAACTGAAGCTGGAAGAAAAGTGCAGGGACTCACCAAGAGCCATACTGCTAGAGAAGAGCAGAGGTAGGATTTGAACTAGGTCTATCAAAAGTCAAAGTCTCAGTTTTTATCCTATATGCTCTGCCAGACATAGCATCATCACCAAGTAACACTGCCCATACACACTCATTTGTCATAGTACTTGGCCTGGAAAGAAGGGCAATTTTTTGTCACTGTGACAAAAACGCCATAAGGGAAGCACTGTCAACAAGCCACTATTCATCCTACTCAGCCTTACATTATATCAGATAAGGGGTGTCCGGAGTTCATGGCCATGTTTTGTCTTAGTAAACACTCTACACACTGGACCTCTTATTTGAAAGTCAAACAGGTTGGTTCCAATTGGTAGGTTTTCCTTCACCTGCCCTTACTGTAACCATCAAAAAATGAGGGAGGATATAAGAGAAGATATTATAGAATATTAGTAAATAATAATACATGGATTTATCTGGAATTATTGAGAGCCTAAGGGTATTCAGGAAGGGTTTCCTGCAAGAGACAGTGGAGGGGTGGGCTAGCTCAGTGGTTCTGCCGCCTGCCTTGCAAGTGCAAGGTCCCAAGTTCGATCCCTGGTACAGAGAGAGAGAGAGAGAGACAGTGGATTTGCCTTCTCCATGTTCATTAAGCTATGCTGTATTTCACTGCGTGTTTACTTTTTACAAACAGAGATCTAAGTCCAACTGGGGACCTCTGGAAAACCTGGCCAAACCCTAGAGTTAAAGACTAGAAGTGAGAACAAAGGCTTAAAAAAACTAATTGTGCCAACTATCAGAATGTAAAGATATAAAAACCAAGACTTAATTTAAACAGACAAAAAGATAGTTTCCCTCCACTGGTCAAGTGGAAATTGCCTTTCATTAGAGGAAAAAATAAAGTCAAGCAAGCTAGATAAGAAAATCTCTGCTCCTTCTATGGCAATTGAGTGAGCAGACAGTACATATTCACAAAGGATATAGGATATAAGACATCATAAAGGAGAGTTTCATGCATATTTCTTGTGGTTATGTGTTTTACAGAGTAATTATTACAATCAGTTTTTCATTCTATCCAGAAGAAAAATTCCTTAAGAAATGTGTGTTTAGTTCTTTACTAAACTTGTGCTGCTAATTCGGTTCTCTGTCTTCTATAGGAAAGAGAACATTGTCTATTTTCAGGACCCTAAAGATAACACTCTTCACAGTATCCCAAATATCACAGCCTTGAGGGGTCAAGAGAAGCCTTGTGGGCACATAATCTCTGCTCAGGCTGAGTTATGTCACTCAGCTATGCTGTGCCTTAGTTTATACTCTACAACTTGAAGATAGTGATTTCAAAACTTTACTGAGGTAAATGTCCTACTAGAGGAGCATGAAAGTACCCTGGGGATACATGGTGACAGGAACATGTCCTCTTTAGGAACATGTGCAAAGCCCTCCTAATGCACATACCACCTGCAGGGTATAGGAAGCAAGGAATAAGATGAAAGAAGGCATTACCAGGTCACCACCAATGCCTGATGAAATAGGATTTATCTTGCTTCCCTCATGCCATCAGGATCAGACCAATGCAAGTGAATGTCATTTAGGCTCCTGCCCTCAAAGGCATTTTCCTGACATTCTCTGGGATTGCACATACAACTCTCCACTCTGTGGCCAGAAATCTAATCACACAGAAATCTGTGGCACTTTGGATTTAAGACAAAACCAATACAATGATGATCTTTCTCTGTTGAGAGATCAAGTTTACATTCCTGAATGTGTCATAGGAGGCAAAGGGTTGCCTTTCTAGTCAGATTCTCCACTTTGTGTCTTCAAAGTCACCTACAGCCCAGCAATACTGAGCCTTGCCTCTGAACTTCCTAGAACTTGTAGGATTCCAAGCATTTGCTCATACCACTCCAACTGCCCCAATTGCATCCCCAGGAGTCTTCTACCTCTCACAGGCCTCAGGTGGATTGTGCATTATGAAGCCCAGCAGATTTCCTTGGGCAAGGCTAGGGCAGGCTCCATGTGTCTTTCAGGGTAGTTTTATCCCCCTCTATTAGAACACTTATCTCAATACTCTAAAAATCAATTTTTGATGTTATGTCCTTAATTCATACCTTGCCATTGTTGTAAATACAATGAAGTATCAGTAACTCATACTTGGATACACAATGCTGGGAATGCTAAAAGCCATTAGACTTTGAATGGGAAAACTGTATGGTGTGTGAATTATATCTCAATAAAGTTGTTAAAGTGGCTCATGCTCTTATTAACATACTGACTAGTGTTCAGTGTACACCATCTCGTGTTTTCTCATTCCTATGCTAAGGAAAGTGAGATTTGGAGAGAATTTACTTGTCCAGGACAATCAAGTAGGTTATTGGTAGAGTCAGAATGGAAAACCAAGTCTTTTCAAGCCTGGTCTAGAACTCATTTTGCTTTTATAGTGCTGTCTCTATCTATGTTGGCACTTACACAGGTGCATTCGAGGTTGTTTTGCTGAGTTCTAAACTCATTGTAAGGAGACTGCTGACAATGGAAGTGAACCTTCTGACTATCTAAATTGCTTTGGCGGGGTGATACAGAGGATCAAACCCAGGAGCACTCTACCACTGAGCTACATTCCTAGCCACCCCCCTTCTTTTTTACTTTTTAAAATTTTAAGATAGTTACACTAAGTTGCCCAGGCTGCCCTCCAACTTGGGATCCTGCTGCCTCAGCCTCCCGGGTAGCAGGTAGCTTGGCTTAGAGGTGCTTTCTGCCTCACCCATCTAAATTACTATTTTTATGCTGCAACCTTCTTTGGTTATATGGGATTTGCTCCTTAAGAAGAACGAAGATTGAAAAGCAGCACTGTGATGCACAATGAGGGTGGCTTCATTCTTGAGATTCACCAGATTCCAAGAAAATTGGGGATTTTTTTTCTTTTTGGTATTCACAAGAAGCAGGGAGCCGAGTGGCCTGAACCTATTTAGAGTTTGGATTCCAGCGCTGGGGGTTTCAGTCCCAGCTTTGGACACTTTTACTCTACCTTCCATACTGGGTCATGATCCCAGGGGGGAAGTAGGCTGTGTAGCAGCCCCCAGAGTACTGCTCCTCACACCAGTTCTTCTCTTCATAATGCACCGGCTGCAAGGCAGAGTGACAAAAGCGTCACACCACAGAGTGACCAAAGATGCAGAGCATGATATCTAGCTTAGAATAAATCAAACACAGTCCAGTAGACTTCATAATGGACAACCAATTTGCAGTCCATCCTCACAACCCGAAGAGGATAGGTTCCAAGACTCCTCATGGATGCCAAAATCTCCAGATGCTCAAGTCTCTCATATAAAATGGTACAGTATTTGTATAAAACCCACATCTTCCTGTAACTTTCAGTCATTTTTAAATGACTTATAATACCTCATACATGTAAATTCTATATAGATAGTTGTTGTAATATGCTGTTTAGGGAAGAATAACAAGAAAAAGTTTGTACATGTTCAGGACAGATGCAATTCTCTTTCAAATATCTTCTATCCGTGGTTGGTTGAATTCAGAGATGCAGAACCTGAAGATACAGAGGGCTTGCTGACCATATTTCTTTTTTTTTTTTTTGGTACTGGGGATCGAACTAGAGTCCTTGCACTTGCAAGGCAGGCAGTGGAACCACTGAGCTAAATCCCCAGCCCTTGCTGACTATATTTCTGAAACAGAGCCTCACTATCTTGATGTTTTTGAAGATATGTCTTTAGGCAGGTAAATGCCCTTAGTAACTTGTAAGAAATTCAAATTTAGGAAAGTTTTTTCAGTTGATTCATATGTGTTTTAAGTATCGTTTAACAACTACAATTGTCTATTTCCATTTTTAACTTGGTCTTCTTTATTAAGAATTTTTAGTGCTTCATGGTTTCAAGAAAAGTTTTTTGAAGGACTTATGCTTACTGGAGTGATTATATAGGAAAAAGGCAGAAAAACATGTTTGTTGAAGAAAAGGGATGACAAGATTCATGTTTTTGATGGAAATGAGCTTTGTTAAGGGAAGCGGGGCAAGACAGTGTTTTTGTGGCATGGAGGCACTTCTGTTGATGGTGGTACTTTTGAACAACTTTTGGTTTGAAAAACATGTTTTTGCCATTAACAGGCAAGACACTGAAATTTTGCAAAGTTTGAACTCTTACTAAAAATAGGAACTGGGGATGTAGATCAGCGTTAGAGTGTTTACCAGGCATAGACAAGAACCTAGGTTCAATCCTCAGCACCAAAAAGCAAAACAAAACAAACAAAAAATTAAACAGAAATTTTATCATAAATATATTACCTTAAAAAATAAAGCCAACGTATGGAATTTTAACAGAACAAATATTTAAAATAGATTTTGAAAGATGTTTTGTCAGCTTTGTTTGCACATAGCTGACTTTGAATAGTCATTCTTAAGGCATCCTATTTACAAAGTATGAGGCCCTGCCTAAGGGGTTAAATGGCTCCATGCTGGTTGCATGTCACATGACAGGCATCTGAGGGCTGCAGCCAACTTCTGACCATTCTGGCTGTTTCCAGCCAATCAGAAGAAAGGCTGGACTTTCTCTTTCAGTTTTCCTTGCTCCCAGGAATTTCCTCTTTTCACACAATAGACACCAAAGCAAGAGTAAAGCAAATGGTCCTCTCTATGCCAAAAGCAAACAAGGACAGAAACAACTCATTTTTTATCATCAGGAATTAATCATCTAGATTCTTCCCACAAAAAGATTTGCCCTAACGAAAAATGATCAACTCTTTTTGGAAATATGAGAATAAATTCTTTCCTTGCCAAATAAATGTTCCCAACTACCTCACAAGTTGCTGGAGGATCTTCAGTTACAAAATGTTTCAGCCTGAGAATGTCTCAGAAAGTGACTTCAAAGAAGCTGGATTATTTACCAGGGTGAAATATCTTGAGTAGTATTTTAAAAAAAAAGTCTGATGATTTTTAACAGATGTGAAATTATTTTTTAGTTTGTATTTATATTTGGCTTTGCTACTTCACTCACTACCTTGGAGTCTGGAGGTTGTGACTATATTTAAACTTGTAAAATGGTATACTAAGCAAAAAAAAATCCTCATTAATATTGCTTTTATCCAAACCAATTAATTATTTTTTTGCTCATATGCTGAGAAACAATTCCAAGAAACTATAAGAACATATGTTTCACTCATGTCTCCAAGGGGGGTATAAAAATCTTGCTTTAAAACAATGAACAAATGTGACAAAATCAAGTCAAAAGCCACAACAACTTGACCAGGAGGAAGCCAATCACTCCAAAGTTGAGCACAGTTAGAGTTAAGAGTGGGAGGACTAAGCTGCTCACCTACATCATAGTGTATACTGCAGAAGCATGCTCAGCCCCTTCATCAGATTTTTCTCACATTTTAACTGGCACTTGTACATTGCTCTCCCTTGTCTTCAAATGCTTCATGGATAACAGGATTTAATAACTACTCTTAAAAGGTTACATAATCCATGTCAAAACATTAAAAGTTCAGCAGCCTGGTGCCTGTCATAAGAACACCTACTTTTCATTTTAAACACTGATGAGGGAGGTGGTAATGGCTACTGGTTATGAGCACTTCAGGCCCTATGACTCTCACCAGAAGTCCCAAGGAAGAAGCACTGCTTTGCCTGCCTACCACGTGGACTCCTTAACTTGCCCACCCCCATCCCACCTTTAACCACTTCAGAGTTCTATTTCATTAATTTGAAGATCACCATTTCCTCAGGCTACTTCCAAAGGTGTCCAAGAAACTCGGGTGACAAGGATGAGCCAATCCAACTGTCTTCCTTCCATCTCTAATGTTGGGACACAGGGGTGGAGTGAGTGTTAGTTTACGTACATAAATGAGATTAAGGTCCTTTCACAGGATCACAAGAAGAAAAGAAAGCTCTTTTTCATTCCCATTCTGGCTGCCAGGATCTAGGACCTCTACCCTTAGGAAAGGGCTGGGAAGCAGCCTTACCTTCAGAGCTTCTTTAGAGCCTAAGACTTTTGCATAGAGCTCACAAAGTTTCTTTAACCTATGGGGGGAGAAAAACAACAGACGAAAGTGAAAATGAAAGAAGGAAGAGAAAGAAGACATGAGAGACATTTTATTCCCTTATTAAAAAAAAAAAGACACTGAGCCAGGTATGGTGGCACACACTTGTGATTCTAGCACTGTGGAAGGCTGAGGCAGGAGAATCAAAAGTTCAAGCTCAGGCTGAGCAATTTAGTGACTCACCAAGACTATGTCTCAAAAAAAAAAAAGTCAAGAAAGGTTGAGCGTGCAACTCAGTGCAAAGGCTTTTGGTTCAGTTTCCAATATCAAAGGGAAAACAGATTGAGTCATGGCTTCCAGTTTGACATTTTAGTTTGTTAAAAAAAAGGCACTTTGTCCTACTTCAAATATGTTAAACCAAATATGTTAAATATGAGGTCACAAACATGAATGATGTGAGATTAGTGATAAACAGTGGACAGTAAAGTGATACACTGTGTGAATCACTGGAGCCTCATGACAATTTCTTTGTTCATTTGAGAAATTCAGCTATGCACATTTTAAATGTCAGTCCATCTGATAAGCACTGGAGATTTCTGGGAAGATGAAGGACATAGCCCTTGGCACTTCCCCTTGTCCTCTTGCCCCACTGTGAATGGGGAGCAGGAAAAGCTGTGATTTCTGCTTCTGTCCCTTGCTGAACTGTGAGATCTTGGGCAGGTTACTCTAGCTTGCTGAGCTTCAATCTTATCACATGATTTTTTTCATTAATGATTTAAAACTGTGGTTCCCAGATCAGCAGCATCAGTATCATCAGAGAACTTGTTAGAAATATCAAATCTCAGGTCCTGCCCCAGACTTCCTGACTCAGAAAGGAGAGTGACAGCAGTTTGTGTCTTCACAGACTCTCCAGGGGGCTCTCAAATTTGAGAACCACTGATTTAAAGTTCCAGCCTGATAACTGGTATGTAATAAAGAAATGCTCAACAAATAGTAACTCTTAAGTCTAATGAGAGAATTAGAAGTAAGCCAATAGTTATAATTAATCAATTGATTATTCAATTAATTATTCAATTCAGATAAGATGAGTCAACTATATTTCTATAAATAAAGATAGTTATTTCTGGCCTGATTTTTAAAGAATAGTAATGCTAAAGGGTATCTTGAATGCGATTTAGAGTTAAGCCAATGATTTTTTTAAAGTGTTATTATTTTAAACTCAGAAATTCTTTCTACAAACAAAAGTGTATAAAAATTCCTGATTTCTTCTCCTCCCCTTTGCATAATGAAATAGTTTAACACAAACAGAGGTATGTCCAGACAGAGCAAAGAAGTAAAATTAAATTTAGAAACAAAACCAAATATATAAAAGGATTTAGAATTCATAAAGGTGGGTACTTTAAGTCCATAGGGAAAAGACACATTATTTAATAAAATAGCAGTATAAAATAAATTTTATATTTTTATGTAGTCAAATTTATCCATTTTTAAATCATGGCTTCTAAATGGTCTATCATGCATAGTAAAGACGTCCCTATTCCATAGTAATTGTTTTAATCACCCATTTTCCATACTTTTCTGGATTCATCTATTATATGAAAATCATTGTTCCTTCTGAAATATATTTTGGTGTAAGAAGCAATGTAGCAGTCCAGCTTTATTTTCTTCATGCATAGCCGTTTGTCCCAGTAGTAGTGTGGAAACACATAATTGGCAGTGGTGAAAACTAATTGTCAGAAGAAATTACAACCTCCAGAGAAATTAGTCCCTCTGTACCTATAGTCTGTAATTGTTATGCATGGCTCATGTACTGCTCTGCAATACAGTCATTTGTCTACCTGGTTATCTCCCCAACAAATACATTTTCAGCCTCTAGGTTATACCCATTTTCATAGTCTCCGTAGTTCTTATCATGGTGTCTTGTGTACAACAAACTCAATAAATATTAATTTGAATTTTTGGTTCTTAAGTTATCAGCACAGTGCCTTTCTAGAAGACTCTTATTAACAAAACAGACATGTAGCATCGCCAATACATATATTGTTAGGCAGTCTCTAAGATAAAAGGTTAGGTAACAATGTAAGGCAAGCAAGTAGACAGAAAAGAAGGAAAGAAGGAGGAATTGAGAGGAAGGAGAGGGAGAAGAGGAAAAAAAGAGGAAAAGAAGGAAGGGAGAAAGGGTTGGAGGGAAGGAGAGAGGGAGGAGAAAAGGAGGGAGAGAGGGAGAGAGGGAGGAAGGAAAGAAGGGAGGGAGGCAGGGAGGATAGGAAGACAAAGCACTTCGTTACCTTTCTTCTTTGGTAAGTCGTGCCAGTTTTCTGGCTTTGTGAGCAAGGATAAATCTAAAAGATACAAACAAAACAAAGAAGGAAAATTAATGATTTCTCTTGTCCCAGCCTGATTTCTATAGTTACATGTGTGTCTAATGTACAATGTTGAAAGCAACCAGAGGAAACAATCTCTACATTAGCTTAATTCATGTTCATAGTTCTACTATTTACATGCTGTAACTCTGACACTGAAGAGCAGCTTTTAGCTTTGGGGAGTTAGGGGACTGAAATTATATGAGTGGCCACGATTTCTGCCTACGGTAACAAGATGACTGACCCACCGCCTCCCCACATGACTGGTGGCCAACAGGAGTGAGCCCTGGGCCAGATGCCCACTTAAGTCTCCATATGAGCCTTTCCGATTTCATCCAGTCCTTGCCCTTTCTGTTCTGTCTCCACCATGGTATCTCCTTAGCACCCAACCTCCTAGATTCACTTAGGATCATGATCTATCTTAGGATCTATCTTAGGATCTACCTTCATGAAAGGATAAATATAGCTCCCACGAGAGTGGATAGAACAACCTTGGCATCCTCTCCTTCCTCCCTTGTTTCCTCTTTTGCCATATGATCTGTTAGCATATGCCCACTTCTGCTCCACTTTTCACCATGCATGGAACAGCATAAGGCCCTCACCAGAAGCCAAGCAGTTGCTGGTCTTGGACTTCCAGAACTATGCTAAAATAAGCCTCTTTTCTTTTTGGGGGGAGGTGGGGGTGGGTTGTGTACCGGGAATCGAACTCAGGTCCTTGCACTTGCAAGGAAGGTGGCAGAACCACTAAGCTAAATCCCCAGCCCCTAAGCCTCTTTTGTTTATAAATCACCCAGTCTTTGGTACTCTGTTCTAGCAGCACCAAATGGAGTAAGATAACACTGATCCCCATATAGCCTTCACAAGAAGCTTTTAGTAAAACACCCCAATTAAGGTCTTTATATAATGTTTCAACAAAAAGTAGATTACCAAATTTATCTCCCTAAGCACTAAAAATAACATGTTTAAAGTGTTGCTGGTATTCTACTTTTCTAGAAAAGCATTCCTTGCAAGACACTGAAAAAGAGAAGTAATAAGAATCTTTCTTTTGATGGATTTGGAGAATAGTGTCATTGAGTAAAACAAAATTATTTAACAACATTTGGTACACATTTATCGAGAGTATTTGATTATCTTGTCAACACTGAATACAGCCAGAATACTGTAATAGTGGCTTACCCAATTATAGCGGCATAGCTGCCATCAGGTTTGGTATCATCCAATGTGTAGGCAACTGGAGCTTCCTCTCCTTCAATAACCATGGTTCCACAGAAATCTTGGAAAATGACAAGATGGAAGAACATATTCATCATTCTATCAAACGACTCACAGCAGTTATAATGAAGCACACATTTTTCAACTCAAAGCCTGAAAACCAAATGTAGCATATTATACTCCGAATGTGAGATGCCAAACCAAACTGATGGCAAACGGAGCATTGAGTAGTTAACACTTTGTGAAAAAAATCAAACCATAAGTACTTCTCTACAAACAATAAGGCAATGTAATGTTTTAAATGAATCATGGCTGCTATTTAGTGAAATTTGGTTTCCCCTGATGTGTATTAATATTTGGAACCCCTGTTTCCACTTTCATAAGAAATCAGAATACAATAAAAAATGTGCAAAGGAAATACTAGTCCATCCTTGTACAGCAGAAGGGACTGGATGTTTACGTTTTACAGGTTCACTTTTTTTTGGGGGGGGGGGGTTTGAGATGGAGTCTTGCTCTGTTGCCCAGGCTGACTGACCTCAAACTCCTGGGGTCAAGTGATCTTCCTGTCTCAGCCTCCCATCTAGCTGTGACTATAGGTGTGACTGTACATGTACCACCATGCCTGGCCACTTTATGTGAAGTAGTCTTAACTCTGGCAACAGAGCTGAGGCCATGGAAAACTGAAATTCATAGCTTCCCAAACCCTGATTTCAAACATGACCTCCAAAGCTCCCTTTTCCTCTCAGGAGCAACTTGGAAAACAATGTCAGTTCACTCCTCATTCCCATCCTGAACAAAATATAGTTGGCCCTCTGCATCGGTGGGTTTCACATCTGTGGATTCAGTTTTGTTTTGTTTTTGGTACCGGGGATTGAACTCAGGACCTTGTCCTTTCGAGGCAGGCACCGAAACCACTGAGCTAAATCCCCAGCTCACATCTGTGGATTCAAATCTAACTGTGGGTGGAAATACTTGAGAAAAAAATTATATGCATATGAACCTGTACAGATTTTTATTTGTCATGATTCCCTAAACATTATAGTATAACAGCTCTTTAAAGAACATTTACATTGTATTAAATATTAAAAGTAGAACTTATTTAAAGTATATGGGGAAGAGTATAGGTTCTATTCAAATACTGTACAACTTTATAGAAGGGGCTCAAATATCTGAGGATTTTGTTATCCATGGAGGTTCCTGGGCCCAAACCCCCACAGATGCCAGGAATGACTGTATACATAACTTCAACAAAAGACTGTGACGGAGCAATGGTGAAAATGTCAGGCCAGAATCTAAAAGCTTATAATAATATCCTATTGCAGTGTGCACCTTCTGCTGCCCCATCATTTACTTACAAATAGGCAGTTATTTGCAGAAAATCATGGCGGAAGACTCTGGAGCAAAGGTTGTATAGAAATGTCAACAAGAGGGTTTCAAACTAAGGAAGGAAGAACTGTGCAGGCACACCTCTCCCAGACCTGTGAGAAGCCACATCTGGAGGCCTTTTAAACTGTACTTGTTTCTATCCTCCCACATCCCTGCCCACTGAACACCTGTGAGAATCCATGCCCAGTCAGCCACTGGCACTTGCCATGCCATTCAAAGGCAAGAAAGAGAGGCGACACACAGGACAGAATCTCATCAGAGAAAAGAGAAGGTGCACATGGGTTGTGTAGGGATCACTGAAGGGATGGAGGTGAGCACACGATGCCATGCAGGCCAGGGAGAAGGCTCTGCTTTCTGGATGGAGGAACTGTTTGCACACTTCCTTTGCAGAGCAATGCTGGCCTCTGAGCAAGGCAACAGATATCTCAGAGAAAGTGAAGGAACGAGGGGCAGAAAGAAAAGCCATATAGAACCATGCAACATCAGTAGGATTTCTGTAACTCACAGGGAGAAAGTGTAGGGGCCTTGCCTGCGTACACAGAGCATCTGACAGCTTGGCAGGGCTACACTCTTAAAAAGGAAGAGGACAAGCAAGGACATCCAGATATTTAATAAAGTTCTTGATGAAGAAAAGTAAAGACAAAGCAAAAACAAACAATAAACTAACCAACCCCTTTTACCTTGTTAGCTCATATTCCTTGACTTTTCTGTTACTATTGTATATTTAATGTATTTATTCAACCAACCATTATTGGGCACCTATTGTATGCCAGGTACTGTGCTAGGCATTGGAAATTCAAATGCCCATTTTCTAGTCCAGAAAATTCAGATGTAGGAAGAAGATGTAGTACAAACTAGTAATTACATGACAACATACTGAATTCTGGGTTAATATAGAAACACAGAGGAGAGCTCCAAAACTCGTCTTGTATGATTCCTGTTACACTGATAGCAACTCAGTAACAAATGTTTGAGGGACTCTGTAAAGAAATCTGGAGAAGGGTATTTGCATTGTATGAGACCGTCAATGTCACTCCCAAAGACACTGTAATTAACTACAGGTTGAGTATCTCTTATCTCAGATGCTTGGGACCAGAAGTGTTTTGATTGGGAATTTTCTTGGATCTTGGAATATTTGCACATACTTAATGAGATATCTTGTAGATGGGACCTAAGACTAAATATGAAATTTTCTTGTTTCATATATACCATATATATATATGGCCTGAGGGTAATTTCAGATAATAGGGAAGGTGGGTATGATCAAAGCACATTACATGTATAATGAAAATGTCACAATAAAACCTATTATTCTGTACAATTAATATGCATAAATAATTAGAATAAAAATACATACAATCACTTCAGATCAAAAATAATTTTATCCATGAAACAAATTTTCATGGTGTCGAAATTTTCCACTTGTAAAATTACGTGGATGATCAAAAAGTTTCAGATTTTAGAGCATATCAGATTTGGGATTTTGGGTTTAGAGATGCTCAATGTGTAGTAGTAATTCAAAAGAAATCTCAAATGCTTGGATGGGGCTATCCAATGTCTATAATTATTTTTTAAGTATTACTAAGGCTCATTGCCAACAAGAACCAATTCGGATCTGGCCTCTTTCCTGAAGGAGGAATTTGGGTTTTCTTTTTTATATCAGAGAAAATTTGCCTGTCATACGGCAAGCTCAAAATAGAAGTCTGCAGACATGAATGGAGAGCTGGAGATTCTTAAAGGGATTCATAGTCATTAAGAGAAGAGTCTATATTCCTAGTCTTAAACCCTATCTACTTGCCACCAGACAGCCACTAAAAAGTGTGACCTAGAGGATCACAAAAGTAAGCAAACTCAGCACCAGTATGTCACTGCCATTCGATTCAAAGACTAAAATGATGGGGCTCTTCATGATGGATCTCTTCATGTCAGGTCCTCTGCAAAGGGTAATTACTTGCTCAGCTGATGCACCAATCCTGATAATCCATGGTTATCTGCCAGATAGGGAATTAGAACCCTGTGATGTGGCTGAAAAAGGTGTCCAAATTTGATATCCATGGGGGATTGGTTCCAGGACCTCTGCAGACACCAAAATCTGTCAGTACACAAGTTTCCTATATAAAATGGAGTAGCTATTTGCATATGAACTAAGAACATTCTCCCATATACTTTAAATAATCTCTAGATTTCTAATTATACATAATATGATATAGAATAAATGCTCTATAAATATTGTTTTACTAAATTACTTAGGGAATAATGGCAAAAAATCTGTACATGTTCTGTACAAATGCATTTTTTCCAAATATTTTTGATACATGGTTGGTTGAATCCACAGATGCAAAACCTGTGGATAGAGGGCCAATTGTATGCAGGGAATACTGCCCTCAGGCAAAACTGTGACACTGTCTCTATTTATCTTCAGCACAATCTTCTCCTTTCTTCCGTCTTTTCTCTTCAGCCCATCCTGCCCTTTGCCCTCAGTCTCAGGGACTGACTGTTCTTACACTGGTCTCCACTCCAAAGAAAAGTAGATGTGACAAGTGCAAATGTGTCAAGACTCCAGCATGTTAATGTCCAATCCAGCAGCCACTAGCCACATGTGGCTATATACATTCATATTTAAAGCAATTAACTTAAATAAAATTGACAAATTTGAGACCTCAGAGTCACTGGCTACATTTCAGATGTTCAGTACCCACATATGGCCAATAGCTAGTGGATTGAACATAGCAAATCAAGAACATTTTTATCTTGCAGAATTCAGCACTTTAGTGAGCATCCTATGTATTGTTTTACCAGGTAAGACAATCAGTAGTAGCACACTTGATGACTATATATGAATGAATAAATGACTTTAATTTAATATAGTAGAATCTTGACACTAACAAGGGATGGCCTGAAAAGTTTTAGAACCCTTACCTTTGTGAGTAGCTTTATAAACCCACACTTTAAAAAACTTGAGTAGAAAATGCTAATTACCTATTCTCATGACAGGTTGTGGCAGTATTAAATAAACTTTATATTAAATTATAAAAGGAGTTGATCATATTCCAAGGAAAGTTAATTGCATGAGTTTGCACCAATGGATTTTATTTGAAAGAACTGTACTTGGGACAGAATTGCACTATGGCCAGAATTTGAATAAAAATAGTTACATGCAAATGGATGTCTTGACACCAAGTTTCGTGGGACCTTCTGCTGAGTATCTTTATGTAAGGAAAGTACTCACCCATTTTCCTCCAGAAAGGCTCTTTATAATAGACTATGCACTTGATGACTGAACCCATAGGTACACGGGCCACCAGCTGGTTTCTCATCATTGGCAGAGGAGGATTGAAGTGAATCTTCATGCCCAGAACAGGAGGGATAGCACCGATCACATATTTAGCCTGAAAGAAAAGCAATGTGCTTAAATATTATTGATCTTTTCAGGTTTTCCCCAGTGATCTCATCTCATATCCTTGTTCACTTTCAGTCTCTTAACAGCAAAGCCAGAAAGATCCTATAAAAGTCTACCACAACACTTATTATTCACTAGTTCAAAGGTTTCAATGACTTCTCATCATATTTGGAGTCAACATCAAGTTCCTTGCAGTCACTTCCAAGGTCATACATGTTGCTGTTCCTTGATCATGTCTTGGCACTTGCTGTTCCATCTATATGAAACACTCTTTCCCCAAAGAGGCACATGGCTCAATCCTTCATCTCCTTCAGTTCTATGCTCAAATATCACCTCAATAAGGCCTTCCCTGATGACTTTATTTAAATTTATGAGCTCAATCCTCCTGAAGAATGAACCTAGGGCCTTTCCACTATGCTACAACTCCAGTCCTTTCATATTTTTTTTAAATTTTGAGACAAGGTCTCATTAAGTCACTAAGTTGTCCAGGCTGGGGTTGTGATCCTCCTGCTTCAACGTTACAGAATGCTGGACTCACAGGTGTGTGCCACCACACCTAGCTTTGATTATGGCCTTTATCCTTCACTAAAATGTAAACTTTGTGAGAGCAGGGAATTCCACTGGTCTTGGTTACTACTGAATTCTCAACTCCTAAAATAATGCCAGACAGAGTGCCCAGGAGGAGGCTCCCGGGCGGCCATTCCACCACTCCCAGGGCAGAAGAGGTGAGCCGCGCGGGTGCCAGCAGTACACGCCCCCACCAACGTGGAAATGAGAAGACATGTAAACAGGCCTCAAAAACAGACTTCCAGATCACCTACAGCAACCCCAAAGGGAAAAGAGACAGAACAATCTGATACTCAACCACTTGGACTGCCTGAACTGGCAACAAAAGAGGATCTGGAAAAAATGAAATCAGAAATAATTTCTCAGATAACAGCAAAGATTGCGCCCATAGTGCAAGACATGATTAATAAATCTAGAGAGGACACAGATAAAAAATAGAGGAGCTGAGGAACATGATGGAATCACAACATAGGAAACAAACAGAACCCATAAAACAGATGCAAACAGATTTCCAGGAGATTAAAAACTCCATTGAAAGTCTACACAGCAGAATGAACCAATGTGAGGACAGAATTTCAGAAATAGAAGATAAGATTGCAATTAGTGACCAGGAAAAGAAAAATTGCTTCAAACTGTAAGGGACCATGAGAAATCAGTCCAGCAGCTGCTAGACGATGCAAAGAAGAAAAACATAAGACTGACTGGAGTCAATGAAAAAGAGGAGAGAGTGCAGATGACATAAAAAAAACTGTTCACAGAAGTGATGGCAGAAAACTTCCGAAGCAGGGGAAAAGAGTCTGACATATAGATAAGTGAGGCATATAGGACTCCAACTAGCCTTGATCTAAAAAAATCTACACATAGGCATATAATTGTTAGGATTCCAGAAACCCAAAAAGAACAAAATTTTACAAGCAGTGAGAGAAAAGAAACAAATCACCTATAAAGGGAAGCCCATCAGAATCACAGCAGACTTCTCAATGCAAACCCTCAAGGCAAGAAGAGCTTGGAGTGATGTATTTCAAGCCCGAAAGGAAAACAGACTCCAACCCAGATTGATGTACCCTGCAAAACTATCTTTCAAAATTAATGGATAATTAAGATACTTTCATGATAAAGAGCACCTTAGGAACTTCATGAATACCAAACCAGCACTCCAAAAAATTTTAGACAATATCCTAGAAAAAGACAATGAGGATCACAACCCCAGGAAGTCCAGCAGAATAAATTCATTGGGCATGACAAATTAAACCCAAAGGGGGAGAATCCAACAAAAAGAAAATGTCATGACAAGGCTTTTAAAACTTTTAACTTCATCTCCCTAATGAGTGTATAACTCAATCTTGATATTGTACTGATTAGTATTTTTCTGAATCTAGTGTTGCACACCTTTCCTTGTGCTGTACTGGCTATTTATCATCTTCTTATGTCTACTTTTTAATTGGGTTGTCTGTTAATGAGCTGTAAGAGTTCTTTATAGTCTGGTCATAGGTTATATGCATTGTAAATATGGTCTGTTTAAGGACTACTTTTCATTTTCTTAATGATATCATTTAAAGTTCTAAATTTTGGTGGAATCTCATTTATCAATTTTTTTCTTTTATATATCATGTTTTTTGTATCCTAGGATGTTCTTGCTTACCCTAAATTCATAAACATTTTCCCTTATAATTTCTTCTTAAAGTTTTATAGTTTTAGTCTTTCATATTTAGGTTCATAGATCCTTTCAAGTTATTTTTATGTATGGAAACGGTTGTGGTTAATTTTTTATATACGGATACCAGGTGTTCTAGTGCCATTTGCTAAAAACAATATCTTTTCCTCTGCTCTTGAATTGATTTTATACTCTATAAAATGTTAATGTTAAGTAATCTTTCAAAACTCAGTGGAACATATATGTGTGGTTCTATTTCTAGATTCTCTGTTTTATTCCAATGATCCATATGTCTTTCCTTACACCAACACTGCCTTGATTACTGTAGCTTTAGAGGAAGTCTTAAAATTAGGTACTAAATGTTTTCCAACACTGTTTTTTCTTTTTCTTTTTCTTTTTACTTCTCTAGGTCCTTTGTACTCCTACATAACTTTTAAATTTCAATATCCAATTCTTCATTTATAGCAAGTATACATAGACCTGAATTTTTATATATACCTTGTGTTTTCTAATCCTGCTAAATTTAAATACAAGTTCTAGGGGCTACTAGAGATTTCTTAGTATTTTCTCTGTAGATGATCATTTCATCTACATATAAAGATTTTGCTTCTACCTTGCCAATCCTATCCTAATTGTGTCATTTTATTGCCAGACTATTTTGGTTTGGGCCTATGTTTCAAAGTTCAATAGACAGATGAAGAGTAGGCATATCTGCCCTTGTTCCCCACCTTAGGGAGAAAGCATTGTAGCTTCTCCATTCATATAAGGCGTTTTTGCTGGAAGTATGGAGTACATGTCTTTAATCTGTTGAGAAGGTTCTGTTCTACTTCTAGTCTCCTGATAGCTTTTACCATGAACAGCTGTGGAATTTAGTCCAATACTTTTTTTCCAACTAGTGACAGGATCATATGGCTTTTTCCTTTCCTCTGTTAAAATGATGACTTTGGGGGGTGGATCTTCCAATGTTGAACCAACACTGCCATCCCTGTAACAAAACCACTTTCTGCATACTGCCAGATCTGACTTCTAATAGTTTATTTTGTTAAACAAATTTCTATCTATGTTCATACTTTTTTCTTCTATTATTTTTATCCAGTTTTAGGATTAGCACAATGTTGATTTCCTAAAATGAGGGGAGAAGTGTTCCTTCTTTCTGCTGCTTTAAATGTTTGATATAATTTATCAGTTAAAATGTATATGAGCCTATTGTTGTCATATAGGTAGGTTTTCAAACTAGGAATATACTTTCTTTAATAGGTGCTATTCAAATTTTATATTTCCTCCAGAGTTAGTTTCATTAATTTGTCTTCTAAGGCACTTCTTAGAAGTGGTCAAATTTATTTCAACTCAGATTTTTGAAATATGCTTTCTATATCCTTTTAAATTCTGTAAAATCTGTGGTAATGTCTTCTAGATCTTGATATTGTGATTTTAAAATGTATAATTGATATTGTGTAATAGGAAGAAAAGTTCTAAATGAGTAGGGGAAGTGGGAGGGGTAGGGGAAAGGAAAGAAGGCAAAAGAAAAAATATGAGAAAAGGAAAAAAATGGAAACAAAGTCTTTGCAAATAGGGAAGGGAGGGCAGGGGAAGGGGAAAAAATAAGAATCAAGATACTCATGTAATGGTACAAGATCCCGATGATGAATGTAACTGTATTTTATACCTAAAATCTACCAATAAACTTAATGGGGAAAAATAAATAAATAAAATAATGCCAGACAGGAGAGAAAAATGATGGAGCAGTGAGTGTCAGCATCTCTGAGACAAAGTGCCCAGAGTCTGGAAATCAACAACTGGGAGAGGAAACAAAGTGAGAGGAGGGCATATGGGAGCCTTGAGGGAACTGACAGAGGAGAAAAAGAAAATAGGATCCATTACTACAGAAGAAATAGCTCACCACTGCAGACCTGAGACTGAGTGCTGTGCAGAACAGCTGTGTAGCTGCTCTGGGAGGTAGCAGAAACAACTTTGCTCTTCTCTGTAAAATGAAGACCTGACCTGGACCAGGAAAATCTTATGCAATCGGAGGCAGTAGTGAGAACACAAAACACTGTTTCCTGAGTGGCCTCCCAGAGTCAACAGCTGGTGAGTGAGGTGTTAGGGCAACCCAGAGCACAGTCAAGCAGATCAGCAGGGGGCAGGCAGAGTCCCCATGTTTTTTCAAAAGGCTCAAGGCTCAAACTCCAACAGTAGAGCAGCTCCAGGGTCTCTTCACTGACAAGTCCCAGACTGGAAGTAAGGAAGGGCTATCCAGTCACAGTAGATTGCTGGCAGTTGCACAGCAGACTGGGGAAAATTCTGCTGAGAAATAAGGAGTGGGACTACCCAGATTCTACTTTGGCAGCTGCCAAAGCCAGTCTTAGCCCTAGCTACAAAGGACTGGTAGTGTCCCCCCTGCTCTGCGAATGGGCCAGGCAAGTGCCCTTGGCTGGTGGCAGGACAGGGGCACCCCCCACCACCACCATGGCTAGCACATGAGAGCAATCAACAGTGTGGAACAGAGGAGGCCATGCAAGGTCCAGGAGGGGCCAATTGTGCACCAACCTGGGAGCAGCCTCAGGCTGGCTCCATCTGAGGCTGCCACAGCAGCTGGGAGAGTGGCATGGAGACAGTCACAGTGGGGAGACATGAGTGGGACGCTACCTGAGAGACATCTGGAAAGTTGCTGGCTGAGAAACAGCCCCAGCCCCTACATCTGGAGGCCAAAATCATCCCTATATCCAGCACTAATCTTACTGCAGACTTGGCGGGGTTACATAGCACATCTGGCTCTGTATCAGACACTAACAAAGAACTGTGGACACCAGAGGAATATTATTATTTGTCTTTTTCTTTGTTGCTTGATTTGTTTTCTTTTTTCTGTCTGGTTGGGGTTTTTTTGTAGGTTGTTCAGGTTTTTTGCCTTTATTTTTGCTCTGTTCTATTCATCTTCTTTCTCTCTTTCCTCAATTATTTCTCTTAATTTTATGATATCTTCATGTGAGTGACCAGTGTCTTTTGACTTTCTGGTTTGCTTCAATATTCTTTTGCTTTCTCCTTCATTCTTTCTCTCTCCCACATGATTCTCTAGTTTTCCAAAGCTTGGGTGTTGATTCTTTACTTCCACCCTTGCTTCTACTATATTTCTTTTTATTTAGCTCATGTTTTGTCCCCTATTCCTCTTAAATTTCTCCTCCACAGGGTAAAAATACTCTACTAAAGGATAACTCATTGGATATAAGCTCTGGTTTATGTTGGATTTTGTTATATAATAGTAGAGCTTGCTCATATGATTAAAGGTACCAAACTAATAGTTACAAGAGTTTGTCAGTTGCTAGGCTGTGCTTGATGCTATTGTCATTGCTACTTGTACTACTTTAGCCAGAATGTCATACCTGTTGTAATCAGGTGTTCTACCTTGTATGACCACACTGCAATTGTCTGAGATCACAATCATCACCACAGTCCAGTACCAAAGGACTGGGTACTGAGCTAAGTAGATAGCAACCTCTCATTCTTAATAAATTGGGAAGGTAGAATCTCGGGATAGACACAAAGACCAAGAACCACCTACACCTAGAAGGTATCTCTGAGGAATAGACACTTCCTAGAGAAGCTTCATACTAGTGACAAAGCTATTGACCATAAGAAATCTACAAGCAACTACTCAGAAAACAAAATAAAATTTTAAAAAATAGAAAATGACAAGACATAGAAACAAAATTCATCCCCAAACCTGAAGCCCACCCAAGAAAGTGCAAGGGACAAGGAAATAGTGGCTATCAGAAGCCACCTATCTGAACTTTCTGAAATGATAGGAGAAGATGTAAAAAAAAAAAACCAGATAGATGAGGTTATAGAGAAAATAATCTCTCAAGTTAAAAAAAAATGACAATCAAAATGCAGGACATGCTCAATGAATCTGGAATAGACATAGATTTAAAAAATACATGAGCTTAGGAAAATGATGGAAACCACGAATGCCCAACATAGGAAAGAAATGGAATCCATGAAACAGACTCAAACAGACACCCAAGAGATTAAAAACTCCAGTGAAAGTATATGCAATCCTTTGAACCAAGATGAGGACAGAATATCAGATCTAGAAGACAGGACTGTGGTTACTGACAATAAAAAGATAGATTTCTTAAAAATAGCAAGAGGCCATGAAAAATCATCCCAATAAAAGATGATGCAAAGAAGAATGATATAAGATTGATCAGAGTCATTGAGAAAGCCAGAGACAACACAAACACCATAAAAATCCTGTTCACAGAAGTAAGGGCAGAAAACTTCTCAAACATGAAAAAAGAATTTGACATACAAATAAATGAGGCATGCAGAACTTCAAAAAGCCATACACAAAATAAATATACACCAATGCATATATAATTCAAGATTTGAGAAATTCAGCACAAGAACAGAATATTAAAAGCTATTAGAGAAAAAGAAACATCACCTATAAAGGGAAGCCCATCAGAATCACAGCAGACTTCTCAACACAAACCCTTAAGGCAAGGAGAGCTTGGAGTGAACTATTTCAACCCCTGAAAGAAAACAACCTCCAACCCAGGTTGATGTACCCCCCAAAACTATCTTTTGAACTCAACAGAGAAATTAGATACTTCCCTGACAAAGAACAACTGAAGAAATTCACAACCAACAAACCAGCTCTACAATGTGTTCTGAAGGGCATTTTAGAAAGAGAAAACAAAAACCACAATTCCAAGAACACCAATAGAAAGAAGCTACCAGGCAAAGCAACTAATTAAACAGAGAAGAAAGACAGGGAACCAACGGCAGGAAAATAATATGACAAGGATGAGCCAATGCATATTAGTTATAACCATCAATATAAATTGCTTCAGTTCACCAATCAAAAGAAACAGGCTGGCTGAATAGATCAAGAAACAAGATCCAACAATATTCTGCATACAAAAAACACATTTAACTCAAAAAGGAATTCAAAGACAGAAAGTCAAAGGATGGAAAACAATATTCTATGTGACAGGAACCAAGAAGAAAAGCATAGGTAGCTATTCTATTAGCAGACAATGTGAACTTCAAGCCAAGACTGATCAAAAGAGACAAAGAAGATCACTATTTCTTAAGGGAAAAACCCCAAGAAGAAGAAGAAGAGATAACAATTATAGATATATATGCACCAAATATCAGTGAACCAACCACATAAAACAAATATTAATGGACATGAAAAATATAAGCACTAACAAAATTGTAATTGGGTACTTTAATACCCCACTGTCACAAATGGACAGATCAACTAGACACAAAATGAACAAAGAAATATCAGAACTAAACTAAATTTGTGAAGAAATGGAGTTAGTAGATGTCTACAGAGTGTTCCACCCCCAAACATCAGAATACACATTCTTTCCAGCTGCACATGGGATATTCTCCAAAATAGACCACATACTAGCTCATAGAACATGCTTAAGTAAATCCAAAGGAATTGAAATTATTCCATGAATATTCTATGACCATAGTGCAATGAGAATGGAAATAAATGGAAAAGAAACCACAAAAACTCCATAAACACATGGAAATTAAATAACACTCTCCTGAACAACCAATAAGTCACAGATGAAATTAAAGAAGAAACTAAACAGTATCTACAATTAAATAACTCTGATAAAACATACTGCAACTTATGAGATGCAATGAAAGCAGTCCTAAAAGAAAAATTTATAGCTGTGAATCCTTACATCAGAAACACAGAACAAGCTCAAATAAGCAATCTAATGTTGAATGTCAAGCTTCTAGAAAAAGAAGAACATGTCAAGCCCAAAGTTCATACAAGGGAGGAAATTATAAGGATCAGAGTAGAAATTAAAGCAATTGAGACTAAGAAAATAATACAAAGAATTAATGATTCAAAGAGTTAGTTCTTTGAAAGATTAAATAAAATTTAAAAACTCTTAGCCAACCATATCAGAAAAAGGAAAGAAAAGACAAATTCATGCTATTAGGAATGAAAAGGGTGAAATCACAACAGGTCCTGTGGAAATCCAGAAGATCATCAATACCTACTTCAAGAACCTGTACTCTAATAAGATGGAAAGCTCAGAATTAATGGATAGATTCCTAGATACCTATGAATTACCAAAGTTGAATCAAGAAGATATAAAAATTCCAAATAACCCAATATCAGTCAATGAAATTGAAAAGGTAATTAAAAACCTACCAACAAAGAAAAGCCCAGGTCCTGATAGGTTCACTGCTGAGTTCCACAAGAAATTTAGAGAAGACCTAATGCCACTTCTTTTAAAACTCTTTAATGGAATAGAAAGAGAAGCAATACTCCCAAAATCATTCCTGGAAGCAAGTATTACTCTGATACCAAAATCAGAGAAGGGCCCAAACAAAAAAGAAAACTACAGGCCAATCTCCCTAATGAACATAGATTCAAAAATCCTCAATAAGATACTGGCAAACAGAATGCACCAAATCATCAAGAAGATTATACACCATGACCTAGAAGGATGCAAGGATGGTTCAACACAAACAAATCAATAAATGTAATACACCGTATCAACAAAGTCAAGGACAAAAATCACATGATCATCTCAATAGATGCAGAAAAAGCATTTGATAAAGTCCAACACCCATTCATGATAAAAACCCTACAGAAAATTGGAATAGATGGTCTTCATCTCAGTCTTATAAAAGCCATCTATGAAAAACCAATAACCAACATCATACTAAATGGTCAAAAACTGATAGCTTTTACTCTAAAATCAGGAATGAGATAAGGATGTCCACTATCACCACCCCTATTCAATATAATTCTGAAAACATTAGCCAGAGCAACTTGACAAGAGAAAGAAATAAACAGAATAAAGATAGGAAAGGAAGAAATTAAATTATCATTCTTTGCAGATGACATGATACTCTACATAGAAGACTCCAAAAACTCCACCAAAAGACTCCTAGATTTAATAACCAGGGGCCAGGGATTTAGCTCAGTGGTGCCACACCTATCTGGCAAGCTCAAGGTCCTGAGTTTGATTCCTGGTATCAAAACAAAACAAAACAAAAAACTAGATTTAATTACCAAATTCAGTTGCATAGCTATATACAAAGTCAGTACTCAAAAATCTATAGCATTCCTGTATGCAAATAACAAACTCACTGAGAAAGAAATTAGGGAAACCATGCCTTTTGCAATAGCATCAAAAAATGAAATACTTAGGAATTAATCTAACAAAGGAAGTAGAGATCTTTACATTAAATACTACAGTACTCTGAAAATGGAGATTGAAGAGGATATCACAAAATAGAAAGATATCCCTTGCTCTTGGGTAGGAAGAACCAACATAATGAAAATGGCCATACTCCCAAAATTATTATACAGATTTAATGCAATCCCAATCAAAATAATATTAGTATATCTCACAGTACTAGAGAAATTATTCCTAAAATTCATTTGGAACCAGAAGAACCTAGAATAGCAAAAACAATTATAGGCAACAAATGCAAGGCAGTGGGCATCACAATCCCTGACTGGAAATTATACCTCAAAGCTACTGTGATTAAAAAAACAAAAACAAAAACAGCATTGTACTGGCAAAAAGAAAAACAGACTTGAGGATCAATGGAACAGATTAGAAGATGCATAAAGAACCCCAAACACACTCAGCCACCTTATCTTTGACAAAGGGGCCAAACATGTTCACTGGAAGAAAGATAGCCTCTTTAATAAATGGTGCTGGAAAAACTGGCTTTCCACATAAGAAAAACTAAAACTAGACCCATGTCTCTCGCTATGCACTAAACTAAAATCAAAATGGATCAAAGATCTTAATATTAAAACAGAAACACTAAATCTGCTGGAAGAGAGAATAGGTAGAACTCTTGAGGGCAGAGTGTAAGTAAAGCCTTCATGAACAAAACCCAGACCACACGGAAAATAATACAATCAACAACTGGGATCTCATCCTACTAAAAAAAACTTTCGCACAGCAAAAGAAATCACCAACAGAGTGAAGAGATAACCCACAGAGTGAGAAAAAATTGTAACTAGTTGTTCCTCAGACAAAGGACTAATAGCTAGAACATACAAACAATTGAAAAAAATCAGACCCCCCTAAATTGAAAGATCCAATTAAAAAAATGGACATCTGAAATGAATAGACACTTCTCAGATGAAGATGTACAAATGGTAAATAAATATCTGAAAAAATGTTCAACATCACTGGTCATTCAAGAGATGTGAATTGAAACAACACTGAGATTCCATCTTACCCCAGAAAGAATGGCTATTATCAAGAAATCAACCAACAACAAATGCTGGAGGGGCTTTGGGGAGAAAGGAACCCTTCTCCATTGTTGGTGGGAGTGCAGACTGGTGCAACCACTGCAGAAATCAGTGGGGATCTTCCTCAAAAAACTACGATTAGAGGTTCCATTTGACCCAGTTAGTCCCCTTCTGGGTATCTTCCCAAAAGAATTATAAGCATCATACCACAGTGATATATCCATACCCATGTTCATAGCAACATAGTTTGGAATAGCTAAATCTTGGAAACAACCCAAATGCCCATCAACCGATGAATGGATAAAGAAAATGTGTGGTTTTATTAATACAATGGAGTACTACTCAGCCATAAAGAAGGATAAACTTGGGACATTACTAGGTAAATGGATGCACTTTGAGACTATACTTTTAAGTGAAATAAATCAGACACATATGTGTAAATATGGCATTGTCTCTCTGGTGTAGGAAACTGAAAGTGTAAATAAGGACCAAAATATATAATAAATAATATGAAATAGGAGGAAATTGTTCAAAAAGAAAGAAGAAATAAGAAGGGATAAGGGGGAAAGGAAGGAAAGGAAAAAGGAAAAAATGAGAAAAGAAGGAAAACGGAAACAAAACTTTTGTAGACAAGGAGGGGAAACGTTGTTGAAGGGAGTGTAGGGGAATGGGAAAAAAAGAGGAATCAAGATACATCATGTACAGGTACAAATTCCCTATGATAAACGTGATTGTTGTGGATATCTAAATTGTACCAATCAATGAATTTTAAAAAGAATAATGTCAGACATATTTGATAGTTATCAAATACATTTTCTTTGCTTTTCTAATATTGTCAGAGCCCAATACAAAGCTGACAAAATATGTTTTTGAACCCCTCCCCCATATCCTGGTTCTATTTTTTTCTCGCAAATAGAAGTAGTGTCTTGTCAAGGGACTGTCTGTAAAGTCTAGAATATTCTTGGGTTTATTTAAGTTTTGGTCACCTGTAGCATTGTAGCCTCTTTCCCCCTGTTTAAGGGTCTTGGTTACCTCATACATTTCATGATTTAGGGTCTCCACAAGGACATTTTCTCCTGTCTGGTCAATGTGGACCACAGGCCTCTCCAGCTTCACTCGGTCTCCAAGGAGATTCATTATGCGCTCACTCACTTGACCAGATCCGCCCACGATTTTCCTCTCCTGAAAAGAAAAATGGTGGGTGGGGAAATACAGGAATGGGCATTAAATGACTAAGTGTTTAGTTCTCCACTTTTCTCTTTACTCTTGAGACATATAACACTTCCTTTTACTATTGTGAACCACGACTTTCACCATTGTGTTCAAACCAGGGACTGCTGACTTTGGATAAATTAACAAGTTTTCTAAGTCATCTTCAAAGTTGTGCTCTTCCAGGCTAAGCCTTGTCTTTGTGACATAGGCTCAAACCTCCATCCCTCTGCACCACCCCATCCCCAGGCCAGTCTCCTCCCATCACAGGTTTCCTGTCTCATCTTGGGGTCAGGTACCTGCTGTCCTACAGTCATTGTGGTCAATTCACCTCACTGCACCCACCTGCCCTGAGCCCTGCTTCCAAGTGTCACCAAGCATGCAAACATTCTATCTGGCTTTGCACACAGTTGAGCTGACTGTCTCTTTTTCAATATTCAGTTCAGTTAATTTTTTAAAAGACTGGGTCAAATAGGTCTGGGAAGGAATGGAGAAAAAGAAGGAGGAAAGAAGAAAAGGAGAAAGAGGCGAGGGAATAGAGATGGAGAAAATAACAACTTGAGACTATGCCTAGCACTGTCCCTTATGCCATGCCAGGACTAGAATTAATAGATGGAATGGTGGAAATGGACCCGTACCTGCCCTCCATTGCTTATTGAGATGATTCTGGTAGTGCCCCCACACTGCTTGACGTACCACAGGAACCAGAGAGCGGAAACCTCATGGGTCTCGGCAGTGACACACAGGTTTACAAAAAGAGTGCCAAGCTGCTTTGCAGAGCTGTTCGAGAAGAAACAAGAGTAAAGTTGGCAAATGCAGGTGATCTTCTTAATTATCTAGAAAATATTCAAATCATACATTTCCTTGGCTAAGTTTAGCACAATTTGATAAACTGTATAAAAATGTCACTAGAATCTGATACAAAACATAACAACAGAGATTTGGGGACTATGAGGCTTACTTCCCCTCTAAACAAAACACCTCACTGAGAATCAACTTCTATTCCACATTCTGCGTTATCCTGATTTGTTCCCACACATCTGCTGCTCTTCCAGTGATTGCATCTCAGTAAAGGGAACAGTGAATCACTAAGTGGCTAGATCCAGCACTTAGAACAAGTTTAATTTATTCTCCCCCCCCCACCTCATCCAATCCATCAGAAAGTCCAGTCCTTTCATCACATGGCTCTACCTTCATCACCACTAATTTAGTATCATCTCTTGCCAGGAGCATCACAATTACTTCCTCTAGGCTAGTCTCTCTGCCTTCTCTCATCCTTACCTAGAATCTACTGACTACACTAAAAGCCAGATGATGTTTACCTCCCTCTCCATCATGATGCTCTTTCTCAACCCTGAGTCAAGTCATGTTATTCCCTTGCTTAAAACCCTCCATCGGCATCCCATCAAAACAAAATAAGATTCAAATCTTTTACCGTGGCTTCCCAACCCTAAGTAATGTAGCTGATGCATACCTTTTCTACCTCATCCTGTATCTCCTCCCACTTACTCTAATGTTTCCCCAGAAAGATGCATTCTTATCCATCTATGAAAACAAGCACTAGCATCCATACTCACAGCACCCTGGCATTCTCTGTCATCTTACTATTGTAGAATATCAGTAGAACTCCTTTCAGTGTCTAAAACTGTTTTCTTCATTATTGTTGGGGGTTTTTTTAGTTACTGGGGAGTGAATCCAGGGGTGCCTTGACCCTGAGCTATATCCCCAACCTTTATATTTTTTAATTTTGACACAAGGTTTCACTACATTTCCCAGGCTGGCCTTGAACTTATGATCCTCCTACCTCAGCCTCCTGAGTAGTTGGGATTATAGTCATGCACCGCCATGGATGGCAATTTATTATTTTTTATTACTGTCTCTCCCACTAGAATATCAACCTATGAGAACACGAGCCTTGTGTTTCTCACTCATTGTAGTGTCCCCTTTAACAAAATAGTGCCTGGCATATGGTAAGCACCCAATAGTTATTTGTTGAATGATCAAGTGAATGAATGATAAGAAATATCAATTAAACATTTTTAAAAGGTTCATAATGTACAAAAGATATGTTAGGTGCTGTACCAAACACAAAATTAGTCACAATCTATTTTGTTATTTTACTCCCTAACAGAAGACAAGCCCAAAGGATGGATAAGGAGAAAAGTGATTAATAAAGCATAGATACATAAGCTTCTGCTTGTGTCTTAGAAGGTAAATAGCTAAAGGTCACATCCTATGAAGAAGCACATCAGAAAGTGAACAATCTTAAAACCATGAACTCAGTAATATGTAGCACACTCTAAACTTTATCGTAGTAATGTGCACTGTAGGATATTTTTAATAAAGACCGATCTCCCTTTTGACTTTGATGTAAAGTTTGCATGTTGTTAATCTAGTTACACTTAAGGAGGAATTTCCCAGCTGGTAATGATAATAATGGATAGGATAAATGCAACCATTTTCCATGTGTTGAATTCTTTCTACACTCCATGCTCCTTAAATTTATTAGCTTGTTCAATTGTTGTAAGAATTCTATAAAATAGCCACTATTTTCCCCCACTTCGTAAGCCAGAAAATTGAATCTCAAAGAGTTCCATATGTAGTTACATAATATAATGGTACAACTTCAAACTAGTTCATATCTGACTCAAAACTCAAAATGCTTAATAGTCGACTGACAACCTTGCAAGTGCAAATGTTCACCAAAGGACACTTCATTACTCTAATATATCTTGGCCCTTGAAGTTTGTAGAACCTTGCCTAACATACAGACAAGCTATTGACAATGTCTGCAGTCCTCACAACCAAACAGCACTTTTGTGATAGTTCCCATCATTACAGCCTGCAAAATGGTGTCACGTTTACTTTGAAGTGACTTAGAGTTAGTTTTGTAAGATTCCCCATGATAACTGAAGTGGTGAAAATTGCCGAGGCAATTTGTAGTATCTATCTAAAGCAACTATTCAGACATTGATGTAAAAATATTACTTCAGGGTGAAAGATATCTTTTGTTGTTTCCCTGACATCCTATTTCTTTTGTTCTTTATTTTATAGTTGAATTTAGGGGCATAAGGTAAAGGATGTAATAACTAAAATATAATGTGGGCCCAGCTAAACAGCCAATATTAAACATAAAAATATTGCTGAGATTCTAATTGTTATTGTTGCCAATTTGGTAGGAAAGAGATAATCCGAGTTTGAAATGAAAGGACATCTTAAAGTACAGTTATACCAGCTAGGTGTGGTGGTGCAGAGCTGTAACCCCAGCACTCTTGAGAGGCTGAAACAGGAGGACTGCAAGATCAAGCCCAGCCTGGGAAATCTTGTGAGATCCTATCTCAAAATAAAAACTAAAAACGGATTAGGGATGTAGCCCAACCATAGAAAAAGTACAGTTGTTCCCCTATTCCACAGGAAATATATTCCAGTACCCCTGGTGGATCCTGCACCTCATATTATGTTTTTATCCTATACACATATAATATAACGTTTAATTTATAAATTAGCCATAGTAAAAGATTAACAGTAACTAATAGTAAAATAGAACAATTTTAACAAATACTACAATAAAAGTTATGTGAATATAATCTCTTAAGAGTCATGACAAAAATTCAGATGGAGGTTGACTAGGGATATCTGAAATCACAAAAAGCCAAACCATGGATAGGGGAAGCTGTAACTCTCTCTGGAAGGTTGTCCATTTCTAACCTTTATTTGATTTATTCTGGTAGTTTTAGTAAGGAAAGAAATGATCCGTTACACTTTCAGTTTCTCACACCAGAGAAACTATTCAGTATTTACACCTGTGTCCTATTTATTTCACTTAAGAGTATCTCCTCAATGTGCATACCAATAAAATTAATTTTTTAAAAAAGAAAAGAAATAAGCTGAACAATATTTGAGGAATGGAAAGTCAAGAAAGCTAATGAAATAATATTTTTGTATTTTTGCCCTATTGACGTTTTAAAATATAAATGTTATAAAGTTTTTCTACATGAAAAATATGTGTACATTTGATAAAATTGAGAAAATTCATAAGATAAAAATATGATAGGATGAGTATTGTTATTTTCATTTAAATATGAAGCATCCCCCAAAGGCTCATGTATTGAGGGTTTGATCCACAATGTAGCAGTGCTTGGAAGTGGGACTTAGAAAGCTGATTGGATCGTGAGGGTGTTGTTACCTCATCAATGGATTAATACACGGATGAGTTTATTAGTTGAATTCCTCTCTGATTCTTACCCTGCTCTCTCCTCCCTGGACATCATGAGGTGGCCAGCTTTCCTCCTCCACACCTTTCCATCATGGTGTCAGACACCATGGCTTCAGCCAGCCCACCGTGTACTGAATCCTCCAAAAGTGTGAGTCAAATATCTCCTTTATGTTGTTTGTATATGTTAGGTATTTTGTCACAATGACAAAAAGCTGACTGATACAAGTATATTTCATACTGTATTTCCCCCAAAATAAGACCTAACTTGAAAATAAGCCCTAGCCTCAGGATGCTCATAAGCCCCAGTTAAGATCATAAACCAGATGGACACGTTTAAGCACATCCGTTGCAACACATGATGGATGTATTTAATTATAAAATAATATTAACATATAATTAAATATAAATAAATAATATTATTGATATTAATACTTAAAAGATAATATAAATTATAATTATTTGTAAATACCGAAGCAGGCATTTTAGATAAAAGGTAAATGCCTATGAAAACAGATGAACTCCAGACTCATCGCCAAATGACCAACTGAAGTACGGACACAACACATGAACAATGTGCTCATTTGATAACAAACGGATATGGTTGTGTCTAATATGAATCTTCATAATTCAATATATCATATATTGTAATGGACATACTTAATGTACTCATGTGAAAGAAAGAAAAATTTTCTGAATTTCAGTGTCTGCAACTTTTTGTCACTTTTGTGTGGACCATCATTCTTAACTGTCATCATTTTTGCTGCCACTCCTGTCTCATAAGTCTTCAATTATAACACCTGATTTAATGGAAGCTTTGTGAAGCCTGGCCTGCAAGAGGTCGTGTCTCGCATGAAGAATTCATCAGATAAAATCACTAACAGCTGTGTTGCCAATGCACTACGAGCAGACTACATGGACAAGAAGTGCTCACTATTGCTGGACAGATTGGGGCCAATGGTTCTACAGGAAATGGAGTCGCAAGAAATTCAGACTGGAATTTGGGGCTTCCAGAGTTATCACAATGTTTCAGAAGAAGATGACATGACTGTATTTGAATAAATGTAGATTTTTGTGCATGAATAAATGTAAATTTTTGTACATGAATAAATGCAGATTGTTGTACATGATAAAATAAGACATTCCCTGAAAATAAGCCCTATTGTATCTTTTGGAGCAAAAATTAATATAAGACCTGGTTTTATTTTTGAGAGTTATGGTATTTCTTTCTCCAAAAGATAATTACTCATCTCATTTGATGTGTGTTTTTCTAGACATAGGCTTTCTAAAAATTATCATATATTTGTACAAATCATACTTAAAATATAATTTGTGTTTCTGAACAGCATTTATAAAATGAAAGCAACTGAAAAAAATGATCAACATTTGTCTTTAAATGTATAACTGTGCTTTAGTTTGAATCACAATAGGTTGGATATTCTGGGGATGACTTCCCTTAAAACTAGCAAATGATCCTATGTGTTTCTCGCTTAGAAAATTGCTTGTTAGCGTATTCCTAATATCTCAACATGAACAACTTAAAGTATTCACTAAGTGGAGGACTAGATCAAGGGCTAGGATAGAAAATCTCAGATCTTTATGATCCCAAATATAATTTGCCCTATCTTCTGAGATCTTAGAAGCTCTCTAGGGAGAAAAGATCAAACTAAATTTATGAGAAACTTTTCATAATAGAAATTGTAAAACAGTGCAGATAATTATATACTCATTATAGTTTGAAAAACTAAAGTATAGAATTATAAACAAATACAATTTGATTACAATCAAAATAAGTTACATTATAAACTACATTATTGTAAGAAGTGTTAAATAATATTACATAAGGGTTTAAAAAGATGGGGCTAACCATAGGCACTGATTTCATGACACAAAATGATTTTACTATTCTAGAATGGGTTGCTTTCAATGCCTGAAGACATAAGAGAAGTACAATAATGTTTATTACAGAGTTTTATGCAATGATAATAATGAAAAAGCAGAAGTAATCAAGATGTCCAACAAAATGATAATGGATAAATACATTATGGTATTCACTTCACATGGAATATTCTGTAACTATGAAATGTGATGTTTGATGAAGAATGTTTAATGATTTAATGCTTCAAAACTATTTTAACATAAATGTTTAGAACATAATATTAAATATTAGAAACACTTTGATGGATTTCCATTGCTTTTCCAGTGCATTAAAAAGCAGCTTTATTTTTAAGAATGAAATTATATGTCCCACTGTACATATTCCATGATAGCTTGCTTTCCTATGTGCTTCTCAAGTCATTAAATATTTCTCTACAGCATGATTTTAAATGACTGTAGACTATTCCATTTTTTGGATAACCTATAACTAATTTAGCTAGTCTTTTACTACTGGATCTTTTTATTTTTCCTTTTAAAGGTGTTGCTTGAAATTGACTTTCTCCCTCTCTCTCCCTATTTGCTTCAAACTCCTTACTTTTCATTCTCTTTCTAAAGCTAAATTCTAAGCTAAATGCTTAGAAGTTGAATTTTTATATCAAAAATTATATATCAAAATATGTAATTGTATATGCTTTTATTATTTCTATATCATAGATTTAGATATTCCTAAAAATTGTTTTCATGGTTAATTTTCAGAGTTCTACTTCTCTCCTCAGTGCCTAGAGAAGGATGATATCAACTTCAGAACAAAAAATATTTCCAACTACTGTTTTTTGTTTTGTTTTGATTTGATTTTTGTAGTACTGAGGATTGAACCCAGGACCTTCACACTGAGCTACATCCCCAGCCTTTTAAAAATTTTGTTTTAAAATTTTGAGACAGATTGTGAAATTGCCCAGGTCGGGCTTAAATTTAGGATCTTCCTGCTTCAGCCTCCCAGAATTCTGGGATTACAGGTATGTGCTACCACACCCGGCTTCAACTACTGTTGTTTAGCATAAGTGGTCAGTCTCCTTGGCTTTACCTTCCATTTCTCTCTTTTTGTGGACCACAAACTCACCATGTGCTTAAAATTGGAATCCCCACAATCCCTTCCACTGTCCCTGCTGTCCAAGAGCTGTGAGGCCTCTCCATGTCACCTGTCTAACAGGCCTCCACAATTTGCATATAGGTGCCAGTGCCATTAACAAGAATTTCATGTTTGACTCATAAATACTTGCTTTCAACACTACAAGTTTTTCATTAAATGACAGCAATAGGTCCAGTCACACATGTTTCCCCCTAGAGTTGTGAATTACCTAGAAGTTCCTGTTCAAATCCTTAAAGAGTTGCATAACATCACAAAAAGGTGTTCCAAATGCATGAACTACTCATCTCTATACTTGACTACCAGTAAGGAGTACAAAAAAGTCCTATAATGACAACTTGATAAATGCAATCTTTATGCTGATGGCCTTTACACTGCTCTAAAGAAAGGAGGTCGCACATGCCAGTCTGTTCTGAAGACTTCCATGGGCTGGTTTCAGTAAGCCAGCATGGCAAATGGAACTTTAAAAGTTTTTTTTTTCCTTTACAGACAAGTGGCTTCTCTAAATTTCCTCATGTCAAGGGCATAACCATGCCTCTCCCTCCAGCCTACATAAATAGAAATAAGCAAATGTTGGCTCCAGAAGGCCAAGGTACAGGAGAGATGAAACAAGCTTGGGGATGTATGTTGTTTCATTGCATTCCCTCTCCTCTCTGTTCATTGCTATAAGAGACCCTCGCACATCTCTACAGGGGGAGTTGGTGTTTTGAGGCAAATGAGGTCCCTCTATCTCTTCAGAGCTAGCTTTGAATAAAGCCTTTTTCCTTTTCACCAAACCAAATGGCCTCCTTTGGCTTGGTCAGCAGTGAGCAGTGGTCCTGAATGGCAGGTAATACTACCCTGGTGATGAAAAGCTATTTCAAAGAAATAAGTTGTATGCATAGCTATCTTTAAGGTGGTACCCGGTTTCAATATTTTTCAACATTTCACTTGGTCAGTGGTGTGGTTTGAGACACAGAGCAACTATGTGCCCCATCCCTGATGAATGCTACTGCTAAATAAACCTGAAAGACAGTCACAGTAAACCCCTGTGCTCCGTGGTTAGTCTTACTTAGTCCAGCAGATCTTGTTCAGCAGCTCCTTCATGGTCATGTGGTCCCACTCTTCTGCAAGGGGGGCCTTCCATGGGGCATCACTGGGGATCTACATTCAGACAAAGAGTCAAAGGAGAAAGACAAAGATAATTTCCATCTTCAATAACCATGCAAACATTTGAAATTCTCTAATTTAAAGAAGAAAAATATGTTTTCAAATTTCTCCCATAGTATCTTTCACTTCATAAACAATGTTGCCTGTGTAGCTTTGTTGTTATAGATATATACCACTCAATCCATATTTCATTTACAGTAACACTTCCTGCACAATAAATGGAGGTGTGTTGTACATGGCTATATCCAAATATGGACTGTAGTAGTCCTCCCTAATCCATGAAAGATATGTTCCAAGATCCCAAGTGAAAGCCTCAAACTGTAGATTCTATATACAGACTATGTTTTCCCCATCCACTCATACCTATGATAAAGTTTAGTTCAAAAATTAAGCACAGTAAGAGATTAACAACAATAATAAAATAGATTAATTTAGATATATACTGTAATAAAAGTTATGTAATTGTGGTCTAGCTGTGTATTTCTGTAATTTCCACTTAGCATGTTCAAACTGCTGTTGACAGTGGGCAACTGAAATCACAGGAAGTGAAACCATGGATTAGGAGGGACTACTTTACTAAAGTTACTAATTTACACAGAATATTCACAAATTCAACTCTTTAACAATGATCGGACAGCTGTACCAAGTCACTTCTAAAGAAGTTTCTTCTAAAGTCACTTCTAAAGGATTTTCACTTAAATTTTGCATGTGTGGGCTGTGGGTTTGAACATTGTGGAGAATCAAAGACCCAGATGTCTTGTTTTGTTGTGTCCTAAAGATTTTCGAAATTAGAAACATTAGAAGACTGAGTGATAAATAGACTTCTGCCCACTCACCAATAGTTTACAATAGTAGTCTGTTTGGCATCTCATTTTTTTAGAAGTCAGAAACAGGTTCTTTCATCCATTTGTTTTACAGATTTTTTATTGATTGCTACTATGCACTCAGCAATAAGCTAGGTATGGGAGATGGGTGATACATTGCACCTTCTTTCTTTTAAGGACTAAACTTATTATAAAAAATGCCAATGTAGTCAAAGACACTTTAGGAAGATTTACCTCTTGCCCCATATCATCCATTGTCCTCCAGAGGTTGTTATGATCTAGGTAGTTAATAGGATTCCACACAGGTGGGAATGAGCCCCTGAAGGGGTATGATTTGCCCTGTAAGGTAAAAGATATTTTAAGAGGAAGCATTGGCAATACAAATGTAATGAAATCTGCCAAATTGGTACATGTCTGCAAGCAAAATCATGTTAGTTATCAATATGGGACAAACACTCAAAGTTTTTTGATTTTTGGTTTTTGGCTCCTTGTGTCCTACGTGATTTTTTAGCATACAGATGTCCAACAAAATCCTTTGCTAACTCAATGTTTGGTGCCATACCAAACATAGTAAAGTTTCTCTCTGAAACCAGAATACTTACCATGTAAAATTTAAATCCAGGATAAAAGCAGGGTTACCAAAAATAATCTCATTTGCCAACAATGCTTGTATAAATATCTTGGAATCAGACTCCCTATATGTATAGTAAAAAATTACAACTATAAAAATTATACAGGGCCGGGGATTTAGCTCAGTAGTGCCACCGCCTGCCTCACAAATGTAAGGTCCTGAGTTTGATCCCCGATAAAAAATATATATATATATATATATATATATATATATACACACACACACACACACACACACACACAAACACACACACACACATTAGAAGATGAACAACCAATTGCAGAAATACACTTATCTGTAAAAACAGGACCCAACCAGCTTTCCCAAGGAGACAGAAGTATTACGTTAATGTAGGATTGCCAGAGATCAGTAAAATCAAAGCAGAAAGGTGAGACAACTTCAAGCTTCTCTGGACATATTTACACCACTTGGTTCTCTCCTTGGGGATTCCTGACACAGAGACAAAGGGAACATATATCTGCAAAGGTCTAAAAATAGGACACTACACAAATCAAGTCTGGAAGGCTTAACTTGTTGATGGCAGTTAAGAGATACACACAAGAACCACTTTGGATGAATCTGAAAATGAGTCAGAAGTCGGGCTGTTCATTCTGACAGCATCTTTCAACTGAATTAGAAGAACTCAAGGTTCTCCATAAACCCCAAATCCCCCAAACCCCACAATAATTCTGAATCATTCAACAAAGATTGATCTTGTAGCCAGAGAAGCTAGAGGTGAGAAATGAGAAGAAATTTCAAAGTGGTTCTTGTGTTAATTCTGTGGCCATGTTGGTCTTCTCTCTTCAACAAATTCATAAGAATCACAGGGAAGAGTTCTTAATCAGGGTTTTACAGAAAAATAGAAGAGAGTTAGCAAGAGAGTGAGAGATGGAGAGTGAGCTTTTAATTTAAGGAATGAATGTGCTGGCGAGTAGCAAGCCCAAAGTCTGCAGGATAGGCCAGACAGCAGGAAGAGCTGTAATTCAAGTCGAAAGACAATCAGCTTGCAGAATTACCTCTTCTCTAGAGAAAGTCAAATCTTTTTCTCTTAAGGACTTCAACTGACTGGATGAGACCCATGTGCATTATGGAGGACAATCTGCTTCATTCAAAGTTTATTGATTAAAACGTTAATCTCATCTAATAAATACCTCCCCAGAAACATCTAGAATAATGTTTAACCAAATATTTGGGTACTTAGGTCTAGCCAAGTTGACACATAAAATTAATCATCACACTTCTTAATTTACTTTATTGAGCTACAATTTACATATGATGTGTCCATTTTATTTTATGTATTTAAATTTTTATGGTTAAAATCATTTTAAAATTTTTAATTGACAAACAGTTGCATGTATATGTTATCTATGTGTGTCTGACATATGTATATATTATGGAATGGCTAAACTAAGCTAATTAACAATGAACGACTCACATACTTATTTTTTGTGGTGAGAACTCTTAAAACTATTCATTTGGCAATTTTCAAGAATATAATATATGGTTACTAACTATAGTCACTATTAATGCAATGAATCTCTTAAATATATTCTTCTTACCTAGTTGAAATTTTTTTGTACTGAGGATTGAATCCAGAGCCCTCATGCTGAGCTACATTCTCAGATCTTTTTAAAATTTTTTACTTTGAGATAGGGCTTCACTAAGTCACTAAGTTGTCCAGGCTGGTTCCAAACTTGCAACCCTCCCAACTCAGCATCCCAGAGTGCCAGGTTTAAAGATGTGTGCTACCATGCCAGGCTTCTAACTGAAATTTTATATCATTTGAGCAACATTTCCCCAACAATATACCTATTTTAAATGCACAATTTGGGAAGTTTTGATACATGTGTGCACTTATGTAACTACTATCACAATCAATATATAAAACTTTCCATTTAGAAAGTTTCCTCTGGGCCCTTCCCAAACAATCCCTGTACCCTTTTGACATTCCTTTATATTGCTGACTGGTAGTTCATCATATGGATATATCATGCTTTGTTTATTCACTCATTTATTGATGATTATTTCTGGTTTTGGTCTATGGTGAATAAAAAGTTTATGAACATTCTTGTACAGGCCTTTTTGTATATTTTTTATTTTCTCTTAGGAAAATGCCTAGGCGTACAATGGCTGAGTTGTATGGTGGGTATATATTTGATAGTTTTCCAAAGTGGTTGTACACTTTACATTCCTATCAGCAATGTATTAAAATTCTAGTTGTTTCACACACTGAAATTTCCTGATTTTTCTTTTATGTTTTATATTTTAAATATACTTTTTATTTTACAGTAACATTAGATTTACAAAAAAGTTACAAAGATAGTACAGAAATTTCTCATTTATCTCTCACCTAGTTTTCTCTAGTAATACCATCTTACATGACTTTGGAACATTTACCAAAATTGGGAGACTGACACTGGTACTTCACTATATACTAAATTTGAAGTTTTATTTGGATTTCACCCATTTTCCCATGAATATCCTTTTCCTGCCCAGGATCTATCTACAATCCCATGTTGCTTTTTGCTGTCCCATCTCCTGAGTCTCCTCTGGTCTGTGAGTCTGTGACTGTTTCTCAGTCTTTCCTTGTTTTACATGACCTTGAAAATTTGAAGAACACTGGTCAGGAATCTTGTATGTCCTGAGGTTTGGATCTATCTGAACTTTTCATTTTTAGATGGAGGTTAAAGACATGGAAGAATATCACAGAGGTAAAGTGTCTTTGTCATCATATCTTCACAGGGCCCATGTGACATCAATATCACTTATCACTCATGATGTTAACCTTGATCCTTTGTTTAAGGTATCATGTGCCAAATCTCTCCACTGTAAAGCTACTATTTCCCCTTTCTACACTGTGTTCTTTGGGAAAGCATCACTATGTTCAGACCACCCTCAAAAGGGCACAGCAGGAATTAAGCTCCACTTAATTTGAGACTGGTGGAGGAGGAGTATCCACATACATTTCTTGAATTCTCTAAGGAATTCACTTCTTCAATCATTTATTTATATCAGTATGGACTTATATAGACTTACTTTATTCTTAATATTATAATCCAATTCTACACTATCTATTTTGTTGCTGGAATAGTTCCACCTGCAGCCAATGGGATGTTCCTTTAAGTTGGCTCCTTTTGTTTCTTTAGCACTTCCTCCATTTCTGGCATCAGAAGATTCTCCAGTCTCATCTTTTATTTTCTTTACCCAAGCCCTAGGCTCTGTCACTTGTTCAAGGAGCCTTAGTTCCTTTTATCAAAAGAGTAATATTTAGAAACAATTTTTGGCTGCTGCATGCATGCTGATCTTTTCTCCTTTCTTTTTTTTTTTTAATCAGTGCTGGAGATTGAACCAAGAGCCTTGTACATGCTAAGCAAGTGCTCTACCAGTGAGCCCTGATTTTGTTTCTTCAACTAGCTTTGTTGATATATAATTTAAATACTATATACTTTGGATGCTGACTTTTTAAAACCTCTACTTATGTTTTCTCCATCAGAGTTTAGAAATTACTCAGTAGAAACCTGTGGATGGATCCACAGCTCATTCCCCACAAAGAAGATGTGGATTCCCATCCAGCTCTGTCTTTCCTAAGATGGCTGACATACAGCAAGTCAGTTCCTTAATTTTCCTGGGCCGCAAACATCAAACTTTCCAATGCAACATCTCTTGACCCTATCATCTTGCTCCAGGAAGTATGCTGACGTTACCACAAACAGCTAGTTTAAACAGTGTCTTAGTCTGTTTTCTGTTGCTGTTACAAAATACTTGAGACTGGGTAATTTATAAAAAGTAGAAGTTTACTTAGCTCATGGTTCTGGAGGCTGGGAAGCCCAAGAGCATGGTGCTGGCATCTGGTTGGCATTTGGTGAGGATCTTCTTGCTACATCCTAACAAGATGGGGGTATCACATGGCAAGACAGAGCAAGTGTGCTAACTCAAGTCTTTCTTCCTCTTCTTATGAAGCCATCAGTCCAACCACAGGGGACCACCACCCTGATGACCTTAACTAATCCCAGTTGCCTCCCAAATACCACCTAACCCCCAATATCACCAACATATTAATTTGGAGATTACACTTTATTATGGCTATTGGAAAGGACATTCAGACCATTAACATGTGCTTCTTAGTGTCCTGAATCTCTACTTATCTTTCACCTGCCACTAATCCCACTGTTCCAATTTCATGCATTGACCATTCTGTGTCACACATTGCCCCCCCCCAAGCTGCAGTGGCACAGGCTTTGGAGTCGAATCATGGCTTTGCCATTCTGTGCTTCTTAACTCAACTGCAAAATGTGACAATAGCAACTACCTCAGAAATATATTGAGAAGATGAAGTAGTTGATCTATGTAAGCCATGTTGTGAATTCTCAATTAATATTGTAATTATGTAACTGCTACTGTTGTAATTATAATCTTTACATGCCCGGGGCCTGAGGTCATAGATTCCTAGCACATAGTAGGTTCTCAATACATGTTTGATGTCGTATTAGCTGTGTGATCTTGAACTTGGTATCTATTTGACACACAATATCCTGATTTCAAAATTGAACTCTTGTACTTTGGTTTTCTATGCTGCTATTCGCCTCATTGCTTTTAAGTCTCCCACTGAGCACAGACCCTCTCTGGCCTCTGCAGTCCTCACCAGCAGAGTAGTGCTGACCCCTGCTCTCCCTCTCTGCCCTTCACACACATGCACTTGTACAAAGGGGCTGTGGGATGGACCTTGAAATCCAGCAAGGGCAGGGTGCATCTATGACTGGCTTACAAAATTATCTCCCTGGACTCCTCAGGGTGCCATTGTGCCCACAGGTAAAGAGAACTGAAAAGAGATAAAAGCACAAGCAGGATGAATAGCCATTCCTGAAATGGGAATAATAGTGCATTTTTGTTTGAAAGACCCTTAGGACAAAGATGGAGGGGAAGAAATTAGTAGTCAGTCAAATAATTCAATTATTAAGGGTTGTCTGTTTTACAAACATAGTGGCTCTGCCGGAAGTGATGATGACTACAAGATGATTGTAAACTGCGTGGATTACAAACATGTAATAATAAAATAAAATAAATGATGACTTGAATAAGTGTGTGAGCCCAGCAGATTTGGTTAGCTGGTACCTGCTGAGTCACTTCCAAGGTCTGGCCCAATAGCTGTGGCAGCTTCTGGGAACACAACAAATGACTATTTCAGAAAGGGAGAATTCCAATCTGCCTCACGGGCTTGGCCTGGGAAAAGGTGGACAAGTATGTGGTGAGAGCAGAATCAACTGAGAAACCGTGACCTGCATGTGGAGCCCCACTCAGCCTCAGTAGCCTGGGGAGATGGGCACTTCTCCACTGTCCTCCCTCCCTGCTCCAGGGATAAGATCTTTGCACAGTCATGAGGAAGTGATGTGTAGAGGGTCCCTTCCAAGATTGCATTAGAGAAATCTCAGCTCAGTGACCCAGCTGCAGTGTGCCAGCTGAAGTAGAGGGACAGTCTTTCATTGCTGTCCCAAATACTGTGAGGTCTGCCCCAAGAGACAGCATTCCAGGGCAGCATTGGTGTCAGAGGCCAGCTGCTAAAACCTTTCTGATCAGGAATACCCTTAGAAAGGAGGTGTGTTTGGAAGCCCCAAACCAAAAACAAAGAAATGATTACCATAAAAGGATCTGTGAGTAAACGGAAGCCAAATGATATGTAAAAAGCATTATGATGATGAAGAAGAAAACACTGTACCCTTTTATATACTAATTTACTAATAGTCCCCGGTTTCTCACTTCCAAGCTGGTAATGGCTTAGCTTATAAGCTAAATCTATAAAAGCAACAGGTTTTTTTTAAAAGATCAGAGAAAGCTTCTGGTAAACACAAGAAAGAGCTATTGTTAGACTCATAAACAATCTCAAATTCTTCAAGCTTTGGGGAATAAGCAGGGGGGAGGGAAACTGTCTAAGTTTATAAGATTACATAACTAAAGGCACTGTAAGAGGTTTTGACCTCAGATTTGGCTATGACAGAAACAGCCCAGTAACTGTTACTGTTCAGAACGTGGTCCAGGGAGGCCCATTCTTCTAAGGAAATCAGGAAAAGCATCAGAATAAGCCTCCAGTTCAGGATGTGCCCAAGTTACAAAGTAAAATTTCTACACAACATTCTTGTTTTATCCTCAAAATAGCCTGTGTGGTAGCCCAGCAGAAATTTTTTCTTTCCTAGCTTAAGAAAATAAAGCACAAAAAAGTTTAAGTGATTAGTCCAGGATCTCACAGCTCAGGATTGAAAGCTACTGGAAGTTAAATTTATAGTAGCTGCATGGGCCAAAAGTGTGTGCACATACATGCATTTGTGTGTGTATGTGTGACAGTGTGTGTGTGTGTGTGTGTGTGTGTGTGAAGAGAATGTCTGGCAATTGTCAGGAAACATTCATTAACCAATAAATACATATATGTATATATATATATATATATGTATATATATATATATATAAAGTGTCAATAGCAAACACCATGAGATAAGGACACCACCATAGGGATTTGGGGATTCGAAAGCAAGGAGCATTATCCTCTGGGCTTCATGGAAAGACCACTGAAGAAAACGTAGGGCAAAGAAATGACAGAAGTCCAAAGTATACCTGAGCTCCTTAGGGGACATTTCAGGGAGGGCGGGTGCTTGTGATGTGGTAGGACAGGGGTGAGGGGTATGCATCCCCACAAGAGAAGAGAAAGCAAAGGCCAGAAGCCAAGCTTGATGTAAATGTCACACACACACACACACACACACACACACACACACGTGGGTGTGTATATTTTATTGATTGTAGAAATTCTGGATGTTGAAGGAAGCTATAAAGGGTAAGCATTTATAATCCTGCCAACCTGAATCTATCCTGGCTATTCACACCACAACACATATCATTCATCTTTTCATTTATTTTGCATATTTCACACTTCAGATCCTGTGGTAAACACAATGATTATCTTGCTAATTTTAAGCTTTTTTTCCTCAGTACTAGTAATCAAACTCATATCCTGCTAGTTTTCAATCGATGTTATATCCTAAACATAGACCGTGCCATTCATTAACCCTTGCCAAACATATTTTTCTTGATTACATAATATTATATGACATACAGAGGCCAGTGGTTTTTAAGCTGGGGTTTGAGGAGCCTTCAAGGTTGCTGAAACACACTCAGGGAGTAGTTGAAGGTCTTCCCTTTTCAACCACACATACACATGAGGGAAATTTTTCTTCATATATTTCAGCCAAAACAATATATTGCAATAGATGGAATGTAAAGCAGATAGGAGAATCCAACTATCTTCTATTGAGCCAGATGTGAATGAGATGTATAAAAAAATGTAAAAAAATTCTACTCCTTCATTTTTTGTTTTAGAAACTACTTTTTCCCATAAAAATACATTCTATCAAATTATAATAGGATTATAATGGTTATTTTAAGTGGATTAGTATTTTGAAGGTTCTCCCTTTCAGTTTCTAATATGGCAAAAAACAGATAAAGCCACTTAAGCTAAGGCTACTTGGGATTCTGATACATTTTAAGAACGTAAATGTTTGAGAGCCACTGGAATAGAATCTCATGAGAAGGGGCATAAGGTGGCTTTTAAGAGGCCAACCAGACTGACTGGAATTGACTCTGAAACATGGTGGCTGGATGACTACAGGGAAACCACACAACATTTGTAAGCTTTAGCTATCTTAATGTTTAATTTCACTTTTATTTATTTATTTATTTATTTTGTGGTATGGGGGGTGAAACCCCAAGGAGCCTTAATCATCCAAGACAAGCCCTCTACCACTGAGCCATACCCCCAGCCTTTGTTCTCTCACTTTTAGAATCAGAATCATGACACTTATCGCATAGGTGGATGGTAGGAAGAAACTGAGATTATCATGGCCCTCATGATGCACACACTAAATGGATGTCCCTGATGACTTGGTGATCATGATAAGTGAAATGTCACTTATAAAATTAATTTTTACTTATAAATCTATGTCCGTATTTTAATTAATTTCCTTTGGATACATTCTTAGAATCTAAAATCCTGGTATGAAGATTGATTTCTGGCTTTTTAAAGAAACTTTGCAGAAAAACAATAACCAAATTGATCCTCATGAGGCCTTCTTCTGGGGCCTGTAGGGACACATCAGGGTGAGCAAAAACCTAACTCAGCCAGGTGGGGTGGAGAATGCCTGAAATCTCAGCTGCTTAGGAGAGTGAGACAGGAGTGTTGTAAATTCAAGGCCAGCCTGGGCAACTCATCCCGATCCTGTCTCAAAATTAAAAAATAAAAGAAAGGGATGGAGATGTAACTCAGTGCTAGAGCACCCCTGGGTTCAGTCTCCAGTACTGGAAAAAAAATCTGAATTCTGCCTTTTGGAATCTTCACTGAACAGAAACAGGCTGACTTGATGATTAGCATCGCTATTGGCAACTTCAGTGCTCCTCATGCCCTGCTCCTCTCCTTACCATATTCTGGAGGCCAGGGCCCCACATAGCAGTTTCTCTCACATTTGAGAAGCCCTTTTGCTATCATAATCTTGGTGCTGGCCCCAGTGCAGGTAGGAACAGGTGGACTAATCCTCCTTAGATCCACTTCCTGAAAAGTTATTTCTTTCTCTCAGGATGTCTCCTCCTTCTAGTCATGGTGACCCAAGATAGGCTCTCTGCCTATCAGTAACTCAATCATTTTTACTGCCATCAGTTAGGGCTATGCTTTGGCCATAAACTAATTTGGAGGACCAAGCTTTGCCTTTTAATCTACATTTCCAGTTTGAGAGAAAAGAAACTTAACCTTTCCCATGGAGTAGGAGAGAGGAAGTCCTGCAAACTTTACTTGAGCAAATGTTTTTCTTCATCTGTTGATGTGCCTACTTCATGGCCCCTACTTATATTTTAAATTCCCAGAGCTGGCATCGACACTGTCTTCTGGTCACATGGGTGATCAGAATCTGCCAGCAGCACCCCAGAACACGAAAGGCCCATGATTATTCATTCAGGGATAAAAAATGAAGATTCAGGAATAAAAATAAACAAAAATGACAATAGCTAACTCTGAGTGCATCCGCTGTCCAGACTCTGCTTGGTACACTATACATCTACTTTGTGTACTTCACGATGGCCCTATGAGACAGACATAATATTGTCCTTTTCAAATGGAGAAACTGAGGCAGGGACAGATGAAATAATTATCATTTGTCTAAGTTCTCACAACTAGTAAATGGCAGCAAGATTTTAATTCAGACATTCATAGGCCAATTCTCTTGATCATGAAGCTTCCCAGTTTCTTAATAGTAATTATGCTTATTGAATGGTATTTGTCAGACACTCAGACAACAGTTTCAAGTAAATTTAATCCTCACAGCAACCCACTAAGTAATAGTGTGCTAACAGCATGTTTCATTTTGCAGATATGTTCTGAAGCACTGAGGGGTTGAGTAACTTGTCCAAGGTTGCACAGCTTGAACATGGTAGGATTAGAATTTAACTTCAAGCTTGTGCATTTATAGCTCAAGTTCTTTTTTTAAAGAGCTTTATTGAAGCTTGAATGATATACAATTAGCTGCACACAGGAGAAATAGAGCTCAAGTTCTTACTCAGGTCTCTGCTGTATGAGTCACTTCTCGGTTTAGAAAAGAGCTCTCGAAGGCATTTAAACTCAGAACCCACTTTAGATTCTTACAAACTAGGTAGAAACTAATAATAGGTTTAATGACCACCTGAATCATTTTTGTGGCTGTCTCTCTTTTCCCCACGAAAGGCTCAGGCCAGCCCATCCTCAAATGGTTGCCATATCAGTTCATTCATTCATTCATTCAACAAATACTACTTGAGGGCCTCCTATATGCCTGACACTGGAGATGCAACAGACAAAAATTGGTTCTCCTAGGAATTCTAGTAGATGAAAGCAAAAAAACAGACACTGAAGAAAATCAGAAAGAAAGCCAGGTAGTGAATTGGAATGTGAAAGAGCTAAGAAGACTAAGAGAACAAGGAAGACTAAAAGAAGTGTTGGGAGTTTGGGGTTGGTTATAATTTTAAATAAAGTGCTCAGGGGAGGCCTCATTGAGAAGGTGACATTTGAAGGAAAGATGGAAGACATGAGGGAGGGAATATGTTGGGGGACAGTGCTGCATGGAGGTGGAGATCTTAACAAGTGTTTTGAGATGGGAGAATGAGTGGACTGTACAAGCAATAGAAGCAGGCCAGCCTCATCCTCTCTTTTCTTCTCTGACAGGAATGTCCCTTTGCTTATTGGAACAAATCCAGGCTCCTCAATTTAGTTCTCCAGAAACTGAGAGGCAGTAACTGCCTCTGGTTTGGCCACTTTCCCTGATCTTGGCAGGCTCTACTCATCACTATACCATCACAGCATCTTTCCTCAAAGACCCTTTACCTTCTATTCTCCATCAGTACAAAGTATAAGCACGTTTCTGTGCCAGCTCAAGACTCACTTTCACCAAGAAGCTTTCCAAATCTAACTCATCCCCTGGTACCCTGCACAGCAAGTTTGATCCATTTTGAATCCTCACCATGTTTGCCTGTATTTGTCCATGTTATCTTGAAATTACTCTCTACGTATTCCATGTTGATGTCTCTTCTCTCTCCAGTTACTTTAGGAAAGAAACCAATCATTTGTATCTTTCCATAATCCTTAAGAGTGCTATATAGTCAATTGGTATTTGACAAGCATTGGAGGGATGAATGAGTGGATGGATGGGTGGGTTAATGGATGGATACATTGGGGATGGACAGATAGAAGGATGACTGGAAGAATAAGAGTTATGAAGAAGGGAAATTCTTCAGAGTCTGAGGTAAAAGTCTGAATGCTTTCTAAACACATTCAAAATTCATACTCAGCTACCTCATCTTTGACAAAGGAGCCAACCATCCTCACTGGAGGAAAAGATAGGCTCTTTAATAAATGGCATTGGAAAAACTGGATTTCAACTTGCCAAAGATTAAAACTAGACCCCTATCTTTCACCATGTGAGAAACCAAAATCGAAGTGGATTAAAGATCTAAATATTAAAACAGAAACAGTAAACTTTCTGAAAGATAAGTTAGGTAGAACTCTTGAAGACATTGGCATAGGAAAAAACTTTATGAACAAATCCTCAGTAGCACAGGAACTAGCACAAAGAATCAATAATTGGGATCTCATCTTATTAAAAAGCTTCTGCATTGCAAGAGAAACCACCAACAGAGCTAAGAGACAACCTACAATGTGGGAAAAAAATTTTACCAACTGTTCCTCAGACAAAGGTCTACTATCTAGAATATATAAAGAACTCAAAAAAATCAGACCCCCCAAATATAAAGACCCAATTCAAAAATGGGCATCTGAAATGAACAGACATTTCTCAGACAAAGAAGTAAAAGCAGCAAAGAAACATGAAAAAACGTTCAACATCACTGGTCATTTGAGAGATGCAGATGAAAACAACACTGAGATTCCACCTCACCCCAGAAAGAATGGCTGCTATCAAGAAATCAACCAATAACAAATGCTGGCAGGGTTGTGGGGAGAAAAGAACCCTTCTTCATTGTTGGTGGGAGTGCAGACTGGTGCAACCACTGTGGAAATCAATATGGAGATACCTCAAAAACTAGGATTAGAAGTCCCATTTGACCCAGCTATTCCTCTGCTGGGTATCTTCCCAAAAGAATTAAAAGAATCATACCACAGTGATATATGCTCACCCATGTTTTAGTGGCACAGTTTGTAATAACTAAAACTTGGAAACAGCCCAATTGCCCATCAACTGGAGACTGGATAAAGAAGATGTGGTTTTTTAAATAAAATGGAGTACTACTCAGCTATAAAGAATGATAAACTTGAGACATTTATAGCTAAGTGGATGCACATTGAGGCCATGCTCTTAAGTGAAATAAATAGGACACACATGTGTAAATACAGAATAGTTTCTCTGGTGTGAAAAACTAAAAGTGTAAATAAAGATCAAAATGTATAATTGATATTGTGAAGCAGGAAGAAAAGGTCTAAAGGGAAAGGGGAAGTGGGAGGGGTAGGGGAAAGGAAAGAAGGGAAAAGAAAAAATACAAGAAAAGGAAAAAAATGGAAACAAAGTCTTTGTAAATAGGGAAGGGTGGAGAGGGTGAATGAGGTGAATGGGGAAAAAATAAGAACCAAGATACATCATGTAAAGGTACAAGACCCCAATGATGAATGTAACTGTATTGTATACCTAAAATGTACCAATAAACATAATGGAAAAAAAATTAAGTTCTTTCAGTCAAATAAAGTAAGTGTTTAAACTAGGAAGCTAAAAATTGTAACCTCTCCCTAAAATACTTCGTCAATGGCTTTCTCCTCTTTACCCTCATAATTTGTTGTAAATATACCTACTGATGGAGACACACCTGAGTTCTACAGGAAAGAATCTCCAAAATGAGTCTGTATACTGACCCCAAAGAATAAGGGTGTGTTCCAAAGGATGCATGCTTTTGTGTCCCTAATCCTTTGCTGCTTGAATCTGCCATTTCTAGCCAGCTCACATTTCCAACCATCAGCACATACCATCAATGTCAAGAGGGAATTTCCAAAGGAGAATAACATTCATGGCTACAATCCATTTTCTTGTGCCAACTTTTTCACTCTCTCAATTTATAGACACATAATGTTTATTTGATCAAATAACAAGGCATATAAAATATCTCAATAAATATCAGCCCTTTATTTAGAACATGTAGTTTTGGAATATCCCCAGAATATTATCCAATATGCAACAGCATTAGAAAAATTCCAGAGTGCTAAGCCCTTGAATAATGTACTTTTCAAAAACAGATACCTACCCAGCAGTGTTGGCCTTCTGAGGAAAAATCTTGGCTCAAATATAAAGCTGTCTCACCACAACATTAGAAATTTTTTTTTAAGTTGAAAATTTGATGATTGCTCTTCTCTAGGACAAGTGCCCCTCTAGAAAAAAAATTTTTCACTACTGGGAATGGAGCCCACAGCCTCATGCATGCTAAGCAAGTAGTCTACCACTGAGCTACATCTTCTGCCTTGAAATTTTGTTGAAAGCCACAGAATCTGGCAAGTAGAGGGTGCAGATCTAGGTAATTCTGTATATAATACCAAGAGAGTATATCTGATACTTACCCACAAGCCATCCTCCCAGAGTTCAGAAATTTGAGATTGATAAAGTCAGATGAAAATACCAAGTGTTGGTGAGGTTAAGAAGCAACTAGAACACTCACTCGCTGCTAATAGGAGTGTAACATAGTATAGCCAATTTGGAAAATGGTTTGGTAGTATCTCCTAAAGTGGTATATACATTACTATGACTCATACCCCATACAGCAATGAGAATGAACCATCTATAACTACTCCTAAAAACATAGGTGAATTTTGCAATATAAATTCACAAAGAAACCAGACACAAAGACTATACAACACAGGATTCCATTTATATAAATTCTAAAACAGGCAAAATTCATCAATGGTGATAGAAGTCAACATAGTAGTTATCTTTGAGGACAGGGTACTGTCTGTAAGGAAGCATGAGGAGGCCTCTGGGGACTGAAAATGTTCTGTTTATTGGTCTAAGTTCTGGCTTCATTAATGAAACTCTTTGTGAACATTTATCAAGTTACTTGTTTACATTTTGTCTCTTTTTCTATATGTATGTTATACATCAATCAAAATTCACATGCTCAGAATAGACTAAATTTTATTGAATTGTACACTTTAAGTGGGTGGACTGCATAATATGTGAATTACATCTCAATGAAGCTGTTAAAATGAATAGTTGGTGTAACTTCTGAGTTCTGGGTAAGGAAAGTCAGCATCCTGCAAAAGAGCCCTGGAATTACTTAAGAAATACAGATTCCTGGACTACTTGAGTGGAAAGAGATTCAGCTTTCATCTTGGTCTAGACAGCACAGATCTACTATTATGGAGTCAAAATTCTTGTTCAATCTGATGCACTGAGATGGCATCCAGAGTCCTTTCCCTGAAAGGGACATTCAGTGTCCACAATGGCTATAGATAACTGACTCCCTCAGAGACTGAAAGGAGAGAAAAGGATTTAAGAATCACATTTCAGTTTGGGTCCTAGTTGCATTGATTTTGAAGGAGCACCATCATCTATAACACAGACGTTGCAGAGTACTGGGTCAGCCTGGTGGTGGTGAGGCCATCCTGAGGAAAGGGATCCACACTTCTGAGTCTAGAAAGGGCTGATCATGAGTTTGATGCCTCCCAGCAGAAGACATTTACTTCTTAATTAGATGAGCTTCAGGAGCCTCCCACTCCACCCACAGTGGCCGTGAACAGGAACCTGAGATCTTCCAGTGTGGTATTTTATTTCTCCATTCTAGATATTCATTCTCTCTCCCTCTCCTTTCTCCTCCCTCTCTTCTCATCTTCCTCCTCCTCCTCTCCGTCTCTGTCTATTTTAACTATTGACTGAAATTGCTTTATGGGGAGTCTGGTGAATTTCACTGATTCCTCTTGCTTCTTTCTCTACCTCTATCCCCTGACCTTCACTCTTACTGCTAGACAATAATTCATCTATAAAGTCAAAAGTTGCCTGATATCAATTGCTTAGACTAAAAACCACCCTCAAATCCTCTTTTTCTTCAATCTCATGCACAGTCAGTTTTTCATTTAAAATACATGTACAATCAAACCACTTCTCACTTCCTTGACTGCAAGCTCCCTGGCCCAAGCCACCCTCAGCTCTGATCTTTATTACTACATCAACTTCCTAAATTCTCCCCCTGCTTCCACTTTTCTGCCCCAAAGTTTCCCAGAAGGTCCTCCTAAACTCATGTTGAAATTTAACTGCCTCAGGGCCTTTGTGCCTATCATATTTGGGAACACTTTTTTTCTGTCAAATATTCACATGGCTACTCCTTCATTTCATTCAAGTCACTATTCAGATGCTTTTTCTGTCAATTTTTATCATTCTTCATAGAAACTGAAACTGTGATACATTCATTCTCATATGTGTTTAGTGCCTTTCCCCTCCAGAATGTAATTCCCATAAATATAGAAATTTCATCTTTTTTACTGATACATTTGCAGTACCTAGGACAGTATTCATTCAATAAATATTGTAGGAATAAATAAACATTTGATTTATGTTCATCTGAAACCATGGTTAGCCACCAGAGGAGATTCATAGCAAATAGTAAGAATGCTCACATAGCAGAAGCATATAACAAGTGTCCTTTTGTGTCTGATTTATTTCGCTTAGAATAAAATTTTCATTCATGTGGTGGCACATGTTAGAGTTCTATTCCTTATTAAAACTGAATAATATTTCACTACTTGGATATACTACATTTTGTTTATCCATTCACAATTGATGGACATTTGACTGAAATGCTATAGTTTGGACCTCCCAAAGACCCACATAACATGTTAAAGGCTTGATTCTCAGCCCATTATGGTATTGGGAGGTGGTAGAACATTTAGGAGTTAGGCCCTAGTGGGAGCGGGTTAAGTTATTGGGGGCTGTCCTTGAAGAGTATATTGGGCCACATTCTTTTCCTCTCTCTTTCATTTTCTGGTTGCCATGAGTGAACAGGCCTCCCTCACGCACTCTCACCATAATGTATTGCGCTGCTACAGGACAAAAACAACAAGACCAAGCAACCATGAACTGAAACCTCTGAAACTGTGAGCTAAAAAATCTTTCTTCTTTACAAGTTGATTGTCTCAAGTATTTTGTCACAGTGATAGAAAGCTGACTAACACAGGTTGTTTCTACTTTTTGGCTACCATGAATAATGCTGTTTTGAACACTTGGGTGTTATCCTGTTTCAGAGAAAATAGAATCTTAGAATAAACAAGTTTCCTTGGATCATACAGTTAATAAGTAAAGTTCAGATTCAAGTCTGCTTAAAGTCAAGCTAGTTCTCCAGCTCATGCTACCTCTCAAGCAGCAGAAGATCTAAGACACTAAAAGATTTCAGTGCCTAAGGCTCTCCTCACCATACTACTCTGTCTGCTTATATGTGATTGTGATTTTAAGAGTCCTAGACAGAGAAACAAATCAACGAATAACTATAAAATTAAAACTAAAACTGGGGCAAGAGTACAGCTCAGTGGTAGAATGCTTACCTGGCAAGCTTAAGGCCCTAGGTTGCATCCATAAAACTGCAAAAAAGCCACTAATGGTGTGTTTTAAATAACAGAATCAAAAACTCTTACTGACAAGCTTAGACAGGCCCAAGAGAAATGTCTATGTATCACACCTTCAAGTACTCCTAACTTTATACTATTTCTTCTTATGTAAACTAAGAATGAATTAACAACAAGTTATGAAACTGGCACCAGGGAATCCTCTGCAGATATAGAGATGAAATAAGACATAGTCCCAGACTCAAGGACCTTCCAAGTGTACTTGGAGAGTCAGGTCCATGGAAACAGAGAATTATGAACCATAATTGTAACGAGGCACATGGCTGGCCTCCTAACTTTGCCTGGCTACATGGCTGTATATTGCATGGCCCCTTGATGACTCCTCTAGTCTTTGGGTACAGGGAATTGTTTCATGGAAGGTGCAGTCAGCAGGACCCATAATTGCATCTATCTTACCCCCAGATACCTCTATGCTTCTAGATCCAGAGCCATCCTGTCAGCTAGGTGGCAAGGTCTACAAAATCCCAATAAATAAAGTTTGGCCAGGAACTACTAAAGAGTGCATCTTCCAAGTGATCAGATTAGGTGGTGGACTGTGATGAGGTGCCCCAGATGGCCCTTCAGAAACAACACACTTAGTCCTTCCTCTGCTGGGGGTGCTGCTTGCAGGCAGCCTCTGGTTCTTAGCTCCCTTCACACATCTCTCCAGCTGCAGAAAAGCCACTTTGCCCAAGGTCATGTTGCTTTCTCTGGGCAGCTCCCTCATAATGGCTAAGCCACATGATGGTGTAAAGGCCTTGCCCTGTTGGCTTACTCAAGAAAACTCAGAAGGGTCATCCTATTTTTAGACTTCCTTGGAGAGTGGCTGAGACTTCCACTGTCACCACATCATACTTGATTTCTCTGCCTCCTTCCTCTCCTAGCCACAGCTGTCAATGTCCAGTACACTCTCTACCAAACCTCATGCATCCTTTCCTCCATCTCCTCTGTCAGCCACTCACTCCCTGCAATGGGCATGGTAGACTGTAGCAGTGCCTGAAGACTCTCAATCTCAGGGTCCTCCAGTATCCCAGACCTCATGGGAACGTTCTAGAACCAAGCTCAACAGGAGCTTATTTGAGAATAGAGATGTTTTCATTTAGGGGGATTGATGAGGAAATTCCAGTTTTCTCCATGATCCACACTTGCTGAAGAAAATGGGAGATACAGCAAGCGTTTCTGCAAACAGACTCAGATAGGTGAACAAGCTGAAAAGGGGTAATTGAGAGGAACATGTTTGTAATCAAGTCTAAGGCCCGAAAAGCAAAGCTTAATTTTATATTAAAGATCATAATTTTGAGACACCATTTATGTTCATATCATAAAAAGTTTGTCCCAGGAGTAAAAGTGAATGTGTCATCTTAAAAATATCTCCAAGGGCCTAAAAAACAATTCCCCTTATACATTTTGAGTTGCTGAGGAAAGGGCCTTGGAGTTAAAATTCACATGATCTCCAAATTCCAATGAATCTTAAAGAAGTTTAAACATTGAAACCTTTTCTTCCATGTATTTTAACATGCTTTGCTGGCTACATTCACTTACATATAATTTTAGCCTCACTACAAGACTTCATAAAATCGCTCATAAATAATTTACACAGAAGGTAGTTTTCCAAGCTCTTGTATTCTAGCTTAATTAATAAATTTGATGTGGGTTTTCACAGACAAAGTATCAATAAATTGCTTGCAGAATAACATTATTTAAAAATTATAAACTTTCAGGCTCATATAAATATCTTATGGTTTGGATAATTTCATTATGGATGTATAGTGATTTTATAGTGATTATATCACAAGCCAGTAAAAAAAGAAAACCAAATACAATAGTATTAGCAGGAAAGGAGCAATTGGTATCATCATGATCCTTGTAAACCCTTATTTCATAATATTCAAACATCTAAAACTACTTTAAAAAGATTCATTTGAAGACTAGGTGTATGGCTCAATGGTACAGCACTTTCCTAGAATGCACCATATCTTAGGTTCCATCTTCAGCACCAGAAAATAAATCTATTTTTGCCTATGCATACATGGTCTTAAGATCAGAGCCCAGCTTGTGACAGTCAACATCCCAGTAGGTAACCATGAACTCGGGAGTGCAACAAGCTGCCTGGACCTCTGCATGTGTAGATAGAACAAATGTCATGGTGTTATTGAGGGCAATGAGGGAGTATATACATCTCTGAATATACTAGCATCATTAGTAATCATTACTAATATCATCATTAGTAATATCATCATTACGGTCCCTGCAATTTTTTCCCACAGAAGGCATCTCCAATTGTCATTTAGAGTATAGGAGCACTGGCTCAAGAAACAGACTAATTTTAATTCTATGGCCTTAGGTAAGTTATATCTCTGATGCTTCCTGTGCAGCTCATTTCCATTGTACAGATGATTCTGTAACATTTAGACAGTTAATGCCTACCTCCAGGGCTGTGGGAAAGATTAAATGAGTTAGTTTATGCAAAGTGCTTAGAAGGATATAAGTCACCATTGTTATTGTGATTTTAATACATATCACAGAACCCTTTTCCATATATATCTTGAGCATGCCACGATCCTATAGGGCAATTCCACCGTCTGAGTCTGCAGGTGACTTTGTGGCAGAGTACTCAAAGCTTCCCATCCTCACAGCATTGCTGAGCATGCCGGGATCTACCAGCAGAAACTCCATTCCCAAGTGCTCACCCCAAGCATGCACTCATTGGAGAAAGTGCTCATCTAGTCACTTTATCTAGCAAGCCCTCTCTGAACTCCAGCCTCCAACAGCAGCTCACATGATCCAAAACAACTGTACCTTTGTTGGGGCCACAGGTGCCAGATGACAGATGTGACCCTAATATTTCAGAGACATTATCCAAATGCTTTTCATGTCCCTGAAATATACAGAATAATGAGAAGATGGAAAAGCTCTTTGTAACCTGGGTACAAGCCTAGTACAATAAAAGGGGAGGTTTTCGCTTAGATGTCAATTATTATCTTTAGATTACCAGACTATCATTTTGCAATTTGAGGACAAGTGATGACCTAGCCTGGAAAAAATGTGCCGTAAAAGTAAATTATAAAAAAAATCCTTCCTAAAGGGGCTCTCTACTACACAAGATAATAATGATGAAAGTACCTGATATTTACAAAGTCATTTCATATAGTGTCATATTTAATTTTCATGGCAACACTAGGAGGAAGAAACTAACAGTCCCACTTTACACAACAGGAACTGAAGCTTCTAAAAGCAGGCCGAGGGTCCATGGTGAGTTTACTGAAACCCCAGGAGTTCAACGGGTCTGTGCTCCACTGTTATACGACTTTCTCCCTAGAAAGATCCTTATGAGATGGAAATTCACCTGCTTGAATTTATGCAAGCACAACATGTATTTTCCTCTCTTTTGAATTACTCATTCAGTTCCAAAGTCTGCCACTGATTAATGTCAGTACAGGTACCAACTTTTATTCCATAAATTGTTTGGCAGAAATGTTAACATTCTTTAGTGGTACAAACCAAAATGATAATTCACTTAGATGAGTCAGAAGATTCCCTCAAAAAGAAGTTCAGTGCTTTGAAATAAGAACTCTACTTGATAATCAATCCAGAGACTTTATGCATAACAGAAAGATTTCCTGGGGCCCCGAAGGAGCTTTGATGCTATGAACATTAATCCCTAGGGTTCAAATTGTGTTGATTTAAGGGAAATTCACTTCTTAAAACAGTAACAAGGATGCTGGACAGATCCTGATTAAAAGAACATTCCAGGGACTAGTAGAGAAATGACTCTGCAGGAGAAACCTGGGATAAGAGTCAGATAAAGCAAGAAGCAAGTTTGGCAAAGAAGCAACTTGTGAATTTTACACGGAAGACATCCTGGAGACACTTTAAGCAAATTCAAACCTTACCAACTGGACTGAGATGAAAGGGATATCACAGAGGCATCTGTTCATGTGAAACAATTATTCTTCAGAAAGAGTTTTCAAAAGAACTCACTTAAGTGATACTTTTGACCGACACCCATATGCTTTTATTAAAATACCATTTTAGAGAGGTCATGAGCAAGAAGAAAGTGGGCATGAGAAATGAGGATTGTGTTAGGCAAGAGTACTGGTCAGCTTTCCATTAATGTAACAAATACCTGAGACAATATAAAGAGAAAAGACTGATTTTCATTTTTGGTTTTGGAGGTTTTAGTCCAGGATTGGTTGGCCCGGTCACTTTGGGCCTGTGGCAAGGCAGCAAATCATGGCAGAAGTGTTTGGCAGAGCAGAACTACTCACCTCATGGCTTAGGGTGAGGAAATAGCAAAAGAGAGAAAGAAAGAGGGTCTGGGGTCTCACGATCCCCTTCAAGGGCATATCTCCAATTATTGGAAGACCTCTCACTGGGCCTCACCGCTTAAAGGTTCCACCACCTCCCAACGGCACCAAGCTGGAGGCTAAGTCTTTAACACGTGGGCCTTTGGGGGACACTTAGGATCCAAATCACAGCGGCAAGCATCATAATTACCATCATCACCAGCATCATCATTGTCACTGCCACTACCATCATCCTCATCACCATGGTTAACACTTTTGGAACTTTTGCTGTGTACTAAAATTTTTTCAAGAATTTGAGACATTTAATTCATTCATCTCTTAACTCTATGAGAAAGGTGTTATAATTGTATTCATATTTTAGACAAAGAAACAGGCATGAAGAGCTTAAGAAACGTGACTCAAATCACACGACCCATAAATAATGAGACTAAATTCAAATTCTGGCCCTCTGGGTTCTAAGCCTATGATCTCAATCTCCATATTACAGATGTGCTTATCATCATATCTTTTGACTTGCTTAAGAAAATACATGTGACAACAAATTTCAAAGCTATGAGGAGTTCTGGTATGACAGGGCCTACATATCTTGGAGCTACTGGAAAATATTAGCAAAAGATCATGGAGACAAAGGCTGTTTCTGTCACAGCTAAGAAACAGTCTTTTTAAGATGTACAAAAATTTATGGTTTCTGTTAAATATATAAGCATTTGCTTCTTTCTCCTTCTTGACATTATTTAAAGCTCCCTCACCTTTTCCTATCTGTAAATCTACATATTTCTGCTCAGAAAGTGTCACTGTGCTAATATTTTTCTCTGTCTTTAATCTGTATCATCTAGACCCACTCAAAATTAATCTTTTAAATTAGAAGGTTCCAAAAATGGCCCTAATACTATTCTTATGCATATTTAAATTGTAAAATTATTTTCAGGGATGCTGTCTCATATGACAGCTTTAAATTTCAAAGCAGGCCACAGTGTGCTTATGCAGACCTATGCAGACCTAAATTAGGTTTCAACAATGACCTTGATAATGTGAAATGCAGGGTGGAGTAAGTGTAGTTTTAAAATTCCCCTCTTCAAAATTATTGAATAACTGCTGACAACACTCTCACTTCCCACATATGCAAACATCAGTCTCAGAAGCTTCAGAGCTGGAGAAGACAACAGGATACTTTAGAATATTTCCACCATCAATGAATGAACTGAACTAATAGGACTAATTGTGAAGCTATCTTACAGCTTTATAATGTGCTGAATTGCACTTGTATGAGAAACTGTAGGATTGAATGAGCCTTGTATTCTCGGAATACATAATAATATAGGACATTCTTATTCCAGCAGGTTTTTGGTTGAATGCCTAACTGAAGAAAGAGGATCGATCCTTTACAGGAAAGAATGTGTATTTTCTTTTGTACCTGCCCAAAAGAAAGAGCAGAGTCAAAACTAAAATGAATTGTCATCTATGAGAAGAAATACACATAGACATGAGTGGTGACACACCTGAGCCCAAACAAAGAAACTACTTGCATATGCGGGAACTTCTGTAGAATACTACTTTTAAAATGAGTCAGATCCCATAATACTAAGTGAAATAAATAAGACACTGAAGATTAAACATCACATAGTTTCTCTAATATGACAGGCCCAAACTGTAAATAATTTAAAAAGCAAAGTAAAAGAGAAATGGTAGGAAACGGGGAGGTAGATTCTGTGGAGATGGGAAAGGGATCTGGGAAAGGAGGGAGAAGGGTGGGCTGGGGGAAAGGGAAAGTAAAAATGATCAAGATGTGATGTGTTTATGTGCCAATTCCCCAAGATGAATGTAACTACTATGTATCACAAACATACACTAATAAAAAATAATGACAGTCAGGGCCGGGGATTTTGCTCAGTGGCTTTGTGCCTGCCTGGCAAGTGCAAAGTCCTGAGTTTGATTCCTAGTACCAAATAATAATAATAATAATAATAATAATAATAATAATAATAATAATAATAATAATGACAGTCAGATTGTGCTGCTTCTCTGCTTCAAACCTTCCAGTGATTTCCCACAATACTCTGGGTTCAATCCCAAGCATAGAAAAGAATCTCATTTATATTGAATGTGTAGACATTTTTTGTCACTATTCCCTAAACAGTAACAGTATAGCAACTATTTCCTTAATATTTACATTGTATTTAGTTAGATACTATGAGTATTCTGGAGATTACTTAAAAGCACGTGGGAAGATGTACATAGGTTCTATGTAAATATTATGCCATTTTATATTAGCAACTTGAACATCTGCAGTTTTGGTTATCTGCAGGGATCCTGGAACCCATCCACTACAGACACCTAGGGACAACTATAACTGCCTACTGGGCCCTACACCATCTAGCTCTGTTACCTCTCTGACTTCTCAGCAATGGGCCAAACCTGTGCATACAGGGTCACAAGAACCAACTCTGCTTATCACTTCCCAACTCTACATTCAGTAACAAGTTGGCAGCTCCACACTGGCTGTGAAATATGTGTACCATGCAAAGCTCCTGACAAGAGGTTTATTTATTTAATTTTTTTTATTTTTTGAGAGTGACTTATAAGCAAACCACAGTTTTCCCTCTCCCAACTCTCCCTTCTCTGCTCTGCTCCACCCACATGGGGCTCCTTATTGTTTCATAAACACAACTGCATTTGCCATTCATTCCCTCTGGCTGGAACACTTTTACCCAGATAGCCAATTTTTACTCTCCTCTCCTTGAAGTTTTTGCTGGAATGTTATCTCCTCAATGAGGCCCTCCCTGACTACCCTCCTTGATATTGGATCCCACCCTCTCACACATCCTTACAGTCTCCATTCTCTTTAACTTTATAACTTATCACCTTGGGAATTATATAGGTCCACCGGAAAAAAATATACACACTTTAGGAAAAGAAAAAGAGTATGATGTTTTTTTCAACAGATGGTGTTACCCTTGTATGGGGGACCCTAGAGGATGTCATGTAACACAGAAAACCCACTACACTGGCAGCCCTTTGAAAAGAAGTTGAAAATGCATGTACAGAAATCTCAATGACCAAGGTTCCCCAAGCAGCAGTTCACCATACTAATAAATGTCTGGAAGCTCATGGCTCCCACTTTGAGCACCTCTTGCAATTGTAGAGGCCAAAGGCAACTTGTATTAATCTCATGATGTCTCAATAAATTTAGTATTAAAATATTTATACAAGTTTTTCAACACAGTTTTTGACAATCTCTCTCTCTCTCAGAATAAATGTTTTACTATAAATTGCTTTTAACATAGTAACATCTTATACATGTATATAGATAGAAGATTTAGCAGACCTGTTTAAAAAGTTCAAACCTTTAGTAGAAATTAAGTCTTGTCACGAGATAAGTAACAGATTTGTGAAACCAAAGATTTTTCCATAATTCAGCAACTTGATGGTTAATTGAATTTTAACTCTCAAATATATTTGAAAACCAACTCAGACTCATTAGAGTTGAGAATATTAAATTAGATTAAGAAGTAGCATTTTTTTAAAGTTTTAAACAAAGTCATATATGAAATTTGGGTACATCTAAGCTAACTTCATTTACAGAAATCCATATTTCATGCCATTTTTTTATTTTTCACTTAACCTTTTTTTTTCAGTACTTGGGATAGAACCCAAGCCTCATGCATGCTAGGCAAGTGCTCTCCCACTGAGCTACACTCCCAGCTCAAGTATATATCTTGATTGTGCCTGTTACTGTAAGTGAAAAGCAACATAAAATTAAACATAGCTAATTATGATTCTATTTTGGTACATAAATTATTTCTATGTGTTTTGTTTGTTTGTTACATGTCCTCTCTGGTTAACACTCAAGCTCCATGAGGCCAAGGGAGTCTGGTAGGTTTTGTTCATCTTGGTATCTATAGCTTATTTATAAATTAACAATAGCAGAAGAAAGCAGTCTTTAGTTGTAGGATTTGGAGGGGAGCTGGTAGTATAAGTGTTCATATGGAGGAACTTCCTAGTTTCTTGACGTCATATTAAACAGGCACTTATTTTCCTGTAGGACTAGATTACTTGGGACTAAAATATTTCAGTTTCTCCAAAGAGTGATACCAAATCAAGATTCACTGAATCATGCTCTGAAAGGGATAGGTTCATATAGCACAATGACTCATTCTTTCAGTCGTTTATACAAGAAACACTTACCTAAGGCCAAGTTCCATGTCCTGATGCAGGTTCTGAAGATACAGCAGGAGACTATCTAGCTATAGATTGATGATAGATAGATAGATAGATAGATAGATAGATAGATAGATAGATAATCTCCCCTTTTGGAGCTTGCATTCTACCAGGAGAAAGTAGACAAAAAATATGTGTATAATATGATGCCAGGCTTTTATAAGTGCTATGAAAAAGGAATAAAGCAGACAAGGGATAATTTATGAATAGAGAATACCAGGTGAAAGTGACGGGGTTACTCCTTAAGATAGGATCACCAGGGAAGGTCCTCCTGAGTAGATGATATTTAAGACTCAAGAAAGAACATTCCTAGTGGAGAGAATTACAAGTGTGTTTGGGTTACTTATTGCTGCATAAAGAAATAACCCCACAACTTAGTGGCTTCTAAATGCAATTTTTTTCTCTCACAGTTCTATATGTGGGCTGAGTGAGCTCAGCTGGGCAATTCTTGCTTGAGTTGCTCACAGGGCTGCATTCCATTCAAAAGGTCCAGTGGGATGGAAATCCAGGATGCCAACATTCCCAAGTCTAATGCCTAGGTAGGAAGAACTAGAAGACTAGGTTCAGTGGGACTGGTGGACAGAGTGCTACATGTGGCCTCTCCAGCACAGTGGCCTTGGAGTGTACGGAGTTCTTTCATTGTCTATGTCACTCAAGGGTTTAAGAGTGAGTGCTCCTCCGAGAAGGACATGGTATGTGCCCAACTCTTAAGGCCTGGACCCCTAAACTGGAACAGTATCACTTCTGTCATATTCTCTTGGTCAGAGCAGTGACAGAGCCCTCTCACATTCAAAGGAAGGAGGGATAGAACCCATCTCTCCCTCTCCATGGGAGCACAGTCAAAAAAATGTGTGGCCAACCATCTTTAATCTGCTTCAAAGTGCAAAAGCCAGGGAATAGAAATAGACTTGGCACGCTAGAGCCAAAATGGCTGTAATAGAGGCTGGTTAGAAGGTTGGCAGGGGCATAACATCTAGGTACTTGAAGGCCACAGTAAAGACTGAATTTTGTTCATTCTTCTTCTGACTTCTTACTGATTTTTTCTCCCAAGGTTCTACAGTCAAGAAACCTTAGCTCCACCCTGGATACATAGACAGTATGTCAACAGGGCTCTGGAAGAAATGCCTGGAACCAATCAAGGAGAAATATGAGGCCCCTAAAATAGCAGCAGCACAACAACCCTGGCCTTTAACAGAGCTTAAAACAACCTGTTGTTTGTCAATGAACTCATATCCTTTCTAATCCAAAGGATCAATGTCACTAGGCACCATAATGGCACAATTCAAGTACCAAAACATCTACCGTACATAGATCATGCTTAAATATATAGCTTTATCTCCTCCTTTCTGCCTAGGCATGAAGTTATACATTAAGCAATGCTTCTTCCAAGCTTATTATGTTCATACTTCACAAAAGAAACATGAAATTAATCTGAGATTCATGTATGGGTAACTATTCTTATGTTGATCTCATGTGACCCAACATTCCAACAATCTCACCAGAATGAGCAAGTACCTTTAATACTTTCTTAAATTCATGGACTAAGAGTGAAATGAGATGGTTTAACATTGTATTAGTCTGTTTTCCATTGCTATAACAAAATGCCTGAAGGTACTTCACAAAGAAAAGAGGTGTATTTAGCTCACAATTTTGGAGATCCAAGATTATTGTACCAACATGTGTTCAGCTCTGACGAGAGCCCTCCAACCTATGTTACATCATGGCAGATGGCATCCTGGCAGGAGTGCTTGCAATAAGGAGAAAGCACATGGCAAGACAGGAAGCCAGAAAGAGTGTGGAGGAGGCAAACTTGCTCTTTTAACAACTCATTCTTAAGAGAATTAACCATGGTCCCCTGAGAACTACCTTAATCCTTCCAAGGGTAGCATTTCAAGTTGACCTAGCGACCTTACACTAGGCCTCACTCCTTAAAGGTCCCACTGCCTCTTTTAACATCTGAAGATTCAGGACCAAGCTTCTAAGGTACGAACCTCTGGGAGAAAAAACAGCCAAACCATAACAAATGTCTCCCACTAATACTTGATTAAACCAAATGGATAGTTCATATCCATGGCCTACGTGGACTCCTGTTACCAAAGGAAGATCAGGGAGGTCCCAGAAAGTCAAATATGGATTTAAAAAGGGCCGGGGATTTAGCTCAGTGGTTTTGTCTCCTGCTGCACAAGCGCAAGGACCTGAGTTCAATCCCTGGTACCAAAAAAAAAAAAAATATGGATTTAAAAAAAATAGTGATGAGGAATAAGATAGAAAAAGCCAGTATTAAGAAGCAGGAATCTGAACAGAAAGGAAGGTTGAGGACCTGGCCCACAGTTCAACCCTCAGCACTCTGACCCTATTTTTTGTCTTTCTTGAACTATCTATTCTTTTTATGTTTTTGTTTTTTCTACTCATTTTTATTTATTCCTCAAAAAAACACCATAGGCTATCCAAACCTTGGTTTGTCCTTCTTTGTTCTCCATTATTACAGACACAAGTCCCTCCATCATTACCCAGAAATGTACAAAATTCTGCTATGGTGATGAGGGTGCTTCACTCACATTTTTGGGTCTGTTCTGTGTCTGGTAATGGGGACTCCAGGAGTCACACATTTCCTGGGATTACTGCCCTGAGCTGTCACATGGACACACCCTGATGGCAGCCAGTCATCTGTCCACAAGGGAGTTTGAGTTTTTTCTGCTTTGATGCTCCCAGAGACAGATGCCTCCCTCGCAACTTTATGATTCCACAAAACCTAAAGTTGAATTCCATCAAAAGTCATCATGTAAAATGCAACCACCCCAGAGAGTAGTTGTGAAACCCAATGGTGCCAATATACAACTACATAAATACAACTAGCACTCTTCAATGGGCACAGACATGTACACACAAACAAAATCGTCTTGCTTCCACTGATATGATCTGATTGGCCTGATTTCTGAGGCAGGAGGGCAGAGGGAAATACAGCAGCAAGGCATACAGCAGAGGTCAGGCAGGACCAAATTGGAGTGTGGCAGAGTGGCAGAAAAAGAGGGCAGTGTGAGTAAAGGCATGGGGTCAACAGAAGATGCCCAGACCAGAGTCATCCCAGTGCTGGCCAAGGCTGAAGGTGTGGGCAGGGGCAACAAGACTAATGTTTGAGCGCCCAGTGGGCCCGACTTCCCACGAGGGCTGTAGTCTGTCCTGTGTGTGTGCGTGTATGTGAGCTCGTACACACAGTGGATTCTCACAGTGCATGTGAGGTAGATGCCATTCACTGCCCAAGGTCATCTCCAAAGTCAGTAGGACTGTCTGACCCTGGAGCTATGCTAATAGGGTTTCTTCTCATTAGAGAAATGTTCTAAGTCTGGACTGCTCAATACTTGTGGCTACAGAGTAGTACTTGAAATGTGGCCAGTGCAACCGAGAAGATGAATTTTGTTTTGCTTTTAATTCACATCTCCATTACTGATAAACTAGTCAATATCACTGGGGCAACCCTTGTAAGTGAATCTACTTCTCTTATTATAAATTGTATGAAAAGTAAATAGAAGTCCAACACTTCCAGTGACAATTTAGTCTCTGAATTGAGATGTGCTGTAACGGTAAAGTACCTATCAAATTAAGCATAGCATAAACTTAGCATAAAAGAATGTAAAAGATCTCAATTATCTTTAAAATACTGATTATATGTTGAAATGATAATATTGGGAGGGATCCTGGGTTAAATGACATATTACAGTGAGTTTCAGCTGTTTACTCTTTTGCTATGGCTACCAGGACATTTAAAGTGACATGTTTCTGTCAGACAGCTGCTTTCTCACGCTTGACTGAGGGCCCCGGTGCCACACAGTGGGGGAGACAAGGAGGGATGCTGGATGCTACTGGTGCAAGTGAATCCCCTTCCTCTATGGCTGCAGGAGCTCAGCAGCCATTCAGTACAGCGTCAAATGCTTTCCCCATCATGGCCATCTCGACTTTGAGGGGACAAACTATGCTGGAGATGAGAGTTCAAACTCCCCACCTATCTGCCCCTAGGACCAGGAACCCTTGCCTTCAGCTGTCAAGGAAAATACGATCTCGGAAGTGTTAGGTATTCCAAAGCCCCCACAGAACCAGCTCCCTCCCCCTTCTCCCTGTCCTCCTCCCTAAAGGCGAACAGGAACTTTCTACATAACTAAGGCTTGATCCCTCCTAGTTAATGACCTCCTACCAAGTTAGGGGCTTTTCTGTCCCACCCGTTTCCAGACCAAATGTTCCCTTAAGATAGGGACCTCCTGGAGCTTGTCACTCCGTCCCACGTCCTACCCCCCACCCCCCCACCCCACCCCCCCGCAAGACAGAGACTTCCTGGAGCTTGTCACTTCATCCCACCAGATACTCCCTGAGATAGGGACTTCCTGGAGCTGTTTCTCTGTCTCCCAGCCAGAATTTGTAGCTATATGCCCTAACTGCAATCACCCACCCCCATCAAAGGACTACATGCTCTCCCACATGCAAAGACCCCATATAAGCCTCCAGCTCAGCTCATGCGATGGCTGGTCTCCATTTTGTGAGTCGGTCCCAGCAGGCTGCAGACTGCCGCCCCAATAAAGCTTGCTGCTTGAACATATGTGTGCCCCTTCCTTTCGGCGACCCTTTCAGGAAGTATTTATGGTTCTGGTCCAGCCCTTTCATTCCAGAGATGGGAAAATAAGGCACCGGGCCATGTGACACAGAATGACAGTGATAAAACCACACTTGCATCCTAAGTCCCCTGACCTCAAACGGGAATGTTCTCTTCCATTAAACGCTCGGTTCTCCTGCTCTTGTTCCCTTTTCCTTTCTATGGCAAGAGGGCAACAATCTAAATACCAGCCTTAGTTCTGCCACTGATCAATGAATAAAAATAACACTTGTTTACTAAGCACCTCCGGGGTGTCAGGCACTGTTCTGCACTGGTCCTGCACCAGGGAACATGACAGGCAAAGGAACAACAGCCAATAAATGGGCAAATAAATAAATAAGATCATTTTTATAGTAATATTTTCTTTAAAAGAATCAACGGGCCAGGATCAGAAATGGGGGTGTACAAGCTACTTCAGTTAGGGTGAACGCGGAGGACCTCTCTGAGGGAACATTTGAGTGGAGACCTTATGAATAAGGAGCCAATCATGGGAGGATAGGGGGGCACCACACTTCAGGAAAAAAACGGCAAGTGGAAGGATCCTGAGGCAGGACCCACTGTGGCCTATTCAAACATCAGAAAGATCTCTCAGCCTGGTTGGGGCTGAGATGAGGCAGAGACTGAGAAGAGGCAGGGACCAGACCACACGGAGCCTTGCTTTGTGCTGTTGCGCCTCTGGCCTGCTCTCTCTAGGCTTGCTCTCCTCATCTATTGGTTCCCTTTTTCCTGTTTTGACATGGAAAAATCCTGTAACTTGTGGTCTAGAACATCGCAGGCCCTGTGGTTTCTGCCTTTGCCTCACTCCTGCCTGGCACGTTCACGTTTGTTCCCACAGTCTGCAATGCCTGCCCAGCCATTCTGGGGGAACTCCGCCCGGAGACACATCCTTTGGGTACACCAGATGACAGCCTCTCTGGGAGGCCACACCAAGATGTCTGGACTAGTGCAGCAGGACAGCCCAGCCGCTTCTCCCAAAAGGCAGGTGCACAAAACACCAAGGCCAAATAGGTTAAGCTTATTATAATGACAGAAGAAACCAAGACAAAACAAAAACAAAAGCACACCCTAAAGGTGGGAAACACACCCAAGATCCTCTGCATTACTCAGCACCTATAAAACGGGAGTAGTCACACCCCTTCCCATAGTCTTCCCCTTCACAGGAAGAGAGGCAGCTGCTCTCTGAGGATGTACAGGATAAAGTATGAGAACCTGTGGGAGGCGTCTCTGAAGTGCAAGTTCTTACTTTTCCACATGCAGGTCTCGCTCCTGGTCTCCAGCCACCTTCAGGGCCTACCAAGTTCAGACCTCTAGCCCTCTCGCTATTTCTGTTATGATCATCCTCCTTACACCAGATCCCCAGACAAGTATCAGACATCATCACTCCCCAAGAGACCCAGGGGTTCATGGCTCTCCCATCCGCCCCTTGTTCCCTCTTCCAGATGTAGACTTTCCACCACCCAAGGATTAGCAACCAAGGTTCACAGTCCTCTGCAACCCGAGTCAACCCCCCACCCCATGAAGATTCAAAGTTCACTGCCCCCTGGTTTCCTGGGAAACCTAGGCCATTTCCTTTTCAGATCAGGAAGTGCAAGGATTCTAGCTCCCTGGAGCACCCAGACTTGCATAGTGCAGTCCAGGAGGCCAGCTGTGGACCTCCTCAGGAATCAAGGCTTCTAAGCTGTCTCCCCCAGATGACTAGACGTCCAGTAACTGCAGCTGGAGACAGGGATGTACCCCCTTCCGGGAGTCCAGGCCCCCTACTGCCCCCAGGAGAGTCTGGACAGACACTATCTATTCTTAAGTAGAATGTCCATGTAGGTCAGCTCCTCAGCAAAGGTGCCAAGTTCCTAAATTCTGAACAAGCTGGATCATTGTCAGAGTCCCCCACTCTATCACTTATCAACTGGGGTATCTCGAGCGAGTCACATAAATAAGCTTTGTGCCTCCATGTCCTCTTTTGTAGAGAAGGGATGACAACCTTTGAGTTTTAGGGTATTAGTGAGTTAAGGAGGCATCTAAAACACTTTGTAGTTTGCATATATCTCAAAAGATGTCAGTTACTGTAATTACTAAATTTAGTTTTGAACTGGCTCTCTGACAGCCACCATGTACATTCATATTTGGCTTAACTTGAGAGCTTACATTATAGGGAATTAGGAATTGTGATGTTTTTCTAGTTTGCACATGATTAGAAGGTATCTGCAGCAGTTGCCCTTAACATTTGCCAACCTAAATAAAGAGGGAACAGTAAAGGTCAGCAGTAAAGGGTTCCATGTCACTCCGCAGCCCTTTTGTTCAGAATTTTTGCATGAAGCATGTGTGTTGATTAAAAAAAATCAGTAAACTTCTCCCACTGAAGAAAGTCTATCTTTTCTACAAGTCCTTGCTTATTGGAATCTTCTCAGACTGTATTTTAACACAGTCACCATTGATAGCTCTTTGGACCATTCAATGATTTCTCATGAGTTGGTTACAGTGAGGGACAAATTTTAAAATCTGTTAAAATAATTACTCTGTATGAAAGGTATTTATGCTCTCTATAAATTTATTCCCTTAATTTTATTGAGCACCATCCTTCAAGGTTTGGGGAAGTGTTTAAAGCATTCACTTACACTTCTGTCTCTGACCAATTCAACCTCATTGAGTTCCGACTTGTTCACTGTCTCATGTATTAAAATCACAGGGACACAGTGTCATCCTGTGCACACAGGAGTTCCCTCCAAATGATTCAAAATCAGCCTGCCCTTAGGAAGTAACAGAAATATAAGGAGTTTCACTCTGTTTATGTCCAAGTTTATGCCCACACTTGTAATCCCAGAAGCTAAGGCAGGAGGATCACAAGTTCAAAGCCAGCCTGGACAACTTAGAAATTTAACAAGATTCTGCCTCAAAATAAAAAATATAAACAGAACTAGGGATGTGGCTCAGTTTGAAGGTACTGAGTTCAATCCTTAGACTGAAAAAAAAGAATGCGGAATATTTCATTAGTAATGTTTTATATTGATTATGAGTTCCAATGGTATTTTGGATCTAGTAGGTTAAATAAGATGCACTATTAAAATTAATAGGTTTTTTTTACCATGTTGGCAATCAAACTCGGGGTCCAATGCATGCAAAGTATACATTCTACCACTGAGCTACATCCCAACCTTAAAATTCATTTCTTGTTTCTTTCCACTTTTTAATATGGCTCCTAGAAAACTTAAAATTATTAATGAACACACATTATATTTCTACTGGACAGTGCTGTTCTAAACTATTTTAATGAGTATTCCCAAATTTCATGCATATGGCAAAACATAATATATTTTATTTCTGTGGCATTAGCTCTGCAATCTAGTATGACCACCTCGTCATCCAGAGAGTCTCAACTGGTTTAATTGTAACTACTTTCAGGGTCTAAAGAAACCAGAATGGAGCAAAAGGAAACTTAGAAGGTAACACAAGCAGAAGAGGGCATTTTATTTCTCTTTTTTATGATCTATTTAGCCTGTATGCCTGGCCATATACGTTTCACTACAGCCAAGTGCTAATCTCTGAGGCTACTCAGAATACAGAAAACAAAGAAGAGAAGATTAGATTTAAAGGAGACTTCCAGTTCAGTGTCTAAGGAGCCTATGAAATTCTTTTCAGAATGACTTTACTGGCCTAAAAAAAGATTGGTAAAGCTTTATCCTCCCTGGTATCTCACCATTTACATTCTTACTTGATAGTAAGAAGTCCTAGTGTCTGTTAGAAAAGCATGTTTTCAAAAGGAAATTAAACAGACTAGCTTTCCTATTAAAATGTTCTTAGGATCTTCAGTGTATCACAGCAGCCTTGCTGGTGACAGTGACACTGACTGACATCATTTAGTCCAAATAACCTTCTTTAGAAATTAAACCACAAAGCCTAATAATATGGCAAGTTTCCACAAAAGGTCGATGATGATGATGATGATGATGTGTGTGTGTGTTTGTGTGTTTAATCAGACACTGGGAAAATTCTGTAGCCCAGTAATATCAGGATAAGAGCCTTTGAGGTTCTGCATTAGAACAGCTGCTTTGAGATCTAGACCATCTAAACTCAAAAGATCTAAGCTCAGTCACTCAGCCTGGCTGGAAGCAGCTTGGTTATTGTTAATGGCTATGTAACCTGGGAGACTGCTGACTGGACAGGTGAGAGGCTCAGAAACATGGGGCCTTACTTCTCATAGATCATGAGCTCTCCAAAGTCTGTGTCTAATTACATTTTCAAAACTAAATCTAAAGCTCTTTATGAAAAGTTCTAGCAATACAAAGAAGTACAAAGAAGAAAGAGCAAATTATCTCATATCACACCATCCAGGTTTAAAAAAAAACACCATTTGCTGTATGACATTCCAGACCTCTTTATAAGCATCTACAAGGTACAAAAACAAATAGATGAATGGGCAGATGGTTGCTATGGAAGGATAAATAAACAAATGGATGATTGAGAGACAAAATGAAAAAAGGAGGAAAAGAGGGAAGGACAAAGAAAAAATTAAAAATGCAAACTGAATTACATTTGTTATTTTAAATGACATAAAGTTACTTGAAAATTCCTCCAATTCTTAATATTTAAATCTTTATTTAAATGTATTTAATACTTAACACCAGTTTCACCAAATCTGACCCATTCCTGAATTTTTTGAGTCATCCCTTGATGATATTTTGAAATGAAGTGCTGCTGTGACAAAAGAGTTTCAAGTATGTGTCATTAGTTTAATGGACAGGCTGCAAATGGCCAGTTAATAGGTTTCACAGGATTGAAAAGTGGCAAGGCATTGGTAGAACTCTTTCCTGGATAATTTAGAAAGCAGGTCAAGTACTCCCCAGCCTTGAAGCTCTATGAGAAACTGCTGGGAAAAATGTTAGTGATTGTGGGCTTTTACATGAAATACATTCACTTTGAGCAGTGGCATAGCTCTGGAGATGGAATAGTCAGCATTAAGAACCTTAGATTTTCCTCACCATCAATTTTCAAATATCATCTAAGGTTGTTCTCTTTACCTGGCTTGATTATGGCATGGGGATCTTTTCTTTTCTTTTTCACTTTGCTTTATTTTATAGTTTTTCCTGGGTTTTGTTCATTTCATATTGAGAAGATAATCTTTGAACCCACAAATCCATACCATCTAAAACCCAGATTATCTCAAATTAATCAGCCCAGTACCTTCTATATACTAGATACTGGCTAAATTTTGAATGATTTGAATAGATTATAGATGTTTAATTAATAGTAACTAATTGGTTAAATTTCTGCTATATTATAGTGTTCCTATGACAGAATAGTACGTATCTATTTAAAATAGCATTTACAAATAATATTAGATAATATTTGTGAAATGGTCATAAATGAAAAACAGACTTCAAAACTTTCTCTATTTGAAAAATTTATACTTTATAAACAGGAATCCAGGAACATTAAATATAAACAAAATGTGCTACACATGTACATATGTATGTTTGTACGTGTATGTGTATATATTTATGTATGCGAGATTATAAAATCTTAGAAACACGAGTAACAGAAAACTATTCATCCTACTTCCAAAAAGACTTTTACAAAGTAAAGTATAATCAGGAAACTGTGGTGGCTACAGGGCTTGGGAAGGTGCTGGGGTTCAGAGGGAAATGACAGAACGCTCCCCCGCCCTGTCCCCATCCAGCCAACAGTAAACTCTTTATGGCATGTTCTTGGCATACAAAAGCATCAATTCATGCTCTGACCCCACTGCTTCCTGTCAGTTGCAGTTAATCTATTTAACCTTTATGTACTCACCTGGTGGCAGCAGAAGCCAAGAGAAAGCATAGGCTATGCAATGGACAGCCTGGGAATCTGTGCCCACACCTTTCTGCAGGGTGCTGCTGCAGAGGGTGTGGCAAGGTAAACTAGCACACTGGAAGCCATCTTGTAGCTCCTGCTAGTCCCTTAGTACTGCAGGCTGCTGAAGCTTTGGAACTTGTTGAGTGGTTCCCTTATTAACCACCATCGTTTGGTGAGCTGTGTCCCTTTGGACTCATCTGGTGAGCCGACTCTCCTCTGGACGACTTAGCCATACCCCATGATCTCATGATACAGATGTGGTAAGATTTCACACATGATTTAAACTATAGTCCTGTTTTCCTCAGTGAATCTGACCTTCATAATTAAATTCTATACATTCTCTACTTTCTACCCCCTCCATAATTTAAAACTCATACTGTGTTTCCCACAACTTTAGTCACTGTTAAATTTATCCAGATGTGTATGCACAGAGAATATGTTTACTGATTTTATATTTCAAGTTCCAAATGGAAACTGTGGAGGCCTAGAATAAATTCATTCCATATCCCAAAATGTTACTCCAAATCGAGCCACTGAAGGCGTAGTTTTATTACATGCTGAAGATCTGTCTGTGTCCTCTAAAGAACACAAATGAGCACTTGGGTTTCCAGAATGGCAGCATAAGCTTCAGAATGATCATCAGACAAATGGGGTTTACTTGCTGCAGAGGAGATTAAGTATTTTCCACATTTTTGCCTTTGAAAAAAATCTTCTATGATGACAAGATATACTTGTTCCCAAAAAATATGAAATGGGATGGAGTCTGGGTATAGGTGGAAGAGAAGATTCATTAAGTCCACCTTAGATAGGGCAGACTTATGGAGCCAGTAAGCTGGATGTGGCATGTGTGAAGTTCATGTAAACTGGGCAGCTGTTTCTGGGTGAAATACAAGAGTTTATCTAAACTGTTCTGGTGGCTTCTATCATCAGAAGAAAAGCAAGTGCACTCTGGACTTTGATCCAAGCTTCTCTGGATTAATAGGATAGGGGGTAGGGACATGGGCATGAATGGCCTAAAGAAAACTGGGTCCTTCTGGCCTGCTAATCTCCCAGAAATGCCAAGGTCTTATGTAACAAGACAATTTCAATTTTCCAAATAAATTATCTTTTGAATATTTTATTTCTCAGTGTGTCTACTCTAATTTTGTTGCTATTCTCAAATACTAAGACAGAATTTACATTGAGAGATTCACCAAAATGATATTATACATAGTACCTACAGTTTCCTCTCTCTGCTTTTATGTGCTTTTCAGGTACCATGTAGTCAACTAGATTTCAGAGTTGTCAACAAGACAAGAGGCTATGCCAAATGCTTCCTTCCCCATGGAGTTGTTTGAGCAATGGCAGTTATAGCAGAGATGCTCTATTTGGTGGCTGTTGCCTCATCCACCTGCCTCTGTACCCTTGAAGCTGATCATATATAACACAAAATGAAATTTGACCATGAGCTTGGCTTCTGTCCATTTCCAGATGAGCTAATGCCAGAGTGTCTTTTTGCTCAGTTGCTCCAGATAGCTGAAATTTGGAAATGATGAAGTCGGGCTCTTAATTTTAAGTCACATTACATCCTTACACTGACCAAACTCTTAACAGGATCACCCTTCAGTCCTAAAGCAGTTTCGTGAATACTGTGATTGGACTTCAGTTTCAAATTTCAGGCTGATGAAAGCTTCTGAGACATAGAAATTTTATTTGTGGGTCAGGGACTTAGCTCAGTGGTTCCTCCACCTGCCTCGAAAGCGCAAGATCCCGAGTTTGATCCTCGGTACCAAAAAAAAAAAAAAAAATTTTATTTGTCAGTAGCCCAAGTTGTACCAAACCTCCAAATTCTTCAAAGTAAGAACTCGAAAAAGTAAAAGACAAAACAACCACAAACAGGTACACATATAAACAAATGCACTCATAAACAAGTAAAGAGGAAGAGGTATAAGTCCAAATATAACAGGATTCCTTAAGAAGTTTTGTCTTTTTCTTTTTAATTATGAGATATTTGTAAAGGAGAACAATTTTTTCAAGTCATTTCCAAGGCATCTGAACTATACCTTCTAAATTATACCAGCAGAAATTAGCATGACTATTTGTGAAACCTCAGTAGATGCTTAAAAATATTTGTTGAGTACTAATGGCTGTAACTCTGACTTTAGAAGTGATGAAAATACCTTCCAAATTATATAAATTTCAGCTGCGGTGATGACTTTTTCCAATAATAATTAAATCCCAATACAGTGTGGTAGCACATCTTTTACCACAAATTCACCTTTGGAAAACCACATTTTAACAACATAAAACAGATCTATAGTGCCACTAAAAATGAATGCCATCCAGTAGATACAAGTATTTCTGAAAGATTGGATCCAGGAAGTATAGAGGTTTGTTCATCACAATACACCAGGGCTTTATGGATATCTATTTATTGGGCCAATATGAACACACCCCATCTATCTGCTGACCATTTCTTCTGCATCTACCAGAGAATTCATGATTATGGGAGTCATCCTGTGTTGTTTTTGGGTTTGTTTTGGTTTCGGTTTTTTGGTACAAGGAATTGAACTCAGGGCCTCTCGCTTGCCAGGCAAGTGCTGCACCGCTGAGCTACATCCCCAACCCGAGAGTTATCCTGTCTTGAGGAAATGAGGAAACATACCTTTACAAGTGAGTAGCTAACATACCATAAGGTACTGCATCCTTCTCTTTTTCTAGGTAGCTCGATTTCATCAGTTTTAATACCAATCAGTAGGGCTGGGGGTATAGCTCAAGGGTTAGAGTGCTTGCTTACTATGTGCAAGGCCTTGGTTTCCATCCTCATCACTGCCACCAAAAAATAAATCAATATCAACCCACACATACAAGTTCCTTAACCTAATATTATGAAGGCTGCATGTAAAATTCTCTCCCATTAACAACCATGTAAGACATTTTTAAATAAAAGATCCTTTTAATGGGCTGATGTGCACGGAGGTTCTGACAATATGGCAAGCAGAATACTTGATACTCTCAAAATTCAGGCTAAGAAATACCTACAGGTTTGCTGAAGAAACAAGGCACAAATATGCTAGACATTTACATGAACCATAGTTTTCACTTGGAGACAGTAGTCATTAAAATAGGTAATAAAGGGAAGTGTTCAAATGCCCAAAGCTCTGCCTTCCTTGACAGAAGAGACACATTTCTGAAATACATTCTCTGGCATATAATAGGAGATAGAATGTCAGTTCTTGTCAATAACTCTAGAAATAGATGTACCCATTCAAGATACTTTTTAAAAGTTAAAAATGAGAAAAATAATATGTGGCTAAAGATATGGAAATAGTGAAGGTAGAGCAGAAGTATTTAGTTTGAGGAAGACTTCTTAGATACACAGTCTTTATTATTTTTTATTATCTTGTAGCTCTTCACAAGATATGACCCCAAGGTAGACAAACTGGAACCTTTGTTGAAATTGTGAAAATATTTGTTTCATAGAGTCATTAGTGTTTCAATCTGTCTCATTAGTGAGAATTAATTAGAGTGTAAATTAGTATATCAAACATATACAAATATGCATTAGGTGCACAATAATTTTTTAATGTGCTGATATTTCCCATTTTCTCCAGCAGAGGTCAGACAATAGCAACTTTGGAAAATGAAAATCTAGGAACCAACAGAATTTTGGAGAGATTTTTCTCAAGATAGGATTATAGAGGGAATTTTTTAAATTGTTTTTCTTTACCCATATTTTCTAATTATATTTTTACATTAGACATGCTTTACATTTATAATAATTTAAAAAGCAGTAAGATTTATTTTAAATTTTATAAACAGCACTGTTGTTGTATCTAGTTACCCTCTATTAAATCAAGGATGCTGTTTAATTATTTGTGTTTTCCTAGCTACACAAAGATTATTGGAAACAGCACATTTGGCCATGACAGTAATAAATCATTTAAGTGCAACATCATCATTTCTGCAATTGGTAACGAAACAATGTCTCTCAAGCAAGGGATTTAATGGCAGTTGTGAGATTATCAGAGACAAAAGCGTGCTGGACATAGCTCTTAACTATAACTCATAACTATAACTCATAACTCTTAACCCATATCCCTATTCACACAAAGGCAGAAAGGTGGCTATAATCTGTGGTCACCTCCTGTGTCTGGAGAAATCGAAGAGATCCTTGAATTCAGAGAAGTTAATTTCTTCAAGTTGGGCAGGTAGGATAAGGAAGCCATTAAAAAATTGATCACCTTGACCTACATTTTTTAAAAAACCAAAGAACCCAACAAAGGATATTTACCAAGAACTGCTGATGGTTGTTCAACATATCATACTATCACCATGTTTGGTTCTCATTTCTAATTAAAGTGTCCCTTTTTCTGCTAGAAGCAACAAAAAGCTTATAAAACAAAATTTGAAGACTAATGAAAATGTTCATTTATAACTTAAGGAAGCCTTTTACCTACATTATACCAAATTAAGTAGATGTTTAGATCCTATTTTATTAAATGATTTATAATGTATGGTCTGTTATTTGTCCTTCTTGATAGTATCACTGACAAACTTAAGAGTGTCAAAATTGTTATGTAAATCAAAACTGACTGTTGCTGCTTTCCTTTCTGCTGTGTTTCTTGTAGTGCTGGTGATCAAACCCAGGGCATGGCACATGTTGAACACAAATAGACCACTGAGCTACAACCCCAGCCTCACTTCTATCTTTCTAAGAGGATGACTTCTACCCATGAAGAATGTGTCTACACTGCTTACTTCCACCTATGGGACAAGAGAGGAAAGACAGAAATTCAAAACTTTTGCCAGTTCTATGAGACTCCAAGGTGTGGCCTGGAATAGATGACTCTTTGCTTGTCAGAGAACATCATTGATTTTTTTTTTGAACCAAAGTGAGGATTCTGGACAAACAGAGGAAACAGGGAGATGGGAACAGAAACTGAGGACCTTACAGGGAAACTAGAATCCACAGAGAAATGTGACTAGTGAGAAATCCTCAGGGGTGCTTTGGTCTAAGGAGTTATTAGAATGTGTGATATCCATTTCTAAGCTGTTTGTGTTTCTGCAGTTCAAAAGCCCTTTGTTGCTCAAAACTTCAGTCCTGTCTGCAACACACAAATGCTTGGGGTGGTGTGAGGAAAATCAAGATGAAGATGTGAGTTTGAACCTAGACTAGCATAGAGAAAAGAGAAGAAAGGAGTTAGAAGCTATGAGCTATGAATGAGTGTAGGTGCCATGGAAGCAGGGACCATGAGAAGGAAAGACCCAAGACACTAACAGAATTCATGGAGAGATCAGTGGAGCTTCCCTACAAAAGATGGGACTTGGACCTTGAGCCCCTTTCCGGTCAGTCTCCAAAGAAGAATGATTTTTAACTGACATTGGACAGAATGATAGTATTTTGAAATATTCTGTGAGCCATATTCCAAATAATCTTTCTAATATAAAGCCCAGGGCAGCATGTGTAAAACTGCACACAGGTTTTTATATAATATGAAAATCTCACATGTATTTAAAGAGAGATAGATATTTAATAAGCAAATCACAAATATGTTTTCTACTGAATTTGTTAAACATTTTACCAATTGACAATATAACCTTCCTAAATAGGTGTAGAATTCCTACCTAATTCTTTAATGCATAATAATGAATAAATTACCAGAGTGGCTAAATTTATAGAATATATATGCATCATCGAAGAAGCAGAAGATTCTCTGAGAGAATAATCTGTAACTCACATAGGGTTATATTCAAAGAGAATTTCAAATTCTCAGTGTCTGGCCTCAGCTTACCTTTACATGGTAGATCTGATGTTCCACGTCATTCACTCTGTAGGTCTCCAATCCCAGCTCCTTGGCCAATCTTAAAATGCGATTCTGGGTTGGCCCAACATAGGATCCTCCAAGGTCCACATATTTAACATTTTGGTTCTGTTTTCACATGAAAAAAATTGTGAAAATATGAGGAAAATTTAAAAGTTCTGAAATAAGCAAATTGACATTTTACACTTTATAGATACATTTTGAGGGATGTTCATGGAAAACTGGATTCTGTCATTTAGTCAATATTTGAAACAAAATTGATTGAATGCTAAATAAGCAAAAGACTTCTGAACCCCATTGTTAACAATATACATGGTTTGCATTGAATTTGTTAATTGTTCAGGAATCTCTTTACACGGTACTTAAGGCTCATTTTGAGGGACTTAATTCTAGAGGAAAAGCAAGAAAGGAAATGATCATTTTCTACAAGGTTTGCTAATTGAAATGCTTAAAAATATTCTATCTGGTCATAATTTCGATCTTTGGTGTTTTTTTTTGTTTAATAGTATTTTATATGCTTTTTCATATACTTTGAATTTTTTTTTTTTTTTTTTTTTTTTGCTTTCTGTTCTGTTCTGTTCTGTTTTGTTTTTACCGTTCTGGGGATGGATGGAACAGAGACCCTTGTGCATGCTATACAAACCATTCTACCACCTAGCTACACTCCTAGCCCAAATCACCATCATTTCTAAATATTAAGTGGCAACCTTTGAATAAGAAATGTATAGAAAAGCTCAGCTATTTTTGATCATGTCCAAGCAGAACTAGGTACCTATTAGAAACAACAGAAATGGCCTTTCTTTTTATCTAGCTCCCTACTCATTCTCCTAAAAAAGAACACAATTTTGTATGGATGGAGAAAATGTGGTTTATATGTACAATGGAATACTATGCAGCCTTATTAAGAAAGAGGGAAATTCTGTCACTTGGAGCAGCATGGTTGGAACTGGAGGACCTAGAGCTAAGTGAAATAAACTAGACACAGAAAGATATGGACTGCATCATCTCGTTCACATGTGGAATATTAAAAAAATGTTGAACTTATAAAAATAGAATGATGGGTACCAAGGCTAGGGAGGAGGATTTAGAGAGTGTGGAGTTACTGGCCCAAGTACACAAAGTTTCAGCTAGACAGGAGGATTAGGTTTGGAGAGCTATTGCACAGCAGGGTGACCTTGGTCAATAATAATGTACATTTCAAAATAACTAAGAGTAAATTTCAAGTGTATCAGCACAAAAATGCAAAGAGAGATGATAGAAAGTTAATTAGGTTGATTTAACCACTCTATATTGTAAATGTATCACATCATACTTCATAAATGTAGTACAATTATGATTTGCCGATTAAAATAGTATAGATTAAAAATAAATAAATGAAACCCTAACTCTCCCCACTCTGCCTCCAAAAATGTTTAGCTTGTGTGGTTGAAATGATTGTGTTAGTGCTTAAGAATAAAAGTACAAAGACATGATACTTTTATTCTTATTTCACACACACACACACACACACATTCCTCATCCCCCCCCCATCCTAACTATAATGCCAAATATCATGATATGAGGAGAAAAAAGGGGAAAGGAAAAAGAGTTGAAAGGGAGGCAAATTATTAGAAAGGCTGGGGAGGGCCGGGAATTGAGCTCGGTGGTTTTGCCATCTGCTGTGCGAGCACAAGGACCCAAGTTTGATCCCCGGTATCAAAAACAAAAAAAAGTCTGGGGCTGGGAATGTAGCTCAGTGTTTTCATCTCCAACACAACAGAAAGACAGAGACACAGAGACAGACAGAATTTTTCAGAGTAATTTTCATGTTCAGAAAGAGCCAAGTGAAATTGAAACTTTCAGGGCAAACAAAAAACAAAATTCAGCTTTGGCCCACATTTTCCCACCCTACCGTCAGTGTCTTACCCTAATGGTATAAGTCCTGCCTCCCACACGGTCCCGGGCTTCCAGAACTACCACATTCAGGCCAGAATCATGCAGAAGTTTGGCTGCTGCCATACCTGGGGAAAAGGACAGTAAAGATGTCAGGATCAAATATATCACAGGAGTTGGGTGTGGTGGCATGCACCTGTGATCCCAGTCTGGAAGGCTGAGGCAGGAGAATTAACGATTTTCAACCCAGTCCAGGCAACTTAGCCACTTAGCAAGACCCTGTGTCAAAAGAAAAAATAAGAAGAGGTTTGAGATGTAGCTCAGTGTGAAGGCTCTGGGTTCAATCTCCTGTACCAAACACACACACACAGTTAAAGGGACCCCAGATAAGCTCCTCGAATTAGCAGCCAATGTGAAAAGTCCATGTTGGTTCATGTACACGACCTACTGTTTTGTTCAGCTTTCATGTGGATAAGGTTTCTCAGTAGAGGCCCAGAGTCCAAGTCTCAAAAGCCAACTGATATTTCCAAAGGGAGAGTTAATTTTTGGCAAACACTTCAAATTATAAAAAAAAAGACATAAAAATTGACCCCTTTTGCATCCTAAACCCCAGTGTACTCCATCACTGAAGAATGAAATTGCTTCACTCATGCACCCATTTAATTATTCTTTAGTCAAAAATACTTAACTAAAACCTATAGCATTCTCACCACCATGTGTTCAGCTTTTTAAAAATCCAGTTTTATTCAGATAAATGTATATGCAATAAATTTTACCCCTAGAAGTCAGTAAGTTTTCACAAAGCTTAAAGTACAGTATATGTATGTACCCTTTGGTATGAACACATCCTAGATGCACTTTTTGGTGGTAGAGTTCTTAGAATCCTGCATCTTTAAAAATCACTCTTGGGGCAGGGGTGTAGCTCAGTTGTAGAGTGTGTGACTGGCGTGTGGAAGGCCCTGGATTCTATCCTCAACACTTCAAAACATAAAAAAATTTAAAATAATAAAACCACTCCTGGATTTTGCAAGAACTTCCTCTGAGAACAGAACTCTAGTGTTCTTACAATGAATTGAATTTACTCAGTTTCAATTACCTTACTCATTTGCTTTATGGAACCAAGCAAAATCAAGGAAATGCCAAAATGTTATTGTACATCACAGATAAAGAAAACAGCTTCTATGTTGTCCTTCAAAAGTAAGAATTATGTGACTTTTAGACCTTACTAATGCAAAAAGTGAAACAAGATTCCTAGAAAAATAGCTGCTCATTATATATAGTGATATATATATATCACTGTTCATATAATGCTCACTACATTTAAACCACTGTTCTAAGTGTTTCAGCATATTAATTTGGGCTGAGGATGTAGTTCAGTGGGACATTGCTTGCCTAGAAAGCCCAAAGCCCTGGGTTCCATATCCAGCATTGCAAAAAAAAATTATGGTAATAATTAATTCAATGAATTCTTAAAGCAGTCCAAAGAGATAAGGTAGTACTGATAGTTCCATTCTGTGGCTAAGGAAACTGAAGCAGAAATAAGTGTTCGCGGTCACATACAGAGTAGGTGGCAAAGTCAGCTCCACTCCAGCACCTGTGTTGGCAATCACTACACTGCCCTGCTTTCCGTGGGGCCTTATGGCCACTCTAATCATTGTTCATATCTCCTCATATTTGCTACAGGGAGAAATTACATTTCAAAAGATACTTTTTACTTTATCTGAATCACCATGTCTTGAAGACACACTTGATCTTGTGAATTGATAAGAATCCATAAAATATGAGCCCACATGAAAACCCACAACGAGTCAAGGCTTCAGTCACCATCTTTTGAAGATTTTAAAAGAGGAACCCCATTTTTCAGAGAGGTTGATTTGACATTTCATTACTTGAATTAACGCACTTTCCCCTCCCTGTCTCCAAGGACAGGGCCAAGGTTGCCAATTGGTAGCAAGGTAATGATCCCAAAGTCCACACTTGCACACAGTGTGTACACACACACACATGCACGGGCACACACACACACACACACACACATAAGCACTGCACAACCTAGATTTGGGAATACAGGGCTTGGACTTTTAACTCCAGTTTCTTAATTTTATCTCTGTAAGGAAAATTGTTCTGTTTAAATTCAGAACTGCAGGCAATTTAATGACAGTTCTCTTATCAAGCATCAGTTCTACAAATGAAATAACATGCAGCCATAGTAACGGCTGTTATCAGTGAGTTCAGATGAACTATAGGAGTTTGCTGAGGCTTAAACAAAAGGGTGAAACAGAAATACAACATCACTCATATGCACTAGTATATGAGACGCCACAAAAGCACTCTCTTTCAGTAAATGCAGTTAACTAATACTATCTGATATGACCCATAAACAGTTACTATAACAAACCAGGGGCTTATCAGACCACTGAATGGAGTTCTCTCTGCTCATGTGCCTTAAAACATTCTAAATAGAAAATTACAAACATATCTTTAAACACAAAAGTATGTTGTTGGAAATAAAGGCCTCGCAATTTCTCTCACTTATGCACATGGGAGAGTTGGTCAAAATGTTTGTTGGGCATCTACTGACAAAAACTGATTTGAAAACCAACTGGCCCAAATATTGGTGGTTTAGGAAAGTCACTACATTTTAGAAGGAGGGAATTTGGGTTACCTAAATTTAAGGAGCTAGAGTCTGAGGGCAGGGGAATGGGGAAAAAATAAGAACCAAGATAGATTATGTAAAGGTGCAAATTTCCAATGATGAATGTCATTATATTGTATATCTAAAATCTACCAATAAAATTAAAAAAAAATTTCCAAGAAGAGGAGGCTGTCACCGGATTGCTCAGTGATGGCTGATAGAAGGATTAAGGAAGGGTTTGACTGCTCAAAGAATATGCAAACAATGAGCTCTTCAGAGCCTCCCAGCTTACCAAAGGGTTTTTCCCAAGTGGTCCCTTCTCTGTTGGTGGTTTAAAACTTTTAATACACTTTGCCATGGAAACAAAAATGTGAAAAACATGGTACATTCCCCGAGAAGTCTGGGAATTGTCAAGTGCAGTAAATACTATTGCAAAAAAAAATCATAAATTATCAAAAACAAATTATCCTTAAAAACATTAAACAATGCAATTGGCAAGGCTGAAACATACAATTGCTTCACAACGTAACACAATAACAGTTTTAAAAAATGAAAATACCCACAATAACAACAGCCACCACCAGAAAGCAGTAATGTGGGTCCACGTGCAATGCTTTACACTCATAGCCTTCCTGATCCTCACCACAAAGTTGAGAAGTATTTTAATCCTTATTTTAAAAGAAAAACAATGGCAATTTAGAGACATTCAGGAATTTGCTGTAGTTTGCACAACTAGTAAGCACCAGGGTCAGAGTTCAAGTGCAAAGAACTCTCAGCCACCATCCTTAGACCAACAAAGAAAAATAAAAAATACAATAATAATCCTATACACCATTCCTTGTAAAGTGTCTTAAAACATTTTCTATATCCAAGGGTAAGAATCTTAAAATAAAGTTTTCTTTTAGCTATTTAACTTTTGCAAACAATATAGGAGCACACTTCTAGTCACTTTTTACTTCTCAAAAGCTAATGAAATATGAATTTAATATGAAGGATCAATTAATATTTCACTAGAAAATAAGAAGCAGTCCCTTTGTGTCCTTGGTAGGCCCTCAGATGAAGAGCAATAGCACAGCACACACAAATAATAGAAGATTAATATCTAATGTCATGAAATTATAAAACTAGTTCATCTTTCTTCCTGAGTAGTTTACTTGGAAAAGGTTTCATCAAAGTGATGACTGTATCAATTATGATTAGATACTTATTAGTTTAAACACCTAGAAATCAATGCAATGCAGCATTATTAGCGTTATGTGCTTCCAGTTTTGTGCTGTAGAAAATGGCCTGAGTTAACTATTGGCGAGGCCTGGAAAATATACAGTGGAGGCAAGGAAGGGGCCTCTTCACAGTGTCTAGAGCAGCAGGCGTGTTAGGATATGAAAGGAAGGAAGGGTAAAATCAAAATCACCTCTTGCCTCATTCTTCACTTTGTCAATCTGTTTCGTGCCCTTCATATGGAAATGTGATATTTAACACAAATTTTACATACTTTCCGATACAAAGTTAATTGTCTTGAAAACATTACAAGGCATCAGTTCTTCGGTACTCCATAAGAATTTTTTTCCCGCCGTCCTCCCAGGGCCGCGCCGGCCCGCGCTGCTTTCCTCACTCCCTTGATGTGTGCGGGGCGGCCCACGCCAGTGTGAGCCTGAGCTGGCGCCAGCTTCCGGGAGCTCGGGAGTGAGGCGGGCCGGGCGGCCCCGGGGCTGAACATCGCGGGGCGGGCGTCAGGGCTGCGTCCACAGGACCACCTGTCGCAGGACGAAGCTTCGGGTAAAAGAAAAGATGTTTTCCCGTTTAAGAGCAGTTGCCACTCCTTGTACTTTGGCATGCCGTCATTTACACACGAAAGAGAAAGGAAAGCCACTCACGTTGAATCCAAGAACAAACAAAGGAATGGCTTTTACATTACAGGAACGACAAATGATTGGTCTTCAAGGACTTTTACCTCCTAAAATAGAGACACAAGATATTCAAGCCTTACGATTTCATAAAAACTTGAAAAAAATGACCAGCCCTTTGGAAAAATACATCTATATCATGGGAATACAGGAAAGAAATGAGAAACTTTTATAGAATACTACAAGATGATACTGAAAGTCAAATGCCAATTGTATACACACCTACAGTTGGTCTCTCTTGTTTCCAGTATGGACACACCTTTAGAAGACCTAAGGGATTATTTATTTCAATCTCAGACATTGGTCATGTTAGATCAATTGCGGATAACTGGTCAGAAAATCATGTTAAGGCTGTTGTGGTGACTGATGGGGAGAGAATTCTGGGTCTTGGAGATTTGGGTGTCTACAGAATGGGAATCCCAGTAGGAAAACTTTGTTTATATACAGCTTGTGCAGGAATATGGCCTGATAGATCCCTGACTGTCTGTATTGATGTTGGAAATGACAATCAAGCACTCTTAAAAGATCCATTTTACATGGGCTTGTATCAGAAAAGAGATCACTCAAAACTTTATGATGATCTGATTGATGAGTTTATGAAAGCAATTACTGAGAGATATGGCCAGAACACACTTATTCAGTTTGAAGACTTTGGAAATCATAATGCATTCAGGTTCTTGAGAAAATATAGAGAAAAATATTGTACCTTCAATGATGACATTCAAGGAAGAGCTGCAGTAGCTCTATCAGGTCTTCTTGCAGCCCAAAAATTTATTAATAAACCCATCTCAGACCACAAAATCTTATTTCTTGGAGCAGGAGAGGCTGCCCTTGGAATTGCGAATCTTATACTTATGTCTATGGTAGAAAATGGCCTCTCAGAAGAAGAGGCACAAAAGAAAATCTGGATGTTTGACAAGTGTGGTTTATTACTTAAAGGTCGGGATGCTAAAATAGTCATCAGGAACCATTTGTACACTCGGCTCCAGAGAGCATACCTAATACTATTGAAGATGCAGTAAATATACTTAAACCTTCAGCTATAATTGGGGTTGCAGGTGCTGGCCGGCTTTTTACTCCTGAGGTAATCAAATCCATGGCCAGTATCAATGAAAGACCTATAATATTTGCATTAAGTAATCCAACAGTAAAGGATGAGTGCACGCCTGAAGAAGCATACACACTTACAGAGGGAAGGTGTTTGTTTGCCAGTGGCAGTCCATTTGGGTCAGTGAAACTACAAGAAGGGAGAGTCTTCACACCAGGTCAAGGAAACAATGTATATATTTTTCCAGGTGTGGCTTTAGCTGTTATTCTCTGTCACACCCGACATATCAGTGACAATGTTTTCCTTGAAGCTGCAAAGGCACTGACAAGTCAACTGACAAATGAAGAGTTAGCCCAAGGGAGACTTTACCCACCACTTGCTAATATTCAGGAAGTTTCTATTAACATTGCTATTAAAGTTACAGAATACTTATATGCTAACAAAATGGCTTTCTGATACCCAGAACCTGAAGACAAGGCCAAATATGTTAAAGAAAGAATATAGCGAAGTGAATATGATTCGTTGCTGCCAGATATGTATGAATGGCCAGAATCTGCATCAAGACCTCCTCCGATAACAGAATAGAAGCATTACACTGAGAAATTCTTTCCATACATTAAGGAACCCCCTTTTTTAGAAAACAATTCTTCCCAATTTTTCCATGAATCTACATGTCTGCTGGGGGTAGATGTGTTGACTCTCTTGTTAAGGTCCACAGTACCCTATCATCAAGTAACCATAGATAGTACTTCAGTCCTAGTTTGTTGCCCATTACTACACCCAAGAGATGTAAAAAATACCTTTGTGGATGCCTTCACTCGCAGTCTTGTTCATACTTGCCAAGGTATTTATTATTTGCTGTTACAGATAATAATCTTCTCTCACTGACATTTATTTCTATGGATTTTGAGTAGAACCAAATTTTAACTAAACTCCAAAGAAAAATTGTCAGTATTTAAAACTTTTTAAAAAATATCTGCTTCATTTTATCTTACTGCTTTGAAACTCCTTTATAGTAAACAGGAAAATTTTTTCCATTTTAGAACTTAATCAAGGTTTAACTATAACATTATGAGAGAATAATGGAAATTATACTACTGCTGCCTTTAGAGAAGTAAAACAGCCATTTGCAACAGTATAAAAATCAAATGTTATGTTTTCCTTCTGAATAAGTTGTATTTAATTATAGAGAGTATACTTTTATTCCAACAGTTATGCTTTTTATTACTTGGTATAATTTTGGGACTCCTTTATGATATATTCCTTTGAATATTGTTAGTACTAGTGACAACTCTTTTTGTATTGAAGATGGATTTAATACTTTTCAGAGTTAAATGTGAAGGAATAAGTGTTCTGACCAGGAAACGCCATTTTTAATCCTGTAAAATGGGTAATAACTGGCTAAAGAGACCAGTTATTTTGTAGTATATACTGAAGATTTTAGGGGAAAATTCAAAAACAACTTAAGAAATAGTATGACTGTAGTATCTACTCATCACAGATGCTTTGATTCAGTACTGTGAATTCAACCCAGAGGTACTCTACCCTGAGCTGCATCTTTATAGCCCTTTATTTTTTATTTTGAGACAGGCTCTTGCTAAATTGTGATCCTCCTAATTAGTTGGGATTACATGTGTGCTACCACACCCTGCAAGAGGATAAAACTTCTAAATTCTCTTTGTAGAATAGTAACAACAATAAAAAATTATTCATAGGTATATATCAGTATACACATTATTTAATATTTCTCTATAGAAAAAAGGGTTTTTTTATTTTTCATCTACTCTTCTGTCTATTGAGATTGATTCATAATAAATTTTGAATATTTTAAGAATGCTTAGTGTATACCAGGGGGGCGGGGGTTGAAATGGCATTGCCATTTGGAATATTGAAAAACATAGTTGGTTAATCCATTTAAAAGATAAGTAATATCAAGTCTGTCTCAAAAAACAAGGAATTAGGTATCAATTTGATTATTTTAATTAAAAATGAAAGGTTTGTGTTTTTCATGTTGTTTTTGTAAAAATAAAATCACCCCTAACAATTAAAAAAAAGAATTTTTTCCCAGTAGTTACCAGAAAGAATGGAAAGGACCATTGTAACCAAAATTGATAATGAAATTCACTGTACCTCAAAGTATCTCTAACCTTGTAGCCTGGTAACGATATAGGCATTCCCTCAGGACCTATAAAAGCCAAGAATATGCAGATAGCCCTCATCACCTCTGTCGCTTCTGGCACAGCAATGGTTTTATGAGGAAATTCTAGAAACCACCAAATGACTTTCTGATCAAAGAGCTGGAATTCTTTGATGTCTCCAAAGTGCACACTTTTTTAGTTACTTAAAAAAAATACACACAGAAAGGTCTGGAATAAGAAAAAACAATTCCCAATCTGAAGTCAAATTTATTGAAGGAAATGGTATTTGTAGATAAACTTCAAGTGTTAACTGTCAAACTTTTCAGCACAGAGAAGCACAAGAGCCCCTAAACTGGTAAAGTTGTCTTTGAAACAACCAATATTTTAGGCACCAACTGGGTGCTAGCTCCTTTCCTAAGTGTTTTGCATATAAGACCTTACTTATCCTCCCAGCAAATCTATGGGGTAGACAGATGTAGAAAATGAAGCACAGAAAAGCCAAGTAATATGCTCAAGATCACATAGCTGGCAAGTGGCAGAGCCAGTATCCAAATCCAGGCAATCTGACAACAGAACACACTTAACAATGAAACACCAAAAACCTTCCCTATAACATCACACATCACTGAGCACTGGGGCTCTATAATTGTGTCATTTACAAGAAGGCATGCGTTCCTGGCAGGTAAAATTCCCTTCAGATGAATGCAGCCCACATGAGTACAAATGGCTTGGCTAGCAGAGTGGGAATTGGATTTTACCCCCGCTTTGCTGCATCAGCTGGGTGCCCTTGAAGCTCAGAAAACTTATTTCCTGAATGATAAGGTTTCAGTTATCTATTTTCTCTCCTCAATGCTGGGACACAGCTGACACTTAAATGTTTGTTGAGTAAGTGTATTTAATACCCTTCAACAAAGATGGTGCTTAATTACTTTTCAATAAACAAATAAATGGCTACAGCAGTATCTATCTATTTTTAATACAGTATAAGAAACTACAATATTTAGACATACTACAACTGATTTCTTCTACTCAAGCTGGGTATTTGGTAACAGATACCATTCCTTTTTCGAAGAGAAAGCAAGCCAGCCAACCCATAATAATAACCACCTCACATTTGTACAGCACTGCAGAGTGTCCGACACACACATTCAATCCTTAACAAAACCCTGAAAGGTTGGCATCATTCTGCCCATTTCTCGAATAGGAAATAGAGGCTCCAAGATTCAAGGGCTTGCTCTGAGTGACACAGCTAGTAACTAGGTCTGAACGCTAGCTCTCTTTTTGTGTTCTGTGTGGTTTTCATTAGCTTCATTACCTCCTATAACCTGCATTGGCTTGTGTTGTTAAAATGCATTCTGGAATTTCTGGAATCATGCAGAATTTTGAAATCAGAAATTTTTATTTATTAACTTTCTTGGAAAGAAGATCCCTTTCATCACTGGAAAATGAGTCCAGAATCTCTATGTTGAGCTACACCCCATGGCCTAAAAAAACTTTTTTTTTGAGACAGGATCTCACTAAGATTCCCAGGCTGGGCTCGAACTTTCGGCCGTCTTGGAGCCTGTCAGTGTGCAAAGCCCAGGAACTCCATTGTCTGAGGGAAATCAGATTGCATATGGAGCAGGCAGTGCTCTCTAGGGAGCTTGGCTACTACATATTATAGCAGCTTTGACCTCTTGAATTCTGACTGACTCCTCTTCCCTGGGAACACAGCATCACAATTTTGGGGAAAACTGAAACAACACAGAGCATGGATGGCACATAGATGTTAGGACATATGTGCCATCATTTTGATCATTGAGAAAGCCTAGACTTTTATTATTCACATCTTGTCCCCCAAAATGAAAAAGAGTCTCCAAACCTTCTTGGCAACCTTTGCTCTATTTTCTCTAAGATGGTCAAAATATATAACACAGAAACAAATGGCAATAGGTTGTAAAACAAAGGAGACCTTTACTGAAGCCTTGGGCCATGGGATGATTTATGCTCTTGTAAAGGATAAAAAACATCAAACTTCCATAAGTTGCCATAGAAACCTTTCTCCAGATGCAGCTGCTTTGAGATACTAGAATGAGATTGCCTTCTGAGGCCTTTCAAGAATATGTCTAAAACCAATAAAATTGTTTCTTCATCACACTTTATATGCAAATGACTGCATTTTTCTACAATGCCAGTAATCATAATGAGTCTTGTTTCATATCCAAGCTTTTGTCTTTACTCTTTGTTGTTAGAAAGGAATAGGAAAATCTTTTGAGTATTGTAATCGTGATCAACAAAATTTGTTTTTGCTTTACCTCAGCATGGTCTCCGGTGAATAAAGGAAGCAAACCCAGAAATTACAGCTTTGTCTTTCTCAAGTTTGTATGCTATACTATTCATTTTTTACTCATTTTTAAAACTAGTCTATAACTCTTAATTCACCTGCTTCAAATCCTCTTGGGAACTAAATGAACTATGAATGAATATACAAACAGGTACTCTTTTAAGAAATCTGTTTTTTCTATCCCTCCCCATCCCATTTCTGGGGATCAAACCCAAGCCTTCACTTCTACTAGACAAGCCTTCTACCATTGAGCTACACACCCCATCCCAAAACTGGTTTCTAAGTATAGAAGATAATCACATCATGCCGTGATAATTTCCTTGATGGTGATCTGAAGATGAAATATCTTCTGGCCCTCCTGTAAATTGCCAAAACAGTTTTTAGAATCACAAAGTTCTTTGAGGTAGAACATAAAACTGGAGGGTTACCAGACCCTGAGATTCACCCAGTCCCCAGATCCCACTCTCTGACAAAAATGGCTGTTATAAATGGCATGAAGTGGGTCAGAAGTCTACATCTGCATTAAAACATCCCCTTTCACCGAACATGAGACAAGGATTAGGAATTCTACAAAGAGAAGATCAAACATAGGCACTGCCAAAGAAAATAAATCTGGGTGTGGATGTAATGAATGACTGGAAGAGATGAAGCTACAAATGAGTCACTTGGCCCTTGCTCCATCTTCTGGATGCCTAGTGTGCGTTCAGGATCTAGTCCAGAAGGTTTATTTTGCTGGCTCCTGAAACATGCCTATAAAACAAAGACCAAGGCAGTCAACAGTGCGCAAGGTCCAGAGTGGCAGGAAAACACAGCTTGGTTCTAGGACTAGGCAGAATATTGCCCTTCCATGGAGAAAGCTTTCTGTCTAGTAGGTCCTTTCCTTGCTGTATAACCTCAGTCAAGAGTCTTCACCTTTCTGGGCCTCACTTTATCCTTTGTAAAATAATGCAATTAAATTAGACCCCCTGCAGTCTGTGATTATACTAAATGAGACAGGACAGTGATTTCACATAAGCTGAGATTTCATTACATAGATGGTGTCTTCATGACCCCAAAGAATCTGTCATGTGGAGCTTGAAATTTGGGTAACATCAGTGGATGAGAATAAAAATATACAATTTCTGTGCTCATAGAGAAAATGCTGATTTAAAGCTGGTTAAGGATAGATGTGTGTGCTAAGATAACTAGGGGCGAAATATCATGATGTCTGTTACTTATTTTGAAATGCTTATGGAAACAAGTGAAGTTGATAGATGGAGAGGGGGATGGATAAATGGATGCATGAAATAATGTAAATATAGCAAAAACATGAATTATAGAATCTAGTTGGTAGGTATATGAGTGTTCGCAGTGTACTTCTTTGAAAATTTTCATAATAAGGAAATTCTGGGGGGGAAAGTTAAACTTTCTATTAAGCTGGATTTATCAGAGCCTTATAGTATCACATAACTCTATCAGGAGATACTATCTATACTATTTATGTAACTTCTTAGTCTTTATCACTTATTGGGGTACAGGGGATAGAAGTGATTTTTCTCAAGGAGAGAAATTTCTCCTTACATATTTTGGGAAACACCCCTAAAGCAACTGGTCAGTTTGTTCAATGTGACTAAACTTGGTTGTGGGTTTGCCCAAGAACCTTCCTCTCAAAACAAAATCCTCCTTCTTCTTCCCAACAATTCATTGTTGACAATGTCATTGTCCTCAGGCCATGTCCTATCAGGGAGTTGATGGCTTACTTCTAGAAAAGAACAAAGCCTAATGGAAGAGGCAACACATGGACAGGGAAGAGGGTGACTCCAGGTTCAGTAATGATATCCATTATGACACTTTGGTCAACAATGGACCATGTATATGATCATGGTCCCATAGATTATACTGCCTAGTGACATAGCAGCTTGGTTTGTGTTAGACACACTATGATGTTTGTGCAACTGTAATAGGCTGTTAGCATCAGTGATCTTGCTTTATTCCTATTCCTTTTGTCGTTCTTAGGCTATAGACTTTACTCTACATTCTTGTAATCTTGCGTGTTTTTCTGAGCTGACTCTAGGAACTGGCTGATCCAAAACTGGAACATCCTGCCCTCAAGATAAAAAAAAATGCCATCATGAGAAATTCACCACCTGTGGATGGAGCCAGACTGTCTAGCTCAAGATCTTGGAAAAATGCTGATTTTTTGCATATAGCCCCTAACCTAATCCTCATATAAACATATGATTTTTTGCATATAGCCCAAAGAAGTAAGTGGAAGGTAGGAATTGAGGCATTAGTCTGCCTCTTCCCAAATTGCTAGCAGCCTACTTTCTTTCTCCCCGGTACTCATCTCTCAGCATTAGATTTCCTGTCTGGAGCTTCTGAAACTGAGTTCAGTAACAAAATGATGAAATCACCTAACAACACACTTCTTAGAACATGTCTCCATGGTTAAATGACACATGACAGTATTTGGGAAGGGAGCTTCCTGGGGAGGCCAGAAGCATACTTGGTGTAGTTGAGTTAAAAAGAAAAGCAGAAAATGATGACATGAGAAAAAGTTCTACAAAGAAAGGAACGAGAATTTTCCCTCTTTCTTCTTTCAGGACACATGATACAGCAGAATCATCCAGGCAAGGGTAGGCCAAAGAAGAAGAGTCCATGGCTCTGGAAGGCCAGGCAAGCCCTCTGCTGGAACCAGAGGAGGGGAGAGTATGTCATCACCTCTAAGGAGCAGAGGGAAACCAGATGAGTAAATCTGGGTAGCATGATATTATGGGGTGAATTATCCTCCTCTCAATTCATATGTTAAGTCCAAATCTCCCGGAGCCTCAAAATGTGGCCTTCTTTGGAGATGGTCTTTACAAAGATTATCAAGTTAAAATGAGGTCATTAGGATAGGCTCTAGTCCAATCTAACTGGTGTCCTTCTAAAAATGAGAAATTTGGACACAGAGACATGCATGCAGGGAGAATACCATGTGAAGATAAAGGCAAATATCAGAGTGATGCCCCTACAAGCCAAGGAATGCCAAAGACAGCCACCAAATAACCAGAAGTTAGGGAAGGGACATGGACTAGTTAGTTCCCTGCACAGCGCTCAGAAGGATCCAACCCTGGCAATACCTTGATCTTGAACTTCCAGCCTCGAGATCTGTGAGACAATACATTTCTGTTGTTTTAAGCCACCAGTTTGTGTTAATTCCAGCAGCCCTAGCAGACACAGGAAATCTTGTCTTCCATATTAAGTTAACTTTGTTGTTAACTGCACTTATATGGGGATAAGATGGTGATGAAAGTCGTAGTTAGCCAGTTTAGGCTGGCATTTCTTATGTTGTTAGGAGTGCTGGGCTGTCAGTGGGGGGTAGGAACCACAGAGGAAATTTCTAGAAGTCCTATTTCAGGTGATCTGTTGGATTTGAGGAACAGGGTATCAACCCAAACAGGTGTTACATAAGCAATTGAGTGAGACTCATAGTGATAAAGCTTCAGGGTCAGAGTTCTAGCCTTAGAACTGTAAACAGCACACTAAAAGGGGAAGCCTTTCAACACTCAACAAAGAGCAGTAAATAATAATGAGGCTGTGTGAATAATCTAGAACCTAAAAGGAACAGAGCTTTCTTAGATGTGCATTAAGAAATTAGCCATTGCCAAGATCATATAAATTCTGCTTGATATAAATTCCATAGCAGTTTTAGAATGTCTGATATATAAATAAATCTCTCATTAAACTCTAAAGTTAAAGGATTGTCAATGACATTTGTGTAACTATTCAGCTCATTATGAAACACTGTGGCATCAGAGTCTCACTGCTTTTCTCAATATCACAAAAAAAGCTGTGACACCCCAGACACAAGAGGTTCTATCCTGCCAGCTCAGGTGTTCTGGATCTGAGTACACAGACCAGATAGGACAGAAATCCAGTGGCAAATTAGGAATGTGGACCTTACTAGGAATAGGCCCTTCAGAAACATGTGTGGGAAAATCTGTCCTTTAAGGCCTTATCAACCACTTTCAAACAGAAGTCAAAAAAGGCAAAGGCATTATGGCATTAAAACACTGACCCCAGTAATCACAGGCCACGCAGGTTCTTCTTTTTAAAATCTAACTTGAAAAACTCATGTTAAGACTGTATAGTCCCAACCCAACAGTGTGTAAACCTTGACTCACATAAACTGTACAGACTTATGTGTTGAAGCAACATATATGAACAGGAGCACACCTGCTTCAGCACATGTGTGCATGTGTTTTTGTGCATATGTCTATGCACAAATGCTTACACTAATGTGCCAGATATTGAGCATATAGTACAAACTCTGCATGATGTATTTAAAATTGTTTAACTTTTCTTTGTGGACTAGAGATTGAACCCATGGTCTTCTGGCTGGACTCCTTGTGATCTTCCTGCCTTAGCCTCTCAGTGTGCTGGGATTACAGGTGGGCACCACCAAACCAGCCTGGTTTGGCTATTTTAATTCTGATAAAAGATCTTGCTAAAATCCTTGTGGGTTTTTTTGTTTTTGTTTTTTTGTTCTTGCTTTTTTTTTACCAGGGATTGAACTCGGGACCTTTCGCTTGCGAGACAGGCAGCAGCACCACTGAGCTAAATCCCCGGCCCAATCCTTGCGTTTTAAAATGCAATTATAACAGCTTTTGCATCATACTTATATCTACCTTCACTTTATTCTCTCTTATGTGTTCCATTTTACTAAAATTCCAACTATGCTTTTTTTCTTTTAAAACAGAAAGCAGGAGGTACTAGACATTTCCTTGTTGCTGGCATCTTATCATCAGCAATATTCAGTGACTGGAAAGTCCCCTCCAGACCCTTGACAGTTACCCATTTAGGGACCATCTCCACATAATATTGGAAGTTGGCCAAGGCTACCAGCCCAAAAGCATTTTCCTGGAGTGCTGTGGTGTGTCTCACCCTGGCCTCTGCTTTCCTGAGAAAGGAAAGATACAGTAGATCTGGCTGCAAAAAATGTTCTTCCCCATTTGCAGCTGCACTGTAAGCTACTTCCACTTCCCACCTCCCCAGCGCCAGCCCCGGGAAATTACGTCACTTAGGCTTGTCTCAGAGCAACAGACAATGCGTCTGACAAGATATCCTTCATTTTTTACTCCACATCATGGTTTGGAAACCCAAAAGCCCCAGGGAACGGGGCAGAGAGGATAAAGTGTGAACAAGCAGGCGCAAAACAAAAGCCATGAGCATGAAGAGTAGGTACCTGAACAAAAGGACAAATTTTGAGACACTGGAGAGCCAGCCCAAACTTGTGAGTCTTGGATTGTGAGCTACTGGGTTAGAATATTTGCTCTAAGTTACCACCCGGGCTTCATCTCATTACTGGGGATGTGGCTTCAGAAGAGGACACTATTTTCCTGGGTCCTCACTGATTCAAGTCAGCTGCCTGTATGGTTTCAATGAACGCAACTCTTCCTATTCTCAAGCAGAGCTCTTTGACAAACTACTAAGGAAATCTTAGTTTTCAGGATATTTACCATGTAAGGATCATTGACCATCCTAAAATCAATGAATAATCAACTCCTACAAATTTTCCCAAGTATTTTTCTGCCTTATTATTTGAGCCTGATCATCTGCTCAGAAGCTCAAGCCTAAAAACTGGTCTCTCTGGCCCCTTATTTCATCTTACCCATAATCCACAACCTGGCCCCTTCCAATTTCTTTAGCCTCTCTTCTCCTTCTACTCTACACTCTACACTCTGACAATACTGAACCACCTGCTTTGTGGTTCTTTCCATATTCCACACTGTTTAGTGTTTCCAAGGTTTTGTTCTGCTGAAATTTCACCTAATTCCACCTCACACCCAAAACATAGCTCAGATGTCACATTCTCTAGACACCTTGCCATAACAGCTTCCAAGGTGTGCCAGGAGCCCCAAGTGTGAGTTTCCACTGCAATGAATACTTCACCCCTTACTGGATCACCCACAATAAGAAGGAGAAAACTATAGCAGGCCAGGAGAAAACAAGCTGAGACACAGCCTGCATCTAAATCCACAAGAATCATTTTGGAAGTACGACAATTTTCAGTTTTTTCATTCAAATTATTTTTGGAAAGAGGTTTTTCCTGTTATTTTATAGCAACAGATTTGAGATAGGTTGAAACCTTTCCATGTCTGGCCAAACCCCAGCTGGTGATTTGATAAAAGACTTAACAGAAAGCCAAAATAAGCTAGCAGTGTTTATGAAGACAAGGCCTCAAATGAAACTCAGATGAAATTACTTACACTTTTATTAGGCTTGATCCTTTTTAGAGAAAAGTATACTTTAAAAAATAATAATTCTAGATCTCAGTAAGAGGTCCTGGACTCAGTTTTCAGAGTCAGTATCAGAAGAGGAACTGGCATATAAAAAATTAACACTACTGCAAAGATTTAGATTAAAAACAAAATCCATGTCTGGGGGAATTATTTCAGGGGTATCTATACCTGAGATCCATTTTCCCCACTCACTTTAGGACATCTGCTCAGTTGCCCCAAATTAAAAATAAATCTAGTTGCTTTTAGTCAGAATATCTAGATGTCATGGTTAGTGGTGGGCCCCAACCCTTTCCAATCTAATTGTATTAATTAATATCTCATGTTAAGTTGGTTTTGTATTACTTCAAAAAGGAAATTTTAATGACTGTAAAAAATTAGGCATCTCAGGCCAGGGATTTAGCTCAGTGGTACAGCGCCTGCCTCGAAAGCTCAAGGTCCTGAGTTCAATCCCCGGTACCAGAAAAAAAAAAGGCATCTTTCATATTCTGGGTCTGCCATTGACTACGTAATCAGATTTATTCCCTTCTTTAAATCTCAATTTACAGATCTGTAAAAGAGTGAAAATGTCTTCCCTTACCTTATCAAGTAATGGTAAAAAGAAAATGACATAACATATACGTGGTACTCAGCACAATGCTTATTCATGGCAAATGTCCAACAAATATCCTAATGAATGCATGAGTCCAATACCTTAAACAGTATTTGGCTTTAAAATTGGAAGAATGAAGTTCCAAACTGTGGAATCATGCACAAGTCATGTCTTTACCTCTTCTAATTCCAATTTATAAAGTGTGGGCTATGTCTTCTGGCCAGAGTTGGTGCGAAGATGATGTCCGCAAAATTATCTGCATATATTAGGCCTGCTGCTGCTGCTATCTCATGATGAGCAGGCTATGCTTGGAAACTAATGATTCCTCTACTTCACTTTAAAATACTTGCCAACAATTTATGACTTTGTACATGACATAATTTTTTTTTTTTTTTGGCAGAGCCGGGGATTGAACCCAGGGCCTCGCTGGCAAATGCTCTATCACTGAGCAACATCCCCAGCCCAGCACAGTATCTTTTATCATTCTTTGATTCAATATAGATGATTCATTTATAGATCAAGTCTTACAATATTATCTTAACCTACTGGGTTTTAATATTTCCTCAAACTGTGCATCATATGCACACATAAATGACTAGATGTAAAACCACCTCCTTTTTAACACATAGTAAAACAAATGGATAAGTTGAATCATGAATTGAATGAATATCTATTGACCATTGCAGACATGAGGTAAAGTTATTTTTTCTGTGTTGATAACATTTTAATCATGGACCTGGAGCAATCCAGGCAGTACACAGTGATCAAAAACTACGGTGAATGTTTAAAATTTTTTTTTTTTAAATTTATTACAGTGAGAGACACATTGCCATTAATCCCCCTCAAGACATTCTCCCTTGCTTCAAACACCCTTACCTCAATGTTCTTGCCACCTTCTGAAGCAGTTCTGAAAGTCCTCTTTTGTTACTGTCTTTAGTTGCACTGTCATGGCTGCCTCAGTGTCCTGACTTGATTCAAAGCATTTATCTTTCATTGTCATTTTGAATTTGGGAAAAAGCCAGAAGTCACATGGTGCCAGATCCAGTGAATAAAGTGGATAAGAACACATCATGTTTCTATAAGCCTGCTTTTCCATCAGATGGCATTCGACAGCAGCATTCACCAAATTTTTGATCACACCTTGTAAAGACATTCATGAAAGGACTTCCAGAACTGCTTCACAAACCAACAAGAACAATGGGATAAGTGTGCCTGAAGTGAGGGGAAGTATTTTTAGAGGAGGAGGTTAATGGTAATGTGTCTTTTACTGTAATAATTTTTTAAATTTAAACAGTCACTGTGTATTTTGATCACCCTTTTTATCTTTTCTTGCTTGAATGTCATTAGAAAGAACATTGTAGCATATTTTTTTCTGAAATTAAGACCATTGTATTTGACAGATATCTTCCTGCAATAAAATGAATAGTATTTAATGCATAATTTTTATTGTCTAAAATGGCTGCTCTATACCTTTTCCTCTTAAATTTCCTACATGACACCAACCCATCCCACCTCTCTTCAGCTAATAACTCTGTGTTGTGGTTTGGATATGCTTGGTCCCTCAGAGATTCATGTGCTGAAAGCTTGGTCCCTGGTGTGGTGATATTAAAGTGGTGGAACCTGTGAAAGGTAGAGTCTAGTGGAAGCCAATTACATCATAGGGGTTGTACATTCAAGAATGGATAAATATTGGTCTTGAGAAATAGGTCTGGTCTGGTAGAAGTGTATTAGTTCTCAGAAGAGTGGGTTTTTACTTGAAGAATGTACCTAGTCCCTCCCATTTCTTGCTTCTTGTCTCATCATGCAACCCCTTTTACACTCAGTCTGTTCCTTTTCTGCCTCTCTGCCATCTTGTGATTCGGTCAAGGGGGTCCTTGCCAGGATGCCACTGCTATGTTATTTGGACCTTTCAGCCACTAGGATTGTAAGCTAAATAAATCTCTTCACTTCATAAAATACCTCAGGTATTTCATCATAGCAACACAAAACAGACTAAGACATTCTGTCTCCTTTTTATGAAGAAAATGAAAGAACTCATTTACCTTTCCAAAATAAAGCTACCTATGCACCTTTATCTGTGCCTGTATATGCTGATTTACCTCTGATAACTTGAGTGAAGTCACCTTTCTTTAAGGAAGACAATCCAACCCTCTCTCTTTGGATCCTATTCCCTCCATGGTTTTATCCTCTAATCATACACTTTATCTCCGAAATCATCAATTTCTCCTCTCCTGGATCATTACCACCAGCCCCTGATCCAGCATTGGTATCTTTCATCTCCAACAAACCTAACTTTAGCCCAACATCTCCTCTTAGCTGTAACCCTTCTCCTCTGAATCTCTTCACAGTACTTCTTCAAGAGTGGTTAGGGCTGGGAGTGTAGCTCAGTGGTAAAGCACTTGCTTGTCATACAGAAGGTCTAGGTTCAATCCCCAGCACTGAAAAATTTTTAATTTTTTTGAAAAAGCAAATCTAACTTTAAAAAAGAGTAATATTAATGTGTTGCCTCTATTTCCTTGTTTCAAATCTCCTAATGATTTACATTGCAAACAGGAGATCCCATATGACCCCGCTCTTACCTACTTACTTTGCCTTCCTCATAGCACTCCAGCCACACTAATTTTCCCTCTGTTCTTTGAACACAAAAAAGGTTGTTACCATCCTATGAGCTATGCAATATGTCCCAATCTGCTGTAATGTTCTTCCCCCTAATATTACATGTCTACTATTGCAATCTCACCTCACATTACATCTCTAAGGAAGAAGCATTCCCTGACTCTGTTCCATCACTCCATCCTATTTTGTTTTTCATGGACTACTTATCACTAGCAGCATTTTATAGGTAGGTATTTATTTGATTGGTTCATTGACTATTTACTTCGTGACCCCCTCACTAGACTATAAGCTCTATGAAGGCTAGGATCTTGCTTGTGTCCTTTTCTGCTTTATCCCTAGCACCTGGGAGAATATCTTGCACGTAGACATTCTCAATATATACTGAAGGTGGCATGAAAGACCTCAGACAAGGCAATTAGTTCAGCTGAGAAGAACGAAGAGTGGCTCATTTTGCAAAGAACTTACTCTAGTGGGCCCATCAGAATGCATTTTGTACTCAAAGTGTGGTGGATGGCAAAACTTGTCTTAATATCATTATGACCACTTGGCCACAGGTGTCTTTTAAAATTTTTCAGCCTCCAACTTTCTGTTCCAAATATCTTTTTAATTGTAAATGTAATACAAATCTCTTTCCAATGAAATATTAAAGTTTCAATGCAGCCTTCCACTTGGACAAAGATTCAAAACAGGCCTCAAAATATTGAGAGCATGTCAGCTCTGCAATGTGCCTGCCTCATATCTAAAGTCTACAGATTCCCTTTAATCCATACTATAATTTGGGGCACTTGTCAGAAAACTAAAATCCTTCCTCTCCTGAGGATCACTTGAGTGAAATTTTTAAGAGTTATTTTAAGGGTTTTATTAATTATTAATTCCTCTGGAATATTTAAATCTATGTCTGCACTGTTAAATTGTTGAAAATCAGGTACATGGTCTATGATATACTAGCTATTTATAGAAATTTCTTACAAATTAAACATGTTTCAATATTATACTCTAGCTGAAATATCATGTGTGTACACACATGTATTTAAACACACTCTGTAATCCCAAGCTTTGGACACAGCCCAAAACTGTCATATCAGTCATATCTGCATTCCAAGTTAAAAGGTGAAGTCAGCTCTAATAAGAGATATCAAGTCTATCATGTTGATAGGAGGTATAATCCAGATCTGAGGAGACTTTGATCCTTGACAAATTCCACCTAGACAAGGAAGCAAATCCTTTGCCAACTGCAAACGACAATGTCACCACTCAAACTCACAAGTGCAAAAATACAACATTTTGAGTCTTTAGTGGAAAAATTCTAAATCTAGAAATTTATGCTGTGATGTTATGTTCTTCTGTGCCTCTTTCTCCTTCTGGATTTACGTTTGATTCCATGTGTCTTTATTTCTGGAGCTCTTTACTCTGTGTTGTGTTTTTGTAGGAATCTCCATGTACTGTATATTGGTAGGTCTGTGCTTATCACATCCATCTGCAGCCCACGCCTCCCCAATTCTTTAGCCTCTCTTACCTGACCTAAGTACAAAGCCAATGAATATTTACTGATTTTCACATTTGTCAGCATGGCTAAAAATATGCAGAGATTTGTGGATTATCTAGTAGTTGTGAAACTACTAGGTTCTCCTGGAAGTTTGTATGCAACTTTACTTCTTTTTAAGTTTTACTTATTTACTTACTTTTTGCAGTGCTGAGGATGGAACCTAGGGTTTTGCACTTGCTAGGCAAGCACTCTACCGCTGAGCTACACCACCAACTCTTCCCTGAAGGTTCGTAAAAGTAGTAGAATCACAACCCAAACTGTACCTAGAAGAATACTATACAGTAAACATGTTCAAGGAAGTCTACTTATTGGATTAGGTATTTTTAATTGCAGTATCAGGACTCACTCTATGGCAGTTGGCCATACACCTGGGTGCATAATCTGTACACCCAAAGTGGGTGTGAAGAGCATAGACAGGAGTACACAAACCAGAAGGGCATAAGAGCTCTCAAGGCCAGAGAAAGCAACTCAACAGCTTGGCTAAAATGTTTCTAATATTAGTTACCTATCAGTTCAGAAACATCAATATAAATGAAGACTGGTTTATTCAAAACAAGGAATGGACTCTATATTCCAACTGCTAGTCAAGAAAAAAAATGAAATAAAAATCACCTTCTTAGAAAATATAATTTAGTTAAAAACACCAGAAAAAGGTTTGCCGTTGCTAGTAATTAAAAATGAAAAACAATCATTTTACTTCTTAAAGAAAGATTGAACAAAGGGGATCATATTAAATGCTCCCAACAGTGTGATTAAACAAAGCTGGCTGAAAAAGTAATTGGAAAAGCTCTTGAGAAAAGTAATTTAGCAGTATCTGTCAAAAACTTTAAACTCCTCATATTTTCAAATCAGAAATTATTATTTTATGATTCAATTTTAAATAAATAATACCAAATATGGGAAAAAGTAATTATCTCTAAAGATGTCTAGTGGAATGTCATTTATAATAAAACCACACACATAATAGATAATGTTCTATAGTCTGGTATTAGTTAAGTAAATTATGAGATGCCTTATTTGATGTTACTTAAATTATACTCATAAAGACTGTAATAATATGGAAAAGGTTTTATTATAATATCAGGTCAAAAGATATGAAATTGTGTCTATAAAATGACTATAAATATAAATGTGTGTGCATTTGTGCATATGTGCGCGCTCACACACACACACACACAAAAACCCCAAACAAATGTATGAAAAAAGGCTGGAAGAAAATATACTCAGATGTTAAGAGTAGTTGTCTTTTAAAAGTAGGAGTTTAAAATAAACAATAAAATAATTTACCCAGGGGCTTGTATGTAGCTCAATGGGAGAGTGCCTGCTTAGCCTGTGCCCCCCTGAGTTCCATCCCCAGCCACACACACACACACACACACACACACACACACACACACAATCTAGAATTAGTCCCCAAACCCCTATTTAGTCATGATAATACCATGTGCAATTTCATTTACTGGACCATTTCCAGGATTCTCTCTATAAATAATCAACTTTTCTTTATATATTTATACTTTTTAGAGACTCAAATTAAGCATTTAGAGTCACATAATTGCAAAGTGTCACTATAAATCACAGTCCATCTTCCTTTATATTGCCACTAATGCTATTTAAGAAAAAATTGACTGTAAGTAAATTAGTAGAAATGCTTTTCTAAAGGTCAACTGTATATCAACTTAAATAAAAATAAATTCAACTACTTGATATTTTATGAAATTTACTTCAATTACAACCTAACGAGCAGATTGGGGAATATTGAGAAGAATGCACATTATTGTCTCAAGACTAGGGAGCTGTTTCCCTTAATTGCTTTTTCTTTCACACAACCAATATATCTTTATTAGATTACACTGTAAACTTCGGAATTTAATAACATCGTGAATATATTGTGCTTTCTAAACTTCTGAATGCAATGGAATTACTATTCGCAAATTAAGGAATTGAATTTGGCATCACTATTTATAACTCCAGAAAATACTTATTGCATGTTAAATATATAATAGCTAAATATATGTATAGCTAAATATATATATAAATATATATATATAAATATAAATAGCTAAATATATATATAAATACTCATGTAAATATACATATTATAAACATATATGCATATACTTAAATATTTTCTTTAATCCAGGTTTTCGTGTGAATGTTGGGACATTTTATTTTGTAAATATAAATATATATGCAACATACATATACACATATACTATCTGTATATATAGTCATTTTTAGTGATTAATATGTTTGACCTTCATTGGCCTCAAGAGTGTCATTAATGAATGGAAAAGTAAAATGTGTCAGAATTTCAATTTAATTTGCATTTCATTTCTGGAAGCTTACCTTCTTTCATGATAATCCCTAGGAATACCCAAAGTCAGGGCATGATCCAGCAAATAATCACTTCAAACAATGGATGGATAAACAGTGCTTTGATAAATGGGTTTAACCTTCCAAATATGAGAGCAAACATGAGAACTTATTTGGACTTTGGGATTAGCTACCCAGAGGAGATTTATGTTTGATTATCAATTCAACATTTAAGATGACACAAAGTCAGCTTTTAAAAGATGGGAATGGTGTGGTTTGGCAGGGTTCACTGATCCCAGGCCTCTTGCCTCTCCTTAGCCTGTGGAAGGCTGAATCAGGTCAGAACTGGGTCAGCCTTGGGGCAGCATCTTGCTTGAAGAAGCTAAACTGGCTAAGCATTTTGTCGAAGGATCTCTTTCAGCCCCACCCATCTGGGAAATGCATACTGGAGAAGAGGACAACCCAGTAAGCCAGGCACCTCACCCTCTTCCCAGAAAGCAATAGTGATTTTTTCACAGTGCACTTGCACTGTGAGGAATCCAATAAATCACTGCAGATCATATTTTTAAATCTTTTCATAGTAGGACCTCCTACTTTCTTTCTTTTTTTTTTTTTTTTTTGTATCAGAGATAGAACTCAGGACCTTGCTCTTTCAAGGCAGGCACCGGAACCACTGAGCTAAATCCCTGGCCCATATTTTTAAATCTTAAGATGATCCTCAAAAGGTTAAACATAGAGTTACCATATGACCTAGCACTTTTACCCCAGGACTATACCCAAGAGAAATAAAAACATGTCCACACAAAAACTTCCATATACATGTTCATGTCAGCACCATTCATAATATCTAAAAAGTAGAAACTCCTCAAATGTCCATCAACTAATGATAACATAAACGAGTTATGTTTTATCCAGACAATGGAGTAATAATTCAGCCTTAAAAATGAATGAAGTACTGATACAGGGGTATCTGGTTCGTGAATGCTTCTGTTTGTGAATAGTTTGGTTTGCAAACAAAAGCATTCACCTGGGTGTGGTGGTGAACCCCCTGTAGTCCCAGCACTCAGGAGGCTGAGGCAGGAGGACTGCCGTAAGTTCAAGGCAAGCCTGGGCTACACAGTGAGTTCAGGGCCAACCTGAACTATGTAGTGAGACCCTGTCTCAAAAAATGAAAAATAAAAATCATTTGGCAAAATTTTGTTCTTTTTGTAAACTCTGCATCAGGTGACAAACATGACTGCAGCCACCTTTCCTGCACAAACACAAATGTGATCATCTTTTCCAAAATCATGGAATAAATTAAGCTCATGAACTGAGGTACATGCTACCACACAAGTGAACCTTGAAAACAACTAAGTCAAGTGAAAGAAGCCAGGCAAAAAATGTCACTTATTTTAAGATTCCACTTATATGAAATGTCCAGCATAGGCAAATCTATAGAGACAGAAAGTGGATTAGTGGTTGCCAAGGATGTGGTGGTGATGAGGAATGGGGAAGAACTGCTAATGAGTACAGAATCTTTTTAGGGAAACAAAATTATATTAAAAAATTACATTGGCATGATGATCGCATGATTATTTGACTACAGGAAAAAACTCAAGGAATTGGGCACTTTAAATGAGTGAAATGCATAGAATGTGAATGATATGTCAACCAAACTACTATTTAAAAATCCTAAGATTAAACTTTTGGAACCTAATAAGGTTAATTATCATTATTATTATAACTTTTTAAGTTACTTGGAGGTTTTAATGAGATAGGCTGCAGCAGGTGTTGATAAAGGCCCATCCATATTCCCTCTTCCTGCACTTTTATAGGTCACCATTGGTTCTTGGAGCCCAAAGCCTTTTTGTCTGGCTGCGGGCACCACTGAGCTCATTAAATCTTGCAGCTCCCTTACACCTCACTGGGGATAACTGAGGAGGATCCTACAGTGTGTCCCCATTCCCCAATAGGGTTGAGGTTGGAAAATAAGCCCTTTCTTCATTTACTTTCTTGCCCACCCTGCCTCTCTAAGCTCACCTCCAAAATACATGACTTGCATTCAAATCCTTGTCTCAGGATCTGCTTCCAGGAGAACTCAAACCAAGATGCATTTTGCCCTTTCTTCTCAAATAATATTCCTATCTTGCCTTACTAGAAAGATCTGAAACAATGGCTGGTCATTGAAACATTTCTGTGGTTCTCTGTTTGGCCAACACGGAGAGACAGATGTAGAATTAGATTTTGTTGATTTGTGTTGACAACTAACACTGAGTTGCCCTATATCATCATAATAGCTGCAGGGTATCTTTTGAAGGATTGAATCCTCAGACCAGACTGCATGGGAAAAGTGGTAGCCTTGGGAACAGGGGTCTCTGGAACCACTGCCTCCCACTGGAACACAAACCAGGAGATTTTGAGGCCATGGTTTACCAGTGTAGCAGAGCAATTGAATGGGCAACTGCAGCATTTCTGGCCTGTGGAGTCATCAGCAAGGATTTCAGGGGATCAGAGCAGGGACCAAGGCTGGCAGAGACTAGCACGTGGAGTATTAGTGAGGAGGAAAGCCTCTGTATTCTATAGGATTTAGTCTGAATGATGGCCCTACTCAGAGGGACACAAAAGTGTATGTCATGGAAGTACTTCCATCGGTGTATTGAAAACACACATTAGGACACCTTGTTGGGACTCCCACATGCAACATTTTTGCTAAAGCTTGGTGGCAACAGTCAGATCCTTTCTGAGAACAATGAGCCATATGTGTTAGCAAAAACACCAACCAACAAACAAAAAACTTATGATAGACATAAAGATATATGACCATTTTATTTGAAGTATTTTATTTTCCAATTATGTCATCCTCCTAGTGTATATTTTAAATGACTTCCCTAATCTGAAGCCCTTGGGACCAAATACATTTCACACTGATGAATTTTTCAGATTTGAGAGAGACAACACAGTGTGTGTGTGCGTGTTATGTAATAGCCCTAGTGAGAACTGAGAAAAACACCTGTAACTACCTGCATTATTATATCTGCAATAAAATAATACATGACTAGTCACCAACTAGACATCAGTTATGGTCAAGTTTTGCTGAGAATCCAGAAAATACTGTTAATTTTCAGAGCTCTGGGAGTTTAGAAAATGCAGATAAGGAGCTGTGGACTGTATTATGGTAGACTACAGGCGCAGTTGCCATCAAATAGTTGCTGAGAACATGGATGTTAAAACTGGGACAAAACAACTCAGGGAAAGTGAGGATGCCCCCTTATATATAAATATATTATATATAATATAAAAATATTATATATATAATATTTATATAATTTACCTAATATTTATATATAAATAATATAAATATATATAAATATTATGTATATATAAACGAAGTTTTCCTGGCCAACTAAGTGGTTTCAAAGCAATTGTAACTAAAACACACCCTTTATTTCACCATAATGACTACATTAAATTAACTCAGAAAAATGACAACATAGAAGGGCCCCAATACAATTTAATCCCAGGGTTCTAAATTTATTTTTCAAAGAAAGATTTAGTGAGGCGTTCAATGTTTATTGTGAACCTACTATGTACCAGGCACAGTGCAGATGGCAAAGAAGACAGACACAGTGCCTGCCATCCTGAACATTAGAGTAGGGCGGGCAGAGAAGATGCAGAACAAAGTACCACAGGAAGGCAGAACAGGGGGAAGCAATATAGTTTGTACAGGCTGTCCAGCAAAGAGTCCAAAACAAGTGAATTCTCAAATAAATTCAAAAGGGTGATGAAAAGTTACCTCAGTTAGGGAAGGGAAGGAAGAGAGCTAGGAAGCGATTCCATGTGGGAAAAGAGCAAGTAAACAGGCCAGAGACTGTGGTAGATTGCTTGAGAATTTGAAAGTGGCCAAGGTGGATGCAGAGGCAAAGGAAGAAAGTGGCAGGAGATGAAACTTCCGAGACAGATGGCAGCCAGGTCTGCCGTGTTTCTCAGCCACAATCATCATTTAAGACTTTATTCTGGGGTTCATAGGAGGCCACTGTAGAGTTGAAAGCAGAGAAGTAACCTCAGCCGCCTGACATTTTAGAAAAGCTGCCCTTTTAGGAGAAGAGTACCGAAGGCCACATACCAGGCTGGTAACATGGATTATTTCAAGAGAGAGAGGATGGAGAAAAGGTCAACAAATACAATAATTCGCTTTGGCTTTGAATAATCATTTGCTTCACTTCTGACAATAATTTGTTTTGTTACTTTAAAAAATTCCATTAGAAACAAATTGTTCTCATTTAGTGTAAGAATGAATTAGATAGATGAACCTTGACAATAATGTGCTAAGTGAAATAAGCCAGACACAACAGGGGAAATCCAGTATAATTGCACTCATCTAAGGACCTAGAGCAGTAAAATTCATAGAGATGGAAAGGAGAATGGTGGTTGTTAGAGGATGCAGGGAAGGAGAAATAGAGTCAGTGTTTAAAGAGTATAGAATTTCTTCTTGGGAAGAAGAAAACGTTCTGGAAATGGATGATGGTGATGGTTGTATGTCAATCTGAATGTACATAATGCCACTGAACTGTATACTCAGAAACAGTTAAAGTGACAGATTTCATTTTATGTGTATTTGACACATATAAAAAATATAGAGAATGGGCTGGAGAAGAGCTGGACCAAAACGATGGGATATAAATGAAAAGATTCTGTCAAACACTGTGGAGCCTCTGATCCAGAAGGGGCCTGGACAGGTAAGGTAGACAGGCTGGAGGTTTTTGAAACTAGAACTAATAGGATTTTAGAAATGATAAAAGAAGGGCCAGGGATTTAGCTCAGTGGTTCGGCCGCCTGCCTTGCAAGTGCAAGGTCCTGAGTTCGATCCCTGATATCAAAAAGCAAAAAAAGAAAGAAATGATAAAAGAAGACAAGAAGAATGTATCTAGAGTAGTTGTGTCTTGGTTTGAGTTGATCTAAAGCAGATCCTGAGAGAAGGATTTGGGCGCACAACTAGTTTGTTTGGGAGGTGATCTCAAGAAACCCTAGTAGGAGTCTGAGGAGGGGAGACAAAGGAAGGCAGCCAATAAAGGGGACAGTGTCGAGTGGGTCACCACTGTGAGCAACTGTGGAGACAACTGGGAGACAATGTGAAATATGTCTCAGTATTCTATGTAAGAAGGGAGGAAGCTGGGTTACTTACACATCAAATCATGTCAGTCACATGCTGTCAACTGCCCCTGGGGAATAGTAAGCCCACTCTCACTGCTGGCCTGTCCTAAATATGAGCTAAGGGTACTCCGGGAGCAGAGAAAGACATAAGGCAAAGACATGCAGCAACAGAAGCCGTCAAGTCCTCAAGTCTGAAAATGAGTGCCAAGAGGAAGGGGCGGGACCCCTTCAATGTCAGCCACAAACGTCAAGACTCTTGGCTTGAAAATGGGACTGAGGATGGTTCCACTTCCTGAAACAGGAAACCCTGGAGGCGAAGCAAGTAGGAATGGGCAAAGGAAGAGAGCTGGCAATGGCAACAGAAGAACAGCTAGAGATTTCAAAGGGAAGCAGGAAGTGGTCCTATCATGACAGTGATGAGGAGTAGTCATCTTTTGAATGCCCAATGTATACATAGCATGAGAAGCTGGAAAAACTTTTCTTAGACTGCGAGAACTACTTTGGAAGGCAGTAGCAGTAAAATCACAGTGCTGTACCATACCCCAGGCTTCAAAAGCCAGTGATGGAGAAAACAATATTCAACTAGACAGAAGTGTGAAATAAAATAAGCTCTCAATAGGTTTCCACCCTTCATCTCTTTCTGATCTTCCACACTTAATGTATGAATTATTTAAAAAATTATTCACATAGCATCTTATAGGAAAAATGTTTTTGTTAAGAGAAAAAAACTATATTGCCTTTCTTATCAGGACTATAAGAATTATATGTAACCAAGGTCCATTAGAAATACCAGGCAGATATTATTACTATAATTTGCCATGCATTTTATTTCTTCACACACAGCTGCAATTATTTCTGCAGCAAGACTGAATAAGCTCTTACTTTAGAAATTACCTCCAGACATCATTTTTCAATGTCACTGAAGTCTTCAACCACTGTATTTGAAAAATGTTGAAAAACAGCACTAAAATCTTATTTATAGACTACATTAATCTGAAGACTAGTTTAAATTCTATGTGCTAATGTGTTTTTAAATCCCTGTTTTCAAAGAAAAAGTATTCAAACATCTTACACTAACATACTTCCTGGAAATTGAAAAATCACTAGGGCTTTTAATTTGAAAGACTGGCTTTAAGTTTATTCTGAAGCAATCTCTCTTTCAAAAAAATTAATGTATGGGGAAGGGAGCTAGACTTAAAAGATGGATGTTTGCTGAAATATATCTTTAAAAGAAGCCAGTAGGAGGGAAAAAAGTGCTTTCTTACTTTTACCAGTTTCTTCTAGTTTTCTGCTCACAAGCTAAAATAAAGCTAGCACAAGTCCCAAATGATTTTTCTTTATAAAAAAAACTGCTTTTTGCCTTTCCTATCTTTCTGTCATCTCAATCTCTTTGTACTTTTTCCTATTTCTCAGACCTGTCCACTGGAACCTCAGTACTATGGACTAGAAGACTGATTTATCTATAGAAAATTCATTTTCCCCAGGGACACATTCTCCACATAATTAAAGAGAAAAGAACTAGGGGCGAATAGCAGAACACACACAGTGCATTTTGGATGCTCTGCCTTTTATCAAGTAGGACCACATGATTTCCTTTCAGACACTGACTGCTCCTTTTTACAGCCCAATTCTTTTTTTTTTTTTTTTTTTTTTTTTGGTACTGGGGATCGAACTTGGGTCCTTGAGCTTGTGAGGCAGGCAGCGGAACCACTGAGCTAAATCCCCGGCCCTCAGCCCAATTCTTGATAGCATAAAAGGCATGTCGGATAGTCTACTTACCTCTCCTAAGCCAGAAATATCACATCACCTAGGAGTAAAATTTTTACAAAGCTAACGGAGGACAGAGCACTTGGAAACCAAAACCAAAGTGATCTTAGCATCCTTTCTGACTTTGTCCACAGGTAAGCTTTTTCATGGCACCAAGAGGCTTCTTTCATTTGAAAAGTACATTTTTGTGCCTGAGCCAATAATAAATAGGCATAGGAAATGTAATTTCACATCACCCTGTGTGCGTGTGTGTGTGTGTGTGTGTGTGTGTGTGTGTGTGTGCGCGTGTGTAGCTGGAACTGTTTCCTAATTGTTCATTCCTAGTATCTAGCATGTGAAAGGCATTCAGTTAATGTTCTCTAAATGGAAAGACTAGTGGCAGACAGAAAGATAGAATGGCATGCTGCCAGCCAAGATTCAAGTGGACAGTATATATAAGAGCCTGGATCACCGAATCAAAAAACATCCCACAGGCTGGGCACAGTGGTGCATGCCTGTAATCCCAGCACTCAGGAGGCTGAGGCAGGAGAATCACCAAGAGTTCAAGGCCTGCCTGAAATACATAGTGAGACCCTGTCTCAAGCAACAACAAACTCTACAATTTTCTTTTACAGACATGCCCATAAATAATGTGCCTTTTCTTTTTCAGTCTGATAATAGAAATCTCAAGGTGCTACACAGTATGATACTACTAGTCTAGCTTTATTAGGTTTGCTTTAGTAGGGCATGGGAACAACAGGACCCCCTCCCCATGGTTTGCTATGTAATACAACAAAGTGCTATCCCTGCTGGACTTCAAATAATGCCGTTGCCAGTGACGGTGGTGCAGCCTATAATCCCAGCACTGGGGAGGCTGAGGCACAAGGATCACTGTGAGTTCTAGTCCAGCCTGGGCTATGCTGAATTATATAGTCTCTGCCTTTTTCTATGTTTTTCTTATCATCTTTAGGAATACGAGCTGGTAGGTAAAATCTATCTTTGCCTCCCAGCCTCTTCACACTGCTGGACCCTGAGTACCTGCCATAGGTCTCCTCCCCATCCAGCTGTACGTCACTTGCTTATACTCAAATTGAGGAGTAATCCTTCCCAGTGATTGCATGTAATTTTAACACAAACAGCTATTTAGAATCTTCAGGACCCAAACTGCATGATTCCTGCTGTTTTTCAGTCTAGCACAGAGGCCTATGAGACATCTCTACACTTAGACCTGCACTGTTGTCTCCTTGGTCTAACTACAAAATTAATAGTTGGTTAGTATTTTCCAAAGGACATTATTTTTCTGGTTCTTAAATCATTTGCTGACTCTCACATAGGTTTATATCTCAGAACAAGCAGATTCAAAATGTTACAGATGGGGACTTGGGGTCCATCTTAGTGTAGAGCGCATGTTTAGCATGCACCTGGCCATAGGTTCCAATCCCCAGCAATGAAACAAAGAAAAAAAGGAAGAAAATGTTATGGTCATTTCCAAGGAGCACAATCAAAAGGTTAACTGTCAAAATCCTACCATGTACTCCCTCACAGTCATGATCATCTATTCTTCTAGCTTACTTGCTCAAATCCCTCTAAGCGGACATCTTTTAGCCAAAGACCTTTGACCTATTCACCTCTCCACTTGAACCTACCAACCAGCTAGTTCCTTCACAGCTTCTCACTCCCTTGTCTATCTGGGATTCTATTGTCCATTTTTACAATCATTCAACTCCCTGGGAGAAACCCTATAGAAAGCTGCATAAAAGGGTGGAAGGATTAGGGAAAAAACAGAGGTGTGAACCAACAGTGCTATTTTCCCAAGAACCCAGAATGTGAGCCAGATCCAAACTGGTGGCCTGGAATCAAAGGATGGCCACTGACCTTTTCTATCCAGTCTTCAGAGTTTAGGGTTGTCTCATCCTTTCTCCCTTAGGTACACTGCCACAAATGTCTCCAATAAAGGAAGAAATCTATATTTGTAGCACTTTCAAATCAAAGGTCATGAATCTTAGTTCTGAAACATCCCACATACTGGGACAGTGGTGCATACACATAATGCCAGTATTCTGGGAGGCTGAGGCAGAAGGATCGAAATTTCTAGTCTAGCCTGGGCAACTTATTGACTTAGCAAAATCCTGTCTCAACATAAAAATAAAAAAGGGCTGGCCATGTAGCTCAGTGCAAAGGCCCTGGGCTTGAGCTCCAGTATAGCAAATAAAAACAAAAAAAATACAAATTAAAAAAAAAAGCCCATGGAATGGTGAGAGAAAAAGTGAATTTCCTGGAACATGTTTGGGTCAATGTAGTGATCAGCTCTCAGAGCCTCCAAATAGAGGTTATTAGGGATGGATGAGGCTAAGCACCCTTCTTGGGCCCTGTTGGCCTCTTACATCCTGGGAGAGAAAGGCCATGTCCTTTAATGGCCTCCACCTTCAACTGGCTGAAGCTTCGCGCTCACATCTTGTGACACGTTGAGCAAAAATACTCTTCAATTACTGTCTGTCTAGATTAGAGTCCCTCGCAAGCAGCCTTGGAGAGAGATTTGCATGTAGAAGCTTTACCGGAGTTCAACATGTATAGTAGAGAAGGAAAGGAAGCACTGACCAGAGGAGGAGTTGAACTGAAATGCAGTCATAGCAGGGAAATCCATAAATCCTGTAGGGAGCCCTGAAGCTGAGATGGCCCTTCAGAGTTATCCTGGATTGAGGTAAGGAGATCAGACCCTCATGCCCCCATATTTGTTGCAGGAGGCCTCCAAGGAAAGGGGATGCCCTTGAGTGAATCAGTTCACTTCAGTCAAGGGCAATTTCCAGAGAAAGTCTCAACAGTGAGTTCACAACAACTCTCAGCAGGTCCTGAAGGGGACTCCAGCAGCCTACCACAATATCCACTACACTGCCATCTTAGGGTCAACAGTAAAAAGAGCAAAGCTGAAATTTCAATACCCTATGTATGTTACAGCATAGATTTAAATATCAGTCACTTAAAGCTATATATGTAGGAAGTGTATTTGAACTGGCTGGTAATCTCTCTAATAAATCCTTCTGCTAAATCTTCCCTCAGGATCTCTGATGCACTTGGTGTGAAGCTGCCATCTTTTCTGTTTCTTCTAATCCAGATAAACATGACTTTCTCAGTGCCCTCCACCCCTCAGGGCATTCACCTGTATTTGTCTGCTTCCTTCTGCTTAATGTACCCCTCAAAGGTGGGCATATGTACTACCCCTGTTTATATCTTCACACCTAGCCCACCATTTGGTAAATAGTGCCCTGGATTAGGGTTTCTAAATAAATAGGTGAATGAATGAATCAACTAATCAGACTTATTTTTCTTCTCTGTAGAAACAAGGTAGGAAAACACATTTGATGAAATGAGGACAACTCATTTTAGAGCACGCCTTTATGTGTGCTTATCATCAGTGCTTCCAAAGGCTGTTTGATTTTGACTAGCTGGCACACCATAAAAGGGCTATTCTGAAACAGTACAGGTCTCCTAAATAAACTAAAATCTGTCACAGGATTTGAATGCAAACTAGAGAGGAAATTAAAATGTAAAACATGAAACAGCTGTTTGATCAGCTGTTACAATAGGCTGTGGACAAAGGCTATATTTATGTCTTATCTAGATGGATAAAAATAATTACTCATAGAAAATGGCTGGTTGCAGGGCTATTTTCTTTTCTACACTGAAACACAACAGTCATCTAATTAATGATGCCAAACTTCTAGAGTCACAGGATAAATAGTAATCAATAAATTAAACAGTGCTATAAAATATATATTCCCAGTAAGTAATGGTAATCATAAGGTAATTACTGCAAAAGCCATTGCCTGAATGTTGTAGAGAGAAGTTGCTACCACCATCAATGAATTACAACTATGAAATAGTGAAAAATCACGGTTTTCTTTGTGCTATGCTGGAGGTAGGGGAAATGTTGATTTCCTATTGAAATGGCCATTATTAAAATTCTACCATAAAGTAAATTGGTAAAATTTGCCTGGGACGATAACTTTGCAATAATTATTAAATGCCTTAAAACAATTCCCAAAATATCCAAAAGAAATAATCACAATTATGCACAAAAATTTCAGCTCAAACTAGCTTTGTTTAAAATAGCAGAAATTTGGGAAAAACACAAATGTTCAACAATTGGAGACTATGTATACAAGTTGAAATACAATCATACGAAGTGATATTAAAAAGTCATCATGATCGTATGGGAAAAGAGCATTTAAGGCATGGGTAAACATTTATAATATCTTACTATTCATTTTAAAAAGGATTCTAGTTGAGCACGGTAAGTGGTAGTGAGTATGGTAATATGATTTGCACAAAGAAATATAGATGGCGATAGTAAGGGTAGTTAGTTTTTGTGTGGCTCCATTTGGATAGTTTTCATTTTCTTCTTGCCATTTTCTGTGATCTATAGATTTTACAGTGAATATGTATTATTTATGCAACTTATGATATTAAAAACATTCCCACCTCTCTAAAAAATCCTTCAAACATTACATCATCAAAATGGATGCAACTGCATCTTTTGTTTATATCAGTGGGCTTTCTTCTTCAAGACTTTTGAGAGATTTTTTGTTACTAATTAATTTGGTTGCTGGTTTTCTACTAACCCTTCTGAAAAAGATGACCTGTTGGATAAGAAGAGCTCCTCCAAAGAGCTGGATGCTTTAATGTAGAAAATTGGAAAATAACTCAAAGAAGTGTGATATAATTAAAAACATAATTATAAAGACACAATTTAAAACAGAAACACAACTGAGAACACTGGAACAAAATGTAGCCCCAAGTCCAAAAGATGAAATCAGGATTCCAGATTCAATATGAAAAAATCATTAGAAATGTTGGAGAAGATAATCAAAAGGGGGGATTATTTACAATGGAAGGACAGCAAATAAAACTAAGAATCTGTTAGGTCACCTTCACCACTGTGCAATTCTGATGAATGTTGATGAGCAGCAAGCCAAAATAAAAGCCAGAAGACTAACATAAGATCAAGAGCTTACACTTCAGGAATGAAGTGGAAATTAACTAGACAATGACATTTAAGATGCCATTTAACAGAGACTATGGTGAGAGGACTAAAATTTAAAAGGTCAGACCTACCTGAAGACTCATTCTGATTGTGCACCCTCTGTCACAAAAGGTTTCAATGACAGTTTTTATAGAAAAATAGGATAAGCTATTCAGTGTTAGAGACTACCCAAGATATGTGTTTATCATTTACTAATCAGGGTCACTGTCCTTAAGAAGAAAACCTCTTTCTTTAAAAAAAAAAAAAAGAAGAAGAAGAAGAAAGAAAATTATAAATACAGTCAAGTCCTTCAATTCCAATTACAAAACTTTAGCAGAAAAAACATTAATTATTGTTTGTGATACTTCTTTTCTGGGTTGGAGCTCAGCAAAATAGTGAAGAAAGCAGTGTGTCTTTGAAAACGTCCTTTTATCCACTCTTGCCTCTTTCCCTACCCTCTTTCTCTTGAAAACTCCTTTAGGCATTAAGGATTATCTGATTCACTGCAATTAGATGGTCATCTCTAGCCTGTTCTTGAATTTCTATCCATTTCTTGGCTTCCTTGGCAATCAGGCTCACAACCACCCACCCCTATGTTTATAGCATCCATTTTCAATGGCTCCCTATTTTCAACCACAGAAAGACCTAACTTCTCACTCCCTTTTTTAGTATCTTACTTTCTGATCTTGCCTTCCTTCTACTACTTTATTACTCATTTCTCTTTATCCTTTTATTCTAGATGTGCTGGACTTCCTGCTATATCATATAAATATAAACATCGCCTACTAACTGGAATCTCTGGCCCTATCATTTACATTTTTTTGTATACATCTTTAATCCTCTCTTTTCTTCTCCATCCACCCAAACCTGGACTGCTCTTCAGGATCCAATAAATTCCATTCCTTGGGCTTGGCAGTGTAGTTCAGTGGTAGTACACCAAAGACCTTGTGTTCCATCACCAACACTGCAAAATTAATTATTTAATTTAATTCCACTCCCTTGATAAGACCTTCGAGTCTCCCTGGCCTGGAGGCGGGCAATGGTGGCCAAAACCTTGATAAGACCTTTTCTGACTCCAGGGATCTTCAGTGATGTCTTCTAACTTGTAGTGGTTTGGACCTGGAATATGCCCCCAAAGCTACATGAGCCCAAAGGCAGAACTGGTGATTGCATTATGGAGGCACTGCAGCTGAGTTGCTATTGGAAGCTGGGTCCTGACATACAAGGGTATATCTCCTGCCCCAGCTCCTCCCTTCTCCCTTTGCTTCCTAGCCACCATGATGTGTGCAATTTTTACTCCACCCAGGCCCTTCCACCATGCTGTTCCTGCCTTAGAACCAGCTAACCATGGACTGAGAACATAAGCCAAAATAAACCCCTCTTTTAGATTGTGTCAGGTATTTTGTCCCAGCAATGAGAAAGTGCTTAAGACATATTTTGACTTAAGTACTTAAGACTCCAGGAGTGGAGTCATTGCTAGGAAAGATGCCAAGTACTTTGCATCAGGACAATAGGAAAGATGCCTTGAGGGTATCTTAAGATTAACAAGACCCCATCCATCACAAGTTCAAGAGCATAAAACTAAAAAGCTTTCATTTGAGAAGAGAATCCCTTGGTCCCCTGCTCATAAAAAAGGCACATAGGGAATTGATTCTTCAGGATTTGTTTCACAGTGCTCAGCAATCCAGGCATCCCAAGACCTCTGCAGCCATGATACAAGGAGGCTTGGTTACTATTTGAGCTAGCACCAGACCTTAGCATCATCCACATGGTGCTGGTTTTACAGGCATGCAGAATGCAAGAGTTTTGGGGTCAGGGAGGCTTCTACCCAGATTTCAGAGGGCTTGGGAGGCCAGGTAGTGAGTGAAGCTGTGATAGTGAAGCAACAAATGCAGGAATTTGGAGAAGCCAAGCATGTAGAATGTCTGTTGAGGAAAGCCAGTCAGTGAGCAAAGCCAGCCCATGAGAGAAGCCTACAACCAGCAATGCTGTAAGCACAGAGCTGTCCAAGCCCCTTAGAATTTACATCTTGTCACATCTTGACTCAGATGCAGGACACGGAACTACAAGATTTAATGTTTGCCCTGCTGGGTTTCAGTCTTGCATTGGTCCCATTCCTTTCTATCTCCCATTTCTCCCTTTAGAATGGGAATATTTACCCTGTGCCATTGTATGTTGGCAGTGTTTAACTTTCTTTTTTTATTTTTACTGCAGCTCACAGCTAAGAGTTCGAACTGAGTCTCAGAGAAGACTTTGGACTTGGACTTGTTAACAATGCTGAAACCATTAAGACTTTGGACTTGGACTTGTTAACAATGCTGAAACCATTAAGACTTTGATAACTCTTACAGATGGACTAAATGCATTTTGCATAAAGAGATGTGAATGAGTCTTCTGTGAGCCAGAGGTGGAATGTTGTGGTTTGAATCTGGAATGTCCTCCCAAAGCCTCATATGCTCAGAAGTGGGGCTTGCGGAAGGTGATTGGATTATGGGGGTCTACAGCTGAGCTGCTGTTAGGAGGTGGGGCCTGGTTGGGTGAGGCAGGCCATTCAGGGTATGACCTGGAAGAGTATGTCTCCCTCCCCAGCTCCTGCCTTCTCTCTCTGCTTCCTGACCACCATGATGAAAGCAGCTTTTCTTCTGCCCAGGCCCTTACACTATGCCTTGGAGCCAGCCAACCACGGACTGAAAATGTGAGCCAAAATAAACCTCTTCTCCTTTAAGTTGTGTTAGGTATTTTGTCCCAGCAATAAGAAAGTGACTAAGATATAACGTAAGGTTTGGGTCTCCCAGTTCAGAATTCAATTATATATTATTTTTTACTGTTCCTTATTGTTTCTATGTGCTAGTCTTGTGTCTCGAACTGCATTTTAGGTTTCCTGAGGGTAAGAACTTGGTCTTACTCTTTTTCTGTACCTCCCTTCAATAAATAAATACATGCTGACTTTGGAAACATTTTTAACTGGGGCTTGCCTTTCTATATCTTCATTTACTGAGTTAACTGCAGGGACCAAAGATGGATCCATTTGTGAAGATGAAAGTAGGAAACAGCATATCCAAAGTATTACTGATTTTTACCTCCTACCCAGCACCGTTTGTCAGATTGCATTTCCTCCTAAGGTTGAAGGTTCATCTCTCAGGAGAGTAAATTTATTCAAAAGAAGTAGCTATGAGGGCCAGGGATGTAGCTCAGTGGTGCCGCACCTGCCTGGCAAGCACAAGATTCTGAGTTCAATCCCCACCCCAGTACTGAAAAAAAAAGTAGCTATGAGCTAGAGCCAGCTTTTTGGCCTCTCTATGTCTGTTTTCTCTTACATATAAAAGTAGGTAAAATGCTTTCATTTTCAGACACCAATGATCTATTGGTGAAAAAAACAATTTAGCTTAGAAGAAGTTTGTCACATGTAAGTTCAAAATCAGGAAGGAATTCTACACCCTTAGATCCCTTAAGGGACATATCTTTTATACAGACACATTATCAATATTCTAAGTGTAACACACTTGAAGCTTTTGTAAAATGGTAATGCTGCACGTTTAACCAGAGTAAATCTCCAGAGCATTCTGTTATGGGAATAAAATCACTACTTCTTCAGACACACAGTACATCTGAATGTGGCCTCTTGTTTGGCTCACTTTTTGGATCAAGAAGGGTATTTAATCTTCCAAGTTTCCAGAGTCCCTTCAGTGAAGCATCACCCAGCGACTTGTAAAAATGACAGTTAGTGTTTATTAATGTCATGGAGTTAGCCCCAGGACCATTCTCACACTTTTATAAGTAAAGATTTTGAGGCTGAAGAAGTAGATAACTTGCCCAAGTTGCACATTTAGAAGACTAAGTGGAATCTGAACTCAAGTTCCAGGTCCACAAAGCCCTTGTATTTAACATCAAAATTATCCCCCTTCCACCAGGAGAGACAAAATTGGCTCCATCCTTTCAATACGTTTCCACCTGTGGAGTTTACCTTCCCTTGGTTCAGAGCCTGAGAAAACTCATGATCCTCATCAAGGGATTCTACTAGTTTAATTCAATTTCTGGGGGCTGCTAGGACAGGCTGGGCATTTTGCTAAACATGAAAGGCAGAGAAATCATACAAAGTCTCTAATTTTGAGAAATCTGTGATCAGGTGAAGGTTCACAGATCCTTAATTAGATGATTTAAGTAAAATATAGTAAATGAGATGCAGTAGTAGAAACTGACATGGTGCACTGTCAAGATTATAAGTATGATGTCCATTAAATCCAAAGATGACAGAGAAGTTCGTGGTAGTCCTTATAAAGGGTCAGGCAGCTGTACATATGCCACTTGTCCTGCATGCTGGCTGATAGCTGGCATCACACTACTATCTTGTTACCTGTAATAACTTAATATTCATTAATTTTATGTAAAATTTAAATTAGAGAAGTTTTAATGCAATGTATATCAGTCAAATATATGGACATTGGCCTGGGGATTTAGCTCAGTGGTTTGGGTTCCTGCCTTGGAAGCTCAAGGTCCCAAGTTCGATACCCGGTACCAAAAAAATAAAATATATATATATTTATATATATTTATATTTATATATATTTATATATATATGGACATTTATTGTTTGAATCTTGACAGAAATGAGGAAATGTACTAACATAGCAGAATTTGGTGACTGTATACAATTTGTTATCACTGATACTTGGAAAAATAGTATTGACAATGAAACAACATTATATGGACTTTATTATGTCAATGGAACATGGAAATGTTACTGAGGCCCATATCTTGGAAAAATAAGTCAGAAATTAAATTATTTCTTCAAGTGCACAGGATAAATTTCATCTATAGGCCACATGAGTATTGTCAAAAATGCAGGAATCATTAGAACAACTGAGTTCTACTTATATGCCTCAATATTTTAAAACAAACTTTGATGATGTACAGATCAGTTGCATAAGGTAAATGCTCCAGTGAAATCTTCTCAACGTGTCTTTGCAGCCTTATGAATGTGAACAAATGATACCAGAGCAAATTCCAAATTATTGTTGCAGAGGAAATGGCTGCACCGATAATGAGCAGCAGTTAAAAGACTGAAAGTAGGGCTGGGATTTAGCTCAGTGGTGCCAAAGGTCCTGAGTTCAAGTCCTAGTCCAAAAAAAAAGACTGGAAGTAGTTTCTTCTGTAACATTTTCACAGGGAGTAGAAGAAATGAAACGTTGAAATCAATGCTAAACTGAGTAACAGTGGGCAATGTTAACATTAAAATCTACTGAGCACCAAATCAGTTACAAGTCTTTGTACAGCAACGTGGTTTTCTTTTCATATTGAAAGAATTATTCGATTTACTTATAAAATTATTGTGTAACATTTTCAGATTATTTTTCGAAGAAAACCAAAGGGGAAAAAGTATTTAAGTATATAAATACTGAATGTTGAGCTGTTCAAGCATAATCTTTAGCAATATATTTTGCCTTTATAATGTCTGATACATTTGTCTGTTAAATGTAATATTTTTTTAAATGGAGGTTTAGATTTCTCTTTTTCTTTTTGTCTTTCTTTTTCTTTTTGTAGTACTGAGGGTTGAACCCAGAGCCATCACACTGAGCTGTATCCCCAGGCCTTTTAAAATGTTTTATTTTGAGATAAGGTCTTGCTAAGTCACAAAGTTGCCCAGGCTGTGTTCTAACTTGTGATTCTCCTGCCTCAGCTTCCCAGAGGGCTGGGATTATGTTTTTTCTTTACATTTAGCTGCTGGCTTCCTTACATCATCTGTGTTAGGGAATCATACACAGGACAAGAAAGCAGGATTTGAAAGCAGTATACCATTACAGGATAATATTCTGTGCATGCACATGTGTGTGTGTGTGTGTGTGTGTGTGTGTGTGCGTGCGTGTATATACACCCATGTGTTAGTGCAGTGGTAGCAAACCTATGGCACGCATGCCACAGTGGGCATGCAGAGCCTTCTCTGTCCACGTATGAGCCAAGTCACCCAAGCAGCTGAGCATCAGATAACAGTTATTTTTTCAAAACTAAAACCTCAGTATTCGGGTTTAATTGCAGTGTTGGCACTTTGCAATAAATAAGTGGGTTTGAGGTTGCAGTTTGGGTACTTGGTCTCTAAAAGGTTAGTGCATGTACATGCATAGCCATAAACCACTTCTTCAACCCACTAGTGGGTAAGTGGCCATTTTGTCAGCCTGGATAACAATAACAGCCAATACCTATTGTGTGCTCTGCAGACACCAAGCCACATTCCATGCACTTGATGTATATTTTGTTTTTGATCCTTTCAACCACTTTATGACTTAGATACCATTATTATCCCCATTTTCCAGATGAGAAAATGAAGACATGGAAAAGTTAACCATTTTGCCCAAGGTGGCACAACTAGTGAGTGGTGGAACCAGTGAAGGCACTATGCTCCTAACCACTATGCTTTGCCACTAACCCTGCTGGGCAGGGAACCTGGCCCTCAGCACCCAACCAGAGGGGGAGGACATTGTGGTCGTTGTTGGTAGCTCAGTCACACCTTAAGCCTACCTTGGTTACTTCTGAGGATATACAAGGACCCAGAAATCGTGGCTTTAGTGGCACCTGGCTCTTCCTACATAGACAACCAACCAGATCCTCCCACCAAGGTGCCCTGAGTGTGAGAACCAAATAGAGGAACAAGGTGTTATCATTCTGAGCCCTCACAGAGCTGCTGTGAAGTCAAGCTCCTAACAGCTTGTCCAGCATGGAGACAGTACTTCTTTTATTACATAATATTATGAAATAAAATTATCATTTTCTACTAATGCACTTGTCTTCTATAATAATTAAGACAGGAGGCTGAGGCAAGCCTGAGCTCCTGAGGCCCTTCAGCAGGCAGCACTCTGTTGCCACTTAATATATATCTCGTTCCAGAAAAAGTATGGCTGTTTGAAAATAAGAAATGATTACACAGGAATGCCTGTTTATGCTCCCCAAAATTGAGCTGGAAGACATTATGTTAAGTGAAATAAGCCAGACACTGAAAGACAAGGATTGTATGTTCTCATTTAAATGTGGAAGCTAAAAAAGTTGATCTCATAGAAGTAAAGAGGTCACTGGAGGCTAGGAAGGGTAGGTAGAGGTGAGGAAAGAGGTTAGATAACAGGCACCAAAATACAGTTAGACAGGAGGAATGTATTCCAGTGTTCTACAGTATAGTGGGGATAACTACACATTACAATTTATTGTGTATTATATAAAGCACTGGAAGAGAGGAGTTCAAAGGCTCCCAAACACAAAGAAATGGTAAGTATTTAAGGAGCAGAAAGTGCTAATTACCCAGATTTGACTATGCATTGTATGCATGTGTCAAATTATCTGTACTTCTTAAATATGTACGATTACTATGTGTCAATTAAAAAATAAAACCAGGTATGGTGGCTCTCGTTTGTAATTCCAGCTACTTGGGAGGCTAAGGCAGGAGGATTAAAAGTTTGAGGTCAGTTTAGACAATTTAGATAGACCCTTTCTCAAAACAAAAAGAGGCATAGCTCAGTAGTAGAGCATTTATCTAGAATGCATGAGGCCCTGGGTTCAATCCCCAGAATATCAAGATAATAGAATAAAAATTACAAATAAAAAGTTGGGTTCAGTGTTCTCATTAATGAAAGTTGTTTTTATAACCTATTAAATATTTTATGAATAATTAGAAAAGAGGAGTTAAAAGGCTCTGAATACAAGTAATGATAAGATGACAGTGCCAAATACCCTGATTTAATGAATATATATATTGTATACAGGTACTGAAATATCACACTGTCGCCCATAAATATGCACATCACATGTTAAGCAAAAATGTTTTAGGTGTCTTAGATGGAAATGTTGACTACCTTGATTTGATTGTTACATACTCCATACATTTATTCAATTATCACATGGTACTCCATAAATTTGTACAATTAAAATTATAATTTTAAATAAACATAAAAAGAAAGTTGATTTTAAAATCCTTATTGCCATTGTATAGACTGTTAATAATTTTTATAGCACAATAACAAGGAATCTCTCTTGTAAAGATTGCATTGAAATTGTTTTTTAAACAGGAAAAGACAAAGAAAATGTCTGGAAACCAATCAAGGATCAAAAGGTAAAGTAACTCCAAGGCAAAGCCATGGTAACCACCGTTTATGGTCCTTTATGTGCATTCTTCTAAACCTTAAAAGAAACTGGCCAGGAAGACATTATGAATCCCATTTTAAAGACAAGACAAGGGCTGGGGTTGTAGCCAGTGGTAGAGTGCCTGTCTCACAAGTGTGAGGCCCTGGGCTTAATCCCCAGGACTATGAAAAAGAAAGGAAAAAAAAAAATGTTGACTTAGACTTTTTCTTTAACAGCTATCTTCAGTTTTCTAAATCCAAACTTTCTCTTGTTTTTTTTTTTCATTGAGATCTTTTACCTTCCCTAGGCACTGTTAAATTTCAAGTTCATGGTACACATTCTAAAGCATTTCTGTTTTGAGTATTTTTGCACATTTTTATCAATCATTAAACCATCTAGTGGGGAAAAAAGCAATGAGGCAGCTGAAGAACAGGGAGGTTATGTAATGTACCGGGTTAGTTATACAATAGGCAAGTGTAGGAAATGGGATCCACAGCCAGTCTGCCTCTAAAGCCTATGATGACTTAACATTGCCAAATTGCTTCTCCAGTCTCTCTTTGACTGGGGATATACACATTTCCAAGCACCTCTACTTAGTTATTATTTTTTAAGAACATTCAAATGAGTTAAGGAGCCCAGAGAAGTTCTCCATGTTTCTTTACCAAAGGTGAGGAGGAGACTTGGCCATCAATACCTGGGGCCACATCTGCCCACAGCTCCCTTCAACTTGTGATGATCCCTGGGGAGCTGTTTCTGATGACCACTCCCAACAGCCAGCAGCCAGGCTTGCTCTCCTATCCATACAGGTAACATGTCAGGGGTTGGTTACAACTTGGAAGGCTGGTTGTGACATAGACCCCAAACTTAAATGCTTGCCACCCTCAAGTGACTGAATCTCTTCTCCCAAGCCCTGCAAAACTTTCTCCTTTCTGTTTCATGTTGCCCTTGTTTAGCTTTTTATTTTGGTGATTGAGCAAGATCCATTCCAGAGCTGCAAAAGATAGTTCCCATAGTTCCACCAACCCAAACACTAAAACTGAGACTTGGGACAGAGGCAACGCAGTGCTGGCCAGCTACACATGGAAAGCACTGTTTGCTCTTCTGATCTCCAGAAGTGACCTGCCCCATGGAGAGATTTCAGTAGGGATTCATTTATATACCATACACATTACTAAAATGCTCTTCTACAATTGCCTTGGAATTTTCTAAACATCAAAAAAGAAAGTTATATATTAACCAGCTATACTCCCAGTGTATCTCTTTTTATCCCAAAGGGAGTGATTAAAATATGCTGACAGCTTTTAAATTATCAGAGAATTACCAGGAGGTCCCAAGCTTAATCATTAACAAAGTTTTAAAACTGGAGTGGAATCCAGAGGCTTTTAAACATAAATCCTTGTGTCAATCACTTTTGGATTCTAAAATTTTCATTCTATACTTTTGGTTTATCCCATGGAGGGGCTTCTTTGTCATACACCTCTGTAACCCCCATTTTCCCCCACATTTCCAACTGCTAAAGTTCTCTTCCTAGCTGCCTTCCTAGCATCTCCAACTCCAGACATCCTGTCTTTTCCCAAAACCTGCCCTCTCTCCTCTTTACTTCCCTTTTTGCCAACACCATCTTTGTGTACCCAGTCATTTCATGCACATTAGTTTATGAATGAAAAATTGTCAGCACCACTCATTGAACATGTAAGAAGCTAACCCCTCCACACACACAATTCATCTCAACTGGCCGTTTAGTTTTGTCTCCCACCAGACCCCTCCCAACTCTCAACACTGAAATTCTTACGGTTTCCTAAACATGTTATCATGTTCTTTCACATATTTATGATTGTATACAAGTTGTTGTTTAGCTTTAAATGCTTTTGTCATCTAGTCTCTTAGTGAATTCATTTTTATGCTTTTAGATTCAATTCACTGCCACTTTCTCTGTGAAGACTTCCTAGATTTTCTCAGTGTGAAATTTGCTCCAATCACCTTCCCTAGAACTTTTTACAAGTGCTACTAAAGCATCTATCATAGGTCATTAGTTATTAATTGTTCATGACTCTGTCTCCCATTAGCATTTGTGAGGGCCCCAGGGGCAATGCCCCCATATAATTCTTATTATTCCTTTTTGGGCAGGATGTGAGATAGGGAGTAAATATTCACCAAATGAATGAATAGTGAAGGGATCCTTCCTATGGCATACACCACCTTCTTCTACCTTGTATTATCTTTTGTTGTTGTTTTTCATTGACACATAAAATTGTGCATAGTTATCAGATACCATGTGATGCTTTGATACAGGTAAGCATTGTTTAATGTCCAAATTAAGGTAAGCATATCTATTTCTCCAAACATTTATCATTTCTCGATGGTAAAAATATTCAAATCCTTTCTTCTAGTTTTTGAAATATATAATGGATTATCATCATCTATAGTCATTGTACTGTGCAGTAATAGAACACCTGAAGTCATTTCTCTTATCTAACTGTAATACCTGTATTGTCCTTGTTTGGGTATCCAGTTTCCTTCTTGGATTGACAAGTTTTCCAGGGCAAGAACAACATTATCTGTTTTTTAATCCCCTACCACAGGCGTCCATAAAGCCTATTATTTGAATAAATGAGTAAAACTCTTGTGGGGCCTTGTGCTATAATTTATTTTATTTTTGTATTTTACAGTGCTGGGAATAAAACCCAGGGCTCTACTACTTAACTGTATCCTCAGTGTGTAAGTGCTCAAATAGCATTTACATACATTTGCTTTTTTTTTTTTTGCCTTTGCAGTTCTGGGGATGGAACCAAGGCCTCATGCATACTAGGAAAGTGCTCTACCACTGAGTTACATCCCTAGCCCACCCCCCGTGCCAGTATTTTAGACTTTGAAAAGCTATTGCACACACATTGTCTCACATGCCCTCCACAACAACCCTGTAATCTAGCTATGGCATCTTCTTGTAGATGACACAATGGAGAATGTCTGGGCCTCAAAACCTTGCTTTCTTGGTTGTAAGAACAATACCCATGTTCTTGAGAAAGGTAGTTCTACTCATCAGCCCATTGTTCTGAATAGATCTGAGGGGTGAATGCAGAGGTTCACCACTGCTTGTAAAAACAGCTAAACCCTTATCTGTCCCTCCTGAATAAGTCTAACATGAATAATCTGAGTGAGCTTGAAGGTTTAATGTATTGATCAAAAATACAAAATAGTGGGAGAGAAGTAAAATCTGAACCTTTGAGGCATACTTTGGGTAAAAAAAAACTTTAGGAAAGAGAACCTTAAGTTTCCGTAAATAGGGGTGCTCAGCAAAAACAGTATCAAGAGCCGCTTAGTAATGCTTTCTAAAACATTTTGGTAGGTATGCTTTGAAGTCCAAGTTCCTCTGGGAGAAAAGATGTCAAAAATATTCAAAAACCCTGAGTCTCTGTGCAGCCTTGGCAAATCTCAGCAGTCTGTGCTAATGCATCCATGCATCTGTAGCACCAGGCCAGGAACCCAGCATAGGCAAGTTCACTGGGGCCGCTGGACAGAGGTGGTAGCTGGAACTCTGACCCAAAGATGAGGCGGGCTGGAGTGAAGGCAGTAGCACAGGACCAGGGGCAGCTCCTAACATCCAACCCTGAGATTCCTCTTCAGGCACAGGAGTGTCCATCTCTGTCCTGCCCCACACACAGGGACCAAGGCCCACCCCTTGCTCCTGAAGGCTACTTAAGATTGGGTGTAGGTGACACATTTAGATAACACATTTCTGGGTTCTGCAGGTGTCCTAATTACTGCTCAAATACTAGGAGGGCCAAAACACCCAGGGGTCTATTAAATGGGCTGTGTTGGGAGCACTCATTCCTGCTGGACCCTCCACGCCAATACAATCTGTCTGCATCCCTTCAGAGGGCAAGTTCCCCCCACTGACCCTCTTCCTCCTTCCTCCTCAGGGCCCCTGTTGTGTCCACTGGCCCCTCCCTTGCTGAAGGAGCAGACTCTGTCCTCTTTCTTGCCAAATATGGGCTGTATCAGAGAGCCTGGTCGTAGCCTGGCCACCCTGTGCTTCTGGTGGGGGAACCGGGCAAAGGAGAGCGGATGAGAGAAAAGGCACTTGTCAAGAAGGCCCTGCAGGTTTAGGTAGGCCCATGACAGGCAGAGAACCAGAGAGAACCCACGGAATCTGGAAAGACTCTGGAAATCGATCGACCAGGGTCCAAACTCTTCCTCCTGTTCAAGGCCATTTTTCTGACGGCAAAATAACAATACGTGCCTGCCTGTTCCAAGCAAGGGGGAGTAACTAGGTAAGATTGGAGCAGAGGGTTGATCTTCGCAGCAGTCCCCAACAGGTGTCTCCTGCCTCGCTGTCCCCTTTTCCCTTACTGGATAAATTCCAGCTACAGGGCCAGGGATTTAGCTCAGTGGTTACCCAAGCGCAAGACCCCAAGTTCGATCCCTGGTCCAAAAAAAAAAAAAATCCAGCTAGAGCAGGCCTGGCAGCCTTCTGCGGGAGAAATTCAAAGTTTAGCCCCAGACCTTCGACAAGATTCCATTCCCCGGGCTTCTGTGCAGGGGCGCTCTAAATCCTTCCCCCAGGGCGGGTTCGCTGTGTGTCGCTTGGGACCCTCTAGTTCCCTGCCAGTGCGCCGAGAATGTGCGGCTCCCGAGTCAGCCTCAGCCCTGTGGCCGCCCCTCGCGCCTCCCTGGGGAGCCACCTGTCAGAGTGTGGTGAGGAGGAAAGGAGAGCGCCCAGCCACCACTGACCTGAGATGCCGCCCCCCACCACGACCACGTCGCATTTGTAGCTCATGGTGCTCGCCCTGCTCCAGGCCGCCGGGTGCCCGCTGCTCCGGTCTCTCGGGCCTCTGTCCCCGCCCGCTGCGCACTGCCCCCGCGGACTAGAGCCTCGGCCGAGACGCTATATTGGCGGCCCCGCCTGCCTGCCTGCCTGCCTGCGGACGCGCCTGCCGGGTGGAGCGCTCGGCCACCGGCACCGACTCCGCCCGCAACTCCACCGCCCCCACCGCCCAGGCTTGGGAAGGGCGAGAGCCCCTGCTGAAAGGTGACCTAGGACCTCGGAGTCCCTCCCCAGAGCCACCACCCCCTGGCCTTCTAGATGGTATTTTCCAATCAGCCTCCCTAGAGCGCTACAGAGCCTGGGGGAGAGGGAACAGGTCGGGTGTCTTCCACCAGCTCCCCAGTTAATCCTCAGTGTGGAGCAAACCCTAACACATATTGAGTGCTTTCCAAGTAGTGTGCCAGGTACTGTGCTGAGTGCCTCACACCTGATTCCTGTTTAGTCTTACAACTCCTTTTACAGATGAGGAAAGCAGACAAAGTAGTGAGTAAAAAGCCAGAAAGAGAAAAGAAAGCCATGTATCAAAATAGCTCATTGTGCCTGATAAATATGTATAATTAATATGTATAGTTTACAGTAGTAATAATAATAAAAGCCAAGAAGATTCTGAGGCTCATTTTGATTCATCACACATTATTACCATTATCTTGACAGATAACAGATAGGATTCCCAGCTTCCAGACATTCGCTTCCTTCCAGATTCTCCTGTGTAATTAAGTGAGGAAGGCTCCTCCCTAACAGTGTGAGTGCAACACCTAGAGTACCTTAAATTTGCCCACTTTGACAAGTGATCAAAACACCAGCCTTGGACCTGTGGGTCTGTAGGAGAGCACTTGCCTAGCATACACAGGGCCCTGGGTTCCATCCCCAGCACCACCCACCCCTCCCATATGCACACAAGAGTGGGGGGGGGGCGTTGTCCAGGCTGGTATCCAGGAGGCTGGGTGGGGCAGGGACTAGGCCTTGGATGGGCTTATTAGGAGATGGGGCCTACTTGGATGAGGCCGGCCACTAGAGGCATGGCATTGAAGGGTATATTTTGTCCCCAGTCCCTTCCTCTCTGTTCTCCAGTTCTCTTTCTCTCCCTCTGCTTGCCAGTCGCCCTGAGATGAGCGGCCTTGCTCCACCACACCCTTCTTTCATGATGTTCTACCTCACTACAGGCCTGGAAACAATGGAACCAGCCAACCACTGGCTAAAACCTGCAAAACCTTGAGCTAAAATAAGTCTTTCATCCTTAAAGCTCATATTTTCAGGGATTTTGTCACAGCAATATAAAGCTAAATAACACAAAGGATGATTCAACAGGGTTATAGGTGCTTGAGCTGGTGTGGTTCCAGGTAAAACAGGTCTATTCCTTCAGAGCAGTAAGAAAGTAACCTATGAGAACTGAAAGAGGGATAAAACAAAATAGTGCAGCTTTTCAAGAAATAATTGGATGAAATGCTTCTGTTCAGGCTAGGGGACTGGCTCCAGTGAATGGCTGACTTGATAAGAGCCTAAAACAAACTTCCACCTCATCCCACCCCACTCCTTGGTATCAGAGGTATCCTGAGCTCCTGCTGCCCTCCAACTGGAGAGGGTTTGGGCACTTCTAGGACTGAGAATTCACTAGTGTCAGAAAAAGTCTTGATCCAGCCATGGCTTACATTGTAGAAACTTCCAGATCCTGTGTCTGAATACTGAGCTCCACTCCATATCCACATACAGGGAGTGCAGACAGCCTGTGCTGATCTCTTCTTTGCAATGTTCTACCTGGTCCCTCTCCATCCACAGAGCCCTGAAGCTGTGGGCTCCTTAGGTGTGGACACTCTGTCCCCTCACCTCACCTGCAAGTGAATCACATGTCAGCTGGGGTGGGGTGGGAGAGGATCCTTGTAGAATCTGCTTGAAATCTATTTTGATTGGTTCTAGCAGTGGGACATCTAGATACAAGCCACAACATGACTCAAAATTATCCTTCTTTATAGCACAGTAATATTCCATCTATGTCCACCTGCCAGGAAGGCCAAGAAAGGGACCACAGTTCCATGGCATCTGGAGAAAATTCATTGGCAAATGGTACTTTCCCCAGACAAAAATAATCAGTTACCATGTGCTCTATGAGATACAAACTGGGGTGAACTAGAACTCAGACTTTAATGATTGGGGAACAGAGCCTTTAAAGAGTCTCTAAGGCCACCTTTCCCTCCATCTTCTGCTCCCCTTCCCATTTGCAAGATCTGTTTCCCTATTTCCTTTTATCTAATTTTTATTTTGCTCTTTATTTATACTTTGAATTGCTCATATGAAACACGGTATTTAAGCTCATGTGCTTGATTTATTTCACTTAACAGTATATTTTCCTACAAATAATTCAAAATTATCCTTCTTTATTGCAGAATATTATTCCATTATGTACAAAGATGACATTTTCTTTATCCATTCATCTGTTGATGGACATAGCCTGCTTCTAAGTTTTAGCATTCATGAATTGTGCTGCTATAAACATGGGTGTGCATGTATCACTGTAATATGATGACTTTAACTCTTTGGGGAAGATGCCCAGTAAGGGAATATTTAGTATTAGTTTTTAAGAAATTTTCATACTGATTTCATAATGGTTGTACTAGTTTATGTTCCCACCAACAATGTAGAAAGATTCCTTTTTCACCACAGCCTTACCAGCATTAGCTGATTTCTTGATGATAGTCATTTTTTCTGGAGGAAGGAGAAATCTCAGTGTTGTTTTAATTTGCATTTCTCTAATGGCCAGCGATGTTAAATGTTTTTTCATGTATTTATTGGCTATTTGTACCTCTTCTGAGAAGTGTCTATTCATTTCACTTGCTCATTTTTTGACTGGGTCTTTTGTTCTGAGGGAGCCTAATTTTTTTTTAGTTCTTTATATATTCTAGATATTAGCCCTCTGTCTGAGGTATAGCTGGAAAAAAATTTCACACTCTGTAGGTTATCTCTTCACTCTTTTGGTTGTTTTCTTTGCTGTTCAGAAGCTTTTTAATTAGATATAATCCCATTTGTTGACTCTTGATGTTATTTCTTGTGCCATTGAAGTTCTGTTTAGAAAGTCCTTGCCTACACCTATGACTTCAAGAGTTTTACCTATTTTATCTTTGAGCAGGTTAAGTTTTACTGTTTCAATATTTAGATTTTTGTTCTATTTTGATTTTAGTTTAGCACATGGTGAGAGATATGGGTCTAATGTCAATCTTCTGCATGTGGATGGCCAGTTTTCCCAGCAGCATTTGCTAAAGAAGCTCTTTCTTCCAGAGTAATCTGGCCTCGTTATCAAATATCAGGTGACTGAATGTGTCTTTAGTTGTTTCTATGTCCCCTATTCTGTTCCCTTGATTTACATTTCTGGTTTGTGTGTGTGCGTGTGTGTGTGTGTGTGTGTGTGAGTGTGTGTGTGTATGCCAGTACCATGCAGTTTTTATCATTTTAGCTTTATAATATAACTTGAAATCCAGTATTGTGATGTCTCCTGCTTTGCTCTTGTTATTCAGGATTGCTTTTACTATTCTGGGTCTCCTGGTTCTATATAAATTTTAGGATTTTTTTTTCTAGTTCTGTGAGGAATGGAGTTGGTATTTTGATTGAGATTGCATTAAATCTGACTATCAGTTTTGGGAGTATGGCCATTTTGACAGTATTGATTATTCCTATCCAGAAACAGGAGATATCTTTCCATTTTCTGATAGCCTCTTCAGTCTCTCTTTTCAGAGTACTGTAGGGTTTTTTTGGTAGACATCTTTCACTTCCTTATTTAGGTTGATTCCTAAGTATTTAATTTTTCTTGATGCTATTGTGAATGGTAATGTTTCCTAATTTCTTTATAGGTGAGCTCATTATTTGTGTACAGAAACACTATTGAGTTTTGTGTGTTGATGTTTTATCTTGCTACATGGTTGGATTTAGTAATTCTAGAAATCTTTTGGTGGAATTTTTGGGAGTCTTCAATGTAAAGGGTCATATCATCTGCAAATAATGGTAATATTTTTTCCTTTCTTGTACATATCACTTTTATTTCTTTCTCTTGCCTGATTGCTCTAGCTAGTGTTTCAAGTACTATATTGAACAGAAATGGTGATAGTGGACATCTTTGTCTTGTTCCTGATTTTAAAGGGAAATCTTTCAGCTTTTCCCCATTTAATATTATGTTGGCCATTGATTTGTCATAAATGGCTTTTATCAGGTTCATATAAGGTCTTTCTATAACTATTTTCTTCAGATTTTTATAGTGAATATGTGTTGGATTTTGTCAAAAACTTTTTGTGCATCTATTGATATGATCATGTGATTTTTGTCCTTACTTCTGTTTATGTGGTACATTAGATTTATTGTATTGCACATGTTGAACCTTCCTTGCAATCTTGTGATGAATCCTACTTGGTCATGATGTATGATCATTTCAAAGATTTGTTGCATTCTATTTGCCAATGTCTTATTGAGGATTTCTGCATCTATGTTTACTAAGTACGTTGGCCTGTAGTTTTCTTTTCTAGTTGGGTCTTTGTCTGGTTTTGAATTAGAATGAAGCTGGCTTCCAGAAATGAGTTTAGAAGCACTCCTTCTCTTTCATTTTCATTAAAGAGTTTGAGAAGTATTGGTGTTATAACCTCCCTGAAGATCTTATAGAATTCAGCAGTAAATCTATCTGGTCCTGGGCTTCTCTTAGTTGGTAGGCTTTTTAATACTGTCTCAATTTCATTGCTTGTTATTAGATTGTTCAGAATTTTTTAAGTCTTCTTGGTTCAGTTTTGGTAATTCATATGTGTCTAGGAATCTGTCCATTTCTTCAAAATTCTCCATTTTGTTGGAGTACAATTTTTTATAGTTACTAATTTTTCCAGATTTTGGTGGTGTCCATTGTGATTGCACCCTTTCATTTCTAATTACATTGATTTGAGTCTTTTCTCTCCTTCTTTTGGTTAGTTGGGTAAGCATTTATCTACTTTGTTTATTCTTTCAAAGAACAGCTCTTCGATTCATTGAGTCTTTGTATTGTTTTCCTAGTCTGAATTTCATTAATTTCCACTGTGATCTTTATGATTTATTTCCCTCTTTTAACTAGGTTTGGGTTTGGACTGTTGTTTTTAAATTATCTTGAGGCTCCTCATTAAATTATTTATTTGAGCTCACTCTACTTTTCTAATGTAAGCACTAATTGCAATAAAATTTCCCCTTAGGACTGCTTTCATTGTATCTCATAGGTTCTGGTGTGTTGTACTGACATTGTCATTGGTTTCCAGAACTCAATTTCTTTCTTAATTTCTTCTGTGATTCATTGAATGCTCAAGAGCCTACTGTTTAGTTTCCAGGTGTTTATAAATTTTCTGTGGCTTCTTTTGTAGTTGATTTTTAGTTTCAATGCACAATGTTATGGTAGTAAACAATGGGTAATTTTGGTACTTTTGTATTTATTTAAGCAGGCTTTGTGGACTAATATGTGGTTTATTTGTGAGAAAGTTCCACATGCTGCTGAGAAGAATATGTATACTGTTGTGGGTAGAATACAACACTTTGTAGATATCTATGAAATCCATTTTTTCAAAGGTGTAGTTGAGCTCTGATATTTCTTTGTTGATTTTTTGTTTAGTTGATCTGTCTCTTTTTTTTTTTGCTTAAATTCTTTTATTGGTACATTTTAGGAAAACAATATGTTGATCTGTCTCTTTCTGAAAGTGGGTTGTTGAGACCACCCATTATGATTGTGTTGGTGTTCATTTGATCTCTTATGTCCAATAGTGTTTGTTTTATGAAGCACTAGGTGCTCCAATATTTGGTCATATACATTTACATTTGTTATCTCTTCCCATTGCATTGTTCCCTTACTAATATGTAGTGACTTTGCCTCTTCCAATACATGTTAGCTTAAAGTTCACTTTGTCTGAGAATAAAATTGCTACCCCTGTTTGCTGTCAGTGTCCTGGTAAATGAAATACTGTTTTCTTTCCTTTTATTTTCAGTTTATGAATTTCTTTTTGGATTAGTTGAGTTTCTTGAATGCACCAGACTTTTGGATTCTACATTTTTATTTAGTCTGCCAATCTGTGTCTTTTACTTAGTTGGGAGTTGAGATCATTTATATTGAGTTATTACTGAAAGGTATTGATTTATTCCTGTTGTGTTCTTTTTCTGCTGATGACTACTTTACATTTCCTTTTTTGTTATCCACTTGCTTTGCTTGATGTATTTATTCCATTTGATTTTTTGCTTTCTTGGCTTCATTGTCTCTGTTTAGGATATTTCTGAGTATTTTTTGGAGTGCTGATTTCATGTTTATGTACCTCTTAAGATATTGTTTGTAGTGGAGTGTCCTTATTTCTCCATCAATTTTGAAAGATAGTTTTGTAATCTGTGTTGGAAGTTGTTTGCCTTTAGGACTTGAAACATCTCACTCTTTGCTCTCCTGGCCTTTAAAGTTTTTGCTGAGAAGTCGGCTATAATCCTGATGGGGTTACTTTTATATGTGACTTTTTTTGCTTTTTTCTGACAGCTTTTAAGATTCTTTTCGTTGGACATCTAAGATTTTGACTATGATGCGTCATGAAGAGTTCCTTTTTTTCACTGTAATTAGACGGTGTTCTGTTAGCCTCACCTACCTGCATGTTGAAATCTTTCCTCATACTTTGAAATGTTTTATTACGATTTCTGTAAACAAATTTTTTATTCTGTGTTTGCCATCTTCTAATTTCTAACTGCAATTAGCCTTAGATTACTCTTAGTGTCATCTAGTAGCTGTTGGATGAATTTTTTTCTTATTTTCTTGTCATTTTTAAGGCTTCTCTGGAAAACAGTGCTTCTTAAACTTGAACACGCATAGAAATCACCCAAGTTTGGGGTGGGTGCTAAGGAAGCACATTTCTAACAAGCTCCAGGTGACACCAATGCTGCTGGCCTATGGACAACTTTTTGGGCACATTTTCTTCTACTACAGGCCTGTGATTCCCTATCAGGTCCAAAACCAGCTCCAAGCTCTAGAGTCCCTTACCTATTTCAGCACACTCCTAATGAGAAGGTTCTGCTATGATTTGAGCATAGTTCGTCCCCACCAAAACACATGTTTAGGCTTAATTTCTCAAAGTAATGACATTGAATCTACTTTGACTTTTAATAACTCAGGTCACAGGAGATCCACCCTCAAGAAGAGATTAATGTAGTTCCCTTGAGAGTAATTTAGTTATTGTAAGAGTTTGTTGTTATAAAGTATACCTGGCACCCCACTTAAGTCTTTCTTGCACATAGGCCTCTTTTTCACACATGCCTGCTTTCCCTTTTCCACCATGCATAGAATAGATGCCTGTCCCATGCTCTTGAACCTCCAGAACTATGAGCCAAAATAAACCTCTTTCTTTTATAAATTATTTGGCCTCAAGTATTTTGTTATAGCAACAGAAAATGGTCAGATACAATGTGTGTTTGTAATAACATTATTTATTGAACACCTGTTATGTGGAACCCTGGGGAAAAGAAGAACAAGACAGAGGCTGCCTCTGCCTTCATGGGGCTCACACTCCACCAGGGAAGACATCCAGGAAGTGTCACAAGTCTAATTCTGAATATGGCCCTTGAACATATTTTCTAGATGCTCCAGCCTATGCAACCATGGAGGACCTCCAGGAGGAAATGATATTTCTACTGGGATGACTAGAGGAAAATGAACATAGACTAGACAACCATGAAAGACTAGCCAAACAAAATAAACAGCAAGTACTGGACTGGAGTATAGAAAAAAATGAACATAAGCTAGTGCAGAAAAGAAACATCTTTGACTACCTTTAGGATTTTTCACAAACACCACTCAACTCATAATAAACAATAAGATGATAACAGTGAATAAAATAATATAAAGCATCATTTGTTTTGGGGTGTGTTTCTCTCTTCTTTTCCCAACAAGAGAATAAATTTCTGCCAGAAGAGATAATGTATTATCTTTTATTCATCCATAAAAGAATAATTTATTGAGTACCAGCTCTGTAGCAGGCATTGTGCTCCTCATTAGAAATATGCCATTATAAACAAAAAATGATGATAATCCTAGGAAAATTAAATATAAAAATGGATAATTACAAGAAATCTAATCAATATTCCAAAGGAACAATGCTCAACACCTCTAACCAAGACAGGCAAGGGAATGCTATTTGCCCTAGCAGTGTTTATTTGCCCCTAGCAGTGTTTATTTGCCTTTTCAACTTCATGAAATCCATGTTTCTTTCATCAATTAAAATGAACATGCTTTCTTTTCATTTTTCCTCATTAGAAGACTGGCCAAGAGATAAAATGTTCTTATTCTTTCTTGCTGTCCAGTTTTTCATTAACGGATATTTCAGGGAGTCTCTTACAATGCCACAAGAGGTTTTAACAAAGAGGCAGACAGAATTCACGAGGTAGTATCTAACTTGTGCATTTTGCCTTTTTTAAATGTAAAAGCTTGATGAGGAGAGAAAATTTTTTAATATTATATTCTTTTGAGCTTACCAGTTTCTTTTCCCCAACTATTCTTAATTTTTTAACATATACTGTAGAATAAAATTATGAGAGTCCTGCTATCAGGATCAGGACAGCTCTTTAGTAAGGTTCAATTAGAAGTATTATAAGATTTCTTCTTCACAGTGAAGTATATATCATTAGCTTGGGTCCTAATCTGAGAGTGTCCAAATCTCCTCTTTAGGGGCAACAAAAAAGAACTAGGGGACTCTTCAGGGGACCAAGAACGTGCTTTTGCCCTAAGGAGTTGCTTAGAGGAGAATTATATCCTCAAGCAGCCCAAGAGTAGGGAAGAGCCCACTTCAATCCAGGTGAAGGTCCTTCACAGGAAGTTGAGCTAGAGAACTGAGTTCTAACTCAGAAGTCCATAGGCTGGTTTAAGATGCCAAAGAAAAAGACTTACCCCAGGGTCAGAGGACTTGTCAGGAGCTGGACCAGAGTTAGCAGGGAACAAATGACACATGGATGCTCATGACTTACCTTAAGAGCCAAAAGCTTTCCAGATGCATAAGAGGGGGAATTGTGTGTGTGTATGTCACAAAATTATGTGGCTTTGATTTGCATTTCTGTGAAGATTAGTGACGTTGAGCACCCCTTTTTTTGCCTATTGACCTTTTTTATTTTGGTTTGCTTTTTTCAGTGCTAAGGATCAACCCCAGGGTTCTACCAATGAGCTACATCCCCAGCCACCTGTTGGCCTTTTGTATGTCTTCTTTGGAAAAATATGTATTCAGATCCTTTGTCCCTTTTTAAATTAGATTTTTTTTGCTATTGAATAGTATGTATTTCTTATAGATTTGGGTTATTAACTTTTTATCAATGTCTTAGTTACTTTTCTCATTGTTGAGACAAAATGCCCAACACCCAAAGTTACTGGAGGAAAGGTTTATTTTGGCTCACAGTTTGTAAAGGTTTTAGGCCATAATCAGCTGGCTCCAAGGCAGGTGGCATGGCAGAGGGGTATCGCAGAGGAGAAACTCTTCATGGTAAAGCAGGGCAGGCAGAAGGCAGCAAAGCAGTGAAGTAGCAAAACAGCAAGTGATCGCAGTAGCCCTCTTTCTGTCCCTTATATTCTATCCTTAAGGGTAGGTAGCACTCACACGGAGGGTGGGGAACTCTTAATTCTAGCATCGCACCATTAATCCCAGCATCACATCCTTAATCCCATCATTACACACCCTAGATCCAACCAGCTCCAAAAAGCCTGACTTGTGACTGCATAAGGCTTTGCAGAGACATCTAGATACAAGCCATAACAATCAGATACAGAGTTTGACAATATTTTCTCCCATGGTATATTGTGTATCACTTGGAATATATTAAAAGAATAGATTTTTAACATTCTCACCACAAAAAGTGGTAAGTTGGTGAGGTGATAGACAAGTTAATTAACTTAATGTAATTTTTCTACAGTATATAACTAGGTTAAAATATCACATGTGCTATAAAGACACACAATTATTATTCATCGATTTAAAAACAGATATTGCTGACTCAAAAGGAAGTTCTATATATTATAATCTCTTATTCGTGTTATTCATGGATATCTAACCATGTATAGTGTAATTATTACTGTATTAAGAACCTCAAGATTATCTGAAATCATAGAATGTTTTCTAAATTGTCCAACAGAGAAATGTTAAATTCTACTTATTATAAAAAAGATTTAAGAAATCCAACCAATCGCAATATGTGCAGGCTTGTTTGAATCCTGATTAAACATACTATTTTGAAAACACCCAGGGAAATTTTAATGCAGATTGGCTACCAGCTGTTATCAAACAATCCTTGCTCATTTTATATATGTAAGCACGTGGTGGTCATACAAAAATGTCCTTATCAGTTAGAGATGCACACATAAGTATTTGAGGGTAAAAGGACATGTTGCTTTAGATTTGTTTTTAAAATACTCTAGGAAAAAGTAATGGTAGCTGTAGGTAAAACTGGAAAAATAGTGATAGATGTTGACACTACATGACAGATACATGGAGGATTCACTATGAAAGTCTTTTTACTTGTGTGCATTTATGAAAATTTCCAGAAAAAAGTATTTTAAGAAATATGTTGATTATGATTTTATTAATATGCTCAAATATTTGAAAATTGGTCATCAGTTGAAAAATTTGTGCAACTGGGTTGAGTAACAGAGGGCATGTTGTATTCTAAAGAAAATAAAGTTTTTCTATTTTCATCACTGTAGTAAATTGTTCCACTTATTCTCTACTTGAGTAGTGCCTAGAACCAATACAAATAAACCTTCCATTAGCCTTAAGAGGATTAATGATGTGAGCCATCTGGAGAGCTGGAAAAGACCTTTGGAGCTATCTAGTCTAAACCTTCTCTGTCACTTTCTTACAGCAGCCCACCTAAAGAAAGGAATATAATCTCATCTCTGCCACCCATTCCTCTGGCATACAATAGGACCCATTTATACAGAACACAGGACTCTTGTCTAGGAAAATCAAGTATGAAAAGAATTCAAATGCTATGAAGCTCTGGTAGCACTTTGTGGGATTAGCTCCAAGGCATTTACTGCCAATTTTAGGTACCCAAGCATTTTTAAACTCCAAAAAGCAATACTCACACTTGGTGTTGCAAATAGAATCTGACCTGCTGGGCTCAGGATGGGTGCTGTTTGGCAAGGGCCATATTCCTTTTTACTTTCAAGACTGTTCCATCAGTCTTGAGATTTCAGTGTAGTATCAACTTTTCAATCATAGTGTTTACTGTAGAAATCGAATAATATTCATTAGTAGCAAAGTGCTAGATTAAAAAAAACTATTGAAGGTTAAATTTTCATGACTAATTATCCATATCATTGTCAAACACAAAGCTCATACAAGGGAGGAAATGATAAAGATCACAGCAGAAATGAATGCAATGGAGACTAAGAGAACGATATAAAAAATCAACAAATCGAAGAGTTGGTTCTTTGAAAGATTAAATAATATTGACAAACCCTTAGCCAATATTATCAAAAAAGGAAATAAAAGGCCCAAATCCATGCAATTAGGAATGAAAAGGGTGAAATTACAACATATCCTGCAGAAATCCAGAGGATCATCAATACCTACATTGAAAACTTTTGTTCTAATAAAATGGAAAACACAGAAGAAATTAACAGATTCCTAGAAATATATGAATTACCAAAGCTGAACCAAGAAAATATAAAAATTCTAAACAACTGAATATCAATCAATGAAATTGAAAATGTAATTAAAAACTTACCAAGAAAGAAAAGCCCAGGTCCTGATAGATTCACTGCTGAATTCTACGAGAAATCTAGAGAAGACCTAATGCTGATACTTCTCAAACTCTTTAATGAAATTGAAAGGGAAGTAATACTCCTAAATTAATTCCTGGAAGCAATCATTATCTCGATTCCAAAACCAGAGAAGGATTTAACCAAAGAAGAGAACTACAGGCCAATCTCCCTAATGAACATAGACACAAAAATTCTCAATAAGATACTAGCAAATAGAATGCAGCAGATCATCAAGAAGATTATACACCGCAACCAAGTGGGACTCATCCCAGGGATGCAGGGATGGTTTAATATATGCAAATCAATAAATGTAATACACTATATCAACTGAGACAAGGACAAAAACCATATGATCATCTCAACAGATGCAGACAAAGCATTTGACAAAATCCAACACCCCTGAATGATAAAAAACCTACAGAAAATTGGAATGATTTATCTCACCTGATTTATCAATGAAAAACCAACAGCCAACATCATATTAAATGGGCAAAAACTGATTACTTTCACTCTAAAATCAGGAACAAGACAAAGATGTCCATTATCACCACTGTTGTTCAATATAGTTCTGGAAACATTAGCCACAGCAATTAGACAATAGAAAGAAACAAAAGGAATAAGGATAAGAAAGGAAGAAGTTAAATTATCATTTTTTGATGATGACACGATACTCTACGTAGAAGACCCCAAAAATTCCACCAAAAGACTTCTAGACTTAATAACCAAATTCAATAGAGTAGCTGGATACAAGATTAACACTCCACAATCAATAGCCTTTCTGTACACAAATAACAGACTCACTGAGAAAGGAATTGGGAAGACAACACCTTTCAAAATAGCATCAAAAAAAAGAGAGAAATACCTAGGAATTAATCTAACGAAGGAAGTAAAAGACCTCTACACTGAAAACTACAGTACTCTGAAAAAACAGATTGAAGAAGATATCAGAAAATAGAAAGACATCCCTTGTTCTTGGGTAGGAAGAACCAATATAGTGAAAATGGCCATACTTCCAAAACTGTTATATAGATTTAATGCAATCCCGATCAAAATTACAACAGCATATCTCACAGAATTAGAGAAAACTGTTCTAACATTCATTTGTAACCAGAGGAGACCTATAATAGCAAAGGCAAGTCTAGGCAACAATGGCAAGGCAGGAGGCATCACAATCACCAACTTGAAACTGTATTACAAAGCTACTATGATAAAAACAGCATGTACTAGCAAATACAGATCCAAGGATCAATGGTACAGATTAGAAGATGCAGAAACAAAGCTTTTGTAAATAAGGAGAGGTGGAGGAGTTGAATGGAGGGAAGGGGAATGGGAAAAAAATAACCTATATATATCATGTACAGGTACAAACTTCCTATGATGAATGTGATCATTATGTATACCTAAAATGTACCAATAAACTAAATTAATAAAATATATATATATGGACTGGAGATTTAGCTCAGTGGCACCATGTCTGCCTCACAAGCACAAGGTCCTGAGTTCAATCCCCAGTACAAAAAAAATTATATATTATATATATGTATGTGCCAATGCCCTTTGTAAAACTCAGGCTCTGAATGTTAGGGATAAAAAAACAAACTTTCATCCACCCTGTCCTTCTGGGAAAAAAATCCCTAGGGCCTGGCTTCTCTCCTCTCCTAATCAGATATTTTAGAAGTCACCTGGGAAACACCATCATTTCCTAGAAGCCTATTCCACATCACAACTGATTTAACTATAATGTGAATGTGAACTGGGAACAAATTACTCGCTGTCCCCACCCTTTCAGGAAGAATATTTTATTATCTATCTACCTCAAAGGAGTAAGACAACCAACGCCTTCTATTTGGATACTGACTGCTCAGCCAGCTCTGTGACATATGTCCTTGGAGATATAAGGAAGCTATTAGAGGGTCCTTGCCCTAAATAGGGTTGCCAGATTTAACAAATAAAAAAAAGCTATCCAATTAAATTTGAATTCCAGATAAGCATGAAAAAGTAATACAAAGATGTCTCATGAAACATTTCCAATATACTTATGCTAAAAATTATGTTATTTACCTGAAATGCAAATTTAACCACATGCTCTGATTTTAATCTGCCAGTCCTAGCCTGAGAAATCAAAACATAGAAGACAAGTTGAGAGGAATAAGTAACAAAATATGATTAAGTATTACATTGTGGGTTATATAAAAAGGAAAGTGTTAAAAGAAGTCAAAATTCTTCCAGTAGACAATGAGTTACTCAAGGACCTTTGTCATTTTGGGGTTTTCCTATCTCCCCAGCCTTTAGCATGGCAGCAGTGGTGTTTAATAGATATCAATATGTTTAATAAATGTGCAATCAATCAATATGAGAGGACTCAAGGAAGATCTTGAAAATATATTAAGATCAGTGTATGGGCCGGGGACAAAGATCAGGGCAGGTAAAGAGTAGCAGAGAGAAGGAATGGGCATATCCATTTTGACAGGAAGCTATGTGGGACCAAGAAGAAATAAGGCTAAATTTTAGGTTTGCTTAAGGGTAGATCAGGGTTTCTCAACCTTGGCATAACTGATATTTGGATAGGATGATTCTTTGTTGTGGGAGCCCACCCTATGCATTATGAGATGCTTACCACCCTGTGTTTATAGGATGTCTCCCAGGTCCCTGTGCACTTGCTATGGCTTGCACATTTGTGGCCCTCAAATTCATATTGAAATGTAGTTTCCAATGCAATCATGTTAAGAGGTGGGGCTTTTAGAAAGTAATTGGGTCGCAAGAGCTCCTTTATGAATGGGATTAAGGTATTCGTAAAAGAGGCTTCACACAGCCTTGGTGGTCCCTTTTTTGTCCTTCTTTCTTCCACTATGTGAGCTTTTGCCCCTTCTGCCACCTGAAGACACAACAAGAAGGCTTTTACTACACACTGAACCTGCCAGTACCTTGATCTTAGACTTTCCAGCCTCCAGATCTGTGAAAAATATATTTTTGTTCTTTATAAATTACCCATCTACAGGGTCTGGGAATGTAGCTCAGTGATGGAGGTCATGTGTGAGGGCCTGAGTTCCATTCCCAGCACCGTGTAGATTAGAAAAAAAGGTGAATGTTTAAAATTTACTACAGTAAAAGACACATTGCCATTAATCCTCCTCAAATTACTCCCCCCTCATTTTGAACACACTTTTCCCATTGTTCTTGCCACTTTCTGAAGCAGTTCTGGAAGTTCTCTTTTCATGTCTGTCTTTAGTTGCACTGCTGCGGCTGCCTCTATGTCCTGAATCAATTCAAATCATTTACCTTTCAAGATCATTCTGACTTTAAGGAAGAGCAAGAAGTTGCACAGTACCAGATCTGATCAATAAAGTGAATGAGGATACGCTGATGATTTTATGAGCCTGCTTTTTCATTGGATGGCACAGGGCAGCAGCTTTCACCCTGTTTTTGATCATACCCAGTAGTAGACACAAAAGAGGACTCCCAGAACTGCTTAAGAAAAAGTGGCAAGAATGCCAGGATAAGCGTGCTCAAAAAAAGGAGGAGCAGGGCCGGGGATGTAGCTCAGTGATGCCGTACCTGCCTGGCAAGCTCGAGGTCCTGAGTTCGATCCATAGTATCAAAAATTTTAAAAAATTAAGAAATAAGGGGGAGTAACCTGAAGGGGATTAATCGCAATGCGTCTCTTACTGTAATAAATTTTTTAAATTTGAACACTTCAAAATTTAGGGCTGGGAATTTAGCTCAGTGGTGCCGTCATCTGCCTTGCAAATTCAAGGACCCAAGTTCGATCCCTGGTACTAAAAAACCCCCTCAAAATTTAAACATTCACCATATAGTTTGATCGCCTCTTGTATGTATGTATGCATGTATGTGTGTGTGTAAATATGTATATACATATATATAATTCATAATTATGAATCCTATTTTATTTAATAAAATGAAAGGAAAAAAGATTTTGTTTAAGGGTTCTGACTTCCCTATAGGAAAAAAATAGTTTCTTGAATTAGGAAAAAATACAGTGATTGTTATATGGAAACATGTTGCTTCTTTTCCATAGAGACTGATGCTTATGGGCTTACAAATATTAGTTGTAAATAGCAGTTGTGTCTCAAAATGATGAAAAGATGCCTCTAATACAGGATAACAAGAGACAACATGAGACCTTCTTAGTTTGGAAAAAATGATACTGAACATGCAAATTTCCAGAGTGTTTTTGAATTGATACACTATGTTTATCTATTGAGGGGAGTTGCCTCTTGGGAAGGACCCCAAATTTCCAAAGTTCTTTCCCTTTTCCCTTTATCATGGGCAATTTTTGGTCCAACATTGTAGATGCAGAAGCATACAGTAAAGGTAATAATTCCTGAAATTAGCCAGTAACTGTTTGCCTTTTTGTCAATTGTGCTCATTTCAATGAGTGAACCTAACTGAACTTGACCCAGTACCACTGAATTCTGGACCTTTGAAGTAAATATATTTGATCTTAATGGATAAACATCATTATTTGTCTTTTCATCATCCAGTATTCACGTCTGGCAGCACTTTTATTCACCTTTGAGATGAGTTTCTCGAATGCACATGTTTTATTTGCTCAAATTGGCCCTTATTTCCCTCAGTTGAATAAGAAAAGAATTACAGTAGAGACTTCATTTTTCCTAATATTTTTATACTTTATTATCCTTTAATAATTTTAAATTAATTTTATTGGTACATTTTAGCTATACAATATAATGACATTCATCATTGGAAATTTGCACCTTTACATAATCTCTCTTGGTTCTTATTTTTTCCCCATTCTCCTGCCCTCCCTTCAGCCCCTCCATCCCTCCTCATTTACAAAGACTTTGTTTCCATTTTTTCCTTTTCTCATATTAATTCCATTCCCTTCTTTCCTTTCCCTCACCCCTCCCACTTCCCCTTCCCCTTTGCCCCTTTTCTTCCTATTTCACATTATCTATTATACCTTTTAGTCCTTATTTACACTATCAGTTTCTCACACTAGAGAAGCTATTCAGTATTTACACGTGTGTGTCCTATTTATTTCACTTAAGAGTATCGCCTCTGTCCAGGGATTTAGCTCAGTGGTTCCGTTGCTTGCCTTGCAAGTGCAAGGACCAAGTTCGATCCCTGGTACCAAAAAAAAAAAAAGAGTATCTCCTCAATGTGCATTCTTTTAGCAATAAATGTCTCTGATTTCTCATTTTTTATGGCTGAGTTGTACTCCATTTTATTGAAAAACCACATTTTCTTTATCCAGTCTCCAGTTGATGGGCATTTGGGCTGCTTCCAAGTTTTAGCTATTACAAATTGGGCTGCTATGAACATGGGTGCACATAGATCACTGTGGTGTGATTCTTTTAATTCTTTGGGGAAGATACCCAGCAAGGAATAGCTGGACCAACTTCTTAGACATCTAATTCAACAAGTATAGGGTGGGTTCATCTATACTAGTGAATAAGGGGTAACTTGCCCTCCAAGGAACATTTGGCAAAGTTGGGAGACATTTTTGTTACAAAAAAACAGGGGAGGGGGTGCTAGTAGCATGTAGTGATATCTTAGTCTCTCTGTGCTGCTATAATAAAATATCACATATGGGTGATAGATAGTATCTTAGTTGCTTTCTTGTTGCTGGGACAGAGTTAAAGGAGGAAAGGTTTATTTGGGCTCACAGTTTGTAGAGGTTTCAGTCCATAATTGGCTGGCTCCAAGGCAGGATGGAATGGCAGGCAGGCCATGCAGAAGAGAAACAGTTCATGACGGTAGAAGGTAACAAAGTAGCAAAGAAGCAAGTCCAAGTGACCTTAGCAGCTTCTTTCTGCCCCTTTTATAACCTATCTAGCCTACTGGGTTTAGGGCAGATGTCAAATCAATCAGTGGACTGATTTAGTAATCACACCCTTAATCTCAGCATCACATACTCTAGATCCAGCCACCTCTACAAAAGCCCCCACCTGTGACCCCATGAGGCTTTGGGAGGGATGTCTAGATACAAGCCATGACAGATATAGATAGATAGATAGATAGATAGATAGATAGATAGATAGATAGATTGATTGATTTCGTACTGGGGATGGAACCCAGGGCCTTACACATGCTAAACAAGTGCTCTACCAGGACCACTCAATGCTCCTCACTGAAATAAATTTATATTTCAAATGCCTATTATTTGAAGACAATTATTACCTTATATTAAAGAAAATTCTCTTATTTTTGACTTCAAAAAAGTAAAGCATTAAATGAAAGTTTCAGAACTCCAAGTGATGAGTGTCAGTAAAAAAGAATTTTCAATGAAGTCCCTTAATTTCCCTTTCATGATAACATTAAAAAATAATCAGCCATAAGACTTCTATTTCAAGTAACATAATATACTACATGTCCCAAAACTTCTCTCAATACAATATAGCAAAAAATCAAGAAAAGTACAACAAACATCACATTATGTTAAATGAAAGTACACAGCCACAAAAGGTCACATTTTTGTATCATTTCTCTTATATGAAATATCCAAGATAGGTAAATCCATAAAAATAGGAAGCAGAGCAGTGTTTTCCAGGGGTTGGATGGAGAGGGAAATGGAAGATTAACTGCTCAACATGTATGAATAGAGTTTCCCTTTGGGATGATGAAAGCTTTTAGGAGTAGATGGCATGGTAGCTGTCCAATAGTGGGATGTACAAAATGCCACCACAATTGAACAATTCAAAGTGGTTACTGTTTATGTGATGTGAATTTCACCTCAATAAAAATATACAAATAACATCTTTTAAGTTTAGAGCCAAATTAACAAAGTGATAGAATTCCCAAGGGACCCAAGAAAGAGAACAGATAGAAATACATGAATTCATCTGAAACTACAGCTATCCCAGGGCCTCTGATGATTTTCCTAACAAGGGAACTAGATTTTAAGGGCAGCACTGGGACAGAAGGCAGAGCTATGGGCCTATGTGGCATGAAGTGTTGGAACTGAGACCTGTAATGGAAACCAAATACTGAAAGAAATAAGTAACAAAAGTCCTTATTAGACACAAGCCACCTGCCTTGAAGGTACAAACAAAGGCAAAGGTCTTGTCCTGGCATCTAGATTTGAATAAACCAAACCAAACCAAACAGCCCTGTAACAGCCAGTTACAATGAATGATAGTAATGAGGAGGAAATGTAACAACACAGAAATGCCAAACTACAAATAATTTTAAAATAAAATAAATTTATACTTAGTCATGGTGTGAAAAAATAACAGCCATACAACTAATAGCAGCGTGGTTGAGAATTTCAAATCTAGAGTGAAAGACTGTGGCCACAGTGAAAGACCCAGGCCTCATGGAGGCCTGGTTAGCAGAGTACAAATTCCAGAGGTGAAAGCTTGCCCTTTGGTTATTTACTAGATTACCTGAAACCCAAGATATCCCTAGTCCAAACATACACACAGACACACACACACACACACACACACACACACACACACACACAGAAAGACACAATAGTACAAGGGATAAGAGTTTCTCTCATACCACATGGCTTACAAATGACAGAGCTGTTACTTCACCTCTGGTCTTTAGAAGCTGAGAACATAAATTTCTGTAATTTCCTCCAATTCTCATCTTCAAGAAAACAAATGGTGAGAGAACTTATTTTCTTGACTTTGAAATCTCAGAAGTGTTATGTCTTGTTGGAAGAAAGAATGAGTTAAGACAAATGCTAATCGTTTTGCTCAAACCAAAGAGACCAGAGCCGAGTAACAGTGCTCAGACAGAGTAGGGGAGGACACAGGGGCCAGAGAGTGCAAAGAGAGAGCAGAAGTGTCCACAGGGGAGCCCACAGGGAGCAGGTGATGCCCACTCTCTCCCCAGGATCATCTACCCCCCTAAAAATAGGAAACCCAAGGACACTGCTGTGAAGTTTCAGAAAGGTGAAATTACACTAGTTTAGAGACGATCACTGAGTCTGACATTATATCCTCATGCTGTTTTGGTGTTAATATGTCCTGTCTTTTATCAAACGGTGATAAATTAGGTAGACTCTAAAATTTCTTTATTTGAGAAAAATTTGACAATCTTAAATCAAGCAATCAATTGATCATTACTATTATTTTTACAGAAATCGTATCATTCTATGAAATGATGAAATCGAGTGTTCTGCATTTGAGGGACAAAGATGGTAAACCTTTTTTAGTATATGTGCTGCTGAAGCAAGCACAAGGTAAACCTTAATAAAAGAGCACCAGCAGCCACATTGTGTGTTGTGTGTGTGTGCACACGTGCAAGTGTGCATGACAGAGAAAGGTAGACACACACACACACACACACACACACACACACACAAAATAAAAAACAAACAACAAAAAAAGAAACAGAAAAGCCAGTGTAGAATTATGGAAGTTTTAGAAAGGCATTCAGGGAACAGAGCAGGATGAGCAGGATAGAAGAGGCTGGAGAACACCAATGCTTGGTCTCAGGTCTGCATAAATAGGTGCTTGCTTTGGCCTGGGTTGCTCTGAAAAGCAGAGCCTGGGACAACGGACCTAAAGTGTCAGCTTCATGCTTGGTCATATAGAAAGACCCAAAAGCAGCTGCTTCATCATAACAAACCAGAGTTTACAGGGGAAACTTTAACTGGATATTCTTTCCATGAACCTTTAAAGATTGTGGCTTCATTCTGGGGACAGCTTAGACAGGCAGGTGTTCTTTTAACCACCATGTGCCCAGATGAGACTGCAGTTGAAGTCTCAGGGTTTCTCACTTCCCAAGGTCCCTAATGTCCTCTCAATTTACACAGTGGCTGCAGTGACCTTCTCTCTGCATAATTACTTAATAATTAAGTCTCCACTATTACTGTAATGAGACTCCTTCAATTCTCCATGATCCAGACTGGCTCAGGCCCTGCCTGGAACAAGTGAGAACTGCTGAATTTGTACAGACTTACTGAAGTTGCAGAACATTTTCACATGACATTTCTCATCTGAACCTCACATGAACTCCGGAGAAGTGGGTTCCAAGTGGTGAAAGTGACATCTATATTTCAGAGGTAACCTAATGACCAATAGGACATTAGAATTTCTGACAATGTTCTTTCCTTTTGAACACAGACCTGAGACAAAAATGACTCTCTTCCTACAGATTAAAGCTAGGCCATTGCAGTGTGACCAGCTTTTGTCACATTTGTCAGTGTGACTCCAGTAAAGTGCTTCATATTCATTGTATAATGGAATTACATCGATTCTGCCTATGTTAGAAAAGAAAGGGCACATTGAGAAGCTATGTGTTGCCTCACAGAATAGGGGGAAGGCTAACGATCTAGGCTAATGAATAAACAGAAACCTAAGTTACACAGGTGGCTAGGTTACCTTTAAGCAGCTTAAATCAATAGAAGCTTATTTCTTGCTCAAGCCACATGTGCACCCTGGGGTGACAGAGGACTCTGCTCATTGTAATCATGCACGGCCTTAAGCTGATAAAGCACCCACCATCTCAAACGCTGCTAGTGGCCATGCCAGAGAGAAAAGAAAACTCTAGAAGGTCTCACTCAACAAATTAGGTTGTCAACCCTGAAGTAACATGCATGACTTCCAGACCACTGATCATAACTAATCATGTGGCACCACTCAAACACAAGGAAGCCAGGAAGTGAAATTATGCCATGTACCCAGAAGAAGGACTTGGAAACAGTTGAAAAACTTCACTCAGGACCACTGCACTCACACAGAAAGAAAGTTCCCTGGTTAGGGTGTCACCACTGGACACTGTTTGTCATCACTGGCATTGCCAGAATGAATCCTGAACTATGCCCACCACTCATTCTGTATTCAAAGTCCTGAATTCATGATGAATTCAAAGTCCATATTGACTGAGCTTGGGTCACATGAATGTACCCTAGCAGCCAGGACCTGTTTCCTTACATGGCATTGTGTGAAATCCATAGCAGATTCCACAAATGTAAGAAAGGGATTTAGGTCCTAGGGAATTTAAAGGGGGAAAAATGTCCACTACATGATAAATATCTAATACATTCAACTTGCAAAAGAAGATAGGAAAATGGTATGTGTAAATGGTCTTGTTTCAAATGTTGTTCCTATGTGTTTTCTACATATTATGGAAATTAGTGTCACACAGGCCATTCACTTTATCTCCATCCACATGTTCAGCTAGGCAACAAATGTTCAGTGAGATACTATCTCCTTCTAGGCACTCTAAAGATACCAAGAGTCGGTCCCGCGCTCTGCTTAGCCGTGCGGGCGCCTGCAGGATCCCGTCTCGCTCTCCCCCCACCCCGCGCCGTTGTCCTCCCCCCGTCCCGCTCCGCGCCCCCACCTCTGGCCTCCTGGCTGTGCTGGTACCTGGTTCCACACTACAGAGGCACAGGGGATCATAAAGGCCATTGTCCTGAGCTCCACAAGATAGAGCAGAAGTGAGCAACAGAAAGAGGGCCTCTCTCAGGCTCCTTGATGAAAACTGAAGCTCAGCGGAAAAGTGAAGAGAATTTCTGCAATAAAGGCACACCAGACCACCGTGCTTGGTAAGTTGGAGGGATCATCACCTCCCATTGGAACCTGCACTATCTTCAGGGGAAGGGCAACTGGAACCTGCAGTAGAACCTTGCAGAGTTCAACCCTGCAAGAGGACAGGGAGCTCAACTTGGGACTGGCAGCCAGAAATCTGCCTCAGTCTCACAGGTCTGCTACTGGCTTGCTGAGACTCATTGACTTGTATCTGCACACGGCAGCCCATGTTGTCTACTGTGACAGCAGAGACATACCCTGAAGGAGGCCCTTCATTTTTATTTTTTTGTTATTTGCAAAAAACAATATTTTTCTCTTATTTTTAATTAATTGTTATCATTTTCTACTCTTTTCAAATTTTTATTTTTCTCTTCTTTTTGTCTTTCTTTCTCTCTCTCTCTCTCTCTCTCTCTCTCTCTCTCTCTCTCTCTCTCTCTCTCTCTCTCTCTCTCTCTCTCTCATATTCTCTCACTGTCCCACATTGCTCTTCATCTCCCTTTTTGTTCCTTTCTGGACCAAATTCAGATTTCTCCTTTATTTTTCTTTTCTTCTATTTTTCCTTTTCTCTATTATCATTAGTTTTAAAGGAAAGTAAATACAGTAGCTAGCCTCCCTATTGCTGTTAGGTGGTTCTGTTCATGTCTTTGTTTTTTCATTCTGCCTTTTCCTCTTGCCTTCAACAGTTTCTTAGAGTTTGTGTGATCTTCCTGCCTCTTCTGGCCTCACACCTAATCTTTCCTGATCCTTCTACCTATCTGTCCCTCCCTCCCCAACTCCTTCTGACTCCCCATTCTGAAGGGTAAAGTTGCTATATTGAAGAGTTTATTCATTATAAACATATGTTGGGTTGGTTCTCGATTTTGATTTAATTCACACAGTTAAAAGTGATAGATTAATAACTACCACAAATTGTCATTTTCTAAGCTGTGCTTGATGCTATGGTGTTGCTGATTGTATCATTTGGGCTAAGGTGTTGAGATTGGCTTCCTGGTATAATGAAAATGAGATAGCCTCAGAGTCATTAGAGTCTCAAAACTTAAAGATCAGTTATATCTGGAAGACACCTCTGAAAAGCAATCATTCCACAAGGGTACTAAACACAAGCAACAAAGATACCTACAATAAGCAATTTTGAGATATCAACCCAGGAATTAAGCCAAGGACAGTACCAAAAACAAAAATGAGAAGATATTTAAGCAAGGCACAAACTCAGGCTTCCACCCCACAAAAAGCAAATCCTGGGGAAAATGAGGTGGAAAAGTCTGATAATCAACGACCTGGACACCCTGAACTGATAGCACAAGAAGGAACAAAACAAATGAATGAGGCTCTAGAAAAATTCAAAGCAGAAATCATCTCCCAGGTAACTACAGAGATGGTGAGCAGAGTGAAAGACATGATTAGAGGCTCTAGAACAGAAACAGATAAAAAAAAATAGATGAGATCATAAACATGCTGGAAGCCATGAATGCCCAGCATAAGAAAGAAATGGAAACCATGATCGCCCAACATAAGAAAGAAATGGAATGCATGAAACAGATTCAAACGGATATTCAGAAGATTAAAAACTCCAATGAAAGCATGCAGACCAGATTAAGAGAATCCAAAGATAGAATGTGAGATATAGAACACAGGATTGCAGTTAAGGACCATGAAAACAGAGATTTCTTCAAAATAGTAAGGGACCATGAGAAATCAATCCAGCAGCTGCTAGATGATGCAAAGAAGAATAACATAAGACTGATAGGAGTCCACGAAAAAACAGGAGAAAGTACAATTGACATAAAAAAACTGTTCACAGAAGTAATATTAGAAAACTTCCGAGACAGAGGTGGAGAATTGGACATACAGATAAGTGAGGCATATAGAACTCCACCCAGCCATGATAAAAAAAAAACTACACCTAGACATACAATAGTCAAGATCCCAGAAACCCAACTGAAGAACAAAATCCTACAGGCAGTAACAGAAAAGAAACAAATCAGCTACAAAGGAAAGCCCATCAGAATCACAGCAGACTTCTAAACACAAACCCTCAAATCAAGGAGAGCCTGGAGTGAAGTATTTGAAGCCCTTAAAAAAAATAAATTCCAACCTAGACTGTTATATCCTGCAAAATTATCTTTCAAAATTGATGGGGAAATTAGATACTTTCACGACAAAGAACAACTGAGAAATTTCATAAACACAAAACCAGCACTCCAAATAATTCTAAGCAATATCCTAGAAAAAGACAATAAAGTTCACAACTCCATGAGGCCCAATAGAGGGAAGCCACCAGGCAAGGTAAGAAACTAAAGGGAAAGAGGAGGAAAAAATAAGAAATAAAAGAGCCAACAACAGTAAAACATCATGACAAGGATGAGTCAATATCTCTCAATTATAACTAGCAGTGTTAATGGCCTTAATTCACTAATCAAAAGAAATACACTAACAGAATGGATTAAGAAGAAAAATCCAGCAATATGCTGTATGCAAGAAACACACCTAATTCAAAAATAAATTCATAGACTAAAAGTAAAAGGATGGAAAATAGTTCTCCATGTGACAGGAACCCAGAAAAAAGCAGGGGTAGCAATCTTATTTGCAGACAAAGTAGATTTCAAACCAAAACTAATTAAGAGAGACAAAGATGGTCACTACATCCTTGTGAAGGGAACAATCCAAGAGGAAGAGATGACAATCATAAATATATATGCACCAAATACGAGTGCCCCCCCAACTATACAAAACAAATATTAATGGACATGAAAAGTCAAATAAGCACTAATACAATTGTAGTGGGGGACCTCAATACCCCACTATCACAAATAGACAGGTCATCTAGACAAAAAATTAACAACAAAATTTTAGAACTGAACCAAGCTATTGAACAAATGGACTTAATAGATGTTTACAGAGTATTCTACCACACAAAATCAGGATACACATTCTTTTCAGCTACACATGGGTCATTCTCCAAAATGGACCACATGCTAGCTCATACGACATGTCTAAGTAAATGTAAAAGAATTGAAATTACCCCCTGTATATTATCAGACCATAGTGCAATACAATTGGAGATCAATAACATAAGAAACCACAAAACTCCCACAAACTCCTGGAAATTGAATAACACCCTCCTGAACAACCAATGGGTCACAGAGGAAATTAAAGAAGAAATTAGACAGTTTCTACAAGTAAATGATAATGCCAGTACAACATACAGGAATCTATGGGACACAATGAAAGCAGTTCTACATGGGAAATTCATAGCAGTGAATGCCCATATTAGGAAAACAGAGAGAACTCAGATAAATAACCTAATGCAAAACCTCAAGGTCCTAGAAAAAGAAGAGCATAACAAACTCAAAGCTCATACAAGAGAGGAAATTATAAAGATCAGAGCAGAAATCAATGCAATGGAGACTAAGAGAACAATAGAAAAAAATCAATGAATCAAAGAGTTGATTTTTTGAAAGAATAAATAAAATCGATAAACCTTTAGCCAACCTTATCAAAAAAAGGAAAGAAAAGGCTCAAATCTATGCAATTAAGAATGAAAAAGGTGAAGTCACAATAGACCCAGCAGAATTCCAGAGGATCATCAATACCTACTTTGAGAACCTGGACTCTAATAAAATGGAAAACACAGAAGAAATGGACAGATTTCTAGACATATATGAATTTCCAAAGTTAAATGAAGAAGATATAGAAATTCTAAACACCCCAATTACAATGAGTGAAATTGAAAATGTAATAAAATATTTACCAACAAAGAAAAGCCCAGGTCCTGATAGCTTCACTGCTGAATTCTACAAGACATTTAAAGAAGAACTATCACCATTACTCTTTAAACTCATCAAGGAAATTGAAAGAGAAGCAAGGCTCCCAAATTCATTCCTGGATGCAAGTGTTACTTTGATTCCCAAACCAGAGAAAAACCCAACCCCAAAAGAGAACTACAGACCAATCTCCCTAATGAACATAGATGCAAAAATCCTCAACAAGTTACTGGCAAACAGAATACAGAGGGTCCTCAAGAAGATCATACACCCTGACCAAGTTGGATTTATCCCAGGGATGCAAGGATGGTTCAACATATGTAAATCAATAAATGTAATACACTATATTAATAGAGTCAAGGACAAAAACCATATGATCATCCCAATAGATGAAGAAAAGGCATTTGACAAAATCCAACACCCATTCATGATAAAAATGCTACAGAAAATTGGAATAGAAGGTCTTTATCTCAACCTGATTAAGGCTATTTATGAAAAACCAACAGCCAACATCATACTAAATGGTCAAAAACTGAAATCTTTCACTCTAAAATCAGGAACAAGACAAGGATGCCCACTATCACCACTTCTGTTCAATATGGTTCTGGGAACATTAGCCACAGAAATTAGAAAAGAGAAAAAAATAAAAGGAATAAAGATATGAAAGGAAGAAGTTAAACTCTCATTTTTTGCAGATGATATGACACTTTACATGGAAGACCCAAAAAAACTTGGTCAAAAGTCTTCGAGACCTAATTGACAGATTCAGTAGAGTAGCTGGATATAAGGTCAACACTCCAAAACCAGTAGCCTTCTTATACACAAATAGCAGACTCATTGAGAGAGAAATTAGGGAAACAATTCCTTTTGCAATAGTATCCAAAAAAATGGCACATCTAGGAATCAACCTAACAAAGGAAGCAAAAGACCACTACACTGTGAAAACTACAGCACTTTGCAAAAGGAGATCGAGGAGGATATAAGAGAATGGAAAGACATCTCTTGTTCCTGGGTAGGAAGAACCAAAATAGTGAAAATGACCATACTTCCAAAACTACTATATAGATTTAATGCAATGCCAATTGAAATTCCAACAATGTACTTCACAGAACTAGAGAAAACAATCCAAAAATTCATTTGGAACCAGAAGGGACCTAGAATAGCAAAAGCAATTCTAGGCAACAGAGACATGGCTGAGGGTATCATAATGCCCAACTTGAAACTATACTACAAAGCTACTTGACAAAAACAGCATGGTACTGGCAAAGAAACAGACCCAGGGATCAGTGGAATAGATTAGAAGATGCAGAAACAACTTCAGACATACTTAGCCACCTCATCTTTGACAAAGGAGCCAACCACTATCATTGGAGGAAAGATAGCCTGTTTAATAAATGGTGTTGGAAAAACTGGATTTCAACTTGCCAAAGATTAACACTAGACCCATATTTATCACCATGCACTAAACTAAGATCGAAGTGGATTAGAGATCTAAATATTAAGACAGAAACACTAAACTGACTGGAAGATAAGTTAGGTAGAACTCTTGACATTGGCATAGGAAAAGACTTTATGAACAAAACCTCAGTAGCACAGGAACTAGCAGAAAGAATCAACAACTGGGATTTCATCTTATTAAAAAGCTTCTACACTGCAAGAGAAACCACCAACAGAGCTAACAGACAACCTACAATGTGGGAAAAATTTTTACCAGCTGTAACTCAGACAAAGGGCTACTATCTAGAATATATAAAGAACTGAAAACAATCAGAGCCCCTAAATTCAAAGACCCAATTCAAAAATGGGCATCTGAAATGAACAGACATTTCTCAGACAAAGAAGTAAAAGCAGCAAATAAATATATGATAAAATGTTCAACATCACTGGTCATTTGAGAGATGCAGATGAAAACAACACTGAGATTCCACCTCACCCCACAAAGAGTGGCTGCTATCAAGAAATCAACCAATAACAAATGCTGGTGGGGCTGTGGAGAGAAAGGAACGCTTCTCCATTGTTGGTGGGAGTGCAGACTGGTGCAACCACTATGGAAACCAGTGTGGAGATACCTCAAAGAACTAGGGCTGGAGGTCCCTTTTGACCCAGAAATTCCCCTGCTGGGTATTTTCCCAAAAGAATTGAAAGAATCATACCACAGAGATATACGCGCACCCATGTTTATAGTGGTACAGTTTGTAATAGCTAAAGCTTGGAAACAGCGCAAGTGCCCATTGACTGGAAACTGGATAAAGAAGATGTGATTTTTTTATAAAATGGAGAACTAATCAGCAATTAAGAATGAGAAACTAGAGTCATTTATAGCTAAATGGATGCACATTGAGGCCATACTCTTAAGTGAAATAAATAGGACACACATGTGTAAATACCAAATAGTTTCTCTAGTGTGAGAAATTGAAAGTGTAAATAAGAATTAAAATAATTAAAATGAATAATTGTTAATTTGAAATAGGAAAAGGTGTACGGGTGGTGGGAAGGGAAGGGCAAAGGGAAGAAGGGAAAGGAAAAATTATAAGAAAAGAAAAAAATGGAAATGAAATCTATGTAAATAGGGAAGGGTGGAGGGTGTGAAGGGGGCACAGGTAGTGGGGAAAAAAATAAGAACCAAGATACATCATGTACAGGTACAAGCACCCAATGATAAATTTAAACGTATTGTATACCTAAAATGTATTGATAAAATAATTTTTAAAAATAAAAATAAAGGTACCAAGAGGAGCAAGACATGTTTCTATATTTGAATAAAGAAAGTAGATGTTAAACAAGTAATTTCAGTGCAACATGGTACATCTTTATGTAGAGATTAATGCTAAGGGATGGCATTCGCCCAATGTATAATTAATTTTATGAGGAGGAGGATGGGATGCATTAGTCATGGATGGTCATTCTAGAAAGAAACTATAGTAGGATAAGCTGTATAGTACCTGCCTTGAGCAGAGATAGATAATATAATAATCAGGAACACAGAAAAGCTGATAGAGCTGAGGCTGAAGAGGGAGTCCAAGGCCAAATCAGAGAAGGCCTTTCCTGGCCATGCTGGGCATGAGCTTTGCCCTGTTGGCTGACATTAGGAGCAGTTTGGTTGGTCCAGAGTAGGAGAGAGGTGGGCTGGCACCTGTAGATTGGCACCTTGAGAGGGGCAGGGATTTCCAAAAGGCAACCAGATAGGAGGGGCAGAGAGCCCAAATTGCATGTTCAGGGTCACTGACACCCAGTAAGGTGAGGAAAGGTCATTCAAGTTAGTGTAGGAAGTCAAACTACAGAAAGCAGGCCTCGGCCACTAGCTTGGAGTCAGCCACTGAGCAGTGCCCATGGTTGCAAGGTGTGAACTCACCACATTCTACCAGTTGGTGCCAGGTGCAAGGGAAGCACAGAGCTAGATCCTGCAGCCTGCAACCTGAGGTTTGCAGGAGTGACTTGAGGCAGTCAGTAGCTGACACCTAGAAGTTCAATTTAGGCAATCTCCAGAATAGTCTAAACAGAAGACCAGAAAGCACATGAACAAACCCTAGGTCAGTCTGAACAATTTATAGAAACCCCCCTAAAGGGGAATGCTTGTTGGATCATGATTTGTCTTTTTTTTCTTTGGTGCTGACACCAGGGCCTCATGCTAGACAAGTGCCCCATTACTGAGCTACCTACACTCCCAGCCCAGCATTTATCTCTTAAAGGGCTAGGTATCATAGAGTCTATAAAACATGGGTGAATGACATAGATCGGTGGTGGTAAACCTATGGCACACATGCCACAGCCAGCTGTTTATTATCTTTGAGAGCTCTAAAAGATTTGCCATCACTGACCTAGATGGCCTAAGTCCAGCCTTGGAGAAAGGAATAGAGGTACTCAGCATGTTGCCAGCCCGAATTAGGATAATTGGCTCTCAGGTAGAGAAAGCTATATCCAGAGCACACCCAGAAAAAAGCTGACTGAATTCTCAGCCACATCCATTATTGAAACATGGCTCTGCAAAGACAGTGCCATAGCTTTGCTGCAGGAAGAAAGACAGGGAGCCAGGCATGACTTTACAAATGTAATTAGAAGTGATGAACATGATAAAGTTCAGAAAATACAGGCCCTTGCTACAAATATCCCTGTATTTTGGGTCAGCAAGTTAATCATTCTCATCCAACCTTCTGTGCCTTCTAGGTTTGCTCAAGCGGGAAAGAAGAATCAAGTATACATTCCTTAGCATGTGTATTAGTCAGCTTTTCATTCAGTATTACTTGACATGCATAACCTAAAGGAGGAAAAGTTTATTTTGGCCCCCAGTTTCAGAGGTCAGCTGGCTCCAAGAAAGAAGAATTTTTGTAGAAGCGTGTGCTGCTCAACTCATGGCAGCCAAGAAGCAGAGTAAGGGGAGAAAGAGCCAGGGAGGAAGGGGCTAGAGAACAAATAAACACCCAAAGTCAAGCCTCCATGACCCACCCAGACACACTCAAAAGTGTACTTTGCCAATCCCCTTGATGTTTGTCATGTCAGTTAAGTTGCAATCAAGATTCATCATCATAGTATGGCACATGCATCCCCTGCCCTGGTCCCTATTCATGTCTGCCCTCATCTGCTACCCTCCTGCCTCATACTTGACCTTCTTGTAAGGCCACATTCTTCGCTATTCTCACCTGTGTCTTTGTTAAAGCCACTCCCTTTATTTAGAATTAGGGTTGCTGGATTTAGCAAATAAAAATATAGGATGTTTGATTAAATTTGAATATCAGATAAGCAATGAAGAAATTTTTGTGTGTGGCACCCATGACTTGTGCAATATCTGGTAATTACTGGACACCCCTACAGTTAGGTTCCAGTTTCCTACCCAGTATACAATGCAAGCATGAGAAAAAATACACTAAAAGACAGAACTAAGAGAGACAGAAAGCAGGAAGCCAGGACAGCCTATGCTGGTGCAAGTGGCAAAAGAGCTGGCCAGTCCAAGCCACTGATTTTTATTGGCAATAAATTGAGGTAAAGGTGAGCTACATACAAGGGCAATATTACATGTGAGGAGGTGCAGTCATGCTGTTTCTATGGAAATTAATGTAAGCAAGTCTCTTAAAAGACAAGACAAAGCATTCTCAGATTAGGAACAGAATAGACAAAATATATGGCTGTAATTAGAACATTGTCCTTCTAGTAAGAAGTTTTAGTTATGGGGACAGAATTTGAGTGTGAGTTACTCTGACCTTGGCACATAGGCTTTGGTTGGACTCACTTTTATAAACAAGCAAATTGTGGAGTTAATTCTTCACACCTTGCTTTGGGCATAATCAATATTACACCCTCCCACACATATTTATACTAAAATTTGCCTATGTCACCTATTGTACTTTGCCAGCTGTTTTGGATTGAAAGTGACCCCCAAATTTCATATGTTGGAAACATAATCACTAAATTCATGTGTTGATGGTATTTAGGGGCAGGGCATTTGGGAGGTAATTAGAATTAGATAGTATTATCAGGGTGGGATCACCATGATGAGACTGATGACTTTATAAGAAAAGGAGGAAAGACTTGAGCTAGCACACTTGCTCTGTCTCACCATGTGATACTCTCTGTCATGTTAGGATCCAGCAAGAAGACCAGATGCCAAGAAGATGTCAGAACCATGCTCTTGGGTTTTCCAGCCTCCAGAATCATGAGCTGAATAAACTTCTACTCTTTATAAATTACCTGGTCTTGGATATTTTGTTATAGCAACAGAAAACAGACTAAGACATCATCTTAACTGGAATGCTTTCTTGTTCATTCTTTGTGATCTATTTCCAATGTCCTATTTTCTAGGAAGCTCTCTCTAAACCCCTTGGTTGGCCTGAATGCTCCCTTCTGGGCACTTCTGGGCCAGTGTGATTGCCTCCATCTTTGCATATGGCACATAACAGTGAAGTTATCTTTGGAGGGGTTATTGACCTCCATTAGCCTCTAAGCTTCCCCGAGCCTGATAAAGCATGAGTTTTTTGCTTTCACCATAAAGGCTGCTCAATAAATGGCAGGTGCCCTAAATTAATATCTGCAGAAGTATACAGTTGGTCCTACATATTCATGAGTTCCACATCTCTAGATTCAACCATCTATCAAAAATATATGAGAAAAAATGTGTCTGTACTGACATGTACAGACTTTTTGTTATGATTCCTTAAACAATACAATATAACTATACATAACATTTACATTACACTAGGTATTATATTTAATCTACAGATAATTTAAAGTATGCTGGAGGGTATACATAGGTTCTATGCAAATATCATGTCATTTCCTATTAAGAAACTTGAGCAAATCAGTAGGGAGATACCTAAAAAAACTAGGATTAGAGGTCACATTTGACCCAGCTATTCCTCTGCTGGGTATCTTCCCAAAGAATTAGAAGAATCATACCACAGTGATATATGCTCACCCATGTTTATAACGGCACAGTTTATAATAGCTAAAACTTGGAAATAGCCCAATTGCCCATGAACTGGAGACTGGATAAAGAAAATGTGGGGTTTTTTAAAAAAATAAAATGGAGTACTACTCAGCCATAAAGGATGAGAAACTAGAGACATTTATAGCTAAATGGATGCACACTGAGGCCATACTCTTAAGTGAAATAAATAAGACACACATCATGTGTAAATCCCAAATAGTTTCTCTGGGGTGAGAAACTGAAAGTGCAAATAAGGATCAAAATGTGTAATAGATCATGTGAAATAGGAAGAAAAGGTCTAAAGGGGAAGGAGAAGTAGGAGGGGTAGGGAAAAGGAAAGAAGGGAATGGAATTAATATGAGAAAATGAAAAAATGGAAACAAAGTCTTTGTAAATAGGAAGGGGTGGAGGGGTTGACGGGAGGGCAGGGGAATGGGGAAAAAAATAAGAACCAAGATATATCATGTAAAGGTACAAGTTCCCAGTGATGAATGTCATCATATTATATACCTAAAATGTACCGATAAAATTAATGAATAAACAAAGAAACTTGAGCATCTGGGGATTTGGCAGAGAGATCCCAGAACTAATCTCCCATGGATACAGAGGGATGACTATATTTGTAGTCTTACAAATAAATATCACAAACATACTATCCCAAAGAGGTTTAAAGAAAAAGTTTGTCATTGTACTCTCTGTTTCTCAGGGATAAAAGAAAAGTAAGACTTTCTAACAGCTGAGCCCACACCTTACACCAGTGCAGGGTGAATGTAAAAGACTGTTGTAAAGAGCTTTAAGAAATCAGATAAGACTCTCCATAAACCATCAAAGTTCAAACAACGGAGAAGTTTGATCTTTGAATATAAATATGTGTTTGCTATGTGACTTTACAAAAAAAAGATACTTTGTGTTTTTCTATCTCAAGGTGCTATGGAAACAATAAGAAAATGTGAAGCATTTAGTGCTTTTAAGAGGAAAATCATTGCAAAGCATTAAATAGCCTAGCAAGGAAATATAACTCCTCTCCTCGAACTGAGATAGAAATCATCCTAGCAAATAAGAATGTAGTCAAGAATCAAATGTCCTTTATTAGTTCAAAGCTGCCACTTTACAGATTAAAAATTAAGATCCAGAGAGGCTAAGTAACTTGCCTAAGGTCATGAAACTGATTAGTAACTAAGGCTTAAAGGTCTTCTGATCCCCAACCCAGAGTTTGTAGAAAACTGATGGAATATTCTAATGTCATTGTCGAATTCATTGAAGTGTTTATTAGAGGATTCTTATTATCAAAAATTTCTTGGGCTGAAGATACATTTTAGTGGCAGGGTGCCTGCCTAGCAGACGCAAGGTCTTGGGTTTGAACCTCAGCACTGAAAAACAATCCTTCTTTTCTTTTATCTTATCTAAATTCTTCATTCTTTTAAAGTCTTTCCAAAAAAAGGAAAACTAAACCTCATCCTCACCAATTTGTGCCTTGTATGCTTCAAGATCACTATTAAGTTAACCCATAAGTCTTCTCATCCTCAGACAACAATGAACAACTTTTTCATGAAGTCTGTTCTCCTGGCAATCTCCTTTAAGCTATTCTCTTGGGTCTTCAGCTCCTTCTTACATAAGAGTGTAGAATGAATATGATATTTTAATGTGAACTTTCCCAGTTTGAGAATAAAGGAAGAACCACATTTATCTATGCATTTTTATATATTCCTATACATATTATGATTACATTTCCTTTAAAGAAAAAAAGTAGGAAATAGCTTTCAGTTACCCATTCATGACTATGTCATTTATTCTAAACCATGATAGCTTTCCCATCAATAGCAAAGGCTCTGTGAAGCCCCAAGACCTCTGCTGTGTGACTAGGCATTAATGCCTCACATGCCCTATATCTTAAGGGGCATCTTTCACTAAAGATGAGGCTTACACACCTTCTATTTGCTATTCTTATACCCTGCTCTAGATGTATTTTCCTAAGATCTCAAAACTACAAGCATGCAGACCATAAATCGTATCTAGGGCAAAGTATATCAAATATCAAGGAATTTAAGTCTAGAGTTCCTTCTTGGTTGATTCTCACTCAATTTCCAATATCCATTTTATTTAATCTTCTCAGCAATTTAGGTTGGGTTGTCCTTATTTTTAATCTATGAAGCCTCTAATTGCCCTGTAATAACACTATCTTATCTTCTTAGAGACATTTCCTTATAAATTTAGTTCAAAATCTTTTTTAGGGGGTTGTTTTTTGAGACAGGGTCACACTATACAGTTCAGGCTGGCTTTGAACTCACTATGTAACCCAGGCTGGCCTCAAACTCGCAATGATCCTCCTGCTTCAGCCTCCCAAGTGCTGGGATTACAGGTGTGCACCACCACATCCAGCTTGTTTCATAATCTTTAAAAGTACACAATGCCTATATCTTCATTTAAAGAAGTCAAGCAAAAATATTGCAATATTTTTTATAAGCTGTAATATAGAGAACATAATAAATACTAAAATCATTTATACTCTGATGTAAGAACCTTGTCTATTAATCCAACAATTTTGTCAAAAACATACAATGAAATAATTTGTCAAATACCTTGTGAATTTGAAATTCACTAGTTTTATGAATATTTTGCCTAGAGGTTTCATTAACACTATCAACGAAGGATGCAAAGTTTGACTTGTATCTTGGTGAACTCATTCTGTCATTCAAAGATCACGACTTCCTTATGTGTGTTCAAAACTATCCCTCTCCTGTCTGCTTTAGAGATTTCTTGGGCAATTCTTTGAAGCACATTCTTCCCTGGTTTCTAGGGCCCAACTTGTGACCCTTTTAGAAAATGAAAACATTTTTCCAGCTCCAAACTAGATTTATATTTTGTTTCTACGGTGTCTGACAAAATGCATTGCTCATTTGACTTCTGTGGATTTCTAAATTGAGCATGGGATTCTTACAATGTCTTTTTGAATTTGACTAGAATGTATCCAGAACTTTAGTATTCAAATGATCTATTTGCCTAGTAATGTAATAACTAATGTTTATCGTGTGCCAGGAAATGTGATAGGCCCTTTAGAAGGATCATTTCCTTTAAATTTTATAATATTATTTTAATTGCTATTCTTAGCCCATTTTGTGGCTGAGAAACAAGGACTTAAAGATTTCCAAGTTCGATCCCTGGTACCAAAAAAAAAAAAAAAAAAAGATTTCATGGTCCATGGTGATCAAAAAACCAGGAAGAGTAATTGTCAAAGTGGAATTAGTATACGTACAGAATGAGAGGTGAGAAGCTGCCTGGACTCCTAGAGGTTTTAATGCTTTTTAGTTCCTATTTTCAATCCTTTTCTGGGTTCCCATTAAAAAAAAGTCTCTTACTCTAGCTCTAAATGGCATCTGTTATTTAAAAATTAAGTATTACAAAACAAGTGCAGTGGTGCACACTTCTTGTCTCAGTTACTCAGGAGGCTGAGGCAGGAGGACCACAGAAGGGTCATTTGAACCCAGGCATTTTGAAACCAGCCTAGGCTACATAGCAAGACCCCTCTTTTTAAAATAATAGTAATTATTCCTTTCCCCTCTTTCCTTTCCCCTACCCCTCCCACTTCCCCTTTCCCTTTCCCTTTGCCCCTTTTCTTCCTGTTTCACATTATCTATTATACATTTTGATCCTTATTTACACTTTCAGTTTTTCACACCAGAAAAACTATTCAGTATTTATGCATGTGTGTCCTATTTATTTCACTTAAGAGTATGTAAAGGTACAAATTCCCAATGATAAATCTCATCATATTGTATACCTAAAATGTACCAATAAAATTAATGAAAAAAATAGTAGTAATTACAAGTAAGTCCTAACAAGGAAGCCTTTCTGGAAGATGTTACAGATAAAACAGTTTGAGGAAGTAGGAGTTTACCAAACAAGTAAAGAGGAGTTTCAGAGGATGCAGCACCACATGAGAAGGGTAGGTGGCTTCACACAGCACCATGTCCAAGATGTTTCAGTGTCCAGCGGGAAGGGAACCCAAGGACTGTGATGGAGAGCAAGGTGGAATGACAGCAGAAGCAAAGCCATGCTGAACCTTGCTTATCAAGGGTAAAGAATTTTAAATGCACATTAAGGGAAAAAGTAATACTAAAAATAATCAATACAATAATAAATATAAAATCAAGAAAATAATTTAAATATTTGATAATTAAGCTGAAAATATCTGGGGGCAGTATGAGGATTGAACCTAGGGCTCTTACACTGAGCTCCATCCTCAGCCCTTTTTTAAAAAATTTTTGTTTGGAGACAGGATATTGTTAAATCCCTAAATTGCCTAGGTTGGGCTTGAACTTGCAGTCTTTCTGCCTCAGCCTCCCAGAGTACTAGGATTATAGACATGCACCGCTACACTCAGTTTAAAATGAATAATTTTAAGCTGGAGGAGGAATTTGTATTTCAGACTGATCATGAGGACTGAAGCAACTTAGTGGGGAGCTCTCAAGTGTCAAAAGACTGTGGGTTCCAGTCATCCAGAAAAAAGGTAGAGGGAGTCTGAAACCAAGCTAGGCACAGTCACATCATTAGCTACCTACAAGGTGAAGGGTTTTTTTTATTTTTTTGAGAGCAGTTTTTTATTCACAGCCAAAGTGAGCAAAATATGCAAAGATTTCTCACATACTCCTTCCTCTCACACTTGCATGACCGCCCCCATCATCAACATACTTGACTGTGGTTACAATCAATAAACCTACATTTTTTTTTTAGATAGGGTCTTGCTATTCCAGGCTGGCCTTGAACTCACTATGTAGGTCAGGCTGGCCTTGAAGTCGTGGTGATCCTCTGGGCTCAACCTCCCTGGTGCTAGGATTATAAGTCTCCCCCACCTTGCCTGGCTGATGAACCTACACTGATGCACCATTACTAGCAAAAATCCATAGTTTGCACTAAGATTCACTCTCCATGGTGTACATTCTATGGATTTGGACTAGTATAAATAACATGTATCCACCATGACAATATCATAGAGTAGTTTCACTCCCCTAAAAATTCTTTGTGTTCTGCCTATGTGTCCCTCCCTCCCCACTGACAGGTGGCAATCACTGATCTTTTAATTTTACCTCTTCCAGAATGTCATATAGTTAGAATCATTAAAAGGGGAAGTTTTAAATATCAATTCATTCGCCCAACTAAAATTTACTTAAAACCTACCATTTAGCATGGTCTAGAAAAAATTAAAAGCATACTAAAGAATTACATAAACAAAAAGGAAGATAAGTTACTTGAATGTACAAAACTTGGAGATATATTGAGTGGTGGTTCAAATCACTTGAGAGTTAGCTTTTGACTATACATTTCAGGCAAAAGGTACTCTTTGGACTCAATCACATGCATCTTCTTTCTGATCTACAGTGCATCTGGTGGACATAAAGACAAATCTGAAGAAATGCCCCAGAAGGAAGACCGCATGTGTAGTTCCACAGTTCATCTATGTGCACAATCTAAGCACACTGAAATTTTATTTTAGAGATAAATAAATTGATAAAATTAATATCTTGTGTTGCAAAGTCCCACCCATTTTTATTTCTGCAGGCATATTATCCACTGTAATATATTCAGAATTCAGGATAGAGACATAAACAATAAAGCTGGAGATTAACCTTCTATAAAACTCTCATTGCTGAGATTCACATATTTTGTTAGTTTTAAATAACAACAGGTTTCCAGAATTGTTAGATTAAAAACATTGTACCTGAATTATATTTGCATGTTTCTTGGCCACAATCTTCCTTCATTTGAACATAAAAATAGTGGCAAATTTTCCCTGCACTTAATTAACTAACCCAGATAATCTTGATCCCCTTAAAGAAGACTTCCTGTTTTGCTTGTTTGTTCGCTTGGCTTTTTGGTAGTAAGGATGCTGTGTGTGTACATTGTACCCATGTACTTCAGACTTCAATACCTCGTGTATTTTTCTTATACTATTGAGCCAGTGTGTTGAGTCAATACACTGCTTTTCATTTCACAAGGCCTGTGCCCTTTGAGTTATTCTAAATGATGTTGATGCCCAAAGCACTATGCGTCTAGAATCTCTTCATAGTAAATAGCATAAGGTAGAGCTTAACCAGCTCTCCTGAGAAAAATCAGGTGTTACTTCAATTCTAGGGAGAAAACAGCTTTTTTATTTCGTTTCATTTGTTTTTTCAAGGTAATTGTGCAGCCTCACGCCATCCAAAGAAATGAAAAATTTTATCTAAATAAATTTCATTGCATTAGATATATTTCATTATATCTAATTTTGATCATAACAACAGTCATTTTTAAAGTTCGCCAGCTGTCTATGCCTGAGACAAGGCAATGGGGGTGTATGAACATCAAACAAAAGATGGATTTCATAGATTCAAGTTCTGATATTTTCTTGGCAATAAGATCAGAAGTTATGAACTACATGATCCTGAAATCCTTCCTAGAGGCAAACAATATTTCTTTTATTTAGCTTGAGTCTCTCAGAACAGAAGATATCTCAAGCATCAATTTCAAATTCCAAAGGTGCTTTGGAAGTATGGCTATGAAGTATACAGAACATTATTTATAAAATCATTTCAAAATATAGTTTAAGTTTTACATGAATTTGCATGTCTTCACATACATATATTTTTAATAATGCAACTTTCTGTTCTTCTTTTCACAATTTGCTTGACTTTTCCATCCTCTTAATCCCTGTACTCTCATTCACAATCACCCCCAACACACATATATGTGTGAGCACAAACACACAAACGTGTGTGCACATGCACACATGCACCATGTTGACTACCTTGTGTATAACCTTCCAGATTTCTTACCAAGGTTATGTATATATACAAGTACACACATGGATATTTATCATAGTTTATTTTATGAAAGTGAATCAAACTACACAATCATTTTTTGCATCTTCCTTTTCTTTAACATTCCTATTATAATCTTTTCAAATCAAGTGGGGCTCTTTTGTTTGTTTGTTTGTTTGTTTGTTTGTCATGCTGGGGATGGAACTCATGGTCTCATGCATACTAGGCAGACTCCAACCACTGAGCTACAGCCTGAGTCCCATGCTTTCTTCGTAATGCTGAATAATCGTCCATAGTTAAAGATCATAATGTACAGTATTCAACAATTCCCCTTAATCAGAATTCAACAATTCTGATTAAATGTTTCCAGGGTTTTACCACAAAACAATAGATATCTATACAAATATTATACTCTAGTGATTTATTTCTTTTTCTTTTTTTTTTTTTTTTGGTACCGGGGATCGAACTCAGGTCCTTGCGCTTGGGAGGCAGGATGCGGAACCACTGAGCTAAATCCCCGGCCCATAGTGATTTATTTCTAAAGAAGAGATTTTCCAGACTAGGGCACTCAGTTGAATGGCATTTGCCCTTTTTAATTTCAGAAACATTATCAGGTCACTTTCCAAAATGACTTTTATCTTTTATGCTTTAAACAGTAATGCTGAGATAATCTCTTCCCTTGAATTCTTGCTTGCCAGCAATAGTTGCTATTAATCTTTTTAACTTTTACTAATTTTATGGTTATAAAGTGAAATCCTCATTAATTCAATTTGCATCTTTTTATGTATTTGTTAGGTCTTTGTATTTGCTCTTCTGTTGATTGTGTATTTATAGCCTTTGTCCAATGTGTATTTATAGCTTCTTGTCCAATTGTAAAGGCTCTTTGTAATAGATACCGTTTGCCACCTTATTACACATATTTATTTATTTCAGATTTCATTTGTCAACCTTGTTCATGGTACCACTTACCCCAGAATGTACTGAATATATTTATATTGTGCTTTGTGAATTCTGAGTTTCAAGATTTGGTTAAGAATGTCTCCTCATCCCTTAGATCTTCTTTCTCCAATTCAATACCCACTAAACACTTAAGGCTACTGAGTATTTGAAATATGGCCAGTGTAAACTGAGATATGCTGTAAATGTAAAATGTATGCCAGATTTTGAAGATTTTCTACGAAAAAAGCTCATTTACACTTTTTTCTCATTAATACCTTCTTATATTGGTTATAAGTTGAAATTATCATATTTCAAACATATAGGATTAAGTCAAACATATTAGAAATTATATCTATTCTTTTTATGCTTTTACTATGGATACTAGAAATTTTATGTATTTTATATATGTGGCTCACCTTATGCTTCTATTGGACAACCCTGTTATATTATCCATGTAGGATCCTATGTTATAGGATTTTTTAAAACTTTTTATTTTAAAATAATAGTGAAGTCACAGGAATTTTCAAAAATATACAGGGAGGCTTCATGTTTTTTCTAATGAAGGCATCCCACATAAATATAAATACAGTACACTATCAGTGTGAAATGGGATTAGTACAATTACAGAGCTTGCTTATTCCGATTTCCCCTTTTTATGTGCATTTCTGTGTGTTGTATGTGTGTAGTCTTGTGGAATTTTATCCCATGTATAGATTTCTGTAACTACCAGCAGTCAACATATAGAACAGTTCCATCAACACAAAGCTCCTTCCTGCTATCTTTTTATAGCCATGTCTATACTTTCTCCATTCCTAACTACCGAAATTTTTTTTTGTTCAACTCTATTATTGCATTATTTTAAGACTGTTACATAAGTGTAATACAATTCATTTGATCATTCACCTGTTTAAAGACATTTGGGTTGTTCCCACAGAAACCAGAGCTTTGTGTGCCTTGCAGGTGAGGAGAGAGTACACACACAAACACACACACACACCAATACCAGAGCCTTGTATGCCCGCAGGTGAGAGCCTCTTGCACCCCAGAGCCTCTTGTGCCCTCTGGGAGAAAAGAGACACTCCCTCCACCCCTCAATGACACCAGAATTTCAGGTGGGTTGCCCCACTCTTCCCCCTGCCCACACCGGCGCCTTGTGCACATGGTGGGTGAGGAGAGAGGTCCCACTTGTGAGGTAGACATCAGCTCCTCAAAAGCCCCATGGCACAGGGTGGCAGACATGGCAACCAAAATACTGACTGAGGATGAGACCAACACCCAGGAGGAAAGTTTTATTCCAGTACTAAAGCATTACCTTACCACAGAGACTAGATGAGAGACACCCTTGAGAGACAGCCTTGGAGAGAGTGAGAGCTAGACAGGGATCTCCTGAGATCCTCTGAGAAGCTCAAGTTCAGGCCAGAAAGATCACAGAACCTGTATTCTGTAATGGAAGGCCAGGTTTGGTGGGTGTAACCTTTGGAAGAGGTGGAAAGAGAATTTAGTCTAGTTGTCTGCTTGAGCTTTTAAACTGCTGCCTACATCCAGAAAAAATTAATGATTTGATTTACTGTGGGTCACTATCTGCATTGTAAGGGAGGTTCATGAATGATTCTCAGAGTTTGTTAGGATCCAGTTCATATTTGACACAGTTGTTGTCACTGACTTTTCTACTATATCCAAGGTGACATATTTGGTGCTATAATTGGTTTTCTCTGTATGCCAATATCTGGATTGTCTAGGGGCCATAAACAACATTGAAACTCATTCTGAAAGAACTAGTCACTGGGTCAAAAAAGCTACAAACCCAGGCACAGAAAATAAACAAAAAATAAAAACATGAGAAAACAAGGAAACAAAATGCCTCCAAAAACTCAGGTTTCCCCCAAAGCCAATCCAGGGGGCCTTGGGGTAGGGGGAATCATAAATCACACAGCATAAGTGTCTGAAAGGGTATCAATGAAGGTTTTATGAGGTTCTTGGTGAATTCAAAGAAGATATAACTAAACAGTTAATGACCTAAATGAAACAAATGCTCAGAGAGTCTAGAGAAGACATTAATAAAAATTCTAGTGGAGCTAAAAAAAAGAGATGCAAAACGTGAACATCCAGCATAGAAAAGGATGGTAGTCATAAAAAAAAGTTCCATACAGAAAGCCAGAAGATTAAAAATACTATCAGAAGTCTGGGCAGCAGAAGTGACCAGTATGAGAACAGAGTGTCATATCTAAAAGACAGAGCTGTGGTTAGTGATCAGTTACTGAGAGATCCCTTAGAATCAACAAAAGAACATTAAAAAAATAGATCTAGTATTGCTAGATGAAGCAAAGGAGACTAATATAACAGTAATTGGAATTAATTAAAAATCAGAAGACAGCTCAAAGGGCATAAAAAAATGTTTAAACAAGTAATAGCAGCAAACTTTCCAGACATGGAAAACGAATTTAACATACAGATAAATGAGGCCTATAGAACCCCAAATAGCCATGATCAGAAAAAAACACTCCAATTACTATCACATAATAATTAGAATACCAGAAATTCAACGCAAGAACAGAATCTTGACATCTACTACAGAAAAGCAATGAATCACCCTATAAAGGAAAACCCATCAAAACAAAAGAGTTACAACAGACTTCTCAACACGAACTTTAAAGGTAAGGAGAGCTTGAAATGAAGTGTTTCAAGTCCTAAAAGAAAACAACTTCTAGCCTAGATTGATATATCCTGCTAAATATCTTTCAGAATTGATGAATAAGAAAAGACCACATAAAAAATTCATGACCACCAAACCAACACTCCAAAAATTATCAAGGACATCCTAGAAAAAGATATTGAAGCTAATAATACCAAAATATCCAATAGAATGAATGCATCATATAGATCTAGCAATTAAATAGAAGGGAAAGAAGGCAAAACAGCAACACTTAATACAATGATAAGAATAAATCAATACTTATCAATTACAACTATCAATTTGAATGAGCCCATTGCACTAATCAAAAGACACAGATTAGCAGAATCCATCAAGAAATAAAATTTAGTGACATGCTATATACATGAAACACATCTAACACAAAAAGAAATTCATAGACCAAAAATCAAAGGATGGAAAATAATATTCCAAGCAACAGGAACCTGAAAACAAGCAGAAGTACCTAGCCTATTCTCAGACAAAGTAGACTTTAAGCCAAAGCTGATCAAAAGAAACAAAGAAGGACATAACATACTGTTAAACAGAACTATTCCACAGAAAGATATAACAATTATAAACATATACACTGAACCATGGTGCACCCAACTTCATAAAACAAGCAATAATGGATTTAAATGATCATATAAACATCAATACAATTAGAGTTGGGGATCTCAATTAACAAAGAAATTAGAAAAGGAAATATCAGAGTTGAACAAAACATTTGAACAAATGCACTTAATAGATACTTGCAGAGTAATCCACTCAACAACAACAGAATAGACATTCTTTTTATCAGTACATGGTACTTTCTCCAAAATAGACCAAATACCAGCTACTAAAACATGCTTAAGTAAATGCAAAATAGTCAAAAATTTACCATGTGTATTATCAGATCACAGTGCAATGAAACTAGAAATCAGTAGCAAAAGAAACCACAGAAACTATACAAACATATGGAAAATAACACATTCTTGAAAAATCAATGGGTTACAAACAAATTAAGAAATAAATAGGAAAGTTCCTAGAACTAAATTGTAATGCCAATACAACATACTAGAACTTATAGGACACAATGAAAACAGTCCTAAGAGGGAAGATTATAACTATGCATGCCCATATCAGAAAAACAGAATGAACCAAAATAAACAACCTAATGATGTATCTCAAGGTTCTACCAAAACAAGAATAATCCAAACTCAGAGTTTGTACAAGGAAAAAAATTATAAAGATCAAAGCAAAAATCAATGAAATGGAAACTAAAAAACAATATGAAGAATCAATGAATCAAAGTGCTGGTTCTTTGAAAGAATAAAAAAATACACAAAACCCTTACTCAATCTAAGCAAAAAAAGGGAAGACGCCGAATCACCCCGCTGCAGACAGGCAGGTCTGTGCACACCCTACCGAGGTCCCGAGTTGCTCGGAAGATGCTGAATCACCCCACTGCAGACAGGCACCCACCTGGATCCACACTACAAAGACGCAGAAGACACCAGACCACCAGACCAAGGTACTGAGTCCTGCTGCTCCCGGCCAAGAGGTGGGGGCTTCTGAGCAGCCATCTCACTGCTCCTGGTCCAGAGGAAGGGGCTTCCTGGTCACCATGCCTCCCACTGCTCCCAGCCCAGAGGAAAGGGCTTTTGGGCCACCTTCTGTCCCACTGCTCCTGGCCCAGAGGAAGGGGCTTTTGGGCCACCATTCCTCGCACCACTCCCGGCCCAGAGGGAGGGGCTTCTCATCCACGATCCCACTGCTCCTAGTCCAGAGGAAGAGGCTTCCCGGCCACCATCCTTCCCACTGCTTCCAGCCCACAGGAAAGGGCTTCTGGGTCACCATCCCTACCGCTGCTCCTGGCCCCTGTCCCACCTCTCCAGCACACAGGAGGTAATCCGTGCAGGTGCTAACAGCCCCCCGCCCCAGTCAAAATGAGAAAACAAGTAAATAAGCCTCAAAACCAGACTTCCAGATCACCTACAGCAACCCGAAAGAGAATTGAGATGGAACACTCTGATACTCAACCACCTGGACCCACTGAACTGGCAACAAAAGGGGATCTGGAAAAAAAGAAATCAGAAATAAGTTCTCAGATAACAGGAGAAATTGTGCTCCTAGTGCAAGACATGATGAATAAATCTAGAGAGGAGCTGAGGAACATGATGGAATCCCAATATAAGAAACAAATAGAATCCATAAAACAGATGCAAATAGATTTCCAGGACATGAAAAACTCCACTGAAAGTCTACACAGCAGAATGAGCCAATGTGAGGACAGAATTTCACATATAGAAGATAAGATTGCAATTAATGACAATGAAAGTAAAAATTTCCTCAAAATTGTAAGGGAGCACGAGAAATCAATCCAGCAGTTGCTAGACAATGCAAAGAATAACATAAGGCTGATTGGAGTCAATGAAGAAAGAGGAGAGAGTGCAGATGACATAAAAAAAATTTTCACAGAAGTAATGGCAGAAAACTTCCCAAGCAGGGGAAAAGAACTTGACATGCAGATAAGTGAGGCATATAGGACTCCAAATAGCTTTGATCAAAAAATCTACACATAGGCATATAATTGTTAAGATTCCAGAAACACAACAGAAGAACAAAGTTCTCCAAGCAGTCAGAGGAAAGAAACAAATCACACACAAAGGAAAGCCCATCAGAATCACAGCAGCCTTCTCAACACAAACCATCAAGGCAAGAAGAGCTTGGAGTGACATATTCCAAGCCCTAAAAGAAAACAGCCTCCAACCCAGATTGATGGACCCTGCAAAACTATCTTTCAAAATTGATGGACAAAATAAGATACTTTCATGACAAAGAGCACCTTAGGAACTTTGTGAATACCAAACCAGCACTCCAAAGAATTTTACACAATATCCTAGGAATAAACATTGAGGATCACAACCCCAGGAAGCAAAGCAGAATGAACCCATCTGGCATGACAAGAAATTAAATGTAAAGGGGGAGAACCCAACAAAAAGAAAAAGTCATGGCAATGACAAGTCAATATGTTTCAGTTATAAGCATCAATGCTAATGGTCTCAATTCACCAAGCAAAAGAAATAGACTGGCAGAATGGGTCAAGAAGCAAAATCCAACAATATGCTGCATACAAGAAACACAATTAAAAAGGAAACTCATAGACTGAAAGTTAAAGGGGGGAAAACAATACTCCATGAGGCAGGAACCCAAAAAAAAAGCAGGAGTAGCTATCCTCTTGGCAGATCAAGTAGATTTCAAACCAACACTGATTAAGAGAGATGAAGAAGGACACTACATCCTTGTAAAGGGAACAGTCCAACAGGAAGAGATGACATTCATAAATATCTATGCACCAAACACTAGTGTACCCAACTATATAAAATAAATACTAACGGACATGAAAAGCCATATATGCACTAATAGAATAGTAGTGGGGGACCTCAACACCCCACTCTCACAAATAGATAAATCAACTAGACAAACAATAAGTAATGAAATACTAGAACTCAATCGAACTCTTGAACAAATGAACTTAACAGATGTTTACAGAGTCTTCCACCCCACAAAATCAGAATACACATTCTTCTCAGCTGCACATGGGTCATTCTCCAAAATAGACCCCATACTCACACACAGAACATGTTTAAGTAAGTGCAAAGGAATTGAAGTTATCCCCTGGATATCATCAGACCATACTGCGATGAAATTGGAGATCCATAGCAAAAGAAACTCGAAAAATTTCATAAACACTTGGAAATTGAACAACACACTTCTGAAGAACCAATGGGTCACAGAGGAAATTAAAGAAGAAATCAGACAGTTCCTTCAATTAAATGACAATGACAATACAACATATCGGAATCTATGGAACACAGTGAAAGCAGTCTTAGGAGGGAAATTCATAGCAGTGAATACACATATTAGGAAAACAGAATGAGCCCAATTAAACAACCTGATGCTGAACCTCAAGCTTCTAGAAAAAGAAGGGCAGGATAGCCCCAAAGCTCATACAAGGGAGGAAATTATAAAGATCAGAGGAGAAATCAATGCAATGGAGACTAAGAGAACAATACAAAAAAATCAATGAAGCCAAGAGTTGGTTCTTCAAAACAATCAACAAAATTGACAAACCTTCAGCCAACCTTGTCAGAAAACGGAAAGGAAAGAAAAGGCCCAAATCTATGCAATTAGGAATGAAAAGGGTGAAATTACAACAGACCCAGCAGAAATCCACAGGATCATCAATAGCTACTTCCAGAACCTATACGCCAATAAAATGGACAACACAGAAGAAATGGACAGATTCCTAGATGCATATGAATTACCAAAATTGAACGAAGAAGACCTAAAAATTATGAACAACCTAGTATCAGCCAATGAAATTGAAAATGTAATTAAAAACATCAACTAAGAAAAGCCCGGGCACTGATGGCTTCACTGCTGAATTCTACAAGACATTTAGAGAGGAACTGCTGCCACTACTGTTTAAACTCTTCAATGAAATTGAAAGGGAAGCAATACTCCCAAATTCATTCCTGGAAGCAAGCATCACCTGATCCCCAAAGCAGAGAAAGACTCAACCGAAAAGGAGAATTATAGGACAATCTCACTAATGAACATAGATGCAAAAATCCTTAATAAGATAATGGCAAACAGAATGCAGAAGATCATCAAGAAGATCATACAACCTGATCAAGTGGGATGCATCCCAGGGATGCAGGGATGGTTCAATATAAGCAAATCAATCAATGTAATACACTACATCAATAGAGCCAAGGATAAAAACCATATGATTATCTCCATAGATGCAGAAAAAGCATTTGACAAAATCCAACATGCATTTATGATAAAAACCCTACAAAAAATTGGAATAGATGGTCTCTACCTCAAACTGAGAGAAGCCATCTATGAAAAACCAACAGCCAATATCAGACTAAATGGTCAAAAACTGAAATCCTTCACACTAAAATCAGGAACAAGACAAGGATGTCCACTATCACCACTCTTGTTCAATATAGTTCTGGAAACATTAGCCACAGCAATTAGACAAGAGAAGGAAATAAAAGGAATAAAGATAGGAAATGAAGAAATCAAATTGTCATTATTTGCAGATGACATGATACTGTATATAGAAGACCCCAAGAACTCCACCAAAAGTCTTCTAGACTTAATAACCAAATTCAGTCAAGTAGCTGGTTGCAAAGTCAACACACAAAAATCAATAGCTTTCCTCTACACAAATGACAGACTCACTGAGAGAGAAATAGGGCAAATAATTCCTTTCACAAAAGCATCCAAAAAACTGAAATACCTAGGAATCAACCTAACGAAAGAAATCAAAGACCTCTTCTCTGAAAACTATGGCACTCTGAAAAGAGAGATTGAAGATGATATCAGCAAATGGACAGACATCCCCTGCTCCTGGGTAGGAAGGATTAATATAGTGAAAATGGCCATACTTCCAAAACTGATATATAGATTTAACGTAATTCCCACTGAGATCTCAGCAGCATACTTCATGGATCTTGAGAAAACAATCCAAAAATTCATTTGGAGCAAGAAGAAACCCAGAATAGCAAAAGCAATTCTAGGTAACAGAGACATGGCAGGGGGTATCACAATCCCCATTCTGCAACTATACTACAAAGCTACTGTGATAAAAACAGCATGGCACTGGCAAAGAAACAGACCTGAGGCCCAGAGGAACAGATTAGAAGATGAAGAAACCACGCCAAACTCACTCAGTCATCTCATCTTCGACAAAGGAGCCAAACACCCTCACTGGAGGAAAGATAGCCTCTTTAATAAATGGTGCTGGAATAATTGGGCTTCAACTTGCCAAAGATTAAAACTAGACCTATATCTCTCACCATGCACTAAACTAAAATCAAAATGGATTAAAGATCTAAATATTAAAATAGAAACTCTGAACCAGTTGGAACAGAGGTTAGGTAGAACCCTTGAAGACATCGGTGTAGGAAAAGATTTTATGAACAAAACCTCAGTTGCCCATGAACTAGCACAAACAATCAACAAGTGGAATCTCTTCTTATTAAAAGGCTTCTGCACAGCAAGAGAAACCACCAGCAGTGTGAAGAGACAACCCACAATGTGGGAAAAAATCTTCACCTGCTCTTCCTCAGAGAAAGGTCTACTATCTTGAATCCATAAAGAACTTCAAAAGATCAGACCTCCCAAATTTAAAGACCCAATTCATAAATGAGCATCTGAAATGAACAGACATTTCTCAGACAAAGAAGTAGAAATAGCAAGTAAATACATGAAAAAATGTTCAACATCACTGGTCATTTCAAAGATCCAAATGAAAACAATGCTATGATTCCACTCACTCCAGAAAGAATGGCTACTGTCATGTAATCAACCAATAACAAATGCTGGCAAGGCTGCGGGGAAAGAGGAACCCTGCTCAATGTTGGTGGGAATGTAGACTGGTTCAACCACTGTGGAAATCAGTATGGAAATACCTCAAAGAACTAGGACTGGAAGTCCCATTTGACCACGCTATTCCCCTGCTGCGTATCTTCCCAAAAGAATTAAAAGAATCATACCACAGTGATATATGTGTACCCATGTTCATAGCAGCACTGTTTGTAATAGCTAAAACTTGGAAACAGCCCAAATGCCCATCAACTGGAGACTGGATAAAGAAAATGTGGTTTTTTTATAAAATGCATTACTACTCAGCCATAAAAAATGAGAAATTAGAGACATTTATAGCTAAGTGGTGCCACATTGAGGCCACACTCTTAAGTGAAATAAATAGGACACACATGGATAAACACCAAATAGTTTCTCTAGTGTGAGAAACTGAAAGTGTAAATAAGGACTAAATGTATAATAGGTAATGTGAAATAGGAAGAAAAGGGGCAAAGGGGAAGGAAGTGGGAGGGCTAGGGGAAAGGATAGAAGGGAATGGGATTAATATGAGAAAATGAAAAAATAGGAACAAAATCTTTGTTAATAGGGAGGACTGGAGGGGTTGAAGGGAGGGCTGGGCAAGGGTGAAAAATAAGAACCAAGAGAGATTATGTAAAGGTGCAAATTCCCAATGATGAATGTCATTATATTGTATACCTGAAATGTACCAATGATTAGAATGAATAATCGATAATGTAAAATAGGAAGAAAAGGTCCAAATGGGTAGGGTTAGTGGGAGGGGCAGGGGAAAGGAAAGAAGGGAAAGGAAAAATGCTGAGAAATGGAAAAAATGGAAATAAAGTCTTTGTAAATAGGGAAGGGTGGAGGGAGTGAAGGGAGGGCTAGGAATGGGGAAAAAAGAAGAACCAAGATGCATTATGTAAAGGTACAATTCCCAATGAGAAATATAATTGTGTTGTATATCTACAATGTACCAATAAAAGAATTTAATTTAAAAAAATCTTAGCAAAAAAAGGAAGGAAACATGAATCAATACAATTATAAATGGAAAAAGTGAAGTCACAATGGACACCATCAAAGTCCGGAGAATTATTAGCAACAAACCTATATGCTAAAAAATTGAAGAACTCAGCAAAAATGGAGAGATTCCTATATACATATGAATTACCAAAACTTAAAAATCTTGAATAATCCTATAACAGGAAATGAAATGGAAGTACTAATAAATCCCTACCAAGGAAAGCCTAGGACCTAATGGATTCATTGCCAAATTTTACAAGAACTTCAAGGAAGATCTAACACTAATATTCTTCAAACTCTTTAATGAAATTGAGAGGGAAAGAACAGTCTCAAAATAATTCTTGGAAGCTTCCCATTACCCTAGTCCCATAACCAGATAAGTATCCAACCAAAAAAGAGAACTATATAACAATCTCTTTAATGAGTATAGATGCAAAAATCCTCAACAATATACTGACAAACAGAATGCAACAAATCATAAAAAAGATCATACACCATGACCAAGTAGGTTCCATCCCTAACATACAGGGATGATTTGACATATGCAAGTCAATAAATGTAACCTATCACATAAGCAGAAGCAAGGACAAAAATCACATGATCATCTCAATCAACACAGAAAAAGCCTTTTAAAAATCCAACATCCATTCATGATAGAATCCCTGAGGAAAATACGTATAGAAGGACCTTATCTCAATATGAGTCATGTATAACTAATCCACTGCCAACATCATATCAAATGGGAAAAAACTGAAAGTTTTCCCTCTAAAATCAGGAATAAGACAAAGATATCCACTATCATCACTCCTATTCAACATAGTCCTCAAAACATTAGCCAAAGTAATCAGACCAAAGAAAGAAATTAAAGGGATATGTATAGGAAAGGATGTAGTCAAAGTAGCATTAAGTGCAGATGACATGATCCTCTATTTACAAGACCCAAAAAACTCCACCAAAAGACTTAGAATTAATAACCAAATTCAACAAAGTTGTGGGATACAAAATAAACATAGATAAATCAACAGTGTTCCTATATACTAATAAGGAACTCACTGAAAAAGAAATCAGGAAAAAACTACCATTCACAATAGCATCAAGAAAAATAAAATACTTAGGAATTAACCTAACCAAGGAGGTGAAAACCTTTACAATGAAAATTTCGTCATTCTGAAAAAGGAAATCAAGGATGATATCAGAAAATGGAAATGTATTCCCTGTTCCTGGATAGGCAAAACCAATATAATCAAAATAGCTAAACTTCCAAAACTGATATACAGATTTAGTGCAATGGTAGTCAAACTACCAACAGCATCTCTCACAGATATACAGAAAACAATCCTAAAATTCATATGGAACCAGAAGAGACCCAGAACATCAAAAGCAATCCTGGGTAACAAAAGCAAAGCAAGAGGCATCACAAGCCCAGATTTGAAGTTATACTACAAAGCTACTGTGATTAAAACAGCATGGTACCTGAACAAAAACATACATGTGGATCAAAGGAACAGAATGAAGGAAGCAGAAACAACCCCAGGTACACTCAGCTCTTTGATCATTGATAAAGGGGCAAAAGACATAGACTGGAGGAAAGATATCCTCTTTAGTAAATGCTTCTGGGAAAATTGGATATCTACACACAGAAGATTGAGACTAGACCCATACACTTCACCATGTACTAAACTAAAATCAAAATGGATCAAAGATCTAAATGGTAAAACAGAAACACTTAATCTACTAGAAGATAAAAGAGGTAAAACTCTTCAAGACACAGATGTAGGCAAGGACTTTCTAAACAGAACCTCAATGGCACATGAAATAATACTGAGAATCAAAAAATTGGATCATATCAAAATAAAAAGCTCTACACAGTAAAGAAAACAACCAACAGAGTGAAGAGACAACCTACAGAATTGGGAAAAATGCAGGCTATTCATCAGACAAAGGACTAACATCTAGAATATATAGAGAATTCAAAATAGTTAGGACCCCCACAAATAAAAGATTCAATCAAAAAATGGGCAACTGGAATGAATGGACACTTCTTAGAAGAAGTACAAATGGCCAATAAACACATGAAAAAGTGTTTGACACTGCTGTCCTTTAGAGAAATGCAAATTAAAACAACATGAGATACCAGCTTACCCAAGAATGGCCATCATCAAAAAATCAAATAATAAATAACAAATGCTGGTGAGGATGTGGGGAAAAAGAAACTCTTCTACATTTTTTTTTCTTAAATTCTTTTATTGGTGCATTTTAGGTATACAAAACATTTACATTTCTCATGGGGAACTTGTACCTTTACATGACGCATCTTGGTTCTTTTTTCCCCATTCCTAGTCCTCCCTTCATCCAATCCACCCTTCCCTATTTACAAAGCTTTTATTTCCATTTTTTCCATCTCATCATTTTTCCTTTCCCTTCTTTCCTTTCCCCTGCCCCTCCCACAACTCCTGCCCCTTTGGATCTTTTATTCCTATTTTGCATTATCGATTATTCATTCTAATCATTGGTATGATTTAGGTATACAATATAATGACGTTCATCATTGGAAAATTGCACCTTTACATCATCTCTCTTGGTTCTTATTTTTCACCCTTGCCCAGCCCTCCCTTCAACCCCTCCATCCCTCTCTATTTACAAAGATTTTGTTTCCATTTTTCCATTTTCTCATATTAATTCCATTCCCTTCTTTCCTTTCCCCTAGCCCTCCCACTTCCTTCCCCTTTGCCCCTTTTCTTCCTATTTCACATTACCTATTATACATTTAGTCCTTATTTACACTTTCAGTTTCTCACACTAGAGAAACTATTTGGTGTTTATACATGTGTGTCCTATTTATTTCACTTAAGAGTATTGCCTCAATGTGCATCCACTTAGCTATAAATGTCTCTAATTTCTCCTTTTTTATGGCTGAGTAGTACTCCATTTATGAAAAAACCACATTTTCTTTATCCAGTCTCCAGTTGATGGGCATTTGGGCTGTTTCCAAGTTTTAGCTATCACAAACTGTGCTGCTATGAACATGGGTGCACATATATCACTGTGGTATGAATCTTTTAATTCTTTGGGGAAGATACCCAGCAGGGGAATAGCTGGGTCAAATGGGACTTCCAGTCCTAGTTCTTTGAGGTATCTCCATACTGATTTCCACAGTGGTTGCACCAGTCTACACTCCCACCAGCAGTGGAGCAGGGTTCCTCTTTCCCCACAGCCCTGCCAGCATTTGTTATTGATTGATTTCATAATAGCAGCCATTCTTTCTGGAGTGAAGTGGAATCTCAGCGTTGTTTTCATCTGCATCTCTCGAATGACCAGTAATGTTGAACATCTTTTCATGTATTTATTTGCTATTTCTACTTCTTTGTCTGAGAAATGTCTGTTCATTTCAGATGCTCATTTTTGGATTCGGTCTTTAAATTTGGGAGGTCTGATCTTTTTAAGTTCTCCATAGATTCGAGATAGTAGACCTTTCTCTGAGGAAGAGCAGGTGAAGATTTTTCCCACATTGTGGGTTGTCTCTTCACACTGCTGGTGGTTTCTCTTGCTGTGCAGAAGCTTTTTAATAAGAAGAGATTCCACTTGTTGATTGTTTGTGCTAGTTCATGGGCAACTGAGGTTTTGTTCATAAAATCTTTTCCTACACCGATGTCTTCAAGAGTTCTACCTAACCTCTGTTCCAGCCAGTTCAGTGTTTCTATTTTAATATTTAGATCTTTAATCCATTTTGATTTTAGCTTAGTGCATGGTGAGAGATATAGGTCTAGTTTTAATCTTTGGCAAGTTGAAGCCCAATTATTCCAGCACCATTTATTAAAGAGGCTAGCTTTCCTCCAGTGAGGGTGTTTGGCTCCTTTTTCAAAGAAGAGATGGCCGAGTGTGTCTGGCATTGTTTCTGCATCTTCTAATCTGTTCCACTGGTCCTCAGGTCTATTTCTTTGCCAGTACCATGCTGTTCTTATCACAGTAGCTTTATAGTATAGTTTCAGATTGGGGATTGTGATACCCCCTGCCACGTCTCTGTTACCTAGAATTGCTTTTGCTATTCTGGGTTTCTTCTTGTTCCAAATGAATTTTTGGATTGTTTTCTCAAGGTCCATGAAGTATGCTGCTGGGATCTCAATGGGAATTGCATTAAATCTATATATCAGCTTTGGAAGTATGGCCATTTTCACTATATTAATCCTTCCTACCCAGGAGCAGGGGATGTCTGTCCATTTGCTGATATCATCTTCAATCTCTCTTTTCAGAGTGCCATAGTTTTCAGGGAAGAGGTCCTTGATTTCTTTCATTAGGTCGATTCCTAGGTATTTCAGTTTTTTGGATGCTTTTGTGAAAGGAATTATTTGCCCTATTTCTCTCTCAGTGAGTCTGTCATTCATGTAGAGGAAAGCTATTAATTTTTGTGTGTTGACCTTGTAACCAGCTACTTGACTGAATTTGGTTATTAAGTGTAGAAAACTTCTGGTGGAGTTCTTGTGGTCTTCTATATAGAGTGTCATGTCATCTGCAAATAATGACAATTTGACTTCTTCATTTCCTATCTTTATTCCTTTTATTTCTTTCTCTTGTCTAATTGCTGTGGCTAATGTTTCTAAAACTATATTGAACAAGAGTGGTGATAGTGGACATCCTTGTCTTGTTCCTGATTTTAATGTGAAGAATTTCAGTTTTTGCCCTCTTAGTGTGATACTGACTGTTGGTTTTTCATAGATGACTTTTATCAGATTGAAGTAGAGACCATCTATTCCAATTTTTTGTAGGGTTTTTATCATAAATGCATGTTGGATTTTGTCAAATGCTTTTTCTGCATCTATGGAGATAATCATATGGTTTTTGTCCTTGGCCCTATTGATATAGTGTATTACATTGATTGATTTGCACATGTTGAACCATCCCTGCATCCCTGGGATGCATCCCACTTGATCAGGTTGTATGATCTTCTTGATGATCTTCTGCATTCTGTTTGCCATTATCTTATTAAGGATTTTTGCTTCTATGTTCATTAGTGAGATTGGTCTATAGTTCTCTTTTCAGTTGGGCCTTTCTCTGCTTTGGGGATCAGGTGATGCTTGCTTCCAGGAATGAATTCAGGAGTATTGCTTCCCTTTCAATTTCATTGAAGAGTTTAAACAGTAGTGGCAGCAGTTCCTCTCTAAATGTCTTGTAGAATTCAACAGTGAAGACATCATGGCCCAGGTTTTTCTTAGTTGATAAGTTTTTTATTACATTTTCAATTTCATTGATGGATATTGGGTTGTTTAAAATTGTTAGGTCTTCTTCATTCAACTTTAGTAATTCATATGTATCTAGGAATCTGTCCATTTCTTCTGTGTTGTCCATCTTATTGGCATATAGTTTCTGGAAGTAGGTATTGATGATCCTCTGGATTTCTGCTGGGTCTGTTGTAATTTCACCCTTTTCATTCCTAATTGCATGGATTTGGGCCTTTTGTTTCCTTTTTCTGATAAGGTTGGCTAAGGGTTTGTCAATTTTGTTGATTCTTTCGAAGAACCAACTGTTGGCTTCATTAATTTTTTGCATCATTCTCTTAGTCTCCATTGAATTGATTTCTTCTCTGATCTTCATAATTTCCTCCCTTGTATGAGCTTTGGGGCTGTCCTGCTCTTCTTCTTCTAGAAGCTTGAGGTTCAGCATCAGGTTGTTTAATTGGGCTCATTCTGTTTTCCTAATATGTGTATTCACTGCTATGAATTTCCCTCCTAAGACTGCTTTCACTGTGTCCCATAGATTCTGATATGTTGTATTGTCATTGTCATTTAATTGAAGGAACTGTCTGATTTCTTCTTTAATTTCCTCTGTGACCCATTGGTTCTTCAGAAGTGTGTTGTTCAATTTCCACGTGTTTATGAAATTTTTCGAGTTTCTTTTGCTATGGATCTCCAATTTCATCGCAGTATGGTCTGATGATATCCAGGGGATAACTTCAATTCCTTTGCACTTACTTAAACATGTTCTGTGTGTGAGTATGTGGTCTATTTTTGAGAATGACCCATGTGCAGCTGAGAAGAATGTGTATTCTGATTTTGTGGGGTGGAAGACTGTAAACATCTCTTAAGTTCATATGTTCAAGAATTCAATTGAGTTCTAGTATTTCATTACTTATTGTTTGTCTAGTTGATTTATCTATTTGTGAGAGTGGGGTGTTGAGGTCCCCCACTACTATTGTATTAGTGCATATATGGCTTTTCATGTCCTTTAGCATTTGTTTTATATAGTTGGGTGCACTAGTGTTTGGTGCATAGATATTTATGAATGTCATCTCTTCCTGTTGGACTGTTCCCTTTACAAGGATGTAGTGTCCTTCTTCATCTCTCTTAATCAGTGTTGGTTTGAAATCTACTTGATCTGCAAGGAGAATAGCTACTCCTGCTTTTTTTCTGGTTCCCGTCACATGGAGTATTATTTTCCCCCCTTTAACTTTCAGTCTATGAGTTTCCTTTTGAATTAAGTGTGTTTCTTGTATGCAGCATTATTGTTGGATTTTGCTTCTTGACCCATTCTGCCAGTCTATTTCTTTTGATTGGTAAATTGAGGCCATTAACACTGATGGTTATGACTGAAATGTATTGACTTATCATTGTCATGACTTTTTCTTTTGGTTGGATTTCCCCCCTTTACATTTAATTTCTTGTCATGCCAGATGGGTTCATTCTGCTTTGCTTCCTGGGGTTGTAATCATGAATGTCTGTTCCTAGGATAGTGTGTAAAATTTTGGAGTGCTGGTTTGGTATTCACAAAGTTCCTAAGGTGCTCTTTGTCATGAAAGTATCTTATTTCTCCATCCATTTTGAAAGATAGTTTTGCAGGGTCCATCATTCTGGGTTGGAGGCTGTTTTCTTTTAGGGCTTGGAATATGTCACTCCAAGCTCTTCTTGCCTTGATGGTTTGTGTTGAGAAGGCTGCTGTGATTCTGATGGGCTTTCCTTTGTATGTGATTGGTTTCTTTTCTCTAACTGCTTGAAGAGTTTTGTTCTTCTGTTGTGTTTCTGGAATCTTAACTATTATATGCCTATGTGTAGATTTTTTTTGATCAAGGCTATTTGAAGTCCTATATGCCTCACTTATCTGCATGTCAAGTTCTTTTCCCCTGCTTGAGAAGTTTTCTGCCATTACTTCTGTGAAAATTTTTTTATGTCATCTGCACTCTCTCCTCTTTCTTCATTGACTCCAATCAGTCTTATGTTATCCTTCTTTGCATTGTCTAGCAACTGCTGGATTGATTTCTCGTGCTCCCTTACAATTTTGAGGAAATTTTTACTTTCATTGTCATTAATTGCAATCTTATCTTCTATATGTGAAATTCTGTCCTCACATTGGCTCATTCTGCTGTGTAGACTTTCAGTGGAGTTTTTCATGTCCTGGAAATCTATTTGCATCTGTTTCATGGATTCCATTTGTTTCCTATGTTGGGATTCCATCATGTTCCTCAGCTCCTCTCTAGATTTATTAATCATGTCTTGCACTAGGAGCCCAATTCTGCTGTTATCTGAGAAATTATTTCTGATTTCATTTTTTCCAGATCCCCTTTTGTTGCCAGTTCAGTGGGTCCAGGTGGTTGAGTATCAGAGTGTTCCATCTCAATTCTCTTTCGGGTTGCTGTAGGTGATCTGGAAGTCTGGTTGTGACACTTATTTACATGTCTTCTCATTTAGACTGGCTGTAGGGGGGCCTGTGCTATTGGCACCCATGCAGCTGGCCTCCTCTGACCTGGGAGAGGTGGGACAGGGGCCAGGCGCAGAGGGACAGACAGTGGCCCAGAAGCCCCTTCCTCTCGGCCGGGAGTGGGAGGACAGAGGGCAGCCCAAAAGCCCCTTCTTCTGGGCCAGAAGCAGTGGGATGGTGGCTCAGAAGCCCCTACCTCTGGGCCAGGTAAACTTCTCATTTCTTTGTGTTTGCTACTCTGTGAGGGTAGTTTCTTTTATTCATTGAAAAGAAAGTTTTGTCCTTTTATTTTTTCCTTTCTTCTCTGTAAGGGAGAATTGTTTTTTGAGAATCTTTTTTTGTCTATTATTTCTACTGTGAATAACATTTTGGCAATTCTTTTAAGATCATGATACACAGTGTTTTAAGCACTGTTATTCTCTATTTTGTTATGAAATTTTGTTTTATTTTTATAGAAGTAAGGAATATTTTTATATTTTTATTAATATCTACTTGTATTACAGTAACATAAAAAATTTTTAAAGACCTTTCTGTTGTTCTCACTTGGGGCTATTACAAATAAAGCTGGTATGAACATCTGTGTGCAGGTTTTTGTATGAACATAAATTGCCATTTCTCTGGGATAAATGCCCATGTGAACCACTGCTGAGTGGTGTGGTAGTTGCCTGTCTAGTTTTTTTTTTTTTTCATTTGGAAACAGCCCAATTGCCCATCAACTGGAGACTGAATAAAGAAGATGTGGTTTTTTTATAAACTGGAATACTGTCTAGTTTTTTAAGGACCTGCCAGCCATTTCTCCAGAGTGGCTGTACTATTTACATTTCTACCAACAATGTATGACAGCTCCAGCTTCTCCACAGCATAACCAGCATTTGATAATCTTGCTATTTTTTAGTTTAGCTATTCTGATAAGTGTGCAGTGTTATCTCACTGTGGTTGAAATTTGTACTTCCCTGGTGGCTAATAATATTGAACATTTTTTTCATGTGCTTATTTGTCATCTGTATATCCTCTTTGATATGATATCTGCTGATGCCTTTTGCTGATTTTCTAATTAGATTCTTTCTTGTACAATCTTATTTTTAAATTCTATAACATTTTAAAAATGCATCTATTGAGTTTTGTCAATCTATTATTATTAAAAATCTTTATATATACTGATATAAAGAGTAAAGTTCAAAATCTTTGTCATGAATTACTATTGATCTAGTCTCATCATCCCTAGCTCCATCTTATTCTGAATATTTTGTCATCTGAAGATGAAATTTGAGAAAATAAGATGCAAGATATCAGGTCTGAGGGACACTGTGGAATCACAGCAAATGAGAAGAAAAAGGTTAGAAATGAGAATTTCTTTATCTGCCTCCAAGAAATAGAGATACTCTTAAAAAGTAAAAGGAAAGAAATTTTTCCCACTGTTCTATATATTTGATGTTTTTGTGACCAATAGTAACAAATTTTCCACAATTTTAGATGTAAAGTGTACAACAAAAAGAAGAAAAGAAGGCTTGAAAAGTAACTTGGAAAACAAGCAGAGTTGAGGGCAATTTTTGCTATGTTGAATGAAGGAGACAGGAGGAAAGGACAAAAAGCAAATGTCATAAAAAGGAGATAATTAAAGGACTAAAGTGTTAGAAAAAGGATATTTGTTATGTGTATGTGAGGAGAGGTATGCGTTTGTACGTATGTGTGTGTGGTAGGATTAGTAGATGGAAAGAGAAGATGAGTGTAATATGTTGATATCCCATATAATTCTTTTTTTTTTTCAATACTGGGGATTGAACTCAGCCTGATGCATACTATCAAAGCGGTCCAACTCTGAGCTGCATCCCAAGTTCTACATTGTAATTTTTTGTAATAGTTTTTGCAAAACATTTATTGGTACATTTTAGATATACATAAGGATAACATTCATCATAGGGAATTTGTGCCTGTACATGATATATCTTGCTTCTTTTTTTTTCATTTCTCCTCTCTTTGACCCATCTTTCCCTCCTTATTTACAAAAGTTTCCATTTTTTCTTTCTATTCTCTATTTTGTTCTTGTCTTCTTTTTCATATCCCCCTCCCCCCTCCCTTGTTCCCCTTCTCATTTGAACATTTCCCTCCCATTTCCCAGTATCTATTATACATTTCAGCCCTTATTTCCACTTTTGGTTTCTCACACCAGAGAAACAATGCAGTATTTAAACATGTGTGTCTGATTTATTTCACTTAAGAGTATGGTCTCAAGATGCATCTACTTAGCTAGAAATGTCTCAGATTTATCCTTCTTTATGTCTAAGTAGTACTGCATTGTAAAAAAGAAAAAAATACATCTTCTTTATCCATTCCAAATGCTTGATAGGCATTCGGGAAATTTCCAAGATTTAACTATTTCCAAGATTTAGCTGTTATAAACATGGGTGTGTATATATCACTGTGATATGATCCTTTTAATTCTTTTAGGAAGATACCAAGAAGGGGAATAGCTGGGTCAAATGGGACTTCCAGTCCTAGTTCTTTGAGGAATCTCCATACTGATTTCCACAGTGGTTGCACCAGTCTATACTCCCACCAACAGTGGAGAAGGGTTCCTCTTTCCCCACAGCCCAGCTAGCATTTGTTATAGGTTAATTTCTTGATAACAGTGATTCTTTCTGGAGTGAGACTGAATCTCAGCATTGTTTCAATTCACATCTCTCTAATGACCAGTGATGTTGAACATTTTTTCATATATTTATTTGCCATTTCTACTTCTTCATCTGAGTAATGTCCATTCATTTCAGATGCCCATTTTTGGATTTGGTTTTTAAATTTGGGGGATTTTTTAAGTTCTGTATATATTCTATGTTCATAGCAGCACAGTTTGTAATAGCTAAAACTTGGAAACAGCCCAAATGCCCATCAACTGGTGACTGGATAAAGAAAATATGGAGTTTTTTAATAAAATGGAGTACTACTCAGCCATCAAAAATGAGAAATTAGAGACATTTATTGCTAAATGGATGCACATTGAGGCAATACTCATAAGTGAAATAAATAGGACACACATGTGTAAATACTGAATGGTTTCTCTAGTGTAAGAAACTGAAAGTGTAAATAAGGACTAAAAGTTATAATAGATAATGTGAAATAGGAAGAAAAGGGGCAAAGGGGAAGTGGGAGGGGTAGGGGAAAGGAAAGAAGGAAATGGAATGAATATGAGAAAATAAAAAAAGGAAACAAAGTCTTTGTAAATAGGGAGGGATGGAGGGGTTGAAAGGAGGGCAGGGGAAGGGGGAAAAAACAAGAACCAAGAGAGTATGTAAAGGTGCATATCTCCAATGATGAATGCCATTATATAGTACACCTAAAAATGTACTAATAAAAGGATATACAAAAAAAAATAAAAAGAAATCTCTCTCTTCACTCTCCCTGTGGGCTTCACTTCTCCATTCAGATTCTCCTTGGATCCCAGGGACTCACTTCTGTCTTTCTTCTCTTCCTCACATTGCTATATTCCAGTGTCTGAATACCAAATCTCAGAGAGGCTTTTTCTCTGCTGCTCACCACTTTACCATATTCCCAGAGTCCAAGTTTTGGTAATTCATGTGTATCTTTGAATTTATCCACTTCTGTGTGTTCCATCTTATTAGAATAAAGGTTCTCAAAATAGGTATTGCTGGTCTTCTGGATTTTGCAAGGTACATTGTAATTTTACCATTTTCATTCCTAATTGCATGCATTTGAGTCTTTTCTTTCCTTCTTTTGATAAAGTTAGCTAAGGGCTTATCAATTTTATTTAATCTTTCAAAGAACTAACTCTTTGATTCATTGATTCTTTGTATTGTTTTCTTAGTCTTGGTTGTACTAATTTCTGCTCTAATCTTTACAATTTCTTCCTTCATATGAGCTTTAGGCTAGACTTGTTCTTCTTTTTCTTAAAGTTTGATATTCAACATTAAGTTGTTTATTTGAGCTCACTCTGTTTTCCTCATATGGGTATTCACTGCTATAAATTTCCCTCATAGGAGTGCTTGCATTGCACCCCATAAGTTCTAGTATACTGTGTTGGCTTTATCATTTAATTGTAGAAACTGTCTTATTTCTTCTTTAATTTCACCTGTGACCCATTGGTTGTTCAGGAGGGTGTTATTTAATTTCTATGTGTTTATGAAGTTCTTGTGGTTTCTTTTGCCATTGATTTCTAATTTCATTGCACTATGGTCTGATAATATGCATGGGATAATTTCAATTCCTTTGCATTTACTTAAGCATGCTCTATGAGCTAGTATATGGTCTATTTTGTAGAACATCCTATGTGCAGCTGAGAAGAATGTGTTTTCTGATGTTGTGGGGTAGAACACTCTGTAGACATCTACTAAGTCCATTTGTTCAAAAGTTTGGTTCAGTTCTGATATTTCATTGTTGGGGTTTTTTGTCTAGTTGATCTGTCTTTTGTGACAGTGGGGTATTGAGGTCCTCCATTACAACTGTGTTATTGTTTATTTGATTTCTCATATCCATTATTATTTGTTCTACATAGTTGAGTGCACTGGTATTTGGTGCATATACATTTATGATTGTTATCTCTTCTTCTTGGATTGTTCACTTTACAAGGATGTAGTGAACTACTTTGTCTTTCTTATAATCAGTCTTGGCTTGAAATCCACTTTGTCTGCAAATAAAATACCTACCCCTGCTTTTTTCTGGGTTCCTGTCACATGAAGTATTGTTTTTCCATCTTTTGACTTTCAGTCTATGAATTTTTTTAATTAAGTGTGTTTCTTGTATGCAGCATATTGTTGGATCTTACTTCTTGGTCTATTCTGCCAGACTGTTTCTTTTTTTGGTGAATTGAGACCATTAACATTGATTATTATAATTTATTTGTATGACTTATTCTTGTCATGTCATTTTCCTGTTCTTGGCTACTTTTTCTTCCTCTTTTTCTTCTTTCTTGCCTTGCCTGGTGGATTCATTGTGCTAGATTTCTTAGAATCCTTGTTATCTCTTTCTAGAATATCCTTCAGAATGCTTTGAGTGCTAGTTTGATGTTCATGAATTTCCTCAGGTGTTCTTTGTCATGGAAGTATCTTATTTCCTTATCATTTCTGAAATATCATTTTGTGAGGTACAATAATCTGGGCTGGAGGTTGTTTTCTTTTAGGGGTTGAAATGCTTCACTCCAAACTCTCCTTGACTTGAAGGTTTGTGTTGAGAAGTCTGCTGTGATTCTGAATTGCTGTCCTTTATAGGTGATTTGTTTCTTTTTTCTAACAGCTTTTAATAGTCTGTTTTTGTTTTGGATTTCTGGAATCTTGACGATTGTATGTCTTGGTGTAGAATTGTATCATGGCTAATTGGAGTTCTATATGCCTCACTTCTATGTAGGTCAAATTCTTTTTCCCTGTTCTGGAAGTTTTCTACCATTACTTCTGTGAACACTTTTTTATGTCATTTGCACTATCTCCTGCTTTTTCATTGACTCTGATCAATCTTATGTTATTCTTTGCATCATCTAGCAGCTGCTGGAGTCATTTCTTGTAGTCCCCTGCTATTGTTAAGAAATAGTTTCATGATTGCTACCCAAAATCCTGTCTTCTATATCTGATATTCTGTCTTCACATTGGCTCATTCTGCTGTATATGTACACTTTCAGTGGAATTTTTAATCACTGGGATATCTGTTTGAACCTGTTTCATGGATTCCATTTCTTTCTATACTGGGTGTTCATGTTTCCATCATTTTCCTGAGCCCCTCTATTTTTCATCTGCATCTGCTCTAGTCACTAAGCATGTCTTCATTATGGTCACCATCTCTGTATTTGTTTGAGAAATTATTTCTGATTTTATTTTTTTCTAAATCCTCCTTCATCTACTTTGTTACTTCTGCTGTTACCACTTCAGAGAGTCCAGGTGGGTGGCTTTGGGATCATTCCACCTTTTTCTCCCCTGAGTTTGCTTTTGATGACCTGAAAGTCTGAGATTGCATCCTGTTTAAGTGTCTTCTCATTTTCTATTTTTAAATTTAGTTCCTGGGTTGATGCTTGTAAATTGTTTATGCCAAGTAGCTTTATTGCTAGTATTTGAACCTATAGGAAATGACTACTCAGAGGTGTCTTCCAGGTATAGTTGGCTTTGGGTTTTGAGTGTGTTGCAAGATCCTACCTCTTCAATTTATTGGGGATAAGAACTTACTACCTACTTGGCCCAGCCCCTGGTTCTTTGGCACTGGCCTACAGAAATTTTTAGACCCTTAGACAATCTCAGTTTTGGTACATCAGAAAGAACAATTCATTAGCACAATTATTACTTTGGCTAAAGTGTACAGTAAGCAATAACAATAGCATCAAACACAGCCTAGAAAATGGCAAATGGTGGTCACTATAACTTGCTACCTTTAACTGTATGAACTAGATTTGTGGTTATATAACAAAATCTAAAATGAACCAGAAAATTGTATGCATAAATAAACTCTCAATGTGGTGATTTTACTCTCAGGGTAGAAAATTTACAAGAGGTTAGGGTGTAAAATAGAGAAATAGAAGAAGAGGAAAATATTAGAAGCAAGGCTGGAGGACAAAGGAAGATCTCACAAATTTTGGGAAACTGGTGAAGAAGATAGGAGGGAAACAGAGAAGGAAGAAATAAAAACAAGAACAGAACAACAACAACAAAAACTAGAAACCATGTTCACACTCATAAAAACAAGAACAAACAATTAGGAAAAAACAAAACAACAAGCAGAAAAGAAAGGGAAAAATGTAGAAGAAAATAAGAAAAAAAAGTCCATTTAAAGCATGGCCAGACAGAGTACAAATCTAAGTAGATTAATCTCAGCATGCCAGCTCTAGCTTTAAGGCAGGGTAGTGGATAATCCCAGCAAGGCTGCACCTTTAGTTTCATTGAAATTCAGGCTTATTTCTGGCTGTGAGGATGGAACTGGATTTGTTGAGCCTGTAAAAGTCTGCATACCTCCTGCTGGCCTGACTTCCTGCCAACTTGAACTTGGCAGCCTCACTGTGACACTGGGAGCCACTAGCTGAAGCCAGCCCATAGCTATCCTGAGTCCTGAGTTCAATTGGCCCCTCTCCAAGATGGCCTCCAGCCAATCACCCTCTCCTGCAGGATGTCTAAACCCAAGAAACACCAGCTACTGCACTCCACTGAGTCCACTGCTCCATTCCACTGGTGTGTTTTTCTGTGAAGGCCTCTGGGGTCACCAGTACTCATGTCCATCTTCAGGTTCAAGCCACCCCTCCCACACAGGGAGAAAGCACCACCTGCCACCTCCTCCTTCTGCACTGAACTCTCTCTTCATTCTCCCTGTGGGCTTCACTTCTCCCTTCAGATCCTTCCTGGGTCCTGGGGTCCCACTTCCCTCCTCTTTCTCACATTGCTATATTCCAGTATCTGGACACCAAATCTCAAAGAGGCTCTTTCTCTGCTGCTCACCACTCTGCCATCTTTCTGGAAGTAGTGTAACTGTATATTTTTAATCCTTCTAGGCTTTTAAAAAAATTTGGTAGAAGATAAGTACCTGGTTTTATTTTCTTAGGAGAGAAAATGTGTAAAGGTGGAAAAATAATTTTCTCTCTACCATTCATGGTTCTTGGTACAGACCTCTGTAACAAAGGATAGATTAACAAAAGAAAAATAAATAGATGTTTAGCAACATGTACACCTCATGTATACATGAGAAATAACCAGAGAAATAAGTCAATATCAATGAAGTGATTTTGAATTCTAGGTTAAATGCTATCATCTGCTGCAAGAAATAAAAACCAGTGTGGGGAGGCTGCTTATGGAGAATTGACCAGGAAAAACATGATAAACAAGACTAAGGTTTGTTTTGCAGATTTAAGTTGATGTCTTCTCCATTGATAAGTCTCTAGTGATTTAATCATCCTTCTCTTCCTGGTACAAAGAGGGAGACACCTTTATGCATGTAAATCTCCATTTACAGAAGGATGACTTCTACTCTTTGCAGAGCTCCACCTGTGTCTGTTTCTCAATCAGCTCAAAATAATCCTTATGCAAAAAAGCATATTTTAATGTGGAATATGTAGCCACTTGTGCTAGAATTCTGATAAACAATTCACCTTTCCTCACTGCTTAAAAATACTATCCTTGTCATATATTAGAGTCTAGTATATACTGGTATGTGCTTCAATTCTTTCATTCTGCTCCAGCAATGCATTTATCTAGTCCTATGTCAGTATCTTATCAATTGGCTTCATGTTTTCCAATAATCTTTTAAAGTTGTAGTATAATTTAAATATGATAAAGTTCACATATCTTAAGTGATAGATTCTTGAGTTCTGATAAATGCATGTTCTGTCATCAACACAATAGTCAATAATAAAATACTACCATCTCACCAGAATATTACTAGAAATATTAATGTGTCCTTCTAGAAAAGTCTCAGGTGGAAATGAGGAGTGTATATCAGACACTGCAAGAAAGGTAATCCTTGTTGTAAGGTGAATTTAGCTGAAATGTGTTCTCTTGGGTGGAAGCTAAAACGTACAAGCAATGAAACTGGAAGAATTTCCAAGCAAAGTGTGGAAGGTGCTACCTTGTTCTTTTTCTGTTACTTATACTAAAATTTGAGAAGAACTGAAGAATGGACTGTTAAGTAAAAATGAACTACTACTTAATGACTCAGAACATTCTCAGCCTATTCAAATAGCGTGCTCTGGAAACCAGACCAAGAGTGTGGATGGACAACTGCTTGCTAAAGAGGTTATGTGTGTGACTCATGCATCCAACCATCTCAGCAAATGTCAGGAATAGAGATGCAGTTATCCAAGAAAGCACTGTAGAAAATTCTCTTATCTAGGACACAGACAAGGTTTTTGAGAATTTTATATCAGTAGAAACACTAATGGCCTGCGCTGAAAAAGATAAAGGATAAAATGAAAGAAGAATGACACTGAGGACAGAGTCAGAGAAGCAGAAGCATAGGCAGATAGGACTTCTTCAGTTTTAGAGGGCAGGATCACCACCCAGGGCCAGCAAGGAGGCGCCATCACCTAGGGCCAAGGGGGCAGTGACCTGAGATGATAGAGCCTGTAGCCACAGAGAATTATTCTCAATCCTTAAAAGCCCAGTGTAGTTTGCCCTGTTGAGTTTTGACCTTGCTTGGGATGTGGGATCCCTTTTTATCTTTTCCATTTCTCCCTTTTGGAAGAGAACTATGTCTGTCCTCCATTATCTTTTGGAAGCAGACAATTTGGCTGTTTTCACAGGTTTGCAGATGGACAGAAACTGCCTCAAGATGGCCAATACTCCAACTCTCACCTAAACCTGATTTAGATGATTTGGGAATTTAGATATCCAGAACTATAGAGAATAAATTTGTGTTGTTTTAAATCACTAAGCTTATGGTAATTTGTTATACCAGAAACAGGAAACCAAAACAAAGATAAAGAGGTGTCAAATAAAAAGCATAAAAAGAAGACTGAGGAAGAAATTGGGGGGGGCAATTTTTAGAAAAAGACTATATATGCAAGATAAAAGTTACCCAGTAAGATGTTCAGCCAAGAGTGAAGAAGGAATATAATCTAAAAGTTATTAGTTTGGTAACAAGGGATTGAGAATACTTGTTTCTAGTCAGTAAACCCTCTGTAATAGGATGTTTATAAAGAGGAAAGAGAGAATATCTTAAGGAACAGCGTGGAAATTATCATTATTGATAGACTACACAGTATTTTCCTAAAAATTCCAAGGACTCACTGAAAAATTATTATCATTAATGAGCGAACTTGTTGTAGAAGCTCAGTAAAAATGTGCAAAAGTGTTATGATTTTTATATACCTGTCATAGCTAGGGAAATTTGTAATTCATTTTGTTTTTAGCTTATTTGAATTTTTCAAACTTTTATACAATTATTATTTCCTATTTAAGTAATAAAAAGAACCATTAATAATGAAAAAGTCATAGGCTTCAAGTAATTTTATTATGATTTGTTTTGTTCATGTTTTATTGAAGTTTATTGAGTTTCTTATATTTGTGACTTACAGTTTTCATCATAATTATACATTTTATTTTTACTTCTAATTCTTCTTTCGTCCCTCTCTTTTCTCCTTTGGAGACCCCAATTACTCACATATTATGTCACGTGACATTGTCCTACGTCTCACTGATGCTGTTAATATATCTTTTTGGTATTTATTCTTACTCTACTTCATTTTGAATATATTATTATGTATTCAAGTTCACTGATCTTTTCTTCTACAAAGTCCAATGTGAAAATAATGCCATCCATAGTATTTTTCATCTCTAATATTGTAGTTTTGTCTTTAACATTGCATTTGAGTCTTTTCTATTTCTTACAGATTTCTACTTAATATGCTTAATTATCTTGTAGAATATAATGTATATAACTATAATTGTTTTAATATGTTTGTATATTAATTCTATCTTCTTTCTCATTTATCAATGTGCCTTGATGGGTTGATTTTTCTTCCCTCATTTTTTGTCACAAAACCTTGTCACATTGCATGCCTAATAAGTTTTTTGTTTGTTTCTTTGTTTGTTTGTTTGTTCTTTGTACCAGGGATCAAACTCAGGACCTTGCACTTGTGAGGCAGGACCGGTGCCACTGAGCTAAATCCCTGGCCCCCTGATAAGTTTTAATTGATTACTAGACATTGTAAATTTTATCTTGTTGGTGAATAGATGCTTTTGTGTTTCTAAAAAATGTTCTTGGACCTTTTCTAGAATGTAGCTACTTGGAAACAGTTTATTATTTTGAGGCTTTCTTTTAAGCTTTCTTAGATGAGATTTGAATAGTCTTTTAGGTAGGTCTGATTTTGACTCATGACTCAATCAGTACCCTTGTGATTACTCAGTGGCTTGTGTATTATGAGGTTTTCCTCTCTGGCTAGTGGGAGAACAAACTATTCTTGACCCTATGTGAGTTCTGAAGATCCCACCTATCCCTGCCTGTATTTTTGAGTTGTTCTTTTGCACAGCCTTTGGTAGTTCTCTTATGCACATAAATGGATCAGTTCTCAGCTGGAAAGTCAAGAGGGTTCTGTGTAGATCTCTAGAAAAGTCTCTTTGAGCACTATCTTCCCTTGTACTCTGTCCTGCAAACTCAGCTCAAAGAGATGATCAGGCTTCATCTAAGTTTCACCTCCCTACACTCCTTCTAGGGATCATCTCATTTGTTTACCCTCTCTCAGGGGTCCCCGTCCTCCACTGCCTGATGTCCAATCTTTGAAAGCCACTGTTACATGAGGCTGTTACATGTATTTTTTCATTAAAAATGTGGTTTCAGGTCTCTCATTCCATTATGAATGGAAGCCAAAATGATAAATAAATCTCTTTTAATATGTACCATAAAGTTCCAATAATTACAAGCCTTTTAAACAGATAGAATAATTCTTTGACAGATCAATAAATCTATATATCCAAAGCTTATAGTCATGTAATGTATCATAAAATCACCCCATAAATCAGTGGTCAAAAAGAGGAGTTAATCCATAAAAATAGTTGGAAACTTTGCTAGCTATTTAGGAAAAATCAATTATATCTTTACCACACATAATACCTGAAATAAATTTCAGTTAGAATAAAGAATTAACTACAAATAAAAAATGAGCAAGTACAAAAATAAACGTGAATATTTATTTAATCTTTTTATGCACAGAGTTTATATTTAAATTAAAGCCCATGTTGTCAAACACAGGATAAACAAATCTTACTGATAGATATAAATACTGTCAATAATTAATAAAATTAGTGAGAAAATACTTTCAACATTTATAAATAAAATATTAGTAAACTTTTGTAAATAAAGAGAAACAGAAGTGACTACAAAAATGAATATGACCCCAAAATATAAATGAGCCCATGTTAATACTCCTCAAAATTGTAAATTCAATTACTAAATAAACTTTTGATAAGCTACTGAACATGGCAGTAATCAAATAATTGGAAACTAAAAATAACAATGAAACTTTCTTTTTACCTATTGAGTTAAAGAAGATTAAGAAAAGACAAATCCAAAGTTGGCAAGGTAGGGGGAATGAAATGAGTGCTTATGTAGACTGACAGTAGAAATTTAAAAATAATAATTTGCTTGCTGGGAATGGTGGTACACACCTGTAATCCCAGCATGCAGGAGGCTGAGGCTGGAGGATTTCTGTGAGTTCGAGGCCAGCCTGAGCTACATAGTGAGTTCAGGGCCAGCCTGAGCTACAAATGGTGACCCTGCCTCAAAAAAAAAAAAAAGAATTTCCTTTGAGAAAGCAATTTGGCAATATTCATCAGCAGTCTTAAAAGTGTTCCTCTCTCTTGATTATGTAATTCCACTTCTGGGAACATACTAAACAGCAATAGTTCTAAATGCAAACATTTATTTGTACATAAATGGGTTCAAATTGTTCGTTTCTAAAAAATGGAAATACCTATTGGGCTAGGGTAGAGTGCTTCTGTAGCATGTTCAATGTCCTTGGGTTTGATCTCCAGCATCACAGAAACAAAAAAGGAAATAACTAATACTGACTAAATAAATGGTGATATATCTAAACAGCAAAATTCCATCAACAATATGTACAAAGAATTTAGAGACAAATTTAGTTATAAATTTTAGATAACAGGAACAAAAACAAATATAGGGTAAATAATCATGTTAAAATTTCATGGAAATAGTGGCTAGGATGATGTTCACAAGTACATTGTAATTATTATCACTGGAAATATAAATATAGGCTATTGTATATTTTTCCTCATACTTTTATTTTCCAAATTTTTGACAGTAGACATATAATATTTTTATAATTAGAAAACAGTTGAATCCTTTAAAACATGCTAATTCTGAAGATGCATTTAAAATTTCTTAGTGTCTGAGGGGCATCACCTGCTGTGAGGGTTCATGGCCAAGTACTCCATGGATCATCCTCTGTGGTCCACACTCTACAGTGAAGAGAGGATGGTGGTGGGGACAGCACTTCCACTGCCATATTTGTGGGGCTACTGTTCTTTGGGTACTACATTTATTTCAATCACAGGAGACAGAGTGACCCCCAGCTTCAAGAACAGTCTTCAAGAAAGAAGAAACAGAAGCTTGCCATGGAGAGAGCTAGGCTTTCCATTCCCTGACCTTAAAGGTACTAAAGCTGTTCCAAAATTTTTACTTGAAGAAATATAACTAGGTGAAGAGTTAATAGCTCCAGGTGAATATGAGAATGGTGTGGACCACATGATGAAGACAATCATCATGTGTGGACAGCCACAGCAGTTATGACAAGTGTTACAGCAAACTCATCCACAACCAGGTTCCTTGTGTAATTGTAAGTGCTCAGAGCTTGGCTGGACATGATGTGGAATGGGAAACAAGTATCAACATAATAAAAATCTCAGGCCAGACACACAGTGCCACCCCACATGAACAAGCAAGCCTGTGCTGTATATGTAGTACCTCCAACTCTGTTAGAGGCATTCAACCATCCACCAACTCCAACCTTGTTCTAAATTTTGGTTTTCTTTGACACATGGCAGAAGATGGACAGACTAACCAACTGATCCTGTATAAGGACAATGCCTGGGGAAAGAAGGTAAGCCCAGAAGACCTAAGGAGAAAGTAGGGACCTGGCCAGCAACTTCAGGGACTCCAGGGTTACCCTTATAAAGTGACTGTGTGAGAGATAACCATAAGAAGACCACTGCAAAGAGTGACTGGGCCACACATGGAACTCCTTGAGAAATGTGAGCTCAATCTTGGAAGAAAATGGGCCCTGCCCTCTGTAGGGAGCAAGCAGGCCCCATGAGTGTCAACATTACATCCAACGGTCCGCTTGAACCCCCACCCTGAGGCCTACATCCAGCAGAGACCAGAGGGGAGATTGTACTTTCCATCTACCAATGTGAGTAAGGACATGCCTTGGCTTGGATGCTAACCACAGTCTGAGGTGAATGGATAGAGGGGTCCTTGGTACAGAGAGTATTGACACCTGAAAAACCCATAGGCCTCAAAGATAGGGAGACCAAATCATGACTAGCTGGATCCCAAGACTGTAGAACTTGGAAAGAAACCACTCATTGAAAAGCACAGAGGAATTTTTTCCTTGACTCAATCTTTTTTTATTTTTTTACATTTAAAATTATTTTTCTCTTTCCTTCATCAGGTTTTTTGGGGGGTGAAGTTTTCCTCCCCTTTTTGGACTATTTTTTCTCTTTTATTTTCATTTTTCTCCATCTCTCTTTTCCTCTTTCAACCTTTTTCTTCTTTGTTTTCTTTCTTTAGCTTCCTGAGTTTTGCTTTCTGGTTTTTTTATCTTCTTATTCTTCTTTATTCTTTCCAGCAAGTGCTTTCTAACACTATTAATTGCCTTTACTCCTCAATAGAATTCCCTATCTCATTTTCTATTCTCATAACTTATTGATTATTTTTTTTAATTTTACTTTTTTCAAAAGAGATCAAAGAAGACATAAGAAAATGGAAAGACATCCCTTGTTCATGGGTAGGAAGAACCAATATAGTGAAAATAGACATACTTCCAAAACTGCTATACAAATTCAATGCAATACCAATTGAAATCCCAACAGTATATTTCACAGAACTAGAGAAAACAATCCAAAATTCATTTGGAACCAGAAGAGACCTAGAATAGCAAAAGCAATTCTAGGCAACAGAGACATGGCAGGGGGTATCACAATCCCCAACTTGAAATTATACTACAAAGCCACTGTGATGAAAACAGCATGGTACTGGCAAAGAAAAAGACCCAAGTATCAGTGGAATAGACTAGAAGACACAGAAACAACTCCAGTCATACTCAACTACCTCATCTTTGACAAAGGAGCCAACTATCCTCACTGGAGGAAAGATAGCCTCCTTAATAAATGGTGTTGGTAAAACTGGATTTCAACTTGCCAAAGATTAAAATGAGACCCCTATCTTTCACCATGCACTAAAACTAAGAACGAAGTGGATTAAAGATATAAATATTAAGGCCGTTCCACCGCTCCCAGCCCAGAGGAAAGGGCCTCCAGGCCATTGTTCCACCACTCCCAGCACAGAGGAAGGGGCCTCCCGGCCACAGTTCCACCACCTCCAGTGCAGAGGAAGGGGCCTCCCGGCCACCGTTCCATTGCTGCCAGCCCAGAAGAAGTGGATTCTGGGCCACTATTCCACTGCTCCCAGCACATAGGTAGAGGTCTCTGGGCCACTGCTCCACCACTCCCAGTGCAGAGGAAAGGGCCTCCTGGCTGCCATTCCACTACTCCCAGCCCAGAGGAAGGGACTTCTGGGCCACAGTTCCACTGCTCTCAGCACAGAGGAAGGGGTCTCTGGGCTGCTGTTCCACTGCTCCCAGCCCAGAGAAAGGGGCTTCTGGGCCACTGTTCAACTGCTCCCAGCACAGAGGAAGGAACCTGAAGGACAAGGTTCCACCTCTCCCAGCACAGAGGAGGTGAGCAGCATGGGCACCAAAAGCACCTTGCCCCCATCAAAATGAGAAGACACATATTAAGTCTCAAAACCAGATTTACAGATCACCTACAGCAACCCCAAAGGGAACTGAGATGGAACACTTTAATACTCAACCACCTGGACTCCCTGAACTGACAACAAATGAGGATCTGGGAAAAATGAAATGAGAAATAATTACTCAGATAACAGCAGAGATTGTGCTCATAGTGCAAGACATGATTGATAAATCTAGAGAGGAGCTGAGGAACGTGAGGGAATCCCAACATAGGAAACAAATGGAATCCATAAAACAGATGCAAACAGATTTCTAGGACATGAAAAACTCCATTGAAAGTCTACACAGCAGAATGAGCAAATGTGAGGACAGAATTTCAGAAATAGAAGATAAGATTGCAATTAGTGACCAGGAAAAGAAAAATTGCTTCAAACTGTAAAGGACCACACGAAATCAAACCAGCAGCTGCTAGATGATGCAAAGAAGAATAACATAAGACTGATTGGAGTCAATGAAGAAAGAGGAGAGAGTGCAGATGACATAAAATAACTGTTCACAGAAGTGATAGCAGAAAACTTCCCAAGCAGGGGAAAAGAACTTGACATACAGATAAGTGAGGCATATAGGACTCCAACTAGTCTTTTTTTTTCATAAAGTTTATTGGTACATTTTAGGTAAAAAATACAGTTATATTCATCATTAGGATCTTGTAACTTTACATGATGTATCTTGGTTCCTCTTTTTACCCCTTCCCCTCCCCTCCCTTCACCTCCTCCACCCTTCCATATTTAGAAAGACTTTGTTTCCATTTTGCTTCCTTTTATAATATTTTTTCTTTTCTCTTCTTTCCTTTCCCCTACCCCTCCCAATACCCCTACTCCTTTAGACCTTTTCTTCCTATTACACAACATCAATTATACATTTTTGAAATTACAATATCAAGATCTAGAAGGCATTACCACAGGTTTTAGAGAATTTAAAAGGATATACAAAGCATATTACAAAAATCTTTTTTGAAATAAATTTGACAACTTCTAAGAAGTACCTTGAAAGACAAATTAAGGAAACTAACTCTGAAGGAAATATAAATTTTTTTTTGGTACTGGGGATCAAACTCAGGTCCTTGTGCTTGCACAGCAGGCAGCAAGACCACTGAGCTAAATGCCCAGCCCCCGGAAATATAAAATTTGAATAGCACCTATTAAAGAAAGTATATTCCTAGCTTGAAAACCTACCTATATGACAACAGCAGGCTCATATACATTTTAACTGATAAATTATATCAAACATTTAAAGCAGAAAAAAGAAGGAACACTTCTCCCCTCATTTTAGGAAATCAACATTGTGCTAATACTAAAAATGGATAAAGATAATAAAAGAAAAAAGTATGAACATAGACAGAAATTTGTTTAACAAAACAAACTATTAGAAGTCAGATCTGGCAGTATGTAGAAAGTGGTATTGTTATGGGGATGTTGGTTCAGCATTGGAAGATCCACCCCCAAAAGTCATCATTTTAACAGAGGAAAGGGAAAAGCCATATGATCCTGTCACTAGTTGGAGAAAAAGTATTGGACTAAATTCTACAGCTGTTCACGGTAAAAGCTATCAGGAGACTACAAGTAGACCAGAAACTTTGCAACAGATCAAAGACATGTACTCCATACTTCCAGCAAAAATGCCTTATATGAATGGAGAAGATACAATGCTTTCTCCTTAAGGTGGGGAACAAGGGCACATGTGCCTACTCTTCATCTGTCCATTAAACTTTTAAACATAGGCCTAAACCAAAATAGTCTGGCAATAAAATGACACAATTAGGATAGGATTGGCAAGGTAGAAGCTAAATCTTTATATGTAGATGAAATGATCATCTACAGAGAAAATACTAAGAAATCTCTAGGAGCCCCTAGAACTTGTATTTGAATTTAGCAGGATTAGAAAACACAAGGTATATATAAAAATTCAGGTGTATGTATATTTGCTACAAATGAAGAATTGGATATTGAAATTTAAAAGTTATGTAGGAGTACAAAGGACCTAGAAAAGTAAAAAGAAAAAGAAAAAAAACAGTGTTGAAAGACGTTTAGTACCTAATTTTAAGACTTCTCCTAAGGCTACAGTAATCAAGGCAGTGTTGGTGTAAGGAAAGACATATAGATCATTGGAATAAAGCAGAGAATCTAGAAATAGAATCACAAATATATGGTCCACTGAGTTTTGAAAGATTATTTAACAGTAACATTTTATAGAACATAAACTCAATTCAAGAGCAGAGGAAAAGATAGTGTTTTCAGCAAATGGCATTAGAACACCTGATATCCATATAAAAAAATTAACCTCAACCCTATATTTCCATACATAAAATAACTTGAAAGCATCTATGAACCTAAATACGAAAGACTAAAACTGGCGGGGCTGTGGGGAAAGAGGAACCCTGCTCCACTGCTGGTGGGAGTGTAGACTGGTGCAACCACTGTGGAAATCAGTATGGAGATACCTCAAAGAACTAGGACTGGAAGTCCCATTTGACCCTGCTATTCCCCTGCTGGGGATCTTCCCCAAAGAAAAGAATCATACCACAGTGATATATGTGCACCCATGTTCATAGCAGCACAGTTTGTAATAGCTAAAACTAGGAAACAGCCCAAATGCCCATCAACTGGAGACTGAATAAAGAAAATGTGTTTTTTTTATAAAATGGAGTACCACTCAGCCATAAAAAATGAGAAATTAGAGACATTTATAGCTAAGTGGATGCACATTGAGGCCATACTCTTAAGTGAAATAAATAGGACACACATGTGTAAATACCAAAGAGTTTCTCTGGTGTGAGAAACTGAAAGTGTAAATAAGGACCAAATGTATAATAGGTAATGTGAAATAGGAAGAAAAGGGGCAAAGGGGAAGGAAGTGGGAGGGCTAGGGGAAAGGATAGAAGGGAATGGGATTAATATGAGAAAATGGAAAAATAGGAACAAAATCCTTGTAAATAGGGAGGACTGGAGGGGTTGAAGGGAGGGCTGGACAAGGGTGAAAAATAAGAACCAAGAGAGACTATGTAAAGGTGCAAATTTCCAATGATGAATGTCATTATATTGTATACCTAAAATGTACCAATAATTAGAATGAATAATCGGTAATGTAAAATAGGAAGAAAAGGTCCAAAGGGGTAGGGGTAGTGGGAGGGGCAGGGTAAAGGAAAGAAGGGAAAGGAAAAATGATGAGAAATGGAAAAAATGGAAATAAAGTCTTTGTAAATAGGGAAGGGTGGAGGGCATGAAGGGAGGACTAGGAATGGGGAAAAAATAAGAACCAAGATGCATTATATAAAGGTACAAGTTCCCAATGAGAAGTGTAATTGTGTTGTATACCCACAGTGTACCAATAAAAGAATTTAATACAAAAAAAAGAACTTCCTAGGATGCAAAAAACATGACATAAAAGAAAAAAATTGATAAATTAGAATCCATCAAAATTTAGAACTTTAAATGACATCGTTAGAAAACTGAAAAGTAGTCCTTAAACAGACCATATTTACATTGCATATAACCTATGACCAGAATATATAAAGAACTCTCACAGCTCATTAATAGACAACCCAATTAAAAAGTAGACACAAGAAGATGATAAATAGCCAGTACAGCACAAGGAAAGGTGTGCGACACTAGAATCAGAAAAATACTAATCAGTACTATAACAAAATTGTATTATACACTCATTAGGGCGATGAAGTTAAAAGTTTTAAAAGAACAAATGTCAGCTTAGGTGTGAACCAGTTAGATCTTTCTAATACTGCTAATGTGAATGTAAAATTACAAAACCATTTTGGAAAACAATATACAAATTTCTTGTATTACTGTTAAAAACCAACAGTCCTGTTCTTAAGTTTTTACTTGAGAGGAATGAAAACACATGTTCACAATACATTTGTACATACAAGTTGACTGTCCCTTATCTGAAATTCATGGGACCAGAGTGTATCAGATTTTCTTTTGAAATCCACTTGATCTGCAAAGAGGATAGCTACTCCTGCTATTTTGGGGGGAGGGGGTTTCCTGTCACATAGAGTATTGTTTTCTACCCTTTAACTTTCAGACTATGAGTTTCTTTTTGAATTAAATGTGTTTCTTGCATGCAAGATATTGTTGGATCTTCCTTCTTGACCCATTCTGCCAGTCTATTTCTTTTGATTGGTGAATTGAGACCATTAATATTGGTTATAACACATACATATTTATCATTGTCATGACTTTTTCTGTTTGTTGGATTCTGCCCCTTTACTTTTAACTTTTTGTCATGCCTGATGGATTCATTCTGCTGGACTTCTTGGGGTTGTGATCCTCATTGTCTTTTTCTAGGATATTGTCTAAAATTTTTTGGAGTGCTGGTTTGATATTCATGAAGTTCCTAAAGTGCTCTTTCTCATGAAAGTATCTTATTTCTCCATCAGTTTTGAAAGATAATTTTGCAGGGTACATCAATCTGGGTTGGAGGCTGTTTTACTTTAGGGCTTGAAATACATCACTCCAAGCTCTTCTTGCCTTGAGGGTTTGCATGGAGAAGTCTGCTGTGATTCTGATGGGCTTTCCTTTGTATGTGATTGGTTTCTTTTCTCTAACTGCTTGTAGAATTTTGTTCTTCTGTTGGGTTTCTGGAATCTTAACTATTGCATGCCTACGTGTAAATATTTTTTATCACAGCTACTTGGAGTCCTATATGCCTCACTTATCTGTATGTCATGTTCTTTTCCCCTCCTTGGGAAGTTTTCTGCCATCACTTCTGTGAACAGTTTTTTTATGTTATCTGTACTCTCTCCTGTTTCTTCATTGACTCCAATCAGTCTTATGTTATTCGTCTTTGCATCATCTAGCAGCTGCTGTATTGATTTCTCATGTTCCCTTACAATTTTAAAGCAATTTTTCTTTTCCTGGTCACTAATTACAATCTTATCTTCTATATCTGAAATTCTGTCCTCACACTGGATCATTCTGCTGTGTAGACTTCCAATGGAGTTTTTAATCTCCTGGAAATCTGTTTGCATCTGTTTTATGGGTTCCATTTGTTTCCTATGATGGGATTCCATCATGTTCCTCAGCTCCTCTATTTCTTTATCTGTCTTCTCTCTAGATTTATTAATCATGTCTTGCACTATGAGCACAATCTCTGCTGTTATCTGAGAAATTATTTCTGATTTCATTTTTTCCAAATCCTCTTTGGTTTCCAGCTCAGGGAGTCCAGCTTGTTGAGCATCAAATTGTTCCATCTCATTTCCCTTTGGGGTTGTTTTAGGTGACCTGGAAGTCTGATTTTGAAACTTGTTTAGGTGTCTTCTCATTTCAACAGAGGGGTGGGCAGTGTGTGCTGCTGGTGCCTGTGTGGTTCACTTCCTCTGTGCTCGGGGGTGAGGGGTATGGCGGCCCAGAAGCTTCCTCATGTGCGCTGGGTGCGGCTCATCTCTTGTGTGCTCCTGGGGATACTGTGACCCGGAAGCCTCCTCTTGTGCACAGGGAGCAGCTCACCTCCTCTGTGCTCATGGGCCCAACCAGTCTTGATAAAAGTAAACCTACACATAGGCCTATAATTGTTAAGATTCCAGAGACCTGACAGGCTTTCCACCAGCCACCAGGACAAGCTTTAGACCAGCCACCAGGACAGGGTGAGGAGGACCCCCCAGGACAGGCCCACCAGCTGACGGATGGGCTGAATGGAGACTGTGGGGCCGAGTGGGGCAGAGCGGTTGCAGGCTGACCGGGACCTGCTTGCTCTGGGTTGCTCCACCAGCTTTCCACCAGCCACCAGGACAGGGTGAGGAAGACCCCCACCCCGGGCAGGCCCACCAGCTGAGGGCTGGGCCGCACGGGTGCCTCCAACAATATTACCCCCACCCCCGGCCTCTGGCCTTTTGGCTGTGCAGCTACTTAGTTACACACTGCAGAGGCACAGGGGGACAAAAGCCATTGTCCTGAACTCCAGAAGTGAACAACAGAGAGAGTGTCTGTCTCAGGCTCCCTGATGAAAATAAGCCCACTGGAAAAGTGAAGGGAATCTCTGCAATAAATTCACACCAGACCACCGTGATTGGTAAGTTGGAGGGATTATCAGCTCCCATCGGAAACTGGATGTTCTTCAGGGGAAAAGCAGCTGAAACCTGCAGTAGAAACTTGCAGAGTGCAACCCTGCAGGAGGACAGGGAGCTCAACTTGGGACTTGCAATCAGAAATCTGCCAGAATCTCATGGGCCTGGGACTAGCTTACTGAGACTCATTAACTTATAACTGCACACTGCTGCCCATGTTGTCTATTGTGACAGCAGAGACACACCTTGAAGGATGCCTTTTATTTTTTAAAAGTGATAGATTAATAACTACCACAAATTGTCATTCTCTTAGAGGTATTTGATTCTATGGTGTTGCTGATTGTATGACTTGGGCTAAGATGTCATGATTGATCTAAACAGTTTTCCTTTCTGGTATAATGAAAATGAGATAGCCTCAGAGTCATTAGAGACTCAAAACCTAAAGACCAGCTATATCTGGTAGACACCTCTGAGAAGCAATCACTCCATAAGGGTTATAAATAGACCAACAAAGATACTTACAATAAACAACTTCATAATATCAACCCAGGAACTAAACAAAGGACAGTACCAAAAACAAAAATGAGAAGGCATTTAAGCAAGTCACAAGCCCAGACTTCCACCCCACAAAAGCCAATTTCTGGGGGAAATGAGGTGCAAAAGTCTGATAACCACCTGGACACCCTGAACTGATAGCACAGGAAGTAACAAAACAGATGCATGAGGCTCTAGAAAAATTCAAAGCAGAAATAATCTCCCAGTTAACTACAGAGATGGTGGGCAGAGTGAAAGACATGATTAGAGGCTCTAGAACAGAAACTGATAAAAAAAAAAAATAGATGAGCTCAGAAACATGCTGGAAGCCAGGAATGCCCAGCATAAGAAAGAAATGGAATCCATGAAACAGATTCAAACAGATATTCAGGAGATTAAAAACTGCATTGAAAGCATGCAGATCAGATTAAGAGAATCTGAAGATAGAATATCAGATATAGAAGACAGGATTGCGGCGAAGGATCATGAAAACAGAGATTTCTTAAAAATAGTAAGGGACCATGAGAAATCAATTCAACAGCTGCTAGATGATGCAAAGAAGAATAGCATAAGACTGATAGGAGTCCATGAAAAAACAGGAGAAAGTACAATTGACATAAAAAAACTGTTCACAGAAGTAATAGTAGAAAACTTCCCAGACAGAGGAGGAGAATTGGACACACAGTTAAGCGAGGCATATAGAACTGTACCCATCCATGATCAAAAAATATCTACACCTAGACATATAATAGTCAAGATCCCAGTAATCCAACAGAAGAACAAAATCCTACAGGCAGTTACAGAAAAGAAACAAATCACCTATAAAGGAAAGCCCATCAGAATCAGGGCAGACTTCTAAACACAAACCCTCAAATCAAGGAGAGCCTGGAGTGAAATATTTTAAGCCCTAAAAGAAAAAACTTCCAACCTAAACTGTTGTATCCTCCAAAATTATCTTTCAAAATCAATGGGGAAATTAGATACTTCCATGACAAAGAACACCTGAGAAATTTCATGAACACCAAACCAGCACTCCAAACAATTCTAAGCAATATCATAAGAAAAAGGCAACAAAGGTCACAACTCCATGAGGCTCAATAGAGGGAAGCCACCAGACAAGGTAAGAAACTAAAGGGAAAGGGGGGAAAATAAATAAGACCCAACAACAGTAAAACATCATGACACGGATGAGTCAATATTTCTCAATTATAACTATCAATGTTAATGGCCTCAATTCACCAATTAAAAGAAATAGACTGACAAAATGTACTAAGAAGCAAAATCCAGCAATATGCTGTATACAAGAAACACACCTAACTCAAAAAGAAATTCATAGGCTGAAAGTAAAAGGATGGAAAATGGCTCTCCATGTGACAGGAACCCATAAAAAAGCAGGGGTAGCAATATTAATTGCAGACAAAGTAGATTTCAAACCAAAACTAATTGAGAGAGACAAAAATGGTCAGTACATCCTTGTGAAGGGAACAGTCCAAGAGGAAGAGATGGCAATCCTAAATATATATATGCACTAAATACGAATGCCCCCAACTATGCAAAACAAATATTAATGGACATGAAAAACCAAATAAGCACTAATACAGTTGTAGTGGGAGACCTCAATACACCACTATCACAAATAGACAGACCATCTAGACAAAAAATTCACAATGAAATTCTAGAACTGAAGCAAGCTATTGAACAAATGGACTTAATAGATATTTACAGAGTGTTCCACCCCACAAAAAGAGATTGTACATTCTTTTCAGCTGCACATGGGTCATTCTCCAAAATAGACCACATGCTAGCTCATACAACATGTCTAAGTAAATGTAAAAGAATTGAAATTACCCCCTGTATATTATCAGACCATAGTGCAATACAATTGGAGATCAATAACATAAGAAACCACAAAACTCCCACAAACTCCTGGAAATTGAATAACACCCTCCTGAACAACCAATGGGTCACAGAGGAAATTAAAGAAGAAATTAGACAGTTTCTACAAGTAAATGATAATGCCAGTACAACATACAGGAATCTATGGGACACAATGAAAGCAGTTCTACATGGGAAATTCATAGCAGTGAATGCCCATATTAGGAAAACAGAGAGAACTCAGATAAATAATCTAATGCAGAACCTCAAACTCCTAGAAAAAGAAGAGAATAACAAACCCAAAGCTCGCACAAGAGAGGAAATTATAAAGATCAGAGTAGAAATCAATGCAATGGAGACTAAGAGAACGATACAAAAAATTAATGAATCAAAGAGTTGGTTTTTTGAAAGAATAAATAAAATCAATAAACCTTTAGCCAAACTTATCAAGAAAAGGAAAGAAAAGGCTCAAATCCATGCAATTAATAATGCAAAAGGGAAAGTCACAACAGAACCAGCAGAATTCCAGAGGATCATCAATACCTACTTTGAGAACCTGGACTCTAATAAAATGGAAAACACAGAAGAAATGGACAGATTCCTAGATACATATGAATTTCCAAAGTTAAATGAAGAAGATATAGAAATTCTAAACACCCCAATTACAATGAGTGAAATTGAAAATGTAATAAAATATTTACCAACAAAGAAAAGCCCAGGTCCTGATGGCTTCACTGCTGAATTCTACAAGACATTTAAAGAAGAGCTATCACTATTACTCTTTAAACTCATCAAGGAAATTAAAAGGGAAGCAAGGCTCCCAAAATCATTCCTGGAAGCAAGTGTGACTTTGATTCCAAAACCAGGTAAAGACCCAACCCCAAAAGAGAACTACAGGCCAATATCCCTAATGAACATAGATGCAAAAATCCTCAACAAGATACTGGCAAACAGAACACAGAGGGTCATCAAGAAGATCATACACCCTGACCAAGTTGGATTTATCACAGGGAGGCAAGAATGGTTCAACATACATAAATCAATAAATGTAATACACTATACTAACAGAGTCAAAGAAAAAAACATATGATCATCTCAGTAGATGCAGAAAAGGCATTTGACAAAATCCAACACCCATTCATGATAAAAACCCTACAGAAAATTGGAATAGAAGGGTTTTATCTCAACCTGATTAAGGCTATCTATGAAAAACCAACAGCCAACATCATACTAAATGGTCAAAAACTGAAAACTTTCATGCTAAAATCAGGAACAAGACAAGGATGCCCACTATCACCACTCCTGTTCAGTATAGTTCTGGAAACATTAGGCACAGCAATTAGACAAGAGAAAGAAATAAAAGGAATAAAGATAGGAAAGGAAGAAGTTAAATTCTCATTATTTGCAGATGGTATGATACTTTACATAGAAGACCCAAAAAACTCTACCAAAAGACTTCTGGACTTAATTGACAGATTCAGTAGAGTAGCTGGATATAAGGCCAAAACTCAAGAAACAATAGCCTTCTTATACACAAATAGTAGACTCATTGAGAGAGAAATTAGGGAAACAATTGCTTTTACAGTAGCATCCAAAAAAATGAAATATCTAGGAATCAGTCTAACAAAGGAAGCAAAAGACTTCTACACTGAAAACTACAGCACCCTAAAAAAGGAGATTGAGGAAGATATAAGAAAATGGAAAGATATCCTTTGTTCCTGGGTAGGGAGAATCAATATAGTGAAAATGACCATACTTCCAAAACTGCTATATAGATTTAAAGCAATGCTGATTGAAATTCCAACAATATTCTTCACAGAACTAGAGAAATAGTCCAAAAATTCATTTGGAACCAGAAGAGACCTAGAATAGCAAAAGCAATTCTGGGCAACAGAGACATGGATGGGGTATCACAATAACCAACTTGAAGCTATACTACAAAGCTACTGTGATAAAAACAGCATGGTACAGACAAAGAAACAGACTCGAGGATCAGTGGAGTAGATTAGTAGATGCAAAAACAACTCCAGACATACTCAGCCACCTCATCTTTGACAAAGGAGCCAACCACCATCATTGGAGGAAAGATAGCCTATTTAATAAATGGTGTTGGAAAAAATGGATTTGAACTTGTCAGAGATTAAAACTAGACCCATATCTATCACCATGCACTAAACTGAGATCTAAGTAGAATAAAGATTTAATATTAAAACAGAAACACTAAACTTGCTGGAAGATAAGTTAGGTAGAACTCCTGAAGATATTGGCATAGGAAAAGACTTTATGAACAAAACCTCAATAGCACAGGAACTAGCAGAAAGAATCAACAACTGGGATTTCATCTTATTGAAAAGCTTTTGCACTGCAAGGGAAACCACCAACAGAGCTAACAGACAACCTACAATGTGGGAAAAAAAATCTAGCAGCTGTAACTCAGAAAAAGGGCTACTATCTAGAATATATAAAGAACAGAAAACAATCAGACCCAACAAATTCAAAGACTCAATTCAAAAATGGGCATCTGAAATGAACAGACATTTCTCAGGCAAAGAAGTAAAAGCAGCAAATAAATATATGAAAAAATGTTCAACATCACTGGTCATTCGAGAGATGCAGATGTAAACAACACTGAGATTCCACCTCACCCTACAAAGAATGGCTGCTATCAAGAAATCAACCAATGACAAATGCTGTCGAGGGTGTGGAGAGAAAGGAACCCTACTCCATTGTTAGTGGGGGTGCAGGCTGGTGCAAACACTATGGAAATCAGTGTGGAGATATCTCAAAGAACTAGGGCTGGAGGTCCCATTTGACCCAGCTATTCCCCTGCTGGGTATTTTCCCAAAAGAATTAAAAGAATCATACCACAGAGATATATGTGTACCCATGTTTATAGTGGCACAGTTTGTAATAGCTAAAGCTTGGAAACAGCCCAAGTGCCCATCAACTGGAAACTGGATAAAGAAGATATGGTGTTTTCATAAAATGGAATACTACTCAGCCATAAAGAACAAGAAACTAGAGTCATTTATAGCTAAATGGACGCATACTGAGGCCATACTCTTAAGTAAAATAAATAAGACACACATGTGTAAATACCAAATAGTTTCTCTAGTGTGAGAAACTGAGAGTGTAAATAAGGACTAAAAGGATTAATAACTAATAATTGATACTTTGAAATGGGAAAAGGTCCAAAGGGGTAGGGGTGGTGGGAGGGGAAGGGGAAAGGAAAGAAGGGAAAGGAAAAATTATGAGAAAAGAAAAAAATGGAAACAAAGTATGTAAATAGGGAAGGGCTTAGGGGTGAAAGGCACACAGGTAATGGGGAAAAGTAAGAACCAAGATATATCATGTACAGGTACTAGCATCCAAAGATAAATGTAAATGTATTGTATACCTAAAATGTACCAATAAAAGAATTTTTTAAAAAAGATTCCAGAAACTCAACAGAAGAACAAAGTTCTACAAGTACTTAGACAAAAGAAACAAATCACATACAAAGGAAAGCCCATCAGAATGACAGCAAACTTCTCAATGCAAACCGTCAAGCCAAGAAGAGCTTGGAGTGACATATTCCAAACACTAAAGGAAAACAGCCTCCAAACAAGACTGATGAACCCTGCAAAACTATCTTTCAAAATTGATGGAGAAATAAGATACTTTCATGACAAATAGCACCTTAGGAAATTCATGAATACCAAGCCAGCACTCCAAAAAAATTTAGACAACATCATATGAAAAGACAATGAGGATCACTTCCCCAGGAAGCACAGCAGAAGGAATCCATTGGGCATGACAAGAAATTAAATGTAAAGGAGGAGAATGCAACAAAAAGAAAAAGTCATGACAATGACAAGTCAATATGTATCAGTTATAACCATCAATGTTAATGGTCTCAATTCACCAATCAAAAAAAAAAAGACTGGAAGAATGGGTCATGAAGTAAAACCAAACAATATGCTGCATACAAGAAACACACTTAATTCCAAAAGAAACTCACAGACTGAAAATTAAGGCGTGGAAAACAATACTCCATGTGACAGGATCCTGAAAAAAAAGTAGGAGTAGCTATCCTCTTTGCAGATCAAGTGGATTTCAAACCAACACTGATTAAGATAGACAAAGAAGGACACTACAACCTTGTACAGGGAACAATCCAAGAGGAAGAGATGACAATCATAAGTATCTATGCACCAAACACTAGTGCACCCAACTATATAATACAAATACTAAGAGATATGAAAAGTCATATACGCACCAATACAATAGTAGTGGAGAACCCCAATTCCCTATTGTCACAAATAGATAGATCAATTAGACAAAAATAAGTAATGAAATACTAGAACTCAATCAAACTCTTGGACAAATGAACTTCACAGATGCTTACAGAATGTTCCACTCCACAAAATCAGAATACACATTCTTTTCAGTTGCACATGGGTCGTTCTCCAAAATAGACCACACACTCGCTCGTAGAACATGTTTAAGTAAGTGCAAAGGAATTGAAGTAATCCCTTATATATAATCAGACCATAGTGTGGTGAAATTGGAGATCCATAGCAAAAGAAACTCGAAAAATTACATAAACACATGGAAATTGAACAGCACACTTCTGAATAACCAATGGGTCACAGAAGAAATTAAAGAAGAAATCAGACAGTTCCTTCAATTAAATGACAATGACAATACAACAAATTGGAATCTATGGAACACAATGAAAGCAGTCTTATGAGGAAAATTCATGGCAGTGAATGCTCATGTTAGGAAAACAGAGTGAGTCCAATCAAACAATCTCATGCTGAACTTCAAGCTTCTAGAAGAAGAAGAGCAGGACAAACCCAAAGCTCATACAAGGGAGGAAATTATGAAGATCAGAGCAGAAATCAATTCAATGGAGACTAAGAGAATGATGCAAAAAATTAATGAAGCCAACAGTTGGTTCTTCGAAAGAATCAACAAAATTGACAAACCCTTAGCCAACCTTATCAGAAAAAGGAAACAAAAGGCCCAAATCCATGCAATTAGGAATGAAAAGGGTGAAATTACAACAGACCCAGCAGAAATCCAGAGGATCATCAATACCTACTTCCAGAACCTATACACCAATAAGATGGACAACACAGAAGAAATGGACAGATTCCTAGATACATATGAATTACCAAAGTTGAATGAAGAAGACCTAAAAATTCTGAACAACCCAATATCAACCAATGGAATTGAAAGCATAATAAAAAACTTATCAACTAAGAAAAGGCTGGGCCCTGATGGCTTCACTGTTGAATTCTACAAGACATTTAGAGAGGAACTACTGCCACTACTGTTTAAACTCTTCAATGAAATTGAAAGGGAAGCAATACTCCCAAATTCATTCCTGGAAACAAGCATCACCTTGATCCCCAAAGCAGAGAAAGATCCAATGCAAAAATAGAACTATAGCTGAATCTCACTAATGAACATAGATGCAAAAATCCTTAATAAGATACTGGCAAATAGAATGAAGGAGGTCATAAAGAAGATCATACATCCTGACCAAGTGGGATTCAACCCAGGGATTCAGGGATGGTTCGACATATGCAAATCAATCAATGTAATGCACTATATCAATACAGTCAAGGACAAAAACCATATGATCATCTCAATAGATGCAGAAAAAGCATTTGACAAAATCCAACACTCATTTATGATGAAAACCCTATAAAAATTGGAATAGATGATCTGTACCTCAATTTGATAAAAGCTGTCTATGAAAAACCAACAGCCAATATCATCCTAAATGGTCAAAAACTGAAATCCTTCACACTAAAATCAGGAACAAGACAAGGAGGTCCACTATCACCACTCTTGCTCAATATAGTTTTGGAAACATTAGTCACAGCAATTAGACAAGAGAAAAAATAAAAGGAATAAGGAAAGGAAATGAAGAAGTCAAATTGTCATTATTTGCAGAAGACATGATACTCTATATAGAAGACCCCAAGAACTCCACCAAAAGTCTTCTAGACTTAATAACCAAATTCAGTCAAGTAGCTGGTTACAAGGTCAGCACACAAAAGTCAATAGCTTTCCTCTACACCAATGACAGACTCACTGAGAGAAAAATAGGGCAAATAATTCCTTTCACAATAGCATCCAAAAAACTGAAATACTGAGGAATCAACCTAACAAAAGAAATCAAAGACCTCTTCTCCAAAAACCATAGCACTCTGAAAAAAGAGATTGAAGAGGATATCAGAAAATGGACAGACATCCCCTGCTCCTGGGTAGGAAAGATCAACATAGTGAAAATGGCCATACTTCTAGAACTGCTATATAGATTCAATGCAATCCCAATTGAAATCCCAGCAGCATACTTCATAGACCTTGAGAAAACAATCCAAAAATTCATTTGGAACAAGAAGAGACCCAGAATAGCAAAAGCAATTCTAGACAACAGAGACATGGCAGGGGGTATCAGAACCCCCAACTTGAAACTATACTACAAAGCTACTGTGATAAAAACTGCATGGTACTGGCAAAGAAACAGACCTGAAGACCAGTGGAACAGATTAGAAGATGCAGAAACAACTTCAGACACACTCAGCCATCTCATCTTTGATAAAGAAGCCAAATATCCTCACTGGAGGAAAGATAGCCTCTTTCATAAATGGTGCTGGAAAAATTGGGTTTCAACTTGCCAAAGATTAAAACTAGACCTATATCTCTCACCATGCACTAAACTAAAATCAAAATGGATTAAAGATCTAAATATTAAAATAGAAACACTGAACTGGCTGGAATAGAGGTTAGGTAGAACTCTTAAAGACATTGGTGTAGGAAAAGATTTTATGAACAAAACCTCAGTTGCCCATGAACTAGCACAAACAATCAACAAGTGGAATCTCTTCTTATTAAAAAGCTTCTGCACAGCAAGAGAAACCACCAGCAATGTGAAGAGACAACCCACAATGTGGGAAAAAATCTTAACCTGCTGTTCCTCAGAAAAAGGTCTACTATGTAGAATCTATAAAGAAAGAACTTTAAAAAAAATCAGACCTCCCAAATTTAAAGACCCAATCCAAAAGTTGGCATCTGAAATGAACAGACATTTCTCAGACGAAGAAGTAGAAATACAAATAAACATATGAAAAAATGTTCAACATCACTGGTCATTCGAAAGATCCAAATGAAAACAATGCTGAGATTCCACTCACTCCAGAAAGAATGGCTGCTTCTTGTAATCAACCAATAACAAATGCTGGCAGGGCTGTTGGGAAAGAGGAACCCAGCTCAATGTTGGTGGGAATGTAGACTGGTTCAACCCCTGAGGAAATCAGGATGGAAATACCTCAAAGAACTAGGACTGGAAGTCCTATTTGACCCAGCTATTCCCCTGCTGGGTATCTTCCCCAAAGAATTAAAAGAATCATACTACAGTGACATATGTGCACCCATGTTCATAGCAGCACAATTTGTAGAAGCTAAAACTTGGAAGCAGCCCAAATGCCCACCAACTGGAGACTGGATAAAAAAAATGAGGGGTTTTTATAAAATGGAGTACTACTCAGCCATAAAAAATGAGAAATTAGAGACATTTATAGCTAAGTGGATGCACATTGAGGCAATACTCTAAAGTGACATCAATGGGACAAACATGTGTAAATACCAAAGAGTTTCTCTAGTGTAAGAAACTGAAAGTGTAAATAAGGACTAAAAGATATAATAGATAATGTGAAATAGGAAGAAAAGGGGCAAATGGGAAAGTGAAGTGGGAGGGGTAGAGGAAAGGAAAGAAGGGAATGGAATTAATATGAGAATATGGAAAAATGGAAACAAATTCTTTGTAAATAGTGAGGGATGGAGGGGTTGAAGGGAGGGCAGGGGACAGGTGGAAAAATAAGAACCAAGAGAGATTATGTAAAGGTGCAAATTTCCAATGATGAATGTCATTTTATTTTATACCTAAAATGTATGAATGATTAAAAGGAATAACTGATAATGCAAAATAGGAAGAAAAGGTCCAAAGGGGTAGGGGAAGTGGGAGGTGTAGGGGAAAGGAAAGAAGGGAATGGAAAAATCATGAGAAATGGAAAAAATGGAAACAAAGTCTTTGTAAATAGGGAAGGGGGGGAAGGGAGGGCAGGGAATGGGGAAAAAATAAGAACCAAGATACATCCTGTAAAGGTACAAGTTCCCAATGAGAAATGTAAATGTATTGTATACCTAAAATGTACCAATAAAAGAATTAAAAGAATTTAAGGAAAAAAATAGAAATTAGTGATCAGAAGTACTATAGGACAAAATACAGCTGGTCTAATTGTCTTCATTAAAATCATAGTTTTCTTTGTTCTGGTAAAGGGATGTTCATGAGTGGTTCCTGGTGTTTACCAATATACAGTTGATATTAGATGTCATTGTTGCTGTGAATTTACTGCTATAGCCAAAGTAACATAGTAGCTACTGACAATTGGTTTTCTCTCCATGCCAATATCTGGATTTTCTGGGAGTCAAAACAATAAAAAATAGGTATACATACACACAGGAACATGGGAAAACAAGACAATAGAAGATCCCCAAGTTCTCCCAACTCTCCTAAGGCAGAAAAGGGGGTCACAAATAGAGAGGAAGACAAATATTATGTAGTGGAACTACATGAAAAGATTATAGAAGAGATAAAGAAACTTGATGAGCTCAAAGAGGAAATTAACCAAAAGTTTGGAGAAATATTGCTCAAAAATGCCCAAAGTGGGTATGGAAGAAATAAGTAAAAAACTGAAAAAGCTGACCAAGTCAGTTCAACACATGAATGACAAATTCACCAAAGATATAGAATCCTCGAAAGGATACCAGACAGAAATACCTGAAATTAAAACACTACATAGAATTCATAAATTGAAGAAATGACCAGTGTGAAGACAGGGTGTCTGAAATTGAAGACAAAATGGTAAATTATGAAGAAGTACTCAGAGAAGCCACAAAAAGTAAGAGAACAAGCAAATACCATCCAGCAACTACTAGATGATATTAAAAAGATTAACCTAAGGCTAATTGGAGTTAGAGAAAAGCTAGATGATAATCCAGATGGAATTAATATGTTTACAGAAATCAGAGCAGAAAGTTTCCCAAATATGAGGAAAGAGATCAACATACAACTGTGATGAAAAAAGAGAAGCTCACCAAGACATATCTTTAATAAATTGCCAGGTATTTGAATATTCAACAGAAAATCTCAGAATTATAAAAGCAGTCAATGAAAAACAAAAGCAAAACAAATCACATATAAAGGTAATCCCATTAAAATTACACCAGACTTCTCAATACAAACTTTAAAGGCCAGAAGAGCTTGGAATGAGGCATTTTAAACCTAAGAGTAGGGTCAGGGATTTAGTTCAGTGCTGCCACCACCTGCCTCGAAAGCACAAGGTACCGAGTTTGATCTCCGGTACCCAAAAAAAAAAAAAAACCTAAGAGCAAACAACTTCCGATCTGGATGAGCACACCCAGCAAAGCTATCCTTCAACATAGATGGAGAAATAAGGACATTTCATGAAAAAGACCAGCTCAAGAGATATGACTATGAAACCAGCACTCCAGAGAATACTCAAGAATAACCTAGACAGAAACAATGAAACCAATAAAGCTAAAAGCTCAGATGAAATGAAAACACTAAGCAAGGTCAATGAATAAACAAAAAACTGACCAAAAAAGAAAAACAAAGGAGTCACCAACAGTGAAAGTGTGCAATGATAGCAAATAACACATCTCAGTAATATCTCTCATCATTAATGGTCCCAACTCTCCAACTGAAGATACACACTAGCAGACTGAATCAAGAAACAAAACCCAGCATCTGTTGCATTCAAGAAACTTACCTAATCAAAAAAATTCATAAACTAAAAATAAAAGGATAGAAAATAGTATTTCATGCACCAGGGCCATCAAAAGAAGAAGGGGTAGCAATTTTAATCATAGGCATGGTAAATTTCAAGCTAAAACTGATTAGAAGATTAAAAGAAGGTCACTACACACTAGTTAAGGGAACAGTCCAATAATAAGAGATAACACTGATAAACATACATGCACCAAATACTGAAGCACCTATCTTTATAAAATAAAAACTTTTGAAATTAAAAGATTGAATAAACACTAACACAATCATAGTAGAGGATCTTAACACTCCACTTTTGCAAAGAGACAGATCAACTAAACAAAAAAACACTAAAAAATTTCAGAGCTGAACCACACCCTTGAACATATGGATTTAATGGATATATACACAGTATTCCACCCTTCTACAGCAGAATATACATTCTTTTCAGCACCATATGGAACATTTTCCAAAATAGATCACATACTAGTCCATTAAGCCTGCTTAAGTAAATAAAAAAGAATGAAATTACCCCATATATCCTATCATACCACTGTACAATGAAAATAGAAATCAGTAAGAGAAGAAACTTTGGAAAAAGGGAAAGCTCCTGGAAAATTAACAACATATTTCTAAACAACCAATGGATCACAGAAGAAATCAAAGAATAAATTTTTAAATTTCTTAAAGTTAATGACAGTGACTGTACAACTCAACAAAACCTCTGGGACACTATGAAAGCAGTTCTAAGAGGAAAATGCATTGCACTCAAAGCTCAGAAAACAGAGGAGCCCCAAATAACCTTATGAGAAATCTTAAGGTACTTGAGAAACAACAGCAAACCAGCACCAAACTGAAATTAAGGAGAGAAATTATAAAAATGAGAGCAGAAATTGATCAAATTGAGTCTTTAAAAAAAGTACCAAAAAAAAATCAATGAATTGAAGAGCTGATTTTTCCAAAGAATAAATAAAATAGTTAGGAAGACTACCAAGAGAAAGAAAAGACTCACATCAGAGCAATTAGAAATGAAAATGGTGAAATCACAACACTGTCAAAATCCAGAAGATGGTAACTATTTTGAAAAATTATATTCCAATAAATTAGCAAATTTTGCAGAAACGGACAGATTCTGAGACACATAAACTTCCAAAACTAACCCAAGAAGACATAAATATGCTTAGCAACCCAATAACAAACAATGAAATTGACTCAATAATAAAGAATATAGCAACTTAAAAAGCCAGAACCTGATGGATTCACTGCTGAATTCTACAAAACCTTTAAGAATGTTCTATCACCAATATTTCTCAAGCTCTTCAAAGAAAATGAAAGGGAAAGAGTGTTCCCAAATTCATTTATGTAATCTTAGTGTCACCCTGATCCCAAAACTAGAAAAAGATCCAACTGAAAAGACTAGAGACCAATCACTTTACTAAACATAAATGAAAAATTCCACAACAAGGTATTAGCAAGTGAAATGCAGCACATCATCAAAAAAAAGATACATCCTAATCAAGTAAGTTTCATCCCAGAGATGCAAGGATGCTTCAACATACATAAGTCAATAAATGTAATGCATCACTTAAACAGAAGCAAGGTCAAAAATCACATGATCATATCAATAGATGCAGAAATGACTTTTGACAAAATTCAACATTGCTTCATGATAAAGAAAACCCTGAAGAAAACAGGTATAGAAGGACCATACTTCAATTTCATAAAAGCTATTTATGACAAACCAACAACCAGCATTATGCTAGATGGGAAAAAACTAAAAGCATTCCCCCTAAAATCAAGAACAAGACAAGGATGTCCACTATCACCATTTCTATTATTTGAAACACTATTTATAGTATTTGAAACATTAACCAGAGCAATTAGGCAAGATAAATAATTGAAAGGGATATATATAGGAAAGGAAGAACTCAAATTATTATTATTTGCAGATAACATACACTACGTAGAGGAACCAAAGAACTCCACCAAAAAATTCTTAGAAGTAATAACCAACTTCAGTAGCATAGCAGGATACAAGATCAACACACAAAAATCATTAGCATTTGTGTACAACAATAATGAACTCAATGAGAAGGGAATTATGTAAACAATATCATTCACAGTTGCTTCAAGAAAACCTGAAATACCTACGAATTAACTTAATAAGTAAGGGAAAGACCTATACAAAGAAAATTACAGTACTTTGAAGGAGAATGCAAAGGACACAATAAAATAAATTTTTTTAAAAATGGAGAGATGTTTCTTGCTTCTGGATCAGCAGAATCAATATTGTCAAAGTGGCCATACTTCTAAAACTGTTATACAGGTTCAATGCAGTCCCAATCATAATACCAACAGCATACATTACAGATCTAGAGAAAACAATCCTAAAATTCATATGGAACAAAAAAACCCAGAATATAAAAGTAATTTTGGGCTATAAGAGCAAAGCAGGTGGCATAGCAATACCTGACTCCAAGCTATACTACAAAACAATAGTGATAAAAATGGCATGGTACTGGAACAAAAACAGACATGCAGATCAATGGAACAAAATTGAGGCTACAGAGTCCTCCCCAGACATATTCAACTATTTGATCTTTGACAAAGGGACCTAAAGCATATGTTGGAAGAAAAATATCCTATTCAACAAGTGGTATTGGGAAAACTGGCTAACTCTTTGCAGAAGAATGGACCCTTATCTCTCATCATATACTAAATTAAAATCAAAATAAAACAAAGATCTAAAAGTTAAAACAGAAACATTAAACCTTCTGGCAATTGAAATAGACAAAACACTTAAAGACATAGGTGTAGGAAAGGATTTTCTAAACAAAACCTCAACTGTTCAAGAAATAGCAGCAAGAGAGATTCCAGTGAGAAGCTGGCAGAAACCAGAGTGGTGCGATTGTGCGCAGGTCCTACACAGGGCCCCAACCTCCACAGCCTGGACCCACAATCCCAGCCAAAGCCCCACCTGGAAAAGAGCTGCAAAGGTGCACAAGCAACAGCCAGTGGCCTGCCCCAATAACAACAGACTCACTAAAAATGGAACTGGAGAAAAAAATTCCCTTCACAATAGCTTCCAAAAAGATGAAATACCTAGAAATCAACCTAACAAAAGCAATCAAAGACCTCTACTCTGACAAAAAGTAATCGAAGAGGATATCAGAAAATGGAAAGACATCCCCTGCTCCTGGATATGAAGAATCAATATAGTGAAAATGGCCATACTTCCAAAACTGCTATACAGATTTAATGCAATGCCAAGTGAAATTCCAACAATATATTTCACAGAACTACAGAAAACCAAATACTCATTTGGAACAAGAAGAGACCCAGAATAGCAAAAGCAATTCTAGACAACAGAGACATGGCAAGGGGTATCACAATCCTCAACTTGAAACTATACTACAAAGCTACTGTGATAAAAAAAAAAAAAAAAAAAAAAAAAGCATGGTGCTGGCAAAGAAACAGACATGAGGACCAGTGGAACAGATTAGAAGATGCAGAAGCAACTTTAGACACACTCAGCCATCTCATCTTCGATAAAGGAGCAAAATACCCTCACTGGAGGAAAGATAGCCTCTTTAATAAATGGTGCTGGAAAAATTGGGTTTTGACTTCCCAAAGATTAAAACTCGAACTATATCTCACCATGCACTAAACTAAAATCAAAATGGATTAAAGATCTAAATATTAAAATAGAAACACTGAACCAGCTGGAATAGAGGTTAGGTAGAACTCTTGAAGACATTGGTGTAGGAAAAGATTTTATGAACAAAACCTTAGTTGCCCATGAACTAGTACAAACAATCAACAAGTGGGATCTCTTCTTATTAAAAAGTTTCTGCACAGCAAGAGAAACCACCAGCAATGTGAAGAGACAACCCACAATGTGGGAAAAAATCTTAACCTGCTGTTCCTCAGACAAAGGTCTACTATCTAGAATATATAAAGAACTTTAAAAAAGTCAGACCTCCCAAATTTAAAGACCCAATCCAAAAATGGGCATCTGAAATGAGCAGACATTTCTCAGACAAAGAAGTAGTAATAGCAAATAAACATATGAAAAAATGTTCAACATCACTGGTTATTCAAGAAATACAAATGAAAACAATGCTGAGATTCCATTTCACCCCAGAAAGAATGGCTGCTATCAAGAAATCAACCAATAACAAATGCTGATGGGGCTGTGGAGAAGAAGGAATACTTCTCCGCTGTCGGTGGGTGTGTAGACTGGTGCAACCACTATGGAAATCAATATGGAGATACCTCAAAAAACTAGGATTAGAGGTCCTATTTGACCCAGCTATTCCCCTGCTGGGTATCTTCCCCAAAGAATTAAAAGAATCATACCACAGGGATATATGCTCACCCACATTCATAGTGGCAGTTTGTAATAGCTAAAACTTGGAAACAGCCCAAATGCCCATCAACTGGAGACTGGATAAAGAAGATGTGGGTTTTTTTTTTTTTTACAAAATGGAGTACTACTCAGCCATAAAGAATGAGAAACTAGAGACATTTATAGCTAAGTGGATGCATATTGAGGCCATATTCTTAAGTGAAATAAATAGGACACACATGTGTAAGTACCAAATAATTTCTCTGGTGTGAGAAACTGAAAGTGTAAATAAGGATCAAAAGGCATAATAGATATTGTGAAATAGGAAGAAAAGGTCCAAAGGGGAAGGGGAAAGGGAAGTGAGAAGGACTGTGGAAAGGAAAGAAGGGAATGGAATTAATATGAGAAAATGAAAAAATAGAAACAAAGTCTTTGTAAATAAGGAGGGGTGAAGGGGTTGAAGGGAGACCAGGTGAATGGGGAAAAAATAGGACCAAGAGAGATTATGTAAAGGTACAAATTTCCAATGATGAATGTCATTATACTGTATACCTAAAATGTAGTAATAAAATTAATTTTTTTAAAAAAACTTCAACAAGGTACTGGCAAATAGAATGCAACAAATCATCAAAAACATCATACATTATGATTAAGTAGGCTTTATCCCAGGGATGCAAGAATGGTTCAATATATGCAAATCAACAAGTATAATTCATCCTTAAAACAGAAGCAAGATAAAAGATCACATGATCGGGCCAGGGATTTAGCTCAGTGGCACCATGCCTGCTTTGCAATTGCAAGATCCTGTGTTCAATCCTTAATACCAAAAAAAAAAAAAAAAAAACCACATGATCATATCAAGAGACACAAAAAGACTGATAACAACATCCTTTTATGATAAAAACACTGAAGAAAATAGACATAGAGCCGGGGATTTAGCTCAGTGGTTCCGGCACCTGCCTTGCAAGCACAAGGTCCCAAGTTCAATCCCTGGTACCAAAAAAAAAAAGAAAATAGACATAGAAAGATCCTATTTCAATTTGGTAAAAGCCATGTATGACAAACCTACTGCCAACATCATGTTAGATGGTGAAAAACTGAAATCTTTCCCTGTAAAGTCAGAGACAAGACAAAGATATCTACTATCACCACTCCTGTTCAACATAGTACTCAAAAAATTAGCAGTAGCAACTAGGCAAGAAAAAGAAATAAAAGGGATATGTTTAGGAAAGGAAGAAGTCAAATTATCATTATTTGCAGATGACATGATCCTCTACATAGAAGATTCCAAAACTCCACCAAAAGGCTCCTAGAGTTAATAATCAAATTCAGTTCTGTAGCAGGATATAAAATCAACACATAAAATCAATAGTGTTCCACCAATAATGAACCTTCTGAGAAAGAAATTAGGAAAAAATACTATTCACAAAAGGCACCAAAAAAATTAAGTACTTGAGAATTAACCTAAATAAGGAAGTGAAAAATCTCTAGAACAAAAACTACACTACTCTGAAAAAAGGAAATTGAAGTGGACATCAGAAAATGGAAAGATATATCCTGTTCCTGGATATCAGAACCAATATTGTCAAAATGTTGTACTTCTAAAATTGATACACAGACTTATACAATCTCAATCAAAATACCAACTGCATTCTTCACAGAACTTGAGAAAATAATTCTAAAATTCCTATGGAACCAGAAGAAATCTGGAATAGCAAAAGCAATCCTGGAAAGCATCACAGTCCTGGACTTGGAGTTATATTACAAAGCTACAGTGATAAAAACAGCATGGGGCTGCCATTCTACTGCTCCCAAGGCAGAGGAGGTGAGCCAATCCCAGAGCCCAGGAGGAGGCTCCCAGGCCACCATTCCACCACTCTCAGGGCAGAGGAGGTGAGCTGCATGGGTGCGAGCAGCATGCACACACACCCCCACTGTAGAAATGAGAAGACACATAAACAAGCCTCAAAAACAGACTTCCAGATCACCTACAGCAATCTCAAAGGGAAAAGAGATGGAATAATCTAATACTCAGCCACCTGGACTCAATGAACTAGAAAGCAAAGAGGATTGGGAAAAAAATGAAATCAGAAGTAATTTCTCAGATAACAACAGAGATTGTGCCCATAGTGCAAGACATGATTAATAAATCTAGAGAGAACACAGATTAAAAAAAAATAGAGCAGCTGAGGAACACGATGGAATCCCAACATAGGAAACAAATGGAATCCATAAAACAGATACAAACAGATTTCCAGGAGATTAAAAACTCCATCGAAAGTCTGCACAGCAGAATGAACCAATATGGGGATAGAATTTGAGATATAGAAGATAAGATTGTAATTAGTGACCAGGAAAAGAAAAATTGCTTTAAAATTGTAAGGGAACATGAGAAATCAATACAGCAGCTGCTAGACGATGCAAAGAAGAATAACATAAGACTGATTGGTGTCAATGAAGAAAGAGGAGAGAGTGCAGATGACATAAAAAAGCTCTTCACAGAAGTGATGGCAGAAAACTTCCCAAGGAGGGCAAAAGAACTTGACATACAAATGAGTGAGGCATATAGGACTCCAACTAGCCTTGATCCAAAAAAATCTACACCTAGGCATATAATAGTTAGGATTCCAGAAACTCAACAGAAGAACAAAGTTTTACAAGTAGTTAGAGAAAAGAAACAAATCACATACAAAGGAAAGCCCATCAGAATCACAGCAGACTTCTCAATACAAACCCTCAAGGCAAGAAGAGCTTGGAGTGATGTATTTCAAGCCCTAAAGGAAAACAGCCTCCAACCCAGATTGATGTACCTTGCAAAACTATCTTTCAAAATTGATGGAGAAATAAGATACTTTCATGACAAGGAGCACCTTAGGAACTTCATGAATACCAAACCGACACTCCAAAAATTTTAGACAATACCCTAGGAAAAGACAATGAGGATCACAACCCCAGAAGCCCAGCAGAATGAGTCCATTGGGCATGACAAATTAAATGCAAAGGGGGAAAATCCAACAAAAATAAAAAGTCACGACAAGGCTTTTAAAACTTAACTTCCTCTCCCTAATGAATGTATAATTCAATCTTGTTATTGTACTGATTAGTATTTTTCTGATTCTAGTGTTGCACACCTTTCCTTGTTCTGTACTGGCTATTTATCATCTTCTTATGTCTACTTTTTAATTGGGTTGCTTATTAATGAGCTGTGAGAGTTCTTTATATATTCTGGTCATAGGTTATATGCATTATAAATATGGTCTGTTTAAGGACTACTTTTCATTTTCTTAATGATGTCATTTAAAGTTCTAAATTTTGATGGATTCTCATTTATCAATTTTTTTCTTTTATACATTATGGTTTTTGTATCCTAGGAAATTCTTGCCTACCCTAAATTCATAAACATTTTCCCTTATAATTTCTTCTTAAAGTTTTAACTTTTCGTCTTTCATATTTAGGTTCATAGATCCTTTCAAGTTATTTTTATGTATGGAAATAAAGTGTTGAGGTTAATTTTTTATATACAGATACCAGGTGTTCTAGTGTTGTTTGCTGAAAACACTATCTTTTCCTCTGCTCTTGAATTGAGTTTATATTCTATAAAATGTTAATGTTAAGTAATCTTTCAAAACTTAATGAACCATATATGTGTGGTTCTATTTGTAGATTCTCTGTTTATTCCAATGATCTATATGTCTTTCCTTACACCAACACTGCCTTGATTACTGTAGCTTTAGAGGAAGTCTTAAAATTAGGTACTAAACATCTTTCAATACTTTTTTTTAACTTTTCTAGGTCCTTTGTACTCCTACATAACTTTTAAATTCTAATATCCAATTCTTCATTTATAGCAAGTATACCCAGACCTGAATTTTTATACATACCTTGTGTTTTCTAATCCTGCTAAATTCAAGTACAAGTTCTAGGGGCTCCTAGAGATTTCTTAGTATTTTCTCTGTAGATGATCATTTCATCTACATATAAAGATTTTGCTTCTACCTTGCCAATCCTATCCTAACTGTGTCATTTTATTGCCAGACTATTTTGGTTGGGCCTAGGTTTCAAAGTTTAATGGACAGATAAAGAGTAAGCATATCTGCCCTTGTTCCCCACCTTAAGGAGAAAGCAGTGTATCTTCTCCATTCATAAAAGGCATTCTCACTGGAAGTATGGAGTACATGTCTTTAATCTGTTGAGAAGATTCTGTTCAACTTCTAGTCTCCTGATAGCTTTTACCATGAACAGCTGTGGAATTTAGTCCAATACTTTTTCTCCAACTAGTGACAGGGTCATATGGCTTTTTCCTTTCCTCTGTTAAAATGATGACTTTTGGGGGTGGATCGTCCAAAGCTGACCCAACAATGCCATCCCTGTAACAAAACCACTTTCTACATACTGCCAGATCTGACTTCAAATGGTTTGTTTTATTAAACAAATTTCTATCTATGTTCATACATTTTTCTTCTATTATCTTTATCCAGTTTTAGGATCAGCACAATGTTGATTTCCTAAAATGAGGGGAGAAGTGTTCCTTTTTCTTCTGTTTTAAATGTTGGATACAATTTATCAGTTAAAATGTATATGAGACTGTTATTGTCATATAGGTAGGTTTTCAAGCTAGGAATATACTCTCTTTAATAGGTCCTATTCAAATTTTATATTTCTTCCAGAGTTAGTTTCATTAATTTGTCTTCCAAGGCACTTCTTAGAAGTTCTCAAATTTATTTCAAAACAGATTTTTGAAATATGCTTTCTATATCCTTTTAAATTCTGTAAAATCTGTGGTAATGTCTCCTAGGTCTTGATATTTTAATTTTTAAAATGTGTAATTGATATTGTGTAATAGGAAGTATAGGTCTAGGGGGGTGAGGGAGGTGGGAGGGTGAGAGGGGAAAGAGGGGAAAAAATATGAGAAAGGGAAAAAAATGGAAACAAAATCTTTGCAAATAGGGAAGGGTGGAGGGGGTGAAGGGAGGGCAGGGGAAGGGGAAAAAAATAAGAACCAAGATACTCATGTAATGGTACAAGATCCCAATGATGTATGTAAATGATTTTTATACCTAAAATGTACCATTAAACTTAATGGTGGAAAAAATAATCTTTCAAAACTCAGTGGACCATATATGTGTGGTTTTATTTCTAGATTCTCTGTTTTATTCCAATGATCTATATGTCTTTCCTTACACCAACACTGCCTTGATTACTGCAGCTTTAGAGGAAGTCTTAAAATTAGGTACTAAACATCTTTCAACACTGTTTTTTTTTTCTTTTTCTTTTTACTTTTCTAGGTCCTTTGTACTTCTACATAACTTTTAAATTTCAATATCCAATTCTTCATTTATAGCAAGGATACATACACCTGAATTTTTATATATACCTTGTGTTTTCTAATCCTGCTAAATTCAAATACAAGTTCTAGGGGCTGCTAGAGATTTCTTAGTATTTTCTCTGTAGATGATCATTTCATCTACATATAAAGATTTAGCTTTGTGCTCACTTCGGCAGCACATATACTAAAATTGGAAGATTTAGCTTCTACCTTGCCAATCCTATCCTAACTGTGTCATTTTATTGCCAGACTATTTTGGTTGGGCCTAGCTTTCAAAGTTTAATGGACAGATAAAGAGTAAGCATATCTGCCCTTGTTCCCCACCTTAGGGAGAAAGCATTGTATCTTCTCCATTCATATAAGGCGTTTTTGCTAGAAGTATGGAGTACATGTCTTTAATCTGTTGAGAAGTTTCTGTTCTACTTCTAGACTCCTGATAGCTTTTACCATGAACAGCTGTAGAATTTAGTCCAATACTTTTTTTCCAACTAGTAACAGGACCATATGACTTTTTCCTTTCCTCTGTTAAAATGATAACTTTTGGGGGTGGATCTTCCAAAGCTGAACTAACACTGCCATCCCTATAATAAAGCCACTTTCTACATCCTGCCAGATCTGACTTCTAATAGTTTGCTTTGTTAAACAAATTTTTATCTATGTTCATACTTTTTTCTTCTATTATCTTTATCCATTTTTAGTATTAGCATAATGTTGATTTAGTAAAATGAGGGAGAAGTGTTCCTTCTTTTTTCTGCTTTAAATGTTTGATATAATTTATCAGTGAAAATGTATATGAGCCTGTTGTTGTCATATAGGTAGGTTTTCAAGCTAGGAATATACTTTCTTTAATAGGCGCTATTCAAAATTTTTATTTCCTCCAGAGTTACTTTCATTAATTTGTCTTCCAAGGTACTTCTTAGAAGTTATCAAATTTATTTCAAAAAACTTGTTGTAATATGCTTTCTATATCCTGTTAAATTCTGTAAAATCTGTAGTAATATCTCCTAGATCTTGATAGTATAATTTTAAAAATGTATAATTGATATTGTGTAATAGGAAGAAAAGGTCTAAAGGATCGGGGAAGTGGGAGGAGTGGGGTAAAGGAAGGAAGGGAAAAGAAAAAATACAAGAAAAGGAAAAAAATGGAAATGAAGTCTTTGCAAATAGGGAAGGGTGAAGGGATGAAGGGAGGGGAAGAGAAAAAAAATAAGAACCAAGATACTCATGTAATGGTACAAGGTCCCAATGATGAATGTAACTGTATTTTATACCTAAAATGTACCACTAAACTTAATTGGAAAAAAACAGCATGATACTGGCATAAAAACAGACATGAGGATCAGTTGAACAGAATAAAGGATATAGAAACAACCATAAGCACATTCAACTATTTGCTTATTGATAAAGGGACCAAAAACATAGACTGCAGGAAAGATCAACTCTTTAACAAATGGTGTTGGGAAAATTGGCTATCCACATGCAGAAGATTGAATCTAGACCTATCTCTCTCACCATGTACTAAACTAAAATCAAAATGAATTAAAGAACTAAATGTTAAAACAGAAACAACCTATTAGCTTTTACAGTTTGTAATAGCTAAAGCTTGGAAATAGCCCAAGTGCCCATCAACTGGAAACTGGATAAAGAAGGTGTGGTTTTTTTTATAAAATGGAGTACTACTCAGCCATAAAGAATGAGAAACTAGAGACATTTATAGCTAAATGGATGCATATTGAGGCCACACTCTTAAGTGAAATAAATAGGACACACATGTGTAAATACTGAATAAGTTTCTCTAGTGTGAGAAACTGAAAGTGTAAATAAGGATTAAAATGATTAAAATGAATAATTGATAATTTGAAATAGGAAGAAAAAGTCCAAAGGGGTAGGGGAAGTGGGAGGGAAAGGGGAAAGAAAAGAAGGGAAAGGAAAAATTATGAGAAAAGAAAAAAAATGGAAACGAACTCTATGTCAATAGGGAAGGGTGGAGGGGATGAAGGGAGCACAGTTAATGGGGAAAAAATAAGAACCAAGACACATCATGTACAGGTACAAGCACCCAGTGATAAATGTAAACATATTGTATACCTAAAATGTACCAAGAAAAGAATTTAAGGAAAAAAAAAACAGAAACGACCTGCTGGAAGATAAAATAGGTAAAACTGTTGAAGTCATAGGCATAGGCAAGGACTTTGAACACAATCCGGTTGCACAAAAAATAGTACCAAGAATCAACAAATAGGATTATGGTAATTAATTGATTAATTGTCAATTTGAGTGGGAAATGCCCAGCTGAACTGAGTAACCACGGTTCTGGGTGTGGAAGGCCCACTTTAAGGAGGATTGTTGGAAATCCAAAACTTCATTTGGAACCATAAGAGACCTAGAATAGCTAAAGCAATTCTAAGCAACAGAGACATGGCTGGGGTATCACAATCCCCAACTTGAAACTATACTACAAAGCTACTGTGATAAAATCAGCATGGTACTGACAAAGGAACAGACCTGAGGATCAGTGGAATAGATGAGAAGATGCAGAAACAACTCCAGACATGCTCAGCCACCTCATTTTTGATGAAGGAGCCAACCACCATCATTAGAGGAAAGATAGCCTATTTAATAAATGGTGTTGGAAAAACTGGATTTCAACCTGCCAAAGATTAAAACCAGACCCATACCTATCACTATGCACTAAACTAAGATTGAAGTGGATTAAAGATCTAAATATTAAGACAGAAACACTAAACTTGCTGGAAGATAAATTAGGTAGAACTCTTGAAGACATTGGCCTAGGAAAAGACTTCATGAACAAAACCTCAGCAGCACAGGAACTAGCAGAAAGAATCAACAACTGGGATTTCATCTTATTAAAAAGCTTCTCCACTGCAAAAGAAACCACTAGCAGAGATAACAGACAACCTACAATATGGGAAAAAAATTTTAGCAGCTGTACCTCAGACAAAAGACTATTATCTAGAATATATAAAGAACTGAAAAAAATTAGACCCCTCCAAATTCAAAGACCCAATTCAAAAAGAGGCATCTGAAATGAACAGGCATTTCTCAGACAGAGAAGTAAAAGCAGCAAACAAATATATGAAAAAATGTTCAACATCAATCATCATTAGAGCGATGCAGATGAAAACAACACTGAGATTCCACCTCACCCCAGAAAGAATGGCTGTTATCAACAAATAACAAATGCTGGTGGGGTTGTGGGGAGAAAGGAACCCTTCTCCATTGTTGTTGGGAGTGCAGACTGGTGCAACCACTGTGGAAATCAGTATGGAGATACCTCAAAGAACTAGGACTAGAGGTCCCATTTGACCCAGCTATTCCCCTGCTGGGTATCTTCCCAAAAAAATTAAAAGAATCATACCACAGTGATATATGTGCACCCATGTTCATAGCAGCACAGTTTGTAATAGCTAAAGCTTTGAAGCAGCCCAAGTGCCCATAAACTGCAAACTGGACAAAGGAAATGTGGGTTTTTTTATAAAATGGAGTACTACTCAGCCATAAAGAACAAAAAACTAGAGTCATTTATAGCTAAATGGATGCATATCGAGGCTATACTCTTAAGTGAAATAAATAGGACACACATGTGTAAATACCGAATAGTTTCTCTAGTGTGAGGAACTGATAGTGTAAACAAGGGTTAAAATGATTTAAATGAATAATTGATAATTTGAAATAGATAAAAAGGTCCAAAGACAAAGGAGTGAAGGGAGGGGAAGAGGAAAGGAAAAGAGGGAAAGGAAAAACTATGAAAAAAGAAAAAAAAATGGAAATGAAATCTATGTAAATAGGGAAGGGTGCAGGGGTGAAGGGCGCACAGGTAATGGGGAAAAAAATAAGAACCAAGATATATCATGTACAGGTACAAACATCTAATGATAAATGTAAACGAATTGTATACCTAAAATGTACCAATAAAAGAACTTAAAAAAAAAAGGAGGATTGTTGGAACAGTACAAAAGGAGAATGGGAGGGAAGGATTGCAGCTGATTTTCCTTGGAAGAGCTTTATTGCAACTAATTTTCCTCAGAGGAGCTTTGGCTGTTCTCTTCCAAGGAGCTCCAGTCCTCACCATTACCAGGGATGGCTGCTATTCTCTTCAGAGCAGCTCTGGTCTTTACTTTCACCTTGGGCATCGTCTCCTGGCTTTGGGCACAGATCACCAGCTTCCAGCACCAGCCTTTTGTCCTGCTAGTGCAGACTCTTTAGCTTCTAGCACTGGCCCTTCAATCTCCCAGCAAAGACCCCTCTGTCTTCTGTCTCAGATCCTTTGGCCTCCTCCTTCAGACTTGTACAGGACATTGCCATGGACTCCTGGCTTTCAGCTGGATCCTTCAGATCTCTAGTGCACAGACAGATCTTTTGCACTCTTCTACATTTAACTCTGTGGGTGACCATTGTAGGCCAATCTTGTAAATTTCATCCTGAATTAAATCTGATTCAGAGCATGTGCAGTCTTTTGAGGAGACTTGCCCCATCCTTGCAAGCTCTTGTAAGCACTGGCTAAAAGAGGGATCATATCAAATTAAAAAGCTTCTCTACTCCAAAATAAAAAACCAACAGAGTGAGAAGACAACCTACAGAATGGGAAAGAAATTTTGCCAGCTATTCCTCAGAAAGAAGACTAATATCCAGAATATACAAAATAAAAATAAAAATTAGACCCCTCAAAAAAATAAAAAACCCAATAAAAAATGGACAAATGAGGGCCAGGGATTTAGCTCAGTGGTTTCTCCACCTGCTGCGCAAGCGCAAGGACCTGAGTTCGATCCCTGGTACCAAAAAAAAAAAAAAAAAATGGAAATGAATAGGCACTTTTCAGAAGAAGTACAAATGGCTAATAAATACATAAAGAAATGCTCAACATCAATGGCCATTAGAAAAATGCAAATTAAAACAACACAGATACCATCTTATCCCAGAAAGAATGGTCATCATCAAAAAAATCAAATAATAACGAATTCTGGAAAGGCTCCAGGGAAAAGGAAACCCTTCTGCACTGTTAGTAGGAATGTAAACTAATGCAACTACTATAGAAATCAATATGGAGATTCTTCAATTAACCAAATCTAGAAATTCCATTTGACCCAAGTGTTCCCCTTCTAGGTGTCTTCCTGAAAGAGTTAAAGACATTATATTACAGTGATACATGCATACCCATGTCTACAACAACACAATTCATAATAGTTAAAACTTGGAAGGGGCTTGTATGTCCATCAACACATTAATGGATAAAGAAAATGTAGTATTTATACACAATAGAGTACTACTCTCCCAAAGAAAGATAAACGAGTCATTTGTAGGAAAATGGATGCACCTTGAGACCATAATGTTAAGTGAGATAAATCAGAAACACAAAGTTAAATACCACATGACTTCTCTTATATTAGAAACCCAAATTATAAAGATAAAGACCAAAAAAAAAGATAATAGGAAGTAGGGAGATTAAGCTTTCTCAAATGGGAAGGGAATCAAAAGATGGACAGAGCAGGAATAAGGGTTGACAAAAGGAATTAAAATGTATTATGTACATGTACCAACTCCACACAAGGAATGTAAACATTATGTGCTGCAAACATGTACTAACAAAAATTAAAAATTAAAAAACAGGAGAGAGCTGGGGATTTAGCTCAGCAGTGCTGTGCCTGCCTCACAAGTGCAAGGTCCTGAGTTCGATCCCCAGTACCAAGAAAAAAAAAAAGCAGGAGAGAAAAAATTTAAAAGTTTCATTTAACAAGATTTTTAACATTCTTAACTGGAAAGTTGAGCAGCTCTGGGAAAAGTAAGGTAAATATACTTCTCATGGACAGTCCTACACTGAAAATCAATGTTTACTGTGTTGGATTAATGTGTGTTTTATTTTTCCAAGCAAAAAATGTATTTTGATAGAGAGATTTTCATTTTATAATTACACTATGAGTTACCAAAATATCATTTATACCTAAAACATGAAATTAAAGTGTACATATAACATAACATTATTTATTTTTAAAAATGGCCAGTACTCGCTTTTCTTAAAATAGGTCAAAAAAAAAAGATAGCCGGCCAGAGATGTAGCTCAGTGGTGCCATGCCTGCCTGGCAAGCACAAGGTCCTGAGTTCAATCCCCAGTACCAGGAAAAAAAAAAAGATAAGAGATTGCTTAAAATGTAGGGGTTTTTTTCAGTGCCAGGAAAGGAACTAGGGCCTCTTCCATGCTAGGCAAGTGTTCCACCCATGAGCTACACCCCTAGTTCTGAATGCACATTTTTTTAAGCTATTACACTTTGCTATCAATCAGAAAATTGGATAGAAATTTGATTGCATTTGTAAAAACTGGTGATTATCTCTTTGAGAAATCAAAAAACAAAAAATTAAATACAAAATTTCTTAGAAGGTCTTTCCTGAAGAACTATTTTTAGATAGATCTTATGCTTGAGGGTCCCCTAGGTCCCCTTAGAGGCAAAATATGAAGACCTCTATTTCTCTGGCCTAGGAATCATTATTGTCAATATTGTCAATGTTTTCATCCTTGTCTGAAGCTGATTATAAAACCTCATTAGTGATAAAATATCCAGACAGAAATCTATTGCTAAAGAAGTAGACTTCCTTTCTCATGGTTCTAATCATGCCTTATTTAATTTCTATTTTTTATCTCATCTATTAGCCTGCAAGGTTCCTAACAGTAAGGTCTTTTTCAAAATGTATATAGAAAGAAATTCAGCACTTAAAATAGAAGAAGTGCTATCAAGTAGACTCAGACTTAAATTTATGAGCTTTGTACACATGAAAAGCCTATTAATCTGAGTCTCAGTACTTTTGCCTGCAGAATGGAGATAATAAAACTCACTTTCTAGAACTGCTAAGTGTTAAAAATAGTAGATACAAAAAAATCTATCACTTACTAAATATTCAATAAATTGTAGCTAGTGACAGTAGCAATATTTCATAGAGGAAGGGCTAAATGGACACTTTTTGCTGAAAGTATGCAGTCAGTTAAACTCTGTGGAAAAAGAGCAAACGAATCTCAAAATGCATTGCTACATGTTATTATTTACATACTTGTTCCTCCCCAAAACATTATTTTTAACAAGATGCCTAGAGGAGCAATGTCTTCACCCAAAGAAAGAACTTTTTTTGTTTCTTTGTCTTGTTTGTTTTGTTTTGTTTTTTGTACTGGGGATTGAACTCAGGCCCTTGCACTTGTGAGGCAGGCAGTGGCACCACTGAGCTAAATCCCAGGCACTGTCTTGTATTTTTTTAGACTTTTTTGAGATAGGTTCTTGCTATGTGGCCCAGACTGGCCTCAAACTCCTCAGCCTCCCTAGTAGTGGGAGGACAAGTGTACTAAGAATGAACTTCTAGTACCTCAGCTTAATAGTGCAACAAATGAGCTAGGGAGTGATTTGGGAATAGTCAGAATCATGTTTTCATGGAATAACCCCTAATCTATGCCTTAAATATGATAACAAAATGGTGAGATTTCAGGCATTGACAAGATTTTGGATATCATCCCCCAGAACTCAATCAGCCACTTCCTAGAGAGAGGGACCAAGATCCAATGAGCCAAAAGGAACTCCCCAAGGTAGGCACTGTTAGAGACAAGACTAGAAGCTAGTTTGACATCCCCCCATACTATATTTTGTCATGAAGAGGTGAGGGAAGAGGAAGAGATGGAAGGAGTGGAAAAGCAGGCAAAGAGTGACAATGGCAGTGGCACTACTACTGAAGAAGAAATGCTGTATGTACAAAGTCTTCTCTTCACCTTGTTCTGGAGATGAACATTGATTTACAGTAGCATAGTGTTATATACTAAATTGTGTCTCCCTAAAAATTCATTAAAAGTTTCCCCAACACTCAGTACCTCAGAATGTAATGATATTTGGAGACAAAGTCTTTAAAAGAGTAGTTAAATGAAATAGGATTGTTAATCCAATCTGACTGGTGAGAGAAGACCATGTGAGGACACGGGGAGAAGGCAGCCACATGCAGGCCAAGGACAGAGACCTCTTCAGAAACCAACTCTGACACCATCTTCATCTTGAACTTCCAACCTCCCAAGCTCTGAGAACAGAAATTTCTGTTGTTAAGCTCCCTAGCCTGTGGTATTTTGTTATGGCATCCTTAACAAGACGAAGATTCTTTTTTTTTCAGTATGGAGTATTGAATCTAAAGGCACTTTACCACTGAACTACACCCTCAACTCTTTTTTTTTTTGAGATAGTGGCTCATTAAGTTGTCCCAGGCTAGCCTTGAACTTGTGATACCCTTGCCTCAGCCTCTCGAGTAGCAGGGATTATACATGTGTGTCATGTGCCTGGCTCATTTGGTTCCTTTTATACTCTTGGCCATACCTGCTGTTGGGCAAAGCAGAGCAGCTCTGGGCTAGCCAAGTGTTACAGCTCAGTGCTGCACCTAAGTGCCACTGCTCAGAGGCACAGCTAAGTGTTACAGCTCAGTGTTACAGCCAAGTGCCACAGCTTGGAAGGCACAGCTGAGTTTTACAGCTCAGTGTGGCAGCTCTGGAACACATCTCTGAGGCACAGCTGAGCCTTACAGCTCAGCGTGGCAGCTCTGGAATGCAGCTCTGAGGCACAGCTGAGCTTTACAGCTCAGTATGACAGCTCTGGGTCTAAGCTTTCATTCTTTGAAGAATGGAGAATCCAATGGTCAGTTGAAGAGGTTGAGATAAACCTTTTATTATTCCAGCAAGCTCCAGTGGGCTCAGAGAAGTCTGAGCACTCTGCCAGAAATGAGAGCCTCCTTATATAGGGATCTACAGGGTAGGAGAGCAGGCTCAATGAAGCAGGGGTGTGAAGTTACAGAACATTCCCAAAACACATGCTTTGTGAGCATGTTCAGTGAAGCAAGGGGGGGAAGTTACAGAACATTCCTGAAGTAAAGGGGTGGAGTTACAGAACATTCCTGAAACACGTGCATTGTGAGCATGCTCAATGAAGGGTGGGAAATAACAAAACATTCTTGGGAGGGGGCGGAGCTTAATAGAACCTTCTTTTGAAGGGGCAGAGTTTAACAGAACATTCCTGAAAGGTCACACAGTTCAGTCACAAACCATTTTGATACATTGGCCACAAACTGAGGAGTTACAGAACATTCCTGAGAGTGGGTGGAGCTTAACAGAACCTTCTTGTGAGGGGGCAGAGCTTAAGAGAACATTCCTGAAAGGTCGCACAGTTCAGTCACAAACAGTTCTGATACATTGAGCAGGAGCCCAGCAACACAAACTTACATTTCCAAAACAAAACATTCTGTGGGGAAAAAAAAATGGAGGCAAGTCAAGGGCCTGTGTAGCACTTCTCTATCAATCCCTTCTCATAGAGAAATTTTTTATGAGTGAAGGAATGAGAGGAATGAAAAAGATGGAAAGGTAATTTAGCAAAGGGATAGACCCTAAAAAAGGGCAAATAGAATGAAGTTGTTTAAAAACTGACAGAAAACATAGGAGAAGATATCACCATTGTGGGTGAACTTTTTCTTGGGTTTACAGCTTTATTTTGTTTACAGGAATTTCAGTGCTGGGCTAAATGTTCTTTTTCCTCCTTTTAAGTCTTCTTATCACCCTCATCTTTCTCACCACTGTATTTAATTACGTAATGACTGTACATTTTATGCTAATTTTGCAAGTGGAAGGGGAGGACTGTCATAGTTCAAGGAACATGTGATGGGCCAAAATTCTCATTAAATTTTTTACATAATAAATCATATGAACTGAAATATAGAACAATATTTCTTTTGCTCTACAATGACACGTCAGATCCAGAACAAAGAGGCCTGTTTCACCTTTGTACACACAACTGGCTTTACTTTGCAAATAAAGATGTGCCATTGTGAAAGCAGACCACTATGTGACAGTTCCATTTCACTTTTGGCAGTCTTCCAAGGAGCTAGAAGTCACCCCGCTTACTATTTACATCAAGGAGAAGATTTATGTCTCTGAATCAAATCAAAATATATTTGTTTTTTAAGATGTTGATGTGCAGTTTAATTTATTTCTTGTTTTACAGTTGGCTCTTTTTCACAAAGCTAATGAAGAACTGAGAAAGGATGTTTCAGTTTAAAAATATTTTACAAACAGAGTGCTTTCTTTTCAATCAACCTTTATCCAAACACATTTAAGTCTCTGTGTAAAGATATCTGTGCCTATTCTTCTCCATTTACCAGTATTATAGCAAGAAACATCAAGTGCATGCAGAAGCAACGTGGATTTGTAAGGTGTTCTAGATGATTTTTTAATTTATAAATTAGAATTCCTACTGTGTCATCAAATAACTTCTTCCTAACTAAAACACAATATATATCTCATGGTAACACTCCAGCAACCAGTTATATCATCAGCCCTGATGGCAAGCTTATAATTATGAAGGTTTTTTTCTTTTTCTTTTCAGATAGAAAAAAGGCTTCTGGGATAAGTCTCTTAAGGCCAAAATATTATATTTCTGGCTTTTTCTTGGAGATCATTTAAATTAAAATCGTGGCTGAGAAAATAGTGTGTGAAATATCTTCTAATGATTTCAAATACCCTGAGTTCATTAGAACAGCAAAACACTTGCCTGTAACTTATCAGAAACTGAACAAAGTGGTACCTAGCAGATGAAGAAAAGTAAATTTAATCTGCAGTTTAATTAAAAAGCAAAAGGTTGTGATGAGCATATGAATCATACATTTTCATGGGAAAAGGTCCATAAAAATGTAGGGTATAAGAATTGATAGTATAACATTTTTGTAGTTTTGGAATTTCATGATAGAATGAGCACATCATTTGAGCAAGGCCTGGGTGACAAGAAACTTGTGACCCTAATTTAGATCTAACTGTAATCTACGAGATGGCTTTATGTAACTGTTGGCTTTAGTTTCTCCATACAGTAAAGGTCATCACAATGTTTTGTGTTTGTTTGTTTCTTTGTTTTGCAGTGCTGGGGATGGAACTTAGGACCTATTCATGCTAGCCAAGCACTCTACTGCTGAGGTACATCACTGTCATTTTTTACTTTGTGACAAAGTCATCCTAAGTTTCCCAGATGGACCTCAAAACTATAATCCTCCTGCCTCAGCCTTCTAAATAGCTAGAATTACAATCATGAGTCACCACACCTGGTAACAAATCTTTATTTTCTCACATAAATCCTGATAAATGCTGGTTTAAGAAATCAATGAACCAAATGAAAATATTTCATCATTTTGGGCTTTCCATGTCTGTCTGTTACATGAACTTTTCAAAATAGATACCAACATTCTGCTTTACTGGTTAGGGGGCTCAAACAATAGGAGAGAGAAAGTATAGTTCTAATTGCTGAAGCAGAAATAATACATTTGCTCTTGAGGAGTTAAAGAAAAACATCTTGCTAAGAATGGTGATGCATTCCTATAACCCAGCACTTGGGAGGCTGAGGCAAAAGGCACCAGCTTGAGACCAGGCTACTTAGTGAGCTCAAGACCAGTCTGGACCAGATGTTCAGACCCTGTCTCAAAAAAAAAAAAAGTTTTCCTGCTTTTTCATGCAGAGGACAACATAATATTACTAGGTATTATGGTTTATATCTAGAATCCCCCCAAGCCTCATATGCTAATAAGTGGGGCTTTGGGGAGGCGACTGGATCATGGGGACATAATACTCATCAGTGGATTAGTCCACTGATGAGTTTATAGCTACATGTGACGTTGGGAAGGGAAGCCTGGTTGGAAGTGGGTCACTGAGGCCATCGCCTGGAAGGGTGGGCTTCCTCCTCTTTGATCTCTCTCTGCTTTTCCCCCGTCATGCTGTGAGCTCTTTCTCCTCTGCTGTGCCCCTCTGCTGTGACATTTTGCCTTGGAGCCAGCCGAGTATGGACTGAAACTTCTATAAACTGAGCCAAAATAAACCTTTCTTCCTTTAACTTATGAGTGTCAGGTATTTTATCCCAGTAATGAGAAAGTAACTAAGACACTAGGTCAATATTCTTAGTTATCAATAAAAGCAGAGTTTCACTGATATTAACAGAAGTTTCATCAAGATTTAATATCCAGCAGTCTTTATTTGCAAATTCTCTCCTATCTCTTATGGATGTGCTCTCCAGTTATTTAATATGTCTGCAGTCCTACCAGCAGACAGGACAGGGGTGGATTGATAGATGTTGACAGGTTGATAGCTGGGGCCTTGTGACAAATTACTCATTATTCAGTTCATGAATGGTGTGCAAAAAGTATAATGAAATAAATCAATTCCTTCTTCCAAAACATTGTCAAAGGCTAAAGTAAAAAATATTGTGCTGGCTGTCTTGCTGCTTTCATCTGACTTCTTCTAGAACTCCATGGAGCTTCCTTCAGCTCCATGACATCCTCAAACTTCTCTAAACAGCATTTGTGTGACTATACCAGTTAGCTTTTGCAACACAAAAAAATGACTCCAAAATTAAGTTGCTGAAAATAATCATTTTTTAGCTTGTAAGTTTATGGGTTGGCAACTTGGGCTAGAATCAGCTAGGGTTGTTTTTCTGCTGGTCTTGCCTAGGTTTATTTATATATCTAGGGCAAGGGTAGGCAAACATTTTTTGGAAAGGATCAGATAGTAAGTACTTTAGGCCTTGTGGACCATACAGTGTCTGTCACAACGACTCAGGTTTGCCAGTGCACCACTCAAGGAGCCATAGATAATAGTAAGCAAATGAGAATGATTGTTTTCCAATAAAACATTATTATATAATGAGGCAGGTGTCCAGAGAACTCTACACCAACCCCTACTCAAGGGTCAGAAGCTTGGGCCATCTGGTCCGGAATGTCCTCCACTGAAATAAGTGAGCCTTTGCAAGTTTCTGTTTGCATCCTGTTTGCTCTCTCCCCTTTAGTCAAAGCAGGTTGCCACCAAAATTTGAGGGGAACAGAGAAAATTATGCTTCCTGATAAGTGGGGAAATTTGTGGCCATTTGTAAGCCTTTAATTTCCAGCCAATAATACTTCACCTATTTAAGTAATCTAATAGGTAGGGCAATATACATTCAGGAGTCATAGCAGCCAAGCATGCTCACGCAGGCTTCCTGCATCAATAGTGGATACTCGCACTGTTCAAGAGAGCAGGAATTTGCAAAATCTCTTCAAATGGTTCTTCTCTTCTCTAAGGTGAGTTGAGATAGCCCTGGGGAGATTTCCCCTCTGTGCATCTTATATGTAGTGAGTGACAAGTAGGGTGACCTGAGAATGAAAAGGGACCCCATTGAACAAAAATCATTATTCTATTATGTCTTCCATCATTCATCCCACTTCTGAATAATTATTTGTTGCATAAATAAGTGAATGGAGCAATAAGAGAAGAGTTATCTGTGAGATGTATGAAAACTAGAGAGGCAACACAGATAAAGGATGCAACTGAGGCTGGAGTATAGTGTTCAAAATCCCTTCTATAAATAATATGACAAGTTCTAATGGAGGGCATTACCAGTATTTATGCAAAATGTAATCACAATTCAGAGTTCAGCAAGGAACCCAACTAATGTAACAAATAGATCATTCTGATTGAAATGACTGTGTTATATTATATTAGAACCAGAAATATGAGTGCTTAATGAAGTCATCAGCAGATAACAGGTGATGCTGCATATAAAAGGTATACAAAAAGGAATCCTTCCCAGTAGTTGCCTACTTCATCTTAGTTGGGGTTCTCAGAATATATTAATCATAATCCTTTTAGTTTTCTATACTTTATCACACTTTGACATATTGAGTCCTTGCAAACTCCAGGAGGTCTTACCCTTCCTAGGGTGAACTAATTTGAAGACAGAACAGCTTGCTGCATACTAACCAATCCTACATCTATACCCTCACTCACCTCCTTTTATTGGGCTCCTGCTATCTTGAAACACTATGCCTCTGCCTGCACTCACTGTGTGATGGCATACTGGACAGCTGTATAGGCCAGAGCCTGCCAAAATTATTCAAACTATTCTATACTAAGGCTGTTGAACATGTTTATGCTGCCTGGTTCATTCCTTCCCACTAAAACCACACTACCAAGCATGATTGAAACTACATTAATTGTTTAAATTTTTTTAAAAAATTATTTCAGCAAAAGAGCCATTGCTAATAATCCACCTAAAAATACTCTCCTTTGCTTAGAACAGGTATCTCACCATTCCTGCCACTAGAAGTCCTCTTTCTCAAGTGTCTTTAGTCACTCTGTCATGGCTGCTTTAATGTCCTCAATCAACTCAAACCATTTACCTTTTTGACCATTTTGACTTTATGTAAAAGCCAGAAGTTGCACGGTGCCAAATTTAGTGAATAAGGTGGATGTGGATACACTGTAATGTTTTTGCCAGCTCGACACTGTTTTTTGTATCTCATCTCCTAAAGACACTCATAAAAGAAGAGATCCAGAACTGTTCAGAAAGTCACAAGAATGATATTCAAAGGAAGGAGGAATATTTTGAAGGAGAATTAATGTCAGTGTGTCTTTTACTGTAATAAATGTTTTAAAGTTAAAGATTCACATCTATATTTATGGCCTTTGGAGACATGGAGAGGAACAACCTTCCTCCAAGTATGATAACTTATGCAGATAGGTCACTGATCTTTGTTGATCTTTGTTTGTTTTTTTTCTTCTTCCTTCCTTTCTTTCTTTTCTTTCTTTTTGGAGACATAGCCTCACCAAGTGGCCCATGCTAGTCTCAAACTCAAGATCTTCCTGCCTTATTCTCCTGAGTGCTGGAGTTATAGGCATATACTGCCATGCCTAGGTATTAATGATTGTTTTTCTGAAGCAGCAAGCTAATTCTCTTGTGGTTTTCTTAAACTCATGTCATATGTCACACTTTGAATCTCCAGGATGAATCTACACTCCAAAGAATGTAATCCTTCTTGTCTATAAATTCACTCTTCCAATGCATTACTGTCCCTCCCTAGTTCTATATCAGGGTGCAACCCTTTAGACAATTCTTTTCATCTATGAAACATACCTGAAGATTAGCAGACTCCATTGCGCTAAACAAATGGCACTAGACCAATAGGATTGAAAAAAGAAAAGAATCTTGACCTTTACTTTACATTGTTCACAAAAATTTTGAGAGATGAATCATAAACCTGAAAGTAACACCCAGAACTATAAAGTCTCCAGAAGACACAGGAGGATACCTTCATGAGTTTGAGACAGAGAAAAATTTCTTATAAAGTACACAAAAAGCCCTAACCATAAAAGTTTTGGTTATTTATTTACTTTGGTGCTAGAGATTGAACCCAGGGCCAGGTCATGCATGCTAATTATGCTCTTCCACTGAGCTACACCCCAGGCCCTAAGTTATTTATTTAAATAGGTTATTTGTTCTGCCACACAGCCCAAGCTGATCTGCCCTGTATAAGTGATGTTGAACCTTTTAGAGCTTTCAATGATACAAACAGCCCCCTGCAGCACATGTGCCATAAGTTCACCACTACTGCCCTATATGATATATGCCAAGCTGATATTTGAAATTTGATCTTTGATCTTTCATTTCTGAGAATCCTAAATTTTAAAAAGGTTCTACTTATTAACATCAGCAGTAATGTACCCTAGTGGATCCTGGATCAAAGGGAAAAATATTGTTTAAAGAACATTATTGACCCAGAACAGCCAAAGCAATTCTAAGCAAAAAGAACAAGACTGGAGGCATCACAATACCCAATTTCAAATCATACTACAAAGTCATAAAACAAAAACAGCATGGTACTGGCACAAAAATAGACACATACACCAATGGAACACAATAGGAGATACAGAAACAAACCCACAACTACAGCCATCTGATTCTGGACCAATCATACCTTGGAGAAAATTCAGATTCTTTTCAAATGATACTGGGAAAACTGGATATCCACTTGTAGAAGATTAAAACTAGATCCCTCTTTCTCACCCCATACAAAAATCAATTCAAAATGGATCAAAGACCTAGGTATAAGACCTAAAACTTTTCAATTGCTGAAAGAAAACATAGGGGAAACACTTGAATCCATAGACAAGGCAGACTTCCTGAATAGGACTCCAACAGCACAGGAAATAATAGCAAGAATCAACAAATGGAACTGTATCAAATTTAAAAGTTTCTACACAGCAAGGTAAACAACTAACAGAGTGAAAAGAGAGCTACAGAATGGGAGAAAATCTTTCCTAGTTACTATTCTGACAGAGAATTAATATCTAGAATATAAAAACAACCAACATAACATCAAAAAATCGAACACCCAATCAATAAATGGCTAAATGAATTAAACAGACACTTCTAAAAAGAAGATGTTCAAATGTCTAATAAGTATCTGAAAAACTTTAACGTATTTAGCCATTAGGGAAATGAAAATCAAAACTATACTGCAGTTCTATCTCACCCCAGTCAGAATAACTATCATCAAGAATACAAAAAATAATAAATGTTGGTGATGATGAGGTGGGGGTCCCCTATACACCGCTGATGGGAATGTGAATTAGTACAACCACTACTAAAACATGTATTACAGTAAAAGACACACTGACATTAATTCTCCCTCAAAATACTTCTCCTTCCTTTGAACATCATTCTTGTGACTTTCTAAACAGTTCTGGATCTCCTCTTTTATGAGTGTCTTTAGGAGATGTGATACAAAAAACAGTGTCGAGCTGGCAAAAACATTACAGTGTATGGCCTTCAATACAGAGGTCCTTCAAAAAACTAAAACTAGAGTTACCACTTGATCCAGTTATACCACACCTTGTTATATGCCTGAAAGAATGAAAGTCAGCATATTATAAGAATGCCCTAATGTTTGTATTTATTGCAGCACAATTCACAATAGCTAAGATATGGTACCAGTGTACATGCCCATCAACAGATGAGTGGTTAAAGAAAATATGGTATAAATGCACAGTGGAGTATTATTCACCTACAAAAAAGAATGAAATTCTGTCATTTGCAAGAAAACGGATGGATCTGGAAACCATCATGTTGAGCAAAATAAGCCAGACTCAGAAAGACAAATATGGATTCTAAAAAAGATGACCTGAAAGTAGAAGGGAGACTACTATTAGACAAGATGGGGGAGGGGTGTTAGGGCAGATAATAGGGGAATGGATATTAGCAAAATGTATTATATGCATTGAAACTGCCAAAAATGTGAAACCACGGGGGCAGAGTGGGGCAAAAGGGTTAATGGGGGGTTAAAATGATCAAAATATGTTACGCATGTGTACAGATCTACCAAAATGAAACCCTCTGATCTTTATAACCAATAAAAAGAGTAAAAAAACATTTGAGTAATAAGATGAATAATGGTTTCCGCTAACATTTCAAGAGCAGTAAAGATGATAACTATCAGAGTTCAGAGTTAATAATGCAATTTAATAGACCCAATGGTAGATCAAAAATGGTCTATAATAAACAAGCCTTATATGCTTTTAGATTTGTTTTTAATTGTCATGAGTTTGTTTTAATTTTTGTTGTTGTCCTTGTTTTAGTCCACTAACTTTGTGATAATTTACTGCAACAGTAATAGAAAACTATTAACAACCATCTACTGTTAGAAATGTGCTGTTAACCTTTCATTAATTTCTCCTTTTTACAGATTTACAACATATTTTCTTACAAATACCTATGTATTACTTTTACAGTATATAAATGGCATAATGCTACTTGTATAGTATTACTTACATATTACTTGGTTTTTACCCCCCTAACAATATGTTTTGGAGATATTTCCACATGAATATATAGAGAACAATGTCATTCTTCTAAAAATGTATTCTGTAGAACAGAGGACTTTCTTATTGTTTTCAATTTTTATTCATTTATTTTTGCTATTATAAATAACACTAAAGTAAAAATCCTTAAAATACCTCTTTGTTGTTTTAATTTTGTACTCTTTGAAGTAAGACACCTATTAATTCAGGAATAAGTCATGCAAAATGTGTTATATGTTACCAAGTTTGTGCATAATTCTACTTGTTTTATTATTATTATGTTCTGATTAAAAATTCAAGCTCCCACAATTCTTGAGCACTTACTATGTTTTCAATTTGCTCAGCTTTTGTAGGGCCAGGCATAGCTGACCCCTTCTCCCTTTTGAAGGACTTTTCTTTCCTAGCTTCCTTGATTATAGAGTCCCCAGATCACCTTCAACCCTGGTAGTTGCTCCCTTTCAGCTTCCTATGCCAGCTCTCCCTTGTTTTCCCACCTTGAATTGTTTATGTTCCTATTAGCTCAGTTCTAGACTTTTTCTCTTTTTTCTTACACTCTCCTTAACTAAATCTGTCTCTTCTGAGATTTCAGACTATTTTCTGCCTGATTTCCAATACTATATCCCTGACCTAGACTTAGCTTCTCCATCTTAACTTCTGCACTTGGATGTTTTAGAGAGCTTGAACTCAACATGGAAATATAAAAAGAATTAAAATTCAAGTGTCCAAAGCATAAAGGGTCTAGAGTAACAATATATTTCTGTTTATATTTTGTTTTAGTGTCTCCCCAGTAGCATTTTTAGAAATTTTATTATTGAGGTATGATTGAAATAAGTGAACTGCACATATTTAAAGTGTATAATTTAATCAGTTCAGGTCAGTATAGATACTAATAAAACCATCACCACAAAGATAATAAAGATGTCATCACCACAAAAATCTCTTCATGTCCGTTTGTAACACAACTTTCCAGGCAGCCGTTAATCATCTTTCTGTTACTGTAGAGTAGTTTGCATTTTCCAGAATTTCATATAAATGGAATCACATGCTATGTATTCTTTTGTGCCTGGTTTCTTTCACTCACCAAAATAATGTTGAGAGTCATCCATGTTACTATGTGTAGTTCATTCTTTTATCCGGCTAAGTAGTATTTCACTGTATGAATCATAACTTATTTATCCATTCACCTGCTGATGGACATTTGAGTTATTTCCAGCTTGAGATTGTTAAAAATAAAGCTGCTGTGAATATCCATGTACATATTTTTTAAGGAATATATGGGTTTTTTCTCTCTTGGGTAAATACCTAACAGTGGAATGGATGGATCATATGGTAAATGTGTATTAAAGTTTTACAGAAACTGCCAAAATGTTTTCCAAACTAGTTGTATCATTTTACATTCCTATCAGCAAATTATGAGATTTCTAGTTACTCTACATCTTTGCTAACATTTTATCTTTTTTATTTCTGCTATTCTAAGAAGTATGTAGTAGTATTGTGTGATGGTTTTAATTTAAAGTTCTTTGATGAGTAAGTATGTAGAGCATCTTTACACATCTTTATGGAACATTCATTCATTTCTTTTGTATGGTGCCTCCTCAAATCTTTTGACCACTTACTTATTAGAGTTCTTTATATTCTAAATGCAAGCCTTTTTTCCAATATATGTATTGAGAATATTTTCTTCCAGTTTGTGTTCCAGTCTTATTTATAGTATCTTTCAAAGAAATAAAGTTTTAATTTTAAAACATTATTGAGATAATTGCTAAAAAGAAAAGTATAATTATACTCTGGTTACGTAAGAGAAGGTCCTTTTTCTTAAGAAATGCATGATAAAATATTTAAGAATATTCGATCCCGGTACTTAAAAAAAAAATATGGAGGGCCGGGGATTTAGCTCAGTGGTTCCGGTGCCTACCTCGAAAGCGCAAGGTCCCGAGTTTGATCCCTGGTACCAAAAAATAATAATAATTTTTTTAAAAATTTAAGAATAAAGAAATATAATGCCATTTTGGTCAAATATTTTAGGAAATATATATAGAGAAAGTAAATGTAGCAAAATATTAACCATCAAGGAATCTAGGTGAGTATCACTTGAATATTTGTTGTACTTTTCTTGTGACTATTCTGTAAGTTGAGAATTATTTTTAAAATTTTTTTCAAATGTAAAAATCATTCTGGCTGAAATAGAAATGAAATCTGTGCCTTAGTGATTTCCCATCTCTTTGGATCTAATTCTGCATCTGACATGATCTTTTTGGACAAGTTTTTTCTACTATAATAGAATTTCAGACATTAGAATAATGGTAACATGACTCTCCCAACCCTTTTTCTCACCAGATGATCTGGATGGGAACTTTGTCTTTCTCCTGTCCCCTGCCCCCTTCCTACTCCCAAGTCTTTCTCTAATCAGGATGGATGCATACACTAATACACATTCCCACAGATGCCTCAAATCTGCACCAAATGTGACATCTGACTTAGGGAACCTACGTCAGCTCCCACATGTGCAGAGCCGTCCATGGGAAAGGACAAGGCATTATTTTCCTTCCTGTATAGAAACTCTCAACAATGTCCAGGATCTGTCAATGCCACTGTGACACAGCCTGTCACTCACTGCATTGGCAAAGAAAAACTGGATAGTAAGGCATTGTTTCTTTCGCCAGGACTATGAGACTAATGGAGCCTCAGGAAGTC